>NC_135580.1:27195621-28430621 GCF_965152235.1 Eretmochelys imbricata | reverse complement strand
CTTGTGGTTAAGGAACCAAACTGGGCTGCAGGAGATCTGAGTTGAATTCCTGGCTTCGCCACCAGGTTTCCTGTGTGGCCTTGTGCAAGTTACTCAGTCTCTCTGGGCCTCTGGTCTCCAGCTGTAAAATGGGGGTAACATTAAGAGTGCCTTTCTCTGGCTTGTCTAGCAAGGGCAGGGACTGCATCTTACAACGTGTGGGTAGGGCACGTAATGAAAAGGGGCCCAATCTCAGTTGAGGACTTTTGGCGTTACTATGATACAAAAAACAGTAATAATAAACAGAAAGAAAAAGGAACCGGGAATTTTGTTAAGTAAAACACATAGCGCCTACTAAAATGATTAAGCTTCAGCTGCATTGCAACTAGTAGCTCTGCTCTCTAGGGGCCAGTCCCTTACTAGTGATGAGCACTTGTGACTTCCATTTGGCTCCAAGTGAACCATTCCCATAACTGACCAATTTATTTGAGCATGAGCTTTCGTGAGCTACCATTCCCATAACTGGCATCCTTGATAGCAGCACTGCAAAAAAATAGCTAACAAAGTACATGGGTGGTATCTTGGTGGGCCTTGCAGTTCTATTATCTGAATTCTACAATACTCTGTAATGCTCACAATGATATTAATAAGACCATCACCCTGTATTAAAAATAAAATCAATGTCCAAGTTAAATATAGGAAACAGGCAACCAGAGACATCCACTGTATCTGAATCAGAGAGGAATCAAGAAATAAATAGAGGGCCCCAAAGAAACTTGTGAGAACAAAACTGAACAACACCCAGGTTCCTAAGCAGGTCAGCCAGCCCATCTAAAATCAGTAGAGGAGTCACTGTTGCAGCGATAAGAACTGGCCCTTGCTAAAGAAGGGGTCACCCCCCTCCATATGTACCTGGATATCAGAATGAGAAGGCTGGAAAACCTAATCTACCGTTCTTATTTTGAGACAAAACCAAATGATCTCAGCTATTCTGCATATGAATTGCTCTCAACAGCAGTGCAGGGCAGACATTACCAGAAAACCAGTTCACCATCTCCAGGAAAATTCAGAATGGACATGCTTGAACAGAACTAAGGAAATTTCGCTTTCATGCCTCTGGCCCATATATATGTGAAGAGAAGTTTGTGACTCATTCTGAGGCCATGAACACATCCTGGTAATAATAGCAATGCCATACCATTCTGCACAACTCTGCTTTCTATTTAAACAAATGGCCAGATGATCAATATACCACATTCAGATACATATAACTGCCCTTCTAGGCACTGACTGATTAATTCTCCATGTGCTCAGCCTTGCTCTTCATCACACTTCCAGTGTACAACATTTATACAGGAACTGTTCAGCATTTCAGCATGTTGCATGCTATGACATTATACAGCCAGTTTCACAAACAGGCATAGCCAGTGTTCCATATATTGTCTATAACTAGGAAGTCCAATAAATAATACCATTTGGGCAGTTTTACATGCAGATTGCAGATCGTAATGTAATCTGAACTGGACCTGCCATCCTGAACAGTGCTAGGGCAGCTGGTCATGCACAGCGGACAGCAGCAAGTCCATAGCAAACTGTGTGACTGAGAGTGTGCATAGCAGTGCCTATCAGCCTCAATCAGTGACAGCAACTGTCATCTCCACTGATGAATGCAGCACAGATGGCTCTGAAAAATAGCTAATTTAGTCCTCATGTTTATATGACAACCACCTATACCCTGCATTAAAAGTGATAAAAGGAAATACTTGTTTACATAATTTATAATTAACGCATGGAACTCATTGCTACAAGATACAATTGTAGTCAAGAGCTTAGTAGGATTGTGAAAAGAATTAGGTATTTGCATGAATAATGAGCTCATTCCAGTTAGCTCAGAAAGAATAAAAAACTTATAAGGTATGCAAACTGTCTTGGTTCATCAACAAAGCCATTAGCTGACAAAGATTAGGAAGATACTTCCCCTTTGGGCATCTTTCCATAATAATCTCAGTATGGGGTTTCTTGCACCTTCCTGTGCAGCACTGGGTACTGGCAACCATCAGCCATGGGATAATGGACTGAGGTGCCCATTGTTGGTTGGGTGTTATCTCTGAATGACACACATCTGGGTGGTGTAGCTGGGGAAAATAATGCTGCTGCATAAAGGTGTTTTTGTGAAAGGTTGTGGAAAATAGAAGCAATGCATTATGTTCATACTGGCATGGATAGGTCACGCAATACAGGTGTGTTTTTACAATCTAACCCTCACAATTTTTATTAGTGTTTATTATGCCAGTGGTTCTCAACCTTTCCAGCTACTGTATCCCTTTCAGGAGTCTGATTTGTCTTGCATACCCCAAGTTTCACCTCACTTAAAAGCTACTTGCTTACAAAATCAGACATAAAAATACAAACGTGTCACAGCACATTATTACTGAAAAATTGCTTACTTTCTGATTTTATCTGTATAAAATTTTTGTTTGTACTGACTTCACTAGTGCTTTTTATGTAGCTTGTTGTAAATCTAGGCAAATATCTAGATGAGTTGATGTACCCCGTGGAAGACCTCTGCATACCCCAGAGGTATGCGTACCCCTGGTTGAGAATCACTGTATCATGACTGGTCACATGGGCACATTCTGGCTTAAACTGCTGCCAAGAGTGTCTGATTAATATGTCATCACCTGTTACCTCCACAGCATGGAGCCTTTCAGCCAATTGTTTAGAAAAGAGCCCTTAATGACCTCTAGCACCTGCCTCCATCCACAGCTTCTCCTTATACAAACTGAAACAGACTCACACGTGAGCAGCCAACCTCCCAATACACAGGTGCTACATTGTTCATGTTTTCCACAACCATCCATAAAATCTCTACGCTGTAGCTATTATTTTCCCCAGCCACACCGCCTACGGACATATATCAATCACCACACCCTGCAAAAGAACTCTCAGTGAGGACCTCAGTTCTGCTAACATCAGAGCTGGGCAGGCTCTCCTGCACAAAACTGACTGCAAAACTTCCATATTATCTGCTGCCAATTAGTTGATTCAGCCAAGGAATTCTAATGTAGTTACTTCTGTGGTGGAGGTACTAACGCAGCCCCAGCACCAGATTTCTTGGGATTGTCGAACAAAACTGGATAGCCATTCCACAAGTAACATTTAATATACACACATCCCTCTTGCAGGGACACACAAGCTACTTTGACTGCAGCACAAACCAGTCCCCAGAAACCTACTATTTGTCAGATCACTGACAGCTACATTACATAGGAACTACACTTGTTAGTGTGCAACATCATTGCCAAGTATAGCCTCACAGTGCCATAGTGTGCGTGACAGGCATATAATGCTTAGTGTGCAAGTAGTAAAACTGTTGGAAGATTGCCAGCAGTACTGAAATTCAGCAAAGAACAGAAAAAATAATTGCAATTTTTGTCTCACCAGCATTATTAACCAGCCAGTTTTGAGAAACTGCAAGGCTACTGCATTTTGCTAAAAGAGTATAATCACTGAGTCTGGGCTCTAATGATGTAATGCTGCTACTGGAATTGTTTGTGCTAGTGGATTCTGTGGGTGGAGTTCTGTGAATCTTATTCTGGATTGGTCTTGATAGTTTAGGGAACAGCCCAATTCTCCTGCTTGGGCAGCTGAATTACATTTCTTAGTCATTAGCTGTTTTTTCTTTTTCTTTCTGTTTTGCCTTTGTCCGTGTTAATACTCTTATTGAGTGTTCTGTTGCATGCGATGGTGCTATACAGCCAGTTTCATCAACGCAACAATTACACAAAATGGTCATCTTTGGACATGAACTAATGCCTTGGTACAACCGCCCTGGGACTCAGAATGCTCTTAGAGCCCTCATTCACAGTGTTCTCTGGTCAAACTATCTGTTTCAACAAGAGCTACTTTTTGACCGTGTGTATGTATGACTGTGATGTTGCATACAACACTGAACCTGTGTCAGTGTTTAAAAGATAAAAGCAGAGGACTAGGCTAGCTTGAGCTCTATTCGTATTTCTGCCACTGATTCACTTTGGACAAGTCACTTGACGACTATTAGCCCGTTTCCCTCTCTGTAGTACAGGGACAGTAATACTTGCCCACCTTTCTAAATGGCTTTGAGATTTTCAGATGAAAGGGGCAATGCAAGTGCAAAGCACTATTAGTAACGTACTGCAAGCAACTTGTACTGCATACCGTGCATGGTAGTGGCAGCATGTTAATCAGCACAAACTAGCATATTGCTGGCACCTCCTGGCTGTGTAAATTGTATTCCCCCAATGCAAGTGGAACACCTGATACAGTTTCTACATGTTCACGGTGGTAGTACACAGCGCTGTGCAGAACCTTTCCCTTTAGACTGAATGGTTCAGAGGCTAGCGCAATGGACTGGGAGCAAGAAGACCTGGGTTGTACTCTTGGCTCTGCCATTGATTTGGCAAGTCATTAAAACTCTCTGAGTCCATCTGCAAAATGGAGACAATATTAACAATGGAGGGGGGGAGGGAAACATTTACCCACCTTTGCAAAGTGTTTTGAGATCTATAGTTTAAAAGGGATCAGTACTGTTAATCATATCAGATTTTAAAATATATTTGCAGAATCAGAAAAATTGTACCTGTGCTCTCTTTAGTGGCATAGGCTATCTCAGGTAGTAGCAATTAATAAACAAGTTGCTGATGACAGTTAAATGTTTTTCCAATTATTTTTGCTGGATAATGTCATAACTACTTCTTTGCAGTGTTGTTGTAGCTGTTGGTCCCAGGATATGAAAGAGACAAGGTGGGCAAGATAATATTTTATTGGACCAATTTCTGGTGGTGGAAAGTACAAGCTTTCAAGCTACACAAGGCGCTTCTTCAGGAAGTTGAGGGTCTCAGCTAATTGCAAATTAGGACAGATTGTTAAGCAGAAGGGGTAATGCATGTTGGAGGCAGTTACTTGAAATAAAGTGGGCAACTGTGGGTTAGATTGTTATGCATAAAGTGTTTGAAGCAGGCAATTAAGTGTAGCAGGCAGTTTGGTGCCTTACAAACTGTAGTAATGAGCCATAAAACCAGGGTCCCTGTCCAGTCCATGGTTTTTGATGTCTCATAGAGTTATGAACATAAGTTCCCAGGCTCGCCTTCTGAAGGTGTTATGCAGGTTTCCTTTGAGGACAAGTATTGAAAAATCAGATATGAAGTGATTGCTTTATGAAAAGTGTGTGCCCACAGATGATATGGGGGTTTTTTGTCTTTTTCTGTGCGAGTTCATTCAAGAGCATAGTGATTGTCTGGTTTCACCCATATAAGTTGATATTGGGGAATTTGATGCACTGGATGAGGTACCTCACTATGTGCCTGCTGCCCTTAACTGCCTGCTTGAGTGTTGTGTGCCGGGAAAGTGCTGGAGTTTGAAACATGGTAGCCACCTCCTTCTCCCACTTTCTTAAAATTCATGGAATTTATTTATGTCCATTCCTACCTGCAATGCAGCTGTGGAAAGAATATGTTAATTGTGTTAACAGACTTGGACAGATTGCAGAAAACTGCTAAATATTGATTCCATTAAGGCTGAGTTTCAAATTAAAGTGAATTTCAATTGTACATGTAGTATTTTATGAAGTGATTTAAAAAAACAGAGGCATTGAAATTTTAAAACTGATAAGTACCATTTTAAACGTTAAATTGAAGCTTATGATCATTGCATTCTATACTGAAGGGCAGCAGAAAAGTACACTTGAGAGAAAAATACATGATATGTTAATGGGAATGGTGTTTCCCTAAAATGTCTCTTAAGAAAAAGCATTGTTCCTTACTTTTCATGTACTTTTCCCTTATTTCCATGCAACAAAGGTGGTCACTCTAGACAGGAAACCAATTCTTAGGGCACATTGGGCAATTAATTTTCCCTCTCCTTTAGTTTATATTCTCTTTCAATTTCTAATGCACCTGTCAAAGTGTCAAGGCACAAAACAAGATCATCGAAAATGAGTTACTGTGGTCCAGGAATGGACTTTGTTTTTTGGTTTTTTTTTTAAAACTCCCCTGTTTGGGTGAGTGTAACTCTAAGCGCTCTTTAATTAGTTTTCCACAAATATGCTGCAATAGTCATCTAACATTTGCTGTTAATATTTTTGCCATTGTTAACTAGAATAATCGTAGAAAGTGAACACAGGTAGAGAGAATTCATTTAAAACTTCAAACCAAAATTCACACAAATTTTAACTGAAGCATTTACCCAACTCTGCTTGCTACCGATTCCCCAAGCAGGCTTCAAAGAGATGATTAAAGTAAGCCAGATTAGACTCTAGGAAAATATCCTCATATCAATCTTTAATACACTTCAAAATTGCATGCAGTGCTTGTACACTGTCTTTGAAGAATGAGACCTTTGATATAAATTATACAGTGTTTAACATCTCAGAGTCCTTTGGTAGAAACAGAACATGAAATTGATCTGAAACTGGCTGATGGCTGATCAGTCAGCACTGGGATAAAGCACATAGATCAGCAAGGCCTCTGCTCTGCTGTGCTGTGTGTTTTCATGGCCTGTCCAGAGGATACTGAAATGAAAGGCTCTTAAATAAGCAGTGAATCCTTCTGATGTTCTGCCACACATCCCTAAGGACTAACATTACTTACATCCTGCACGTGTCATGGAGGCTGCATGAACCCACCCATTACTTCAAAGGAGCACAAGAGGTCCCCAGTGTCTGCTGCAGTAGCAAGGGCAGGAATGATCATGTGGTACGGCTGTTTTCTCAGGGCGAGGCAGTTCAGGTGACTGGGAGATAGTGAGAAATTGAATTCTCTATTCTAGAAAATAAATACAAACCCTTATTAATAGAATAAACCCCCTGGGATTGCCAAACACAATTCATCTGGCTGGACAAGAACCATGCAGCCTAAAGCATGCACAATAGTTACTAGCTTTTCCAGTTGTTGGCCAGCTAGTCCATTGACTGACATCACACGTGGCATCACCAACATGTACCCAAAGCTGGGCAGCAGCGAGAGCAGCTCACAAAAGCTATTCCTATGCAAGACGTGGAGCACCCAAGTAGGCTCTTGGATATAGGCAGGTGATGAGACTATACACAAACAAGCCCGCCCATGCACTCCTGGGGAAATGGCCTGAGCATGATCATACTAAAAACAGTGAACAGCTCTCAAATGGCAGCATTTTAATAGTGACCACTGTAAAACTGTTTGGGCCTAGCATCATGCCTCTGAAGTGTGGGGTCCATTTCTGGGCCTCATCACTGAAGTCAGTGACTGTCTGTGGAGCTCCTGCTCCCCTCTATGGGTAAGTTTGGCCTGGGAACACAGACAAGAAAAGTTCTAAGGGAGTGTGGGTTGGGGAAGGAGCAGACATGCTAAACAATGACCCAATACTTGCAATTTGCAACAATGGTCACATGCAGTCTGTTCTCGGTCCCACCTTTCCACTCCAATCAGCAGAAACTATATAATGTGTCTCACACCCACACAATATGCATTCTGCCAGCTGCCAGACATAAAACCAACACATCTGTGCAGGATACAACACAGTACAATGGAACACAGCCCCTCTGCAAGCACGTACTCAAAATCAAAACTTATTGTCTGTCCACTCAGTATACTGTATATTTTGTTCAAAGGGTGAAAGTGACAATATTATGCTGAGTGACCTGAATAAGACTAGCTAAGGAGACTATATTTTCTTGCTGTATGGTTTAGTACTGTTTCTGCTGTGTTGGAGCATCCTGCCTGTCCAGCATCTGTCAAATGTATTCGGGAGTTTACCATTCTTATGATGGAAGCCATGTGCAGCTGTTGTAAGTGTTCCAGATGTGTACATTCCAAAACACATCTCTGCTTGTGGAGAGTGTCTGTATACTGAAGCATTTACAATGAGTGTATTCAAAATCTGCTATATAGTTCTGACTCCCCCAGCTGTATCATGACAGTAGAGCTTAGCTGGAATGGTCTGTGGTTGAACATGTGTTGCTGATTTAATGATCAGTGCATGCATGAAGTAGGACCAGCCATCAGTACAATCCCCTCATGATCAACGTTAACTACTCCCATAAACCTGCATGCTTGTGCATATCCTTCCATCTATATAATGTATGGGGTATGTTTGATTTTCTGTATTGCATAATCACAATGTTCTGTTCCTTTATATTCACTTGGCTCTTTTTCTCTGTCTACTCCCCTTTTATGTAACTTAGGACCACTTCCCCGCAAAAGTTACTCTCATTTTCTTTCCCTCTTTCACCTGTCATCCTTGTGCAGCAACTGCATTCTTTGAAGGGAGGAAGCAGATATACTTAAGGATATCTTGCATTTCATAGGGAATGCACATGGTACACAGGGCAGCACACAATTGTGTTTCGTATGACAAACCCGATACAGTATGTTACAAAGTGTGGAAGTAAAAGAAAGTGAAAGAAGGCAATAAATAAAAATACCATACCCAAATGAGGTAAGACAGAACAAGGCAGAGAATCTGAAGACTGATTAAAAAAAGAAGAAAAAGGCACACGTAGAACAGTTAGTGCCAACACAGTCGATTCAAGAAAAATATATAAGTAGTACCATGCCAAGAAACAAGTGTATTACAAATTCCTTGGAGATCACAGATTCAGTCTTGGGGTACAATTTTCAGAAGTGCCTATGTCACTGAGGGTATGTCTACACTACGAAATTAGGTCAAATTTATAGAAGTCGTTTTTTTTAGAAATCGTTTTTATATAGTCGATTGTGTGTGTCCCCACAGAAAACGCTCTAAGTGCATTAACTCGGCGGAGTGCTTCCACAGTACCGAGGCTAGCGTCGACTTCCGGAGCGTTGCACTGTGGGTAGCTATCCCACAGTTCCCGCAGTCACTGCTGCCCATTGGAATTCTGGGTTGAGATCCCAATGCCTGATGGGGCAAAAACATTGTCGTGGGAGGTTCTGGATACATGTCATCATGCCCTCTGTGAAAGCAACAGCAGACAATCGTTTCGCGCCTTTTTTCCTGAGTTACCTGTGCAGACGCCATACCACGGCAAGCATGGAGCCCGCTCAGCTCACTGTCACCATATGTTTCCTGGGTGCTGGTAGACGTGGTACTGCATTGCTACACAGCAGCAGCAACCCATTGCCTTGTGGCAGCAGACGGTACAATAGGCCTTAAAACCATCCTCATCATGTCCGAGGTGCTCCTGGCCGCCTCGGTAAGGTCGGTCAGGAGCGCCTAGGCAGATATGGGTGCAGGGACTAAATCAGGAGTGACTCGACCAGGTCATTCTCTTTAGTCCTGCAGGCAGTCCTATTGTACCATCTTCTGCCGAGTAGGCAGGAGATGAGGATGGCTAGCAGTCCTCTGCACTGTCTGCTGCCAGCCAAAGATGTAAAAGATAGATGGAGTGAATCCAAACAAGAAATAGACCAGATTTGTTTGGTATTCATTTGCTCCCCCTTCCTTCCTCCCTCCGTGAAGTCCTGCCTGAAATACCAGAGGGAGGGATAGCTTAGTGGGTTGAGCATTGGCCTGCTAAACCCAGGGTTTTGAGCTCAATCCTTGAGGGGGCCATTCTGTGTGACAGTTGTTTTTGTTTCTCCTTGATGTAAAGCCAGTCCCTTTGTTGATTTTAATTCCCTGTAAGCCAACCCTGTAAGCCATGTCATCAGTCGCCCCTCCCTCCGTCAGAGCAACGGCAGACAATCGTTCCACGCCTTTTTTCTGTGCAGATGCCATACCACGGCAAGCATGGAGGCCGGTCAGCTCACTTTGGCAATTAGGAGCACATTAAACACCATGCACATTATCCAGCAGTATATGCAGCACCAGAACCTGGCAAAGCAAAACCGGGCGAGTAGGCAACGTCAGCACGGTGACGAGAGTGATGAGGACATGGATACAGACTTCTCTCAAAGCATGGGCCCTGGCAATGCGGGCATCATGGTGCTAACGGGGCAGATTCATGCCGTGGAACGCCGATTTTGGGCCCGGGAAAGAAGCACAGACTGGTGGGACCGCATAGTGTTGCAGGTCTGGGACGATTCCCAGTGGCTGCGAAACTTTCGCACGCGTAAGGGCACTTTCATGGAACTTTGTGACTTGCTTTCCCCTGCCCTGAAGCACATGAATACCAAGATGAGAGCAGCCCTCACAGTTGAGAAGCGAATGGCAATAGCCCTGTGGAAGCTTGCAATGCCAGACAGCTACCGGTCAGTTGGGAATCAATTTGGAGTGGGCAAATCTACTGTGGAGGCTGCCATGATGCAAGTAGCAAATGCAATCGAAGATCTGCTGATACCCAGGGTAGTGACCCTGGGAAATGTGCAGGTCATAGTGGATGGCTTTGCTGCAATGGGATTCCTAACTGTGGTGGGGCCATAGACGGAACCCATATCCCTATCTTGGCACCAGAGCACCAAGCCGGTGAATACATAAACAGCAAGGGGTACTTTTCAATAGTGCTGCAAGCTCTGGTGGATCACAAGGGACATTTCACCAACATCAGCGTGGGATGGCCGGGAAAGGTACATGATGCTCGCATCTTCAGGAACTCTTGTCTGTTTCAAAAGCTGCAGGAATGGACTTTCTTCCCAGACTAGAAAATAACCGTTGGGGATGTTGAAATTCCTATAGTTATCCTTGGGGACCCAGCCTACCCCTTAATGCCACAGCTCATGAAGCCATACACAGGCAGGCTGGACAGTGGTCAGGAGCTGTTCAACTACAGGCTGAGCAAGTGCAGAATGGTGGTAGAATGTGCATTTGGACGTTTAAAAGCGCACTGCCGCAGTTTACTGACTCAGTTAGACCTCAGCGAAACCAATATTCCCACTGTTATTACTGCTTGCTGTGCGCACCACAATATCTGTGAGAGTAAGGGGGAGACGTTTATGGCGGGGTGGGAGGTTGAGGCAAATCACCTGGCTGCTGATTACGCACAGCCAGACACCAGGGCGGTTAGAAGAGCACAGGAGGGTGCGGTGCGCATCAGATAAGCTTTGAAAACCAGTTTCATGACTGGCCAGGCTACGGTGTGAAAGTTCTGTTTGTTTCTCCATGATGAAACCCCCCGCCCCTTGGTTCACTCTACTTCCCTGTAAGCTAACCACCCTCTCCTCCTCCCTTCCATCACCGCTTGCAGAAGCAATAAAGTCATTGTTGCTTCACATTCATGCATTCTTTATTAATTCACCACACAAATAGGGAGATAACTGCCAACGTGGCCTGGGAGGGGTGGTGGAGGAGAAAAGCACCAGGAGGGGTGGTGGAGGAGGGAAGGACAAGGCCACACAGCACTTGAAAAGTTTAAAACTTTAAAACTTATTGAATGACAGCCTTCTGTTGCTTGGGCAATCCTCTGTGGTGGAGTGGCTGGGTGGCCAGAGGCCCCCCTACCCACGTTCTTGGGCGTCTGGGTGAGGAGGCTATGGAACTTGGGGAGGAGGGCGGTTGGTTACACAGGGGCTGTAGCAGCGGTCTTTGCTCCTGCTGCCTTTCCTGCAGCCCAACCATATGCTGGGGCATATTGGTTTGATCCTCCAGCAGCCTCAGCATTGAATCCTGCCTCCTCTCATCACGCTGCCGCCACCTTTCAGCTTCAGCCCTCTCTTCAGCCCACCACTTACTCTCTTCAGCCCGCCACCTCTCCTCCTGGTCATTTTGTGCTTTCCTGCAGTCTGACATTGTCTGCCTCCACGCATTTGTCTGTGCTCTGTCAGTGTGGGAGGACAGCATGAGCTCAGAGAACATTTCATCACAAGTGCGTTTTTTTCGCCTTCTAATCTTCACTAGCCTCTGGGAAGGAGAAGATCCTGTGATCCTTGAAACACATGCAGCTGGTGGAGAAAAAAAAAGGGACAGTGGTATTTAAAAAGACACATTTTATAGAACAGTGGGTACACTCTTCACGGTAAACCTTGCTGTTAACATTACATACATAGCACATGTGCTTTCGTTCCAAGGTCGCATTTTGCCTCCCCCCCACCACGTGGCTAGCCCCTCTGCCCTCCCCCCTCCCCATGGCTAACAGTGGGGAACATTTCTGTTCAGCTACAGGCAAACAGCCCAGCAGGAAGGGGCACCTCTGCATGTCCCCTTAAGAAAAGCACCCTATTTCAACCAGGTGACCATGAATTCTATCACTCTCCTGAGGATAACACAGAGAGATAAAGAATGACGTTGTTTGAATGTCAGCAAACATACACTGCAATGCTTTGTTCTACAATGATTCCCTAGTACGTACTACTGGCCTGGTGTGGTAAAGTGTCCTACCATGGTGGACGGAATAAGGCTGCCCTCCCCAGAAACCTTTTGCAAAGGCTTTGGGAGTACATCCAGGAGAGCCGCAAATGCCAGGGCAAATTAATCATTAAACATGCTTGCTTTTAAACCATGTATACTATTTTAAAAGGTACACTCACCGGAGGTCCCTTCTCCACCTGGCGGGTCCGGGAGGCAGCCTTGGGTGAGTTCGGGGGGTACTGGCTCCAGGTCCAGGGTGAGAAACAGTTCCTGGCTGTCGGGAAAACCGGTTTCTCCGCTTGCTTGCTGTGAGCTATCTACAACCTCATCATCATCATCATCTTCCTCGTCCCCAAAACCTGCTTCTGTGTTGCCTCCATCTCCATTGAAGGAGTCAAACAACACGGCTGGGGTAGTGGTGGCTGAACCCCCTAAAATGGCATGCAGCTCGTCATAGAAGCAGCATGTTTGAGGCTCTGAGCCGGAGCAGCCGTTTGCCTCTCTGGTTTTCTGGTAGGCTTGCCTCAGCTCCTTAAGTTTCACGCGGCACTGCTTCGGGTCCCTGTTATAGTCTCTGTCCTTCATGCCCTGGGAGATTTTGACAAATGTTTTGGCATTTCGAAAACTGGAACGGAGTTCTGATAGCACGGATTCCTCTCCGCATACAGCGATCAAATCCCGTACCTCCCGTTCGGTCCATGCTGGAGCTCTTTTGCGATTCTGGGACTCCATCATGGTCATCTCTGCTGATGAGCTCTGCGTGGTCACCTCTGCCGATGAGCTCTACACTCACCTGCAGCTTGCCACGCTGGCCAAACAGGAAATTGAAATTCAAAAGTTTGCGGGCCTTTTCCTGTCTACCTGGCCAGTGCATCTGAGTTGAGAGTGCTGTCCAGAGCGGTCACAATGGAACACTCTGGGATAGCTCCCGGAGGCCAATACCGTCTAATTGCGTCCACAATACCCCAATTCGACCCAGCAAGGCTGATTTCAGTGATAATCCCCTTGTCAGGGGTGGAGTAAGGAAATCGATTTTAAGAGCCCTTTAAGTTGAAAAAAAGGGCTTCGTCGTGTGGACGGGTGCAGGGTTAAATCGATTTAACACTGCTAAATTCGACCTCAACTCCTAGTGTAGACCAGGGTTTAGGGACTCAAGTCCCATTTTCAAAAGTGACTTAAGCCTTAGAAGCCTAAGACTCCTTGAAAGTTAACAGGACTGAGGCTCCTATGTGCCTAAGTCACTTCTTAAAATGAAACTTAGACTCATAAGTCACTTAGACACTGAAAATATTGCCCTTAGTCTCTATTTATTTTTAACATGATAAAACTGACCATTTTATGATATTCAAGTGAGAGTTCAATCCAACCATTAAAAGCCAAATGGTTCTTTAAGTATTATTCTTTAATTCTAGTGTGCAAGGTAAGGACGGTGGGGTGGAATACGGCAAGGGAATGTGGGAGTGAGGAGAGGGGTATGGGGTCCTGGGGGAGGAGGATGAGATGGGGAAGAAAAGAGGATAGGGGAATCGCGGGGGCAAGTGGGAGCCCGGCATCTCCCTGGCAGCAGCTGGGGCTCTCCTGTTAAGGAGGCCCATCAAACTGGAGCCAAAAATCAGACACCTGGCAACACTAGCTGGATCCCCTGGGCTGAGCCCCAACGACGTTCGCCTGGATCCCCGGCAGAGACCCATTGCCTTTGCACCTGGAACCCCCTTGCCCCCATGACCCCTGGTGCATCCGGATCTCCCACTGAGCCGCCCGCACCCAGCTTGCTCCACACAAAGAACTCTCACCCCACACCTGGATCCCCCCACCCTAATCCCCTCCACACTTGGATCCTGCTGGGCTGAGCCTACCCACCCAAACCTGGTGCACCTGGTGCAGAGGGGAAGGGCCCCTGGGTGTTTCTGGGGCAGGCCCGGCCCTTGCACTGTGTCAGGGTCAGGTGCAGCCTCCCTGTCGAGTCTCTGTACTGGTGGTGGCTTCAGGGTGATCTCCCACCTCAATGCAGCCAGTGGCCTGTGCGTCCGCACTGCCATACTGGAGCCACGTTTATTTATTGACAAAATTGCAATGCATATTGTGTGCAAAATTTTTATTTTTTTGGCGCAGAATTCCCTCAGGATGTATAGGGTATGAAAGGTACTTTAGACAGCAAATTCTCAAAAACAAAACGTATGAAATAACCTCCATCTCTCAATAGTCTTGGCAATATTCACATATATTTATAATTCATAATCTCCAAATTATTAATTTTTGAACTGCCACTTCTAGTCTTTACTTCTGTTTAATGCATATTACTTAATGTGATGTGGCTTAGCCATTTTGCTAGAGAAAAGGACAAGATATTTCTACATATTTTATCTAGGTATAACACTTACAACCAATGATGAGCTGCCAAAATCTTAACAAAGGGTTCCCTCCTCACCCCACGGGGGGATCGTTGCCCACCCTCGCCCCCTGGGACTCCTGCCCCATCCAACCCCCTGCGTTCCTTGACACCCCCACAGGACCCCTGCCCTATCCACCCCCCTCCCCTGTCCCCTGACTGCCCCTAGAACCAGGCAGGAGGGTCTCGTGGGCCACCGTAGTGGGTGCCTACCCCACCCCGCCCCTAAGAGCCAGAGGCACCTGCCGGGGGGGCAAGGTGGGGAGTCCCGGAGGTGCTTACCTGGGGCAGCTCCCAGGAAGCATCCAGCAGGTCCCTCTGGCTCCTAGGGGCGAGGGACCGTAGCTGGGGGGGAGCAGGGGGAGTGGCCGCTCCCCCACTGATCACATCAAAAGTGGTGCCTTAGGCACTGACTCCCTGGGTGCTCCAGGGCTGGAGCACCCACGGGGAAAATTTGGTGGGTGCAGAGCACCCACCGGCAGCTCCCCACCCTGCGCTCAGCCCCAGATCGCCTCATCTCCACTCCGCCTCCGCCCCTGAACGCGCCACCCCGCTCTGCTTCTCCGCCCCCTCCCCCGGCTTCCCGCGAATCAGCTGTTCAGCGGGAAGCCTGGGAGGGCTGAGAAGCAGGCGGTGGCTTCGCACTCAGGCCGAGGGTGGCGGAGGTGAGCTGGGGCAGGGAGAGATTCCCCTGCGTGCCCCCCTCCACCCCCGGGTTACCTGCTGTGGCGCGGGCGGCCCTCCTCGTGTCCCTCCCCCCCGCCCCAGCTCACCTCCGCCTCTCTGGGCCTGAGCGGGAAGCTGCGGCCTGCTTCTCAGCCTGCCCCAGCTTCCTGCGCGAACAGCTGATTCGCGGGAAGCCTGGGGGGGCAGAGAAGCAGAGCGGGGCAGCACGTTCAGGGGAGGAGGCGGAGCAGAGGTGAGATGGGGCCGGGGGTGGGGCGGAGAGCTGCACCCACCCGCCAAATTTTCCCCTTGGGTGCGCCAGGGCTGGAGCACCCCTGGAGTCAGCGCCTAAGGCGCCACTTTTGACCGGTTAAATTTAGAAGCCCTTTTAGAACCGGTTGTCCCTCGCGGAACAACCGGTTCTAAAAGGGCTTCTAAATTGAACAACCGATTCTAGCGAACCAGCTCCAACTCACCACTGCTTACAATCTATTATGTTCTCTCATGTGCCAAAGACTTTTTATAATACAAATTCAAATGAAAATGTACACTCTAAAAATATAAAATTTGAATGTATCACAAATGTATACCAATTTTTCTTGGCTGTGGGGGATAAAATAAAATTTGAAAATATGAATTTTGCAATTCCATATCCATAGTTACTTATAGCTAGTATTAACTGGCCAAAAATAAATTAGTAAAGGCTAATTCATTTTCACTGCCCAAGAAACGATCCAAGGAAGAATGTATGTAGTTGCTTATGTAGGAGAGTATTGAAAAATCTATATGGGTCCCATTGTTCTCCATCTACTAAAAACTGACTGGACATGTCATTATGGTGACCTGCTGACCATGGCTGTTTATGCTCTTAACAGCAAGTGTCAGGCAAGTCTGAGCTTGAAGCATCAAACTTTGTTTATAAAGAATTTATCGTGCAAACTTGGTATAAAGCCAAAGAAATACCTATGAAGATTTGTTTATTTGTTTTTTAAACACTGGTCAACTCATTTCACAGTCTGATCTAAATTAATAAGAAAATATACATTAAGAAATGTAAGTTTAGGATACTGTATAGCAAAGCACTCTAACTGCTTTTTTGGAGAGTTTTCATGCAGACTAAAACAAGTTATGTTTGGAAAAAACTTCTCACTTGTAAAGTAAATCCACAGCCACCTGGTTCCAGTCCTATGCCAAAGCCCATATAGTTGCTATTGATGAAAGAACTGGCATTGCCTTGAGCATCGACAACAGTGAAGTAAACTGTGTCACTTCCTACTGGTAACAAGTTTCCTTTATTATAGTTGTCACTGACTCTAAAACAGCGAACATAAAAATCATTAGCGTGCAACAAAAATCATTATTTTATGGCCCAATTTAAATTGCATCTTAAGGTGTTGCTCACCTTACTCCTACAAGTAATCCTAGTTGAAGTCAATGGGAATATTCCTATAAGTATGATGAGCAGCATTTGGCCCTGAATTTTTTGGGGTGGGTTTTGTTTATTAAAACAAAGGGCCAGATTCTGGTCTCTACTTGTATAATCTGGATTAACTCCAAAGACAGTAGAGTATAACGAAGATCAGAATCTGCCTGCAAAGGGACATCATGTAAAATTCAACTGATATCATTGAAAGATAAGGCCCAGGAAGGATCCAAAGTCTGTAGTCCTTTTATGACCAGGTAATGCCTAGATCAATAAGTGGTTTCTATTGTATATCATATGTTTGGTTAAGTACAAACATAGTACTGCCAACAAATTTAAGTAAACACTCTTATCTAAAGTACACAAAAGCAGGCTAGCACGCGTTGGTACTTAAAAAAAAAATCACATTTAGAAATACCCTGTTCTCTTGAATTTTGAGACCTGTCATAAGAGTCTTTCACGCAGTTCATGCAGGTCATTACTTTAAGAAATATATTTAAAATATCCTTTAAAACCACCCTCAATCCCCTGGCTTTGCTATCAACTAATGGAATTATTTCTCACACATTTCAACTAGAAAGAGGGACATAACAGGGTTATCCCCTCGTCCCTCCTTTTTAATGTCTCACTTGAACCACTGGCAATAGACATATGTCAGCACTCAGCTATTGAAGGTGTAACTATAAAGAGGAAAAAAATACAAAATCAGTTTATATGCTGATGACATTTTTGTACTATTGAAGAATCCATCCTCATCTATCCCATCATTATTGAATCTAAGTTGACATTTTTTGAAAGATCTCTGGTTTTTGCATGAACTGGAATAAATCACAAGCAATGAAAATATCCAAAGACCAGCTCCTTCTCAATTTCAGCATTTTCCATTTCAAATATACAAGGCAATATGCAAGATGCTAATATCTGTCCTAATCGTCCCAAAATTGTTTTTAGAAATATGAACTATATATAGAAAGAAGTTTCTAAGGATGTAGAGAGGTGGTGTCTCCTCCCACTATACTTTCTAGGGAGAATAGAAATAGCCAAAATTGATATCTGCCCAAGAATGACTTGTGTCATTAGTCTATTGCCTTTCAAGGTCTCTCTTTTGCTCTTTCCTCAAATAAATAGGCAAGACCATTAAAAAATCCTGGGCAACTGGAAGTAGGGGGTTCCCAGATTTGTTTCTATATTATCTAGCATTCTAAATGCATCCCGTTGTAAGGTGGTTCCCTTCCAGCAGCTCTCTGTATACACACCAACGTGGTTGGAGATTGACAAAAGCTTAGCTATGCCATTTGATTCCCTCTCTCCTTTTATATACTGTAGGAGGCTACCCACACCGTTAAGTAAAAATCCAGTCTTTGCCTCTACATGGGGTATTTTGCAACTTGTTAAGATGATTACAGCATCTGATCTTTCTAATTCTCTTCTCATACTGCTATGAGCTACCCCATGCCTCAGGATCAAGACCAATGGCACATTTAAGACAACTTGGATAGAAAAAGGATTAACAAAAATTAAAGATACAATACAAGATGATAGACTGGCCTCCTTCAATTACATTGTGTCACAAATATCAGATACTTCTGCCTCACAGTTCATTCTTTCAGTGGCTAGGCTCAAGAATTCATGAAAAGATAGGGGACAATTGGTCTGTTTCAACTCTCTCATCTCTAGAACATGTTAAGAAATAGGGAAACAAAAGTCACTTTGTAGGAATTACTTATAGTGCTCTGCATTACCCTCAATCTTGGTGTCAAACAAACATGGGAAAGAAAACTTAGCCTTACCCTCACAACAGAAACCTGGCAGGATCTCTGGCTTCATGTGAGAAATACTTCAAGTTCTTTATCCTTGCAATTCTTCCAGAAAAAGATATTGAACAGCTACGACTAGACTCCCGAACATTTGTTTAAGGCCATGTCTACACGACACAGTTTTGTCGACAAGTCAGCTTTCGTCGACAAAACAGTGGTGGAGTACACACTGAAATGCTCCTCCCACCGATGTAAATCCCCTGCTGTGCCGACATGATAAAACCACCCCGACAAGAGGTGTAGGGCTTATGTCAGTGTAGTTAGGGTGACATAGACACTGTGCAGACACTACATTCCTTACATTGGCTGTTGGCTATCACTCTTGTCAATTTGGAGCTGTGAAATTGACAAGAAAGCTGGCTCCCAGTTCCCTAGGCGGGCCTCTGCTGGGTCATTGCCCCAAGCCGGGCTACTGTCCTGGGGTCCCAACTTCCCCCCACACACACACCCGAGAGCTCTGCTGCCGACCGGGAGAACGGCAGCCAGTCGGGAGAATGGCAGCCAACTGGACTCCAGGTGTGGATCTCCCCACTGGAGGCGAGAAGCTCCAGGTGTGAGGGCAGCTGGGCTGCTAGTGGGGAGATGCGCAGAGCTGAGAGCCCTGGCTCTCAGTACCCCACAGTGCCCCTCTTCAGTCAGTGGAAGTGCTCCTGGTGGGGACGCGCACCACCAACAGAAGGAGGGTAGTGCAGACATCAGCCACTGCAGTAATTAATGCCATGGCTGTAAGTTGACCTAACATGGGTCAACTTAGGCTACATCTACACTACAATCTAAGGGCTAGTCTACACTGGCCATGTTAAAGCGCGGCCATAGCAGCGCTTTAACGTGGCTGTGTAGTCGCGGCAGAGCACTGGGAAAGCCAGCGCTTTAAAAAAACCACCTCCACGAGGGGCTCCCAGCACTGGGGCACTGTCTACACTGGCACTTTACAGCGCTGAAACTTGCTGCACTCAGGGGGGTGTTTTTTCACACCCCTGAGCGAGAAAGTTGCAGCGCTGTAAATTGCCAGTGTAGACCAGCCCTTAGGCTAGATTTGCAACACACAGTGAATGTTAGCGATGCAAACAGTCACATGCCAATCATTCACACATCCTCTATACCTGTCAAAAAATGCATGTGGCCTGGAACACAATATTCAGTGCTCTCTCAAAAACTTAAAGTGTTGTTATCTTTCCTTCCCCAAGCTTGTGTATTTTATGGGTGCTGGATGAGTTGGTATTACACTGCAGTAGCTATTTTAATGGCCAAAAGAGTTATTTTGAGAAAATGTAAATCTGAAATTCCTCCCTCGTACACAGACTGATTTAGTGAGTTCTCTACGACTGCATTAATGGAAAAAATGACTCTGTCTAATAGAAACATTTTTGGGGGGAGGGGGCAAAGGAGGATGTCTGGTCACACATGAAACTATTGCATAATTTTGCAGTTTACTATATATTAGTCCCTGATACTCATAGGTTATGTTCTCGACAACTGGAGAAGCGTATCGGCTGCCACTGAACATGGTGCGAGGAACGCCAGGAGCTGGGAGTCCTGGTGCCAGAGGTGAAGAATACAGATCACACTATCATCACTCCGAGAGCCAGAACCATGCTGGAGGGGACCCTGAAGGATGCCATCCGCTGCCAATATGTGAAAAACCTGAAACAGAAGCCAGATCAGGGCAAAGCATTCGAGGTGACGTGCAAGTGGGACGCCAGCAACCACTTCCTCCCTGGGGGCAGTTTCACCCAATTTGCCAAGTGGAGGTTCATCCACAGGGCCCAGCTCAACTGCGTCCCACTGAATGGAGCCGTCCGCCATGGGAATCGGGACAAGCGATGCAGGAAGTGCAGCTACGCCAACAAGATGCTACCCCACGTCCTGTGTAGCTGCAAGCCCCTTTCGAGAGCTCGGCAGCTGCAACACAACACCATCCAAGATTGCCTGGCCAGAGCCATCACACCACCCTTGGGGAAGGTTACCATAAAATCCGCCATCCCCAGAACTGACAGCCAACTGCAACCAGACATCGTCATCACCAACGTGGACCGGAAGAAGATCATCATGGTGGATGTCACAGAGCCAGCCGAGAACAGGAACCCGGCCTTCTAGGATGCCCGAGCTTGAAAGGTAGAGAAATATGCCCCTCTGGCCGAAACATTGAGAGCTAAGGGTTACCAGGTCCAGACGCACACACTGATCATCGGAGCTTAGGCATATGGGACCCCAGTAATGAGCGAGTGCTGAGAGAATGCGGAATCAGTCAACACTATGCTCGGCTGATGCGGCAACTCATGGTGTTGGATACTATCAGGAGGTCGAGAGACATTGACATAGAACACATCACTGGACATCAGCAATACCAGGAGGCATAGGCACCAACTTTCCGCAGCACCAGTGGCCCCAGCCCCCTGGCCCCAGCCCCTGCCCCGGCCCCACCCCGACTCCACCCCTTCCCCACCCCTGTCCCGCCCCCATTCCAACCCCTTCCCCAAAGTCCCTGCCCCAACTCCACCCCCTCCCTGCTCCTATTGGACCCCTTCCCCAAATCCCCGCCCCGGCCCCGCCTCTTCCCCGAGCGCGCTGCGTTCCCCCTCCTCCCCCCTCCCTGCCAGCCATGTGAAACAGCTGTTTCGTGGCACAAGCGCTGGGAGCTAGGGTGAAAATGCAGGCACGCAGCATGCTCGGGGAGGGGGTGGAGGCGGAGGCAAGTTGGGCGGGGGGCCGGGGCAGGGAGCTGCCGGTGGGTGCAGAGCACCCACCAATTTTTCCCCGTGGGTTCTCCAGCCCTGGAGCACACACGGAGTTGGTGCCTATGCCAGGAGGGATGAGCTGGAGTGACGATGAGAAACGCAGTCAGGAAAGTAACAAATATTTTCCTCATGGATTGTATTTTCTAAATGGACAACCAACCTAATTCTCAATTACTGAGGGACAATCTCCAATCATTGGTATATTTTGCTTTCCACAACCAAATCTCTGAGATCTTTTCATGAGTGATCTACCCAAGTATTCGGGTTCTAAACTATATTGTTAAATCTATTCACCTAAATGTGGGTTATTGCTGATTATGTACTCTATGTATCATATGACTTTTAAAAACTAACTTTGTATTTGTGGATAATCTAAGCACTGTAGCCAGATGTTCAGACACTCTTTTCCCAACCTACGTATTATATAATGTTTTTAACTTTAGTTTTAATATATTAGTCCCTGATACTCATAGGTTATGTTCTCACTTATTTATCTCTTTAGTCACTTCAGTAATTGATGCCCTGCATGCCTTCTATCTGGTCAGGGGGTGGGGATTGTTTTTTTTGTTCTGTTTTTTCCAGGCTTTACAAGTAATGAACACTGCATTTTGTTTTTGTATGGTATTTCCATCTTGTATATGTATTTAAATATGTTTTATTTTGTGTTTATATTTTATATAAAAACAAAAGAAATAAAGTTTAAAAAACCCACCCTAAATGTCTATGCTTAAAAGGGCACTGTAGAGTTTCACCAAAATGAAAACACCTCCAGCCTCCAATGTTTTATTCCTCCCCTCCTGATACTAATAAAACTATCAGCCATACACATAAGTAAAAGAACAGTGTTAAAACTCCAGCTGTTAAGCTGGATGAGCCACCAGCAATGTGCTTAGGGAGCCGGATTTGTTGCAGTGTTGGATCATATTAAAGAAGTTCTATATTAAAATCACAAATGAGTTTGATTCCCCATAGTTTAAATTCCAGGGTATTACTAATTAAGAGGTCTCTTGGTTTTTGGTACTGTTTCTCTCCCTCTATGTGTGAAACTTGCAAGCTGCTAATCGTGTTAGTACATTCTAAGACAGAGTCTGTTCTCAGAGCAATTCTTTGTAACAACAACTATTAACAGAGAGAGAGACTCAAAGCAATACTCTGTAACAATAGAAACAGCACCCAGAGACTCCCCGCCCTTTTGTTGTATTCATCTCGCTTTGTTAACAATTGTGATTAAAATAGAGATAGAGGATGTATGTGGATGGATGCTTGGTGTGGATAGTAACTGAATGATCAGGGAGGTGCCAGCCTAAGAATCCAGTGTCCATCGGCTGAAGAAGGCGTCAAGTGGAAATAATCAGAGGACCCCCGGAGGGCAGATTGGAATCCACGCAACAGCCTCAAGAATGGGAGAACCAAAGAACAAGATAACATCTGGCAGCACGGAGCCATCAGGAATGTGCCATCTGCTGATTGATTCAGCAACAGCATGATGAAGCAATTCCCATAGACTGGCATAGGAAGAAATTCCTATAAAAATGGACTCTAGAAAGTGAGAACTTCGGGGTCTGATTCTGCAAACCAACTTCCAGGAGCATCAGATGAGCATCTGACAAGGCCCTGCTCCCTCCTCATATCCAGGCCAGCTGGCCAGTGGCTTGGCCTGAGCAACTCTAAGGCTGGTAACTATGATAACAACCTTGCAGAACCTGTGTTTGTATGAATGAATGTGTGAATAAATATGAGATTGAATGGAATGTTATAACTATAACTAACTGCTTACTATGATTCTTTCTGTATTCACAATAAATGTGGTATTTTGCCTTTTCCCCTTTAATAAGATCCTGCTGGTTTTTATTTTATTGGTATAACAGCAGCGGCTCATGCACTGCATGTCACGTTGTCTATTGTTTAGTCTCCTGCCACCTTCATTCTATACTAGCTGGCATGGGACTAAACAAGAATCAATTTTCTGCCACTCTGTCAGAGCAACAAATTCAGAGCCCGGGAGTCTGTTTTGCAGAGGATTAGGAATTTGAGTGTTTCAGTCCTTCTTTTGGAGAGCTGGCAGATTTTTCAGTATTGGGGGCAGTGGTGTATTTACATATGCGTCAGATGGGCCAGTGGCCTGGACACTAGCACTTGAGAGACAAAGAGAAGCATTGCACAGATGATTTTTCATGCATTGTATGTTTCACTATGGCCTCCTGGATGGCTCTCGGATCACAGGGATCAAGATACAGGGCCTTTTCTTAAATAGAGCAGGCCAGGGAAAACATTCTTAGTCTGGGCTCTGAGCAAGAGAGAAGGTCAATCACCATTGGGTGACTTTTACATTAAATTGTTTCAGGGATTCATTTGAGGACTGTCAAACTTATTTTAAGATATCTGGGCTGCTCTTTACTTTTTACACAATATATAGTGCATATTTTAAATAAAATCATCCACTGCTTGATTGTAATAAACCATTATTGTTCTAATTCAAAGAGAAAACTGCCACTTTTATCAATTCATATGGTGAATCATGTTTGATAGTTTCCTATCACATTTCATTTTATCTTTTAGATACAACCTGGGCTAACGACATAACATTAAACAGTAAACTCTTCGTACTTTACACTGGGCAGTTTACCACAGAGACAGATTAGTGTTAAAATAAAAGGATATTCAGACCACAGCGTTTGCAGAAATAAACTAAAGACTCCAGCTACTCTTACTAATAGAGCCTACTTAATACTATACAATGGACTTTTCTTTTTCACCAAGATCAGAAATGTACTCACACTAATAATCCACAGAAGCAAGCGAAGGAAGAAGCCTTACCTTTGCAAATTAATTTTCTCCAAGCATCCTTTAGCATATGTTTTAGAAAGAAGTTATTTTGTAGGTACTGGAACTTTGTCATGGACAGCACAGAACCAGAAAGTAACAGAGAAGCTCAGTTTCAAGGCTTCAATCAGTACATGTAAATAGTCAGCAGTGTTATGGCCCATGTCTGAAAATGGCAACAAAAATGACAAAAGTTTTAGTTTATTTTTAACCTTTCAGTGTTATTTCATACTATAATGACATTGTTTACCCTGCTGTTATTGGATGACATTAATTACTGAATTGATTTCAATGGAGTATTACCAGGGATGGATTTGATCAATTCTTTCCAAGGATACTAGGGAAATATTCATTCATTTTGGACGTAAGAGTTCTTCAGAATTTGGCTCATAGTCTTCAGTGGTATTAGGTGTTTTGAACCTATCTGAACAATTCAGAATTTTGGACTGGTATCAAGCTGTTTATAAAATATCACACTATTTTTGAAGTTATATGAGGGCCTCTCTTCAAAGTTGATAGGGTAATTTGCTAAATTTTCAAATTTGTATTAAATTTTCAAAAACATAAATCTCAGAGAGGCTGTTTCATATTAGCAAATTTCCCAGTCCAGGTCCCACTGAACTCTCTTTACTATATTTTGATATTTAGTAGAGAATTATCCACTGTAGAGTGGAGTCATGTCTAGTAACAATTTTATTTCCCCTTCCGCTTGGCTTTGAGGAAAATTTTCCTCAGAGTTGAAAAAGAACATTAACATGTCTGGAAATCTTCCTTTTGTGTCTGCTTAAATCATCCTCAAAGGAAAATATCACAGACACAGAAAAATTCATTCCATTGGACATAACTCAGACCTTTAATATTAAAATTGTCTAAAATGTGCAGGGCTATCAAAGCTGTGATTCCTTATCCATTTGGAGGGATTTCCCAAACATTCACCTCCTGGAATAGCAAGACATGTTGTTATTCCCCCATTTAAAAAAAAAACTTTCTAAAGGTTTCCTGAATATTATCACATATTATATACCAACAGTGACATAATAAAACTGGGTATTTCTTCACGGCAAAGAGAAACCAGGTAACATTAAGGTGGTATAGCTTTTCTTTCACTCAACCTTGTATAACAACAATATGCAAACCCTATAAAACAATACACTATTCTACAGCAATGGCCCAAACCACTGTCATTACACAAGTGTAAGCAATATTGTTTCCCCCTTTTATTGTTGCCATAAAGGATGTAATACTGGTCCTCTGTCTGGGGGTGGATTTTGCCCATAAACTAACTACAGACATTGGCTTTGTAAAACACTTTGAGAATTCCCATGTATACTCTTTCCTAAATATACGTTGGCGCAGTGGAGTATGTGGGAAAATGGGAGCCTATGTTTCAAATATCATAAATAAAACTTATTACTTTGAGCGCTTCTGCAAACTTGTCCTCATAACATTGAACTTATCCAATTCAGCTTGTTAAATCTAACGATAAAACCATTAAGTTCTATATCTGCTTCAGAAGGTTAAATACCTATTTATCTGAAAAGTTTATCAGCATTAACTGAGTAATATATAGAGTTGCCTGTCTTTGAATATTAAATTATACGCGATAACCCTGTGAGTTTATTTTTAAATTAATAACAAATGAGCCTGCCCTGAGTTCTTTGACAACCCCCTCACTTATGTCAGTTGGAGTTTTCCCTGAGTAAGGACTATAGGTTTGGATCTAGACACATCCAGTTATTTCAAAATAGCGTGCGTAAGTTGCTTTGGGTATGTTCCCTTGCTTCTATATTTCGGAATATTACTCAGTGTATAGTGGGTGTGTATCTATGACTAATGATTTTATTAGCAGGTCAGTAAGCATTGACTGTCTTTTGACATACTATATAGCTGGGTGTGAAAGCACAGAATTTGCTTACGTTTGTACTCCATGAATAATGCAAGAATCAACTGTTCACATAGTGAGAATAAAAACAATGCGCTCCAAAAATGCTGCTCAGCAACCCTGTGACACTGGATTAGTAAGAATATTAAAATATCCAAAATATAATTTCCAAATCCATGTGACATCACACACAGCCAGAGAATACTGCATTTGAAAACATTTAGGGCCCAATCCCAATGTCTGTATTTTTTTATGCACCAACAGCTCCTGTGGCATTTAATGGGAGTCTGGGATATGCAAAGAATGCAAGATCAAAACTAGGAAAACACCACCAATCCCTACCATTAAAAAAATCTTTGTCTTTTGATTTTCAGTGAAGGTTGTGCTTTAGGAAGGCTCTGCACTGACAGCTCTGGAGACCTGTACCCACAGAGCTGGTAAAAGCACATGAAGTCATAGCAAGCCCACACTGCACTACAGTTCTGAAAGGACCATCTTCAGAGGTGGGAAAGTAAGTTAGTTTCCATGCCCATTCAATAGTTAGCGTCTCTGCTGAGACTGCCAACATGAGGACCAGTGCTGTATGAGTGGTGATAGTGGTTTTCCAGGAGAGGAATCCCATCCATTAGGAAAAAGAAAAGGAGGACTTGTGGCACCTTAGAGACTAACCAATTTATTTGAGCATAAGCTTTCGTGAGCTTATGCTCAAATAAACTGGTTAGTCTCTAAGGTGCCACAAGTACTCCTTTTCTTTTTGCGAATACAGACTAACACGGCTGTTACTCTGAAACCATCCATTAGGAACTGTGCTCAGGCCTCCCAGGTGGCTGGAATTTAAGTCAGCAAAGTGCAGAAAGAAAATGAGATGTCTTTTTTTAACAGGGAAGATAATTAGCCATTGGAACAGATACCAAGGGATGTGGTAAGACTCCAAATGATGGAGAATTTAAACCAAGACTGGATGTTTTTCTAGGAAATATGCTCCAGTTCAATCACAACTTGATGGGCGAGATGCAGGAGTCCCATCATGAAATTCTGGGTGTTATGCAGGATGTCAGACTAGGTGATCACTCTGGCCATAAAAATCTATGAATTTCACAGCATATGAGTTTCATGTAAGTCACTGAACAAAGTTCAGGTGACAATTTTCTACAATTGCCTTATTAGTGTCCTCCCTGGACGTGGCTGAACTACCTGCAGCTGCAAAGAACAGGATGTTTTTGTCTACCTTCAGGCTGGGGAGGAAGAGGAATCCGCTTGTGTGACATGGGAGGAGACAGAGTCAGATGGAAGGAGGGTGTGAGAAAGAGCTGTTGAGATAGTAAGGAGGAGAGAGGGTACCTGGATATGGGCTTCAAATGTTTCTGCAACTCAATTCTGGTCAATATTCAGTCTTATTCCATCTCTTTATGCGTAGCCTCAGAATAGTCCCTTTCCAACCACCCCACAGTTACACATTCCCAAATCCAACCCCTGCTGGAAAAGCAAAGAAGGGGAGGGTCTGATTGTGATCCCATTGTGTAAAGCTATGGAGAATCTTCAGGCCAGCAGTGGGCATAGGGGAAAGGAAGGGTTTTGATTTTGCCAATCTGGCCACCACACAGAGGAGAAGTTATGGGACAAAGGGAAGAATTCCAAAGATGATCTGGCAAAGAAACCTCAGTTCTGTTCCAGTCTAGGCTGCGTGACAGGAAAATCCAACTCTGAAGTATGAGAGAAGGGGAGGTAGGAGAATATAAAAATAATGAGCAATATATGCTCTTGCAGAAAAAACTATGAGCGGGGGAGGGATAAAAGGCCCAGGTAACCACAAGGCTGAATTTTCTCGTAATGCTCCCTTTTCTGGCCTCAGGGCCCAATTCAGGAAGGTACTTAACAACTTGCCTAATTGTAAGCATGCGAGTAGTCCTATTGATTACAATAGGACTGGCGCTTAAGTTTAGGCACAGGCTTGCCAGCCCTTGCTGAACTAATGCCTCAAAATTCAGCATATTTTTGGGGACTCAACTCCTAAGTACTTACTCAGTGAGAAGTCAATGGGAGTTTTCCCAAAGTAAAGACTTCAGGAGGTATACAAATAGTGCCTAGAGTTCACAACCTGAGTGAGAGAGATTCACTGGCAGGCAGAACACTAGTTTGCTTTCTTTTTAGTATGAATGTTTTCAGATGGATCCCTCCTAAGTGGCAAAGTGCAGCTCCTGGTTACCTCAGCTTTGAATATTAAAACAAACTCCTTTGCTCCTGTAAGTCACATAGAAAGTTGCACTAGACAGCAAATCTACTCAGCTACCCCACACTTCCCCCTTCCCTGATAAATACTGCAGCTCAGTGATTTCTTGCTGAATTCCTCGGATGGATACAGAAGCTTGAAGGGCATGGAGCTTTTTCCCCATGCTGAACAGACCATCCAATCTACATTCTATTAAAAATAATTACAATTAAAAGAAATAGTTTCCACTCTTGACTCAAAAAACATTTATTTGTTTTTTAGTCATTCATTAGCTCATCATATTCACATTTACAGTAAGGCAAGCTTGAATCAAACTCATGGATCAAAACACTTCAAACCTCAGTGTTCAAACTTCAGATCTGATCAGAGCTTGAGTCCATCTTTAATTTGTAATTAATTCATTAGCTAATTGCTAAGAAACAAACAAACAGGGCTATGTTTTCTATGTTAGACCTGCACGACTGCATACACACATAACCCATAAATAGCTGCTGTGAACATATACCTAGGATATTTGTATGCATATATAGTCAGTTAGGCACCGAGGTGGCCTTATGCACACAAATGGCATATGCATTCACAAGGACAAATACTTGAGTTATTAGTGCATGGTGGGTATTCACGGATATAAATTAGGCATGCAAATACATAAGTATACTTCTTCATGCCTAACTTCGAAAACCAAACTCACAATCTCTGTCGGGTTCAGAACACCAAACTGTCCAGAATACCTTGTAATTTGTGAAAATCGATTTTACCTCATCAGTGACATGGCTTTTTAAATCTTCTAAATCCATTAATCCTCCATTTCTCTGAACAGTTTCTATAATAACTTCTGCAACACAACCTTCGTAGAAGCTTTTCTTGCCAGATTTTGCCAGCTCCTGAAAGAGTTGTAGCTTGTAGCCTGGAAACTACAAAACAAAGAAAAGGAGGACTTGTGGCACCTTAGAGACTAACAAATTTATTTGAGCATAAGCTTTCGTGAACTACAGCTCACTTCATCGGATGCATTCAGTGGAAAATACAGTGGGGAGATTTATGTACACAGAGAACATGAAACAATGGGTGTTACCATACACACTGTAACCAGAGTGATCACTTAAGGTGAGCTATTACCAGCAGGAGAGCGGGGTGGGTTGGGTTGGAGGGGGGGAGCCTTTTGTAGTGATAATCAAGGTGGGCCATTTCCAGCAGTTGACAAGAACATCTGAGGAACAGTGGGGATGGGGGTGGGGATAAACATGGGGAGATAGTTTTACTTTGTGTAATGACCCATCCACTCCCAGTCTCTATTCAAGCCTAAGTTAATTGTATCCAGTTTGCAAATTAATTCCAATTCAGCAGTCTCTCGTTGGAGTCTGTTTCTGAAGTTTTTTTGTTGAAGTATTGCCACTTTTAGGTCTGTAATCGAGTGACCAGAGAGATTGAAGTGTTCTCCGACTGGTTTTTGAATGTTATAATTCTTGACGTCTGACATTCTAGTGAGGCAAGTTTGTCTTGGTCAAAGTTAAATTGGCATCTTCTTATGGATTAAACTATTTAACTCTACTGGTTACATCATTTGGATGATTTAGGTGATCCACATTTGGTAATCCACAATGCTTCCTCTCTATCCACCACATCATTAGTTTTGATTAGTGAAAACATGACGTATTTGCATTGGCAGCACATAATATTACATCAACAATGTACTTTGCATTATTCATATATAGGGAAGGTGGGGCCCAATCGTGCTCCCCCTGAAGTCAGTATCAAAACTCTCACTGACTTCAGCTCAACTGTGACTGAGCCCCAAGTCAGAAAAATACATTTCCATTGAATGGTGAGAATGGAGAGACTAAGCCAGGTAAAGAGAAACTAAGTTTATTAAGATGAAGAAGCCAAGGTATCACAGATACTAGTGCTTCAGCAGGTAGGGCAAGTAGTTTTGACTTATAATTATATGTGCATGTATGTGTAATGCATTTATTCAAAGAAGCAAGGGTGTGACAGATACTAAAGAACTAGCATATAGGTCACACAGCAATAACTTAATGTTAGGAATTGAAGGGAATTCCATAGCTATATAACTCGGCAAAAGACAGGGCAAGGTGCATTATTAAGCTACAATAATGAGATGCTTTAAGGGAATAGCAACAACCATAGCTTGTCATTACTAAGCCAGGATGCTTACTGTGGCTTTAGAATGTTAAATTCTAAAGAGGAAAACTTGCAATATGAAAAAAACACATTTTCAGATTGAAAAAAATGCAGCAGCCATACGGTTACATCTGAGAGAAATAGTCCCAGCTACTTTAAAAGTTTTAATGATAAATCATTACCAAGTTTAAAAACTATTCATTCATTCATTCATATACTGGACTCAAAATTACTAAAAAGAAAAGGAGTACTTGTGGCACCTTAGAGACTAACCAATTTATTTAGTCTCTAAGGTGCCACAAGTCCTCCTTTTCTTTTTGCGAATACAGACTAACATGGCTGCTACTCTGAAACCTGTCAAAATTACTAAAGGAAGTCTTTAGGACCCTGGTGTTTCCTGAGTCTGTTCCTGCCTTTCACAGAGTCTCTCCTAGCACAGTTGCCAGAGATAGCAGGGTAAAATAGAGAAGCAAACAAACACTAACATTTTTGCATACTCGTTTAAGATGAAATAATGTTAGGCCTTGACTGAATGGATTTTAGCCAGTTTCTGAATCTGTGGAGTTGTCACCCTGTTTCCTCACATATGCAGGAGGAATAATTTGCCTGTTTAATGATAGCAAATGTAATCCACACATCTTCTGGGTGTGGTGTTCTGTCCCATCTAGTGGCACCGTGACCACTTAGAGAGACAGATAAAATGAGTCTGTTCTACAGCCTTAGCTAGCAGCCAGTTAGCTCATGCACTAAGCTTTTAGCTCCTGAGGTAGAGGCTCATGCACTAAACTCCAGAAGCTCCAGATTCGATCCGACCCGCCGATGACTGGGATCTGTCAGCATTACACAAACACTTCCAGCAACGTCACAGGGATGGCCTTTGTGAGCAAAAACTAAAAGTCTCTAAGCAACACTGTGCATTGTTAGGGCCCAGTCCAGCTACTACTGAAGGCCAAAGGCAAAACTCTCTATACCTGATTCCCCTCTCATTTACACTGGTTTTAAAGCACCCTAACTCCTTCACCTTTGGTGGTGTCACTACTGACTAGCGCCAGGACAACCAGCAGCCTTTCTCCTATGGGTCTGAAGCTCGTTAATATTGAGAGGGTGTGATCAGAGACATCCGTTTTAATGAAAGGGGGAAATATTGGAATTTAAGACTTTTAAATATTGAATCCAATTAGAAAAATAATTTACCTCTTGCAAAATTCAGAACTGTTTATTCTCGGCTCCATAATGAGAGGCCTAGGCCTGGACCAAGAGAGGGCAGATTCTCAGCTAGTTAAATGGTCACAGTACCGTCATTGCATAGCTATGACCTCTGACATCAGCTGAAGATCTGGCCCCTGGAGTTTATGTGTTTTGGCAGAGATGAGGGAGACACTCAGCTTGCCCTGTACTCCTTTTCAGAGATACAAAGTTTCTCCTTTCCAGAAGCAGTACATAGACCCAAAGTTTCTACAAATAAAAAAAAGAAAAAAAATCTTGTTTAAATATTAAAAGATGCAACTAGAAAAAAAGGGAAAAATCAAAGAAATGAACTGACAAGTGACACAGAGACTAGAGTTTCGTGAAACATTCACTCTCAAATGTGATTTTAGGTGTTTTTTTTAAATTCATGTTTTTGCCACTTACAGAGAAGCCTTATTTGGTATTTTTCTTATGGCGGACTCTTGTTCTTAGATTCAGGAACATCTGGATTTATTGCCCTCTCTTATCTAGCCTATGGTTCCTATTCCTTCTATAATCTGACAACAATGACTGATTACATGATGACTAGATGTAACTCAAATGATCAAAACAGACAAATAAACTAATCTCAAAAAGAGAAGGAGTACTTGTGGCACCTTAGAGACTAACAAATTTATTTGAGCATAAGCTTTTGTGAGCTACAGCTCACTTCATCGTGTAGCTCACGAAAGCTTATGCTCAAATAAATTTGTTAGTCTCTAAGGTGCCACAAGTACTCCTTTTCTTTTTCCGAATACAGACTAACACGGCTGCTACTCTGAAACTAATCTCAAATCACCAGGCACTGAAGTCCTAATGGGGCTGTGTCAAGATGGGAATCCTATATTTTTCCGATATAGAAATCTGCAGGATTTGTCCTATAGTTTTACAGACTTTACTTTTTCAAGCTTCCTAGGAGCATCTAAGCTTTAGGCTCATATTAACCACAAGGCTGTCAGAAGACAGGATACTGGGCTAGATAGACCTTTGGTCTGACCCAGTATGGCTGTTCTTATGTTCTCCCAGGTGAGTGCCCTAACGACCAGGCTATGGAATATTCTGGATCAGGGCACCCTCAGCTTCCCCTGTTTGAAGCTGTTCCACTGTGGATAAATCATCAGAGAGTCATTGGGCCAGAGAGAACGAGCACAAGCATGAGAATGACTCTATGGCCTCGCGGTTCAAGCATTCACCCAGGCTGTGGGGGAGACAGCATCCAGTCCACCTGCTCCAATGATTCTTTAATTATTCATCCAAAGTAGAACTGCAGAGTGCATGGTCATAGCAGAAACATGGCGTCTAAGGAACTTTTACTGGAAAAATTTATGCACCGAGAGAGTTTAGGTCCCTACAGGGTTCGGCAGGGTTTTGGACATACCAGTGGAGCTTGATTCTGGGGTTTAGATGCCTAATGTGGTAGTCAGGTGCCTAAATCCTGTTGTGAATATAGCCCTTGCTGAACAAGCCAAGTAGAGAAAAGTCTGCAAACAGAAAGGGTAATAGCTGTGGGAGAACTGCAATTTATTGACCTCAGATGTCTGCATTATGTGCCCCTTTACTAGAGGATTACAAACATTGGGAGGGATAGGGAATTTGAGGGCATAATTAATTTCATTTCTGGTTAGTGATTGCTGTAGTTGGTGCTGACAGCACAGTTTACATTTGAGGATTTTTTAAATTTAAATTAATCTGCCGTATTTTTTACTATAGCTTTATTTGATCTATGTCTGGAATTTAAGATGTGGGTATACTGGTTATACCTTTATGAAATTTCTTTTGTTCAGCTTTCAAGAAATATTATTCTTTATTTGTATTGCAGTACTACAGAGGAACCCATTGTGCTAGGCACTTTTACAATCACAGAACAAAAAGCTGGTTTCTGCCTCAAAGATATTACAATCTCACTATAAAACAAGACACAACAGCTGGATAGAGACAGACAGATGGAGGACCACAAGTGAACAATGAGACAATACTGGTCATCATACTAAGCAATGGTCTCAGGATTATAATTTAAAATAGAGTGCATCTACAGAAAGAATGGATGGAGTATACAGAAAAATGACCTCTCCAAATGAGAAATATGTTCAATGAGTTTTTTAACAGGTAGTATGAAATTATTCAGGAGAAGACTCTTCATACAAGACCAATTAGTACAGCTATAATCTTGGCCCCATATAAGTCAATGGCAAGAGTCCCACTGACTTTAATAGGGGTTTCACAAAGCTGTTTTCCACTCACACCAGTGTAACTCAAATGACTTCAAGAGTTGCTAATGGTGGTGTAAACCAGAAATGAGATCAAAATCAGGCCCTATGAATCTTAGCTGCTGCACTCTGGGGTTTCACCACAGCCTCTTTGATGTGACAGTGTTTTAGCACTTCAAAGGCAATGGTGGATCAGCCAGCACATTTTTCCCCAGGAGGTACCTGGTACTGAAGGGATGAAAGGACAAACAGTGTGATGAGGTGTATCATCTCTCTATATAACAAGGGAGTGTTCCCTTAAGTAACAGGTTACAATCTGGTACGAAGTTGTTAAATATTAACAGGAGACAACTAATCAACTGAAGTTCAGTGAACTGCTCTCCTTAATCATCCAGACAGATTAAGAACCAAAAGGAAAAAGAATGTTAAGCATTTACAAAAAGTATATCTATTAGACCTGTCCCATAAGAATGTACACATTTCTGCAGGATATACGACATGGTAATTTTGGGGAAAAAGGTAGAGTTGTGCAAATCATGTACTTTTTAAAAGAATACAATAAACATTTAAAGAGTTACTTGCTCGTATTTTTTGCATCCAGACCTGTGTTTGTTAAGTTTGTCTCCTACTTCTGATCTCCTGGTTACCTGACCCTCCCTGACTCCTGCTCTGACCACTAGGTCAGACCACCCACATCCCAGATATGACATTAATAAGGAGATGCATGCTAAAATAAGTTTAATTTTACAAACAAAGCAAAACACCTGTTGGTTACTCTGTTGGTTCCAAATGTCCCAGGGACTGTAATCTAAAAACAGATTTCCTTATGCCAAAGGTGTCCTCACTGGGGGAGAGGGATAGCTCAGTGGTTTGAGCATTGGCCTGCTAAACCCAGGGTTGTGAGTTCAGCCCTTGAGGGGGCCTTTTAGGTATCTGGGGCAAAAATTGGGGATTGGTCCTGCTTTGAGCAGGGGGTTGGACAAGATGATCTCCTGAGGTCCCTTCCATCCCTGATATTCTATGATTCTATGAAAGGTGTTGGCCAAAAAGGGATGGCAGAACCCTTGTCCATGATGAGGAGCTTGGCCATGAACCGGCAGTAGCTCTTTCCCATGAAAAAGAGAAGACACAGACATCAAAAGGAAACAGAGCTGGATTAAACAGCAGATTTAACGAAGATAAGATAATGGGTAAAAAACCTTACAATACTGCTAGCAGAATTTGTATTGATATTGTACCTAGAACAATCTCTAGGTGTATTAAACAACATTTTTAAACAAACATTTTCACTGAGCTTCACCTTTTTGCTTCCATATAGGGAAACAGCTTTGTACCAGCTGGCTGTTGTATTCGGCACAGTGATATTATGAGCATGAAATGGAGAAAGAGGCTTTGTCTCATTAAAACTTGCACTTTTAACAGCTCAGTGGTCGATGCCCCCGGAGACCTGCCACTGCAAGGCAAACAGAAGTGCATACGTAACATAACAAAATATCAGGCCGTCAGGTTCAGCTGACAAAAGAGTGATAGTATCACCGAAAGCACAGCACAGCAGTAGTTTCAGCGAGTCCAGCAACAGCATGAAAATGCACTGGAACAATTATAACAAAGTCACATTTTTCACAAAACAGTTCACTATGGCCCACATCCTGCAGTCCTTACTCTGCAAAAACTCCTATGAAATAAAACACATTAGTCGACAACCATATTTAAAAACAAGTTATTTGAATTGCCACCCTGACTTTTCCTCTATTTCATTTCTGTCATAAAGTCAGCAGTCATCCTGTCAGGGACACTTTCTGTGAGGTGTCTTAGCACAACCGACAACTCACTGGGAATGTCCATGGGAGTTGAGAATGCGTGTATCAGAACCTCACAGGATATAGCTCTTTGAAAGTTTGATTTCCCACCTGCATAAAATACTGGGGTCTAGCCGTTTCTGAGATAGTCACTGCTATAAACAGATCAGAACTGAAATGGGGCGAAAGAAGGTAAGATGGAAATCAGAAAAATGTAGATTTAAAGTCTGACATCTTATGAACCACCGGGAGTAGAAGTAAATGCTGTATCATGCTAGTCAGCAGGTTTCCAATGAGATACAGCATTTAGGCCCAATCCTACAGTCCTTGTAGAGCCAAAATTCCCCTGGAACTTCATTTCTAGCCTTAGTGACTTGTGGAAAAACTGAACCTTCAAATTGTCACTGGTCCCTTCAATTAGTAATGTTTCTGGGCCCTGTTCCAGTATTCAGTATGGCAAGTCCAGGATCCCAGACCAATGTAATTTTCTCCTTCTACCCTTGTGTTTTAATTTTTCATCACACTTTATCTCATATTTATTTCGAAGAAATTATCTTTATTTTGCTATCACTTTTATATCGTTGATATAGTTTGTGCAAATTATTGCGATGAATAATGGAAAATGTTTTCCAAGGGAAAGGATTCTCTAATGGTATTTCCAGCAGAGAGCCCAAGGACCCTTAGTACAATTGGATATAACTCAGAGTTACATCATTAAAATAGTTTCCTGATACTTTGTAGACAGGTGAAAAAAATCAATGTTATCTGCATTAGAGTATTCATTGCTCTCCCCCATGACCATTACAAACAAGAATGTAAGGGCACCTGGAAGTGATATTCTTTCCACACTAATGCTCTCTGGTAGGCTATAAAGCCAACTGCCTGTCTCCTTTATAGCTTCTTGATTACACGTACAATAAAAGTCCACTGTGGAAAAACAGTTATTTCTTTGCCGTTATGAATAATGCATTTGAATAGAATTCAACTATAGGAAAATTAAACAAACAACTGAAAAGGAAATGAGGTGCAAATCTGGACTCTGACCTCTCCCTAACAAATGTCTCTCCAGTGAAACTGGTGCTGGAGACTGGCTAGCCATCTGGAAGTTCGACTGTAATTCAAAAAAGGCATTAAACAACTCAGCCTGAGGGCACTCATATAAAAATGAACAAAGAGGACATGACAATGATGTTATGTATGTTTTCAAGCCTCGTGTAAACAAAGCCTAACTCTGTACACCTTTTTTTGGTGAAATTCCTATTGAAATCAGTCTAAATTCTGCTCTGTTACACTTATACAATCCCAGGAAAGCCTCGTGGTTTGAACTGGAGCTTTGCCTGAATAAGGGGCTGAAAGATCAGATTCACGGTGACTCTCTCATCTGAACTAACTCACCCAAAATAGCCGTCTAGAGTTTGATCCTGTGTGGCAGCTGAGCACTAGCTGCTCCGACTTCCACGGAAGAGTCTAAGGCTCAATCCTGCTGCCATTCAAGTCAATGGGAGTTTTGCTACTAATTTCAAAGGCAGCAAGATTGGGCCTTTATTTAGGCCATGTCCATGCTACAGCTGCTACAGTCGCACAACTATGGGGCTGCAGCTATGCCACTGTAGCATAGACGCTTCCTACATTGACGAAAGAGGTTTTTTTATCGATGTAATTAATCCATCTGTCCGAGAGGCGGCAGCTCAATCGTTGGAAGAATTTCTTCCTTTGACCTGGCTGAGTCTTCACTGGGGATTAGCTTGACCACACTATGGCACTCAGGGAGTGACATTTTTCACGGCCCTGAGCAACGTAGCTTGGTTGATTTAATTTTTAAATGTCAACTGGCCCTTACTCTGAACTCAATGGGAGCTCTCTCTGGAGTCAACCAGTCCCCAAAAGATGAATAAATTTTGTTGTTATACAAGGAGGATTTTCCCAACCTCAAACAAAAGCATTTCTGAAAGCCACAACCACTCCAATCTGGCTAACAAATAACACTTCCCTTTTTTGTATCAGCCTCCTGTGACTTTTAGTAATGAGTAAAAGTCTTTAGTTATTACAAGGAAATCCAAAAGACCTTCCCTTCTGCTCTGGATTGTGCTTTTATAAAATGAACCCTAGAGGTGTAATTCTGCAAGCCTTCTGCACATGGAATCCCTTTTTAAGCCCATGGGAGCTTTCCCCACACAGAGGGCTTACAAGAGCAAAGACTAAATCAGAAGGTAATTAATGTTATTACTTTTATTTTTAATTTGCAATAAAGTCAGGCCAGTGACAAGTGAAAATTTGCAGAGACTCCATCAGGAAAACATTTTTTTCTAATCTGGTATGATGTTCTGTAACCAGAGACCTAATCTTCCCTCAAAAATCAGCATTTGGATCAGCAAAACCCACAGCTTATGAGCCCAGATTCAAGAGTAATAAACTGGCCTCAATTCAGCAGGGTGGTCTGGAAATAATTCTGTGCCTGACAGTAACATTTCACCCAGATGCTTCTTCCCAGAACAATTACAAATCTCTTGCTGATACTGCCCTTTTCATCCCTGGTCTTCAACCCACAGACACTCACTTTTCTTTCACACATCTGAACTAATTCCATGGAAGGGAATCTAAAGCAGGAAGGAAGGTGCAAGAAGAAATATCAGAAAGTAACAGAGAGATTCTGGGCCAGATTTGCTCTCATTTATAACAGTGCAAAACCAAAATAACTTCCTTTAAATCAGGAGTTACTCCATATTTAGACTTGTCTTAAAATCTGCATCTAGATATGGATTAAATAGACCACGAACTCATCAGAGCATTTTTCCTCATCAGAGCATTTTTCCTCTCAACTGCATTTGACTCCAGCACAGGATCGTTACTCTCTGTCCTAATCTTCGGAACTTACCTTCCATTGAGACCTTGCACCTGCTTTGTGTTTGCATCATAATAGAGACAGAAGCAGCCCCACCTACTCCAGTACCGCACAGTTCAGTGACATTTAAGGCAGCAGCTATAGCCATGGCAGCATCTACAGCATTGCCATCATTCTTTAAAATATCTGCAAGAGAGAAGCCTGTTAAAATCTGATAGCAGTCTCAGAATTTCCTTCATAGTGCAGAGGAAAATCACAGCCACACTTAAAATAAAGAGTCTAGTAAACACCAGTTTAGCAATCATAGAACCAGAGGATTAGCTAGGAGTATCTTTATCTGCAAAGGAGAATCCCCTGACTCAGGGGTTTTCAAACTTCCTTGCACGGCGACCCCCTTCTGACAACAAAAATTACTACATGACCCCAGGAGGGGGGACTGAAGCCTGAGCCTGCCTGAGCCCTGCCGTCCTGGGTGCAGGGGCCAAAGCCGAAGCCCAAGGGCTTCAGCATCAGGCAAGGGGCCTGTAACCTGAACCTGTCACCCAGGGCTGAAACCCTTAGGCTTCTGCTTTGGCCCCGGGCCCCAGCAAGTCTAAGCCAGCCCTGGTGACCCCATTAAAACAGGGTTGCAACCTATTTTGGGGTCCCACGCCACAGTTTGATAACCGCTGCCTTTACTGTTCAACAATAAAAATTCTGAAAACTGTTTTATGTTTAAAAAAGGCTTTGTTCCTTAGAAAGATAGAAATGCTAGGAACTAATTTCTAAAGCAAAAGTATGAGAATACTGGCATGTGGGGAGGGAAGAGGAGACTGAGAGAAAGGAAGAAACAACATAACCATCCATCAGAAACTCTGAACAATACAAGGGGTGAAATCCTGCCTCCACTGAACTCAATCAGAGTTTTGTCATTGACTTCAATGGGGTTGGATTTCTTCTACAGAGCTTAAGGAACAGATAACAGAGCCTCTTGTTTTTTACTCATCCAGGGATTTATATCAGTGGTTATCAAATGTTTTCATTTATACCAGTTCATTAGAGGAAATCCTCTTGGGGGCCATCTCCCCAGCCTCCACCTTCCCAGCATCAATATGACAAGGACTCTGCAGACCATCAGAAAAGACCCTACAAATAGAGACCAATGGCCCGGGGGGACACTTTATAGAGGAACATTCCATATTGCTACATACCACTGAAATTTACTATGTCACTATAAACATTGTACTGCTCTGAGGATACATGATGTTGTTAACCTCCTGCAACATGAATAACCCCAGAAAGAACAGGAAATTTACATGAGACTGAAAATGTTGACAATAGCCAATTAAATTTCCTCTGAGGGAGATGAAAGACTTGATTTTGTTCCTCCAGTGAATGATCCGGTAGAAATATTAAGCAGTTTCATGTAAATGTTTCTCCTGCTTAAAGCAAAGAAAAGCATTTTTATATCCTGTTCTGGCAATATGTCTGACTCCATCATGTTGAATGGAAGGAGAAAAACTAAATTATACCAGGCAAGAGGATTGAGACATGAAACAGATAGTTGCTGGGCTCTGACACTGATGAGAACCCTGTCTGTGAGTGAATTTGTAACTAGCCAGAAACAAAATCAGGGAAATAATTCTGATTTTTATAGGAATGGGTTATGACAACATTGTAAAGTCATAAAACTAGCATTTTAGAAACCATGTGCTCACATGCACACACAGAAATGATTTACATCTAACCCTAAATGTAACAGGTTTTCCATCTCTATTGTTTCTGCTTTAGCCACTAGGTGAAATATCTTCTATTCTTGCTAATCCATTCTATTGTTATTCCAGTAATACACAGAGGTCGGAATCAGGATTGAGGGTCCTTTATGTTAAAACTATACCATCCTGGACTAGAAAACACAGTCCATACCTCAAAGAATTTACAAGCTAAATAATAAAGATGCAACAAGTGAGTATAACAACAACAAAAAGGTGTTTACATAGGCACAACTAGATGGTTTTGAATTGATTTGTATATAAACAAATTAGAGAAACATCTGAAAGTCCTACTGCCCAGCTGCCTGGCTGTTAAATTGTTAGTGGGCAATTTCCTATAGAACTAAGTAGGTTTTAAGGGTGACAACTTTATAAGCTAGTTCATCAAAGATGTTTGTCTGGATGGCTGGCCCCTTTAAGAAGAGTCAGGGTCCAGTCTATCCATGACAGGCTTTTATAAGGAGAACAAGCCTTTCTTGAGCCACTGTAGTAATTAACTGCCTAGGTGGCTGGTTGGCAGCTAATTGACTAAGGAGCACCTGTACCTGATAAAAGGCTACCAGAGTTTAGTTAAGAGGGGGTGTTCCTAGCAGGAAAGGAGAATTATCAAGAGCTGCTCGAGATACAGGCTCAGAAGAAGGCTTAGCGATACTGTGCTTTCCCAGTGCTAGGTGGGATGGCTGACTAATTAGCATAGAGCCCAAGAGGAGAGCTGTGAAACTTTTCAGAACAAGAAGGGTAAGCCTGCCTGGCTTGTAGTATGCAGGCTCAGGACTGTCAGACTCCTGAAGGCATTGAGATAGAAGGCCTGTGGGAATTAGCACCCAGGCTCCCAGATGGATGACCTTGAGGGGCTAAAAAAATTGTACCCTAAAGAAGAGTGAACAACTAAGTCCTTTGCAGGGGGAAGAGAATCATTGTGAGATTGCACAGGACAGGGTTCAAGGGGCCAGGAAGACTTTTCTTCTTCTAAAATATCTTCACTGACAGTAATAGAACAGGAAGTCCTCAGTATAGTGCAGTTTTGTTTTAAAAACTACGGGCCAACGTCTAGTCAGACAGCTAATGCTCAGGTTCCCAGATGCTAAAGTGATGGGTGTGGAATAAGACATTAAAGATCATCTTCCCCATCTGCTCTGCTTCCTTGTCTCAACACTAATATGGAGGGGCCATCCACTCCAGGGCTAACAACTATTTACTGGTAGTTTGGTCCCTAAACCAGCTCAGTCTTCAGTGATAATAAGAACTGGGCCCAATTTCTGTGATGTTTTTTATGAATGGAAATAATCTCCACGAGGGGTTGAGTCAAACCCACCAAATATGTCACTTAGAGCACTTGTCTGCTCTAGCTCGGGCCAAAATAAATCACGCTTGAGGCCCTACCTAGAAAAGACGAATGCTCTATCTATAAAGGTTCCCCCAGCCTAGTTCTTCTTTTAAATATTCTGAACATATCTGCTTTCCTATGTTCATGACGCTATTAATGTGTAACTCCTAAAATAGCTGTCTGGAACGACATATGTCACAGGCCCTTATCTGACCAGAAATGTCAAGAACAAAGGTTAAACAAGATATAGGGGAGGTGGTGCATGTTACCAGCCTCTGCTGTAGGAAGTGGCTGGGGGTAATCGAACAGCTAGTAGAACCCACTGCAAGGAGAAAGCTTTCCCTTTCCCTTTTGATATCTGGCTTTCCCCTACAGACCATTTTATCCCACTGACTATCCTCCATATGCTTCACTATGATCGCATCCCCTGTCTTGCTTGATGAGAACATCAATCCCATACATGCTCATCTGCCCCATAGCCAGGTTGTCCAGTAACCTGTCTGACGCCTGCCCTGGAGATAACTGGTCTCCACTATGGCTTCCCCTCTGTGATATACACTTCCACTTCTAATATGTGACTCCTTCCCTCAGACATCCCTGTGTATGCTCCCCTCCTTTGTGAGATGTGCAGAAATGGGCCCTTGGCCTGACTCACCAATGAGGAAAAATGGAGTCTATCTCTGTGTTTACACATGCCCACTGTCTTGGTATGTGGGTGCCTAAAGGCCTGTGTTCCCTATTGACCTGATCCTTCCCCCTACTGAAGAACAGGGTAGCAAGAAGGGAGGAATGGTCCTTTGCCTCTCCAAGAGGCAAACCAATTACCTCTAGCTTCCCACCCAACCAAACCCCCCTATTGCCTAAACTGAAATGATGCCACAAATAGGGAAAGCTGTTGTTGTGTGTACCTTTTTTTAAAAAAAATTCTTTCAAAATATGCCAGTACCCATAGTTATTTTATGCAGATTTCCTTGGGTATTTCCTTTTTTTTTTTGACTATATAGAACTTTTAAACTGCACAAACCTAAAAGGGTTGGGTTTTGGTGCTGGTATGCAGTTTTGGCAAAACTCATAGGCTGTAGAGCTGGTGTGGGGGGAGGGAGAAGGAGAGGGAACATGGCCAAACCATGGGACATGGCCCAACCATTTTTTGGCCAGGCCAAACCTGCGTGGTGCTGTGACTTGATTCATGGTATCTCAGTACCACTCACTCAAATTGGGATTGGCCACCCTTCCAACATGATGGAGTAGCACGTGGGCCAAATTTGAGTGAGTGTTGTGAGCTGGTGCATGGGATCAGTGGTGCTGTGGCCCTGTGTGGCAGGTTGCAATACCACTCACCCCACCCAATTTGGAGGGGATGGGCGCTGGAGGTCAGGCTGTTGAGGGTGGAGAGGGGAGGTTGTCAGTGAAAGAGGGTCAGGTGGGCTGGGGGGCAAACCTAGGGCGCCCTGCAGCCCCTGACAAAACTCCCATTGATTTCAGTGGGATCAGAAGCAGGCCCCGAGGCAATCTGAGGACTCATAACACATACTGAAATACAAACAACGCACAGTGACTTGGCTACAGAAATTATGGGGCTGATTTTTCACAAGTGCTGAGAACCCATAACTTCAGCTGAAGTCAAAGCAGTAGCAAGTGCTCAGTTCCCCTGAAACTCAGGTCATAACTGCACAAATAGTACAATCATCTTGTAATCCAAGTTTAAAAAATGTGGGTTATGATGCGAGAACTGACAGTTTGCTACATTTTTTTTAAAAGTGTGAAGTACAATTTTCTTACTCCATCTATTCAATCAGAGAACCAAAAGACTATTCCCAAGACCAGTATTTGTTGCAGGGAGCTGATTCCAAGCAACACAACTGCTGGTCCAAACCACTGGGGATGTTTGCAAAGAGAACTTAAGCTATGATGTAGTTTCCAGGCCAATAAATGTATGTTGAGTCCAACAGACAACCTAAAAAGAAAACACAAACACCCACCCCACACATTAGAGATCTGATGACTGAACACAAATCTATCTGTGGTCATCTCTATTAATAAACAGGCAAAATCTTAGTACCTGCTCTCTTCTGTTTTAACTTACACACTGTAATAGTACTTTTGCCTATCACATTTCCAGCTATGCTCAGAACTGCACAGCTGTATCCAATTTACTGTAGTTAGAATTTTTTTGAATAAGTCTAGCTAGATTATTTATTCAACAACTACAGTTTTCTCTGTGAACAGATTGTGGTTTCTCAAACTTATTCTTCATTTTAAATTATTTGCAAAAATTACCTAGTGAATAATTCTAGGTCTGTAACTTGTCTGTATAGCGTTCATTTTTTAGACTGACATGCCAAACCTTAGCTGTTTTAGGTGGACGCACAAGTTGTGTAGTATGTTTCCACCTCCTCAGTAGAGAGCATAACTCTTTCCAGAATCAGGTTCCCAGTGTTGAAAAGCTGCAATTTGAAGTAATAATTGTAAGATAATTAGCCTGTAGAATTCATTCCAACAAGCCACTAACATAACTGAGCCCAAAAGCATCCTCGAGTTTGGGTATTTATATGGCTAACAAGACCACACACCGAGTTAAAGCAGTATGGATTTAAAAAAAAAAAATCTTGGAGGGCTCATTCCCCTCAAACACAGCACACAGGCCAGCCTCTAACTTATGCTTGGATAAAACTTTCCCCGCGGTGAGGTTATTCCCTAACTACTTCCTGTGTGGCTCCTTGTCCTTTCCCTTGGAGAAGCTGTACTGCTGGAGCAGATTCCAGCCTAGCTGGACCACACGCTTCAGTCTGGTATGGCAGGTCCCAGCTTCACAAGTCTGAAGGGTGCTGTCCATTGCTGGGGTGAGGGCTGCGCTGCCTTTTCCGGCAGAGGCCTAGTGCGCGGGCAGAGACAGGGCAACCCCACAGCGCATCTGCAGTCAGTGTGGGCAGAAGCTTCTCGCCACCTCTCCCAGCCTGCTGCTGCAGCCGCGGTGGGAAGGGAGGCCCTGAGCGTGGGGGACTACGGGGCTGATGGTAAGTGGCTTCAGGGGGGAGGGCGCCTTGGCAGAGCACAGGTGAGAGGCTGGACCACCCTGCCCCATGCCGCGTGTGGGATGGGCCTGGGGAGCACCCAGCCAGGCCCTCGCACACTGGGAGCCTGCATGGGCAGCAGCACTGCTAGGGCTAGTAGCTGGGCCGGAGGGGTAGGGTGAGCCCCGGCAGTTGGAGCACTCACTCCAGGACCGCTAGCCAGTAGCCCTTCCCTCCCTGTATGGGCTGCCCCAGTACTTGCTGAGCCGCGCTGTGCACTCTGCTGGGCCGCAGCCCAGCCATGGCTCCTGGAGAGGCAGTCACAGCTCCCCTTGGGGCAGGGAGCAAAGGGCTGGCGCTCTTCGCATGACAGAGGAGGAGCAGAGTGTCCAAGGAAGCTTGAGCGTCCCTTGTGGAAACTAGAGCGGTCACCTCCCAAGGCACCCCGTCCCACTGACTGCCCCCGGCGTGAAATCACAGGCTGTGTTCCAAGGGCTAGGGCCAGACTAGAAACCTGCCAGTGGGACCCCCAAATCAGGCGCCCAGAAGGGATGAGTGCAGTCAGAGAAAAATAACTGATTTGACTTGGTCTGTTTGGAAAAACCTTCATTAGAACATGGGTTTTGGTAGGGTTCTTTGTAGACCGTTGATGAGAAATCAGATAAATTAGCTCACAAAGGTTCTTTTTTTATTCAAAGACAAAACAGCCCAACAGAGGAAGGAAAGGATTAATGCTTTGATTCCCAGAGCAGATTGGTAAAGTCTGGCAGCATTCAAATATGTTCTGAAATTATGAGTTTAACCCTCTGTGGGTGTGGGTGTGGGTGTGGGTGTGGGTGTGGGTGTGTAAAACACGCACTTAACTCATGTTCAACAATGGAAGGTTACACCCACTTTTTGATCAATTTCTTATCTTGTTTTGAATATAGCTTTTCAGAAGTCGGCAAACCCAGAGACATCATGCACCAGCACTAGGCTGGTACAGATTGCATATCAGTACAGCCGCCACAAAATCATCTGTCATCTTCTGGGTGAGCTGTAGTTATCACACTGTCATATTTGGCAAGCTTTCACAGAACATGCAGCCCTCTCACAGGTTCTACGCATACAGGAAACTGGGGGTACACACTGTTCACTGTAAGCTTAGCATAAGTAAAAAAGCATGCTGGGAGTCTGATTCAGAGTTACACACTGTGAGCATAAGTAAAAAGAATACAAAGCCTTCTAGAAATATATATTGGCTAACAGTTTGAACTGACTGAAGTTTTCTAGTGCAGTCATGTATTGAGGTTCATTTAATACTTAGAATTTTTCTCGATAACACACTGCCCCACTAAGGGCGTGTCTATACCAGAGCAAGAAGTTATTTTTAGAATGTGGTGCTAGAATGTTTTAAAACACAACATGCCCTGTCTACGCTAGAGATGCAGTTGTATTTTAAAATCAATGTTTGCCAAAGGAAAAAAGGGAAGTTGGCATGGAAACAATTGCCAAGAACCAAAGAAAGTATTGCAAACATTTGAGATTATAAAAATAAAGTTATGAAGAATTACATCCCAGTGCCCTTCTAACTCATGTTACTGTTCAGATCCAGTCGAGATGAGTTTGGCTCATAGCAACAGAGTGAGCTGTCAAAAGGGAATTTTTTGTCATATGTTGCTTGTACGTTGAGAATAAGAGTATATTATCAGGATGCTTGTTTGCAAAAAGCAGGATGGGATTTTAGCAAAATTAGGTTTTCATTTTGTGGTATCAGCAGTCAGGATATTTTCACTCACCCTCAAGGATCTCCTGCTTGTGGATATGGTATTTCTCTCTGAATGTACAGTTCAGTCAGAACGACAATTTTAGAGTCATGGGTATGTTGCTACATGTACAATATATAGGATCTTTTGAGGTGACTTCATTGATGAAACTTGATCCATTATTTTGAAATGTTTTCATTACTTATCCTTAACCTTTTGCTGTTGCTCACAGAGCCCTGATGGGTCCAACATAAATATATATGCTAATCTGCCTTTAAAAGAATTCAGAAAACTTCTGCTCTGGCTCTGAACTGAGGGCATGAACCTTAAAAGAATACTCTGCTCTAAGATGTCCATATGCTCTTTCCCATTACATAGCACAAAGGGACATGCAATGTAGCAACTAGTTATCCAAAAGACTGGGAATTTCCTGTGTGAGTAAGCAGTCCCTCAGTGCCAGGCTCCCAGCAAGAAATACAATGGATGCTAATCAGGCAAAGGCATGGGAAACCCACAAATCTGCTGCCCCATGTGAGAACAGAAGCATGGTCAGATGCAAGGTGGGAGGGGTCAGAGCTAAAGAACTATCACCCTAAGCACCCCTCCAAGCCTGTGGCCTTGACATTAGAAAATAGCAATGTAAGCAAAAGTTACTGTTGAACAGGTCAGCATCAAACCAGCTCACAGAACCTCACAACCTCATCAGAGGGCTCACCAGCAAGCAACCATTAGCGGGGAATCAATAGTAGCAAAGCTAGGGAGCGTGCTATACTAATAGGGTTGGGAGTGGGGGAAACCAGAGCCTGGTAAAAGCATAGTATATGTATGGCCAAGGATTACAGGGTTCCCACATTCTGTACTTGGCATTTCTCAGCCTACATGTCATTTAAAGGACATGCCCACTGCTTGTTCCAAGAAGCCATCCCACCATTAGGATGATGCAGTGTTACTCAGGTCTTTCTGAAGCTGCAAAAGCTTTCTGAGTGTACTCGCACTTCTGTTTTTTTACCAAAGGAAGGGACTTACATGGCCCCCTTGCTGTCCACAGTAGGGACACAGCAGGAGAGGAGAAAGGGTTCTAAGACTGTCTCCCCGAAAATGTTAGAAAGTGCATGTTTTCAATGTGACTCATTGACTGCCAGGATATGGGGGAGGGGAGAGAATCAATTTGTGTGATACAAACCCAAAAGCTGGTTACACCCAGCTGCCCTGAGATTGTCCACAAACCTTCCTTCACTGACATGCAGTTGAAGGTTATGTATGATTGAGTCATGGATTGCCTAATTCTGGCCTCATGTTCCAAAAAGACACCCAGATTTGGAAAGAATGTGGGTTAGAGCAGAAAGCAAGACCCGCCTCTAGGGCATCTGAGTCTGCCCTTAGCTGTGGAAAAACAAGAGTGAGTTTGGAGTTCTGCTTTTTAGCTCAGTCTGGATGTCACTTAGCCCTAATTCATTCCCGCTCACATTCAGTCCTAACTAAACACTCACTTATGGGCTGGCAGCAGTGAAACCAACCAAGGCCCTGCATAAATTCACATTTAGATGAAGAGTGAAGTCCATTCAAGTCACTCAGTAAGAGGCTGGAACAGAAGTATAAGGAGTCTGATCGTGCTAATTGGCCTGCAGGGGTATTCACAGAGAGGGGGAGCAGGAGAAATGCTCTTTTTCTTATTTTTATTTATTTATTTTTTTAAGGTCAGCATCCTCAATCTGGACCCCGAGTAGAAGATTTGGGATTGCTTTTAGAGGAGAGGGTTTGTCAGAAATCCTGACAAAAGTTTTATTGTGGCATTTGCCTTTGAGTCACATGTCAACTGGGGGGGGAGGGTTGTTGAAAGCAATTCAATTTATACCTTTGTTCCTCTATGCCATGCCAGCATTCACAGGTGTGGGAAAAAGAGTCATACTCTTGTATTGTTGTTGAAGCACTGAGAAGTCCCAGTCAGGGACCAGGTGAGCTAACTGCTGTACAAACACAGAACAAAAAGATAGTCCAAGCCCCAAAGTGCCCACAATCTAAGTATAAGACAAAAGATAACAGAGGGTTATGGACAGATCAATGGGGGCGTACAGAGAAACAGAGACAATGATGGTCAACTTGGTAGGCAGTGGGCTCTGCCACCAGCAGCCAAACCATTGACAAGTTTTGCCTTGGCTTCATGCCAAAGGGGAGTTTTGAGTAGGGATTGGAGAAGGATAATAGGTTAGCTGTGTGAATATTTATGGGGAGCTTCTCCCAAAAGTGACGGGCAGCATGGGTGAAAGCACGAAGGTGCTTGTTTAAAAATTTAACAAATGGGCAGTGGAGGCTGATGTGTGCTGAGCGCAAGTGGGGGCTAACCTCTGGATACTGAATGAGAGAGGATTGGTAGGGTGGGGATAGGTTGTGAAGGGCTTTGAAAGTGAGGACAATAGGCTTGGCTGCACAAACAACTAGTCTGTGGCAAGCTGGGGTGTGAATCTACTTGCATTAGCCTGCTGCAGACTAACTGTCCATGTGCACCTTGCTGATGCATATTAACAGCTTGTTAATGTGCTCTGATCTCGTCCTATTTGAAACAGGACAAGAGCACATCAGGCTAGTGCAGGATAGATTCACACCACAGCTGGCTGCAAACTAAATGTTCATGTAAACAAGCCCACAGAGCTTATAGTTGATACAATAGAGAAGAGGGAGCTAGTGAAGGGATGCGCAGAGAGGAGGGGTGACGTGGTCAAAGCGAAGGGCTAGCAAAATGGTCTTATTAGCAGCCGCATTCTGCCTGGATATCAGTGGGGCAAGATTACATGCAAAGGACCAGAGAGAAGGCTGTTGCAGTAACTGAGATGTGAGATGAGAGCATGGGCAAGAGATTTAAGTGTGTGGAGGGATAGGAAAGGCTGTCTCTTAGCGATGTTATAAGGACAGAATCGGCAAGTCTTAGACATACTTGGATGTGAGGCCTTAGGGAGCCTCGTTGAAGATGGCACCCAGGTTATAGCCTGAGTGACAGGTGCAATGACCCCCAAATCTTGGAGCAAAAACTTTTTTTTTTTAATCATCTACAGCAGCTGTGTACTGTATGATCATCTGCGCCTAGTGTACTATCTGAATTTCACACACACCCTCCACCAATGGGGAATGACATGAAAGTCCATTTAATATGGTGGATGGTGGAGGGGAGGAGAGTGGAGACTTTCTGCTTTGGAATGTCCTGCCTGTGAAGGCTGCAGAACCCTATGGCGACTCTGTCTAAACCCACCTAACGCTGACCTGTGGCTGAATAGCATCTGCTGAGCGTGTTGCCTAACAGACAGAACTTCCTCCAGTGGTTTTTGTGCCTGTTTGTTGTGTTGTAATAAGCCTCTTATCCAAAATGTTTGATTTGACTAATGGATGATTAAAGAGCACATTTCTTTCTAGAATGCTCCCCATTATGTATGCACATCTCCATGTAGGCACACTGGGCGAGATTTCTCCTCGCTCTCACTTAGGGCCCAATCCTGCTCCCCTTAAAGTCAGTGAGAAAACTCCCATTGACTTCTGTTGTGTGAACCTGGAAACAGATACATCACAGATCCAGGTTTAGGTAATGACAGGAACATGTGTATCTAGGCATGATACAGAATGGAGGAGCTTATGGCTGCCCCAAGGGAACTCTCTGGGCACTCTCAGAGTTCATACAGGAAGGGCACAAAGCAGTGAGACTCTGAAAGAGGCACGTACCCCAAACAATGCATATGATTCACTACATTCCCTGTCCCTGGCAACATAAATATTGGAGGGGTTTTATTGACAAAACCAGCACCTAACACAACTTCCAGACAAGTGACCAAATAGCAAGTGTGAAAAATCAGGACGCTTTGAGGGAGGGCATGGGAGTATAGTTACCTATATAAGACAAAGTTCCTAATATTGAGACATCTGGTTACCCTATTCCAGAACCAGTACCCTGAATCACCACCTAGAGATGGATCACAAGTCCCTCCTATCCAGAGGGCACCTAATGCACTGGGACTGATATAGCTCCACCAGTTCATTGGGAGCCACAGGCGTTAACCACTTTGGGAGGCAGCATCCCATCCTCAGCCCAAAAACTCGTGGAACTATGTCAGTCCTGGTATTTTAGGTGTCTTCCCCAGCTAGACGTTCAGTGATGTGACACCAGGCCCTTATGCTGGAGTGAGAGGAGAATCAGAGCCATTGTATCTTTAATTATGAATTAGTTACTTTTAAAAGCAAAGCACTGCAAATTCCCATGGCATCAAATCCTGAGGCCATTACATGACATTTTGAGCCAAAATTCTCAATGCAGCCAATGGGTGTTTGACTGACCAAAGGCTGAGTAAAAACTGAGTTTGCAGATGAAGGACCTCTGCTGCACTCCTCTTAGGAAATGCTAAGCACCCTGAAACTCTACTGAAGTCAGTGGGAGACGCAGGTGTTCAGCAGCTTGCAAGAGTTCATTCCAATGTAGGAACAGGCCCTCACATACTTTTTTCCTGAACACACAAAGTGAGGTGTGTGGTTATTCGGGGAGTTCTGCTTAACCTCTTTACTGAATTTAAGATGGATTTTATATCATGTAAAACATATTCTCCTTCCAAAGCAAAAAACCACTGGTGCAATCGGAAAATTGAACAAATACAACAATTTTAAAACTTCCTATCCATTTAAATAGCCGTAAGGATGTAAAATAGAGTTGGAGCTTTGATTTAGACTTTCATACCTTAATCGTATGATCTGGCAATTGGTAAAAATGTGCTAGGGTTATTAAAAATATGTGAGTTTCTAATTCAGTCTTTCCTGGAAATGGCCTCATGTTGGGCAGCACAGCTTCCAGAGGTCACAAAATAAACATAAAAGTCAGCCTGTCAAATACAAGTATGGAAAAACACAGGCTCTGAGGCCCAATCTGCAGAAAATGTCTGCAATCTGCTGAGCAATATAAGCTCTGGAAGGCCATGGACGCTGGCACCACCAGACCCTACGCTGTCAGGGGAAAAGGTCAACCCACTGTGGTAGGTACAATGAAAAACAATCTGTGGCTCCACGGTAGGGAGTGGGACTTGCAGAGCTACAGGGTAGAGGACATCATGTAAATAAGCTCCTCCTGGTAGCTCTGCATCTTCCAAGTCTCAGGGCCGCACAGTTTGTGGAATGAGAGCATCCCTGGTCATAACAAAAGACATGTTTTTAAACCACAAGAACCATACGGCGCTACCTGTAACATTCTGCCTTGTCAGCCAGCCTAGGTTTAACAAGCTGTGGGCCTACTGCCCTAAAACTCTAACTGGTCCACAGACATTGCTAAGTACATCCTTTCATAATTCTCTAGATTAACTCCATTTTTTTCTGGTGTTAAATATTCAGATTATTCAATGTAGAAAGTTAGAGCCTACTTCTGCTGTGACTTACACCAATCCTACACCATTGTAACTCCACTGACTTCAGTGGAGTTACCTTGTTTTACACCAGCATGAGGGGCAGTATCAGGGACTTAAAAGTACTACTGTGATTGTGAGCTAACGGCCAACCTCGCTCTTCAGTTTTGATCACAATTCTCAACATGTGCTTCTTTAGACGGATAGGTCCATCAGGGCCTAAAAGCACAGCATGCAACTGTACATCATTTATAAGCCTGAACTTCTTTGCAAACAACAGTGGAATGAAGTCAAAAATGGTGATGGATATGGTAGCAGAATAAACAGAGATTAAAAACTGATTTCGCCTAACACTTTTTCTGATAATCTCTTAATTTGTACAATTTAACACATTAGACTTTATCATCTCATCAGTTGTTTGCATGCAACGCCTATCTGTCCATCTATTTATATGGCCCTCATTACCATGGTATGTGAGCACCACAAGTATTTAAGAGAAATAATAACAATTGCAAAATATAAATTTTCCCTTCATAACCTGTCAGAGAAAACTTGACCCGACAGTTGGGTTGTTTTTTTCTGCCTGTGAAGGAGTTTTAGGAGGTTGAGTTTTGATTGTGTATGTGAAGAGCTATTGAGGGAAAGCTAAATCCATGAAATAAGTTTTGCAGTTGGTTGTGAACATTGTGAAATTTGGGGTCATCCTTTTCTTTCATGGGAATGAATTTCTGGCCCCCAGGAATGTTCTTTCTCTGGCACTCACAAGCCACTCCCCTCCTGACTTCAGTGGGAGTCCCACACGCACAGCTGACAGAATGACCATGCTGCTTGAGTTTCAAAAAGAGCCAGGAAAGGAACATGGCAAACTAATAGCAATATTACTACTAGGACTGCTGCTAAGAGTAAAGTAATATGAATTCATAATAAGGACAATACTTTGTAGTTCTTGTGTGTGTTGCAGTCTTTGGCCAAAAATGACTACAATTTTGTGTACAGTCAATTCTGTGTACATTGCTTGGAAAAAGCCACGTAAAATACAAATTGTTCTGATGGGCCTTCTCTGTGCTCCTGGATGAGTGAGCTAATGGCAAAGGTGGCATTTATCCTGGTATAGACAGTGGGCCAAATTGAGAGGTGATGTGTAAGGTGGCATAAAGTAGATTTCTTTTATGCTCAGAATCTCTAGTACTCCGAGGCATACTTACATTCTACTCATGCGTAAGAAGGTGTATGTTGAAACAGCCCTCACTCTCCTCTACCTGCTTACAACATTTTACACGTCCTGAGCATGTTAAATGCACTGGCTTGGGTCCCATTACACATGGGTAAATTAGCTGTAAGTAGGTCTAATGGAATCTTATAGATTCCAAGGCTACAAGATGATCATTGTGATCATCTAGTCTGACGTCCTATATAACACAGGCCATAGACCTTCCCCAAAGTAATTCCTAGAGCACATCTTTTAGAAAAACATCCAATTTTGGTTTAAAAATTGGCCATGATAGAGAATCCACCATGACCCTTGGTAAATTGTTCCAATGGTTAATTACTTTCACCATTAAAAATGGCAGGTTTCAGAGTAACAGCCGTGTTAGTCTGTATTCGCAAAAAGAAAAGGAGTACTTGTGGCACCTTAGAGACTAATGCCTTATGTGATGCATGGCTAGAAAGGGTTAAACATCCTGCAAAATAAATAACCCTCAAAAGACATGTAGGGAGATAGTCTGTGGTTTTGTGTATTTACATATGCAGAAGGGTCGACAATGTAATCAACAGTCCCTGTCTATGCTGTATTCTGATAATCAGAGGTCAAAAGAAGATCCTATCATTTAAATGAATTGTAAACACAGGATATCTCGGTATTCATCTCTCTTTGAAATGTACTGTGAATGGTAGAGGAACAAGCAAATGGCCTTATGTTAATTGATATAGCTAAGTACTGATGATGGACCTCCTTCAAAGTCATTCTAATTACCTTGTGTTCCCAGAGAAAATCCCAACTTGTCAAAGAGGACATGAAATTGTATAAAAGATCCTTGGGTCCTGATTCTGTCATCTCAAATCTGCTTAGGCTTCATCAGGAGAAGTTTGAGTCACAAGACTGAGGTCCCAGTTATGCTGGTACGCCCTGAATATCGTATTTGGACATTGGACTATAAACTATGAACAATTTCTGAAAGAACGCTTTGCAACTACAAAGCTCACCATCTCTGCTATGAATCTGCACCTAAATGAATTGAACTCTTGTCTGTATAAAGAAAAGGAGGACTTGTGATACCTTAGAGACTAACAAATTTATTTGAGCATAAGCTTTTGTGAGCTACAGCTCACTTCATCGGAGTGAGCTGTAGCTCACGAAACCTTATACTCAAATAAATTTGTTAGTCTCTAAAGTGCCACAAGTCCACCTTTTCTTTTTGCGAATACAGACTAACACGGCTGCTACTCTGAATCTTGTCTGTATGTACATTGATCTTTTAACCATACTCTCTCTCTTTTGTTTTTTACTAAATTTTAGTTTAGTTAATAAGAATTGGCTGTAGCATGTATTTGGGTAAGATCTGGAATATTCGATAACCTGGGAGGTGATGTGTCCAATCTTTTGGGATTGGTAGAACCTTTTCTTTTATATGATGAAATAAGATTTACAGAAATTTTCATCGTATTTGACCTGGGTACCTGAATGGAGGCCTAAGGCTGGATTTAAGGGAACTGTGTTGTTTGAACTTCTGAGTAATCAGTAAAGTGATAAAGAAGCTGTTTTATGCTGGCATGGTAAATCTAAGTATTAGACTATCCACTAGCTTTTTGGGGTTTGGCTGCCCCATTCTTTGCCGTTCACTCTAATTGAGTGACCATAGCTGGCCTTATTTCACACCTTATTTCCAGTGCAAGAGGGTCTAATTTACACCACCTTCTGTATCTCCTGTGAATATAAGTGAGTACAGCATAAGAAATCTATGGCCTTATTAAACACTATGTTCCTCTAGTAACAGGCCAAGATGAACGGTTTCACTTGCAAATCCTAAACAAAGCCTAAAATTGATTGGGAATCCTTTCTCTCCCAAGAATTCCTTCCTATAGTAGGTTTCAGAGTAACAACCGTGCTAGTCTGTATTCACAAAAAGAAAAGGAGTACTTGTGGCATCTTAGAGACTAACAAATTTATTTGAGCATAAAATTTCGTGAGCTACAGCTCACTTCATCGGATGCATACTGTGGAAAATACAGAAGATGTTTGTTTTTATACACACAAATCATGAAAAAATGGGTGTTTATCACTACAAAAGGTTTTCTCTCCCCCCACCCCACTCTCCTGCTGGTAATAGCTTATATAAAGTGATCACTCTCCTTACAATGTGTATGATAATCAAGGTGGGCCATTTCCAGCACAAATCCAGGTTTTCTTCCCCCCCCACCCCCCCGTCATCACCCCCAAACAAACCCACTCTCCTGTTGGTAAAAGACTCCAGCCAGAGACTGCTGAATTGGAATTCATTTGCAAATTGGATACAATTAACTTAGGCTCGAATAGAGACTGGGAGTGGCTAAGTCATTATGCAAGGTAACCTATTTCCCCTTGTTTTCCTAAGAAGCCCCCCTTCCTCAGACGTTCTTGTTAAACTCTGGATTTGTGCTGGAAATGGCCCACCTTGATTATTATACACATTGTAAGGAGAGTGATCACTTTAGATAAGCTATTACCAACAGGAAAGTGGGTTTGTGTGTGTGTGGGGTGGGAGGGTGTTGGGGGGGGAGAAAACCTGGATTTGTGCTGGAAATAGCCCACCTTGATTATCATACACATTGTAAGGAGAGTGATCACTTTAGATAAGCTATTACCAACAGGAGAGTGGGTTTGTTTGGGGGGGAGGAGAAAAACCTGGATTTGTGCTGGAAATGGCCCACCTTGATTATCATACACATGGTAAGGAGAGTGATCACTTTACATAAGCTATTACCAGCAGGAGAGTGGGGTGGGGGGAGAGAAAACCTTTTGTAGTGATAAACACCCATTTTTTCATGATTTGTGTGTATAAAAACAAACATCTTCTGTATTTTCCACAGTATGCATCCAATGAAGTGAGCTGTAGCTCATGAAAGTTTATGCTCAAATAAATTTGTTAGTCTCTAAGGTGCCACAAGTCCTCCTTTTCTTTTTCCTATAGTAGCACATTTTCCCCTGTGTTTGTTGTTTGTTTTTGTTTTCCTAGTTTATTTCATTTATATAGAATCTATAAATTATTGTGAAATATCGGCTAGATTCTATCCATAGTTTAACTCGTGTAAATCCAGAGAAACTCCATGGACTTCTGTAGAGCTACTTAAAATTTAACTTGTAAAACTTGAGAACAGAATTTGAACCAGAGAAAGATTATGGAAATTCTTACTGTTGGTAGAAATGCTGATTGAGAACTAATTCTAGTGGATCTTAAAGCAGAGATGGTCCATTGAAAAGCCAAATAAATCAATATTTGCTTAAATATTACCTAAACAGTCCTTCAGATCTCTCGATCTCTCTCAGGGACATATTCAGTTCTTTTGCTCTTACGTATGCATATCTTTATCAGGGTATATGTCTCATCATTAGTTCAATTTCCCCTGTACTTTATCCATCTGACGTTTAAATTGTCACCTTATAATGGCATCTAGAGCCAAACCCTGTTATGTATGTCTTATCACACATTCTATGTAGCAAGGAGCAATTAACTTATCAACTAGTAAATGCAAGAAATAAATACTTGTGAATAATTTAAGCAAGTCTTTTTTTGAAGTATGTAAGCATCTGATTTAAAGAGACCTTCTGAACCATCTGATTCTGCCCCCTGATGGAGACATTATGCTGGATTAGATGAACCACTAATGTGATGTACTGTGGCAAATCTTATGTTCCTACTAAGAGTTCTATCACACAGAAGAACTTTCCCAGAATCCATTTCCAAAATTCCATATGCTGCTATCACTGAGAGCTTTTGAGCTTTGCCTTCTGTTGTTTCTGATGTCTCTTAGTAGACCTTGTACTGGTCCTGTCTCACAACCTGGGGAAGAGCTGACTTGCTGCTCCCACTGTTTCCAAAACGAAGCAGAAGAAGAAGAAACATATTTTACTATATCAGGCCTTTCATCTCAAAATGACCCCAAAATAGTGTCATGGACATGCATCTGCCTCTGCAATCAGTGGCATGCTGGACAATGGAAAGAGTTGCCCAGGGACAAGGAAACAAATTCCTACTTGGAAAAAAAATGCCACTGGATCTTTAATATCCGTACATACAAGACCAGACCTTGTTTATTAAGGTCTCATCGAACAGATCCCAATAGAGTAAACAGTGTAGGAACAAATCCTGATCTCATTTATACTGGTAAAAATATGGAGTAATTCTACTGAAATCAGTGGAATAGCTCTAGATTACTCCGGGGGTAAATGAGAGCAGAATTTGGCTCCTAAAAAATCTTCTCAACATTGGAAGGATGAAAAGCTGATTTTTCATCCTTCTCAGTTTGTATTCGTGATTCCATGTAGTGCTCATATGAACCCCAACCTGGTGGTAACCACACTAAGCCATCTGTACTAACACTGCTCACCCCTCAGCCTTTTTCAATCAATTTGATTTGTGCTGGAGCATTGAAGTATAAAGAGTTTGGAGACTAAAACACCTCAAGGAGAACAGAAGGAGGGGCCTCTCTGTGGTCAGGTCTTGACTCAATCAAAGGCTTCTCTATCAGCAGGGTTCAGATTGAGAAGATCTTTGGGGAGCCTAACGCAAAAAGAGCAACCATCCAGTATGTGGATAGCATCCTCCACAGCACCACAGATACACAGTGGGCTGTCCTAGGCATGGTTGGTCTTGGTGCAGAGAACCATGCCACACCAGAATTAGTTAAGCTGACTCAAGAGGGGGCATGGGAATCCACAGCCAGGTAGCATTTTCATCCAGCCTGATGTAGGAGTTCCTGGTAGATTGTTCTGTTTCTTGTAACATGATCTCATTTCATGGCCATGTTATGCCATGAGACAGCTACTCCATGGAGAATGTTTGAAACAGGAAATTGAATGGAACCTCCCATATTGAGCAGGCATCTGACTCACTATTTTATTGATTCATGAGGTCTCTTCTATAAATGAACTAGTTCTTTTGTGCCTCAAGCTATTATATTTTGCTCAGCAGTTCTTGGATTTCCATATGCTGCCAAAAAAAAAAAACAGTTTTCAGTGGGTATCTGAGTTTCTAGCTATATATGTAAGCATGTTCATTTCTCTTAATTAAGACAACAATAGGCATATTAGAAACATATGATTATCAGTTAGCAGCCAGAATTCTTAACTGACTGCTCAGTACTTGCCTGGCTCCCAATATCTCATGGACAGCACTGTGTGGAAAAATCAGGAGATTATTACTAGTATTTGCTCAATCAGGGGAGTAGTTGGCTTAGGGGGTTAGCTCACTAACCTTTCACCGGCAGAGGTTCAAATCTCAACTGTTGGACAGATTTGGATAGTCTTACACACGCTGAAAGTACATTACTCCTCAAAGAGGCTCGCTAAAGTCAACTTGAATAAAGGGATCAGAATCTGACCTGAAGTCAGATGTGAAAATGGGTTTTATAGTTTCCTCCATTAACCACCTGCATCACTGGGAGAAGGACTGTACTCAGTACTACCACCAATATTGTTAATGATTAAAAATGAATAATTATGATGTGTAACGTTTGTTTGTTCCTCGTATTACAGTAGAACCCAGAGACCCCATTCTTTGCTTAGGAAAAGCAAAGGCTGGAATAGCAGAGTTATACGTCAGTAATAAGTCATACTGGGGAAGCCTACGCATAGCCTGCCACACCTGCTCAGACCTGTGCTTATTGTCCCTCGCTTGTATAAACGTTACATTTAGCCACAAAGAAGATTTCTAACATCACAACTTTTGACTTAAATATACACTGTCAGGCTTGGCATATGTGAAACATGACCTATTTTTCGTTTTTGTAAACAAGTGCTGTTCTTTATACACACTAGGTCAGATCCCCCAGTACAGTAACGCTACCTTACTACTCTGATGGTGAAAAGAGCCCTAAAATTGACAGATTCGGCCACTTGAACATCCTCTGCCTAAGGAAATCTTTGGGTTGTGCAATGACATGGTTAGTGGCCTTTATGCTACCTGCCCTTCTGGCTTCTGATGCATGGGACTTGGCAGTTGCAAAGGCAGGCTGGCTGGGGCCCTTTACAGTCAACAGCAGCCAGTGTAAATTAGAGTAGCCCTGAGGAACAAAACTACTATGAGAAGAAAACTTGTTCAAAGTTTGAATGATAAATAGTTCAATGGTATCCTTTTGGGAAAAGTCACTTGTTTATGAACACAACTCAGAATCTAAGATGTCACCTTGGAGACTTGACTAGAATGAAATCCTTGACTTTCTACCAGTGCTGAGCATTAGTGTGAAACTCAGAAGAAGAGGGTCTTATGTAGGGGCTAAGTGTGAAGGAAAAGGTCTGAAGTTTAGCACATGTATTAAAAGGCCCTGAGGCCTGTTTTTAACTGAGGCACTCGTTTGAGGGTCATTCATTGCTCACTTTGGTTTGTTCCACCACATTTTGCACATGGCCTAAACCCTATTTGTAAGCTGTGCAACCTGTTGTGTGCTAGGTTTCCTGGAGTGGGAATTAAAAAATGCTAGGGACCAAATTTTGCACTGTTACACCCAGGAAACCCCGTTGGCTTCATTGACATTTTCATGGATGTAGTTCAGAGGATAAAGCCAGATTCAAAGACCATTGAAGTCACAGGGAGTTTTTCCATGTCCTTCAATGGACTATCAATCTGGCCCACACTTTGGCTCCACCACTCAGTATTTAACCGAAGAGCCCAGCAGCTTTACTGAGGTCTGTATAGAAAGTCTCAGATATCCGGTGCGAGCATGAACTGGGTGTTCTGTAAAACCAGGTTGGATTATTTGGGGGCTCTCCTTACTCTGATTGGCCCAAAGTCCTGCTAAGAGGCATAGAGGGGACATATTATGGGAACATAATGGGAAAGGTTCTCATAATGCACATAGTCATATCCACTTCAGAATTCTAACTATGCACAAATGATATCTCAGCACTAAGGCTGTAATCCTCCAACTTGTGTGGATACACACCTGTGCCTGCATGGAGCCCATGCAAAATCAACTAGGCTTTTCATGAACTCAGGGATCTGCCTGCCACAATTCTGCTTGCAGGATTAGGATCTAATGCCTATTTCTGTTTAAAGGGCTCAGACTTACTGTCTTCACTCAGACAAAACTCTAACTGATTTTAAATGTAAGCTTTGCCTAAGGAAACAGTGTGGTGTCGAACTCTATGAAATTCTTCTTTAAGACAACAAAGAAAAAAACACAAAGAAGGAGGACGTTCGGTGCATCTTTTCTAAATGCCCCCCATTACTCCAGGATGCTAGTGGCAGAAGATGCCTTTATAAATTCTGCACACCTGCTGACAGAATCCATTAAGTATTTACAGATTTGATTGTGCACTAATTCTTAGGATATTTCAAAATAAGAAAGGTTTCAGAGTAGCAGCCGTGTTAGTCTGTATTCGCAAAAAGTAACGGAGTACTAGTGGCACCTTAGAGACTAACCAATTTATTTGAGCATAAGTTTTCTTAGCTCAAGAAAGCTTATGCTCAAATAAATTGGTTAGTCTCTAAGGTGCCACTACTACTCCTTTTCTTTTTTCAAAATAAGAAATGCTTATTAGCTTGACCATCCTAAGCCGTTTACTGGGGATTCCTGACTGCAGCTGGCTAGGGCCATCACAAACTGATTAATGACATGTTTTCTTTACAACAACAGCTAAGAATTATTTTCCAGTGTGGGCACGGACAGAGTGTTACAAAAATGACCATCCAGAACTGAACAAGATATTTTCCAATAATTGGACTCCAAATAACTGACGGTCTAGTCTGCGCTGGTAGAACATTAACAGAGGCTATTGGTCGTCATGGTAAAAAAAGAGGTTGGTCTGACTGTAATCTCATTTATGGGGGTTCAGAAAATTGACATCATGGCAGTGAGAGCTTATAAATAACTGGAGCACTGGCTTGCTAACAGACTGCAACCTCTCCGAGGGAAACATTCTATAGGCTGAATTCCCCAAGGGCAAAACAGAATTGGATTTTGTAAATTACGCTGAGACACTCCTGTTTAAAACACTGACAAGAATAAGGGGTTTTCATTTTTCTTTAGTTTAGTTTGTAATTTTGTTTAGAAAGCATGTGTTCCGGTGGTTGTGCCAAGTGCCTGGGAATCACCCTCATTCCTCTGGCTGTGCTATGTACTCTAGCTAACATCTTGCTATTTTTCCCTGGAGGAGAAGTCACCAGCAGTAATGAACACATCACAGACGAAGTCTGGTACTTTGGAGGGATCTTGGGATCCGGTGTACTGGTAAGTAGACAAATCCTGAAATTTTCACTTTTATTTTCTAAAGTAAAAGGTTAGGGTTTTACTGTAATTCCCCTGCACTTCAAATACAGTAAAACCAACATTGCAAATGACTCTTGATTGTGCACTTTGTTTAATAAGTAAATAGGCAATTTAAAACTTGTTTTGAATGAGTAATGAAAATTTCAATTTAGTGATAAAAAACAAAAGTCACTGGACTAATAGATTAAAACATAAGGTTAACTCAGAATGGTCCAACCTAATTGAACTGTATTTTTTATTGTTGGTAGATGATCTTTCCTTCCTTGGTATTTTTGGGCCTTAAGAATAATGATTGTTGTGGATGCTGTGGTAATGAAAGCTGTGGAAAGAGATTTGCGGTAAGTGGAAAAGAAGGGTGTGGCCAAAAAAAAAAAAAGCCAAATGGTTACAAACAATAACATTTATATCATGTCTGTCCATGTATATTTATGATGTTCTAGAGTGTGACTATGTAGTGCATGTGTTTGTTGTCCATAGCACAAAGTGCAAAATCCTGGTATCCCTTTGTGCCTTAAGTCAAGGATTAATGATGTGCCAAGATGTTGTTCTACCAGGACCCCTTGATAGTAGCAAGACCACTTTTATCGTGCTGCCTTGTTGGCATGCCAATGCGATACAGCTGTAGCTCTGACATGGCTTGTTAAAAGTGGGTGCCAATAAAACAAATTTCTTAAAGACCCACATTTTGCTTTTCTCAGATGATAGGACAGTTATTTTTTTCCTTTTTTGACAGATGTCTCTTGCTCCATTACAGTCACAGTATAGCTTTACTGTGGCCCCTACACATGTGTAATGTGGATCTTCTGAAAAATATTACAGCCATTTCCATAGTATAGTTATTTCTTCCTTTTGTCAGATCCACGTCACACCATAAGAAAGACCCTCACCACCCAACAATATTAAACAAAGGGTTGAAAAGGGTGGTGGTATGGAGCGTATGATAGCAAAATAATAGGTTAAAGTAACAGTGTGTTGAAAGCAGTGTTGTTGTAGCCATATTGGTCCCATGATATTAGAAAGACAAGGTGGGTGAGGTTATATCTTTTATTGGACCAACTTCTGTTGGTGTGAGACACAAGCCTTTGAGCTACACACAGCTCTTCTTCAGGTCTCAAAGAGGAAGAAGAGTGCAAGAAGAAGAGCTCTGTGTAAGCTCAAAAGCTTGCCTCTCTCACCAACAGATGTTGGTCTAATAAAAGATATTATCTCATCCACCTTGTCTCTCGGTGTGTTGAAAGGCAGCTGACAGGGAGCAGGTAGGGCATATACAGTGGTTGCTTCGAAATAAGATACAGCATAAATTGTGTACCTCAAATTGAAGTTTAAAAGTCGACTCCGTATCAGTGCCAGTTACAGGGCATGATACAGAAGCACTCTGTAGGACTGCATTTTCTTTTGTAATAGGTCTCCAATCTTTTAAGTATTATGACTTTTAAGGTGGGTGAAAAATTGTATTTCAAATGGAGGCAGGCCCAAACAACCCCCCTTCATCTCCCCCAGCATGAAAATCCCTACACTGCACCACTGCCACATTCTGGGGAGCTGAGATGTAGAGTCCAGTTCAAACTTTTTCTATAATGGGCTAAATTAAAAAAAATATGGATCCAAACACCCTAAAGACATTGAGGAATTTTGGCTCTGGAGCCGAATGTGGAGCTGAACTTTTTGGCTTAGGCTCATTTCTAATTTCAGATGCTACTTCCTCCATTTTACACAGTGGAGGGGTGGAGTTGCTAGCACAGGAGATGGTGTAGCTGCCTCCATCTACTCTATGCCCATGGAAAATACCTCTACTTAGGGACAGCAGACTTAGCGGGCTGGAGAATTTGGTCCAGAATCTTTGTGGAAGAATGCACTTCTCATACTCAGTAGACTAGAATGGGCCAGATTCTGATCTCAGTAGCATAGTGTAAATCCAGAATAACTCCACCAAAGTAACAATTACTCCAGATCTGAATACCTTCCACTAGTGCATTAAGTGACGTGACTACACATCTCTCACACGTTGTTTGTTCTCTCATCCTCTCCCCAGGACCTGGATTCTGCATCAAGAATCACTAGCACAATCCCCCCACGTCTGTGCAAAGTTGTGGTGATTTAACTAGGGCTCTGCATAGCTGCAGAGGGCTGCAGTAGTGGATCCCAGTGTAGGTTTAGGGTCCAAGTCAAACTTTTCTTCTTTATTGCTGAATTAACACTGGAGGGAGTTAGTTAAGCTTAGAAGCCACATATTCCGTCCCACGAGAATCTTGTTGCCAATTTTCTGTCACAACAATTTATTATTCTAAATCAGTTCAGCTGTTGGAGACCTTTAATATCTACCACATATTTTGAACGGTTAAATACATTTAATGCTTTGCAGACAGATTCTACCATCATTTCACCTAGGCAACTCAATTGAATTTAGCTGGATTGTATAACTGAGAACAGAATTTTTCCTTTCATGTTAATTTGAACACCAGGCTTATGTTATGGAATTAATATTGTCTTGGAATGATTTAAAGATTTGATTACGTGAAGGTAACAAAATGTTTTCGAAGTCCAAGCAAAGGCTTTGGTTTCTAAGTGATTTTTTTTTTAAATAATCATGAAGAATGCCAGAACGACGTTCTTTGAAAACAAAGTCTTCATTTAGCCACAGAACAGATCCAGCATGTGTAGTAGAAGCACAGGCTTCAGTATAGTTTTCCCACCTATGTACTTCAACTCTGTCCTAAAAGGGCCTTAACCCTTTGGTATGATATAATGTAGTCCATACCTCATGTCCACTCAGTCCTTTGCCTCTCGACTGAAAGTGCCATCTCTGCATTAGTGCCAGCTGTGATGTTGGTTATGATGAGGACAAATACACAACAGGAAGAAAAGAATGTGAAAAGGGAGGGGAAATTTACAGAGGCAGAATATAATCAACCATGCCGAAATTTGATCAGGATGCCAAAATTAACAATTCTGCTCTTGTGAAATGTGCCAAGGCATCTTCACAAAGGGTTGGGACTTCAATTTTGGCCATGATCTCATCTGACAGACCCTTCAGTGTGGCACAGTGTCCCCGAACACCAGACAGGGTTAGTACTGATTGAGGGAAGTGTGTCATCTACTGAATCACCACTACCACTTCCTGTAGTCTCAAGGTGTTCCTTTGAGGTCTCCTATGCAAACACCACTCCAGTCTGACTTGGTTTAAGCTTCTAAGGACCAATGGGAATTGCAGGCACATAGTGGAATGCCTGCAGACATATAATGTACATTAGAGTCTAGTTACATAATGCATTTATCTTATAAGACTGTTCAGGAGTTAGGGTTGAGACTGTACTACACATTCACTTAAGCGGGCTACATTTAACTGTTTGTAAGAGGTCAAAAATAACTTCATCTTTTTCTGTGTCTATCAGATGTTTACTTCTATAATATTTGCGGCTGTTGGACTTCTGGGAGCCGGATACTGCTTTATTGTGTCAGCAGTTGCTCTAAATAGAGGCCCTAAGTGTAACAGTGACAATAATTGGACCTATCCATTTGAGAATGGGTAAGATACTGCACTGCATCATGCATGGGTTAGCTAGAAAAGATGTGATATAGCCACTCACTGAAGCGGTACTGCACTAAGGAAGTTTGTGATGTCATTTCTAGACTTAATTCTGTTGTGTAAATAGGGAATTGCACACAATCACATTACTGAGACTGCAGTGTGGCTGCCTGCTGGATGAAGCACATTAGTGTTGCTGTGGACTGTTACATGGCTACACAATATTCTAGAATAAGAATACCATCCCCAGCTGAAACTAGAGGTTTCAAAGAGCCCCAATTAAGATAAATTTACCACTTGTCAGTTTATTCCTTAGATTTTTAAAGCAGTATGGGGGGATAGACTAGAGACATATGAATGAGTGTCTTTAGTGGGAATCTCAGATCTGAAACTGAGGCTATTAATATTTAAGAGTTAGTCTTTATGTAATTTTATTTTGGTTATGGAAATTGGAGGGAGTTGTCCACACTATGCAGCTGAAACTTCTTTGGTATCATGCATTTGTGTCACTTGTTCAGATCCCTGGATTCCCTGGCAGGAGTTTAAGTCAGCAAAGTTCAAACTGGAAATAAGATGCACATTTTTAATCATGAGGGCTGTTAACCATTGGAACAGATATCCAAGGGATGTTGTAAATTCTCTGTTACTTGGAATCTTTAAACCAAGGCTGGAGCTCTTTCTGAATGATGTGTTGTAGTTCAGCTGAAGGATGTTGGTCAAGGTGAAGGAACCACTGGATGAAATCTATGCAGGAGGTCAGATTAGATCATCATAAACATCTCTTCTGGTCTTAATACTGTTACTCTCTGAATTAACAGAGCATTAGGAGTATCCAGAGGCAATATTAAAAAAACAACAACCAGAACTGGGTTTTGAAATAACCTTCACATTTTGATTGAAATTGGCAAAGCCCAGAAAATGGCAATGAGGTCTGCCATTCCTTCTCTCATTCTACGGTGGCTCAGGGCTGGCTTTTAGAACAGCAAGGGACGTGTTTGTGCTGCTGTGTTATCTAGGCATGAGATGAAATACAGGTGACTTGTCAGCATTTGATAGTTGGTTAGAAATGTTATTTCCCTTTTCTCATTGTAGTAGAATTTCCTTTGTTTTGTTTTAATAACAATGTAAAACCATAACAATTAAGAAAAATATTTGAGTCTGAAAATTTACCATTGTTTCCCTGATCGCAACTCCCACTGAAGATAATTTAACATTTTGTAGCACCAAAGTCAATGAGAGTTGCATCCTCTAATCCAAGGTCAGACTTTGGTGCTTAAAGCATTAAAATCTGCCTAATCTATCCCTGAGATGAAATGAGAGCAATCGATGTACACTAAGGATGAATTTATCTCCCTGTGTTCTAAATGCAACCCTATGATTAATGATACGATTCTGTCATGGAAGTCATGGATTCTGTGACTTTCTGGGACCTCTGTGACTTCTTCTAGGGCAGGACTGTGGAGTAGCTGTCAGCCCCAGAGCTGCAAGAATAGGGGCCAGCCCTGGAGCAGCAGCCACAAGAACAGCTGGCCAGCGGCCAGCCCTAGAGCCACAGAGCAGTGGCCACCGGAACAGCAGCCTTGGTCAGCCCTGGTGCCACCAGAGCAGTGGCCATCGTGGCCAGCCCCAGGCCCACGGGAACAGCAGCTTCCAGAACAGCTGACCAGCCCCAGGGCCACCGAACAGCTGACCAGTGGCCCACTGCCAAAGCAGTCTGCTGGAGCAGTGGTTGGGGCTGGATTAGCCCCTCCTGGGCTGGAGCAGCAGTGGTCAGCCCTGACGCAGGATCAGTGGCAGGGCTGGAGAAGCTGTAAGCCCCACAATGCTCTGTTTGTCCCCCCTCCCCAAGATATGTTTAGTAAAAGTCATGGACAGCTTGTGGGCTTCCATGAATTTTTGTTTATTGCCTGCTGTGACAGGTTCCCCCTGGGTTGCTACCTGGAACTGGGGTACCACTGGGCCCTCTGATCCACCAGCCTGGGTTCCCTCTCACACTGTGACAAGCTATAAAGTCCTCCAAGCTTGCACTTTGACCAGCATTAACACAGGTAGGGACACACCCAGCTGCAGTTACACACAGGCTCTCTAACCCCCAGCCTACAACCCCAGAGCAGTACCGTCCTGCCCTGGTCAAATCTGGCCAGTATATGGGTTTAATATCCGGTTCACCTCTCCCTCAGTATGAAGAGAATCATGCACACTTGTGGTAACCAAGCTGAGATTTTCCCCAGAAACCTTAGTCAAATGCACACTGGTTTAGATTAAAACATAAAATAAGTTTATTAACTACAAAAGATAGATAGATTTTAAGTGATTATAAGTGATAGTAATCTGCTTTGATCTGTTTGCTTAGTAAATAAAAACGCAAACTGAGCTTAACATACTAGATAGGTAGGATATGAATTAGCAAATTCTCACCCTGAGCGACAAACAGGCTGGCAGATTCTTAAGGCACTAGCTTTGAAGCTTGGGTTTCCCAGGTGTGCATACACAGCCGCACATTCCATCCCAGTTCAGTCTTTGTTCCTCAGGTGTTTCCAGGTGTGTTGTTGTAGGGAGAGTGAGGTACCATCATGATATCATTTCCCCCTTTTATATCTTCTTTCCACTTGCTGGAAAGCTCTTTTGCTGTGACCTGGGTCAAACAGTTCCCATTGTGTAGTGCTATCTCTGAGAGGTTTCTATGGTACATAGTTCCTGGGGTAATCCTTGTGCTTGTGTGCATTTCCTCAATAAGCCATTAACATTGTTTGGCCTTTTTACTTTTGCACCTGAAAGGCTGCTTGTGGGTGTTTTCAACCTCACAACATGTTTCAGTAACTCATACATAGCCAAACTTCATCACTACACATATGATGATAACACATACAATCCGAGATATTAATGTCTAGCAGATCAAGACTTTTAGAATGATACCTCACAAGGCATACTTTGTACAAAACACATCCTAATTATATAACAGTGGTTATAAGGGGGTATAAGTGAATAAGGGGGTACCAGGGTGTCACCCCTGCGACCTGTCCCAGACTTTTACTAAAAATACCCATGACAGAATCTTAACTTTATCTATGATACGCGTATGCATATTAGATGTACTGAATTTACCACTAGATGTCAGGGTTGCTCTATACAACTGCATAACTGGAACTGTGTTTAGTAAGAAAAAAACACTTCACTTTCAAAGAAAGAAGAATACAAGCTTGGGTGACCACAGAACAGGCAGATCTTTGGCGTTGATCTTATTTGATGGTCCTTCTCATCTTCTTCCTTGCTTTAATCCCATTAGCTGTAGTTCACCCTACAAGTCCTCTCCCTCCAAAGTGCTCTGTTCGATGCCATATCCTCAATCACACCACATGCTAATATGTCTTCTTTTATGACATCCCACCACTTCTTAGGTCAGTGTCTGTCTGTTTCAGTCAGTCTTGACCTGTTGGGCCCTCTTACCCACATTGTTGTCAGGACTGTGCTTTACATGACCCAAGCCATCTGAGCCTGCACTCCCTCATTTTTTCATCTAGGGGTGTTACTTTGACTTTGTCTCTAACATACACATTCCTCACGTGTTTTTTTCTGTCTTACACCACTCATCCATCTCAACATTTGCATTTCTGTGGAACAGATCATTTGCTTATGTATCTTCTTTGTCCAGTACCCACCACCATACATTCAAACTGGATGGACTGCCATTTTCTAGACTTTCCCTTTTACTCTTCCTGGTATCCTCCTGTCACATACTACACCACTTATCTCTCTCCATCTGAGCCAGGCGCTTATTATTCTATCTCTCATTTCAGCCTCCATTTCCCCATTTATCTGGATTCTGGAACCCAGACACTTGAAACTTTGCATTTTTGGTATTGTCTGCCCAGCCAGTTTCAAGGATAATGCTTCAGTGCTCACATTACTGAAATTACATGCTATATGTTCTGTTTTTTCTCTTTAGTTATTTTGATCCCTTATCTCTCCAACACATCTCCCTGTTTATTATCTAGACCATGTTTCTACTCACTGCATAGAACAATATCTACAGTGCACAACATGCTCCAAGGTTTCTTCATTTGTGAGTTTGTTGTGAGGGTATCCAGGATGAGGCTAAGCAAGAAAGGGATCAGTGCTGATCCCTGATGTACTCCCACCTTTATCGATAGCTCATTCGTTTCACCACTAGAAGTTTTAACTATTAATGTTGCATCTACATACTTGGCTTGAACAAGCTTCATATGAAGTTCTGGTATATCTTATCTGACGGTTCCTTCCTGACAGAATAAAATGAAGTATTTAATTGCCTTCAGAACATATTTATTCTTTCTTTACCTGCTCTTTGTTCGTGCTGTAGTCAGATAGAGGATGTCAATGTTTATAAATGCAATTATTTGAAATCAAAACTCTTTCATTATTCCACAAGCAGAAATACAAAGTGCCATTAATAGTGATATGGAAATTATTTTAGAGTCAAGTGGATACAGTGACTCACTTTTCAGATTACAATAACAACAAATTAGTAGCTACACTAGTACTGCATTACTGATTTACATTGACTTCTATTGTCTTTCTCATTTGCTTTTTTTCTTTTTACACAGGAATTATCTAGGCAACACGACCATGTGGACCTTCTGCACATCACCTGAAAACATAGTTCCCTGGAATTTGACCCTCTTCTCCTTGCTGCTGATAATGAGTGGAATTCAAATAGTGCTTTGTGCCATTCAGGTTGTCAATGGACTCATTGGAACAATCTGTGGGGACTGCAGCTGTTGTGGATGCTGTGGGGTAAGCAAATTTGTGTCTTCTGCGTGTGATTACATTACTCAATAATGGATGTAAATATTCTTACATTAAGCTATTACATGGGGCAATTGCAAAACTCCCGAGTGTGTTATGGAGAAAGGACTTCAATGTTGTTTTAAGTGACATACTGTGGAAGATTTAAAAGATACTGGGCCAGACTCTCAGCACTGCAAAGTTCCCTTTGCAGTGCTCTGGTGGCTTAAGGGGGACTTAAAACTGCCCTAAGTGGGCACCCGTGGATTTCCGGGGCATAGGGGAATCCTTAAATGGCAGAAAGCTGGTGGAGCCAGCTCTGCATCACCCCCTACTAGCCCTCATAAGGTACAAGGCATGTCAGAAGCATGGGTCATGGGTAAGGGGTAAAGCCCAAGGCCACAGCACTCTGGTGAACTCTACCAGCACAACAGTTCTAAGGTGGATTTTGCAAGTTGGTGCAACTTAGACCAGCCCTGAATCAGCCCCACACAGCCTTGGGATAACTTGTACTAGAATAATTCCAGTTCAAAACCCCTAAAGCATTTTCTCTTGCTGAAAACAGAATCTGAGTCTCTGACAAATTACAGAGATTGAAACAGCACACATTTATTGAACTGATTCCTGCAGGGCTTGCAAAATAATAAAATCCATTAAAACTCACATGAATATTAACCAATATAAATGATCTTTGTATTTTTTTCCTTCTAGGGAAACGGAGCTATTTAAAGAGAACGAGGACTGCAGAAATCTCTTCATGTGAGAAGAATCCCTTTAGAGGCACTTCTTTTGTATGTTACTTTGGTGAGCCATGTTCATCTGCACACTCTCTGACTAAGAAGGTCTAGAATGAAGGGCATTTCACGCTATTGTTATGAAGCCCTGACTGCCCTTTGCATGCCATTTAAATCCCACGTCCTAGAATGAATTAAGCCCAGCTATTCCATTTATATTTATTTTTGTAAAACAGCTTCCATTTGAAAAGAGCCTCTTCAGAGTGGACGTTCATCATCGCTTATGAATTAGCTCTCTGATTGGGGACTGATGAATGCTGCTAATACAAGTTCAGTTGTAATTTAATTGTATCTGTTTCTTTTTGACACTTATGAAATGAAAATGCAACAAATCTGTAACTTTCTTTTGAACTCTAGAATAAAGTTTTATTTGTTTCTACATAGAAAAGTGAAGATTTCTATGCTCCGGACGTGAGATCATTAAAATGCTCTTTGTAAAAAGACTTTGTGGTGTTAATGATTTTCATCTGAAGTCTAATGGGATTTTCCTTTTCATTGGCTGTGATTGACACATGGCATCTATCCTGCACAACATGATTATTGTGCATATAAATACAAGGGTAAAAGCGATGAGCACACTGGGCAGTGTGGAATGCAATCCTGCAGGAATGAGTGTGTTGTTACTAAGCCCCCAAGTTATTCCTGACTCATATCAGGAATTAAGCCAAAAAGGGAAATACATGGCAATTAATTATGATGATGATCTTGCTTATTCCAACATTGTCTTAGAGTCACCCACTATCTGTCTTATTCCAGTCACGGGGTATGTCTACACTGCAGTCAGAGATGTAACCACAGACACACCTGAGCTAGTTTTGATCTAGCTAGCTTGAATAACAATAGCAGGGAATCTGTGGCAGCACCTGCCAGTGCAGCTTGTACAGCCCCTACTGCCTGGCCTCATTTCTATTCATTTCTGTTATTCAAGCTAGCTAGATCAATGCTAGCTCAGGTACGTCTACACCCATGCTGCTGTCACACCTCTAATTGCATGGCAGGCATAGTCTATCAACTAATGAAGTCAGCACACGGGACTGGAGACTTACTGCTTACTGTGAAAACTTGTTCTTTTTTCTACTTGCAAAAGGCAAAATTGATAGCTACAAAGATAGTGACAACTCCATATGCTAGTCATAGGAGACCAGTACTGCCCTCAGATGCAATTCCCACAGAAGTCAATTGGCCAAATCCTGCAGTACTTGTTCAGTCAGAACTTCCACTGAAATCAAGAAACCAAGCCGTACAGACCTTTCTCAGTCAAAACTCCTGATACAGTCAATGGGAAGTTGATCTGAACAAGGACAATAGGATGTGGCCAGTAGGAGTTATGCGTGTGTATCTCGGCTTGAAATGTTTGCAGAAGGAACTATAATACTCTGCATAACCAGTAACTTCATTTCACTAGAAGGAAAGGGTTTTGGTTTCCCCCCCCGTCAAAGGTATGGGAGAAGAAAAGATCCTACCTTGTCAGCTACTTCTCAATGAGGAGTATTCTTCTTCATAGGCTAGGTCTACACTATAACCTTACATTGGTCTAACTACATCGCCCAGGGGTGAGAAAAATCCACACCCTGAGCCATGCTGTTATACCAACCTAACCCCTGCGTAGACTGTGCTAGGTTGAAGGGAGAGCTTCTCCTTTCAACGTAGCTACCGCCTCTCAGAGAGGGGGATTACCTTTGCCCATGAGAGAAGCTGTCCCATCAGCATAGGAACATCTTCACTGAAGTGCTACAGCTGAAGCATTTTAAGTACACACCTGCCCAAAGTCTCTTCTGTTCCCTTCAGAGCCCCTCCTCCACCACCCAGCCCTTTCAGCCCATTCAAGTCCCACTTGTCCTTTGCTCCCACACCTGCACACTTCCCTACGCACCGTGTGCTTCTCTCACTTCCTGATGTTCCCCTTTGTCAGCAAATAGCTAAATACTTGTTGTAAGCCGGAGCCCCATGGCTGACATGAAGGAATTTAGCATCTCTGTGCTTCAGTGATGGGCACAGTAGGAACAGCCAGCTACTAAGGGAAACATTGGTAAGGTGCCTAAATGACTTAGGTGCCTGAGTCCCATTTTCTGAAGCACCGTAGGCCCAGCCCCTCAGAGGTATTGAGGCTCCTGCTAACCTCACTGAAATCACTGGCAATCATTGGAAGCTAGGAGCCTCAATGCCTCTGAGAAGCTGGACTTTAGGAAACTGGGTGGCTGGCCCTTCAAGGGGAATGGGGCCCAGCCTCCCTTGCAGCACTGCCAATGTCAGTGACTCGGGCCCTAGCAAAGGGAAAGCCCAGGGCCCCACAAAACCATAATCTGTCTCTGATAATACTGCACCTGTGGCTGATCAGCTACCTCCCAGCTGAGACTAATCAGAGCAATAGAAAAGTCTGCAGGTGGCTCAATTGGGGTGGAGAATTGTTGGGCCCATGTTAGTGCCTATAGCAGGCTCTGGAGCAGGGTGAGTCTCAGGCAAGTAGCTGGTGGGAACCTGTAAGGAATAGAGAAGACCCTGCAGAAGATCCCAGGTCCAGGGAAAAGACTGGCTTTATATGTGGAATTTATGTTAAACTGTTTCATTGTAAAGAATTGGCCTGAGAAAGAGGCCCTGAACCAGACTTTGGGTGTGGTGCCTTCCTGGCCTGGGAAATAAGACAACAGCCCCATTCAGTTTCAATGCAATTTAGGCCCCCTAAGTGACTTTTGAAAAATGAGGCATGTCACTTAAGCACTCCCAAAAACTTTACCCAGTGAGATTATGGTTGACTGTGTTTGTGGTCAGGTGTAGGGTGGACTATCAGCCCCTATTCTAACGTGTGTGTAGAGGTAAATGTTTTCAGTCCTATGGGAACTTTGATTGTTGTATATCTCAGTAGCAACCTGACCAGTTGGTCATGGACTCTGTGAGAGAGCTCATCTACTGGAGTTCTTTCCTGGGCCAAAATGATAGTGGACAAAATGAAGGCCTAAAGAATTGTGACGGAGGAGACATTGGGGGGCAATGACTTACTATAGAAAGCTAAGTGGTACTGCATAGTGATGGTTTTAACAACTACTGTAACAGCCATACAATTGCCAGAGGTAAAACTCACAAATAAACTAATGTAACCCTGCTATGAACAAAGTTCTTTAGGAGATAAGATCTTTATTTTAAAGGAACATTGCAATGTTGGACTAGTGGTAGAAAGGCACGGTGTTCCAGAGCCTCCTACCTCTTCCCCAGGGGCCTGGTGCCCTTCCGACCAACCCCCCAGAAAATCTCTGATAGGAGAAGTTGACCTTAAAAACACCAGGACCTTAAAACACATTGACCTTAAAAACACCAGGAAAGGAGAGAGACTCAACAGCCGCCAGGCTACCTTCAAAGACATGGGACGGAAAGGAGGGGGTTCTGTGGCTTTGGGGCCTTTAAATGCCTATCAGCAGGGGTGAAAGTGAGCCAGTACGGTACCGGTAAAAAACAGGTACTGGCTGTACGCAGCCCACATTACCGTGTGAGAGCAGGTCCAACCCTTAGGGTATGTTTACACTATAATAAAAGACCTGGGGCACAGCCACTGCTAGCCCCAGTCAGCTGACTCAAGCTTGCAAATTGCAGTGTAGACATTTGGGCTGGGGCTGGAGTCCGGGCTCTGAGACATTCCCCCTGGAAACCCCTCACAGGGGGAAGGTTTTAGAGCTGGGGTGGGCAAACTTTTTGGCCCAAGGGCCACATCAGGGTTGTGAAACTGTATGGAGGGCCGGGTAGGGAAGGCTGTGCCTCCCCAAACAGCCTGGCTTCCGCCCCCTCCCACTTCCTGCCCCCTGACTGCCCCCCTCAAAACTCCCGACCCCTCCAATCCCCTCTGCTCCTTATCCCCTGACTGCCCCATCCTGGGACCCCCGCATCCCAACCGCGCCCCCCCCCGGACCACACCCCCATCCAACCCCCTCTGTTCCGTGTCCCCTGACCGCCCCGACCCCATCCACATCCCTGCCCCCAGACAGGCCCCCTGGGACTCCCACCCCCTATCCAACCCCCCTGCTCCCTGTCCCCTGACTGCCCCGACCCTATCCCCACACCCCTCCGCCCCCACAACAGGTCCCTTGGGACTCCCTCGCCTATCCAACTGCCCCTGTTCCCCATTCCCTGACTACCCCCCGGGACTCCCTGCCCCTTATCCAACCCCTCCGCCCCCTTACCATGCCGCTCTGAGAGGCAGGAGCTCACAGACGTGCAGCCTGGCCGGAGCCAGTCACTCTGCCCAATGCGCTGGCAGTGTAGCAAGGTGAGGCTGTGGGGGAGGGGGACAGCAGGGGAGGGACCAGGGCTAACCTCCCCGGCCGGGAGCTCAAGGGCCAGGCAGGACGGTCCCATGAGCCGGATATGGCCCGTAGGCCATAGTTTGCCCACCTCTGTTTTAGAGCCTGGACTCCAGCTTCAACCTGAACAACTATGCTGAAATTTTATCACCACCACACCCTCTGAGCCCCGAAGAACCCTTCAGCTGACTCAGGCTCTGAGACTCAGTGCCATGGTTTTTTTACTGCAGTATAGCCATACCCGTAGTCTCTATTGTACTAGACGAATGCGCTTTTGCAGAGTTACAGTCAGCGATATCAGTTATGTAATAACAATAGCTAGATTACTTTACCTATTCCTCCTTACTTAACGAACAATACAAAGTAGACTATATCTAGATTTGGATGACTTCCAGTGATCAGGTCTAATTGTACTGACATTCTATTGGTTAGTTCTGATTACCATTTTTTCCATCCCCTCTTAGAATATACTAACATGTTCTGTAATGACAGTGAATCGTGATGAGTCATCAGCATTGTTCTCACAAAACTCTGCACTTGCTGCTTGAACCATCCACTAAGCAGAAACAGAGTCTCAAAACTCAGTTGTCTATTCATTTATTTTAGATTTAGATGGAATTTCACTTGAGTTTGGGGTTAGCATACAATTATCATTGGGCTTGCTCAGTAGCAAATGCTATAGTTAAGGCTGAAAAAACAGTTTATCTTGTGAACACACGGGTTGTAATTTTCCTTGTCTTGTTCATCACAAGGTGAGCTGGATTTTTTGGGGGTGGGGGGTGGGGGGTGGGGGTTGGACAGGGAGAGAAGGGGAGGAAAGATGGAGTCAGCAATTTGAGTGAGAGAACATGGGGGAAAGTGATTCTGCTCTCCAAATTGAAGATAGTGACTATCTTTTTCACCTCCCGTTTTTTTCCTTATCAGTATAATAGCAACATTGATGTAGCTGGAAGCCTGGGATCCAACTTTGCTCCAGCACTGCAATAATGAACTGTGTATATAAATCCACATAGGAACCAATTTTGTCTTCACTTCCATGGGAGCAGCTCAACAGGACTTTGATGGGAGGTTCATGTAACTAGGAACAGAACCAGGCTCCTTCTGCATACAGAATATTACAGAATATAGGTAAATATGCCCTGCCGCCCCAGCCATGCTGGAAGACTGATAATTAGTGCCTAACCTTGTTCTGAGAAGCAAATTTGTTTATTCAGGAATATTAATCAAGGGTTTTTTTTAGCAAAAACCTCAAATGTGTGTTTTCTCAACAAGGTCTTTCAGCTGAGTCTTGAAGAATAGCTCTGCTTTAATTTCATGGTAGGCCATATTGCTCAAGACAGATTACATCTCCTATGTCTTCTCATGACAGACCTGTTATAAAACTGTTTCTTTATGAGTAATCTCCCAAGATTGTGATCTGTTGAAAGCCTCATCCATTTAGGAGGGGGGAAGGCTCAACATTTTGGCCTTCCCAGATGGCAATTTAATAGTCCCACTTGCTGGCCTTCTGTGCTTGCTTTTCATCAGCTGCTCCACTGTAGGCCACACCAAGAAAACTATGTCACACACAAAAAACCTGCAAGGGATTCCATGGAAATGCTTTGCCTCTGTGCATCTGTTAGTCCCACTTTTCCCTTGAGAATCTTTACTGGTAATGCTTATTGCCGCAGAGATCATGCCTAGAGAAACTTTGAAGACATTCCTGTGAATCCTGCATTTCAATTGCAATCTTTCCTAGCAGGGCCTCAAAGTTCATCTTTAGCAACAACAATAAAGCTTTTTGCTGTTTCTTATCAAGCTCTTTAAAAAAAAATTCTTTCAAATGTGATGACTAGAATTGTGCATAATGCTCATGTTTGATCATATTAAAGAAGTTCTATATTAAAATCACGAATGAGTTTGATTCCCCATAGTTTAAATTCCAGGGTATTACTAATTAAGAGGTCTCTTGGTTTTTGGTACTGTTTCTCTCCCTCTATGTGTGAAACTTGCAAGCTGCTAATTGTGTTAGTACATTCTAAGACAGAGTCTGTTCTCAAAGCAATTCTTTGTAATAACAACTACTCACACAGAGAGAGACTCAAAGCAATACTCTGTAACAATAGAAACAGCACCCAGAGACTCCCCACCCTTTTGTTGTATTCATCTTGCTTTGTTAACAATTGTGATTAAAATAGAGATAGAGGATGTATGTGGATGGATGCTTGGCGTGGATAATAACTGAATGATCAGGGAGGTGCCAGCCTAGGAATCCAGGGTCCATCGGCTGAAGAAGGCGTCAAGTGGAAATAACCAGAGGACCCCCGGAGGGCAGACTGGAATCCACCCAACAGCCTCAAGAATGGGAGAACCAAAGAACAAGATAACATCTGGCAGCACGGAGCCGTCAGGAATGTGCCATCTGCTGATTGATTCAACAACAGCATAATGACGCAATTCCCATAGACTGGCATAGGAAGAAATTCCTATAAAAATGGACTCTAGAAAGTGAGAACTTTGGGGTCTGATTCTGCAAACCAACTTCCAGGAGCATCAGATGAGCATCTGACAAGGCCCTGTTCCCTCCTCATATCCAGGCCAGTGGCTTGGCCTGAGCAACTCTAAGGCTGGTAACTATGATAACAACCTTGCAGAACCTGTGTTTGTATGAATGAATGTGTGAATAAATATGAGATTGAATGGAATGTTATAGCTATAACTAACTGCTTACTATGATTCTTTCTGTATTCACAATAAATGTGGTATTTTGCCTTTTCCCCTTTAATAAGATCCTGCTGGTTTTTATTTTATTGGTATAACACTCACACAGCATAACCACCTCTTAGTTTCTTTGCGGGGGATCTCGCGGTGTGCGCTACCCAGATTTTCAAATTTTATGACAAGAAAACTAGGCTAATCACAGTTAACTTCAGGCCGGAGCAAGCACTCTGTTCCTGTCTGGTTCTAGTCAGGGTCCCTTTCACAGCTGTGCCACTTGCGGCCCTGGCACCTGAAAGAAAGTTCTGAGATCTTAGTGGTGGTTCTGCCTGTCTGTCTCAGGAAGAAAGGCTGAAGTTAAGCAGCCATGAACTGCTTCTTTGAACAAAGATGCAGGAAGGGAGGGTGGCTGCAAAATTGGGCGGGGGGGGGGGTTTAAAAAAAGCAAAAGGCACCTTTTCCCACCTTTTACTAGTCCTACCCACCCAGTGCTGTCAAAACCTTGCCCTCCCACTCATCTCTGACAAAGACATATGAAAATGCTCCTTAAGAAAGTACCAAGAAAGGCCCCAAACCAGTTCTTTTCAGTTTAGTCCTATGCTAACTGCATATGCAAATCTTTGTCTCAGTTTTATTTCCAGAGCTGAGCTGTCACCAGAGGGCACCAGATAATTTCTTTCCAGCTATGTTTGACCAGTGAGTACTAGACAAGAAGCTGCATTCTATGGACCAGTGTGTCTCAAACACCACTGCATCCATTCCCCAATGCTCAGACTAAAGCCTGTGGCATGTGACAGTAGCACTTTTAACCTGAAGATTGTTCTGCTGCCATGTTTAGCTTGGTAACTTTCTGGCTTGTGGTGTTGTCTCGGGGGAAAACAAATGGAAGAAAGAGAATTGAAAATGTAGTATGCGTGGAACAGCAAGTCAGAGCTGCAAGGGAACAACCTGGAAGGGCCGAGTATGGCCATAAGAGGTGAGACTCTGGCAGGTCCCTCTTGATAGGGAGCCTTTGTCTCTCATGGTTGGTGCTTCGCTCACTGGGGGCCTTTTCTTCTTTGTTAGTCCACTCATAAAAAATGCATTTTTAAAACATTTATTGAGGCTGTTGTGATTAGTGATTGTACATAATTACTGGGTGTCATTGGATTTACTAGCTGGATCACAGCAGTTCTTAATATACCCCACTAAAGGGGGCTGTGGGGTGGTGTGTGTGTGTTTTTTTAAACCTTTAGTGCTGCCAGAAAACACTTCCATGGAAACTTGTCAGGGACTCACTCATCCTGGGACTTCGTCTTTACCCCACATTCTGTTCTATCACATTGTTTTATTCATGGAGATGGTTATGATGAACATTTGCTTGTTGGTCACAGGTGTGCCTCAGGGCATGGCTGTCAGGCCGTGAGATGTTTACAAACACAACATACACTTTAAGTGGCATTTCTTTTGCAAGAGTCCTTTTGCAGTGATAATGCAATTACAAGTAATATCACATGCTGCTGGACAATGCCACACCCGTTACAATTCTGTGCCTGAAAGGAATACCAGCTAATATCTGCCAGAATTCACCAATAGGCTACATATGTATTTTTGCGTGGCAGACACCTATTTTGCCATTTCATTAGTATCACGTGCACTGCAGTGGCTTTCAGCACCTACACGAGGAACACCTACTTGCAGGTTTATATTTCATGATGGACGTGATCGACATTTCAGCATAGGGGGCTGCAAATGCCAATAGCAAGAGCAGTGTCTGGTGACAAATAATAGTGCATTGTTGAAGCTGTGAGAGGAAGACTTTACAGGAAATCCCCATCATATTATCAGTCTTCTCCCAGTGGAGCACTTTTGGTTCCAGTTTGATTCCACATTTTGGGCTATATTCTGTCCTCTTGCAGTCTGTGGAAAAAGTGCTTTGAAATCTCTGTAAGTTAAAATTTGTCAAGTTTCAGAGCTATGCTACTCTATTCAAGTTCTTATTGCATGCCCATCACCATGGTATCCAAGTCATTTCTCCATTCAGGGCTAGGGCCTTGTGCTCATGTTGTATGAATAGAGGGTCCATCCACATAGATCTCATGCGGACAAGCTCAACTATGTTGCCATTGGCTTCCCAACTGCAACTGACATCTCTCCCCGAGCAGGGAAGAAGCCATGAATGGGGAACTAATGCTACACTTGATTCCCAGGAATTAAGGCATTGTAAAATAAGAACAGTAACCTGAGCTAACAGATGTGAATGACTGGAAACTGATGCTGTTGGCTCTTAGCTAACATGGCCATTTTAAAGGAAGCACAAGCATCTTTCGTTGGGTAATTGTTCCCTTCTAAATTCAGAAACAAAACTTCTGAAAAGACTCACCAATAAACAAACATATAGATTGCCCAATAAATGACATTATGCTGATTATTGTATTTGACTTGGTGCACCTGGGGTACTAAATACAAATGGAGAGATACAGCATTTGACCATCCCAGTGTACCAGCCTCATAAGACTGAGCTTGAAGTTAGCCTCAAGTCACCAGTCCTGTAGTCACTCTGAAGCAGGCAGAGCCTGTTATGTACTACTGCACCAGATATGGACTACAGAGCTTGCTTATACACACCAGATATGTTCATGATAAGATATTTTAATGCTCTTCCAGGTACAGCTGAGGTTCCTTTAAATAGGACATTTTAGATACATTGCCACCTACTGGTGGAACAGTATAATGCAGCTTAGTATTCCATTACAGAGCCAATGAAACTCAGGTAACCCATTGTTTCATGTTCTCTGTGTATATAAATCTCCCCACTGTATTTTCCACTGAATGCATCCGATGAAGTGAGCTGTAGCTCACGAAAGCTTATGCTCAAATAAATTGGTTAGTCTCCAAGGTGCCACAGGTACTCCTGTTCTTTTTGCAAATACAGACTAACACGGCTGCTACTCTGAAACCTGTCATTATGCAAATCAGAGACCAAACCGTAATCTGAGTTATTAAATATATTTGTGCATTTCCCATTTAATAAATGTTTCACATTAAATAATTCCAAACACCTCCCTTCAGCATCCTAGTCAACCATTCACAGGGCAACCAATTTTTTCTGAAAGGATTAATCATGATTCAGAAAGCTATAAAATACCAGGGACTTATGAATTAACTGATAGTGATGGTTTTGTTCGGCTGTTAGCTGTTAGCGTTTCTACGCCCCCATTGCACTGTGCCATTCATATGTATTTAAATATTTTCAGCCACTGTATAATGACTGTAGGGTATAAGCTGTCATTGCTTCTCCAGTTCTTCTGTGCTCCCATGTCCTCCAATTCTCTCACTACTCTTTCTTTCTGCCCCTCACTTCTTTGATTCTCCTTGCATTTTATTCTTGTCTCAGTTCTATCCATGTCTGAACTAAAATCTGCCCATCCCCTTCCTTGTCTTAATTTTACCTTTCACTTTGCCTCTGTCTTCACTGATCAGCCCCCAATCATTATTGAATTTACATTAGAAATATGGGTGCGATTTCCTTAAGAGGTAACTTGAGGTGAACCACACCACAGAAGTGCCAGTTGTGACATATGCCATAAGGAACTGGAACTAGGCATCAAGAAGCATGGATACTATGTTCCCTTGGAAATCCAAAGTCAACTGGACCACCTGTTTCTTATCTGTGTCCTGTAGGATTGATGCATTCCACATGACTTTGAGACCCCCTAAGGTCAAATGCAGCTCTGATTAGAAAAGGAAATGCAAGTGTGAAGCTTGTCTTAGTCTCTGGTGGAGAGTAGCTCACATCACATAATTATTGCACAATTGGGCCCATTAGGAGCTTCTGCTCAGGATGAACTAGTTATTTTTAGATTCCATCTACAGTTTCATGTTGGATATTCATTAGTCCAACTCAGATTTATATTATTAAGGGCATTAAACATTTGAGCTGTGCAGTTACCCATCACTTTACAGATCACAGATAAGACACATTCCTTGCCCCCAAGACAAGAACTATCAGGCATAGAACAGCTGTTAACCTTTAATGAAAAGATACATGTAAGATAGTTACATCAACAGGTGCCAAAGGATGATATCACATTCCATAGTAGCATAGTGGAGCAGATGGATGCGGCAGCTGTTTCCAGCTACCTTTTATGTCATCATTTTATAACTGCTTGTGCAATGCATTATTAAGGCCCCTCTTTTTTTATTAATGCAAGTCACAGTAAATGGATTCTATCCTATTTGACATCTCTGTGAACAGCTTACCAGGCTACCGTGCTTTTAAGTCCTTGAAGAACTTTACATTCCTCTGGTGTAGAGTTAGAGTACATAAGTAGTTTTTGCTGTAGACAAAGGGCACAGAATCAGGGTTCCAGGAAGACAGCCTTATGAAAAAAGATGTAGTTGAGATTCAGAAAGGGACTTGAGAAAGCCCGTCCAACAAGCCAATTGTTTGGGAGATCCTCCAATCCTTCGGTCTTCCTTCACCCCGTAGTCAGCATGTCTATGTTAAGTTCTAACTACTTTTTTAAAATTATCACCTTCAAAGCACCTTTCCAAAATAGTTACTTAAGCCTCACAACACCCCTGTGAGATGGAGAGGAAGAGAAATTGTTTACTCAGCTGTTAATGAGGGAAAACATTTTGTGATTTTCCAGTGAGAGAATCTGGGTTAAGTCTCAGGAGCTCCTGGCTCACAGGGCTGTGTTCAGATCACTAGTCCAAATCACCAACTGCACTTCTGTTATAGTTGGTGACACAATGTGTTAATGCATTAGCCAATCACTCTGGGATCAAATCCTGATTTCATTCACAAATGGGGTAAACGCGTAGTTCCTATTGTGAATGTTTACCCACATCATAAAGTAACCCCCAAGTTTTCTAAAACTGGTAGTCTTTGACCAAGAGTCTCAGGATTAGAATGCAGGAGTGTTGCAGATCATGGATTAGCACAGGAGTAATTTAAGGAAATTTGTATACTGCTTATTCATAATAGGATTAAAGCCAAGCAGGCTATAAGGGCTTCGTTTTCATGAGCACTGAATTCAGACAGCATTACAGATCTTCAAGTTCATTAGGTTGGCTGAGCTATCGTCATTGGAAGGTACGGCTTCATTTTATCTTTAAATATTGGATCTAACTAATGGGTAGTGAAGGCAGAGCTTTAAGGATGGTCCTTTGCCGCGGCAGCACTTTAATGTTGCTGCTCCGTCTCCCCCCTCCCCCCCTGCCGGTACGGACCCTACTGTATGAGAGCAACTTATGCCACAGCACAGTTGTATGAGTGCAGTAACTGATTTTACAAGATACAGGATGATATCCACTTCACCCACATATCAGAGTGCAGGATATATGGCCTGGAAGCACAGAGAAGTCTAAGTTCACAAGCATGCGTTTAGAACAATTTCAGTATTAGTCTTAACAACATGTGGTAGAAAAGGCCAGATTTTCAAATGTAGGCCTGGAGCTCATTGATTTGTTTTCAGCAAATGATGAAAAATATTCTGTTAATGTGAAATTCAGATCCTGGGCAAAGGGGCACTCCCAGGCCAATGCACGACTTACACTGTGTTGTGAGGGCTTAAGTGGTACATAGACCTTAGGGTGGTGGTCCTCTCTGGAAATGAAATTCATTGAGTGACATTGTAGTGAAGCACGAATAGTGGTGAGTTAGGAGGTGGTGTGGGGACAAATAAGTAGTGTGCCTCTGGGACGCATGTTGGATGTGGCATGGGTGGGTGCAACCAGGATATATATCGCCTAAACCTACTCATAGCTATTAATAACCTGGACCACAATTCCGTATATTAAGGTTTCTTTTGCTAAATGTTGGCCACTTAATCCAAAGGGAATCTCTTTCCACAGAACGCTTCTTTACTTTATTCCAACTGGAGTTAATGCTCAGCAAGTTCTAAAATCCTCCAGAGAACAAATAATAAAAAAAATCATACGGAACAAAAATGCAGCCAAAAGCTTTAAATTCATTTATTTATTTTCTCTTGTATAAGATCAAAGAAATAAAAACCAGAACCAAACTCTGGGTACAATAGTTTGATCTGATTGATTCTGATGCATACCCTCTGTATGTAAAATAACCTAAATTAAAAACAACTGCTCACACATCATAACATACAATTAAAAAGTAAATAAAAAAAAAAGTTAAAGTACTAGCACATACATGGATGCAGTGTATTAAGAAACAGTTTGTTTCATCACCCATTTTCAAAAGACATTTTAAACCCTCCCAGCCCCCGCAAAACACCCCAGCATTTGTTTTCATCATCAACCCACCCTCCCCAAAAAGTTACATTCTAATAGTGTTATTAGAATACAAGTTGTAATTAACATCCTATTCCTCCGTATCCGCAACGTTTATGTATGTCACACTCAGTGATGGTCAACAGTACAACTGTCCCACTAGCATATTTACTGTATTGAGACAAGTAGTGTGAATTTAGTAAAATAAATGTAATTTCACAAACTGAAATAATAGTGAAATATTGTAAAAAATTTAATTGTTTCAATAGAATTACAAATACATATGCTTTTTGAATACTTATACTTCTGTCACAGCCTGTGTTTAAAGTCAGAAAACTCCTTGAAAGGAGGACTTCACAACAAACTGGATAGTATGGGGGTTGGGGAGAGTGTCTGTGCATGTGATCCAGCACATACTCTCTGCGGAAACAAGAATATGTTATGGTGTAAAAAATTACTTTATCTTCACCATCATTTGGTTCAGAATGAAAAAAGGTTTGACCTAACCTACGGGCAGTTGCTTTACAGTAGCAATAATATTTTCCATAGCACCTTTCCATTCAACTCTGCTGCTGTTTTATTATCACAGGAATATGAAAACGATTACAAAATTTAATGTTTCTGGGCTTTATTCTCTTCCCGCGCCCCTCCCGACCTACACCAGTGTACGTGTGGAAAAGCAGGCACCAGCTTTAGAATTCTGATCTTTGTTTTTTATGAACAAAAAAAACCCAATTAAAAACATTGACTCACTAGTAAACGCTTACACTAATTTTGCTAAACTTTAACTATAATATTGACTAAATCATGGCAGGGTGCAGATCCCCTGGTGTAAATTGTACCAACAAGCCAGTAACTTCAATGGAGCTTGACTGATCATACAGCAGCTGAGGATTTGGCCTTAAAAAGTTTTACTATCAAAATCAGATACCATAAATCCCAAATTCTCTGACTACATAAACCATTTGTGTAACTAAAAGAACAAAACCATAGGACCATCTGATTTTCATTTAAGTTTATAACCTGATACACTTTAAAAAAAGATTCAAGATAATACAGTAATAACATTCAGCCCCATTCGGTCCTTTGTTTGTTCAGAAAGATAATTTCTAATATCTTAAGGCTTAGTTCTAGCATAAGTGGAAAGAAAAAAAAAAGTAAAACAATGCCCATTCAGCAATATTCTGTGCAGACGCAACTCTGCCTCCTCATCCCGTGTTATATTAAAATATATATAAAAAGAACTAGTCTTCTCTGTATAATAGAACTTCATTGGGTAGCTCTCTCCCCTCTCTTGCTTAAAAGACAAGACAGCTTCCATGCCACTGTGGTAACATGCAACCAAGCAGCTCTTCTCTCACAAGGAAGTTTCTTGTATTGGGTTCATGGTATGGTATTGTTTAAGTGAACACGGCTGGTTCTTCTTACATGTGTGTCCCTATCTGTAGCCATCCATCCCTCTCAGGTACTCTTATTGTTTTCTGTTACATAATCATTCACCTTTCCAATCTAGTCCATATTTCTGCCACTTCATCTCTAACCCTTTCACCTGCCTCTTTTCCAACAAGATAGAAAAAATCCTTTAGTGTCCAATACTCTGGTGCATAGATAGGATCTTATGGATTAGACCTGATAAACAGACATTTACACTGAGTGCTACATCTCTTGCTTTCCCCACATAAACTGGATCAAGCTCAGAGATTTGTATTAATGCCTTTCATAAACAGATACATTTTTTTTCAAAATAAAAAGCTTAAATTCATAGATTATAAATAATAATAGCTCAAAATACTTAAGAATTTCAGGACTTCATTTGCATTTCAGGGAAACTTTGCATACTTTCTGTCCTTGATGCTTTCTCAGCCCCAAACATTTGAAAAAGAAACCTTTATAGGATATACAGTAGATATGAATATACAGGATAGTATGCCATGTGTCTTGTATACCAACTCTAGCAAGCAACAAGTATTAGGATTTTAGCAACTTCACCAGACATACAGGCACCTGCCTGGTTATCACGGATCTGATAAAAGTGACCATCTGATTACAAGCATTCAGTTACCTGTACGGTTTCATTGATACTGTCAGTTAAAAACCATTACTACTGAAAACAGGAAGAACAAGGCTTTTTTTTTTTAAACTGCATATGGTATTGTCAAGTTGTGCTAGTCTTTTCTGTCCTGATTTTTAAGTGTATTTTTGCTGTTGTCAAAAATAGTTGCCACAGATTTATTTTAAAAAATGCGTTCATGTATTTAGTTAAAAAATTGTAGTGCTTAATAAAATAAACATCAAAATCTAAGATGTATTTTTAAAAAATTACACGTTTATGACTTTTTTAAAGGTGGCAGTACCAGTCTGGTTATTTTACAATATTATCGTAGTGTAAAACCGTCACTGAACCACTCTGCTACTTTCAAATTGGAAGTATTTATCTGGAAGCTATACAGTAATATACTGAAAAATAAACTGCAATAGTACGGTTTGTGCCTTGGCAAATGTATAATAAGGATTAGTATGGTGGCTATGGAATCAGAATTATTCTGTATTCCATACTGCACAATCTTACTAATAATACAATGATTTTAAAGCTCAAAGCTCAAGTTAAATAGATAAAAAAGCATTTGGTACTATTGTCATAAATATAATTATAAAACTGCACTTGTGGTCTGATTCTTTGCAGGTATTTTTTTTAACCAAGCTGCCTATGTGTGGTCAGCATTTTTGGTTCATTAAGAGTCGTAATTTTAACTGAGAGCCCATGAGTTTAGTCATGGACACAGATCTCTATCCCATATTCTGCCCATCTGTGATTCCCATCCCCCCCAAAAGAAACACTTCTATATGATCTGTAAAGGAAACACAGGTTACAGATGTGTAGAAGCAGTTCTTGAAAAACAGAAAGAAATATATATTTTATATTTAAATTACTGTCAATCAAATTCAGGCACAGGTTAAATTGACCATAAAGGTGATACAGCAAGTCATTAAGTCAGCAAGTACATATCTGAAGATTTTCAGATGCTCTACCTCTATTCCAAGAGGGAAAGGAAATGTTGGCTTGTATTAAGGGCTGAATCAGCATTGAGTGATTATTGATTACAGCCAGGTGAGGAACGGCTCACTCTTGTTGAGTACGGATTCCACGTCATTGAGGATAGGGATCAGGTCTTCAGACTCTAAAGTCCCAAGATCTACATTTGTTCCTGGAAGACAGTCGAGGAAATCAGGGAAACGTGTCTGTTGTGAACTTACGTTCATGGGAGTCTGTGCCACAGTTTCGCCTGTAAAAGAAAGAAGAATCATAGAGGCGCTGGCTCCCTTCTAAAAATGATTCTAAAAAAAAGCACACGCTGAAAATTGTAGGCACACTTCCTCCCCACTTCTTGCAATCACCACATTACAGGTATCTTCTATAAACACTGCTGTCAAGCCTCCTTTGCTTACAGAAAAGCATATCCAGAGAAGGATTTCTCTTTTGTTGTGCTGTCAAAAGCACAAAAAAGTTCTTTTCAACAGTATTTGAATAATCAGCCTCTGTTCCCTCACTTAAGCAGTCAGTGAAATTCCTCCCTGTGCAGAGGGCTAATGGAGTCAAATCCCACTTAAGGACTGTGCTCTGGCTCTCTGCATAAGAGTGAATTTCATCCATAGCCCGCAGTTCAAACTAAGGCTAATGACGGTTTAACAGGGACTTTTCTTTGCAATGTTATTACTCTATTTTTTGGCTCAATTAACAATAATGAACAGTAAAATCATTAAGGGCATGACTGTGTACTCACTGCACACCCAGAACTCCCACTGATTCCAAAGGTAGTCTTGAGTCCCATTGACTTCACTGACTTATTTCAGTAGCTGGAGAGAACTGGTGTGTTTCCTAATAATTTACTTTCATCTTTTAAACAATGTGAAGATAGTAACAAAAAAAAAATTTCAATATCTAAATGAACTATGCACATGTTTGGAAAGGAAATCCCAATGCAATGGCTCTTAGGAGACTGTTCTCATGACACAACGAATTCCCACAGAACTAGACAACGCAGAAATTTGGAAGAGCTAAAACGAATTCACCTAGGATTAGATTCTGCCATGCTTACTCATGTGGGGTAGTACTTTATTCCCTGAAGAATTCCACTGACCTAGTGCAGTCAAGTATTAGGCCAAATGAGTAAAGGAAGAATCTGGTCCTGAAACACTGCAAATCAAATCTGGGCCAGATACATAGGAAATCCTTCCAAAACTCACAAGCTCACTTTTGGGCTATATCTTCAATTTTCTGTCAGGGGGATTCACACACAACTCTCCACACTGACAGATGAAAAACAGGGCCCCTTATTGTGCTCCCTTTTTCAAGTTGCCACTGAAGAACTTGACCCTACACATTCCTTGCATGCCCCAAATTCCCACTGAAATCAGTGATTGATGTAGATCAAGATGCAGAACTGTGAGCTTGAATTGGCTGCTGTTTGTATTGGAGTCAGAATATTATGGCCCACATTGTGAATCACACCCATATATGAATAACAGCCCTGCAGCTAACCATACCAGTAATAAAGTGGAATCCTGAAATCACTAATACTGTTAACAGAAAAACTATAAGCAGAGTTCACTCTAACAACAACTACAATTTTTCATTTGCATGACCATGATCACAACCAAATACTGGGGGGAGGGAGAGCTCAGTGGTTTGAGCATTGGCCTGCTAAACCCAGGGTTGTGAGTTCAATCCTTGAGGGGGCCATTTAGGGATCTGGGGCAAAAATTGGGGATTGGTCCTGCTTTGAGCAGGGAATTGGACTAGATGACCTCCTGAGGTCCCTTCCAACCCTGAGATTCTATGACCAGGGAAACAATAAGCAGGTGTTATTCTTCAATATAAATAGAGTTTTACTATATCAGATTCCACTGTAAGCAGTTGAGTGGTATATGCTTGCTGGAAATTATTTATATTGTGATAGCTCTCAGAGGCCTCAATCATGGATTAGGGCCCATTGTGCTAAGTACTGTAGAAGTGCAGCACTGTACTATGTTATATTAACTTTTCAACAGTCCTACATACATTGAGGTCTTTCAAAGCCACCGAGAAGATCTGGTTGACAATTTTAAACTCTCACCCTTAGCATCCAATTCATCATTCCTTGCATACCTCTGCCTTGGTCTACACTAGAAGTTGAGGTCAAATTTAGCAGCGTTAAATCGATTTAACCCTGCACCCGTCCACACGACGAAGCCCTTTTTTTTGACTTAAAGGGCTCTTAAAATCGATTTCCTTACTCCACCCCTGACAAGGGGATTAGCGCTGAAATTGGCCTTGCCGGGTCGAATTTGGGTACTGTGGACACAATTAGACGGTATTGGCCTCCAGGAGCTATCCCAGAGTGCTCCATTGTGACCGCTCTGGACAGCACTCTCAACTCAGATGCACTGGCCAGGAAGACAGGAAAAGGCCCATGAAATTTTGAATTTCATTTTCCTGTTTGGCCAGCGTGGCAAGCTGCAGGTGAGGCCAGAGCTCATCAGCAGAGATGACCATGATGGAGTCCCAGAATCGTAAAAGAGCTCCAGCATGGACCGAATGGGAGGTACGGGATCTGATCGCTGTTTGGGGAGAGGAATCCGTGCTATCAGAACTCCGTTCCAGTTTTCGAAATGCCAAAACATTTGTAAAATCTCCCAGGGCATGAAGGACAGAGGCCATAACAGGGACCCGAAGCAGTGCTGCGTGAAACTTAAGGAGCTGAGGCAAGCCTACCAGAAAACCAGAGAGGCAAATGGCCACTCCGGCTCAGAGCCCAAAACATGCCGCTTCTATGACGAGCTGCATGCCATTTTAGGGGGTTCAGCCACCACTACCCCAGCTGTGTTGTTTGACTCCTTCAATGGAGATGGAGGCAACACAGAAGCAGGTTTTGGGGACGAGGAAGATGATGATGATGAGGTTGTAGATAGCTCACAGCAAGCAAGCAGAGAAACCGGTTTTCCCGACAGCCAAGAACTGTTTCTCACCCTGCACCTGAAGCCAGTACCTCCCGAACCCACCCAAGGCTGCCTCCTGGACCCGCCAGGCAGAGAAGGGACCTCTGGTGAGCGTACCTTTTATAATAGTATACATGGTTTAAAAGCAAACATGTTTAATGATTAATTTGCCCTGGCATTCGCGGCTCTCCTGGATGTAATCCCAAAGCCTTTGCAAAAGGTTTCTGGGGAGAGCAGCCTTATTCTGTCCACCATGGTAGGACACTTTACCACTCCAGGCCAGTAGCACGTACTCAGGAATCACTGTAGAACAAAGCATTGCAGTGTATGTTTGCTGACGTTCAAACAACATCGTTCTTTATCTCTCTGTGTTATCCTCAGGAGAGTGATAGAATTCATGGTCACCTGGTTGAAATAGGGTGCTTTTCTTAAGGGGACATTCAGAGGTGCCCCTTCCTGCTGGGCTGTTTGCCTGTAGCTGAACAGATATGTTCCCCACTGTTAGCCACAGGGAGGGGGGAGGGATGAGGGGCTAGCCACGCGGTGAGGGAGGCAAAATGCGACCTTGGAACAAAAGCACATGTGCTATGTAGGTAATGTTAATAGCAAGGTTTACCGTGAAAGAGTGTACTCATTGTTCTATAAAAAGTCTCTTTTTAAATACCACTGTCCTTTTTTTTTTTCTCCACCAGCTGTTTCAAGGATCACAGGATCTTCTCCTTCCCAGAGGCTAGCGAGGATTAGAAGGCAAAAAAACCGCACTCGCGATGAAATGTTCTCTGAGCTCATGCTGTCCTCCCACACTTACAGAGCACAGACGAATGCGTGGAGGCAGACAATGACAGAGTGCAGGAAAGCACAAAATGACCAGGAGGAGAGGTGGTGGGCTGAGGAGAGTAAGTGGCGGGCTGAAGAGAGGGCTGAAGCTGAAAGGTGGCGGCAGTGTGATGAGAGGAGGCAGGATTCAATGCTGAGGCTGCTGGAGGATCAAACTAATACGCTCCAGCATATGGCTGAGCTGCAGGAAAGGCAGCTGGAGCACAGACCGCCACTAAAGCCCCTGTGTAACCAACGGCCCCCCTCCCCAAGTTCCATAGCCTTCTCACCTAGACACCCAAGAACGCGATGGGGGGACCTCTGGCCACCCAGCCACTCCACCTCAGAGGATTGCCCAAGCAACAGAAGGCTGGCATTCAATAAGTTTTAAAGTTTTAAACTTTTCAAGTGCTGTGTGGCCTTGTCCTTCCGTCCTCCACCACCCCTTCTGGTGCTTCTCTCCTCCACCACCCCTCCTGGGCTACCTTGGTAGTTATCCCCCTGTTTGTGTGATGAATTCATAGATTCATAGATATTTAGGTCAGAAGGGACCATTATGATCATCTAGTCTGACCTCCTGCACAACACAGGCCACAGAATTTCACCCACCACTCCTGCGAAAAACCTCTCACCTATGTCTGAGCTATTGAAGTCCTCAAATCGTGGTTTAAAGACTTCAAGGAGCAGAGAATCCTGCAGCAAGTGACCCGTGCCCCATGCTACAGAGGAAGGCGAAAAACCTCCAGGGCCTCTTCCAATCTGCCCTGGAGAAAAATTCCTTCCCCAACCCAAATATGGCAATCAGCTAAACCCTGAGCATATGGGCAAGATTCACCAGCCAGATACTACAGAAAATTCTTTCCTGGGTAACTCAGATCCCACCCCATCTAATATCCCATCACAGGCCATTGGGCCTATTTACCATGAATATTTAATTACCAAAACCATGTTATCCCATCATACCATCTCCTCCATAAACTTATCGAGTTTAATCTTAAAGCCAGATAGATCTTTTGCCCCCACTGTTTCCTTTGGAAGGCTATTCCAAAACTTCACTCCTCTGATGGTTAGAAACCTTCATCTAATTTCAAGTCTAAACTTCCTGGAGGCCAGTTTATATCCATTTGTTCTTGTGTCACCATTGGTACTAAACTTAAATAATTAATAAAGAATGCATGAATGTGAAGCAACAATGACTTTATTGCCTCTGCAAGCGGTGATCGAAGGGAGGAGGGGAGGGTGGTTAGCTTACAGGGAAGTAGAGTGAACCAAGGGGCGGGGGGTTTCATCAAGGAGAAACAAACAGAACTTTCACACCGTAGCCTGGCCAGTCATGAAACTGGTTTTCAAAGATTATCTGATGCGCACCACACCCTCCTGTGCTCTTCTAACTGCCCTGGTGTCTGGCTGTGCGTAATCAGCGGCCAGGCGATTTGCCTCAACCTCCTACCCCGCCATAAACGTCTCCCCCTTACTCTCACAGATATTGTACTGCGCACAGAAAGCAGTAATAAGAATGGGAATATTGGTTTTGCTGAGGTCTAACCGAGTCAGTAAACTGAGCCAGCGCGCTTTTAAACATCCAAATGCACATTCTACCACCATTCTGCACTTGCTCAGCCTGTAGTTGAACAGCTCCTGACTACTGTCCAGGCTGCCTGTGTATGGCTTCATGAGCCATGGCATTAAGGGGTAGGCTGGGTCCCCAAGGATAACTATAGGTATTTCAACATCCCCAACAGTTATTTTCTGGTCTGGGAAGAAAGTCCCTTCCTGCAACTTTTGAAACAGACCAGAGTTCCTGAAGATGCGAGCGTCATGTACCTTTCCCGGCCAACCCATGTTGATGTTGGTGAAACCTCCCTTGTGACCCACCAGTGCTTGCAGCACTATTAAAAGTACCCCTTGCGGTTTATGTACTTGCCGGCTTGGTGCTCCGGTGCCAAGATAGGGATACGGGTTCCGTCTATGGCCCCACCACAGTTAGGGAATCCCATTGCAGCAAAGCCATCCACTATGACCTGCACATTTCCCAGGGTCACTACGCTTGATATCAGCATATTAAAAGACAGTGCACTGCTGGTAGGACTGAATCGCCATGAAACAAAACTTAAAAGGGAAATGACTTGGCTGAATCACTCCCATGTTTGCCCAGGTGCCCCGACCTCATCGAGGTCGGTTAAAAGAGCACCCTGGACTACGTTGACGATGGCTACCAGCCATACTGGACTGTCTGCTGCCAAAAGGCAATTAACTGCTGCTGTGGAGCAATGCAGTACCGCGTCTGCCAGCACCCAGGAGACATACGGTGATGGTTAGCTGAGCGGGCTCCATGCTTGCTGTGGTATGGCGTCTGCACAGGTAACTCAAGAAAAAAGGTGCAAAACAACTGTCTGCCCTTGCTTTCACGGAGGGAGGGAGGGAGAGAAGGAGGGCCTGACGATATGTACCCAGAACCACCCGTGACAATGTTTTAGCCCCATCCGGCACTGGGATTTCTACCCAGAATTCAAATGTGCGGCGGAGACTGCGGGAACTGTGGGATAGCTACCCACAGTGCAACACTCTGGAAGTCGATGGTCGCCTTGGTACTGTGGACACACTCCGCCAACTACCTGCACTTAGAGCATTTGTGTGGGGACACACACAATCAACTGTATAAAAACACTTTCTACAAAACTGACTTCTATAAATTCGACCTAATTTTGTAGTGTAGACATACCCTCTGAGTGTATTGGGAAGGCAAGGAATGCAGGACTGGGCTCTAAATTGGTAGTTCATGCTCCAACTATATCTTAAAGCATCTTTTTATTAGTTAGGCTACGATTTTATCACGGAGGTTGTGGAAGCCAGCGAAGGCACTGAGCACCCTGCAGGCGGCTGGGAGCTGCAGGCTACCACTGCCACCCGGGGAGACCAGGAGCCACAGGGTACCACTGCTACCCAAGGCAGTGGGCCCCCCCGAGCTCCAAGGTGGCGGGAGTACCCCGGAGCTACCGGCTATCACAGGTGGTGGGGGACCCTGCAGCTCCCAGCCACCACTGGCGACTGTGGAACCCCGCAGCTTCTCAGCCTAGGGGCGCTGGATGGCTCCCAGAGGCTGTGGTCAAGGGGAGACTCCACAGCTCCTGGCTGCCCCCCGCAGCTGAGGGGGGGTACCCTGGAGCTCTGAGCCCCCATGGATGGTGGGGGCCCCTGGAGCTCTCAGCCAGGCCCCTGGAGCTGCCCAGCAGCTCCTCATTTTCTGATGGATATTTTTAGTAAACATCAGGGACAGGTCACGGGCTTCTGTGAATTTTTCTTTATTGCCCATGACGTTTACTAAAAATATCCGTGAAAAAATCTTAGCCTTATTTATTAGTACTGGGGGAAATCAAGGCCCCAGTGAAGTGAGCTGCAAAAGGTCTATTTATTTCAATTATGGATGTAAATAGCGGTTAAAAAAAGTAACCGTGTAACCGATAAACATTTTATTGGTTACACAGTTAAACATTTAACTGGGTAACTAGTGGTGCAGGGGGTGCTGCAGCACGCCCATGTTTTACATGGGACCCCACTGCTGACCCCCATGCCCTGGGTCCTGGAGGCCAGCCCCATGCCTGGGACTCCGCTGCTGGCTGTGCGCCAGGGATCTCTCCTGGCTGCCACCCCCAGGGCAGCAGCGGAGTCCTGGGCTCCGGCCGGCAGCGGAGTTTAATCATTAACCATTAACCGAAACCGATAAGCCTGATGCTTATTGGTTAACCAGTTAACCGGTTAATCTTTTACATCCCTAATTTCAATAGGAGGAGGCTTTCATGCATTATAATTTAAGGGTTCCAGTACAGACAATACTCTTCATAGGCCCCCTCCTGTGAAGTGCTGAGCACCTTTAACAAATGCTGGCATAAATGTGAGCAAAGGGACTGAGCACCTTGAAGGAGGGGGCCCCATAGCCTGTCTATTCCTATATGTGGAAGGATGAGAGATTATTACTCATTTCACACAATTAGAAATTTGGTTATAAAACACAATTTATGAAATTTTAAGCAAAATAAGCACATTCCTTGTTCCTACCTGTGTCCATCTCATCTACATTGCTGAGGAAATCTTCAGGTGTTGTTGGTATACTGTAGCATCCTAAGCCTAGGCCACTGTCTGTGCTCTGTTCCCTGGAATGGTATGGCCCACTATGAATTGAAACATGAAGAAGCCTCAGTAAAGATATTCTTGTCAGAAATAATCCCTGAGGGTGGTGGTTGAGAAAAGGAGAACAATAGTCCAAACACTAGACTTAAATACTTTGTTAGATGGGCACCATGTGTGGTCATTTGCACTAGTCCACAATAACAGAGAACCAGGCCCAACCTAGCTATCTCAGAAACTGCCAGGTAGGCATTTTCAGAGCAGTGCATAGGATTTGTGCACTGTCTTCCCCATACCATTTTGTATATATTTAGTCAGGCCTCAATCTGGCCTCCAGCACTGCAGAGACAATTTTGTTTCTGCAACTGCATCCATTTGGAGATTTAAACACATGACTTGTGAATGTAGTTAGGCTTTTACATGGGTGTAACCCTAAACATGAAACTCAGCCTACAATTGGAGGCCATTTTTATAAAGTTTAGAGCCAAATATCTAGTAGTTGCTGTAGAACCAATTTTTATTTTGGAGGGAAAAAACCCAAAAACTTTCTCTAGATATAAAAATTGCATTCCAATAGTTCTGCAGTCTAAAAGAATAAAATCTACCTGTAATACTGTCTCTAACATACACTTACAGTACTACCCACCCAGCTATAACCCCCTCTACCTTATGCTTGGCTTTTTTCTTTTTTTTAAGGTCCTCTTCTGTCATCTGAAGCATAAACAAAGTTTTCATCTCATCTGGTCTCTCTCACTGGACAGTACTACTGTCCACATAATTTTCATCAAATAAATGTCTGAATGGTTAAGATGTGGCCAGTTCCTTCTTGAGACAACGCCTCTAGGTTTTCAGAGTTGCACTAGAATTTTGCCAATCCTTATAAAACTTTGGGAATTTAGGAGTTTGCTTGGGAAATGCATCTGCAAAACAATCTGTGCCACAGATAAAACAACAGAACCAAACAGCTGATGAAGAGGACATTAACTTGCCTGTTCAGGAAAGGATCCGATCCATTATTTGTAATAGTCCTGATGTCTTGTGTCATGGCAGGTGTGTTCACAGCAGTCTGAACTGGGGCCATAGTCTCTGATTCCATGGGAAGTTGTCTGCATAGTGCAGCTTCCTGAATAAAAATTAATAAATAAGAGAGTAAGAAAAAAGGGAAAGTTACTCAAACATCTCAGAGACATGGCAGCAAAGACATGGCCCTTACATCTGAAATACCCATTCTAATAAGAAGTGAGTCTACAATTCAATTGTTTTTACTTGGGAACTTGATTCCAAACACTATAATTCTGATTGCTGGTTTAAGAAGTCACCTACTGGCTACAGGGGCAGATATTCTCCAAAGCTACAGCCCATGACTAGGTCTTCACTGCAGAGTTAACCACACTGGAGTTGGCCTATATCAAGCGAACACTCATGCTGCGAAATAACACAGAGCTGCCCACAGCAACTGAATTAGTGCACAGCAATTGCATTAGCACCACAGAGTGACTATGCCTGCAGCTGACAAAGCTGTACAGTCTTGAACTGTAGCCTACGTACTCCCCAATGAGCCAATCAACTCGAGCTAAAAGCATCACCACATTCGAGTGAAGGGGTTTTGTGTGTCAACAGGACATGAGTTAGGAGCCATGCCCAACTTATAACTTGAGTTAACTCTGTATTGAAGCCAAGCCCTTTGAAAGAATTAAGGCATGACTCAAAGTGGCAATTATAACACTTTTTAAGAACCTGATTCTGATCTCACATTTGTTTTATAGCAGTGGAATTCCATTGATTTAATGGAATTATTCCTGATTTATTCTGGTACAAAAGAGATCAGAGTCAGGGGCTAAAAATAGACTGTCAACTACTAGACAGACTAATTTATTAGATCTTATAACAGAGCCATCTGGATGAGTAACAGAGTAGCTAAAACATTATCCAGGAATCAGGAATTTGACCCAACAATCTTTAGGGTGAACTGCCTATGTTGTTAATGATCTGTTTCATGTACATTGTACAGAAGGTGATAAATCAGTAATTAGAGCTGAAGCGAACATTTGAAACTTGTTTCTAAACTCTCTTTTTAAAAGACCAATCCAGAGAAACACCCTTGTAACTGGTTTCAGAGTAGCAGCCGTGTTAGTCTGTATTCGCAAAAAGAAAAGGAGTACTGACCTGTAGCTCACGAAAGCTTATGCTCAAATAAATTTGTTAGTCTCTAAGGTGCCACAAGTACTCCTACACTTGTAACTGTAACTGTATTTCTGTGGAACAACAGTGACATCTAATGGCAAAATGGACTATTACATAGGGTGTATTATTCGCTAGGGATGGCCCAAAGGAATACGTCTTCTATTCAGAGGTGTAAGAATCAATAAAGCCATATCGGTTATTCACCTCAATTACTAATTTAAAAAAAAATGAATTAAAGGAGCAGTTTCTATACACCCTGGTAGAAAATCTTTCTCCACTCAACCACTTTCAGCCACTTTAATAGGAAAATATTTAACTCCTTCAATATGACTGTAACTGTTCCTACTACTACTGTTTTGAAATTAGATTAGTAAGGAAGACTTTATGAAAAGCTAAAATTAAGATTGTCTCAACTAATACCATAAGCATGATGTAACAGAATATTCAGAGCTTCTTTGCTCTAGGACCGGGGTAGGCAAACTTTTTGGCCTGGGGCCACATCTGGGTATGGAAATAGTATGGCAGGCCATGAATGCTCATGAAATTGTCGGTTGGGGTGAGGGCTCTGGCTGGGGGTGCAGGCTCTGGCTGAGGGTGCAGGCTCTCGGGTGGGGCCAGAAATGAGGAGTTCAGGGTGCAGGAGGGGGCTCCGAGCTGGGGCAGGGAGTTGGGGTGTAGGGGGGCAGGTGAGGCCTCTGGCTAGTGGTACGGGCTCTGGGGTGGGGCTGAGGATGAGGGGTTGGGGGTGCAGGAGGGTCCTCTGGGCTGGGACCAAGGGGTTCAGAGGGTGGGAGGGGGATCAGGGCTGGGGCAGGGGGTTGGGGTGCGGGAGCGGGGCAGGAGGGCAGGCTTCAGGCAGCACTTACCTCAAGCTGCTCCTGGAAGCAGCGGCATGTCCCCCCTCCAGCTCTACGCAGAGCCGCAGCCAGGTGGCTCAGCGTGCCGCCCCTGCAGCTCCCATTGGCCATGGTTCCCTGCCAATGGGAGCTGCGGGGGAGATGCTTGGGGCGGGGGCAGCATGTGGAGCCCCATGGCTGACCCTACGAATAGGAGCCAGAGGGGGGAAATGCCGCTGCTTCCAGAAGCCATGCAAAGCATGTGCAACGCAGGGCAAGCCCTGGACCCAGCTCCCTGGCCAACAGGAGCTCAAGGGGCAGATTAAAATGTCTGAAGGGCCAAATGTGGCCCCTGGGCCATAGTGTGCCCACCCCTGCCCTAAGGACAACTAACAACCCTTCCTTACTAGTGTTTGAGGAAAGCAGTCAGTCATGATCGCAATGAGGACCTTTTAATGTTTTAAAGGGTTGTTAATGACGTTTATTGCTGTTTGCTCAGACCTCTAATCTCACATGATTATACTGTAAATTTCTCTTTACTTGAAGCCACATTTTCTCTTTACTTAGGGCCAAATTCTTTCCTCGCACATACACTTGCAATTTCCTTTAAAATCCAGGTCAGCTGAACATGTGTACCTGAGGGCAGAATTTATACCATGTGTTTTATTGTACCTGTAGCTTACTCTTCCAGTAATACTAGCCAATCTGGACTCTTCACTCGTAAGTGAGTAACTGTTACCTTAACACCATATTTTAAGACAGGCACTTAGTATTATGTTTCATTTCATTGTTAAGATATGAGTTGAGTATGCGAAGAGTAAACAGACTCAGAGCCTTTTTGTAATACCATGTCATCTTGTCTGCCATGCTAAAATTATTATAAAGCCTGCTGGGCAGTCTTCCGACTTACAATTCAAATCAGGTGGATGACAGCAGCAGATACACCTAAGTTCACTCTCATGTGAGTGACATACGTGACACTATTAAATCTGAATCCTAGAGCACTGTCAAATTTCTACTACTGCACCAAAGCTTATTCAAAAGGATTTTTTTAAAGCATAAAATATAAAGATCAACAAAAATAATCAAGCTGGGAGAATAATGGGGCAGAGGGAGGAAAGAAGAAGAAGAAGAACAAAAAAAGATGCAGATGGTTTGCTAGGATCTATTTTGCTACAATGCAGTCTTTAAGCCATTCAAGGCCATATTTTAGCAATTTGGGCAATATGTTTTCCAGTCATAACTGGGGCCTTCATACATTATTAATGATAAGATTTTGGCATGGGGCAGAAAATACTGACTCAATATGGGAACTATTTATTCTGTTTGCAAGGATGTAAAATAATTTTCAAGTAAGTTTAGCCAATACTCTAGAGTAGAACTGTGTCTGAGGCCAAACAACTAACTATTATGGCCAGGATGGTAGTATACTTCTCTCCCAGGCATTTGGGACCAAGTCCTATTCAGAATGGATGGCATCTTTTTACTGGCTCAGGCTTGTGTCATTGCTCTTGAGGTGTTCCCCCCAATCAACGGAAGGGCAGAAGGCAATGGATGAAAAGCATAGGACATGACTTGCATGTAACTTATTTGGTCACTGCCAAGCAGAACGAAAACCAAATCACTTTTGATATCTATTTCTCAGGTAAAACACACAGGACAAAAAAGCAAACTTTGGGCCTGCTCCTGCTGTCACTGGGAATTTTCTCACTGGCTGCAATGAGATCAAGATTGGGACCTCATTGTGTACATCACCAAAAATAGTGAAGGTTTAAAAAGTGACATTTTTTAATTTGGTCACATTCATTACCTAAATTTTGTTCCTGCTGGATGTCATGCCAGCTTTTCAATTTCCAGAATGCAAAATAAGTTCATTGGAACTGTAAGGAATATCAGACTGAATAATCCTGTCTGTGCACAGGTGACTGGGAAACCTTCCTGTATGCAGCAGCCTGTACTCTCAAGGGACCACACTACATAAACCCAACATTTTAACAAGTTCTGGTACCACTTGTAATAGCAGAAGTCCTTGAATATGACTAGAAATAGAGAAAAATGAATGTAGAAATAGACTGGTCTATAAAATATACTTTGCTGGAAAAGGTGATATTAGTGATGAACCAGCAATGACTGTGAGAATCTACCAATTATCTATCACAGGGAATCTGCATCACAGCCCAGCCAAAGAAAATCTACTCAGGTAAGAGTTATCCAGGTCACACGCTGGTTGAGGAGAAAGGCCATTAATGAAGTGAATGTTTGTGGACAATCAGTAGGTTGATGCACAGCAAGGGAGTTTTGAAACTCTTTTGATTAAACCTGTCAAATGCCTAGCAGGTATGCTATTCCGGTTTCCTGTGTTTCTACAACAGGTAGTGACATACTGGCTGCTGAAAGCTCTCTCTAAGTAATTTTCCATAATTGTTCTCAAACACTGTCAAAGACATAGTTAATTCATAGTAGCTAGTAAATTCCATTACTCAGGAAGATGTCTTCACTCCACTAGTCTACCAAGTCATTGGGAAAGTGTTATGTTAAATCAAAACGATGGGCAGGAGGGAAGTGGGGGGAAGAAGACAAATAAGATTTTGAACAATCTGTACATACACTTACATAGACTCTGTTTTAAGTTAAATGGAGGATGGAGATAAATACCTTCTCTCTCTATGGAAGACTTTCTAATTAACCTATCCCAGGAATACTGAGGTACCTTCTTTTCCCATTTTCTGCCTTCTTCCATGAAGCCCCATATGATTGGAACTGCCTCCCTCCTCTCAAACACACCAAACAACCTGCACCTCATCCTTCAAGACCCTGATTCCCTTGGTACCTTTCCAGTGTTGCAGTCTCCAAGGTTATGCAACGTGGCCACACATGAGATCAGCTGCTTGTTAAGGAAACGCAAAAGGGTCAAAAGAAAAGAAAAGCAACAGTCTAATTTGAGCTTGAGGCACCTATATAAATGGCTGTTGCTCCAAAGGCTGAGGAGAGAGGGGTTGCAGATGTAATCCAAGTCAATTCATCATGAACCAGATGAAGTGTCAGGTTATTAATCTACAGTCAGTAATGACAGTTGTGCTACTAATGCAGTTCTCTCAAGAAGATAAGACAACTCCCAACACCATTGTAGTCTGTTCCAGGGGCTGCAGAGTGCCATTAAAGTGTTTGCGGGGGAAGGGGGCACAGATTCCCTGCCAACCTGACCCTCCTCTTCCACCTTTCAGGTGCCCAGCCCTGCAGCAGCTTAACCCATCTTTATTAGTCCCTGTACCTACCTACTACAAATCTGAGCAAGTGGTGTGGTGACTTGATGCATGGGGTCACAGAGCCACTCAGGTTTGGCTTGACTGCCCCTCCATCAGAGACAATGCGTAACTGTTGATAGTGGTGGGGGGACCACACAAATTAAAGGTTCTGGTGGTATGCAACGGCCAGAGAAGGGCATATAAACCCTGGCCTAAGGGGCGGACAAGCCAAATTTGAGTGAGTAGCATTGTGACCTGGTGCCTGGGGTTGCCACGCCACTCAGGTTTGGCTTGGCCAAAAAGTGGTTGGCTCATGGCCTGGGTACCCCCCACTGGCTCCACAGCCTGTGGTCTGTTCAACACTGGTTTGCTATACCATACTATTACAACCTAGCCCGGTTCTCCTCTCTGGATAGACCAGTCTGTTCGTGAACCCAACTGATGAATCCCCCATAGTTATAATAACCCTGCTGGTTCTGGGCAGAGACTGGCCACTGTTCGTAGCTCTGGGTCTCACAGGCATGATCTTAGGTGTAGACCATGTGTATGATATCCTTCTTGGGCAATGGGTGTCTTGCAGTTGGGCCTTCTTAAACCTCAGAACCAGGGCCTCAGCCCACCCATCCCAAGACCTCAGTTGCTTAGACAAGATTCCCCAGAGTCCACCTGGCTGTGTGAACTCCAGTTTCTAGTTAAATCCATCAAGACCAAGGTGGCTGGAAAGCAAGGAACACAGACTTAACAAAGGAATTTGTTTAACTATACACTTTACTCTTAACAGAGCACACGACAGAGTTACAGATCTTTGGAAAATAACTAAATCCTGAACATAGCCTGTTCCGCCCTATCCCCCTGGTCTGATCTCATGCCTCCTGTTTGTCCTGGGTTTGAGCAACATCCTTAGGATAAGCAGCTCTGCCTGCCTTCATTATCCTGGTCTTCTTTCCTGTGCTTGTGGTCTGGCCCTTTGCTTAGTGAAGCATCCCTCTTTTAAAACAGTCTCTGTCCCCTTTTTGCTCATGTGCTTCAGATGGGAGATTTTTGGGGTCCACCTCCCCACGCGCGGTTGGCTTCTGTGTAGAGATTAATTAAAGGTCAATGGCCCTACCACTAGAAAAGAGTTATTCAGCTTTGATGGCCCTTTATTGCTTTGTCATAATTTCTCAGACATAACTGTCAAGCCCCTGCTATAAAATGGATATTCTAATCCACAAAGGAAGTTGCAATACAAAATATGAGTCCCTGAAACAAATTGGGATTCATAAAACAAAATGGAATTCACAATCAGACACAGACATATCCCCAACCGGTCACAAATACCATACAGTGACAGGACAAAATTCTGCCCTTGGAACTCTCAGGTACAGAGAGGTTGCACTGCAAATTTGACTCCCAGGGAGAAATTCTATCTGGCTCAGGCCCTTGTTCCTGCCTGGGCTCCCAAAATGCACATGCCAGAGCAGTAGCAGCACCACCCCATGAGAGGGCTTAATGTGCTCCTTGCTCTTTGCTCAGCCAGCTCTGTGAATTGGTACAGAAAGGGTGGTGGGTGATGTTCCCAGCCTAACACTGCCCCCTTTGGGACAGCAGCTAGATGGAAGCAGGGGCTGCACTCCCCAATGGAATGCTGGCCAACTTGTGCAGAGAAGGGAGAGTGAGGAAGAGCAAGGCTCCCTCCCTTATGCTCAAATAAATTTGTTAGTCTCTAAGGTGCCACAAGTCCTCCTTTTCTTTTTGAGAAACAGGCAAGAATCCAGCCTTTGCTCTTTCCTGAGAACTGTGATGCAAAATACTTTACAGAACTCAAATGTATTGAAGAGACCAGACAGCATATGGTATATATTGCTGTCTGCCTCTCTCCCTGATCCATCTCCTTAATGAATAAATAAATAAATAAATAAGTTAAAATAATAAAAGGGGTTCACCAGTATAACCTATGGTGTAGCTGTAAAGGAGAAAATTCACACACCAGCATGGCATATGGAAGGAAAGCTCTTGTGGCTGGTAGAAAGAGAAGGAATTTTTGAGAAGTCACACTTTCTTGCACTGTATTTGTAATTTTTTGGTACACTGAAAACATACCCACAAACCTTCTAATATAAATTTCAGTTAATGTGGAGTTACTTTGGGTTAACTTCTGTAACTCTCTCCCGGTACTATGATTATGGTAATTTCATTTTTGGGAGAAGATAAGAGTACACTTAACAAAATAACATCAGGCGTTTAACAGCTATGGTACCTCATGTTCATCAGGCTGTTCAGTTTGTGGGCAATATGATAAATGGTCAGCTCTTTCAGAAGATTTTTCTCAAAACATTCCTTCCACAACTAAGAAATTTTTGACAAAATGGCCATTCTTTCCAGAGCACTGGACTCACTGCTCCTGCACAAACTACTGAGAGTCTTGTAACGTGTATTTGGAATTTAATACTGTCTGGGTGTTTTCTGTGCTGCAGCTGAACTGGTATAATCACTTAGCCAGGGAATTCAGATACTGAGCTCTCTGGAAAATGTGGTGCCAACTACTGATTGGTCCAACTAGGAGAGATTCATGCCCAAATTAATTGACTGCATAGCCAGATACAGTATCTGGATTCAGACTGTTCTACTTCAGAGCGATAGCATAGTCAGCAATCTATTTGAGGATTGCTTACTCCACTCCAGGATTTAGACAGGCCCTGAGTATCAAGGCAGTCTTTGAGCTACAAAGCAAGGGAGCTACAGCAGTGGTTTTCTAACTTTTTTTCTAGCGACCCAGTTGAAGAAAATTGTTGATGCCCGCGACCCAACAGAGCTGGGGACGAGGGGTTTGGGGGGTGGGAGGGGCTCAGCGCTGGTGCAGAGGGTTGGGGTGCGGGGGTGAGGGCTGTGGGGTGGGGCCGGGAATGAGGGGTTATGGGTGTGGAAGGGGTCTCTGGGGCAGGGTTGCAGGAGGGTGTCAGAGCTCTGGGCTGGGGGTGCAGGCTCTGGGGTGGGGATGGGGATGAGGCGTTTGGAGATGCAGTAAGGGGCTCTGAGTTTGGGGGGGGGGGATCAGAGCTGGGACAGGGGGTTGGGTCGCAGGATCACCTCGGATAGCTCCCGGACAGCGGCGCAGCAGGGGTGCTAAGGCAGGCTTCCTGCCTGTCCTGGCACCGCGGAACATGCTGCGCCCCGGCAGCAGCCAGCATCAGGTCCGGATCCTAGACAGAGGCGCACAAGCAGCTCCGCGCAGCTCTTGCCCACAGGCACTGACCCTCAGATCCCATTCGCAGGGTATCGGCCAATGGGAGTGCGAAGCCGGTGCTCGGGGTGGGGGTAGCGCACAGAGCCCTGCGGGGCCCCCCACCTCAGCCTAGGAGCTGGACCTGCTGCTGGCCGCTTCTGGGGCACCGCATGCTGTCAGAACATGTAGGGACTAGCCTGCCTTAGCCGGGCAGCACCGCCGACGGGACTTTTAATGGCCGGTCGGTGGTGCTAACCAGAGCTGCCGCGATCCAGTGCCTTACATTCCAAGACCCAGTACTGGGTCGCGACACGCAGTTTTCAAACCACTGACCTAACAGACCCATTTCCAATCACAAATGGGGTGAAGCAACAATGTGTCCTTGCTCCTAGCCCTTTTGGTGTATTCTTAGCTGTGATGTTAGAAGAAGTCATTCATAGCTCTTCAAATGGCATCACATCTATCAAAACAAGTCTTGTATTCCAAATTAAACTCCGCCATTATAACCACTGAGGGTATATTAAACATTTCAAAGGCACCCTGACACAAAATCTGTGCAAAACCAACATTTCTGACTCGACCATTGAGCAACTGGTGATGGATCTTATTCCATGACACCATGTCTTAAGGGTGGATGTCCACACTTTTGAGAAGAATCGCATTGAGCTGCTGGAAACACTGCGTCAGGCATGGAAACAACATGCAGCTCAATCAACACAACTAGGCAAATGGCTCTTTGGCCAGTGCTATCAACATTGTTCTTCCTGAATTGTTCTATGGAGTCATGCAAAGTCCCATTAGTACAAACTCTGATTGTCCATGTTGTCCTTGAAATCAAGGTGACTAGCTTCATTATCATCATTACTCCTTCCCTGCTCTGGTCCAACTCTGCTTTCTGGTGCAGGGGATGCAGTGTGGAGCCCCCTTATAAGCACGGCTGTCAATGATATATTCTCTTGTTCCTTGGGTGATAATGCAACAAAGACCATGACTTCCTGAACAATGCACAGGGGCACAAGGGAAAAGGCTCCTGATGCTCCTTCCTTCCTTCGTCGGACATGCATCCGATGAAGTGGGTATTCACTCACAAAAGCTTATGCTCCAACACGTCTGTTAGTCTATAAGGTGCCACAGGACTATTTGCCACTTCCTTCCTTTTGTACAGCACTGCAGGACTAGTTACTATCTAGCCCTGCAACACAGTATTAGGCATCCTTATAACTGAAGTGCCTGGCAGTGTGCTGTTCCAGTGCCTTGTGGATGACAGGTTTGGAGACACATGCTGTCGGTCTCTAGCTTTCTAGACAGTAAAAAGCCGAAGGAGGAGTTCCTCCTGCTGACCAATTCAGGCAGCCTTTGGCATTCACTTCAAAGAGAAGTGAATACCCATAATAATCTGCCTGGCATTGCAGTGGATGTTGTCAAAAAGGGAAGAGGATGGGGAATCAGTGGAAACAAAAAGAAAAATAAATGCAGTATCCTGAGATTACAACATTGTCAAAATGCCTGCTTCTTTGGTGGGTATTTGCTAAAGCTGCCAAAATCTTTATAGGCTTCAAAGGGGTGCAGCATATTGAATTATTCATTGTATTTGTACATACTTCTGATGTAAACCTCCTTTTAACTGTATCCCAAAGGATTCTAGAGATCCACTGTCACATTTCCTGCAACCCTTCCTGAGAAATATCTTACTGCACATGCTCAGCTTCCAAACCGCCCTTTCAGAATGGGAAGAGAGACTGGTTTTATATTGCTAGTCATTATAATACCTCTCCTGCTGGTCCTCTCACTTATGATAGAAAATTGAGCATTTAGACATTGTGTGTGATTTCAATACATAGGGCTAATGACCAGGCTGTGCACTGGGTATACTCACAGGGAATGGAGAAAAGGAATCCTTCCCTTTGGACTGTTGCTGCAGCGCCAGGACTTTAGGAGCCCAGCAGCCAGTGAGCTCCCCCCACAAGGACAAAATACTGGTGGATCTGCATCTGGATCCTCCCCCATGCTGCTTCTCCCTTGTTCAGGCTCCCCATACCTTCCCTTTTCTGAATTAGAACTGCAGAATTCTGCTGGTCCCTCTGCACCCATGAAGGTGACATCTGGGATGAACCCCATGGGAAACATGACCTTGGCTTGGTTTCCCCTGCACTTCATGACAAGGTGAAAAGTTTCTGAAGTTCAACACTCTTACACAACCATTCAGCTCATAAAGAGAGAATGGAAACAGGACACTTTCTTTGTGTGACCCTTTCAGACCTTTCCCACTGACAGCTCCTCTAATAACTTCCATCTCCAAGGGATTTTAGAAAGGCTGGCTTGCCATTTTTTCTCTGCAAGACTGACAAAAATAATCAGAGGGAAAGAAATTGGAAAAATGAAATGCTTCTGAAATGACAAGGCAAGGGAAGATTCAAATGAAAACTGAGTCACATTGTGCTTTATGAAACAAAGAACCCTTCTTAAACATCAACTGCTCAGCTCCCCATTCAACTGCTGAAGGAAAGAGAATTGTTACTTTTTCAAATGCTAGCCTTCACCTCCTAAAACGAAGGGGAGGGGAAAAACAAACACTCTTAACTAGAAACCTCCTAGAACTCTGTATTTCTTCACTGCTGGGTGTGTCTCTCCAGCAGGGCAGCTGCAGAGACAGGAATGACTGGAAAGAGCCAGCCAGCCAGCAGCTGCTGTCAAGCTGAAAGGAGATTTGAGGGACCTGCCAAAAGAATTCCACTCCCTTTCACCCAAACCCTTTTCACCTCATTTCGGTCGCCTAGCAGCAAGCGCATACACTTACTCAGCATTTTTTTCCTTAGACAGGTTGCATTAAAAAAAGCAAAAGCAGCAGTGAAGGATTAGGATAGGAATAACAATGTGTCAACAATGAAGCCCCTCAGGGGTTTGCTACACTTCATCATCCTGCTAGGCCTCAGTACTGCTATGACTGCTGACAGGAAGTTCATAAAGTTCCTGTCTATTAAGACTACAAGCTATAGATTGCAAAGATACATTTTTTTTTCTTTACACTTTATCTTCTAGGGCAGTGGTGCCCAAACTTTTCCTGTCATGCCTCCCCTTACCAGTAATGGGATCTGTCTGCGCCCTCCCTCCATTACTGCACAGTTGGCTCAGAAGAGGCGCACAAGCTGGGGGCAGAACTGCGGACGGGGGACGAGCTGGGGGTGGAGAGGGAATGAGGGCAGAGCTGGGCTGCAGGTGGACCAGTGGGTGGAATGGAGCTCTGACTGGGGCCAGCTGGGCTGGGGTCAGAACGGAGCTGCAGCTGGGGGCAGGGTACAGCTCTGTCTGGGGCTGGGGTTGGGTTGGGAGTGGAGTGGAATTGCGGATGGGGGTGGAGCAGACTGCTCAGTGTGGAGGATACACCTAGTGCTTCATCATACTTGTATTCACATGTGAAGAAGCATATGACGGCTCCCTGCTGCTTGCCACACATGCACTTGCAGCATCAAAGGGACTTATATGAGGTGTGAGAGTAGAATTTGGGTACAAGATGTTTGCAGGATTAGGTCTAAACTTTAAGGGCCAAATTCAGTACTGGCATAAGCAGGTAAAATTCAACTGGCTTCAGTGGAGTTGTCTCTGCTTTGTGGCCCCAATTCAGCAAGGTTCTTAAGTATATGCCTAACTATAAACATGTGAGTAGTTCTACTGAAGGCGTTGGAACTATTCAGATGCTTAAAATTTGGCATGTGTTTAAGGGCTTTGCTGGATCCAGGCCTATAACAGGATTGCATTTTGATCTTTGATTTTTATTCTTGTTTTTTACAAATGTAGCTAGACGGTGTTATGCAAAGTTTCAAAATGTTTTGATGCAATCTTAAAAAAAATGTTTAAATGTGTTCATACAAATTTGCAGAAAAAAAGATGAAAGGAGTTGTAAACACTAGTGAAGCAAATTAGCATGTTTTATTAGAAAGGGTATTTGCAAATTCTCTTATGCTATATTTGTCCAGTTCTACTCTTTACATCATATAGTTAAAATAGGTGTCCTTTCTCACTATGTCAGCAATCCTTCCTGTGCTGGTACAGAACACCAGTATTTGATAGCAGAACCTGTAACTTTGAGCCAAAATCTGCATTAACAGCTACACATGGGAAATCCCCAAATAGAGGACAATTGTTGATTCTTTGCAATTCATCTGTAGATACTATTGTTACAGTGATAACTTAAATAAGACTCCAAGAAAGAAGAACTCCAGACTGGAGATGTCCCGAAATTTTGATGGCAGAAATACATGGTAAAATATTCTGGAAGGACCTTGAACTTCTTATTCCTTTTATCAGTAATGCTCCTAGCCACTTTGAGGCTAACAGAGGAAAAGGAGGTAATCACTATTCGTTACATTTTTGCCACATATTGGCAAGGAGAAACGAACCAGCTTGCTGTTAATTTGTGGCTTTGAGGAAACTTTCCATCTGTCCAAAAATAAGTTAGGTCCTACATGGGCAGGCGAACATCCCTTTCTGGTAACAACTGCTTTGATAATCCAGATCTCTGTTTCCCTCTTACAAGCTTCAAAGACATGATGACTCTTTTGCTCCTTGCTCCCCACAATATGTTCTAAACATTCCAGTCTATTGTCATCACTAACACATCTTCCCTCATTAATTCACCTCCCTAGGTAAAAAAAAAAAAAAGTAGAGATCAATGTTGTTCACTTAGTTGTGGCAAGACAGTCAGAGGCCAGATTCTGCCACAGACTAGGGCGTTTACATAAGGAATTTTGATTTGAGATCCTCTTTGCTACTTGCACCAATCACTATAAAAGAAATATCTAATATCAAAATAAGGACTTTCAAAATTATATTGTGATAGTGACTATCACAAGCAAACAAACACTGGTACAATTTACAGTATACTAATAAAACACTAGAAATATTATGCCAATTGGTGTCAATACCGTAAGAGAAAACATACTTCTATTTGCTGCCAAGAAATGTGATACTGTATTTAGAATACAGTATAAACAAATGTTACCCTGAAATAACCACATGTGTTTAGGCACAAAGCCCCAGTCAAGAAGACTGTAGTCATGAAATAATAATTAAAGCAACAGATTTCTAAGATTTTTCTTTGGTGAAAGTGCATTTTTTTTGACATGTTTGGAACTCTGACTGCCCATATACAAGGCCATTATATGACCATAATATCCTCAATAAAACGTACTCAATTCACACTGTGTTCCCTAAGGAAGTTGATTAATATACTGTGTAAAACATAACATCATCAGCAGAGTACTCCCTAACAGAAGGAACACATCCTTTGCAATTGTTAAAACTGTTTATTTCCTTAAAGCAGCGCAAAGGAAGCTACATATCTATTTGTACTGTATGAGTCATTATAAAACTTAGCCTTAAAAATAAGAATACACAAAATGTAAAAGAACAAAAAAAAAAAAAAAAAAAAACCTCACTGCCCCTGGAAAAATTACCAGCCAGACCACATTCATGTGAGATGTAACTCAAAGTTGTACTGTAATCAAAGGACAAAATGCCACCAGTAACAAAATTTGGCCCCAAACCTCTAAGACAGACTGTTGGGAGTTTTGCCATTGTCTTTAATGGGACCAAGATTTGGCCCACAGTGTTAAACTAGAGCCAAATTCTGCTTTTACTCAAATCAGTGAAAATTCATCTGAGATCAACAGAGTTACTTTGGATTTACACAGTTGCAAAAGAGCAGAATTTGATCCCTACTCTCTGCTGTTATAGCTATTGTGTATTTAGTTATGAAACTGTCAGGACTTCTTTTTCTGTATACTGCACCTGTACATTTCTAAGGGCTGCTAGATGCAGAAATAAGTAGCCACTTTGCGTTCTGTTCAGTGCAGTTTGTGAAAAGAAACACAAACATCATGTACTCGCTAAGACTATTTTCTTTTTTTGTTCTCTTTATCGAAAAGAAAAATTAATTCTGCCTGTACTTGTTTGCTGTTTGTGCATAGAAAAAAACATAATTTGATGCATCAAATGAAAAATGTTTGCAGAAAGAGTAACAGTACCTGTCGCAGGAGCTCCTCCTGGCGCATCCTAATTCTCTCCCTTTCCATTTGGATCCTTTGAAGCCTCAGCTTCTGTTGCTGCTGTTGCTGGGTAGTCAGTGCATTGGGCATGTTCAACAACCCACCCTGGGGGTTCTGGGTAGGATGGCTCTGCTGGGACATGGCTGTACTTGGTGTCATTTGTTGCTGGTGTTGGTGATTCATTACTATGAAAGAAAACGATTAGACCTGTTACGTTAGTGTCTGAATTCTACTTTAAGACAACAGAGGGCACAGTACATATGTTCTCCATCTGCATTCAGTGTACAGTTATTGTTTCACACATAGATAAATAGCAACTACTCCCTCTGATGAGATTTGACATAAGTAATTATTTAATAATTAGTTGTCATCGTTTAAGATTCAAAACCAAAAGTTCAGTTTAGGGTAAACCCTGATATGTTCCAATACTTATCTAATGTTATATAGTAAAGTATATAGATTTTTAAAATTCAATACATTCCCTTGTACGTGACTAAGTCTACAGCATGTAATAACCTGGCTGAAATATTTTCATTATTTAGATGTTTATTTTATTGACGAACCTAACTGAATTTTTGTAGAATGAGTCAGTGGTCTTGACAGTTTTGTAACAGTGGTGTTTTTCCACAACTGGTGGAAAAAGAACTTCTGTACATCATTAGAGGAGATAATGCTTTCCCATGAGTTAGGGGGCTAGCCTGTGATGCAGGAGACCCAGGTTCAATTCCCTGCCTTACTACAGACTTCCAGTGTGACCTTGGAGAAATGACTTAGGCCCAGATCCTCACATGTGTTTAGTTCCTAACTCCCATTGATTTCAAGCCTTACTCTCTCTCAGCCTCATCCGTAAAAGAGGAAATAATAGCTTTTTCCTACATCACGGGAGCATTGTAATGATAAAACACATTAAAGATTGTGAGGCACACTGATACTAAGGTAACGGGGGCCATAAAGTACCATAGAGAGAGGGAGTGTTATATGATGAGAACCAATGACAAGCGTGGCTCTTAGAAGTAACAAAATTAGTTCAACAGAGGATGATACCAGATACCAACAAGAGTTGCAATGAAACTAGATAGCCTTTTAGTGCGTTTATTAAAGCTCTTACAGTTCACATTTCAAGGTAGGTGAAACAGTAATAAATATGGTGCAAACAGAGTTAATCTGAATCATGAGGACTTTCATAAATAAAAAAACAAAGAAATAGTAATAAATACAGATCAGCTGGCCGTTGCCCACTTTTCCTGACAGATGTTTTTGTGCCTTTTGAACAAAGAGTACCTCTTTTTTCCCACATGGCATCAGCCATTTTGTTTTTTGGCTGCAGTCAGTGGAAAGTTAGCCATCTGTGCTTACAGTATGAGAACTGTTATGAATAGAAAAACAGTGTAATTTACAAGTTGCTGGTACATTAAACCAATCTCTTTAGCAAAATTAGGAGGGAAAACACACCTTGCATTGAGAGAATATACCAGGAATAAACTGGATTCCATGTGTCTTTCAAAATGCAGACTTTAAAAAGTTTTTACTAAACAGAATAGCCCAAATTCATCACTGGTGTAACTACATAAGGTTAACTGAATCAGATAAGACTGACTTTCAAGTTCACAATTTAAGTCCCGGTGTACACTAAAAACTTATGTTGGTATAGCTATGTAGCTCCAAGTTGTCGAAAATCCACACCCCTGAACAACATAGTTATACCGACATAACCCCTTGTGTAGACAGTGCTATGTTGATGGGAGGGGAGGTGGAGATCTATGCAGATGGGAGCAGCTCTCCCATCAGTATAGGTAGCATCTTCATTAAACTCTATAGTGGTGCAGCTGCATCGATGAAGCACTGTAAGTGTAGACTAGCCCTTAGACTCTTCTCAAAATGAAAAGTATAATAAATTAGAGATTACAAAGACTAATTTAGATCTGTTTACAACTGAGGCACATGTAAATCTTTTAAGATTTTTGGATTGTATGTACAGAGTGTCTGATATAGTTAATATCTTACAAAGAAGATCTAGATACTCCTCAGCAAACTTTATTAACATTTGAAATCTTATCTGTGGGAGCATTCAGATTTGGAGTAGACTCATCAAACCGCGCCCTTGATGGAGTATTCAAAACATTTGTCTTTGGAGGATAGCTCTGCAGATGAAAGGTAAGGAGGGGAAGCTTTTTTCAACTAAAATTGATTTAACTCCACTGAAGCTAACTGAATGCTTCCCAAACAACACCAGAAATAGACTGGTCAGAGTGTTAGGCTGTATCTACACTGCCACTTTCAGTGCTAAAACTTTAGTCGTTCAGAAGTGTGAAAAAACATCCCCCTGAGCAACAAAAGTTTTAGCGCTGAAAAGTGCCAGTAGAGACAGCGCTTCATCGCTGGGAGTGTGGCTACTACCGCTCTTTCGGGGTGATTCTTTTTTTTAATCACCAGGAGAGCTCTCCCTTGGTGATAAAGCTTGTCTACACTGCCCACGTAGGTAGGGAAGCCTGCACTACTGTTTGTGCTCCATATTATCCATGGGTGGAATACTTCAGTTTCCAGTGTTGTCAATCCAATACTTTTCATGAGCACTAAAACAGTGCACTTAATTTCCCCTGTCCCCACATAAACAAAACAAAAAGCCAACCAATGAACCAAAATAACAACAACTAACAATAAAGTTCTCCACATGCATTGTCTGAATCCAGATTGGATAATGGTTGGCAGCCACAAAGTTCCTTAAAAGTTTATTGACCTTCTCTGGCTGTTCCATTGCCAGTCTTTTAAGTAAAGAATAACCCAAATAGACAAGCTTCCCTCTCCAAACAAGAACACCCCTAATCTCAGAACACTGTCTTACAAGGAAAATGTTAAAGAAGTTTTTCCTTCCAAAGGAGCAGGGATTTTTATCTCTTATCTTTTTCTCATTGTTGCTCCTATCACAAAGAAAGCCAAAATTTTAACTGGTTTCTCTTCCTGTCTTCAGACCAGGATGAGTTTATATTATGTGGATGTCTGACCTTCAGCATATCTGGTCTTTCAGTATTGTAGATAACAATAAAGATAGAATGAGCAACAGGGACTATTGCAAAACAGCAAGCACGGCTCAAACTATGTTTCTGAGGCCATGTCTACACTACACAGTTTTGTCGAGGCAAGTTACCCAGACGATCAGAAACTGGTTTAATTACATCACTTGTATGTGTCCACAGTTGGTGCTCTTGCATCAACAGTGAGAGCAGTGCACTGTGGGTAGCTATCCCACCGTGCTACTTGCCACCTTCTGCAGCTAGAAGCTGTGGGAAGGTGGAGTGGATCACAGTGCATCATGCATGCAAGCTCAACGTCCTATGATGCAGTTTTTTTCTGTCCCAGCATTCCAGGGGCTTTCGACTGTGTTTCATGGCATTTTTCCACGGCCCCTGCTTACTGTGTTCTAGCCATCGCTGTCTGAAAGGATGGACCCTGCACTGCTCTCTACTGTTGTGGTCACTTTTATGAACATGTCACAGATGGTCATGCAGTAAATCATGAGCACCCAATCTCTGAACAGGAATCAGAGTTGCTGTGTGCAATGGAAAGAAACAACACCAGATTACTTCTGGCATTCAGGGAGCAGCTGAACACAGTGGAACATTAGTTTTGGGCTGGGGAAACAAGCACCAAGTGGTGACATCATTATGCAGGTCTGGGATGACAAGCAGTGGCTGCAGAACTTTCTGATGTGGAAAGCCACCTTCTTGGAACTGTGTGCGGAACTCGCCCCAGCACTGCAGTGCAAAGACACCAAAATGAGGTCTGCCTTCTCGGTGGAGAAGCATGTGGCGATCGCTGTGTGGAAGCTGGCGACTCTAGACTACTACCGATCAGTCATAAATCAGTTGTGTCAGGAAGTCAACTGTTGGGGCTGTGTTAACGCAAGTGTGCAGGGTCATTAATCACATGGACTACGAAGGACTGTGACTCTTGGCTATGTGTGGAAAACAGTGGATGGCTTTGGGGCAATAGATGGCTGACGTATTCCAATTTTGGCCCCGGACCATCTTGCGATGGAGTACATCAATACAAAGGGATACTTCTCTATGGCACTGCAGGATAACCGTGGGTGTTTCACTGACATCAACACGGGGTGGTCCAGGAAGGTGCATGACACATCCATCTTCAGGAACACTAGCATGTATAGAAAGCTCCAAGCAGGAACTTTCTTTCCAGACCAGAAGATTCCAGTGGGGGGATGTTGAAATGCCCACAGTGATCCTGGGAGACCCAGCACACCCCTTACTCCCATGGCTCATGAAGCCTTATATGGGAAACCTGGACAACAGCAAGAAATGCTTCAACAATAGGCTGAGCAGGTGCAGAATGACTGTAGAATGCACCTTTGGCATATTAAAAGCATGCTGGTGCTGCTTTTATGGCAGGTTAGACCTAAATAAGGAAAATATTCCCATGGTCATAGCAGCCTGCTGAGTGCTCCATAGTATTTGTGAGGCTAAGAGTGAAAAATTTTCCCCAGGGTGGAATGTGGAGGTGGATCACCTGGCTGCTGAATTGGAGCAGCCAGATACCATGGCTATTAGAGGGGCACAACAGGGGGCTATCTGAATCAGAGAGGCTTTGAAGTGACATTTTGACAATGAGCACCAGTAATGTGTCTTTCAGTACAGTACTCTGCCATGCTTTTGTTAGCTTGCTGCCTTGCATGAAAATTCTGATGATTCCTGACCAGAATTTGTAGTCAGCAAATGATCAAATTGCTATGTATTACTCCCAGCAGCAACCACTACCTGTAGGAGACAAATAAAGATTGGTTATCTTTCAGAGAGTTTGTTTTTATTTAATATCAGTTAACAATGCACACAAAAGATTTGGTGGGAAGAGAGATAAGAGGGCTGGGCACTGTAGGCTCTCATAGCTGTGTGTAAGTCCAATTATCATTTTGGATGCTGTCTGAAGGGGTGGAGTGAATGGGCTACCGAGACGTTCTGGAAAGTTGCAAGGAATGTGTGGTAGGAGTTTGGGGAGGACATGGAAAGCAGTTCTGTATCAGCTGCAGGGGGAAGCGAGTATGCATGTGTTCTACCTGGAGCGTGATTAGGGAGTTCAACATCTCTGTTTGCTCCTCCATCACTTTTATCATCCACTCCTGACCCTTTACAATGTGCTCCTTTCTCTCCTGTCTTTCTATTTTAAATTTTTCCTTCAGGGTCTCTCTCAACTCCCTGTGTTCTCGGCAAATACAGTGAGTTTGGCTGAGGGGGGGGTGGGGGGGAGCAGTGGGAGATTCAGTGCTCAAGATAGGGCAAAGGGTCTAGGTGTTTTTTAAGGGGATCACTGCAGGTGACTAAGGACAATATTGTAAATTCTGCCACCATTTTTCACAGGTGGGGGTCATTGAAGCAGATATCTCACTCCTGAGCGTTAGCAAGGGTGCATCTCCTGTACATGTGCGGCTTCAGATCTGGTCCCTATGCTGCTTGCCTGTGTGCCGCTTTGGTCCCTGCACAAGTGATTGTCGATTGGCATGGGAAAGTTTCCTACAACGGGGGAAGGAACAAACCAGCTCTGCCAAGGAACCTTCAGCAGAGGTTTGGCGAGTACTTTCAGGAAAGTTTCCTAGAGATCTCTCTGGAAGATTCCAGTGAAATCTCAGTATGCATTAATGCACTGCTTAGCTGCACAAGGAAATGTGGAGCACACAGAAACACATCTTGTCTTGTACATTTCTGTCCCTTCTCCCACTTCTAGAATATTCAGAGCAAAGGACAGCCCTATATATATACAGCCCTCATATAACCAAGCAGCATCAACTCAAAAAGGTCACTTACCAGGGCTCTCCTCTCCTGCATCATGCACGCCAGAGACAGACTGCTGGGACTGGCTAGACCCTGCTGCGTGCTCCACATCATCCTCCAACTCGACTTCCTCGTCCAAGACTTCATCCTTGGGGCTGAGTTCACTGTCTGCCACCTCCAGTCCCAATGAAGTTTTAATGGGGCTCATGGAGGTGGGATTGCCGCCAAGGATGGCGTCCAGCTCTTTATAAAAGTGGCAGGTCTTTGGCAGAGCACAGTTGGCCTCCCTTGCCTTCTGGTATGCCAGCCTCAGCTCCTTTATCCTCGCATGGCACTGACACGTGTCCCGGTTGTAGCCCTTATCCAACAAGCCACAGGAAGTCTGCCCAAATGTATCGAAGTTCCTACGGCTCGAGTGGAGCTGGGACTGCACAGCCTCCTCTCCCCACATTACCAGCAGATCCAACAACTCAGGTGTGCTCCAAGCGGGAGAGCGTTTGCTGCATGGAGCTGCCCTGGTCAGCTGGAAAGATGCGATGTGAGCTCGCCACACAGAGCAAACAGGAAGTGCAATTTCAAAAATTCCCGGGCCTTCAAAGTGGGAGGGGCAGATGCCTGTATATCTGGGTGCAGGGCAGTAGAGTTCAAAATGCTGACCAGAGAGGTCAGGATGGACATTGTGGGACACCTCTTGGAGGCCACTTACAATGACATAACCAAGTGCGGTGTCTACATTGACACTTTGTCTATATAACTTTGCCACAAAAAGCTCTATACCTCTCTTCAAGGTGGCTTTATTTTGTCAGCAAAGCAGGAGAGTTTTGCTGGCAGAAGGAGCATTGCATTGTGTACACGTCCACTGTTTTCTCAACAAAACCGGCTTTTGTTGACAAAACTGTGTAGTGTAGACAAGGCCTAAGACATAGAGGATCTGATTGTCTTCTTATGTAAATCAGGAATAACTCCACTGAAGTCTGAGTTACATCATGTAAAACTGGGATAAGTCCTTAATACTGCAAACAGTTATGCAAGTACTTAACTTCCCATATGTACGTAAGCATGTGTTTAAATCTCTGCAGGATCTGGGCCTAAGTGAGAGGAAAATCAAGCCCAACATCATTGATCTCTTGAGGAAAATTACAATATATGGGATTCTTCTTAAGTGAAAAACTTTTGAAACTATGGGACAAATGTAAAATGCTGAGACTGAAAAAGGCTATGAAAATATCACTAGACAAACATCCTGCCTGTGCAGATTCTCTGAGGGAAGAGCAGGGTGACAGCTTGAATTGTAGCAGTCTTATGGAATGTGTTAGTCATGGATGTCTACTGGCACAGCTACACTAGAAAGTTTACAGCAGAGCAGAGCTCTCTAATATAGCTGCTCTAAGCTGACAGGAGAGAGCGCTCCCATCGGCTTAACTGCTTCAGCCCCTGCGAGTGGCAGAAGCTATGTAGGCAGGAAAACTTCTCCCGCCCACACGGTGCTGTCCACACCAGAAATTCTATAGCCCACAGCTCTCCTGCCTCTAGCAGATCTCAATACTCTTTTTGCACCACAGATGGGCTTCTCTGGGGCTAGAAAAGAGAGAAGGGGAAGAATAGGACAATGCTGTGGAGGTGAACCTCCCAGTGTTATGACGCCCTTCATCCCTCCAAAACAGATCCGAGTCTTTCGCTTCATGGAAGTGGAATGGAAAATCGGTTCTTTTTTTGTAAAATAGTCACTTAAACTAGTCACTTCTGAATACTGAGTCTGTATTTGGGAATTAGGTCACTGAAATGTACAACTTATAATGTACTTTCTTTCCTCTGCTTTCCAGCAATTTTATTACTGTTACATGCTATAAGCATGGACTTGGATGCTGGTGTTAGTGCAGTGAACAGTTTAAACAGGAATATAAAAAATTACATGACACTGTTTGACCCATGAATAATTAAGTACACTACACAGCATACGATTATTTTGCTGATAAACAAACAAAACAATAAATCAGTCATTCCACGTCCAACAATAAACTACTTCTATCAGCTGAATCTGACATAATGATTTACCTAAAGGAAAGTTTTGAAAGTTTCATTGGAGGAGATGGTAGTATCTTATATGAGAGCCCTTTATATTAGAACATTGTGTAGGTTAGGTGTATACAGGCAGCATCAGACCAGGGAGGAAAAGGCTCCTAAAAAAGGAGAGAAGATAAGCCTCTGATGGTGTCTGGGCCTCTGGTGACTGTAGCTGTGTCTACCAACCAAAACCACTGGGGCCTGGATGTGGGAGGCAGGAGGGGATGTCTTTTCTTCCCTTAGATAAGGAGATGGAAGTGCCAACTGACTCTGCTTCATATTGTGATTTGCTCGTGGGCCCAGCTGACTCTGTGTTTTCACTGCAATATGTGTCCTCCAGCCATTATCTGCCTCTTGTGTTTGAATTTAGGGAAGCATCTTAGATCATGCCTATAATGTACAAAACAACACAATACTGATTTCAAATACAGCCAGGAACAAGGGAGAGGTAGGACCATTCCACTGCCTGTGCTCTCTGGGCCGTCTCCATAGATGGCTCTCTGGATCTCAGTTCTGCTGGAACATTGGTCCTTGCCAGGCAGAACTTGGATCCACAGAGAAATAGTGCTGTTCTAGAACTGTCACTCCTAGGATAGGTCTTAAGAAGGGCCTCCAAGTTCTGGATCACCTGGAACTATTCCTGTAGGTCAGTTTGAGTCTTCAGACAAGTCAGTTTTTCCAGCCTACGTTGCTTGTGAAATGGGGATGAGATAATTATGTATCAGCATAACTATCAGTTCTACAGGCATACAGTTTTTCCACAGTCATAACTCGCAAGACACATTGAAAATGTCAGATATAGAAGGTTGTTTGCAGTGTCGCTATAACCATATTGGTCCCAAGATATAACAGACACAAGGTGGGTAAAGTAATTGGACCAATTTCTGTTGATGAAAGAGACAAGCTTTCAAGCTACACAGAGCTCTTCTTCAGATCTAGGAAAGATGCTCAGAGTGTCACAAGGTGGAGCAGATTGTTTAGTGTAAGTAGTGTGACAGGGTCGGGCTAGATGGCTATAGGAGAGTAATAGAAGGCAGATATATTAGCCCCAGGCTAAGTGGGTCCCTTTTCCCTGGGTAAGGTAACAGGGAAGGTTCCAGAACAATCAGAGACAATTAAGACAGGCTGATTAGAACACCTGCAGCCAATCAAGAAGCTGCTAGAATCAATTAAGGCAGGCTAATCAGGACACCTGGGTTTTAAAAAGGAGCTCACTTCAGTTTGTGGTGTGCATGTGAGGAGCTGAGAGCAAGAGGCACTAGGAGCTGAGAGTGACAAAGTGGACTGTTGGAGGACTGAGGTGTACAAGCATTATCAGACACCAGGAGGAAGGTCCTGTGATGAGGATAAAGAAGGTGTTGGGAGGAGTCCATGGGGAAGTAGCCCAGGGAGTTGTAGCTGTCGCACAGCTGTTCCAGAAGGTACTCCAGACAGCTGCATTCCACAGGTCCCTGGGCTGGAACCCAGAGTAGAGGGCGGGCCCGGGTTCCCCCCAACTCCTGGTCAGACACAGGAGGAGTCGACCTGGACTGTGGGTTCAGAAAAATGGCCAAGCTGAGGACTGCCGTGAAGCTCAAAGGCGAGCAAATCTGCCAATAAGCGCAAGACCCACCAAGGTAGAGCAGGAACTTTGTCACAGTAGTTAACACATATTCTAAGAGACCATTTAAGGTGAAGTGGCACCTCTGCAGTCATAGGACAAAAAAGGAGGGTTACTGAGTTACAGATTGTTATAATAAGCCATACATCCAGTGTCTTTATTAAGGCCATGTCTAACCGACAATATTATGTTGACCTCACTTATGGTGGCATGCAGCCACCAGAATTATTAAATCGCTTGTGTATGTGCCACTTGGCTCTTTGTGTCGGCGGAGCATGCCCTCACCAGGGAAGTTTGTATTGATGGTATTGTCAGTGGCTCCTGAAAGCCAGTAACAGTCAACATAAGAGTACACTTATAAAGTCTGCATATGATACCAAGCTGGGAGGGGTTGCAAACGCTTTGGAGGATAGGATTATAATTCAACATGATCTGGACAAACTGGAGAAATGGTCTGAAGTAAACAGAATGAAGTTCAATATGGACAAATGCAAAGTACTCCACTTAGGAAGGAACAATCAGTTGCACACATACAAAATGGGAAATGATTGCCTAGGAAGGAGTACTGCAGAAACGGATCTAGGATCATAGTGGACCACAAGCTAAATATGCGTCAATAGTGTAACACTGTTGCAAAAAAAGCGAAGATCATTCTGGGATGTATTAGCAAGAGTGCTGTAAGCAAGACACGAGAAGTAATTCTTCCGCTCTACTTCATGTTGATTAGGCCTCAACTGGAGTGTCCAGTTCTTCATTTGTTTATCTGTACTTTTTACCAGGGTATCTGCTGGCAAGTGTTCAGAGACAAAGTCTTATTTAAAACGGGGAATTACATCACTATGACATGAAAATCAATTTTCCCTGGTGAGAAAATTCCCTTCAAATTCTTAAATGGTTCATATATAGGCAAATATGGCCCTGACTCTTATCTAACGAGCTTTACACCAGTGTAACTCCATGAGAGTTACCTCTGATTTACACCAGCATAAATGCAATCAGAATGAGGTCCCATAAATCAGTTCAAGACATGCTGTGTCTTACTTTTGTGAACTCAACTCAGAGGTCTAGCTCCTCAGGTTTTATGTATGTGCAACTTGCACACACAGCATGCAGCTTTTTCATTATGGAACTTTAGCAAATAAGAAATCTAAATCAGATCAAAACAAATATCTCCCTGGAATAAACAAGGGGAAATAAGGATGTTTCCAGTATGTTTTTAGTCAGAACCTCTCAAACAAAAGGATTTTGTACAATCATTTCACTTATAATACATAAGCATCCTCCAGCATCACTGGAAAAAAACCTCTACCTTCTTACCAATGGGAGAAACTACCCTCTCACCCGTTATCACCCTTCAGAGGACACCCCATACCATCTCCAGACCTGCATCTGAAATTAAAACTTCATTCCACACAAACCTTGCTGGGCATTGTTAAAAACATGAGACATCTGTAATCCCACTTTACATTTCAAATGCTGAAGTCAGACTCACCTCAGAGGCCCCTTGTGATGGGATTCACCCACTATTACGACTGGTGGGATTTCTGCCAGAGGAAGGCAGCTTTAATTCCTGCAAAGGACTCTGCCAGTTGGGACTTCTGAGAGGATAAATTGAATCAGTACATCCCCCATACACCCAGACTTCTTTCCTGGCCAGCACCCAAATTTTCTGAGCTGTGCTGGCCCCACACAATCTCTCTGATGCAGAGACAGTAGTGGATGCTTTCTGATGCCTCAACCTACCCTTGTGCACTTTCTGCCTCTCTTCTAAAGTCTGTGCTAGCAAAAGCCAGCAGAAATGATGGATTGATTCATCTTCTAGTAGACATGAAAAGAGCACTTCATCCAAAACCTTATGGTGGTCTCAATTTCCCTTATTATATAAAACATCTTTGTATGCCATAAAATCAGATGGTTTGCTCACATTGATCATGAATAGTTTCGTCTTTGTCTTATGATGGAGAAAAGTAACCGCCTCCCTTTTTTTACTTGTGGCAACGTCTATGACTTTCCCCAATATATTATGTATTTGCCCTGTCACTTTCACTATTGTTTAGACCTTCAAGAATCTAAACAAACAATTACTCAAGTCATTATGGCAAAAGTCAAAGTTCATATTCCCAGGAAACGTCTTATTTGGGGCTGCTGGATGAACCCCAGTGTATACTTTTACCAGATCTATACCAGCAAAGCTGATTCTCAGCTTTACAAACATTTACAAATTAAATATTGCAATGGACATGGTGTCTACAACATCTAACTCTTCCAAAAATAAATCTCTGTGGGTATGTTTACAATGCAATTAAAAACCCATGGCTGATCCGTGCAAGCTGACTCGGGCTAAGGGGCTGTTTAACTGCAATGTAGACATTTGGGCTCAAGCTGCAACCCAAGCTCTGGGACTCTCCCACCTAACAGGGTCCTAGAGCCCAGGCTTCAGCCCAAGCATAAATGTCTACACTGCAAGTAAACAGCCCCTTTGCCTGAGCTGCACAAGCTCAAGTCAGCTGGTATAGGCCAGCGATGGGTGTCTAACTGCAGTGTAGACATACCCTATAAGATAATTTATAACAAATTAAGTGCTTCCCCAGAGAATTACCAGCATTTTGTTAGCAGTTTCCTTTAAAGCAGTGTTTTCCAAACTTGGGACACCGCTTGTTCCGGGAAAGCCCCTGGCGAGCCGAGCTGGCTTGTTTACCTGCCGCGTCCAAAGGTACGGCCGATTGCGGCTCCCACTGCTTTAAGGGGTCAACACTGCTTTAAAGGGTCAACACCAACATGAAAATCACATTTCCATCCAAAAATCTTTTAAGTGCTATTTTATCAAAACCCAAGATTACTATAACTGAAAGATGAGAGAATACAAATATATTTCTCTCTATTATTTCAGTTTGTTTACTTTGACATTTTACAGCACATGGTATATAGTCAGTGTCAAGATTTGCCCTGTGTAGTCAAACAGGTGCCTATCTTGCAATGAAATCAACTTGGGCAAATCTTTGCATGCATGCATGCATAAATTACTTCAATGGCAAGTTTCTCCTATTGTTTGTAAGGGTCATCCACAGATCAACAGGGGAAAGAAACTTTAGGGGGGTGGGAAGAGGAAGGACAATGCAGGTGTAGCAGCTGAAACTACTTTGAACTCATTTGTTTGGTGTTGCCTAGATTTCAAGTTGACAGTGTCCCATTACATTGGCAATTCAGTATAAGAAAGATAGTTCTCATGTATTACCAATCAATGGATAAATAGCCCGTCTACCTACAAATCTGAGATTTATTTTGAAAAAAATGTCCAACCAGCCTGTCTTTCATCAAACTTGGCTTACTATTCAACTTTTCTTGGAATGACCCCAAACTCTTATGGATTTCCTATCTCCTTTCTCATGTGAACCATGTAGTTGACCTCTTTTTTACCAAGTAGGTTACAATAAGACTTTTGTGGCAATATTTAATGCCACTCACACTTATGGCCTGATCTCACCTGCTGAAGTCAATGGAAAACTCCCTTTAATGCCAACCAGCACTGGATCACTCCTTTTCAGTACAAGTATACTCTATACATAGTTAATCTTTAGGATATAATCATATTACAATACAAACACTTATTGTAGTACTTGCTTGATTTCATTGTCACAATATTAGTTTTTGTTTTTAGTTATGTTCATTTTCTACTGTTTATTCTTGTTCTATGAACTTTAAGAACAAAATTTATTTTTTATAGATGGTTTATGGATCTATTAAGGTTTTACTATGCATAAAAGAAACAGAATTTGGGTCACAAAGAAGAAAAACCTCACAATTCAAGTATAAACCAGACTACTCAACATGAATGCTGGTTTTAGTCCAGTGATATTCATCAGGCAATCCCGTGGTGTTGTATAACATAAAATGTGCAACAGTATTCTACCCTGACCTATTTCAAAAGGGAAGTTTAAGGTGGCATTTCTAATTTGATTCTTTTATGATGAACAAGTTTGTTTTGAAGAATGATGCAAGCCTGCTCAGTGAGCAGCTATCATGCAATTTACCAGCTTAAATGAAAGTGAACAAAATGTATGGGACAAATTGAGACCTGCAGTAAGTAGCTATAAGTTCATTAGAGTCAATGGAATTGCAGCCACTTAGTCGAGGTCTGAAGTTGGCCCAATGTGATTTTCTTTATCCAATTAATAAGTAAGTTAGATTTTCAGACATTGGCGGAGAGACTTTTAAAATAACGTTCTTTGCTGGATATAAACAAAGCAGAGATCATTTTGTGGTCAAAAGAATCTGCAAGCAGCAGAAACCAAATAATGCAGGTGTAAATTATTTCTGACATATATGTCCAACTGATTGTACCAACTTTTATTTATTTCAGTGTCAAGCATCTGAGTGCAGCTGTGGATTTCTTTTCCCCCCACTCTGTTTATGGGCAGTCCATAGCCTAATCCATATGAACTCACCAGCATCAGGTGTCACGCAGCACAGTCTGATGAAAAACATATGTCTGCAGAGGTAAAAGAAAAATCTAGCCATATTACAGTTTTGACTTAGTCACGACATTGTGAAGAAAAAAAGACCAGTCTTTCCCTCCTCTCTCTCTCTCTCTCTCTCTCTGCTCCTGCCAACAAAGAACTGCTTGTTTCACTTATTTCCCAGAAACTGCATTAGCCTTCCAACAAGGTCAGCAAAAATGCTGCTTTTCAGTTCAGTGTGCATTTCGTTCCAAAAAATCTGTAAAGTATTAAACAAAAAAGTTTCACTATCCCATTGCACACAGAGCACCTTCACTCAGCTTTCTGGGCTGAGAATGACCATGTAGAAATTTCTCAACAGTTCCAGCTGAAAATGTAGAGAGGTCTGTGATTTGTACTTTTAGCAACACTTTCCTGTCTTCATTGCTTCAGGTTTAACACAATCTTCAAGTATAGCATCAAAACTGAATGTAACACAAAACTGTCTGACAGATCTTTTAGAATAATTGAATAAATACCCGGAGTGTTGGCTTTTCTTTAGCACAGCTGGTCTTAAAGTGGCAGACGCTGGTTAGAACTATATCTTAAATTCCTTAGCAGTGTTACTAATAACATCTCTTACTTAAAAATTAATAATTATACAAATGTTATTTATTTTCCTCATTTTTGTTGTTTCTCTGCTTTTTGCATTTCATTCTGTTTGGACTAGGAAAATGAACTAGTCAATTCCACTTTCTGGTTCTCTTGTACTAACACAATGCTGAAATGTTTGGGTTGCTAGCCTTGAATGCTTATATCCAAACAGAAACATGCTTTCATTTAAATTAAAAAAATAGGCTTTAAAAAAAAATCTAGTGTCTTTTGAACACATTGTTCTTTGAATGTTCCAGGTTCATGCTACTGAAGTTAACTCCTGTTAGTCACTGTAGCTTTACAGCTGCTTCTCTGTAAAATGTGAATACATTACTCTCATCTAGTCTGTACTAAATCTGCCTAAATTGCTTCTTGGTGGTTTTAATTTCAAATAACCTGAAAACGTGCTTTCCCAGAAAGAGGGTTGCACACACCTCATTTCCATGTAGTATGCGGGGTCCTCCAGGAAGGGTTCCACCTCTCATATAAATCATATTTCATTAACCATAAACATCTCCTAACACTATTCACCGCAGCCACATCTGACTCCTGGCTATACATTTCAGGATATCCAATAATCAAAAGTTATTTGAAACAGAAAGCACTTCTACACCGCTGGTGATGTATGGATACAGCCCAATTGGGGAAAAAACAAACTCTTCCTCTCAATATTACAGATTTCTAGCCAGATTTAAGCAAACTAAGTCTGGCTAAACATAGACAATTCCAAAACACCAAATATTATGTTGGCTATCACTGAAATACATCTTGCCGGTCTTAAAACCTTACGCGTTTGTGTGGCCTTATCCCTGGAGTCCCATAGCGGTAGTGTAACCGCAATGACAATTTAACATCATTTTCAACAATAGCACAGTTACACCCCCTTTTATCACGGCAGGCTATGGAAACTTTGGTTCATGCCTCTATTAGTGCTAGAGAGAATTACTGTAACTTTTTATTGATTGGACTTCCTGGCTGATTAAAAACACTAAAGCAGGTGCAAAATACCATAAACCACATTATTACCAGGCCCAAATTAAGTTACCACAGTCATTGTAGTGGTAGGCCAAATATTTTAGTTCACAAGTGTATTTCTGTAATATAAGCCATTGCTAGTATAAGCTGCTTTCCCTGTTAAAATTTACCCTTTTAACATATAATGTCTTCAACTCCCTAAGAACAATTTATTTAATCTGCTGAAGCTGTACATCTCAGACCACTGGGATCATACTTGCTGGTAGATCTTTGCTCAGGGAAAGAGCTCTCTCTCTTTGTAGTGAAATTCTGAAGCCTCTCTTCCTCCAGAGTTTAGTGCAGCTCTCTTTCATACAAAGAGGAAGCATGGTCTAATGATCACAGTATAAGACTAAGGGTATGTCTATACTACCCGCCGGATCGGTGGGCAGCGATCGATCTAGAGGGGGGTTGATTTATCGTGTCTAGTCTAGACGCGATAAATCGACCCCCGAGCGCTCTCCCGTCAACCCCTGTGCTCCACCACTGCGAGAGGTGCAGGCGGAGTTGACGGGGGAGCAGCCACAGTCAACTCACGGCGGTGAGTAGGTCTAAGTACGTTGACTTCAGCTATGTTATTCACGTAGCTGAAGTTGCCTAACTTAGATCGATTCCCCCCCCAGTGTAGACCAGGCCTTACAGTTAGTGTGGATATAAAAGTCAGAAGTTCTGGAGTTTGTTCCCGAGTCTGCTACCTACTTTGCTGTGTAAACCTCGGATGAGTCACTTAGGGTCTGATTTTCAAAGGTGATGAACTCTCACAGACCACACTGAATTTAAAATCAGGCTCTTCACTTTTCTATGCCTCAGTTTCTTGATCCATGCCATAAGGCTAATATTATTTCCCTCCTTCAAAGGTATGATTTGAAGCTTAATTAGTTAGCCCTGGTCTACACATGGGGGAGAGGGGAGTGTCAATCTAAGTTATGAATTGACGTACTTAGACCTACTCACCGCGGTGTCTTCACTGCGGTGAGTCGATTGCTGCCGCTCCCCCATTGACTTCGCCTGCGCCTCTCGTGGCGGTGGGGTACAGGAATTGACGTGAGAGCACTCAGGGGTCAATTTATCGATAAATCGACTCTGACTGGATTGATCGCGGCTCGCCAATCTGGCGGGTAGTATAGACATACTCTTTGTGTGTGTACAGCACCTGAGATGTTCAGCTGAAAAATGTTCTACAAGTGCAAGCAGAAGCACATACAGAACTACCTGCCCTGCCAGTAATTGATCCCTTAAAAATATATATAGTGTGCTCTGAAATTCCATCTTCTGAAGTTCCTTGTGTAGCATCTGTTTATTTGTGATGCCAGAATCTTGTATTTGATAAGGAAAAATGTGTGAGGAATTATTCCAGGCTGCCATGAACTTAATTTTCATCAGGCCCATTTCTGTGGAAACCCATCTAGTTTCCTCCCCATATTAGACCAGGCTGTTTCACCTTTGCATACCCACAGCACTTCTTATCACCTCCCAACAGCTTTCCCTCAATTCTCTAGGTCAGTATGAGTCCACAGCCTCTGGTGACCCTCCTAACCGGATGACAATAGCATGTAACTGATGAAGAAAGTGGTAGCAGAGACATAAATAACTTGATCCGGATATGAAAGGAGTATGAGAATATAGAAATTCAGGTTCTCAGGAATGACAGTATTTACACAGTTGTAATACTACATATATTCACATCAATGCATTTATATTGGTGAGTTAATCCTTACAAAACCTGTGAAGAAGGTATTCTCACTGAACAGAATTCCATGAGGCAGCCTTTCTGCAGAAAGACTAGACGGCAAAAGTAGAGCTAGCTGGGTCAGATAAACGCTGCAGATCAGAGTAGAATTCAGAAGTCTGGCAAAGCACAATAGAAAACATGTTATGGAGGAATAAATATGACAGCAGGAGTAAGAATAAGTAGGAAGACTGTCTCAACACTAATGCAGGGGGTCTGGGACCCACAGGGACATGGCTCTGCTCCAGTTCTCTCTGGGTGACTCTGCTTCATCTCGCTGACACTTCTGGCCTGCCAGACAGCTCATATGTGACCACAGCTTTTGCATTTGCACCCATCAATCACATCTCAGGGCAAAGATTGCTGAGGCATACAAGCTGTCTGGCATGCCAGAAAAGGAAAATTCCAAGTGGGGAGGGTCAGGCAGGAATTCCATTTCTGGGGGTGCTGCTGCTGTTAGATTGCCAACAGTGAAGAAAGAGACAGAAAAGATGGTCTAGGGCACTAGAGATAATGATGGGACCATCCAGAGGGACTGTTGTTTTACTAGTTTATTTAGATTGATCTGCACATTTTAACAACACACTCTGAAGATGTATATGGAATGCCTAAATAAATAATTAAACCCAGAAACATTTACAAAGTGCCAACAAACTCCTCCCAAACTATCAACCCCAGGACCCCACTTAATAATCCTCAGTCCTCTAGAAAAAGCATAATAGAACAATTGGGCCTTGCAGTATGCCCTGAAGGTCATAAAATCTAGGCTCTGACAGACCAAAGCAGAAAAAAAAAAATCTAGATATGAGGACTCCTCCTTGAAAAAGAGCTGCCATCAGCTTCCCTCATTCAAAATGGAAGGGTACAAGCTGGAGCTCCTTTGTTACTTGTACTACTGTGAATCCATAAAGAGAGACACGGTCTCTGAGGAGGGCAGGCCCATGAATATTATGGAATTTTGTAGTTTAAGGCCATGCAGATCATGGAGCACAGGTATAACGAGCTCCATTTAGAAGATAGACACACAGATTCTGTATTAGTTGTACTTTCAGAATAGCCTTGAGGTGTAGCTCCATGTAGAACAAGTTACAGAGATCCAGCCTTAAACTAGCCAAGGCAAGGATGACTATGATGAGGTCCAAATCTGAAAAGTAAAATCAACCCCCCAGGCTGTATATCTGATAACCAACGGTAAGCATATCCTTTCAGATAAGGGTGCCAATATTATCTCTGCCATTCTATAAAAGAACCTCATCCAGCAAAGACCTTAGCCACATCCCAATCTCTGATTGTGGATAAGCTGTTCTAAAGCACTAGCCAGCACTATTGAACAGGGGGATTGAGAGAACAGATTGTTGTGGAGCCCCCCATCATAAGGTCTCAGAGCACATATACAATTACCCCAAAAACACTCTGAGTACTCACAGAGAAAGGAAAGGAGTCACTCAGGAACAACTGCCCCTCTAGCCCTCTCCTCACTGGCTCAGTTGAAAACCATTGGAATACCATTACGAGGACAAAGCAGGCGAAGAGAGCATTTAGAAGCCACTATATCATTTTATCAGTCAAAAAGAAAAAATAATTGTAACACTTTACAAAGTCATTGATAGTAGTCTGTCTGCAAAACTATTCATCCGCAGAGTCCTCATAGCCAACTGGTTCCCTGGGCCTTCAAGGGCAAATCATCAAAACAGGCCTTTTGCCCAAGCACTGTGGCTGAGGGCCTGGTGTGTGCACATAACGCCCTATGCAACCATTAGAGATTTGAGGGCAATGAATGCCACTGTCCCTTGTATGGGAGTAGAACTTATGCTGACTTCCTCACCACAAATTATTTAGAAAAAGCAGGCTATAGCAGTTGTTACTGATCGCTGCCAACTAGCAACATTCACTGGGAAGTATTATAGCTCTACAAAAGAAGAAGATAAAGGACTCTCACTTTAAGCTGGGAGAAGAGGGAAAAAAGACCATCTGCACTCATGAAACTTCAAAAACTGTACAGGAATGATGAAATTGGGAGTTCAAGACATGGCTCAAAGAATGTTTTGGGAACTTCACTGGGAGTGGTGATTTCATTAGTGAGCTATACAAATGGCTTAATGACAGGACATTTCAGCTTCACCTTTCTTGGATAGAGCATTTCATTACGAAGCCCTTCAAACTCAGAGCAACAAAAATGTTCCAGTGGGTCAGAAAGGATTGAGCCATGTAAGAATTCTAGTCATTACATTGACAAAACTATTAATTTAGCACAGAAATTATTTTAATTGGTGGGTAATACAAAAGCTCCAAACTTAGGGCAGCATTCACAACTTCAATTAAGGAAAAACTGAGCTGTCTTACATTTTGATGCGGCTGTTCTGAATCCTGAGAGCACTAGTTATGGGAAGATAAATATATCCGGGGCTTATGCAACATAAGGATGCAAATGACAATATGCCATGTCAGAAAGGTGCAAAGCTATGCCTTGAATAGGTTCAGAGATGTTAAGGGAAGCCTATGCTTGAATATCTGATATTCATAATAAAGTGGACTCTTAAATAACTAGGTAAGAAAAACCCTTAAAAATTTTAAAAAGGTGATTAAAAAGCAAAATTTACTGTAGTTCATCTGTGACCTTCTATATCTAAGCATCTTTGGAAGGATTAATCAAAAATTCTAAATAGAATATTAAAGACAGAAATAGAGACTGACTTCTTTTACCAGTCATTTATTCCAAATGTATCTAGCATTTGTAGTATGGCCTCAGTCCTGCAACTGACGGTACACAGCTGTGTGCCTGTACCCATGCTGAGCCCCACTGACTTCTTTGAAACTTGGCCTAATTTTTGGTTAGGCATTTTCTAAATGACCAGCTACTCAGCCATATAAACACAAATTGAATTATATCAAAAAGTGAAGCAAGTAATCTGGTGTGTTTTCATTACATTTCATATTAAAGCAATTTGCATAATGATAAATCTGGGCAATATTTAATTAAAGGCCAGATTGTGTTCAGCAACTTCAGTCAGGGTTGTACGTATGCACTAAAGTAGTCCAACTGAAATAGCTCCAAGGAACCAGAGTGAAAATCTAAATGATTCTGTGTGTTGTATGATGCACAGTATAGAAAGAAATCAAACATTCATGAGGGTCTACTTTAAAAAAAATACTTGCCTACATACAGCCCATAACAATACTCAGCAACTCCAAGGATTGCTATTCCAGGGATTGCTATTAAGGCCACTGCAGATCGTATTTCTTTACAACCCCAAGTTTCAAATAATCCCATCGGGGTCACAATTTATATTCAAGTTCCATTTATAAATGGTTTATAAAAGGTTAATAACTGATTAATAGATGTAATGAGTATGATACAGATGTAAGTAATGTCTGTTATACATTATAAGCATCATATTTATCTGTCTGACTATATAACAATCTATTAATCATTTATTAACCATTTATAAATGGAACCTCATTTATCTCCATGATAAAGTGATCTCCATGAGCTAAACACTTGGGCAAATTATTAAGAAATAATACAAACAAATAATATACACTTAACAAAGAAGGCTGTATCCTGTGCCTAGACTGATGTTAGCTGATAAGAAAAGATAGCAGACTTGTGTCTCTAGTCCCAATGAAGGTATTAGGCAGGATTCATAGCCACATGTCAGAATGGTTCACTGTAAGCCCTCTTTTATTGGGGCAGATCAGTTTGGAGACCACTTTTAACTCACTTTGGAGTAATATTTTTTTCTTTCAGTCGTTTGAGAAAGACAGCTAGTCTTCTTCACCTGATCCATTTATGTTAGGTTAGACAGAAACTGGATTCATGTGCAGATTCAGCATTAAATAAATTGGGCATATCAAGTGTTGATGAAAGGAAAAGAAATACCATGTTTCACTGAGGTCATGTCTACACTGCCACTTATGTCAGCAAAACTTATGTCACACAGGGGTGTGAAAAAACACCCCCCCGAGCGACATATGTTACACCAGCATAAGTGGCAGTGTGCACAGCGCTATGTCAATGGGAGAGGTTCTCTTGCCAACATGGCTTACCGCCACTGATTGGGGGTGGTTTAATTATGTCAAAAGGAGAGTTCTCTCCCATTGGCATAGAGTGGCGCTATGAGAGATCTTACAGCGGTGCAGCTGCATTGGTACAGGTAAGTTCTCTCGTGTAGACATAGCTTCAGGTCTTCAGAGACACTTCCTTTGCTCCACACCAAATAGAAGAACTTTCATCCTATAATTAGAAAACTCCTCCTGTTAAAGTAATCTGTTCTTTGTACAGCCAGATACTAACAATTTTGGAGATAGAAATGATTGAGAAGTTTAAAAATGCCAGGCTTAAAAAAATCTCCAACATTTGCTAGCCAATTATATTGATTTAAAGATCAAATTCTGCTCTCAGTTATACATGTGCAACTTCATTGACTTCTGTGGAGTTGGACTAATCTGACCTAACATAGAAGCATATATTGGTTTTACATGACTATGTCTAGAACTAACATGATCCATCAAAGAGAGAAATGCCTTCAGTTTTCTATATTAAATAGCATTTATAAAAACAAACTTTTAAAAGGTAGAGAGCATCAGAACTGGTAAAGCTATATGAAACAGCAGATGTTTAGCTCATAAATTTACCACATAAACCACAGTTAAAAGGGTGGGGTGGGGGGCATAGAAAAGGGCTGCAGATTCCTTAAAGTATGTCTTCAAATTTCAATGACCATTCACTATAGATTTCTCTATGCCCGAAGCCACGAGCATATTAGGATGTGCTATCATTTAATCACATTATTTGCTTTTGATAAAAAGTTTATAAGCGCCTTTGCACATTTCCCAGAAAATATAGCTGAAGGGATGTTATAAACCAGTACAACAAGCTGTACAAAACAGACCTCGTTTTCCATATCATCACAAGAAGCATAGCAAGAAAAACACATGTTAGTAATTGGAAGTGCAGACCAGGACTCAGACCTGGAATACTTAAACGTCTTACTTGTAGGTGGCATATCTTCAAAAGAAAAACTTATTTTTTAATTCCTATAGTGGTGAAAAAGACAACAGACAGAGGCGTAGACTGCTTTTGCTAAAAGGTTAGGAACCAACTATCGCCAGAAGGGTGGTTTATCTTGTTATCCAGTTTTCATTTTTCCTGTGATGTCTGGTAGGATGTTGGCACAATAGCTTCTGGCTCAGGGGCGCAGTGCTATTCCAGCAAACTGCTCATTTAAATATCTGACATGAACCCAACAAAGCAGGTTTTATAACAACACTGGTAGTGTCACAAAATAGTAAAGGGACATGTCATTTTCCTTTGGCAAAAATGATTTCAAAACAGAGACATCCTGATATGGAACTGAAAACTGGTTATGTGTACTTTGAACTGTCACATCCAGTATCCAGAGTCTGTTTGAATGAGGAGAGGTGAAAGTTTTTGGGGGGAAGGTTTAAATCACAGTCTTGTAGTCTCTGTAAGTATGAACACTTTCCAATTAGCCTAAACTGAATTATTTGTTTTTGTTTTTAAATAAAGTGCTGTTCCTGTTCTTATTTTGTAAATTAATACAACTTTCTTTTTAAGGATTTTAACACATACATTTCAGTGGTCTATCTAGATCAGTACTTGGATTGTAAAACCAGAAATCATGATATAGAACCTGATACAGAGCTGAGGAAAGAAAAGAGTTATCCTACTGTGCAGCCAAAACTCCCAAGGACTTGCCGTACCATCTCACAAAGAAGTAGCTAGGCCCAGAAAAAAACCTGTAATTTGTGTTGAAGCAATCACCAAATTGATTAAATTAATGTTGACACTGTGGAAATTAATATTTTTTACTTCTATCGCAGTAGTGACTAGGCCTAATAACAGACTAGGATCCTATTGTCCTAGACCAGAGATTGGCAACATTTGGCCCACAGTCCGCCAGGGTAAGCCCCCTGATGGGCTAGGCCAGTTTGTTTACCTGCTGCATCCGCAGGTTCGGCTGATCGCAGCTCCCACTGGCCGCAGTTCGCGCTCCAGGCCAATGGGGGCTGTGGGAAACAGCGTGGGCCCAGGGATGTGCTGGTCGCGGCTTCCCGCAGCCCCCATTGCCCTGGAGCAGCGAACCGCAGCCAGTGGGAGCCGTGATCAGCTGAACCTGCAGACACGCAGGTAAACAAACTGGCCTGGTCCGCCGGGGGTTTACCCTGGTGGGCTGTGGCCAAACGTTGCCGATCCTTGTCCTAGACCCTGTACAAAAACAGAAAAGATTGCTCCAACATATATGGGGGCGGGAGTTTGAATGAAGTGTACGGTGTAGTTGAAGTCAGTGGAGTTGTCCCGGGATGAACGTGACCCAAAGTATTTTCCTTTCACTATATTATGGCGTCCAAATTCCTTCAAGAAAAAATCCTCAACTAAACCAATGGGTGGTGCCCCACCTGGCTTTTATTTTTAATCTCTTGAATCCTCATTAAGACCCCTCCCCCCCACAACCTTTAATTTAAAAATACTTTTTTTGTTTTGTTTTCTTTTTTAAATCACTACTTAATAGATTTGACTCTCTGCCTTTCCCCCAAAAATCTTTGGGGAAATCCTGTCTTAAAAATGATAATGTGTGGGTTTTCCCCCTCCTTTTTTTTTTTTTTTTTTTGTACTATATAGCGAAGATAAAGGTGGCAACAGCAGCTGAAGGGTTGACATGAGCAAAAGAAAAAAATGTTCCCATCTTTTTCCTTTTGAGTCTTTATTTTAGGATTGCTATGAACAGAAAGTGAACCACAGGCAGCTGTGATTTTAAATAATATGTGCAGAGCAAAGTGTTGGTATTACCATTTAGTGTGACTCACTAGCCTTTTGGAGTTTATTCAGGTTTCTTCTTCAGATGTCCATTCTCGTGACACATCTGCTACTGTCCACTGACTTGCATAGCACAACCAACAACAGGTTTGTACTGTAAATATCCAAGCAGTGACAATTGTTGGGAAAAAAACAAGTGGTGAGACCGTGGGGTGATTTATCTTAGAGGACAGTCATCAGTAAAGTACTTATTATAAACAAAACATGAAAATGAGTATATCTTTAGTATTGCTGCCATAGGTAACTCTTTACAACTTAAAGATTTCTGGAGTCTTTTCAATGTGCGAAAAGAGATCCCAGCTGAATTGCATATGCACAGAACATATACACATAAACTCAATGGCCAGCTCTCCACTAAAATCTGGTTTATACTTCCAATCAGGACTCTTTGATCTAATTGTCTGACCTTGCGCAAGTAACCTGACCTCTCTATGCTTCATTTTCTCCATATGTAAAAGAAATTATATTACTTACCTCTGTAAAGTACTTTAAGATCCTCAGATGAAAGGTGCAGTATAAATGCAAAGAATTATTAATTATTCTTATTATTTCTTAAGCATATAAGGAAGGTTTTTCTTTTCATTGTTAGTTTCCTCTTAAATCTTCATGGCTGTTATATTCACTAAGGCTCAGATTCAGCAAAATTGAGAGGACTTAAGCACATGCTTAAAGTTAAGCACATACCTAAGTGCTTTGCTGAATCAGCAGGTACCTAAGTACACAAGCCATTCAGCAAAAGTCTTCAGATTGTTTGTTTTTTTCATTATTGAAAATCTAGTATTTAAACTGTTTCTTTTAAAATCCATTCTATTTGTAAGTGGTTCTCACATCCCTCCACCTGACACTGATCAATGTAAATAGAATAGCTTTATTTTGAAAGCATTTAAGCAACTGCTGCTGCAGAATCTAATAATCTAATGCATACAATGGCCCGAGAATAACCTTTGACTTGATCAGATAGAGGAAAGGCTCAAGGCAGATTTCTTCTACCAGAACTTTGTACTGCAGCTTTGAGAATGATAAAATGTAGTTGTGGTGAAGGCATGTTTTATAGCACACTTGAATGGAAAAGTATTGGGGTGATATATTTTTCTGTCCTACTCAATACCACAAAAGGGATTTGCCATGGAAGTTCCAAAACAAAAAGCCTCTTGACAATGTCAGAACCTTATCTCAAGCAGTAACAATGTTGTTATTCCCTTGTTCCCGAGATTAGAGAGAGAAATAATAGACAGAGGAAATGGGGAATATACCATTTGGCCTGATGACAGGATCACTGATGTTCACAGTTACCTGCACTCAAGCAAAAAGTACATTGGAAAATGGTAGTATAATAACCAGCCAGTTCCACTCCTTTTTTTTTAAGTTAGGAAATGACTTGCAATACTTACCCAGATTTGGCTGGGACATTGCCATTGATCTCTGCGGCACTGGTGTGGAAGTTGCGGCAGGATGATGGTTCATATGATTTAGTGGCTGATTCATGGTCTTTCGAGGGTCTTGCCATGTTGTAATTTTTTCAATATGACTGCAAAAGGGAAAGAAAGGGAGATCAATTTAAAAGGAAAACCTCAGGCATACTATGCAGATTGTCAGAGCATAGGAGCCATAAAAGGAACCAATTATTCCTCAAATCCTTCATTTATCCACCCTTCTTGATTCACTGCAATCCATTTATAAACAACTATAATGCTGTCCTTTACTTTTACTCTTGAACGAATTGCAGCCCTCCAGTCTTCTATCTGCTGTGACACCACTTTGCTTACCTTTCCGTATGGATCACCTTCACTAACCTGGACAAATGACGGCACTCACAATGATGTCTTTGACAAGTTAGATGTCTTCAAGTCACCAGGACCTGATAAAACACAGCCTAGAATACTCAAGGAACTGACTGAGGAGATATCTGAGCCATTAGCGATTATCTTCAAAAAGTCACAGAAGATGGGAGAGATTTCAGAGGACTGGAAAAGGGAAAATATAGTGCCAATCTATAAAAAGGGAAATAAGAACAACCCGGGGAAATACAGACCAGTCATCTTAACTTCAGTAACCAGAAAGATAATGGAGAAAATCATTAAGGAATCAATTTGCAAACACCTAGAAGATAAGAAGACGAATAACAGTCAGCATGGATTTGTCAAGAACAAATTGTGTCAACCAACCTAATAGCTTTCTTTGACAGAGTAACAAGCATTGTGGATGGGGGGAAGCGATAGATGTGGTATATCTTGACTTTAGTAAGACCTTTGATGCTGTCTCACATGACCTTCTCATAAACAAACTATGGAACTACAACCTACATGGAGCTACTACAAGGTAAGTGCATAACTGGCTGGAAAACTGTTCCCAAAGAGTAGTTATCAGTGGTTCACAGTCAAGCTGAAAGGGCATAGTGAGTGGGGCCCCCCACAGGGATCAGTTCTGGGTCTGGTTCTGTTTGATATCTTCATCAGTGATTTTAGATAATGGCACAGAGAGTCCACTTATAAAGTTGGAGGACAATACCAAACTGGGATGGGATTAAGCTCATTCCTTCAGTGGACATGGAGAACAATTGATCATAGTCCTCCTTATAACAGTCCTTAACATACTTGAAGACTCATCAGTAAGGCTATGATTTAGTCATGGGTATTTTTAGTAAAAGTCATGGACAGGTCACGGGCAATCAACAAAAAGTCACAGCCAGTGACCTGTCCATGACTTTTACTAAAAATACCCCTAACTAAATCTTAGGTGCTGGGAGAGGAGGGGGGCACTCCAGCAGGCGCTGCTGCTCTGGGGTGGGTGCTCCGGTGGTCACTGTTGCCCCTGGGGGTGGCCTGTGGCCCCACTGCCGTTCCTGGGGTAGGGCAGCCCATGGCCCCGCCACTGCCCCTGGGGTGCGGTGGTCCGTAGCCCCATCGCAGCTTCTCCAGCTGTGGGGGAGGGCGGGTGGCCCTAAGGTGCCATCGCTACTCCTGGACCACTGCTCCGGGGCACCGCCCGGGACCAGCTGCCTGGGGTGGCCCAAGCAGTGGCCAGTGTGGCTGACCCCAGGGCAGCCAGACCAGTGGCCAGTGCGGCTACAGCTGCGGAAGTCACGGAGATTCCAGAAAGTCGTGGAATCCGTTACTTCTGTGACCTCTGTGAAAGACTCGCAGCCTTACCCATCAGGTCCACCCTCAGTCTTCTTTTCTCAAGACTAAACATGCTCAGTTTTTTAACCTTTCCTTATAGGTCAGGTTTTCTAACCCTTTTATCATTTTTGTTGCTCTCCTCTGAACTCTCTCCATTTTATCCACATCTTTTCTAAAATGTGGCACCCAGAATTGGACACAGTATTCCAGCTGAGACCTCACCAGCACCAACAGGACAGTTGCCTCCCGTGTCTTTCACATGACACTACTGTTAATACACACCAGAATGATATTAGACTTTTTTGTAACTGCATCACATTGTTGACTCATATTCAATTTGTGATCCACTATAACCCCCAGATCCTTTTCAGCAGAACAACCACTTAGCCAGTTATTCCCCATTTTGAAGTTGTGCATTTGATTTTTCCTTCCTACTCATAATACTTGCTCATCTTTATTGAATTTCATCTCATCAATTTCAGATCAATTCTCAATTTGTCAAGGTCATTTCAAATTCTCATCCTATCCTCCAAATTGCTTGCAACCTCTCACAGCTTGATGTCATCTGCTAATTTTATAACCATACCCCACTCCATTATCCAAGTCATTAATGAAAATACTGAAAAATACCAGACCCAGGACTGACCCATGCAGGATACCTATATGCACTTCCCAGTTTGACAGTGATTGACCATTGACAACTATTCTCTGGGTACAGTTGTTCAACCATCTTATAGACCATTTCCTTAGTTTGCTTATAAGAATGTCATGTGGGACTGTGTATAAAGCCTTACTAAAATCAAGATGTATCAAGTCTATTGCTTACTTCCTACCCACTAGGCCAATAAGCCTGTAAAAGAAGGAAATTATATTGGTTTGGCATTATGTGTTCTTGCCAAATCCATGCTGGCTAATCCCTATAACCCTTTTATCCTCTAGGCTTACACATGTCTGTTTAATAATTTGTTCCAGTATCTTTCCAGGTATTGAAGTTAGGCTGGTCTATAATTCTCTAGGTCCTCTTTGTTCCTGTTTTTAAGGACAGGAACTATGTTTGCCCTTCTCCAATCCTCCAATCTCACCGATCCTCTATGAGCTCTTGGTTCCGAGACTGCTTCAGCTAGTTCCTTAACTACCCTAGGATGAATTTCATCAGGCCCTGATGACCTGATTATATCTAATTTATCTAAATATTCTTTAACCTGTTGTAACACTTTAGAGTGCTCTACAATCACCTCAGCCTGCGACTTGAGTGGTAAATACAGCACTCCAGCCCCACTCAAAATCCTTGTGGCTTGCCTCATTTCAGATCTTGACTGCATAGTCTGCGCAGATGTCTCAGAAGCGGTGGAGAAGAATACCCTGACGCTGTTACTAAATATGAACTGGAAACACAGAAAATTGATAACAGACTGCTATAGATTTGCTGTGTTCACAATTCTCACACACACACCTATCTCTGTGTGTTTTTGCATATTTATGGGAAGGGGGTGTCCCATGCCCTCTATACAGGACCCATCACTGGTATCTTCACTGGACTCTATTCCGGACCTATTGTCACCACCTTCCTGTTATCACAGTCTCCACCCCTCATCCTTAAGACTCCAGATGCCTTTCCCTCTCAACCGATAATTGGAAGAGCTGCAAATCAGGTTACAGCTGTCAAGCTATCTGGAGTGGCTCACAAACGCGAGTGCCAACCTCAGAACAGACTGTTACAAACCAAGGCACAACCCCAAACTGGGTGTGAGTTCTATACTTAGATTTCACCAACCAAGTATCAGGTGTGAACTCCTCAAGCACTGTAACAGCCTTAACATGAAGTCACAGTCCCCTTGATCTGGTCTATCTTGCCACCCTGGCAAGCTTGTTTTTGTGATCAATGGCCCCTTGCACTAAAAATCACAACAACATTCAGGTTACTTCCAGTCCCCTAGGACCAGTCACCTACCCTGGGTCAACTGTATGTGAGATCTCATACCAAAGACAATGCTTGTAGCCAATCCTATAATAAGCTATCTAAAGATTTATTATCTAAGAAAAGAAATAGAGTTATTTACAAGGTTAAACACACACACGCATTAATTACAGGCTTAGGTTTCAAAAGTAATAGACGCTGCTGTAATGTGCAAGCTCTCTATGTCCTTTAGGGCTAAACCAAGCTAAACAGCCGGGGATCCCGTGCTTACACTTAGAAGTCTTGCCCTCTCATGAAGTCCAGGGGATAACAATTTCTTCTTGGCAGGGATTTTTATTCCGTTCCCCCAGAGCTCAAGTTGATGGGAGGGACTGTGCACATCTCCTCTTCATAGGTGTGGAGGTAGCAATCAACTAAGTCTTTTGTCCACTGATGTTCCACAATGGCTTGTCTGGTGTCTATGTGCCCTCTTTTGTTGGAGAGGAGGTGACACCTCTCAGGGTAAGCTAGTATTTCATAGTTGGTAATGCTTCTCTCCTGACTGTGGAGAGCTTTAGGGCAAACGCTTTTTTAGTTACAGACAATATTAGCTTATAACATGGGATACAGGTGTTATATGTAAGATTAATACATGGAGCATCCTACAAGCATTTCATTAAAATTGAAACACCAAACACATTCTTAAAACTTTAATATCTACTTTACATAGGTGAGCCACACTGGTTTCCAGCTATGCATTTGTTAGTGTTCAGTGAGGCCTAGGGGGCCGTGGCATTAGCTAGCCCCGGTCTGCCAACATCACAACAGCCTACTGTGATGTTACCATCCCACTCCTCCAAATGCTCTAAAGTCAGGTTTGGATATTGTCAGAAATAATATAAACCCCAAGCAGAAAAAATCCTTTAAAAAATGAACAAGTAGTTTTGAGGCTGTCTTTATACCTCTGATAATTGTTTGTTTGTTTTTACTTTTCATTTCACATTTAACCTATTCCCTCCAAGTCTCCACAACTGTAGATTACACACCTGAGTCACTTCCTTTCAAGCCTCGCCTTAATACTTTCTCCTTTGCTGAAGCCTATGATCAGCTATACACCTCTCTCATGTTTCCCTTCCCCCATTATTTCATCCTTCCATCTTGCCCTCCATGCAAGCCTTTACCACTATTAACATTTCAGCTTTTTCTTGTATTCTACTTCACTTTGCCTTTCGGTCAGTATAAGAATCATTGTAGCCAGTTCTGCGAAATCATTGTAGCCAGTTCAGTTCATTTCAAGTCTACCTCCAACTCTAAAGTGTTATAAATGGTTGTATGAAAGATCCAGTTATAAAAATAAATTTGGCAATGCTCTCTAGTGTATAGTCCAATTTACTTTTATATAGGGTGGGAGGTAATTATATCAACTGTCAATTACATTTAAAGGCCCACCATTCTGTTTGATCTGGCACACTAAATTCAAGTAAAAAGATTAAATGTAATCAGGGTTGTGCATTTGGGATTTCTAACAAACATATGGGGGAAAATGTACTGCCCAAGTAGGGATAAGCATGTATTAAAACATAATCTTTAGAAATTTCTGAAATACTATCTTAATTAAACTTATGTCAGAATAGATTCTTCACTTTAAAGTTATTTTACAATCCTTTAAAATGTAGTCAAGATAAAAAAATTAAGCCAGATTAAATTTTCCTTCTAAGTAACTTTCAAAGGCAGATAGAGCTTTATAAACTGGAAGCATACATTCCTTTAGAAGTACTTGATGCACAAGTTAAAGTATTTATGAAGCCAGTTGTATTAGGTAACCCATAACTTGTCAGAACGTGCCTGTGATTCTTACTACAAAACAGAAACCTTAAACTGCAACTACCAATTATGTACAACAGGAAGGGCTCTCAACAAAAAGAAAAACACACAAGAATACTAAAATGCCTGGCTTGAAAATCCTCCTCTCTTATCAAAGTTCCTTTCAGTATTAGCATTCTTGCATTTTAATTATTTCCTGCAAGCAACATACATTAATATACTAAGAAACATGATCACTTTTTTCTCATTCAGACCAGAAGCAGTGATCACATACAGGGTTGCATTACCTGAGTCTGTACCGAAGATATTGATGATATTTGCGATTTATATGTTTATTTTATTTCTTTTGATTCATGTGTATAACAAAGGTACCTATCCCAAGCTCTTAGTAATTTTTATATACTTTAAAACCATCATTATATAAACAATACATGACCCTATTAAATAAGCCAGCAATTTCCACCCACCCTACACAGAAAAATCAGCAAGAAGAAATAAAGTCAAACACAAACTGTACTCCACTTCATCCATAAATACCAGGCCTTATCAAGCCCCTCCTCTTCTCAAAGCCTGGGTAAATAGACTGGCCTTGCAGAGTGCCCTGGACTATTTCAGACTTTGTGTGTGGAGACCAAACTCCAATGTTAGGGCACTTTAGGATGAGACAATATATCCTTACAGGTAAATATATTTTTTAGTTTAACAAAACGATGGAATTGAAACTCTTTGTTTTTATGAATACATCTATCCTAGTACTATCTGTGATATACTATAAATGCCACAGTCAAGTGATAGCTGTTCTTTTGGAAAAACATTTGTCAGTCAGAGCACTTGATTTCTGATCACCAAATTAGGATGAAATGAGTTGCAGTTCTGTAAAGGAGGTTTTTTCTCCCTCTTTGTATCATGAGCCAATTCTCCGCCCATTTCATGCTATTCAAAATATGTCCTCTGAAGATGCCCTGCCTACAGGGGATTACAAGGAACAGCTCTGCCATTTGCTTCCTGTGAACTTTATGCCTTTTCTTAGCTATTAGTACAGTCAGGATCAAAACAGCACAAAACATGAAGAAACCAAACAACATCTGTTATAAACAAACAAAGAATAATTTTATTTTTAAGTTAAGACATTTCTAGAAAGTATTATTGCACTCTCAGACAAAAATCAGCACAACCTGCACTTTTTGTCTTTACAAATTTAATCAAACAAGCCATGTCACAGCAACAGAACCCAAAAAGACTTGCAAAAACTGATGATAAAAATGTTCTGCAAATTGCCATGCAAAGCAGCTAGTCACAAAACTGTAGCTGCAACTGATATTGATATTATTCAAAAACTTGATCCTTTTTACATGAACAGCACTAATCTGTGCCTTAATTATACATGTGAGAAATAAAGCAATGATAGCCAAGTGACAAGGCTTCTGAACATCCCAAAGAATAGAGATATTGATCCAAAAATGTAGGGATCACAGATCTAAAACTATCAAGCCACATGAAAAAAACCCCAGGAATGCTCTATGTAAATATGAAATGTTCTCAATAGCCTTAGCCAAAAGCCACAAGTGCCCTGAATCGCCTGCGTTGGTGCCAATCTAGCAGTGTACAAACATATCTACTCTATTCAAAAACATGAAGACAGAGTTTCAAATATAGGGGCTCAAGTATGGCATTCATATTGTGATTCTCAAGATTAAGGAACTGTTGATCACTACTGGAACTTTTAACTAAGCCCATTAGACAGGTTTTTATCCCATTATTCAAGGAAAAGACTGTGATTGGCCAACACTGTTTATTTAACATTACTAGATATGAAGAGCTATTGTTAGTCAAAAGAAAACTAGTACCAGTACAGATTTAAAACTAACACTCACTGTAAAAATTAGATTCCAACTCTAAGGGCTCTTGCAAAAAAAAGATATAGGTATGGCTTTTAGAGAGGCAGCAGCAAGTATGAAAACAGGAAGATGGTTCATTTTCCACTTATATCCAATACGGTTTTTTTTAAATAAACAATAAATCACAGCTCTCTAGATAGTTACTGTTAACCTTTTGGAGACCAAACTAAGCCCTTGCAAAAGCAGGTGTATCCCCCCACTCCATTGAAATCAATGGATTTATACCAAGGTAACTGAAATCAGAATTTGGTCCAATGTCTTGTTACCTAGACCAGCAAGCTCTAGGTTGGAGAACTGCAAAAACTGCCTGGGGTGAGCCTTATACCAATCCCAATGACCTGTTGGTTATCAGAACTGACAAGTTTCAATTCACAGCAATCTCTTTTATCTTAAAGGCTGATGAGCAGGACGTGGAACTTCATGAGTGCGTTTCAAACTTTCGAATGCAGAACATCTGGGTAGTTCCTTGTGTTCAGTCTGAAGTTCAAACGCTCCTTTAGAAGAGAATCTAGGCAACGCATGAAATTCCAGTATCAGAACCAATTAAGATATATTACCAGCACAGAATCACAAACACTGAAAGAGACATGGCTCTTATGCAGAACACTATTATAAAAGTATAATAGCATGCATTACGTTTAGTGGCCAACCTGAATTCAGCAGGGCTGTGCAAGTGTAAGTAAGGGTTAACTTTGGCATTATTTGTGGAACTATGTTCCTTAAAAGAATGATGCCGGTCCAGTGCTTGAAGTAAAAAAAGAGGAAAATGTTTCACTAATACTAGTGAAATGTCTTTGTAACTAAGATTCATTTAAGTATTTCAGCTCAAGTCTGCATTTCTATGCAAAATGGAGAGAATCACTATGCAAAAGACTCCAAACACCCCTAACTGAGGGTTTATATCAGCCCAGCTGCTCCCTGTTTTATTTCTAGAACCACCAATTCCACAAGGCAAAAATCAGAGAGAGAGAGCACGCAAAGCTTCAGACAAAAGCAAGTAATATAAAACACAAATCATCCCTTCAGTGCTCAGAGGACAATACTGCAATGCAGTTTTACGTTGTTACATGGAAAAGACAAACTACTCAGGAGATGGACAGCAAGGCTAAGTATGTATTTATCTTTCAGTATTAAAGTCAACATTAGGTCTGAGTCTGGGTGACAATGTGTAAAAGCCCCTTGACAACAAAGCCTTCTCTAAGGTCTTGTTTACGTGGAAAAGTTTTAGCAGTTAAACCAATATGGTTATACAGACATAGCACCTGTGCAGACACTTATACTGTAATATAACTATACTGGTTTAAATTTAGACCTTAAGTTATAACATAAAACCTCTTTTGGGTAGACAAGGCTGAAGAGTCATGACTTGTTTCGGCAGTGTAGTTGTAGCCATGTCAGTCATTGGACCCACTTCTGTTGGTGAGAGAGACAAGCCACTCAAAAGCTTGTCTCTCTCACCAATAGAAGTTATTTCTATTTCTAAATTACTGTGAGGCACTCACATATTACAGTGATGCAGGCCATATAAGTAGACAGAAAAGACAAAATGCAAGGGTAGGATTTTCAAAAATGCTCAGCTGTGGGCTAACACTCCTCTTCCTGATGTGAAAGGGAGCTTTACCATTCATGACTTCAAACATGAGCTCTATGCCCATGAACTCTGGGATCTTAGAGGCTGTCCCATCTTCGTGACATGGTAAAACAAAAGTCCTTATCTATTTTTAATAAGATTTTTATGATTCTGTTCCATTTCTAACTCCTAGTGCTTTGTGACAAGTTTCCTATCTGAGTGTGGGCTTCCCATTTTAAAATGTTAAAGTTCTTTAGAATTTTGAGCTAATTCACGTATCATATTTTCAAACTGTTAGGCTCTAATCCCTGACTTCCACTGCTGCCTTGCCAAGAGGGATCAGTTAGTTTAAATTAGCAAACAGTAGCATGAAAAATCTGTTAGTCTTCATTTTGCCATTACCCACTCTAATGATAAATTGACCTCACTAGTTTCTGTTTCATGGATTTTTTCCCCCAGCCCCATGAGATTCAAACCCACTCATCTAAAAAGATGAAGGGGAGAGGAGGAGGGATGAACTAATCTGCAATCTATTATTTTGCAAGCGTGCTGTCACATAAAATAATACAAGTTTATAATTTGACTATCACAATAGTAATTGTATGGACTTCTTTACCAAGGGTTTGTCACAGGGACGAAAAGAGTGGATTTTGTGACTGAGCCACATCAAAGTAAACCTGCTTTAGGACAAGGGAGAAGCTGATGACTCATCATCATCATCAACAACCCACATGTTCTGACTCATTTACTGCTCTTCACAGGGTGACAGCTCACATTGTGCTAGAGAACAGTCATCCACTTCCGGCTATACAACCATTATTAAACATTGGGAAATCTGTTTACATCTCTGTAAGCAGAGCCAAGTCATTGCCCAACTTTTTTTTCCTTTCTGTTCCCTGAAAGAAAGGAAGGGGGTGGAGGGAGGGAGAGAGACGTCTTTTCTCAATTCAGAAGTAATGGCAAGTGCTTTAGTATTGTACCATGTGGTGGGCAGAGTTTTATATAAAGGGATAGTTTTTGTTTTGTTTTTTAATTTAAAAAGCTGACCTCGGGCCACAACACTGTGGTCTAGTGATCTCACTCACTGAGCTACACTGCAATTTCTGGTAAAATTACAGCCAGATCCAAGCCACACAAAAGTTCAATGACCCCTAGTATGAAGGATCCAATAATGAAAGAGTAACTGTACATCAGGGAGTTAAGAGTGTAATGGAACTGCCTTCAATATGTTAGTATTTCAGGAGCTTATTTTAGAAAACAATCTATTTGCACAGAACAGACATTCGGCAAATATCTGCACTAAGAGCTTCCATTTACTGCCCAGCCAGTGACCTCCAACGTGAAATAAACCGCTCCTTCATGCAATAAGGTAACAGCTCGTTCCTCCCCAGAGCGATAGCTGCTATTTTGGGCAGATTGTTATGAATTATACATTTTAATCACCATTTTCCCTCCCTCTAAGTGACATTGTTTTAAGTAACTGTTAATGTCAGAAGCAAGCTGGCCTAGTATTCTCTCAAGATCAAGGTGGGACACACCTCACATTCAGAAGGCCTGCATTCAATCAAGGCTCTCGCTTCGCATGACCAAAGTATATATGCATATGACCAGCAGAAATCAAGTACTAATTTAAATGTTCTTCACCCTACTATTGTCTAAACTTGAGCTGTAGGCCTGATCCTGTGAGGTGCTAATATTCAGAGTGTTCAGATTCTTGAGTGCTATATGGGATTAAGCTTCAGCAGACCATTTAAAGTTGCCCGAATGTCCTGCAGGACACTCTCCAGTGCCACACTTCTTGTGAATTCTCACAGACTCTGTCACACTCAGGACTGACTAGAGAATTTTAGGAAAAAATTCCCACCAGTGACAATGGGAAGCCTACATAAAGATAAGGCACCAGCAACTTTCGATATTTCTACCACAGCAGTTAAACCTGTCCGGTAGGGTTCCTACTGGTATTGTTTCCTAAAATTGCAGTATAGTCTTGGCCTCAGAGATGGGAACTAGTTGCAGGGACAGAGACAGAATATAGCCAGGATAGAATTACAGAGCACTGTGTTTAATTTATAACTTATTTCTTGTTGTTAGTTAAGTAAATTATTCCCAAACCTGTCTCAGTTATCATTTAACTACACTGCGCCTGATTCTCAGGTACAATACAATCCCCTTTTATACTGCTTTGACAACATCAAGCAGCCCTAAAATTTGCACCCACTCTAAGGTTAGGGTTGCTAACTTTCTAATCGCACAAAACCTAACACCATTGCCACACCCCTTCGCTGGGTGCAGGTGGGAGGTGATGGCTTTGGTTGGGGGTGCAGGCTCTGGGGTGGGAACAGGGATGAGGGGGTTAGGGTGCAGGAGGGGGCTCTGGGCTGGGGCCAATGGGTTCAGAGTGTGGGAGGGGGTTCTGAGCTGGGTCAGAGGGTTGGGTGTGGGTGCAGAAGGGGACTCAGGGCTGGGACAGGGTGTTGGGGTGAGGGAGGGGTATGGGCTCTTGGGTAGGGTCATAAATGAGGGGTTAAGGTGCGGGAGGGGGCTCAGAGCTGGGGCAGGAGGTTGGGTTCTGGGAGGGGGTGTGGGCTCCAGGTGACGCTGATCTCAGGCGGCTCCCAGAAGTGGCAACGTGTCCCTCTGACTCCTAGGCAGACGCATGGCCAGGCAGCTCTACTTGCGCTGCCCCCATCCACAGGTGCCTCCCTGGCAGCTCCCATTCAGTTCCCGGCCAATGAGAACTGCAGAACCAGCACTCAGAGTGGGGGCAGCACATGCAGAGCCCCCCTGGCTGCGCTTCTGCCAAGGAGGGACATGTCACCACTTCCAGGGAGTTGCGCGGAGCCAGGTAGGGAGCCTGCCAGCCCCACACCAACTGGACTTTTAACGGTCCAGTCAGTGGTGCTCACCGGAGCTACCAGGATCCCTTTTCAACCAGGTGTTCCGGTCGAAAACCGGACACCTGGCAACCCTATCTAAGGTCCCTTTACATTGCCAGAATGGTGTAATGGCACTTTACTGCGATTGACTCAGGCAAGCCTCCATCTCTAAAGTTTGAGCCCAAGGTTGAGATGTTTGGTTTTGTTTATTTTTATGTGTGTGAAGAAATCTCATTTACCAGTATTTCAGCAACTGTCTTCTATTTAGAGTACTTTGATTTAGAGCACAGATGAGGAGGAAACCTGTATTATTACCTTCCTAGCTGTTGTTTCCTTTTGCAAGACAAGTTCTGGCCTGCTGCAGCTACTGTTCCCCCAAGCTCTTTGGACACTCCCTACCCAAAAGGAAGTCCAAAGGCCCTCACCTCACCAGGTGCTGAGCAAATGCTACACAGAATTCTCTGTGTTTGTGTTTGCTCTTACATGCACATGTGTATTTCTAACAAGAAAAGGAGAAAGTCCATACAATCCTTTTTTCTTTTCCTAATCTAATTTGCTTTAAGATTTCACTACTTAACTACCATATTATATAACAACAGTGCTAGGAAAGGATTCACCATATGAAATCATATGAAAACGCAATATTTAATTTTATTAAGTGAATGTCAACAGCAAATCAACATTTCAGCTGGCATGGAGTATACAATGTCACAGGGAGAGAGAACTAATATGATTTTTTTATCCATTTGTCAGTGTTTCCATTAGATGTCTTATTTTCAGGGTTTTGTAACAGAGCTATAAAAATTTTGCTCCAGACAGAAACATGGCATCCAAGGTCTCAACATGGGAGTAAACTTTATTGCACAGCTAAAGGGGTGAGGAGGAAGCAAATTACAATGATTTTACATTTAAAAAATTTACACCAATTTAGGTTTTTTTGTTGTTGTTGCTCTCCTGAAACTACTGTAATGCTATTTATATACTTCTGATGTTCCACTCCTTTACTATTGGTTTTATATAATTTTGTTTAGAAAATGAAAGAAAAATTTCTGGTGCAGTATTCATTTTCGGCATTTAGTTAAATTAATATCGTTGGCACATTTACGCCCCAATTCAGCAAAGCATTTAAGCATGCAAGTAGTCCCACTGAAGGCAACAGGACAACCCATTTGCTTAAAGTTAATAAGATGTGCAGATCTTATATTTGTTATCCTGTCTTCCCTATCTCCATTCCACCCGTTTATATCATCCAGTTGTTATATCTGATCTTTTAGACTGTAAGAGCTTTGGGTCAGGGACTATCATTTACAATATGTTTATACAACACTTAGCACAATGGGGCTCCGGCCTGGATGGCTTGTAGGCTCTACCATAATACAAGTGTTAAATAATTGTGAGTAGGGCCCTACCAAATTCACTGCCATGACAAATATGTCATGGACCGTGAAATCTGGTCTTTTGTGTGCCTTTACCCTATATTATACAGACTTCATGGGGGAAGACCAATGTTTCTCAAATTGGGGGTCCTGACCCAAAAGGGAGTTGCGGGGGGTGGGTGGGGGGGTGTCACAAGGTTATTTTAGGAGGATCATGGTATTGCCACTCTTACTTCGGTGCTGCCTTCACAGCTGGGCAGCCAGAGAGCAGCGGTGGCTGGCCGGGCACCCAGCTCTGAAGGCAGCGCCCCACCCGCAGCAGCACAGAAGTAAGGGTGTCAATACTGTACCATGCCGTCCTTGCTTCTGCACAGCTGCTGGCGGTGGCTCTGCCTTCAGAGCTGGGCTCCTGGCCAGCAGCTGCCACTCTCCAGTGTCTCAGCTATGAATTCAGCACTTCCCCCAGCAGCAGCGCAGAAGTAAAGGTATCAGCACCATCCACAAACCCCCTCCCCACATCTCCTTTTTTGTTCAGGACCCCTAGAATTACAACACTGTGGAATTTCAGATTTAAATAGCTGAAATCATGACATTTATTATTTTTAAAATCCTACGACTGTGAAATTGACCAAAATGGACCATGAATTTGGTAGGATCCTAATTATGAGAGGGAGCAGACAAAGTGTAGTGCCTGAACACAGAGCCAACTTTCAAGACAATGGGGAGAAGAGAACAGGATTACTTGGATAAACAATTCAAGACCCAGAAAATGAATCAGAAAATTTACTTTCTTTTTTCAAGTTAATATTTGATATCTTCTCTCTTCAAACTCTCCCCCTCTCCCCCCGCATCCCTTCCAATAAGTACTTTCTCCTTCACTTCCCCTCCCCTTTTCTCTTGTCTCTCCTCTGCAAACCTCCGGATCTTTCTAACATAATCCATTGCCTCAAGAAAATTACCTCTCTTGACTCACTTTCTTCTCCCATCATTTGGTCTCCATCTTAATGTCTTACAATAATTGTTACTTGTTTATTGCATAGAATTCATTTGCCCCCAATACCTTCACAGCTCTCTAAAACCCTGTTCCTGCTCACGCCCTCCCACTTAAAAAATCCACCACTGACCAGGACAATCTCTAATCTTCTCTTTCTTAGCAAAGGGAGTAGCTTTCTTTCATATCACTCCAAATACTTCATGTACAACAGTATCCTTCACCAGATTACTCCTATCTTCAAACAACTTCACTGACTTTCCATTTATTTCAGGATCCAGTTCAAAAGAGCTTTCCATGTTTTTAGAACTTTACAGGGTCTTGCTCCAGTCTATTTCACAATACTTTTCTCATTTTACTCCTGTCCCCATATCCTCTGCTCAACTAGTGTTAGCCTTCTTTAGGTCTCCTTGAACAATCCCATTAGTAATGGGCATGAGAACTTCCTCTTCTGCAGCTCTTTCCACCCAAAAGAACCTTCCTATATATATCTACCTTATCAACACCCCATCTGTTTTCAAATCTCATTTGAAATACACTAATGCAAGGTAAACTCGTATTGTACTAAACACAAAGCAGGCCAAGCAGGGAAGAAACAAGTGGGAGTATGTCAAGTTATGCTGTACTGGGGAGGAGGGACATCTCACTAATAATTAAAAGAATAAATCTCAGTTCTTAGTTGATTAGGCCTTGGCCCCCTCTCTGATAGGTTGGAAAACAGCACAATGTACCTTCTGCATCCTCAGTGGACAGAGAGATGTCCCATTTCTTTTTCAGACTATACCCTAGTCAACCTAGCCTATCCTAACTACTAAAAAGCTCAGAGAAAGTTGATTTATTCAGGCTGTTGATCCGTTACTACACCATGTCAACAAGATCTTTTATTTTGTTTTTAATTATTGTTGTACTGATATTAGATTTTAAAATGCCTTGAGATACTGTTCCAATCACTAACCAGCACTGTATGTTAAATATTCCACATACAGAGTTGTTTTTCCAGCTGCAAAACAGTTTTGACCTTAAAAGCCATTTTATAAGAAGCTGTTTTTCCAGTCACTGAGCTATGCTAAATGTTAAGTGTTTTAACAATTGCTTTTTCAGGTTCTGTGTGGCTGTACATATTTTTAAAGTTATTTTTCCAATCATGCAGTGGTTCTAAACGTAACTGTTTAAAAGCTGATTTTACCAAGCCATTCCAAATGCTAGTTATTTTAAAACAGTAATTGCGCCTGCGATTTTTGTTCATTTGCTTGTTTGTTTGTTGATTCCTTTCTAAACAGATTTATAAGGTGGCACAAAAAGGAAGTGCAAAACTTTGTTGAAAATAACCATCTTTTTTTGCTTGGTCTTTTACTTGAAGTTAACAAGTGTGTAAAAATATAATTGTGGTTTTGATATGTGGACTCTAAATTCTGGGCAAGTCACTTCACTTCTCTGTGCCCCAGTCTCTCCACGTGTACCGTGGTGATAATACTTACCTGCACGGAGCTATTCAGATGAAAAGTGATACAGACAGAAGTGCAAAATCAAATTTATTATTATTTTAATACTGTTTCATGATGGACTGTAGGAGGCCATGCAGCTGATCTAGACTGATCCATATGTAAATATAAGTTCTATTAGCCTTACAGAATCCTGCTCAGCAGGGGAATGTATGACCAGTGCCTTCAACTTCTTCAGTATCTAAGTTTTCTTTTTCAAAATAGTGGCTTTCTAGTCGGTATGGTTAGGGGAAGAAAGGGTGCTTAAAACATGAACTGAATGCAACTGGTCTTGCAGCTGCAGGGGCAGTGTGAGAGCAGCTGCTGTTATACTCTCTGGCCTGTAGCAGGAGCTCCAGCATCCTGCCTCAGTTCAGCAGTGGAATGAATGGAGGAGCAGCTGCAAGGGTTGCTGCTCCCACCATTCTTAGACCTATGGTAACGGAAGTAAAGATTAATGATTTCCCAAGGACCCTGCTACCACAGGCCTTTCCCTTCTGACCATGTGAGGCCAGGGCCAAAGCACTTCTGTGCTGGTGCCCTACAGTGTGCATCATTGTCTTTCCTTCTGCCCAGCTACAGCTTATGGGCAAGACATACCTAGGCTAGTAAGTTTTCTTGACAATTTTAAATAAATGCAGTTACATCTCTGTGGGGCCCTTATGATTCCTAGGCTTTCAAGCAAGAGGAGGGCCAAAGATGCTGTGAGTAAGAAAACTTCCCATTCCAGTTCTGTGGTCAACTGTTTGGGGAACAGAGCAGGAAAATAAAAATAAATAAAATGAAAAGACCCAAACCCACCTCATTTACTTATACTACCGTTATACTACTATACTATATGGATATATCATTGGCACTGCCTATTTGGTAAGAGCTGTGAGAAATTTCCTGAGTTCTTGTACAATCACATTTGAGGGAAGGAGAAAAATTAAAGGCCAGAATGGAAAACCTAAATTTTTTAGCCTTTGGACATAATCAGAATGCTGGTGACACTCAGGACAGTGTTTCCTACAACTTCTACAAATTTCAAAAAGGATTAATAATTCCTGAAACATGAATTTTTAAGTTTAAGTCATTTCTAAGTAAGCTGTTATTGAAAAAGATTAGTGAATAGCGGCAGCAGAGTGAATTGTTTATAGAATTTGGTTTGGTCAACATACATAAATATTGAGGGTTTTGCATTATCACTGGTTAATTTCATTTAACTGAAAATTCCTTTTAATGGGGGAATAAAATGATAAATCAATAGCAATTGTAATTCCTCAGTTATAAAAACAATGAGCTAAATTGTGTCTATGGTCAAGTACCCAGTTCCCACGGAAATCAGTGGGAGTTGTGTGTGTATATATATGTCCCTGGACATCCAATTTTGCCCTATTTATAAAATTCACCTCTATGCAGAAGCAGCCAACACAACCTATGCACTACTTGTGGGATCAAACTTACCCCTGGAACAAGCAAGTGAAGTGAATTCAGGAGTATGCTTTTGGTCCTTTACACTTAATAGGAGTAAATGTGAGTAATAGTCTGTCCACATGCAACATTTTGGGTGAAAGAGTTACTGCATGTGTAAAATCGCCCTTCTTTCCTTAGGGAAAAACTTGGATTTCAGTTTTCCTCCTCTAAAAGAGGAGATACAGCTATACATAATGATCTCTCAAGGCCTGTCTATTCTCTGAAAAACTCCCAAAAGACTTCAGTGAGAGAAGGACTGGGCCCACGTAACTATGTATAGAAAAATCAAAAAATCATTTAAAAAGAAATTTTGAAACTCACAAGCAAGTAGATTAAAAAAACATGGTTTTATCCCACAGCAATGATATTTACTGGCATGGCTCTGCATGGGAACACCAACAGTTCCCTAACTACAGTGGCATAAACGGCGCCACTATAATACTACCATGAATGCCTTGCCTGAAGGTAGTTAGTTTGAAAAAGGGTGGGGCCAAAGATCTCTAAAGGGGATAAAGGGGATCAAGGAAAATTCTATAATTAAGCAATATTTCACAGCAACCCATGGCAGCTGTTAAAACTAGTGGGAGAACTGGGTGGGGGTTTCCAGATTAGCTAGTAACATTCTCCTTCACCAGATCAAATGTAGCCTATCACTCTTCAGCAGTGTGTATCACTGCTTCATAGCACTACCAGGGACATCTTATATCCAACACCTGTCAGTGCTGGAGACTCATGGCTGCGCTTCAATTATTGCTGTCATCTTCCTAATCCAGACAGGGTGGGGGATTTATTGTGTTCAGTAAAAAAGATTAAACTGAAAATATTTTTGATTGTCATCATTAAGAAAAGTGTACGATCTCAGTGGGGCTTTTTATTCCATTTCAGCATTAAGGGAAATCACACATGTGAGAATCCTTCTTGATAGCTGTCTTTTTAATGACTGAAAAAAGCCAGCATGTTAATTTCATCTCCACCTCAAATAGTTTGAATTTGCTAGCTGAGCCACCACACAGGGCCTTACGAACAGATCATCCGTACTGCATGTGCAGAGACACCCACTTATCTGTATGGTCATTCCATGTGCAGAACGGGGACAGGACGTGACTCAGTAGTTGCACAAGGAAACAAAGTTTTCTCTGTCAAATTCAGCTGGGTTTCCTTTTGTCCTCCCATCCCTCACTTTTGAGGCCTGGAAATTTCTGGCCAAATCCTGAGCTCAGATTGCAAAGTGAAAATGCAGCGAGACCGCCTTATAATGACAATTTTTTGCTGGAATACCATGACACAATGGCTTGCGTAACATATACCAACAATACTCACTAGAGCCACTGATATTACTGTTACTCATTAATTAGACTGCAGTAGTTCCCACAATGTGGGGCAGGACCGGCTCCAGGCACCAGTGAACCAAGCAGGTGCCTGGGGCGGCAAATGCAAAGGGATGGCAGGAGGTCGGGCTCTGGGGCGGCAATCTGCCCTCAGCGGCAACAGGAATTCGGTGGCCGCTCCATCACGGTGCGTTTGTCGCTTGGCAGCAATTCGGCGGCAGGGGCACGACTCTTCTTCGGTCGCCGGCGGCAATTCGGTGGCCGCACCATCACTCCACCTCCGTGTTCGGTGGCAATGTTTTTTGTTGGTTTTTTTTTTGCCGCTTGAGGCAGCAAAAATGCTGGAGTTGGGGGGAGGGATAGCTCAGTGGTTTGAGCATTGGCCTGCGAAACCCAGGGTTGTGAGTTCAATCCCTGAGGGGGCCATTTAGGGATTTGGGGCAATACTTGGGGATTGGCCCTGCTTTGAGCAGGGAGTTGGACTAGATGACTTCCTGAGGTCCCTTCCAACCCTGATATTCTATGATTCCATGTGGGGGGCACTTTCCAAACAAATTAGACAACAGTAGTCACTACCCTGAAGAGATTAAGATCTTTTCTGGTTTTCATTAGGAAATAGGGTGACTATATGTCCCATTTTGGCCAGGACAGTCCCCTTCTTTAAGCCCTGTCCCGGCTGTCCCAACTTTGTTTTTCTAAAGGAGGCATTTGTCCCATTTGCTCTTGCTGACTTGATCAGTTGGCAAGTGCAAACGGGATAAATGCCCACTTTTGTCAAAAAAAGTGGGGTGAGGTATGGTGGAACATGAGGGGGTGGGTGAGGTTGCCAATTCTGATTGGAAGAATTCCTGGAGATTTCATCAAATGACATAATCTTTAATTAAAGATTAACCTCTAATTCCTGGAGAGTCCAGACCAATCCTGGAGGGTTGGCAACCCAGTGAGGGGGTGAGCATAGCTGCCAGCCCCCCGCAGTAGCGGAGGCAAAGCTGGGGAGGGGAGGCAGCATTCCAGCATGGGGGGAAGGGATCTGCAGGGTTCCAGCGACAGTCCGACAGTCTCCCGAGGGGGCCCCCTGCAGGGTTCCAGCAATTCCACTGAAGAAAATGAGGTTTCACGGAATAACTAAAGGCAGACCACAGCAATATCCATTTGCCTGGACTGTCTTTCATTACCGTACCTAAATTCAGAATCATAATTTTGTCAACAGCCAATTTTCCCTCTGACCTCCACACAATTAAGGTCTAGTGTTCATTGGAAGAATGCATTCTCACACATTGAGAAGAAATTAGATCATGGGTCCTTACCTTGTGTGTATAGTCTAACAGTAGTGAGGTGATTGCCGCATATGTAGACATACTTGAGCTAGCTTTAATCTGGCTAGACTGGGTACGATTATCCATGAAGCCACAGCAGCACAGGCTGGGACCCTGGGTGCCTTGAGTGGCTACACTGAAGTCCCTGCTGTTGCAGCTGCACTGCTATTGGTAACACATGCTATCTAAATTAAAGCTAGCTCAGGTATGTCTACACATGCTGCAATCACACCTCCAACTGCAATGTAGACATACCCTTAGTGTCTTCACAGTCTGTGAATCTGTGTGGTATTCCCTCAATTGTGTTGGGACCAGAAGTAAAATTTTCTTTTAACAAAATTATAATTTATGCCCTATTTACATTAAGGAAATTCACATAGTTAACAACCTTGCAGACCCTTAGAATAGATGTGTTACACGCCATTGCAAAGCAAGGCTTATACCAGTGCAGCTTGGTCCAGCCAGTAATGACAATCAAGCCACACTTACAGAGACCACAATCCACACTCTGCCCTTGGCAATACCCATGCAATTCAACTCCCCTTTTCCTCAGTGGAAGTGAGGTGTAATCACAATAGTGACTTCAGAATTAGAAAAGACTGTCAGTTTAAAGGAGGCCCCAAATCAAGATGAAAACTGTCACAGCTCTAGAGGAAGATTAATATTTTGGAGTCAAGGGAGCTTCTCACACACTCTACTTCAGATAATTAAGTGGGAGTGGAACATCCTACCCACAGATGTCCAGCCAATGGGATATTACCAAAAGTTAAAAGAGCAGGACTGTAATACAGAAAAGCTTATGTATATGTAAGAAGCCATTAGAGTCTTTTTAAAGAAATAAGTGGTGAGGAGAGAAAAGCAGTTTTCCATGAACCTACTCTTTACAATAAATTTCCACTATAACATTTTTTATCTGTACCACAGTGTGGAAATTTGTCAGGTCAGCAGAATAAATGTTTTTCCACTACTGTTCTTTTTTTCTGCATCATTTAAAGGAAATATCATAGGCCTGGTTTTACTTTAGATATTCCAAAGAAGAGAGTTTTATGACTTTTTCAATATACACAACTGCAATGTTCAGTTATTTTAGGCTGTTCCACCTACCCACAAATGACAGGTGAGAAATAATGATAGTTCCTGTGGAAAATTATTCAACATCATGTACTGACACCACAGTGATCAGTGCTATATAAGACAGATTAGACTTCAATACATAACCTTAGGATAGACATCAATAAATGTACAGAGTGTACGCACGTATTGGTGCTGATCCAGGGTTATGCTGCAGCTTCTTTGTGCCATCCCACTGGCACAGAGTACCATAAGGGTAGCAAACCTGGTCACTGGAAGATTCTTCCTGCATAGTGCAATCCTCTTGTGCTGGAGGAACACTGTAGCAGCTTGTGTGTGACACTGAGCTCCTAACACAGGGGGGTTGCCATAACACTGCTGTTTCTTGCTGATCTTTGGCCCGTTGAAAGAGACCTTGGGGGCTGTAGGCTGCTGGATGTAAAACAGAATAGCTCTGAGGGCACACTAAATTACAGTGGCCCTGAAACTGTGAGAGCACAAGGATGATTTAACGTCACACCTTTGCTGCCACTCATTCCATCCCTGGTCCTGTATTGAGCACAGTTCACTCCTAACAAAGGGGCTGGCTCATAAGTTTGCAAACACCATTCCTATTTTCTATAATTAAATTCCTGAAACAAGAGGCAATCTATGGGTGGATGCTACACAGAATAAAGGGGTGAGTTTAGGTTTGCAGGTCAGTGTATGCTTCAGTACAAGTTCAGTTGTGGTCAAGACAATTTGAAAACAAACAAACAAAAAGAAACAATCCAGTTAATCTACTATGGGTAGATTAATGGAAATCTACAAACAAGTTTTATCTTTGATATCTCAAACATTTTTCACGAGTGAACGGACACTTTACTTCATGAGTTTAAAAAAGTACGCTTTTTCCAATTAAACCTTAAAATTCCTACCTCCTAAATGTAACAGATTGTGTCTATTCTTAGTACAGTCTCAAAATACTTGTTGGCACTCACAATAAATGAGTTTCCCTTAGCCCATGTATACAGCTGTTGCAAAGCACTATGGGTGGCTCCTCTCAATAACCTTGAAACAACTGGTGAGAATGGAGCACCAGGCAGTGAAAACAGCTGTTAAATCTTATTTTCTAACTTTAGCATGTTACTTATCTCCTGATACTAACCACTCACTGTAAATCAGGAAAGCAAAGACACCTTGTGATACTCAAAACCAAAGTATACTAACAGCATTTTACAGGAGGATACATAGAGAGAGATTACCCGATAAAATGAAGAGTTTAAATTTATATGCCAGTGAACCGATCTATACAATTAATTTCAGCAATTGGAAAGAATGAGATTTAGTCCCTTTTGAGACCACTAGAAACACAAGATCAGTAAGTCTCAATCTCTTCTCCTTTACAACTTCAGTAATTAGGATTATGCCTACTACCATCATTCAATAGTTCAACTATTCATTTCCACTTTCTACCAGAAGATGACATTATTGTGGGTTCAAATGACTGTATATCGTATGTTAGCCTGCAGACTTGTCTAATAAAATTCATGTCACTTGCTTTTGCAAGCACTGTTAATGTTTCATGAAAATTTCATGAAGCTGTAACAAGGGGACACACTGTAATTATTTGTATTTAATTAATTGAGCCACAGTTCCTGTTTTCCTATTGCACGTTCATTATAATTACTTATCCTGAAGCTGGAATGTTACAGAAATATTTGAATATTTATTATCCTATGAGAACTACTAATTAAAATAATTTCTTCACTGAAGAGTTGCTCTTTTTCCTGAATTAGTTTCAACAGTGTTTGCTACTGTGAAGAGAACTTTAAGAATGTCTTGCTAAGCCTCCCTGTAATTGACTGATTCCATTGTTAGTATATGCCGTGGACTTAAAAACATTAAACTAGTTATACAAATGGAAACAAAACACCCTTTGAGTTCTATAGATAACTTAACCTTTAGAGTTTGGATGAAATCCCAATTCTTAAGAGAGGGAAAAGAGGACATTGAATGAAACTATTATATACAACATTGTCGTGGGATTTTTTTTTTTTTAATATATACAGTACATAATGGTATAGATGCATTTGTTTGATGAAGTTTTACATTAGTTAATATTTAAAGATACATATGGTTCTTCTACATTTTTCCTATATTTTTATATGGTCTATATGTAATAAAAAATCTGAACACAAATATGCCTTTTCTCAAAGATAGTTGAACATCTCTGATTTATGGAGATACAGAAGGTGTTAAATACATTACAAAATGAAAAATAAGCAGTTGTTCTCTGTTTGGGGTGGACAGCCATACAAAATTTCACAGTGATCACTCCTTGCTACTTACAAGTACAACAATTGTGTCAAAAAGAGAAACATCTAATAGCAATCAAAATTTAAATGAAAAAAATGGGGCTGAACTGTACAAACAGAAGCATTAGAAACAATAACTGATAATTTACTACAGTGTAGATTATCAGGCAGATTTTAGAATTGTTGCTATTAAAAATGTAATAGTAAACTTTTTTTTTTTTCAACAACTACATAGCAAGAAATGCACCTTCCTAACCAAAGAGCTAAATTCTGCCACTGAGTCAAAGGGAGTTGTGTGCATATGTATCCCAAGGCAGAGAGTGGCACAGTCCTTACAAAGTTAGGGCAAAATTCTCCTCTTAAAGCTGTACTTCAGGAACTATTAATGCCACCAGAAGTTTTGTACACAGCAGCATGAGTACAGAAAATCCAATGCCTTTCCAACACCATTTCTTTCTGGATCAGATAAGTAACCAGGGTTCAGTATATTACAGTTTGAGTAATCTGACTAAAACTTCAACACTTGCTATATTTATATAATTTATAATGGATGAATTCTTTTTTATCTGAGATTAAAAAATAACCACAAACATTTTTACCATCATTACAGTATTACCAAGCACCCGTTTTGTTTTGGCTCTTTCTTTCTCTCTTTCTTTGTTGTTGTTACAAAAACAAAATTTGTTTTCCACTTCAGAACCTCATGTTGGACATCTTTTTGTTTTTGACATATTGCAGAACTAGGAATTTCATAAAAGGACAATAAAATAGCATTAAAGGAGCCTCTGGAATCTTTAAGTGTACATAGCCGTTGTTCTAATATTTTCCTATGACAAGTTTTCTTTTTCTCGCTCTGCTCAGTCAGAGTTTCCAACTGATAACACAAAAGGCTTTCAGGAATTCATTTCTCTAATGGACAATTCTCTTCCACTGGAAAATTAGCACTACAGCTCAAAATACACACACTTGTGTAAAGTAGGTCCTGGTACTGCAGCTCTCACTTAGAGATCATTCTCATAACCTCAGCTTTCAGGTCAGCACATTGATTAACTTACAAAAAAGAGGTAACAGCTTCTGGTCTGTAGCTCTCTGACCTTGAGAAGCAGTAGTCTTTAGATTTTAATACAAATGGCAATTGCAACAGTGCACTAGACATGCAGAGCTGGAGTAGGCCCTAAAATATATTTTCTCTGTTGTCATGACAGCAGCTTGTTTTCCCTCAAAGCTCAGCATTCCTAATTCTTCAGGACATAAAGATTGTCAATAAGCCTTTAATTAGTTTGCCAAATTTACTTTGGCAACAGTATTTTCCCCAAAGATTTATTAAAAATTAAGATGTTAATAATGTATATGGGTAAGAAGAGTCATGCATTAATGGGTCTGATCCTGGAACTACTCACATGAGTAGAGTTAGTCAGGTATATACATATTTACAAGATCAGGCTCTACACTGTAGTTGGAATTATGTAAAATTGCAAACACACACCTCAACATTTTAGAAAATATTTTGTGGGTACTAAAAAGATAAATGCCAAGAGAAACTCTGCAGTAGTAAACAGTAGACAAACATTAAAGTTTATCCATTTGTCACTGCTCCAAAACATGACATTTTTGTTCTGCAGATATATTCAATGAAACAGACAGACCATATGAGGTACATTGGGTTGCATTTCAAGATCACCTACTGCTTACGCAGGCAAAACTTCCATTGACTTCAGTGGGAGTTCTGCTTGCAAAGGAAGTATGTGATCAGCCCCTTAGGTGGCGAAGAAAGAATTTCAGCTTTGTGCTGTTTCAAGTACCATTCCTCCTTTCAGTGTCAGCCAGTCAAAAATAAGACATTCTTTCAAACCTATATGTAGCCCATCTCAACATTTAAAATAAGCTTAAGAAATATTTCTAGATTAGTTTTATAAGATATAACAACATGCACTTCAGCAGGTGGTATCCAGTTTCTAAACAGATCTATGCTGCAGCTAGGGTCATTACCCACCCCGCATTTTTCCCTTGCTTTGCACATCTCCCTCCAGCCTGTCTGCCTTGGTGTTGGTTTGAGAATCCTGCCTTCCCACACTGATCATCCTGGGGCCTCAGCCCTCATTGGCCAGCTAGTCAGCAGCAAACTACATAGAGATTAACATTCTTGAGGCCAATCACAGCTGGGGTGCCAGGTTTAAAAAACAAAATCGCCAGCCAAACAAACCCACAACACTCGTATCTCATTCAGATTTTAAAAGAATATGATTCACACCCTGTGAATGATATGGGCAGAGAAAGGGGATATAAGAATCATTCTTGTGCCTGGTGTTAACAATCCCCACTAATCAGAGGGATGCATAGTTACACTTCCTTTTTTCTATGACTTTTTGCCTAACTGCTGAATGCCCAAGAACCAAATAAACGGCATGAGTTAAATTCTGGGCCCATTCAAGTCCATGGTAAAGCTTCCGTGGACTTGAATGGGGCCAGGATTTCATCCCATGTTTTCACCATTCATTGTTTTCTTTGTCCTGTACCTCTAAGAGTCTCATAATCACTAGGGAGACAGTAAAACTATTATAGGGGCAAATTTGCTTGGTATAAAGAAAATTAGAGGGAACCTAAATACTAAAAAGTGAGAGCAAGATCCTGCCCTCTTCAAAATCCCACACAGGGTGAGAAAATTTTTTAAAAGTCCACAAAATTGGGGCAGTTGTTGCTAGAGAGATTAGACTGACCCTAAGCCTCATCAACCCCAACCCTCATGCTGTTCTACTGACTTTATGAGTTGACGCCATAGGGATTCCTGCTCCCCAAGGAATCACCCATCCCCTCAAGCTTGTACAGGTTTCCCAATAAAAGATAACAGTGATACTTGGCCGCAACATCCATTCCCCTGGAAAAACCCAAAAACTTCAGAAGGCCTGAAAGTTCCACAAGTTTCAGCTTGAGACTTTTCATGGGATCATCCATTTGGGTGGCTTCTCGGACTTGTGAAAACTCCAAGGGGTGCATCCATACCTGCTTTTACACGCTTTTGTTGTCCCTATGTTTTTAACTGTGGTTGTCAGCTTGCAATGGAAAAAAAGATTAGTTTAAAAAAAAATGTTCCTTTTTATTAACAGCTGGTCATCAATTGTTTTCTGTTTATATAACTCCTCCTCCTGATGGCCCGATCTTGTGAGGTGCTCAGCACTTGTTCAGCTCAGCACTTCACACTATCAAGCTACATGAGAGCCAGAGAGACTATAGAATTTCAATTTCTGGAGTTTACAGATCGATCGTCAGTCATTCACTACATCCTAAACTTCGACTTCTAAAATGCTGGTTACTGCACTTTAGAAAGTTTTAGTTCACCAAATCTGGAGACATCCAATTTCAACTATTTTTTGTTTGTTTGTTTGTTTGTGATGGAGAGGTTCAGCTAGCAGATGGGTTATTCTTGGACCCCGTTTCTATCTTCTAAATGATAAGCTGATTAGTTCTCATGGAAGAAAAAGCAGTACAAATAACCAGGCTAATCACTAAAGTTCAGAAAGTTGGCCTTTAACAATCTCAAACTACTGTGTATCCAGGAAATCCTGCCAGACAGTTGCTGTTTGCAAATGGCTGGGAAATATGGTCTTTTGCCATCAAAAACAGATGAAAAGCAGGATCTGGTTAAAAGACTGAGTCTTTGCCCAAACGAACCCTTTCCAAAATAAAGAAACAGTGTCTGCTAGCTGCTAATTGACCTCAGCTGAAGAAGGGTGACAGTTCTGCATTGGTGCTCACTTCAAGAATTTTAAAATGGGGCCAGGATTTGAAATGAGACTTAGTTGAACACAAGGAAGTGCTGCCAATTCTGACACTGTGGTAAATCCAATGTAAAGTACTCCCTTCTGAAGTAAATCGGCCTTTTTTTCTTCCATCTAAGAAAAAACTTAGACTAGGAAGGCTTCCATTATGCGGAGAATAATGGACACACTAAAAAAAAAAAAAAAGCTAGCTGCAGTTGGTTACAATTGTGCAATTATTTTTAAAAAATAAAATAAAACCCGCAAAGGTTTTCCGAATTATTTTGTGCTGGTGCAAGTCTGAGAAGATGCATACACTGCAATAAAGTATGCTGCATTTAAACAAATTAATGCTGTGATACAGAATATCACATAATGATTAGGATACAAACTCTGGCTCTAAATCTGTTGATTCCATAACGCTAAACCAAATGTATAGTCTGATCTCATGGAGCCAATGTAACATCTACAATAAACCTGCAAATTGTTTTTTCAGCATTTATCTAATCAAACCAAGTTCTGGAAAACCTAACAAGAGCATTTGAATCCATAGTAAAAGTGTGACCAATCTACACTTTCAGTGTTAGAATACAGCAATGTAACTTTGTAAAAATAATATTTTAAATGATTGTGAAAGTTATTTAAATAATAGATAGTGCTAATGTTATATAAGGTTCATAATATATTAAAATCTGATGCTTAATTTATACTTATAAATAAAAGAAAAAAATTATTTGGGACAGATTCTACCACCCTTACTCATGTTTAGTATTTTACTCAGCAAATAGTCCCAGGTACTGTATGGGACTACTTGCAGAACTGAGAGTGAGTAAATACTTTTGGTCGATTGTGTTATATTGTTTTTGGGGCCTTCAAAATCCCTGCTTTAGTGAAAACATAATGTGCAGTAATAAAATTCAATAAAATATTTAATGAAAAATTGAATCCCTGACTGCAATTAAAGTAGTAGGAGGCATAAAGAGCTCTTTGTCAATAACTCTACAAGAGAATGCAAATAAAGATAGGTTCCACAAGGAATTTTACCATCTAAAACGAAGATTTATGATGATTTTTTGGCATGTTGAACTCAGACAAGAAGAATAGATCTGTTAAAAAAAACTTTTTGAATTCAAATTATGCTTTTTTCAAAAAGTCAGCCATGTTGAGACACTTTTGAAACTAACAATAAATCTAATAATCAACTTGTCAGCTAACAGAATGATGTGAATTATCATTCTATTCTTTTCTAATGTACTGTTTTCACATTAGCTTCTTTCATTCAAACCTAAAATTACAGTCTCTTTCTTTAGTTATTAGTTAATCATGACCTGGGGTATAGATAATTTCTGTGCCCTTAAGGCTATGATCTACACCACAGGTGAAGTCAGAGGGTGTTTACATTACTGTAGTCTACACAGACAGTATTATATTACGTACCTTTCTTTGTGCATGTTTTTAATGATGTTGAACAATAACGGATAGTTTCTTCAAATAATGCATGAATTATGCGATATTAACAATGGAATAAAATGCTGTCATAGTAAAATGGTCTGCTGCATACATATCAAGGCAAAGTCAAATTTTCTGGAATAAAAATGATCAGGTGAAGCAGTCTTGTTTTCAAAGGAGGAGATGATGCTGTAGCAATGTTCGGCTGCAATGACATATTCAATCAAATGACTGGTGCTGGTTTAATTTTAGGGATATGGACCTTTGGACAGGGAGATACTGGATAAGATTTTGCTCTCAGTTAACCACTATTAGTCCTCAAAACCACCATTACAATCAGTGGAGTTTCTGAAATTTACACCAGTGAAACTGAGCTCAAAAGTATCTTTATTATATTAGTCCGGATGCATTCTGATGGTTTACAACACTAACAAGACCAGTTTAATGATATACAGTAAGTTATTTTTTTAAAAATATATTATAATTTGATTAATCTGCTGGATGCAAGTGGATTAAATTTTATTTTTATGTATTAATTACTGTTAGTTCAAAATGTCTATTACCAAGCAAGTTGTTCTGATTGGGCCTGGACCTGTTCCTATTAAAGTCAGTGGTAATATTTCCATTTACTTCAGTGGGAACAGGATAGGATCCCCTATAAAACATTCAAATAAAACCAAACATTTACAGGAGGAAAAAAAGAGGTGGCATCTTTTCTTAAATAAAATAATAATAATAGTCTACTTTCACAAAAAACAAAATCCTGGGCACAGGTGGAGTAGAGCCCACTAGAGCTGTGTGGATATTCCACACTCTACATTTATGGAGGTCACTACATATCCTAAGTGAGAGCCCCTTCAGAAGTGACCATATAAAACTTCTTCAACTGCCCAACTTCTCCCCATGATTGATGCTCCGTTTGGGCCCTGGAGGATGACTTTTGGAAGGCACCATATGATTAATTAAAGAGGAAGAATGTGTTAGATTCAAAAAGAAAAAGAAAAAACATTACACTTTAGGTATTTTCTTACAGTGTTCTACCTCAATCACGTGCAAATGTATCTTCTGCTGTTAAGTGCCAACAATACATGGAAAAAACAGATCTCTTTTATATGGCATATCCTTGGGAGACCTTACTGACTTAAGTTTATGTATGTTTGGGGTCCACTGTATTCAATGAAAAGGTTATGTATTATTGTGGGTCGGGATTGCATGTACTCTCTCAATGAGGAAGATGTGATGTGAGGCCTAGGAGTTCAAAGTATTATACTGAAAATGTGCCAGACAACAATGGACTTCTGGGACAAAAAGCATGAAGTGGATTTCCTGGAAAATACCTAGGGAGTGGTTAATACTAATTCCCTATTTTCGGTTATGCAAAATCTCAGCCTTATCTACTACCTGTTCCTGAAGACTGAATCAAAGACCTGAGCTGTATAAAGAAATGGCTGAACTGCCCAGCCTGATTCTGGGTCTGTATCTGAGACAGTTATCAACCTGTAACCATAGAGAAAACCCAGTTGTGGATTTTGCAGGACTGACACTTACCAGAGCCCGAGGCTGGAGTTGGGGTTGACCTCTGGTAAGCTTTTTAGCAATCGGGTAGGTTCTTTTATTGTTTTGAATACGTTTTCTCTGGAATGCTTTCACTTTAAGAATAAACATGCTTGCTTATAAACAGCTGTGTGGTAACTAACTCCCAGCAATACACTGAGCATAGCCCCTCAAAAGAAAGCAATGTAGAGATCTTTTAAACAGTCTGATTTGCTGGGGACATCACAGTGTAGACAGGAAACTGTGCAGCCTTAAATATCATATCGCCCAGTCATGAAGCAATGAGATGCAGGTCTCTGCCCATGAGTGGTGACAGCTGAGAACCAGAAGCATGGATGGACGACAGAGGGGCAATACAGATGCAGCTATGACAGGGCTCTTACCTCCAGTATGAAAAATGTACATACCTATATATAGCAGCTATTGCTTGGGTTCCAAGGACTCAACAAATAGTCCACAGAACATTCACATTATGGGCTTGATTTTGAAAGATAGCCGTTAAACTGTGTGGATGCAATTTTGCACCTGCAATTAACGAGACTACATTTTGGCATCCAGAAATTGCAGGCTCAAATGAGAGAGATTTAGATACAATCTGACTGAGTCCAGAGATAAGGAAATTAGATTACAAAATCCCTTCATAATTTAAGCAGATGCAAATTTATGCCCACAAATTTAGAAGCCAACTGAGAGGCTGATTCATTACGTTACAGTCCATATATCATAACTAGGAAAAGGACTTTGAAATGATCTATAAATCAGTTTCAGAGTTTAACAGGCTATTTGTAGGTTTACTGTGGAAACTAGATATTTTTGTTTCAGTATTTGAATTATTATGAAAATATATATTTTACACCCACACAAAAAAACCTACACTAAAACAACATTATTAAGGTCAAAGTCAAGCACTCCAAAATTCAAAATGTGGAATATTTTGACCAGCTAGAAAAATGTCAATTAAAATGTTTGTCAACATTTTTGAGGGTTTTTCCTCCCCGTACATCAAAAACTTTCATTGGGAGTTCAGAAAACTTCTTCTAGCTCTAGTCAAAAATCATAATCATTGCAATTTAATAAGCAATATGTGCTCTTATAATAAAACTCAGGCATCTGTGTCCTTTGACCAAGTTCTTTCTTTTCATCTCTTCTTAACGCTTGTCTTCACTGACAAAAAAGTATTTTTACTGTGGGATAACTAATACACATTGGCTATCCCACTGTAAAATGACAGTGGAGACAAGGAACTAGGTTTTATTGCGAAGTAAACTAGCCAAGGTCAACCCTAGTTGGGGATATAGTGCTGACCTTGGCTAGCTACCTTGCAGTAAACATCACACGTGTATTGTTTCCACTTAGGATTTTACAGAGAAATAACTATGGCAGATTTGTTACCTTGTTGTTTAAGCAGCAAAGACAAAGCCAGAGCATCACAGTGGCCCACCTCTGAATCAATGATCAGCTGCATGACCATTCTCATTGTGAGGTCGTCATTTGTATTACCATATTAACAATAAGATTTGCTCAGGTTTAAACACTAAACACATTCTTACAACTCTAATATCTATCTTAACAATATTAACACACAGAAGAGCCAGACTGGTGTCCAGCTATGCATTTGTCAGTGTTCAGCAGGGCCTGGGACCTTGGCTTGAGGTGGTACCAGGCCTGCCAATACCACATGCAGTGTTTACGCTAAAGTGAGAGAGTGGCCCAGCTGCACCACTGTAGTGTTTTAAGTGTAGACATACCCTTATTCTCCGTTTAATTACAGTAAATCAAGCATGTAAACAAAACAAAAGGATTGTTCCAAATCTTCCTCATTCAATGAAGGCCTTGTCTTCACTAAGAAAAAGGTGTGCTTTTAACTGACACAAGTTAGTTGTCACATGATAAACCCTACTGTAAACATGGCTATTTGTATTTCAACGTTAGATGGGGTGGGGGGGCACTCAACCATAGGGTGTAAAAATGTCAGTATCTTGACATTTAAACTTCAAATGTTTGATCTTGCGTTGTGGAGGAAAGGAAGCAAAGGGCGTAAGGTGAAAAAGATTTGTATGTGGCGAACGGTGGCCAGACACTAGATCAAAATTACTTAAAATAAAATGACAGTTCTTATATCTTAGGTAGTTAAATTAATACTAAAAGTATGTACCTTAGTTACTGATATTTCAAAGCATTTTTTTAGTAGCCGTCATTGTTTTATTATGTTGGTCATATGAACAGTTCTGGTATCTATCAATGAGTATTGACATTTTACTGTTTATTTCCTACAAAAAGTCCAGTCTGCTGGTTATTTTTTGACAAAGGAAATTCTCAATTGTTTTAAATAAGTTCAATTTACTAGAAAAATTATACTTTGTGTATGTGCATATTACCACAAATGAAGCTCAAAGTGGAACTTTCCAGCTTCATATCTCTGTATTTCTTGCAGGAAGTATGTCCCAAAGAGGGTATGAGTCACATTATTTTTAAAAAAGAGTAACTGGAGTATAGATAAAATTGCAAATAGTCTCTCCCTAAAAAATAAAGGGTTTTAATACCATGTGTCTCATATGTAACTTAAGTCTGTGGACTAGGATAGATTTAAAGACACATCAACTTCTTTCTTGCATCATTTTGGCACACCTTAAAATGAGATTAAAATCTAATACAGTACAACATGCCACTTTAATTTCTAGAGACTAAATTTACCTGCATCGTCCCAATTTACATCTGCAGAATAAATTAGATGAGGAAGAAATGAGTACAGCCAAAGTCCTTCAGCAAAGCACTTTCCCCACAGCAACAGTTGAATAGCATTGCCCTGCACTTGAGGAAATCAATAACATAATGTAATCCCCAATATTATGCTTCATTGTTTTAGAGGGGAGCATTAGAGAGAGGGGCTGGAGCTGGTCTTCAAATGGGGTATATAAGTACGGGTTTACTTATTTCAAAATGGTTAGAGAACGGGGACCCTTGTATACTCTTGTCTTAAATTCTCCTACAACACAAGAAGATTCCAAATAGTCCCGAGCTGTTCTCTCTAAGAGCCAAATATTGGAGACCTTTAATTCAGCTAAACTCCCAGTGACTTCAGTAGAGTTTTACTCAATTAAGGTAGAAAGAATTTGACACAAAGTCATTAGACAAATATTGAACATTTTTAATACAAGAAGTATCAGTCACGGAAAAGAAAACCCTTTTGATCATTGCTCATAAAAAGCCCTATCCTGATTCTACAGAAGCAAATGGCAAAATTCCCATAGGCCTCAAAAGGAGTAAGAGCAGGCTTGTCTGCTGCAGGACAGCAGTGCATAACATGTCTAACAGCTATTCTCCTCTTTTTGAGAAGTAACTGTAGTACGTAGTCATGAGACAGACTACTCTCGTAGGTCTGGTCCTATAGATCTTACTTGAACAGTAACTCCTATTCAAGTAAAAGGGAGTTTTGTGCATGCAATGCTGCAGCACCAGGCCCTAATACAGATTTGTTTTTCTTGTTTGTAAAGTCACAGTGTGGTAAAGATTTTAAGTATATATTAATAACTCCTTTACTAAAGAATAGCAATCAGCTCTGAGTAAATAAGACAAGTGAAAGGAAAATAAAATTGAAGAGGGATGATTTATTATTTTAGTTCTCAGTTTAATAACTTCAGTGTAAAAATAAAGTACTGTTTACAAGTAAACAAGCAAAATAAATTGGCAAATTAAATTAGCCTTTAAGAGCTTTCAGCAAAGATCTATGCAGGGTTGGTCTTAAAAACAAAGCTTTTCAAATGAGTAAACCTCGATTTTCCCCCTTCAAGAATGACTTTAAAGGCAATTGTATTCATTTACGTCACTGGCACAGCTGCTAATGCTGCTAGAGTTACAAAACGCCACATTTCAGAGTAGCAGCCGTGTTAGCCTGTATTCGCAAAAAGAAAAGGAGGACTTGTGGCACCTTAGAGACTAACCAATTTATTTGAGCATAAGCTTTCGTGAGCTACAGCTCACTTCATCGGATTCATTCAGTGGAAAATACAGTGGGGAGATTTATATATAGAGAGAACATGAAACAATGGAACATGAAACATACACATTGTAACCAGAGTGATCACTTAAGGTGAGCTATTACTAGCAGGAGAGCGGGGTGGGGGGGACGGGACGGGACGGGACGGGTAGGACCTTTTGTAGTGATAATCAAGGTGGGCCATTTCCAGCAGTTGACAAGAAGTCTGAGGAACAGTGGGGGGTGGAGGAGGGGAAATAAACATGGGGAAATAGTTTTACTTTGTGTAATGACCCATCCACTCCCAGTCTCTATTCAAACCTAAGTTAATTGTATCCAGTTTGCAAATTAATTCCAATTCAGCAGTCTCTCATTGGAGTCTGTTTCTGAAGGTTTTTTTGTTGAAGAATTGCAACTTTTAGGTCTGTAATCGAGTGACCAGAGAGACTGAAGTGTTCTCCAACTGGTTTTTGAATGTTATAATTTTTGACGTCTGATTTGTGTCCATTTATTCTTTTACGTATAGACTGTTCAGTTTGACCAATGTACATGGCAGAGGGGCATTGCTGGCACACGATGGCATATATCACATTGGTAGATGTGCAGGTGAACGAGCCTCTGATAGTGTAGCTGATGTGATTAGGCCCTATGATGATGTCCCCTGAATAGATACGTGGACACAGTTGGCAATGGGCTTTGTTGCAAGGATAGGTTCCTGGGTTAGTGGTTCTGTTGTGTGGTGTGTGGTTGCTGGTGAGTATTTGCTTCGGGTTGGGGGGCTGTCTGTAAGAAAGGACTGGCCTATCTCCCAAGATCTGTGAGAGTGATGGGTCGTCCTTCAGGACAGGTTGTAGATCCTTGATGATGCGTTGGAGAGGTTTTAGTTGGGGGCTGAAGGTGATGGCTAGTGGCATTCTGGTATTTTCTTTGTTGGGCCTGTCCTGTAGTAGGTAACTTCTGGGTACTCTTCTGGCTCTGTCAATCTGTTTCTTCACTTCCGCAGGTGGGTATTGTAGTTGTAAGAACGCTTGATAGAGATCTTGTAGGTGTTTGTCTCTGTCTGAGGGGTTGGAGCAAATGTGGTTGTATCGTAGAGCTTGGCTGTAGACAATGCATCATGTGGTGTGGCCTGGATGAAAGCTGGGAGGCATGTAGGTAGGAATAGCGGTCAGTAGGTTTCCGGTATAGGGTGGTGTTTATGTGACCATCGCTTATTAGCACCGTAGTGTCCAGGAAATGGATCTCTTGTGTGGACTGGTCCAGGCTGAGGTTGATGGTGGGATGGAAATTGTTGAAATCATGGTGGAATTCCTCAAGGGCTTCTTTTCCATGGGTCCAGATGATGAAGAGGTCATCAATGTAGCGCAAGTAGAGTAGGGGCATTAGGGGACGAGAGCTGAGGAAGCGTTGTTCTAAGTCAGCCATAAAAATGTTGGCATACTGTGGGGCCATGCGGGTACCCATAGCAGTGCTGCTGATTTGAAGGTATACATTGTCCCCAAATTTGAAGGTATACATTGTCCCCAAATAGTTATTGGTGAGGACAAAGCCACAAAGTTCAGCCACCAGGTTTGCCATGACATTATCGGGGATAGTGTTCCTGACGGCTTGTAGTCCATCTCTGTGTGGAATGTTGGTGTAGAGGGCTTCTACATCCATAGTGGCCAGGACGGTGTTTTCAGGAAGATCACCGACGGATTGTAGTTTCCTTAGGAAGTCAGTGGTATCTCGAAGATAGCTGGGAGAGCTGGTAGCGTAGGGCCTGAGGAGGGAGTCTACATAGCCAGACAGTCCTGCTGTCAGGGTGCCAATGCCTGAGATGATGGGGCGTCCAGGATTTCCAGGTTTATGGATCTTGGGTAGCAGATAGAATACCCCAGGTCGGGATTCCAGGGGTGTGTCTATGTGGATTTGTTCTTGTGCTTTTTCAGGGAGTTTCTTGAGCAAATGCCGTAGTTTCTTTTGGTAACCCTCAGTGGGATCAGAGGGTAATGGTTTGTAGAATGTGGTGTTGGAGAGCTGCCGAGCAGCCTCTTGTTCATATTCCGACCTATTCATGATGATGACAGCACCTCCTTTGTCAGCCTTTTTGATTATGATGTCAGAGTTGTTTCTGAGGCTGTGGATGGCATTGTGTTCTGCATGGCTGAGGTTATGGGGCAAGTGATGCTGCTTTTCCATAATTTCAGCCTGTGCACGTCGGCGGAAGCACTCTAAGTCCAGTCTGTTGTTTCGACCTTCAGGAGGAGTCCACACAGAATCCTTTTTGTAGTGTTGGTAGGAAGGTCTCTATGGGTTAGTATGTTGTTCAGAGGTGTGTTGGAAATATTCCTTGAGTCGGATTTCAGTGGAGGTATGATTAGTGAAGCGTGAGAACCGGTCCTCCTACAAATGTTAGCTAGAGATGGGTAAATTATTTCAAACACTGTGTAAGTAAAGAGTCCTTTTGGTCACAAATAGTAACTGTTTGAAGTGGACAAATGTGTTTGAAAGGGATCTTCTCTTTCTCTCACTCTCTCATTATGTAGTGTTTAAGTTACATTATTCTTCATGGGCAAAACTATTCTTCCTCTGACATTTAGCGAGACATGATCAATCTCTCATGGGTCTCATATTTTACCAACCTCAAGGAAGATATTCTTGGAGGCTTTTAATAGCAGAATTTATTTTGCTCTCTTATGACTCTTGATGAACTGCCCATTTAAAAAATATTCAAACAACAATACATTGGCCTCCACATTAAAGTGATCACACCAGGAGATCTGGCCGAGATTTTCCATTCTCAAGTGGAAGGATGCTGGGTTTGTCTGCACATTCACCAGTACTGGGCTTGAATTTGCAGTCCCTTCTCTGGCAGAATTCCCACTGAAATCGTGGGGAGTTTTGCCTACACAGAGGCAGCAGGATCAGACCTAGTGTGTGCACTGGCAGCTCTAAACATAAACACATACTACCATTTTAGCTTGCTTTAAATTCTGGCTATTTCAGCAAACACACACAGGTTAGGAAATGAAAATGGGTAAAAAATCAATTCTGCTGTTATGTGGCTCACGGAATGTTTGCAAGTCTGGTGTGTTTTTAAAAAATGGCTACCCAACTGACAACGTATTTTCCAGGGGAAAACTACTGCAATATAAAATATATTCTAATCATTACACTGACTACACAGAAAAAGATATCACTAAAAAAGCTTTGTTTTTAAGAAACAAACAGGTAGCTGCTGTGTCACCTTACAGCTTGCTGATGTAGATTATGCTATAGGAAATGTACTTCATCAACTGAACATATCCCGTAGAAGATGACTTTCACAGTAAGAATAATGATTCAAATCCCATCAACAAGAGTGGTAATTTGCCTGAGTAAGGAATGAGTAAAACCTGAGTAAGACCTCAAGGTTTATCATAATGATAAATAATAATAGCAATAAGTGTTTTGCACTTCCTTAGCACCTTCCATTTGAGCAGCTCAATGCATTTTGCCAGAATTAATTAATTAAACCACTCAAAACCCCTATTAGACAGGCATTAGTACTCCCTTATTTCCAGGTGGGAAAAAATGGGGAAGAGAGAGACTGAATAATTTGCTGAAGGCTCTCAAAACAAATAAGTGATGGAGCTGGGAATAGAACCCAGATCGTTTGACTCACAATCCTGTGCTACTAGATAGCTGAATAGTAAATTCCATTCAGTTTTTTTTAAAACAGATTGAGCTAACAATGTACACTTGCAAAATAGATTCTAAATATTCTCAATTTTTTTACAAATACAAAATGTGCACTACAAGTCCTCATCACAGATTAGCATTTACTTATTCGAGAATATCTGTTTTGTTCAAGAGCAGAGAATTTAAAATAAAATTATTTTTATACTGAACTGCTGAAACAGTACTGTTACTGTATACCCACTGTCTGCATGAAGAGTGAAAATGCATAGGCACCTTTCTGAATCAATATCCTTCTCTTTAATATAAATAAAAGTCTTGTGTATCAGCAGGTCCATATAGCCTTCCTTTTAAAACAACACAACAAATAAAATAGTTAGGCTGCTTGTGGTTTGCATTGTCCTTTTCATCTTTACTATCTTTCAGAGCAAAACTTTGTCCTGTAAATTCAGACTGTCTCAGAAAGAAAACCAAATAATGAGATACTTAAAAATACATTTCCCATATTTATTACTTGTTTTTAAGTAGTGTTTAGTCTATTCGTTTTGTGGAAACCCTATGTTTTATTGATTCACACTGAGGTATCTTACCAGGATTTTAAACTGAAACAAAATAAACGTGTTGTTTTTTTTAAAAGGAAGATACAATTTTAGGAATTATTTTGGGGGCTCTGCTTTGATTTAACGGAGATAATCTTTTGGCAGATCAAGAACCCTGCATGGCCCCTTTAAAAATGGATTGTTCCAACAACTAGGATTGAATGAGTCATTTCTAAACTGCAACTCTGCCAGTGGAATAACAGCTAATAAAAAAAGCTACAGTACCATTTAAAGGAAAATTCCAATGATCAGTTAATATTTCAGAGGCAAACTGGAAATAGCCCTATGCACCTGCTAAGCGGCTTGGGAAATGAGGGCAAGAGAAGCCTTTCCTACTTGTGCACCTGTGTAATATGGCTGGGGAGCACCATCACTGTGTTAACTTGGTGATAGCCTTACAAAAGGGACACATGGTGAGGCCCTGACCTCAAACAGCGGGCAACAGAGCTGGCCTGTGCAAAGAGGAGAAGGCCAAATGTTTCATCCACAAAAAGTATGGTGGAGCTTCAGTGGCAATATGCACTTCCTCATAACCTCAAGAAGAATTTTAGTGAAGTCAGCAAGAATTCTTCCTGCTCTTCCCACTGTAGCACAATCCCTGTGCTTGCCCAATACATGGGTATAACTTAGAGGCAAAGTATAGCCCCAAGTTAGTTAGATAAATATTTACTCTGGATAGAATTCATGTCCTCTGATCAAAGCCCAAGAAGCAACTAGGGATGCAGGACATGTGTGTGTTGGAGGCACGGCTCAGGGTATCTGTGCATAGGAGCCACAGCTACTGTCCAGGAATTATAGAAGCAGCAACATGCTGCTGCACAGCCTCTCTGTGGGGTTTTCTTCTATGGATCAGCCAAAATTGTGGAGTTAGTGGCCATTCCTTCCTATTTGCTTATCTATCTAAAACTTCCCCACATGCTACTGCAAAGATGGGTGCCAGATAATTTAGCTCCACAGCGGAACAGAGTTCCATGTATTCTGTCCTTCCCAATCCCTTTCCACACAGCGGAAACACACTTTGCACTGCACAGAGCACTTACCTGCCTGTGGATCCGGACACAGAATTTCACATATTCTGAACACATCATCTTCAAAACTGTTTTTAAGAAAAACTGTTTATCCTTTTGCCCCTCCATGTCTGGGGCTTTTTCCATTTCTCTCTTCATTTGGGTTGCTATTTAATGATACTTCCTCGCAGAAGGCCCAGTCGAATGCAGAGGCCAACTAACAGAAACAGCTTTACCCCATGATGAACTATAACATTTTGCATTTTTGGTTAATTTACTCTAGCAGGTGGTTAAAACTTCAGTATTTTTTAACCATATGAACACAGATTAGAAAGTATCTTATTTCCCGGGCATTAAAAAGATGACTGTTAGGCACAGATGGTACTCAACAAACTGTTGAGGTGGCAGCATCAGCCCTAGCTATTCTTTTTTCATTATACTCATAACACTATCAAGATAGTCCAGTATGCTTCTGAGTGCCTGAACAGCATGGGGGATAAAGATTTTCTTCTGCTAATCGAGAGTTCAGATAATCAGAAGGGCAGGTGCTCTGTAGCCGTTCAGCAGAAGGGTGGCCTCTCGCGCTGCCAGAGGCTCATCCTCTTCCTCCTCGCAACCCTGGCCAGCGGTTTCTGCTGTGCCCCACCAGGACTGCAGCCTCTGTAGCTGGATGCAGCAGACAAGATTCACCAGTGCGGGCACATGGAGGTGTAAATTAGACCTCCTTGTCAGCTAGGCCTCTCCATTGCTTTTCTCTGTACCCATGAAGGCTAGAAACTACCGGGTGACTTAAACTTTAAAAGTTTTACTGGTATAACTATGTCCATTAGGATTGTCAGTTTTTGCTGACATAGATATACCAATAAAAGCCCGAGTGTAGATACAATTATACTGTTATAACTGTGCCTACAGCTTATTTTGGCTCCTGAAAAGGAATTATCTATAATGGAATAAACATTTTTAGAACTGTGTAACTGCAACTACACTGGGGATGGGGGAGTTGATGCTTTAACTGTATTGGAATAGTTAAAATGGCAACACTTTCTACTGTAGACAAACTTTTACTTTTTTAAGTGAACACTGAGATGCTCATCTAATTCCAAGATGGCAGGAGCTGAATTTTTAAGACAAACACCAAATATTGTGAGATTAGTAATAAAATCGCAAGAGCTGGCAACCCTGAGGTATCAACAGTGAAGCTCTCCCAGTGATTGGAATAATTTTTATTATTACATTGGTGTTTTCCGTTAAACAAATCACAAAGCAGATCAACACATCTCTGCTCTGACACGGCGTGAGAAAGTTTGGGGAGGAGAGTGCCTACTTACTATTTATTGATTTAGTCAAGTTAGACACGGTGTGAGACACTTACCCTTTCTAACTGATGATCAGTAGAAATAATAATTTATTCTGAGATAGTTAATAAAAATAGTTATGGAATGAATGCAAGCCGGATTAACAGCTCTGTATTCAGAAAATAAAATAACTCACATATTACTTGTAATAATGGAAGCCACGCATGCCATTTGTATACAGACACTGAAATCTCTGCAACTCCTGGGACTGTATGTTTTGCAAATTGTACTACGGAAACATTTTTTTATTTTTCCAATTTGGACTCTTAAAGCCCTATTTTTATTTGGAAGCTCTTAGTGCTCATAAAGCAAGATATAAATATAACCCTGGCTAGACACTGGTATAATGCAGACTAGAGCTGTGCTACATTGGCATAATGCAGACACATGTAGCTCTGCCAGTATCACTCCTTTTTTTACCTGCAACACACTAACCTTACTTAAGCAGCACAGACTGCTAATTATGCCATGCTGGTTTGTGGATGTGGTCAGATGTCAACAATGGAGAACACAGAGAACTCGTGGCTCTTTGTGACCAAGCATGCATGAACTTTGGTCCACAGAGGCTGGAAACACAACTAAGCATTAAACTCTTGTGGAACAGACTAATAACCCTTTTTCCCCTCAAAAACTTTCTGATCTGGAAACCTTCTTTGTTTTCTGTATTATTCTGAATATTTTTAAAGGAAGCGATAACAATAGCTACTGTAAAAATATTAATCTCAAGATTTCCTTTTGTAAATTTTTTGACTCTAAATTAAGTTTTCCCCACAACTTGCCACCATTATCTTTCATCCAGAGGCAAAATCCATGAAATATAAACTGCCATCCACAAGGATTTTAATTACATTATTTCACAAATAAGCAGTTTCGTAGAAAATTGTATCATTTGGAACCACTCTGTTCTGTTTTGGGTGAAAACATCATTAAGTAATTTTATGAAACAAGTACGTAACAGAAAGCTATCCATGCCTACTGGGCTCTTTCCAACACTGATCCGGCAAGGCAAAGACAAGGGACCTCACAGGATATGACCCCTGAACTGTAAGTTCTTCTGGGCAAGAACTATGTGTTTAAGGGGTCCACAGAGTACCATACACGCCACTGAGGCTGCAAAAATAAATAAAAACTGCACTAACAGTAAAGTACATATTACATAGAAGTCCGAAGTGTAGAGTTTATTCCCTTCTCTGATTCATATGGTAGAACATGACTCCAATGCTCGGTTCTCCCTTTATGCATGTTGTCATTCTGCTTCCTACATGTGTTTGCAGTGGGTGTTTGCAGCATGCAGGAGACTAGAATGGTAGAGTTGAGGTTTCTGTGCAGAGAAGGGAATTTTGCCCTTGGGATGAATGTTTTCCATAGCAAAAATCTTTCTGTGCGTATGCAGTAGCTAATTTTTAATAACACAATAATTCATGTTTTCTTTTTTCAGAGGACCAGAAGCAATTATAACATATTGTCAACTAACAACCTTGCCTCATTCCATTTATAAAATCAAAGCTGTTTTTTAAATTAATACAAGTGAAAACAAGCATCTTAAACGGGTAAATTTATTTTTCACTTGTTCAGCTTGAAAATGTTTAATCACAGAAGTGCTGATACGACTGTATGTATACTGGTTTGACCAGTGCCATTGGTTGTTTTGCCATTATCTACAGTGGGGAACAGATTCAAGCAATCTTTATTAACACAAGTAGTTCCACTGAATTCAATGGGACTATTCACATGAGTAAGAGTTGCAACAGGAGTTCTTTAGTCTGTAAATGTTAATATAGCTGAGGCCTCACAAACTTATACAGACTGGATGTACTCTAAAGATAATTCTTTATTTGCTCACAATTTATTCTGAGCATTGGTTTAGTCGAGGATTTGTATACTTTTATTTAAGGCGGAATACACTGTGCATAGAACTGTTTTATATATGGTTCAGAGTGGTTCTCAACCTTTCCAGACTACTGTACCCCTTTCAGAAGTCTGATTTGTCTTGCACACCCCAAGTTTCACCTCACTTAAAAACAACTTGCTTACGAAATTGGACACACAAAAATACAAATGTGTCACAGCACACTATAACTGCAAAATTGCTTACTTTCTCGTTTTGTCTGTATGAAATTTTAGTTTGTACTGACTTTGCTAGTGCTTTTTATGTAGCTTTTTGTAAAACTAGGCAAATATCTAGAGGAGTTAATATACACCCTGGAAAGACCTCTGCATAACCCACTGGTTCAAGACAATATGTGAGGAAAGGAAGCAATCACAACACAACATGGATAACTGGCACACATTTAGATTCATATTGTTTGGTACCTGTATAAATTTAATTGTGGGTAATGGAGTCTATTTCACTGTCACTTGGGGTGCTTAACAGCATCCTGTTTTTCTAGGAAGATGAACCAGGCATTCCTGTTTCTCCAAGATAAAAAAAAAAAAAAAGACTGAGAAAAATATTTTTCTAATAGAGGCCAGCCTGACAGAAAAAGGAAATGTACATGAGACAATATCCTCAGCAACAGCCATCCCTTTAGTAAAGTAAACCAGACAATATTCCAAAACTACTCAAATAAATGCAAACATCTGATTAAATCTACAGGGAAAATTTGCAAGGTAGCACAAAATGGAAACTGACAAAGCTCCTATAATAAGGGATATTCATTATACTGTTTTATTTGCAAGACTAGTCTTATTTTATCCCCTTAACATACAGCTTTCTCTAAGATTCATATTGCAGAGAGAATGAGGCAGACAGATGATAATCACCAAGATACCCTATGTCAAAAATTCAAAGTGAAATGGATGTTTTAAGAGATATACTTTGCCAGAGCCATACTGCACCAAACAGTAGGAGCACTTACAGTGCCAAGTTTGAGCATTCGTTTGAATAGAAAAATCAATATAAATGCCTCCATATGACTTCTTTTAGTCTGAAAGCCCAATGGCTTTTATTTAAATTTAGTTCAAAACAGTGTTAATTAAACAACATTCAGTCTGTGGCAGGTTTCTGTTTTTAATAGGAGCAATTGCAAATCATGAAAGAGCTGCTTGCTGGACATTCACAAGTCCTGAAATCATTTTTGGGGCCCACAAACTGTCAGCACATTATTATGCTACATCACAAGGTGATGATAATGCAGCACAGCATGATCTTCACCCAAATGTGATAGTAATGCAATGACATGATGGCAGAGTTTGTTCCATCGAACAAATTCATAGAGGCGGCAACTATAGCTTGTGACACAAACAATACAAATTACGAAACTCCAAGTTACGGCCATCTCTCCATCCTTCGCATATGCCATTGTGAAAAGAGGACAAAAAGAAAAGTATGAATTGCTCAGGAATATATAGACAACTGGGTGAGGTAAGAATAAAGTTAAGCTTTCGGTGCTCTATGTCAAGAATGTAATAGACTGTGAATGTAGTTTTTTGCCACACATTATGTCTCCCTCACTGCCACTCTTCCACTAGGGATTCTGAGAAGTTCTATCCTCCGTACTTTTAGGAGTATAGTTAAATCTTTTCTTTGCAATTTACAGTATGGATTAGATATGTTGATTTACTTTTGATGTTATTATACTATGAAGTAGTTTGAGATGTTTGCAGCATGAAGCTCTGGAGATATATTGTGTATTGTAATATTTTTATTGCATGCACAGCAAAATAAGTCATTATAACAAATGTGTAATAAACAGTTTGTACATTATGCATCCTTAACACTAAAGGTTTTTGCAAAGCTGTTTAAGTGTCAATTACTCAACCTTCCCACTCCCAAGCACATATCGGGGGGGAGGGGGTTGAGTTTGTTTGTTCATTTACATTGCTGTAATGTAACGAAGTTGATCAATCTTTGTTAGGATTTGCTTACACAGGAAAATACCCTTCACTTTTCTGACAACTGTTAGCCCAAACTTAATTTTTATGAGCAAGTTATAAAGACTTCAAAATAGGTCATTGTTAGTTTGAAGTTTAATGACACTTCCCATAACTCTAGAGATGTCACAAATTGAAACCTCATTCTATCTTCGCTATTTGTCTACTTTCAGTGATTTGATAGACTAAAGATGCAGGGAGAAAAATAGATATGAAACCACAACTAATAACTTCTGGTGATATAGTACTAGTTATTATGATGGAATGAAAATCATGCTTTTATTAAAATTTGCCATATGCTCTTTTAACTCTCACCATTTACTTTTTGAAAAGGCAGGAATTGTTTCAAATCACAAAAGTCTGCATAAAAAAGTTACAGTTCAAGAATTTTACAACAATTATGTAGCATTAAAGGAGAAAACTGTACTGCCAACATTTCAGTGATTAATCTTGGGGTAATAAATTAAGTCATTCAGACTAATTAGCTATTGAAGCATTCTACTTTTTGCCAGTCAAGTTCAAAGTGTTGCAGCAACCATAATTTGGGAATTTTAAAGTTTTTATTCCCCCAAGCTAATGTGATGATCAACACCATAACCTGCAGGTGCACTCATAGGGTATTGCATGCTAAAAGCAGTGGCCTGCCATTAAACTCTCCACATTCCTGTACTACTGTTTCAACATGTTGTTGGCACAGATCCAGCCTTGATCATCATTCTGCTGCTGCATTAGGATGATTTTATATTTGCTCTGAAACCTAAAGAACAGAAACTTTATGCATAATATTTTGCCTCCATTTCATTCTACTTTTACTTAATTTTTCTTTACCTTTTATTAAATGTTCACAGAGAAATCCTGAAAATAAAGTCTACTTAACAAAAAAATACATATGATTGATCAAAACAGTTTTATAAGATAGTATAATTGACATTATTTTTTCATTAATATGAAGTCTCCACTTTAAAACAAATTTTAAAGGTACCAGTTAACATTTTTAGGCTGATCTTTCAAGCAGCCTAAAATAATTAAATTAATTACTTATGCTTGGTTCTAACAAATTAAGTGGCGTCCACATGCTGTGATAGCACTGCTTTTCTTGGGCCAGTGCTATATTCCTAGCATTAATGATCATCCCTGTTATGTTAGGAGTAAGTCAACTGTGTGTATGAATTTTCTTTTTTAAACTTTTATTTGAAGATTCCACTTCAAAGAGAATTCTACTGGGGAAATGAGAGACATAGACCGCACCAGGGGAAAAAAAAAAAACCTACAAAGGTAAATCAATTTGGGGGCCAGAAAATCTAGATAGAATTCTTCAAATCAGAATAGTCCTGCTTAGATAAGTAGAAGCCAGGAAAAAGAAAAAAAAAAAATCTGCATTCTAGCCATTATTGAATAGGAGTTATCTGACCTATTCCACGACTGGGGAAGAGGAAAGAAGGTCTCAGTGACAAAGGCAGCTCATTCATCTTGCCCACAGGTATATTTAAATTAACAAAACCTGGTCCGATGAAGTGAGCTGTAGCTCACAAAAGCTTATGCTCAAATAAATTGGTTAGTCTCTAAGGTGCCACTAGTACTCCTTTTCTTTTTGCCAGGTAAAGCTTGACCATCCCCAAGATAGGAGCATTAGCGTTCGTTTTCCTAGTTCAACAGCTTCTACCAAATGGAACCAAACACTTCTACTGTTACAAAAAATAATGAAAAAACAGAAGGGAATTTTTAATTTGAAAACTACACTTTGTGCCTTATCCTGACAAATGTTGAACCTCTACAACTTTAGCTGAAGTCCACATTAGGTATGGGGCTCAACATCACTCAGGATTAAGTCCTATAGCCTACAGTTTCAAGAGTGAAAAGTGAATTTGGGTGCTCTACGAGAGTCACCTTAGAAGACCCTGATTATTTCCAGAAAGTGCTGAGCACCTGCTCTCTGAAAAATGGTCCCCTTTCAGATGCCTCAAGTTGAGTGCACACACCCCGGAAGAAAGCACTGCCTTTGTCGGGAATGGGAATTCAGCTTTCAGATGGGTTGCTTCAATGGATTCAGGGAATTCAGGAAGATAAATATTGCATATAACTCATGCATGACCTAAGGAGTAGGCTATCTGTAAAACTGGTAAATCATTAGAAATACATTAGACATTATAGTTTGCAAGATAAAGATTGAGTCCAACTCTCCTGTAAGCCCAATGAAAAACTGCCACATGCACGTACTGAGGGTGGATCCTCACATATCAGTATGGGTCAAGCCTTTGCTAGGAAGAATGCAGATCTGGAGCAAAGTCACTCTTGGAACAGCATTGATTTCTACTCTTTTGTCCTCATCCCACATATGGAAAGGTGAACGGGATGAAAACACAGTGGGGGAACCAGAGGTGAAAGTAAGCCGGTCCGCTCCGGTATGGCATACTGGCAAGAGCCAGTACACCATGTCAGACTGGACCGGCTTTCCCAGGCTCGCGCTTTAAAGGGCCCCGGGCTCCCTGCAGCGGCCGGAGCCCCGGGCCTTTTAAAGCGCTGCCGGAGCCCCGGGGTAACGGTGGCAGGGCTCCGGCGGTGGTTTAAAGGGCCCAGAATTCTGCTACGGTAGCAGTGGCCAGAGCCTGGGGCCCTTTAAATCGCCCCAGGGCTCCCAGCTGCCTCTGCTGGGAGCTCCGGGGGTGATTTAAAGGCCCCAGGGGCTCCCAGCCGCAGCCGGAGCCCTGGAGCCTTTAAATCTTGATTTAAAGGGCCCAGGTATTTAAAGGCCCCGCCTCTTCCGGTTGAGGCCATGCCTATTCCGGTTGAGGCCACACACCCCTGCTCAGGTCTCCGGAGTACCGGTAAGTTCTTTAAATTATTTTCACCCCTGCGGGGAGCCAATGGCAGAATGGATCATCAGCAAACCATTCAGCCAGGATGGGAACGGTAAGTCAGGGGACAAAGCAGAGGGTCTAGCCCCTCTACTGGATAGCCTCACAGTTACTCAGGGTCCATGTATGAAGCCTAGACCCACAGCCCTTCTATGAAGCCACAAACTTCTCTCTGTCAGGGGGAAAATATGATGCTAACTCCATACATTCAAACTCAAAGTTTTGGAAGCTATATTCCACTTCTGGAACGAGAAGGGAGGGAGTACTTTCTATGGGATACTGTATCCCACTCTGGATCCAATCCTGTAATCCCTTACTCAGGTGAGAAATTCTTACTCACAGGAGTAGTCTGGGTCGATGAGACTATGTGCTTGAATAGGCATAGCTCACTTCAGTAAGGATTTGTGGAATCAAACTGTTTGCTGGTAACAGAAAAAAAGCTACAACACACCTAACCAATTTTATTTTGTAATGCCATTTTTCCAACATTAATGTTTCTTGGTATCAGGCAGTTTATCTAGTAAAATGTTTTACAATACCTTCATTAGATTGTAGTGACGATAAATAAATTTTAAAAACCTATCAGATCACATGATTTGTTAAGGCTGTGCCTTACTATTACAGCTTGTTTTTTCCCATTGCCTTTTAAGATAAACAGTCATAAAGAACAAGAAAAAGTTCAGCAGCACTGATCAAACAAAGCCTCAACTGATAGTGTCTTTTAAAAAAATACTTTAATAAAACCTCAACCCCTAAATAGAACTATTAATTCAAAAGTAAAATGTTCGGCCAACTAAAAAGAGGACTTAAAAGAAATTACAGAAAGCCATTTGTCAATTCATGTCTCAAACTTTCCACATAGCTTTGTTTCCCCTCTCCAGATGCAAATTAAATGCAAGGTAAAAACAATAACCACTGCTCCCAAGGGTGGAAAATGTAATATCTTATTGTGTAGTATTCCTGCTGAGTCAGTTGCAACGGAGTCTCTGTTACAGCTGATCACGTCAATAGTCCTTGAACTAACAATTCTCTAAAAAGGCCTTGACAAGATAGATCAGAATAACTCTGAAGCCCAGATTTAACTCTCAATTGTTTGGGTTTGTGAATAAATTGTCAATAAGGAATTGAAAAATACTTGCATTTTACAGGGAAAGAATATACTCAAAGTCAAAAATTACCCAATAGTACCAAATAAATACCTCCAGGAATTCTCAACAGCCAGACTTTAAAGTTGACCTGAAAAATATTTTTTTTAAATTGGGCTTGTGCCCATCTCTGTTTCGATATTATGTTTAAAGAAGGCATTTTATTGTTGCTTTAAAGTCTGGGAGGTTCTTTCTCTCTTTCTTTTTAAACTTTAGGAATATGAGGAGTGTCAAGTTTGGTCTTTCCTGGCTTTGCCAAAAGATCTCCTAGATGCTCAGTCTATAGGGTTGCCAATTTTGGTTAGACGTTTTCCTGGAGGTTTCATCACGTCATAATCTTTAATTAAAGATTAATCTTCAAATGCTGGAGACACCAAGGCGATCCTAGAGGGTTGGCAACCCTATGCTCAGAGCATGTATACTGTGAGCTCTTCAACATTTATTAAATGAGCATAAGTGTTGAATCTTTAACACATTTAGTTTCTGGAAAATATTAGTCAAGCACTGGAATTAAATGTGTTATATAAAGAAAAAGTGTTCTAAACACCTAATTCAAAATCCCTTCCCCTCTACTTGCTCAGTTTCACTCTCTTAATTCTTCCGATGTCATCTTTTCACTGATTCTCCAGTCACCATAGTGTTGCCCAAGCGTAGACAGAAATCTAAATTTTTAATGTAAAACATGATCAAACAAGTAGACCCTCATACCTCTTCTGAAAAAAAAAAAAAAGTCATTTCGATGATAGGTACAACCTACAAACTGGGTGAGGCCAAGTTGGGAGACACTGTGGCCAGGCTAGCTGGGAAATGAACTGATTCAGCACGTCTCTAGCACTTATCGTGAAGTCCTGGGCTGTTAACTAAGCTGCCCTCCACCTGGACCTGGAGGGAAAGAAGTAGAAGGGTCAGTGGCTCTACCACCTATCCTCCATCAGCAAAGCTGCCCCTGCTGGCACAGGGATTGTACATTGCATGTGCACAAACACATGTGCCTGCCTATAGGCTGAATCTGGCCCATCGTTTTTTATTCAGATTAACTTCACCTTGCCTATTCATTCTTAACCTAGGCATGGGCCGTGAAGTAATATGAACGTGCAAAAAAGCATTTTTCCCATCCTTATTTCCAAGCACAGTTAAACTTCTGTCTGCGTAAGCATGCAATAAGATGCGTAAAATGTCAAAACAATTAGGAAAATGTAGTGTCAAAACCAAAATTGGAAAGAATAAAACCTTTTGTAAAGAACTCCCACACTAAATTCTAGTCCTGTCAGCTTGAAAATCTTGACCTTTTAATGTAGTCCCAGACAATGCTGTACAGTACTGGCCATGTAATGCAGGCTGTATAATGTAGTAAATGCATTTACTGCTGCAAAGCCCGCTTTGTTTGAGCTCCGTAATGTCTATTCTAGGTGGATTATGGGACAGGAGCTGCAAAGGGATGGTCCAGAGAATGTCTATATCAGACTTTCTACAAGGTTTAGGCAATAGCACAAGTTATACAAGAACTAACTTTCAACTGGAAAAATTACTTTTGTCCAACTTGTCCAATTATCTGGACAAGCCATCCCTGTTTCAAGTGGAAATGACTGTTTCTTTGGAAGTTTTTAGAAATCCCATATTTTGATAAAATTTTGAAAAGCAGACTCCGCATTGACAACCACAACTTGATGCATACAGAAAACCACATTTATGCACATAAATCACAAAACACATATTTAGATGACCAACTACCCAGTTTGTGTACCCCAAACTAAATTCCCAAAGCTATTAGCCAGGTACGGAGTCCTTTAAAAATATAATCCATAATCAGCAATGTATTTTATGATCCTATTAAATATCAGTGGTATGAACATATTTTATGAAAGTGCCTTCCTCTTATTTCAATCAAGTCTCTTCCTATCACTCTGAATTCAAATAAGCAGTTTGTTTTGTTCTATAACAGGATGCATTCAGGACAAGTATCATAGCTTGCACAGAACATGCTAAAGCTTCTAAAAATAATCTTACAGGAGGTGCCTCTGGTGGAGGAAATCTCTGTCCTGTCAAGGAAGTGCCACCTTCAGAGAAGGCCATGAGATCAACCTCATCGATCCCTGGGGATCTAGGTTAGGGCCATTCATGTAGAAGCACCAGCTCCACCTCCAGGAATCCTGGGATGGGGGCTCTGCGGAAAAGGTACCACCACTTCAGGCTGCATTTTATCTTTTATAACGGAGACAATTTACCATCCATTGTGTCTGTTTAGTTTTCCGTAGTGTGAAAGTAGAATGAATTATATTGAAATTATAATTCATTAAAGAAATGCTGCTTGAAAGGTTTGTTGAAATATAGTTGTCAGGAAGAGAAACATTAAGGAGTGTGAGACAATGGGTCCTCAAACTAATTAACTTAGAGCTCCTACTGAGCTAGGAGATTGGTAAACGTTAGTATGCAAATAAGATATTTATGTATATTTGTCAGTTTCTGCTTCCTTTTGTCTCCTATGTTAAATTGGCTTTGGCTTATCTGTATAAATAAGTTAGCTTGAGCTTTTGCAGGGGGCTCACATATATCTGGGTGCATTGGCAAAGCGCTTTGCTAATAAACAGAGTGGTCTGAAAAATTCAGTGAGTCTTGAATCTGACTTTGACAGTAGACAAGGACACTGGGCTAGTCAGTTTCTTTTCCATTCCAATTTCTGATACTCATGAATGCTATCTTTCTTCTATAAAAGAAAAGGAGTACTTGTGGCACCTTAGAGACTAACAAATTTATTTGAGCATAAACTTTTGTGAGCTACAGCTCACTTCATCGGATGCTCAAATAAATTTGTTAGTCTCTAAGGTGCCACAAGTACTCCTTTTCTTTTTGCGAATACAGACTAACACGGCTGCTACTCTGAAACCTATCTTTCTTCTATATCTTTCTTAGGTACTTATGCCCCCATCACCATTGTATCTTAGTGCTTCCTAATCTTTAATGTATTTGTCCTTACAACACCCCTGTGAGGTAGCAAAGCACAATTATCCCCATTTAACAAATGGGGAACTGAGTCATAGAGAGACTAAGTGACTTGCCCATGGCAGAGCAGAAAATGAACCCATGTTTCCTACAGCCCAGGGCTAGCACCCTAACCACTGGGCCATCCATCCTCCAGGATACTGTTATGTTTAGGTTTACCACACTGCATGTGAACGCTTAAAGCTAAAAAAAAAACATATTATTCAGATTTGTACAGCTGACAGTAAATGTCCTTTGAAGTTTTAGGAAGTTATGAGACATCTTACAGTTTACAAAATCAAAAACAGATTATATTCCAATTTTAAAAAATACAGACTTAAAAAAATATAAATTACTTCTTGATTAAGAACTTCTATTTCAAGTTCATTTTGTGAGGCCTTTCTTTTTATGGCTCACTAAACACTTGAAAAATGGGAATGAGGAATACTGAATAGAAATGGTGAGAGTGAGTGAAACAGGAAAGCTGACCTTGGAAGAAAAAAGATGGAGTGGAACAGTAGGATTAATAATAGTGTGGAGCGTAACTAGGCCATTCACTATGACTGGGTGACTTTTATCCTCTACTGGATGAATCATTGGACAGTCAGAGAAGCTTAATCCGTAGAGGAATTGGGAAAAGTCAATATTTAGAAGAGCTCCGTACAGAAATGAAAACCCTGCCCCAGAAAACTAAGAAGGCATCAGCATAGGTGCTGGAACTAGGGGTGCTACTGTGCCCCCAGCTTGAAGGAGTTTCCATCCAGCTTGGTTCAATGGCTCTCAGCACCCCCACTATAAAAATTGTTCCAGAACCCCTGGGCGTAAGGAGATGTCACTGTAAAAGTTTAGTCTAACTGCAGTAAACTCTGTTCAGCTTCCCAAATAAGGGAAGAATATACAGGCACAGGCACAATTATGTTCGGAAAACAACATATTTTCAAAAAAAAACAAACAAAAAAACCAGAAAACAAACTAACAAAAAATTTAAAAACAGGCTCTCCTCAACTGCTGGAGCCACATCTGCCTTTTACAAATTATCATAGGAAAGAAATACTACAGTATAGTATAATTTCCCAAGATTTACATTATTTAAGAGTTCATATGCCGGGCACAGGCATTAACATAACACTGGGTCTGGATTTTGATTTAACCAAATGTTAAAAAAAAAAAAAAAAAAAAAATCACTCTCCCCTCTCTATATAAAATGAGAAAAAAATTAATCAATGCCACAAGTCTGTACGTTTAAATTCAGCCCACATGACATTTCCTTGTAGTTTAATTGCTTCCATACAATTTATATCTTCTAGTCACGCTAGGCCCCAGAGTACTATATATGCTTTGTTACAAAGAAGCTCTTGTCCTATAATAACCTCCATAATCAAAGTAAAGGAATTATGGGTAAGGCTGAGCAGACTGAGTGAAATAAACAGGTTTTCAACTTCATCCAAAGCATACTTAAAACAGGAAACGAGTCAAGCCTAACCACTGGCTCTTCCATCAGGATTTGAGAGAGAAAACAGCAGAGAGCTGCAAATGACAGACTGTGTAGTCTCTACATAGCCAGACAGTTGAAATCAGACACATTTATCATTCGGGTTCAGCAGATTACCCTGCATACTGTAGCCTATTTATGCATTATAGAGTTGAGGTGTTCAGGGAGATTTTCTTTTCAATCAGCTCATATTACTTTAGTGAGTTTTAAAAGTTGGTAACACCAACTCACTAAAAAGATTTTAAAAAACCAAAAGAATCCCATAGTGATACTTCTCCCTTCTTATTCTGATTAGCCCAAATGAGTTATAAATCCTTTACTCCTTTAGTTAGGTCAAGTACACATTTTCTGGAATGATCCCAAACAAAAAGTTTAGTGTTCTAGGTTAATAGTATGAAAATATGTAAAAGGTATTTGAACAGTCGCTTTATTTTTGTTACCCTTCAGCATACAATATCTATTTGCAGGTTTTTCTCCCTTTAAAAAAGTACTAGCTGATATTTGTTTTGAACACTACTGTATATGGAGCAATCAAATTTCCTGCTGACACCAACAGATAGATACATAGGTGATTGGTGTCATCCATTCAATACACACAGGACTTTAGGCCTAACCCACAGACAAAGTTGCACTAAATGTGCAATTTTATACTAAGTAAGCTACAGTCGTGCAACTCTGCATGCAGACACTTAAAATCATATAAATGTTGGACTGGAAACGATCTTCTATTGGTTAAATCAGTTTTACTTGTGCCATTACATTTACAGGTGCAAGCTAAACAGATATAACCAGTTTTAAACTGATATAAGAGTATCCACACAGGGATTTGCGCTGGTTTTAAAATAAATCATTGTTAAACCAATTTAAGTTAAACTGGAGCAACTTCTGAGTGTAGACAAGCCCTCAGTGATAGGTTTCTCACATATTTCACCCAAGAAAACCTTTCTTGGCAATATTTCTGAGGCCTACCACAGGGCTCATGTTTAGCCATCTTCAGCTGGAACTTCCAGCAGAGTCATAAATAAGCATTTTAGTCCCCCGGGGAAGCAATCATATTCCCCCCCCCCCCCCCGATTTCTGCCTTCCATTTAGCACAGAGGTTTTCAAATTGTGGAGTGCGCCTCCCTAGAGGAAGTGCCCCACAGTTTGAAAACGGTCGCACCCTGCCAGGAGCCAGCAGATCAGAAGCTGATGGAATGGCCTTAGTCCACTCAGGCCCCCCCGGCTCTCCATGCTGTGGGAGCCGGAGTACTGGCTGGCTGCCCGCTCAGCAGACCTCCCTGCCATGCTCCCTGAGCCAGGCCGCCTCTGCACAGCCTAGTGCTCCCAGGCAGAGTTGGTGGCACAACTTCAAGCGGCACCCCAACATGCTCTTGCCACTGCCCTGAAGGAGCTTGGTGCTGGCCAGCAACACCCTCTGAAGCCGACCGCTACCCACGGAGCCTGGCTGCCATGAGAGTGCTCATTCCTCTTGGGTACCTGGCTCTCAGCAGCCCAGTCACACTCAGCTTGCTACCTGGGGACCTGCCATTGCAACCGGGTCACTCTCCCCACACTCCCTGCACACAGAGCGGAATCACCCCTTACTCCCCTTGGCTGCCCTACCCCAGCCCCATGGCTTCCGGGCTCAGGGTCACACAGACTGAACTCTGAACTTGGCCACACGATCCTGGTGCCCAGCCCAGGGGGCAGGCAGCTGCTGGCAGAGTGGACTCACTCTCACCTGCTCCGGAAACCAAGGCCGTGAGAACAGAGCAACTCCGAAAGTTACCATATTTCAAGTTCCCAAATAGAGGACACTGCCAGGGGAAGAGCAACTGGAAACGGCATTTGGGGGATGCCGGAGGGGTTATTTGGAGGGCACTGGAGGAGGTACCTGTGGCAGGGGTACCCACTGGAGGGGGGGCTGGGCCGGCTTAACCGGGGGGCCCCAGCTGCTAAATGCAGAGCTCCTGCTTCCCCCCTCCCCATTTCCTCCTCTCCCTCCCTCCATATCCCCCACCCCATTCCGCTATCCCCTTCTCTTCCCCTGCCCTATCCCATTCCCCTTCCTTCCCCACTACCTCTTCCGCACCCCACCTCATCCCCCTTCCCCTCTTACATGAAGAGAACAGAATTAACTAATCAGATCACATATTTACCATTTCCTCCAGTGAAACAATCTGATTTTAAAAGCATCTACTCTAAGTATTCATATATGCCTTTGGAAAAGAAACCTTATATTTCAATGGAATTAGATATTATTTGTTATGAATATTCCTTCTTTTCATTTAACTCTAAACTATAATTGTATGTTTAATCTTACATTTGGCAGCCCTTGCTCTTAGTATACAAAACAGACATTGTTAAATAGTCCATTTATAACCAGTGTCAGTAAATATGATCTGTCACTTCAGCTGCAACAGCTCTGTGGAGTCAGCTTACAAACACACTACCTTAGAACTCCAAGCTCTGCTTTATTCAGCAGCTTTTAAATCAAGACCCAAAATAGATACCTCTCAGTCAACAAGATGTCAAACAGCTTTCAAAAGGACTTTCTAAGGCCTGGTCTACATTTGCAATTTAGGTTGATATAGCTATCTACACCCCTGAGTGCTGTAGCTGCACTGACCTAACCCTTGGTGTAGATGCAGCTAGGTTGACAGAAGAATGCTTCAGTCAAACTAGCTACTGTCACGTGGGAAGGTGGCATTCCTACAGTGACAGAAAAAACCCTTCCGTCACTGTAGGTCGTGTCTAAACTACAGGGTATATTGGAATAGCTACAGCTCTATAGCTATGCCACTAGTCCCATAGTGTAGACATGGCCTATGAACGCTAGACATTGTTTCTTACTTGCCTCTGGGTTTCTGCTATAAGAGTATTGCCATTATAATTCAATCTATATGACTGATTTATTTTTATACCTTTGCATACAAATTTCATAACTAATGGTTACAAATTTCATAATATGCTTGTATATTCCAATGATTTGTCAATTCAAAATGTTTAACCCAAATAATAGTTTGCTAACTAACATCTGGCGAATTATGAGGTGAAATTAAAAACATTGGTTCAAATTCTGAATTATTAAACTCTTGGTAATAATTACAAAATGTTGTGCTACTAAACCATAATGTTTTCATCTGCCATTTTTCATTTAGTTTGAAAGTCTGAAAAGTTTTTAAGTTAACCTGAAAATGTTTTTGTCTCCCATTTGAGCAACTGAAAGTATCAAATTTCCTTTAATGATTTTGAATCCACTTCAACACCTAGAATTAAACATAAGCTTGGTTAATAATCACCACAGCTCAATAATTATTAAAATGTAGCTACAGATAAACACAAAGAACAATTACTTTTGCATGTGTGATATTGGTGGAACATGTTCCTGTGAGTATAGCTTTTTCAAAGTTTCAACACAGGCCCTGATCCTGCAAGATACCAAGTGCTCCTACAAAGTGGAGAAACCCCCAACTCCATTGAATTCAACAGGAAGTAAATGAGAGTTGAGAGCACCCAGCACTTCACAGGATCTGGCGCCTACAGTGAATTTAGGTCTGGTCTATATTTGAAGTTGCACCACTTTAATTGAAGGTATTATTGTAAGCCTATTTAAAATTAAATTAGTGCACCTTTGAATATAAATGTCCTTTTTTTCTTACATTGAGTGTAAAGTTCAATTTGAGTGCCACAAAATTAATATAATGTTGCATCTGATGAAGTGAGCTGTAGCTCACGAAAGCTTATGCTCAAATAAATGTGTTAGTCTCTAAGGTGCCACAAGTCCTCCTTTTCTTTTTGAGGATACAGACTAACACGGCTGCAACTCTGAAACCTATAATGAAATGGTGCATGTGCTAAATTAAAAATTAAACTTTAGCTCAATGGACCTCATTAATAAAAGAGATTTTACATTCACAATAGTTCAACAGGACAACTCACCTAAAGCGAAGATATAATTGAAGACAAATTGTTACTTGTCCTGTTAAGCAACTCTATAATTTACAATAGTGAAGCTTATCCAAGTTTATACCCTCTTGACTGGATTATAACAAATTAAAAAGAGCTAGCTGATACCAGATGTCCCTGTATCTTACATACTACTTTCTACTATTTTCTCTTTTATATTCTCTGTAGTTTGACTAACTGCACACCTTTGCAGCAATAAAAATAAAAAGGGCCTAAAAACTAACTATATTTATAAAACATGTTTCATTTCTAATTAATCTATATGCATGGGAGAACCTACTGCAGTTTTTCAGTTCTTCAATTCAATGTTTCGGAGGTAACATTTGGCTTGAAAATTAATTTCTTAAAACTTGGAAATCAACCAAAGCAACACAATCAGCAAACTACCAAGTCCCTGCCAATCTCCCTCATGCAATGCACTTTATCATTAATTGTATGGAAGTTTGCCTGTACCATATATATTGTATACACTGTGTAATACATTTAAAAATTACACAAACATAAAAGAGACATATAAAATGTAAGATGACTACACTCAACAACTAGTCTTCGGGAAACTAGTGTAAGCTTTTGAATAATCATTCATGAAGTTTCCTTCCTGTTCTATTCTATTATTCTTGACCATCCCTACTAACTCACATGTTTATACAAGCAAATGCAACCCTGGCAATGTACTCTTTGCAATTTGTGAGATATATGTAGACTACCTTTAAACACCATTGTTAGCTGGGAAAAGTACCTAAAACTACCAGAAAGTCAGTTTTACCTTCATGCAAGACAAGGAGTTTAAGGACTTTGTACTAAAGAGTATTATTCCAAGAGTAAACGGACATATTATACCTACAATTTTTACTATTAAATTTATTTGCCCGAAGACCATAATTAGGCTTGGCAGAATTCAACTTTTATTTTTTTATAATTTTGATAGATAATATTGATTTTACTTTTAAGCATTATTTCAATTTTTTATCAATTTTCACATTTGTGCAAAATTATGGGGTTAATTTTTTTTTCAAATTTTATCAATTTAAATTTGCACAGTTACATGAAATCATGGGGAGGATCAGATGTTCTTATACATAATTATATAATGACAGATGTTGAGACTCAAAAAGTTAAAGTTTTATAACCATTAAAGCAAAAAATTGTCAATACTACATGTCAAAATATACAGAGCTTTATATCAAACTCTAATAAGTTCTCAAGCTCCATATTTTTTACTTTGCCTATCTGTAAATTTCGGTTATCAATGGAAATATTTTTTGTTGGTTTATGTGTACAATGAAATTGACATTTACCTCTATTTACCATAAAAATTAAATTATTTCAAGTCTAACTATAATCAAATTAGGTGCTCAAACTCAAGATGTGAAAAGTGAGTATGTGTGTGAAAATACAGTTGCACACTTTTCTGAGCAGTGGAATTCTCATTTGTTACTATTAAAACACAAAAAGCCAAATTTTGCTTTCCGGTACTTGCGTACAACCACATTGAACACAGTAGGGTTCCAAATGTGTAACTGTCGGCAGAATATGGCCCACCATCTACAGCTTTTATTAGTGTTTTCTATCATAACTTCCAGCACCAGTGTTACTGGCCTGCAAAAGAAATGTATTAAGGTTTCTCATGGTTGATTCCCAAATATTATCTCTACTGAACTTAAATTACATTTTTCATAATGACTTTTTCAAATCAAGTTTAAATGTGTGTGTGCCTGTGTGTGTATACACACACACACACACACAGAGAGAAAGAAAACTCTTCATTGTTGAAAGTGTAAAAGATATTTTGTTTGCACTGTAATAAAACAAACAATCTTCTTCAAATAATACAAAGCCAAATCCTGAAGTCCTTATTTAGTCCTTATTAGACAAACCATAAAGGACTTTGCGATTTGCACCTTATCAAACTTTGGTTAAGAGAATCAATTTTCAAATTTCACTTGGATTTTCTTTTGTATATGGTACTACAAATTACCAAATCAATGGAATCTATAGACTATGCTGTTCCTGATCCTGTAAGTGTTCTCCATGTGGAACTGAATGAACTGACTGTGGGGTTATGTATGACCACCTGCTTCTTAAACTATATCAGTGGATTGTTTGCCTCTCCTATTGGATTGCAGTGTATCTCTCCTGGGCACAGCCCAGTCACCCAGGTTTTGCACAAAAATGTGGGTCTGACCCAAAGGTGCCACAAGTACTCCTCATTCTTTTTGCTGATACAGACTAACACGGCTACCACTCTTAAAAATCACAGACATTAGAAATGGAAAATACTCAGTAGCTCAAGTCCATCCCCATGAAAGTGGAGAGATAAAGTCAAATTCTGTTCTCAGCTGCAGAGAGGCTATTGAAGTTACTCTGGATTTACACCAGTGTAACTAAGAAAATAATTTGGTCCATAGACTCATGATAAGTAATGCATTAGATATTAAAGTGATACTACTCTTAAACCTGATCTTAAATGAAAGGTACTTTAGCATATATTTAGGAAAACTACTGTAATGGTATAGACTGTATTTCATCAATTACCAGAGTCATCAGATCTGTTTAGTTTTGATGCATACATTTCGACACTCAAATTCTCTGTTAATAAAAGTCAGACATATTTGAATTGTCATAGAATAAACTTTGGTTTTGTATCAAAACTTTCATACCTATAAAGGACTTTGTAAAGTAGTTAAATACACACATTGATTGTATACAGCAGCCATTGTGGACTCAGAAATAGATACCATATACCCTGGAACATTTTAACCCCTTTTTTATTGAGAGGGAACATTGGCAAGGGGACCAGGATTATCCCCTACTCATTCAGAAAACTGTCATGGAAACACTCTACCTTCTACCTGGACAGTCACTAGAGATGGGGAAAAGGCACCTAGATTCCAAAGCATGAATGAAATACTCTAAGAGACATTGCAAAGTGAGTAGCTTTCTAAATCAGAAAATTAAAAATAGTGAATATGTATGACCTCTTGCCTAACACCATCACACTATACATTAATATCAAAGTAAGCCACAGTGTTGCTGCACTTTTACATCAGTGGTTGGCAGTAGTTTAAATACATTTATATTGTTCCCTGCTGTAGACAAGCCCATAGTGTTTTGGACCAACTACTGCAGAATACTGTAGTACAAGGGCACTATTTTTTTTCCTGTTGTGGAACCCAGTTTAATAGAGAGATTGTAAGGTTTATATTACTCCTCTCCCTTTTGGAACTAACTAACATCTTACAATCATTAGGGCAAATAGTTTTATTTGTGAGTACTGTACAGCACTGAGTACATTGTCTGCACTAAACAATAAAAAATAGTAATCCCTATGGCACTTTCAGAAATTGCTTTGGAATTTGCTATGGAAAAGTAGTATTAAGAAAATATGTATGTATAATAACTGCCTTTAATACTATACATCTTGTTGGTCCTTTTTGGAAAAAGCATAATTATACTGTCTCCTTTTGCTTCCTATCTCCTCTCCCTTTCCCTACTCCATGCACATGCTCAATAATATAAAATGGACCAGATGTGAAATCAAGCTTCCAGCCCCCCATTGGCACTGGAAGGAAAACTTGGGGCATGCCATATAAATGAAACACTACCAACAATTACACTTCTTTTTCCCTGAGCAAGCTTTTACTTGTAAATTTTACTTTAAACTGCTAGTATTTACTATAACACTTTTTTGAAATACACAATGGTAAAGATAAAAGTTGCAACCAGTTCCACAAATTTGTTCAGTGCAAAAGCTGTACTCTATGCAGACCTGTTTATCCCCTGGAATGAAATCACAATCCAAACAGAAACACTGAACACACAAAGAGAAAACACTTGAACCTTAGACTTCATTTGAAATATTAGGCTATGCCTCCTATAAAAATAACACCATAAGTGGAAATAAGTACTAGCTAAAGAATCCTTATTACTACAGACACATTTCTGCATGTTGAATAATATGAAATTGATAATGTCATGTACCGAAAAAATGACCATGCACAGGCATGCCTATCTTTCCAGAAATCCTCTTTATTAGAAGAAAAATCACACTTAAGGTTTTTCCACACATGCGCACACAGCAAAAATGTTTTAGAGAACATTACTGCATGAGTGAATGTGTTTATTAGTCTGCTTTCCATCCCCCCACTTCTGTGGTTTGGTATATAATTACAGGGTGGAGCGGTCCTGGGGCTACTTATGTTTCTTCCAGTCATAGCCAGAACACCCCTACAGGAATTAACATGCAAGACTGCGATCTCTACAAGTCATAGCTGGTTCTTGGTCAGCAAAGCTAACCAAAATTTATTGTTCATTAACATTTCCACCATTACCTTCATTTAATCATCTTGAAAATATAGATAGATAGATATCTATATATGCTGAATTTACATTAAAAACCTTAACATATACAAAAATATAATGTGCTTTGATAAAACTTAGGACAATTTTATTTTTGCTGTTTGAACTTCCTTCTGCTCCTCTCCCTCACAACTGATTTATGCCAATGACTCTGCACAAATAAATGTTGAAGGCTGGATGACAATGTAAACTTTTGAAAAGATAGCCTTTAAGAATACACAAAGTTAACCTTATTTATGCGGTCTGAGCAAAACCATTTTTAAAATAAATTAATCTGACTGACCAATCTTATTACTTGTCTCTGACATTACAGATTATTTTTCACTTGGCTCTTAAGAAACATCATTTAAGACTATTTTATATCAGGATTTCTCCAACAAATATTATTTTCACTCAAATATATTATACTCAGTGGTAATATTTGATAGTTTAAAAATTGATTTTTAGATAGCTAGGTGTTATCCTAAAAAAAATACCTCTTTGCCATATAACAACTTTCATTCCACAGATTTTTAATTATAATAAAAAAACCCAGCAATTTAATGATTAACAAATTCTGTTGGACAAATAAAACCCTAACAAACAAACAAACAAAAAGTCCACAACACACACACACACAAAAGATTCCAGGTTAGACAGCGATTCACACAATGTAAACCTTAATTAAAGGAAAGAATAGTAAATTGTGAACCAAGACACGCCCATTTTAAAAAGTACAATAAATAAAGCACTAAGTAATGTAACAAAACAAAATTCCCCAAAACCTGTCCTGATTTTCTTTTTATTATTGATATAGGAGAAAATATAGAAGATATTTTTATTCGGGCTTACATGTGCAGGAGATGAGAGGGCCATACTCTTTTGGCCTATACAGCAGGAATGCATCTAACTTTGTGGGGTTTTCTTGGCTGAATATGAGTAGTTCTGTGTGTCACAACTGTGTGACATGGGCTTGGAGGTATAGCTGACAACCAATTTTAAGATCAGATGAACAAAATGAATAATGATAAGTAAGTACTGCTCCAGGATAACTAGGCCACCTAAATGACACATTCCTTTTTACACTTTATCATAACTTTTTATACTTATTTATCAAATGGAATGTAGAATACTAAAGAAAAGAAGTGCAACTTAAGAAGTGGACAGTCATCTGCAGCAAATGGACTTGTGTGCTCCCATGTAAAATTCTCTTTCCCAGGTAAAAATAGAAGCATGATGGGAAATTGTAAATACTGGTTTTGCACAGGAGCCATATTTGCAGCTGGGTCAGCATTATACGCACAGCACCGGCGAAGGTGAGAGCACAGGAGATCACTTTGATGTTAACCAAAAGCCAGATTGCTGACAAAAGTATAGTAACTCATCATGTTTAATGCCACCATCAGCCAAAACCTGAAAATACCTGTTGGCTGAGTCCTAACAGGTATTAACAGAAAAACCTGTATTTAAGGGTGATTGTTTACAGTGCTATTATCAGTCTCTTTTTAATCTTTTCCTTCTTTCTATAGCTTTGTCATTGCTTGGAAACTCTCTTGGGAACTAATCCTGAAAGACACCCAGTGACAAAGTCTCCCATTGCCTTAGGTGAATGCATCTGATGAAGTGAGCTCTAGCTCACGAAAGCTTATGCTCAAATAAATTGGTTAGTCTCTAAGGTGCCACAAGTGCTCCTTTTCTTTTTGCGAATACAGACTAACACGGCTGCTACTCTGAAAGTTACGTTAGGTGGTAACTCAGAGCACTCAATAACTCACAGGCTCAGACCTTAGATGCATGCTTATTTGAGCCGTCAGAATGTTATCACCAGTGTAGACTAACATAAAATGGCAGAATAGGGAAGGTGTATTTTCATGTTTCACAGTACAATCAAAGGTGGGACCTCAATTCCACAGGGGAACTGCATAGATGGTTTGGGTTGGGGGTTCTGGAATCATCCTCAGGTTCCAAAGTGGTCAAGTGATAAAATCATCATAAAACAATGTCACTGATTTTCTGCAGAATACAGTCTTCACTACCTTTACTTCTAACCCTGTCATACATTGTTGATACAGATGGCATATATTATGTCATGGCTGGGTTCAAGCTCAAGGAGCTTCCTATTTCCCTTGATGGGAAGTTGTGCTAAATGGATATAGATCTCCTGCAGCCTGAACAGTTGAACCCCCACACTATTCCTATGTATTTGTTACATTAACAAGGTTTTCTATCACTGACTGTTTACAAACTGAATATTCTACCACTTTGTTTACAATGAACTCTGGAGTACAGGAACGAATCTATTAAAAGAAATTTACCAAAATAAATACAATGATTATCAGGCCTGCTTCACTACTATGCACCAGTTTGATGTCGATGTCAGAAATAAAATATAATACTCTTTTGGCCAGAATTATTAAACAAAAAGATACTGGATGATGTTGCCATACATATGTCTAAAAAAATAAATTAAAAAAAAAAATCACTCGTATAAGGAAGCATCCAATGTCACTAAAGATATGGAAGCTAAAATTGTAATTTACACCAGTTGCACTGCAGAAATACATTCAATTTTCAAAAGCCACCCAAGATATGAAGAAAGGCCTTGTAACTAATGCCAGGAGGCCTAGGTTATGTTCCTATATCTACCACAGACATTCACCATAGGCAAGTCACAAAACTACCCTATGCCTGTTTCTCATTTCTGTAAAATGGGGATAACAGTTCCCTACCTGACAGGAGTGCTGTGGGGCTTAATTAGAGAATGTAAAGTACTTTTGGATTCTCAGATAGAAAGCACTACAGAAAAGCACAGTAGTGCAGCCTAGTAGATAGAGCACTGGACTAGGCCTCAGGAGACATGGGTACTATTCCTGGCTCCCCCACTGCCCTGCTGACAAGTGACTTCACCTCTCCGTGTCTCAGTTTCCCCATCTGCGAAATGGGGATGATAATGCTTACCTCCTTTGTAAAGCGCTTAGTAATATACTGATGGAAAGTGTTATCAAAGCGCAAGGTAACTTTATTATTTTTGTAGTGTCACAGAACTGTCTAATAAAGGATCATGTTGTTGTGACTATGTTAATAAAGGATTGAACTAAGGACACTAAAGCAACTTAATCGGAAGACCCTCATTTTTGTGAGTTTCTGTCTCAGTTATTTAACCTAGTTTATTTGAATGCATGTGCATTAATACTAATTAATGTGGAAACAATGGGAAAGGATAACCCTATATCTCACTGAAATAAATGTTAATATACTGCAACATTTAACCTGTGACACCATTTAGGTCATATTTTAATGCCTGCAACACAGCATATACTCACCTGAGACCATGAAAGCAATCATACCTATATTTTTCTCTTGCTCTTGATTAAATTTTCTCATCCTGTTTACATCCAAGAGTCCTTTGATAAATTTATCATGAAAAAATCGTGTGACAAACCATGACAATTGTATTATGGTGGAGTGAATTGACTGTGGTAATCTACGTAAATGTCTCTTTTTCAGTACTAACAGTCAAGATAATTTGCAAGTCAAGGAGATAAAACAAAAGAACCTACAGGATACAGAAACTTCACAAATGGCAAATTATCTCCTATCCATATTCGGCCCAGCCTTTAGGCAACTTCATCATTCCTTATAGACTCACTTGTAAACGGGTGTGCCCAGATCCTCCTGAATGAAATTCCTTAAAATGGAGTGATCTGTAGAATGTCTCTCTATGATTTCTATGGTCTCTATGTGTATGTGGCTTGTGAGAGTTTCATAAACTTCTCCATGGCACCCACACCAATTTCTGAGTTTCAACAACCTACATAAGACCATTGGCAACCATCCCATCCCATAGCCTTTGCTATCTCCACTTCAGCATCAACATGTGAGAAATATGGTAACCAGCCAATTAACCCTTCCCCCTTCATCATCAAGCCCCGGCAAGCACCTTATAGACCCCATAACTAACCCCCCCCCCAACCAGCTTCTGTGTCAACATAAAGAAAAGGCGTAGTTGTGGCACCTTAGAGACTAACCAATTTATTTGAGCATAAGCTTTCGTGAGCTACAGCTCACTTCATCGGATGCATACTGTGGAAAGTGTAGAAGATCTTTTTATACACACAAAGCATGAAAAAATACCTCCCCCCACCCCACTCTCCTGCACACACTTGCGCTATATTGATGACATCTTCATCATCTGGACACATGGAAAAGAAGCCCTTGAGGAATTCCACCATGATTTCAACAATTTCCATCCCACCATCAACCTCAGCCTGGGCCAGTCCACACAAGAGATCCACTTCCTGGACACTACAGTGCTAATAAACGATGGTCACATAAACACCACCCTATACCGGAAACCTACTGACCGCTATTCCTACCTACATGCCTCCAACTTTCACCCTGACCACTCCACACGATCCATTGTCTACAGCCAAGCTCTGCGATACAACCGCATTTGCTCCAACCCCTCAGACAGAGACAAACACCTACAAGATCTCTATCAAGCATTCTTACAACTACAATACCCACCTGCAGAAGTGAAGAAACAGATTGATAGAGCCAGAAGAGTTCCCAGAAGTCACCTACTACAGGACAGGCCTAACAAAGAAAATAACAGAACGCCACTAGCCGTCGCCTTCAGCCCCCAACTGAAACCCCTCCAACGCATTATTAAGGATCTACAACCTATCCTGAAGGATGACCCAACACTCTCACAGATCTTGGGAGACAAGCCAGTCCTTGCCTGCAGACAGCCCCCCAACCTGAGGCAAGTGCTCACCGGCAGCCACGTGCCACACAGCGGAGCCACTAACCCAGTAACCTATCCTTGCAACAAAGCCCGTTGCCAACTGTGCCCACATGTCTATTCAGGGGACACCATCACAGGGCCTAATAACATCAGCTACACTATCAGAGGCTCGTTCACCTGCACATCCACCAATGTGATATATGCCATCGTGTGCCAGCAATGCCCCTCTGCCATGTACATTGGTCAAACTGGACAGTCTCTACGTAAAAGAATAAATGGACACAAATCAGATGTCAAGAATTATAACATTCAAAAACCAGTCAGAGAACACTTCAATCTCTCTGGTCATGCGATTACAGACATGAAAGTTGCGATATTACAACAAAAAAACTTCAAATCCAGACTCCAGGGAGAGACTATTGAATTGGAATTTATTTGCAGATTGGATGCAATTAACTTGGGCTTGAATAGAGACTGGGAGTGGCTGGGTCATTATGCAAGGTAGCCTATTTCCCCTTGTTTTTTCCTACCCCCCCCCCCCGCCCCACACGTTCTTGTTAAACCCTGGATTTGTGCTGGAAATGGCCCAACTTGATTATCATACACATTGTAAGGAGAGTGGTCACTTTAGATAAGCTATTACCAGCAGGAGAGTGGGGTGGGGGGAGGTATTTTTTCATGCTTTGTGTGTATAAAAAGATCTTCTACACTTTCCACAGTATGCATCCGATGAAGTGAGCTGTAGCTCACGAAAGCTTATGCTCAAATAAATTGGTTAGTCTCTAAGGTGCCACAAGTACTCCTTTTCTTTTTGCGAATACAGACTAACACGGCTGTTACTCTGAAATGTGTCAACATAGAGCAATATGCAATGACTAACTTCATTTTAAACAGCCAGCAACCCCAGGGTCCCTTTATCCCCACCCCCTGCCCCAGTGCGAAGAGTCTCCTTTGCCCCCATCATCAATATTCCCTATACGGAATTTAGTAAAAGCCCTCATTTGCCCCTGGCCCAAGTCCCTGTTACATCCACCTGTCCGTCCTCCCCTCCCCAGCCAGCCCATGATCCCTTTTACACACCCCCTTACACAGCCAGCTTAAGGTCCCTTTTACACTCCTCCACACACACATAGCAGGCCCAAGGACCCCCTCCCCCCAGGGCCGGTGCAAGGCCCCTTTAACCTCCTCTCCCCACCCACACCCAACGAACAGCGGGCTCAAGGTCTCTTTCAGCCCTGTCCTTACAGCTGCCCCCAGCCCCCTTCGCCCCGCCCGGGTCTCCAGGGCACCCTGGGCCCCACTTACTTGAGGAAGTATCTCTGGCCCGTGTGGGTGAGAGCCATCTCCCAGCCGGGCGGCAGCGGCAGCTCGTCGGTCACGTCGTAGGACTGCTGGCGGAGGTGAGCGTGCTGCTGAGCCGGGCTGGGGGTGGCCCCGGCTCCGGCGCCTAGCAGGGAGGCGGGCGAGGAGTGCGAGCGGACATGCTGGGCACCAGCGGCTGCCAGCCGGGGCGGGTGGCTGCCCGAGTCAGTGCTGGACTGGCGGGAGTGCGAGCCCGAATCGGGCTCCTTGAAGAAGGACTCGGGCAGGATCTTCTTCCTCCAGGAGCTGGGCTTGGGGTTCATGACCGAGTTGAAGAGCGCCTCGAGCTCCGTGTCCAGGTCCTGGGTGACATGGATCACTTGCTGCCCCGGCGGCGGAGGGACGGGAGTAGGGTTCATCTTCTGCCCCGCAGCACGAGCTCAATGCAACAAACTTCCCCACGGGAGGCAAAGAATCAGCAGCGGATCAGGGATCCAGGGCAGGTCTCCCCTAAAAACGAGTCTGTACCCCGTCAAGGGTTGGGCAGTCAGCAGCGACCGGGGGGTGGTCCCAGGCAGCACCCGCACAAACGAGTCTATATCCTCCAGGGGAAGGACAATCAGCGAATGAGGGGTGCAGGTAGTGCCCCCCAAATGCCTGTATCCTACAAGGCCCTGGGCGATCAGCAGCAGATAAAGGCACTTCAATCCAGCCCCCCACAAAACGTCACTGCACCCCTCCCTCAAGTGCCCGGCGTCCGGACACCCAGCAGCAGACCAAGCAAGGGGTCCGAGCCAGTCCCCTCAAACACGAATCTGTATCTCGCACGATCGAATGCATCCGAGTCAAACCCCACGCAAAGTTATGCAACTTTCTCTGAAACTTTGGCTACTTGCTGCAATTCCCTGGGAGGAGGAGGGGGCTCCTTTAAAGGGCGAAGGAAGAGTTCTCGCGGCTGTCACCGGGCGAGAGCTGGCTGCTGCCCGGATTCCAGCGGGGAGCAAGGCACGCGGGGGAGGGGGGAGGTCTGAGGCGTTCCGAATCCGAACGTGGGGACCCGGGGAACGTTCTATTTACCACCAGGGCCCGGATCCGGGCCGGAGTCGCTGGCTCTCCGCCTCCTCCTCCCCCAGCTGCAGAGGCGGGCAAGATCAGGACTTTGCTTCTTCTGCGCTGGCACCGCGTTGCAAGGGCGAATTGGAAGGCTGGGGGTGATTCTGTCCTCACATCCTCACAATCCAGGCTGCCTAAGCCTGACGCACAAGGCGCTTTGCGCTACGGGGGCTGCGTCGCGGCTGCTCCCAGTCCCGGACTGTCCCAAACAAACTTTGTGAAAAATTCTCAAGCCTGAGAATAAGGCGGTGCAAAAAGTTGGGGAGCGGCATTATTCATGAGCAGGGTGCCCGGGGCAGCCCGAGCCCCGCCCCCTTCTCCTCCCTTCCGAGCGCCAGCCTCCGCAAGCCGTCCTGGAGTCTCAGCTATGCGAGGAGAGGCTCTCGGGGGTGAGACAGGGGAGGTCTGCCGGGCTCTCTTCATTCAGAGTCCCCAGCGGCGGGGTTGGTTCAGATTGCAACACTTGAAGGCACTAGTGGCCTTATTAGGCGGAGCAAAGGTGCCGCCTGGTCGGCTGTAAAGAGAGATCGGCCCGCCGAGCCCCTACGGGACCCGCAGAAGGGCACAGACTCCCCCGGTCTGCTATACCAGCCCCGATTGCAGCGTCGGGCCAATGTCCGAATAACAAAGCCAAGCGGTGCCGTTTTCCCATTGTTACCATATTTGGTATCCTGAAGAGGAAATTCGATCTCCCACCCCCGCTTCTCAGCTCTGTGAGACACACCCGGGCGGGTAGAGCGAGCTTTGACCTGTGGGAGGACCCCTGCCCCACGGGGCGGGGGGGGAAGAACCCTCGTCTCCTGTGTCTCTGTGGGGAGAAGAGCCCTGCCCTGCGGGATCCCCTGGGAAGGGCTGTTCCCCATGCGATCCCCACAACTTTGGGGAGGATGGAGCATGCCAAGTCCTGTTAGGGAAAGAAGAGCCCTGGCTTACTTAGGGTCCCCCAACTCTTTAGAGGAAATCTCTTAATTCCCCCTAAAGGAATGAGGTGGCACCAGCTCTCCATCTTCCTGGTAAGGCTTCTCACAAGAGACCCCAACTCCCCCCCCTTCCCTTTAATTGTTGCAGTCTCTTTGGGCAGATATTAGCGAGAGAGCCTCCCTGGCCCCTTGGAGATGGAGTCCATCTGCAATACAAACACAAGTGTACTTGTACAAGTGTAACCCTGCAGAGTTAATTAATCCAACAGAGTTAATTCCTTATTGTAATGAGGGGACTATGGATATATCTTCAAACAACGCTGAAGGCTCCAGCTGGAACATGATCTGAAGTCACAGTTAAGGTCTCATCCATTCTTCAAGCTGGGGGTTAAACCATGCTTTAACAGAGGAGAAGAAAACTGTTTTAACTGGTTGCCCTGACAGTTGTAATTTAGTTGACCTATTTTTTAAAAATTGCCAAATATGAACCCATGCTTTATTTATGTGGGGAGGGACAGGGGGAAACTAGGATGTAACCCAAGCCCCCAGTATGGATGTCATATTATGAACAGGGGGCCTGAACCATTTTACCTAACACAGTTTGGTATAGAGGTGGCAAGTTAAAGTTTGTGTCTTTACATTTATTTCATGCAACAGATATTTTATATTAAAATGGATTTTGAAACTTCCTTTCCATCAACATTCTATGTTTCATTCAAGGTTGCAATTCAAAGAAGTTCCTATAATGCTAGGAAACAGTTTTTTAAAAACTGGTTTCTAAATTGTTTCCTCTAGCAGCATTTTAGTTCTAATGGAGACAAATTATTACTTTAAAAAAAATTCTCAAGACTGTTCAAAAACTGTGTGATTCAACACTCAGAGCAAAACATTTCTTAGATGAAGCCATTTTTAATGGCAGTTTCCTAGCATAGTGTGCTTAGAGCTGAGATGCTATGATGACTGGTGCCACTATAGGAATCTAGACAGATAGAAATGAATGGCAGTGAGATGCTGAGATCCATAATGACACAAAGTATCTGTTTCTAGTTATTTCCTCTTCACTGTGTCCCATAGCCACGCAGAATCTATTTTAAACCGTTTATAAAGAGGTTGGCTTTATGACGACAGGTCAGGTCCGAACTTTCTCTAAAATTTTATCATAGACCCACCTCAGTCTGATACATGCATAAGTAGTAACATTTCAGCTCTAGCTCTGATATTCTTCTGGATCTGTCCTTACCTCTATTCATCAGGCACATATATCCTACAGTAACAACTAGTTAGGTTTGTCATAGAATACATTTTGCTCCATTTAATTTACATCCAGTAGCCTAGTTGCCTTCAGAACTTTTTCCTCAGATTTCCTATAAACTAAAAGATCATTCATATACAGTTCCACTACCTTCAGGCCTTGCAGAATCTCACTTATTTTCCCAGTGAAGATTCATGAGGTACTTTTGATGCTTTAGCTTGTCTTTGTAGTTTTTAAGCATACACTGATAGGGTGTGCATTACTGAGCTATTTGCACATTTCACAGGTAGTCAGAGACATTCAGCCTTTGGCTTTGTGCCTCACAATACACCCAGGGTGTGTCCCAAATGTTCTACTATTGCCCACCCTGATGTGGTTTATTTAGTATTATAACAGCCATGTAAAAACACTCTCTAGCAGACATAGCTAAGCTAGCAAAGGGCAACCTCTTCCCTTCCCCACTACCACATGGATGCAACTACGTTGACAGAAGAGTGCCTCTCGTGGCATAGGTAATGTTGTTCAGGATGGTGGTGGCCTTATGCTGACAGAAAAACTGCTTTGGGTAGTGTAAATTGTGTCTACGCCCAGGGGGTTCTGCCAGTATAGCTATACCAGGAAAGCGTTTGTGGTGTGGACAAGGCCTAAATTTGACTGGCATAGCTATTCTAGTACATTTCACTTGGGTATACAAGGTCCTCAAAGAATTTGCTGGTATAGTAATGTCAGTTAGGGTATGATTTTCTTAGTGCACCATTTTAATACCAGCAAAAGTCCTACTATAGGCACAGACATACCAGCTTAAAACTGCTTGTATTAGTATAGCTTATTTTGCATGGAAACTGGCACAAGCTATATCAACAAAAGGACATCTTTGCTAGTCTGAGCTATGCATACATTAGCCATACTCTTGTACCTATAATGGCAAACCTCTTCTAGTATAGACCTGGTTGTGATTCAAAAACCAATAGATGCAAGACGCAATTTGCAAATGTGCCTGAGGAAGGCTCCTCAAGTTTGGATTTCCTTCCTCTCCCTCCTTAAGGAGGTTATATGACTTGCCCAAGATCAGCACGTGAATGAAGAGTAGAGCCAGATATCCTGACACACAGGCCTGTTTTGTATATGTATTGTAAGCCCACTAGGGTTGCTGGGAACATGATGTCATAAACAGTGGCAGTATCACATTTCCTAAAACATCTAGAATGCACATTTTTGGTTACAACTGAACAATCTAAACATATGTTGTCAACCAACAGAATACAGCAATATTTTCTTCACTTCCTGTCCTTAACTGTTGGGTAATGTTGTGCACCATTAAGCAGATGTTATGGTCCATCTCAGAAATAGCTGCAGCTATTGAGTGAGTAAAATTGGTAAGGTGCTTTGTAACTGTTGGGGTAAAAAGCTACACTATAAATATTAAAGGATTGTTTCTAATACACTATCCAGCAAATCATACTTTGATTTATACCTGATTTGATGCTGTGATTTTCAATAAATTATACAAAGGACCATAAAGTAAACCACAACTTTTAGCTTTTTTCCCCCTGTAAATGAGAACGAACCAATTCTTAAATCTAAGTATATAAAATGCTAATCACTCATCTAAAACAGTAATTAAAACAATTTATACCTATTTTAAAAATACATATATTGCTTTCTCCTGAATCATCCTTTGGATTAGGGCTTGATCCTGCTAACCCTTACTCAGGCAATTAAGGGTTTCCAGATTTGGGCCCTAGGATATGTGGTTTATAACTGATTTATACTCCATAGCATCTTTCTTCCCAAAGAACTTTACAAACTATATACATCCAATACATCTAAAATGCAGTCATCATTGGGGGTGTCCGGTGATAAACTCATCAGTATGTGGGACATCACAACAGTTGTGCAAAGATGACATTTTTGCAAAGGACACCAAGGTAAATGTCTATGAAAAGAATACTATGGAATCTTTAATGTTCATACGGCACAGGCAGGACCTAAATTTTTCCTTTCGCTTCTGAGAAACCTGATCAGATAGCTCTGTATTAACATTTTATGGATGAAGGTCTGAGTCAGCCTTGTTGGGATTTGAACGTTTGGTTCACACAGTCTAGGTAACTCAGACTGCAAGCTGAGACCCCCCTACACCATCCCCTGAAGCAGAGAGAGAATAGGATCAAGTGATTCAGCTATATGGTTTCCGGAAGGGAATGGCAAACTTGCAACATTTCAGCTTTTTTACAACGTAAAACCCAGACATTTTAAAAAACAGATACGTTACATCAGGATGAGTAAAATAAGGGTGGCTTAGCCTTTAGCCTCTCACTTCAGGACATGAACAAACCACTAATTCCTGGATTTAGGAAGAAATCTTCCCTATGGGCAGTTTATTCCATATCTGTCCACTGTGGATTTTTTCCAAGTTTCTTTAACACAGCTAGTACTGACCACCATCAGAGATGTTGACCAGACAGAGGATGGAAATTGCCATGTTTCTACATCCTGATGGGCCAATGAAGATGACAGAATATGCAGAAAAGGCAAACTGTCAAATTGAGAGTGAAAATGCTAAGCAAAAGATTATATGAATGATAGCAATGCAAACAACTCAACAAGTGAATCAAACAACTGAATCAAAATATATCTTATTTGTTAGAATAAAAAATGTTTAGGGACTAGTTTAAGTGATGCCTGTACTTTGAACTTGCATAATTAGAAGCTATCCTGATTGCCATTTTTATGTAAACCATTTTTATGTAAACCATATATGCAAAGTTTTCTGTACTAAAGCTATCATTGTTTGCCATAGGTTCATGGAGTAACATTAGCCTTGTGCAGATGTTTCCTGACTTTTGCATCCATGATGTATTAGCCATCTGATCGGTCATTAACAAGGTAAATTCCTTTTTGCTCATTTGTATATTTATAAATTAAAGTACATAAATTCCAAAATTGTTATGCTATTGCCAATGAAAGTGTATTAAGTTTTACAAACAGCAGAGTTGGCTAACTAGTGTGTGTGTGTGGTGGTGGTGGTGGGGGGGGATCTTACACCATTTGAAGTGTGGCAGAAATGTATTCCATATATTCTGAAGCATGCTTGGTCATGGTGGTTTGTATCTCAGCCTGAATGCTATTTTCACTTAGGTAAAATTGGGTGTATATATATATGTTGTTTTTCTTGAAACAGGAGCTTCTTGCACTTTGATAAATAGCCTGAAAGGTTGATTGGATTGATATAATTTACTGTATGTGTCTAATTCATACAGTCGATAGTCATGATAATCAAATTGAAATTCTTTATTACACAAATCATGTAAATGGCATTTGTTTTGCTCTTAGTAGTCTGCTCACTAATCCATCTCCAACAGGACTGCTAGTAATATTTGAAGCCTCTGAGCAGGTTTCAAACTACCAACTTAACACAAAATCTGCCGTAAAAATGTCCCCAGCACTCCCACCACACACTAATATGGATCAGGTAAAAGCAGGGATTTAAAATTATATTGGGACAATTTTCACGTGCTATATTCAATCCTCAACCAAAAAAAGCTTTTATGGTCCAGTATCTTACAACATGGATGTAACCTAAAAGGGGGGTGGAGTCTCCACAGAGCGGGGGCTGTGCTCCACACCAGACCCAATAGGGTGTGATAGGAGATGTACTTCCTCTTCCTTTGATAAACTAGTTAAAGTAGGTTTCAGAGTAGCAGCCTTGTTAGTCTGTATCTGCAAAAAGAAAAGGACTTGTGGCACCTTAGAGACTAACAAATTTATTTGAGCATAAGCTTTCGTGAGCTACAGCTCACTTTCTGAAAAATTTTGTACTGGTGAGCCCTTTCACATAGCAAGCCTCTGAGCGCGACCCTCCCCTTATAAATTAAAAAAACACTTTTTTATATATTTAAACACCATTATAAATGCTGGAGGGAAAGCGAGGTTTGGGGTGGAGTTTGACAGTTCGTGACCCCCCATGTAATAACCTCACGATCCACTGAGGGGTCCCAACCCCCAGATTGAGAACCCGTGAGTTAAAGGCATAATTTAACCTAGAGAGATAATCTTGCATGACGTTTAATCTCAGTTTTTCATTGCTACAAAACACCTGTTGCAATCAGTGGAAGGTTACAAGATATAAAAGACTTTGGGGCTTGTCTACATACAAACTGGAACTGAAACAAAATAAATTCTCACACCCTTAGTTATTTTGGTGCAAGTCTGTATGTGAACAATTATTTCATACAAACAGTGCCCTATTTTGATTTGTCATTACCATTTTAAATGAAATCTGGCAGATCCAGGAATAAAACCCAAGTCTCCTGTCTTCTAGGTACAGTGTATACAGTATGGGACAAGGGCCGTCCCTAGCCATTTTGATGCTCTATGCAGCCCCAGGCCTCCGCAGGGGTGGGACTGGGGGGGCAGGAGGGAAACCACCCCCCAGCACGAGGAGGCGGAGTGGAGCGGGCTGGGGCCGGGTCACTACACTTCCTGCCGCCCGGTGAGTGCAGGGCAGCCAGGCCGACCCCACACTCACGGGGCAGTGGGAAGTGGAGTGACCCGGCCTCAGCCCGCTCTACTCTGCTCTCCTGGTTCCCGGCTTTGGAGGGTAGGGGGAACCACACCCCAGCACTCACCAGTGGGTGGCTAGGAGCTGGCAGAGCGAAGCAGGCTGGGGCCAGGTCGCTCCACGTATCACTGCTGGTGAATGCAGGCCTGACCCCTGCTACAGTGCTCAGGGGAGTGGGGGCGGGGCTGGGGCGGAGCAGGGGTGGAGTGGGGGCAGGGTTGGTGAGAGAGAGAGAAGCTTTTGAGTCTACACAGAGCTCTTCTTCAGGTCTCAGAAACTTACTTGGAATGTCACAGCTAAATACGAGGTAGAACAGATTGTTTAGCTTCACGAACTAACACATATTTCAATGCCCATGCAGACCAAATTGGAGGATCAGTGCAAAAAATCAACATTTATGACTTGGAATACACATAGGGAGCAGATCTGCTGGGTAAAGAGAGGCCATTTTAAAATAATTGTTCAGAGTAGCACCACGCCTTAACATGAAATGTAAATGCAACAGATTAATAGCTTTAAAGATTGACATGTTTATCATAGTCATACTTAACTTCCTTAGAGAATATTCTCAGGCTTTATTAATTACTGTTTGCAAATTGCTCCAAGATCTTTGAATGAAAGGCCATATTATCATAATTATTCTATTATATAATTGTAAAGATTGGGTCCATGTTCCTGCTATAGGCTTCCATTTTTAATAGTTATAATTAAAATTCAGCAACAATGTACACTTCCTATTTGAAATTTGTCACACAAAGCCACAGCCCGTTTTAGTCATTCAGTAGCTTTTTGTGTTCAAATAATGGAAAACTAACTTCATTTCATTACACACGGTACACAAATACATCATAGCAACAGCTCCAACAATGGCGTATTACACCTTCCAAAATATTTTTTTAGACTTGAAAACATTGCATAATGATGCCAAGCCAAGAGCCAGATCTTTAACTGTGGCTGAGGAGGAGACGGCACAAAAGAGATTGTATGCCACCCCCAATCCTGACATTGGTCATGTGCAAGTCTACTCTCCAGAGAGCTGAACGCCCGGTGGCTGCTCTAAATTGTGACGTCTGCCAAAGGTCCCGAGACAATCAGAGATGTTCTAGGCATGGTCCCTTCCCACTGGCCATGCTCTCTGAATAGCAGGCACCAATGATAGTGGTGATGTAAGAGTTGCTATGGTGGCTCGACACCAGCTGATCTTTCTCTTTGCTGGGAAATCCATACATGGCTAATTAAGCTGGCTCCATAGAAGCTTTGAACAGGCTGACCAGCACAATGCTGCCCTAATGCATCAATGGATTAGGACCAAGGACTGTAATTGATTTTTATGAATGGTTGCAGTCTCAAGTATCGCCCAGATTCAGATACTAAATAGCACTCTTCTCCACAAAAAGTCCCACTGAAACTAATGGTATTTACCTATAGAGCAAGGTACTGAATGTTGCTCCTAATCAAAATCTGGCATTAACCTAAACATACAGATTTTAGGGATAAATCTTATTCCCTTATTCACACAAGCAGATTGCATACAATGAGAGGCAACCAAGAGATCTCTTAACGGTGCTGTGGTTTTTCTTTTCCTTTTTTATATTCAAGATACCTTTTACTCTTCTTGCAGAAACAAGACCACTTCCTATTCCTCTGTGCATTATTATTTTTTCAAGTTCTGAAAGTGACCTCAGAACCAGCTCTTTATTTTTAGTGGCAGAAAATGGAGCTGATAAATAGGTAGCCTATTTAAAAATTAACTGGATTAGAGTTAGGGACATTACCTCAGTGTTTTTAATAATTTATGAGAAGAGAAGAAGGCCATGTGCTCTCCAACACTTGAAGGGTTGATTCTGGAAAGCAACAGGAAAGTCATAAGGAAGGAAGGAAGGAAATTTTTACTTATTTCCTTTAAAAGAACTCTCATTCTGTGTGCTTCAGAAATGGGTGAGATTTGAAATGAGCACTGTAAAAATTCCAGATCCAGATCTGTATTTCAACTTTACCACAGCTCAGGGGTACTGAGACTGGGTTGCTAGTTCAGGTCCTTGGGTTACATCTGCACTAGAGAACTGAACCATTGGTAATTCAATCAATGGAATTATACTGGCGTAAGTGGCCCTGCTGCAGTGCATCCAAACTGGCCAATATGTTTCAGATGCAGTTTTACCCTGCCTCCACACGGGTACTCTATTCCATTGTTGCAGTTGCTGAAGCTTCCACTTTGAACTAGAGGCAGGGAAAGGGAGGAATTTGCACAACTGGGGAAAAGGGCCACTTTTGCCTTCATTTGAATCTGAAACCACCCATTTAAGAGTCAGATTGCGTTAATTAGAATCCAGAAACTGTCCCTGCAGCCCCCATGTCTGCTTGCAAAACCAGCCCCAATAATACAAATAATAAAAAGCAACATACTTGGTGCAAGGGGGTCTTTGTCTCCCAGTTTCTCATCTTGAGCCTGCAAAGCTTGGGACTCTCTAAACTGGGCCTCGGTTCCAAGCATAGTCATGGGCATCTCCCAATCCAGCTCTTCCTCCTGGGTCTCTGCTGAAGACATGAAGCTGGTCTTCTCTTTCTTCTCCTCCACATCTTGGTCCTTCACCATCATAGTATGGAGTACCTCCATACTATCAAGCAGCAAGAACTTGGTTCAGTGCATCAGACTGGGCAGGTTTGCTTCCATGCCAGCTTTTACTTTGGACCTTGTTATACTGCAACTTCAGCCCTTTAATATTTTCATAGCACTGTGTGCTACTCTGTGCAACGCTCTGCTTGGTAAGACATTTAGGCACCCAGTCACAAAGTTCTGCTCCAACTGGATTGCCTTGCCAGAGTACCTGCACATCCGCCTCTTGCCAGCTGGCAACAATCATATAAAGTGTTTTTCTAAGACATTAGACATCCTGATAAAGAAGTGGACCTCAGGACAATACCATTTCTGGAGAAGTTGAGGCTGGCAAAATAGCATACAAATAAATGAACGGTGTGTGCAGCACTTGGTATAAAGGTTTCTGGAAAATTTAACCTGGGATAGTAGAGTACAGTTGACTTGTACAGTGCAATGGTGTCAGGAGGACTATTTTCACCGTAGGGACTATTACTCCAACACTAGCCATCTGCACCAGCACTGAACTGGTGGAGATCGTTTACAGAGGCCCACCATGCAGCGATTAGCTTTGCTGAAAACAAGTGACTATAGCAGAATATAGCATTTGCCTGTGCACCACTGAGAGAAACTGCATAAGCACATGAGACATACAGGTATGCCTGTGGGATATGTATTGATTATCATCCCCAAATTTTCTGTATTCCCAAGGTCCAGTTAGAACTCTCCATTCTATCCAGAATCTGGTGGTAGAAAGACAACAAAAATACCCCCATACCCTACCATGATGCCCCCCAGACATGGTCACAGAGATTACAAACAGTTGCACATGGTACCAACTGGTCCACAGTAGCTGGGAATAGCTGCAATAAAATAGGTTTTCTTTAAGATGGAAAAGATAGGCATGCTTAGACCCTCATGGGGATAAGGAAGTGAATGACGAGAGCCTTCTTGGATCTGACCCAAATCCCACTAAAGTAATGGAGAGACTCCCATTCATTTCAGTGGGCTTTAGAATGGAGCCCAACTGAAGGAGAGGTAGGTGGGGCAAAATATGAATTGGCTACTCAAACTAATCTTGCACTTACTCTAAAAATATGGAAGACCAGCACTGACGCTGAAAAGAACAATGGAGATACCAAGTAACTCAGTTTGATTGTAGTTCGCTACTTTATACAATCCCCAGATGTGTGATGTGCAACGCACACAAAGGACACACGGATGACAGACTGAGAAAAGCTTGACTATTCTTTCTCTTCTGACAATCAAAGGCTAAGCTATATATGGTCTCTCATTTTGCATCCATTTTCTAAACTAGCAAATAGTGGTTCGTAAGCATCCCAAAGAATCTATAGTAAACAAGTCCTCTCATGGATCAGAGGCATAACAAATATGACACTGGCATCCATGGAAAGGGAAACACCATTTATTTCCTACTCACACAACACCCATTAGCTCTTCACTAATCTTCCCAAGCAGTGGTTCAAATGAACGTGCAATAGGCAGTGGTCCCTATCCCTCACTAATGCAAAGCCAACTCTATCAACCTCCACTTTAGCACAGAACTTTGTGTTCTGAATTTAATCCATTCAGAGAACATCCCACTATTGCAAAAGATATATCCTCTGCACCTAATCAAACGCTTTTTCTGCATCAAATGATAGCAACAGCAGCCGAGCCCCAGAACGAGGCTAGTGGATCAAATTTAGTCAATAATTGTCATCAGAGGAACATATGTGCTTAACAAAACCCTTTTTGATCTTCGTAGATGAGATACAGTAACCCTCCTACAACCTGCTAGCTGCTCTTAAGTAATGAAACTGAATAACAAGACTCCACATAGAGGGTCTGCGATTTTTTAAAATAGGAAACAATACTGATATAAGCCTCCGTTGCAGATGGGAAAGGACATTAAGTAGCCATTGTGTGAGTGAACAATTGTGTGAGGGAACCATGAACATTGGCTATTCCGCCCTATGCCACGCCCCCCCAAAAAATCAAAGAATAAAATAAAATAATTAAGCTTTAAACTTCTAAATTGAGCCCCTTTTTAAATGGTAAGAACTGCTACAGTTTAATGCACTTCTGCCATCTTTGGCTTTAAATGCTACTTTCCACAAGGAGCAAAAACCCAAAACACTAAGAAAATTACAACAGATTTAGCAATAAAAAGTGTATTTTAAACCATAAATCCTGAACAGCAGCAAAGGAGCATTATTATAACATCAACATGGAAGGAGGGGAGACAGCACAAATCAAAGCCAAATCACATGTACAAAACTCCCCTTCACTATCTGTTCTCTCTTCACTACAGTTCCCATGGTGTATAATGTATTCCCACCAGTAACAACAAATGATACCAACATCCTATTCGCTGAAGCTACAAAATGTTATACTAAAGCATGAATGAAATGTTAGAAGTCCCATTTTTTTGGTCATCCGTGTTAGATGCTAAAAGCCACTTACATTTCTTAATTAAAGTAACATTCACATGCAATAATTAAGTCAATGTTTCCATTATAAACCCATCTTTCCACAGGCTGGAAAACTTGCTACCACTGACCTGTCAGAGAGAAAAATCCAAGCCATAAAATGTTTTAATCAACAAAACTGAAAAAAAGATGAAGCAGCAGTTGCACTTTTTTGCTTTTTCCTAATAGCTTTCTTTAAAAACGATCACTGCTTAGCCCATAATATTGCTTTTGCTACTGTTCAGATCACCTGTATTTACAGTAGAACCTCAGAGTTATGAGCACAGCAGGAATGGAGTTTGTTCGTAACTCTGAAATGTTTGTACCTCTGAACAAAATGTTACAGTTGTTCTTTCAAAAGTTTACAACTGAACATTGACTTAATACAGCTTTGAAACTGTACTATGCGGAAGAAGAGTGCCGCTTTCCCTTTTTTTAGTAGTTTACGTTCAACACAGTACTGTACTGTATTTGCCTTTTTTTTTTTTTTTTTGGGGGGGGGGGGTCTCTGCTGCTGCCTGATTGCATACTTCCGGTTCCAAATGAGGTGTGTGGTTGACTGATGAGTTCATAACTCTGGTATCCATAACTCTGAGATTCTACTGTATGAACTTATGCAGAACCACTGGGGTTTGCACGTACAAACTATTGTCTAAGCTAGCCATTACTAGCTGGTTGCCAGGACCTGCCAGTAGTAACTACTAGCCCTGAGTCAAAGGGTGCGCTCACTGCTCACAACGACTCCTGCTGGCCGTTCTGGGAATTAGCTCTGCCAGCTTGCCCTCTCCCTCCAGTGTGTCTTCCCCCCATCCAGGGAATAGCATAACTCAAATCGACATAGCTTAGATCTACTTACCATGGGGAACACACTACGCGATGTTGACAGGAGATGCTGTCCCATCGACTCCCCCTGCTCTTCTCAATCCGGTGGAGTACAGGAGTAGACGAGAGAGCGATCTGCGGCCAATTTAGCAGGTCCTCACTAGACCCGCTAAATCAGGAGTGGGCAAACTTTTTGGCCCGAGGGCCACATCGGGGTTGCAAAACTGTATGGAGGGCTGGGTAGGGAAGGCTGTGCCTCCCCAAACTCTAACCCTACCTGCCCCCCCACTTCCTGCCCCCTGACTTCCCCCCTCAGAACCCCTGACCCATTCAACCCCCCTGCTCCTTGTCCCCTGACCACCGCCCCCCCCCCGGGACCCCCTGCCCCAACCCCCCACCCAGGACCCCACCCCATCCAAATCCCCCGCTCCCTGACCGCTCCCCCCGTCACTCTTATCCACACCCCCACCCCCTGACAGGCTGCCCAGGACTCCCATGCCTATCCAATCCCCCCCGAACCTCCGCCCCATCCAACCACCCCCTGCTCCCTGACTGCCCCCCGGGACCTCCTGCCACTTATCCAACCACCCCCCCCCCCCACTCCCCTTACCATGCCATTCAGAGCGGCAGGACTAGCAGCCGCACACCACCACTGAGGCTGCAGGGGAGGGGGGACAGCAGAGGAGGGGCCGGGGGCTAGCCTCCCTGGCCGGGAGCTCAAGGGCCGGACAGGATGATCTCACGGGCCATAGTTTGCCTACCTCTGCGCTAGATTGACCAACAATCTATTGATTGCAGCTCATCGATCCCCCGGTAAGTGCAGACAACCACTCAGTCTGCAGCCCCGCTCACGCCTGAATCTGCAGCCTACTCTTCGTGGCTTGGCCCTCTGGCCAGGACACCAAGGTCCTCCCCTTCCAGGGAATTCAGAGTCTTTCCAGACCTGCTGTCTAGCTGGCATCTCCAATGCCCTGGCCACTCCCCAGGGGCTGGGAGGGGAACTCAGGCCCACCCTCTATACTGGGTTCCAGTCCAGGGACCCTCAGCTCAGCAGTCCTGGACTTTCCTTTCCTAGCCCTCACTCCTCATTCCCTGTACTGCTTCCTACCATTGGTTCCCCTTCTCTCTCTCGGAGTCTACCAATTCCAAAACTGTCCTCCCTCTTTCCAGGGTGTGACTGTATCCAATGCACTCTGCAGTCTCCAAACACTGCTCCCCCTTTGCAGGAAGGGACTGCCCTTGCCCAGCAGCAGCCTTTCCCAGAACAGCCACCTATCTGTGGCCCACTACCTGGCTTTATACAGGCCCCAACTGTTCCTGCACAGCCTTTTCCTGTAATCAGGGCTTTCTTAGCCTCCAATTTACAAGGTTAATTGGCCCATCTGGCCTCCATTAACCCCTTCCACTCCTGCATGAGGTAGCCACCCCATCACACCCTGCTACAGTCAAGGAAGTGCTACCATATTACACATCTTTTCAGAAAGTTAAACAGTAGTAGAGTGCTTTGGCTAACATAACTTAAAAGTGGACTGACTCTCTTATTTGCAAGTCTAGCCAGAAACATAGGAAACGATATCTAAAACAAACCTACTATTTGTCTGTAATGTGATTTTGATGATATATGCAGCATTACAGAATTTGTTGCCACCACTTCATAAAAGCATCTTAGCAGCCAGTAACAGAAGTTATGACAGGGAAAAGAAGTGGAAACTTTAAGAGTTAAATTCAGTCGTTCTATAAGCATAAGAATTTAGATGGAAGACCAATCTTGGTAAAATATCACTCCTTCTCAGCGTAAGTATTTTTTTATTTTAAGAAGGAACACGAGAATAAACGTTGCTTGATAAACATAGCAATGAATATACAACTTTGTATTACACTGAGGCAGCCCTATATAATATTAGAAAAGCTCACCAAGGAGAGTTAACTAATGTAGGGCTGCCCGGACTAATTTCTATATAGGGAGTTAAAGCACAAAACAATTATCCTAACTCACATCAGGCAGCTGTGTAGTTAGCAACAAAGGAAGTTCAGCCTGTAACCACTGGCTCAAGATCCTGGCACAGGAAAGCATCTCATCTGATCCAGATGTTTATTTTCCTCAAAATGTATATTTGTGAACATTGTTTTCTACTACTGTTTCACAAATTACTTAATGAGATAAGTCACAAATTAATGTTATTTGATGTTGCGGACTATTCGCCTACAATGATTTGTTTTCATTTCCCCCAAGGCTTGTTCCAATTGCTGAATTAGGTGGAGCAGAGTAGCAGGGTCAGTTTGTAATATTTTGGTTGTCTGATCTCCATTTTGATCAAGGTGTAGCTTTATAGTGACAGCTGGTTTAATCTGTTGTCTCAGACTTCTGCTGGCAAGCTGTATGAAGAAGTTCAAATGAGATGAAATGGGGAAGTAAGGGGAAAAAAAGAAACATTACAAGTTAAAACAAAGAAATATGTTAGGAAGCCAAGTGTCACATTTGGAACTCACAACTCTTATGCAACTTTATTCATAGACTGACACATAGTTTACTCTTTACATCTATATCTAGTTTTATCATTATTAGATAATGATTGCAGTTTCTGGTTTAATCAAATGCAGTTTTTTATAATGCTGTCATTTGACAACGCTTCATTATATATTACACCAAAGACTTTAAAAACAATAAAAAAGACTAAATAAAGTTATCCTTTAATCTAGTATATAAATCTCTGACTGAACTCCACATTGTAACAGAGCATAAAACAATGAAATCAATTTTGCAACATTAACTATACTCTTTATCTATCTTAAAGCCCACTGTCTTGCAATGCAGACTAGTAAATAAGCATCTGCAAATATTTATATAAATGCAAATACTGCAGCCTCAAGCATTTTAAGAACACTGAATTAATCTTAATTTTTTCACAACAGCCTGTTCTGCTAAAATGTGCTAAAATGAAATTCAGATTATCTACTAAGACTAGGATATGTTACCTGCACATCTAGTCTCCATTCAAGGCTGTGGTAACTGTGGAGCTTTGGTGCCAGTTCACTAAGAATGCTTCTGATCTCCCTTCTGTTGTCAAGGTAAAGCTGAAGCAATAATTTGTTCAATTCCTCTGAGAATCCCAGAACAAGCACGGAGTCTTGGAAGTCAATCTCAGAAATCTAGAAATCATCAATTTAGAATGTAATCAGGAATTGCATAACTGTTGTTGCTATTACTATGTTACTTGCTCCCCAGAATCTATATATTACATTTTCTAAAGTCACATTACCTAGTTACAATCCCTTTCATGCAGAAATATAAGAGAGGAGTTCCGTATCTAGAACCCATCAAACCTGTCACATGTTAACTAGTGTATAAATGATGATACGATATTGCTACCAAGGTACAACTTCAATAATAATATTCAAATGCAACTACTCAAGTAAATTAAAGAGGGCAAAAAAAAAATGCTTAACATTTTGTATTTAATCATTTTGATACACCTATTTGAAAGTAGTAGGAACCAAAATAGTGTACCCATAGAAGGAGCTTATAACAATGACTTATTGGGCCTTGACAGATTCTAGTACATTTCTAGATATCAGATCAATTTATAACATATTGTGTAGCATCGTTATTAAAATTTTAACATACTCTGAAATTTCTAAAATGCCTATGTGTGTAAGTGCTGGGTCAGAACTCACATTATATTAATCTAGAATGGCCCTTGTACTTTGACAGTCCCAGATCAATGGTTTTCTACATGTATGTTTTATTTTATGGTGTGGTTCAGTTTCTGTTATTCTGGAAGCAGTCATGTACTTGAGAGAAGAGTCTTCCTTTTGCACTATTGTCAACAGCTTTCGCATACTATAACTGTTGCATGGCAAGCTCTATCCCATCAAAATGCCAGGAGAATTTATTTCATTTTTCAGGTCACCCTACTTTCCAAAAGAAGATATTTCACTCTATTCCAAGAACTGGAAGCAATACCAGAAGAATACAAGTGAATGAAGTTAACTCAGGACCACCACTCAACTGCTCCACTTATTTCATAAGTTTGCAATATTCAAGTATCCTCTTACTTCTTGGACAGTCTTCCCAATGGGAAGACAATTTATTACCCAGGTGCCTTTCTTTCTTTGCTATTTTCCTGTATTCTTATTACCTTTTATGGTGAGTTAGTTAAAATCTCACAATCTAAGCAGCATCAGGCCAGTAGTAGCCTAGGTAGCTACAAGGAACCCCGAATAAGAGGAGTTAATCTAGTCTGTATTCAGTACAGCATTTGAACAGTGACAGAACTCAAAAAATAGATTTCCCTTCACTTACAGTTGGATAGTTTATTTTTTAAAACATTATTATTTTTTAAAGCATTATTCCTCACTTTCTATTCTTTACTCTTGTGTATTGTTGCTATATGCTGTTAAAAAAGTTTAACTCCAGAGCCACTGAAATGCATATGCTAGGCAAAGTGAAGTGAGTCACATATACAGTGCTTTGGGATGCTTAATATTACAATACTATGTAAAAATGGTGTTGCTTTTATACATACCCTTTCATTCTCCCCTCATCAAGAAGTTGTCAAATTTTGAAAACCTGACTTGGTCCCTTGTCTAAGTGTTTCCAGCATTGTAGGCATATTGTGGAAGCCTTTGTTTTCCAATAAAGAAACTGGAGGACTTCTCTCAAACTTTTACCCCTGATATATACTATCACGACATTATCCTTACCAGGAGCTTGGAGCCCTCAGTGAGAAGATATGTTAATCCCTCAACTCCATGCTGAATAATGTCACTACTAACATTAAGTTTTCCTGAAAACAAAACAGATATTCAAGACAAGGTAAGGTGTATCTGTCCAGGCTATAACATACAGGGCATCTAAATAAATAAATAAAATAATTTTAAAAAGCACAGCAGAACTAGTACGGACTTAAGCATACACTGCATGGTAAGTCACAATGGGGCCTGAAAGAACTTTAGAGTTTATGATATGATTTAATAAAATAATATGCTCACTTGTGTATCACTTTTTAAATCTAACCAATGGTGACCAGACTGGTACTAGAGTTGCCAATTTTCAGACTTTGCCCTTTGGAAAGGGAGGCATTGCATTAAAGGGACACAAATACATAATCACACCTAAATTATTTAAACCACAGTTACAAGTATAATTTATGATTGCTATAGATGAAAGATTTAAAAAAGAAAAGTGGTGTTTTCAGTTGGTTTTCTTTATACATTTGATAATCCTTTGGGTACAGCAAATTTCATTCCTCCATCTCCCAGCTATAATCCACTAAACACACAATTTTACCCTGATAGTTGGATGGGCCTTTCACAAAGCAACAGGAGACAGAAAAATATTTTTTGAAAACCAGGAAAGTGTTACTGTAAAACAACAAAAATTGGAAGAGAAATTCAGAAGCACCAGAAACGTATTTTGTTAATTGCATATTTCAAGTTGATGACATCCATTTAAGTCATGATGTATATCGGTCCCAAATATATTTCTGGATTTTATATTGTTGCTCAACACTGTAGTACAAGGGAGGCCAAACTACAGCCTGCGGACCGGATCCAGCCCGTCATGGCTTTCAATCTGGCCCTCGGGATTGCCGGCCCTATGACGCAGAAGGACTAAGGCAGGCTCCCTGCCTGCTCTGGCCCCGCACTGCTCCCAGAAACAGCTGGCACCACGTCCCTGCGGCCCCTGGGGGAAGGGGTGCAGAGGGCTTTGTGCGCTGCCCTCGCCTGCGGGCACTGTCCCCCACAGCTCCCTTTGGCCGGGAACGGGAAATCGCAGTGAATGGGAGCTTCGAGGGTGGTACCCACAGGTGAGGGCAGAGCACAGCAGCGCTGCCTGTCCCACCCCAGCAGTCACCGCTGGACATGCTGGCCACTTCTGGGAGCAGCGCAGGGCCAGGGCAGGCAGGGAGCCTGCCTTAGCCCTACTGTGAGGCACTGCCACCTAAGAGCCACTCAAGGTAAACGATGCCGTGCTGGAGCCAGCACCCCTCCTGCACCCCGCACCCCAACCCCCTGCCCTGAGTCCCCTCCTGCACCCCACACCCCAACCCCTTGCCCCGAGCACCTTAACACCACACCCCCTCCCACACCCCAACCCCCTGCCCCAGCCCTACATTTATGGCCCTGCATGCAATTTCTTCACCCAGATGTAGCCCTCGGGCCAAAAAGTTCACCCACACCTGCTGTAGTATCTAAGCACCTTCCGCATGAAATCATCAGCAACAGCCAAGTCCCTAGTGGACTTCATGGAGTCTATGGCAATTCTCCCTTTTCAGGGTAAAATACTCCTTAGAGGAGGGCATACGTTTTTGATTAATAAAATACCGAATTTTTAAAATTAGTATTTTCTTTTTAAATCAGTTTTAACAATTCCCCTTCAGTCCAGCAAGGTCCTAGGCAGCATTACCCTTCTGCCCCGCTTCTCTCACTCTTACTTGCGGCTCCTTCGTAGATTTTCGGGTTGGTGCCTTTCCTTAAGAACTCCACTGCGATACGGCCAAATTCACCAACAACTGAAACGAAAGGAGAGAAAGGCTCTGCGGACCTGCCTGGTGACTCCTGCGCTGGGGGGAACTCTCTCGGGCAGTTACTGGTTTTGCAGTGCCAGGGGCACATTTCACACCTCGGCCAGGTCTCCCTCATTAACAGAGCTGACCCGTGGCCCCCGCAGAAGGCCTTGGGCTCTTAGGGGCCCTCTCAACCCCAGCGGGCTCCGGAGACGGGGGTGACTGTCAGGCGCTTTGGGAGCAGGGCACAGGGCCCTGTTTCAGTTTCTCCGGGCAAAAGATCCCACTTCGCCGCCCCGGGGGCCCCAGCAGGAGGGCCGCGCTCGTGCTGGGGGATTGCGGGGAGAGAGCTGGAGCCTGTGGGGCTGAAGGAGCCCGCCCAGGGCGGAGGAAGGGTGCGGGGCAGCCCGGGAAGCGGGGGCGGGCGAGCCGGACCTGCGCTGTCCACCTGGGTCAGGAAGCCCAGGTGCTCCTTGTGCTCTTCCGATAGCACCAGCAGCATCTTCCCGGGGGCCGCTCGCCTGCTCCGCTCCTAGGCCGGGCGCCTCCCCGCCGACAGCTGAGCCGCTTCCTGTCAGGGTGGCTGCGCCAGCGCGCTCCGGCCGGTGAGCGCAGCCCGGCACACGGGTTCCGGGGCCCCAGGGGCAGGCAGAAGGCCGGGCGCGGGCGGGGGGCGAGGCCCGTCCGGCGGCTCCTCTGCAGGGAACGGGGACTGGGCCTGCCGGAGGCGGTTCACCTTCCCCGCCCTCTGCTGCGGCCTGGCCCCTTCGCCCCAGGCGCCCCCGAGGGCAAGCGGGAAGGGTCCCACGGTCGCGGCCGGCGTCCCGCCCAGGAGCCCTAAGGGTCCCCAGAGCGCGTTAGGACGCGACGCGCGGTGTCGGCGCCACAGGCCCAGCTAAGAGCCGCATCCAGATTTCAAACCCCGCAACGGCAGGAGGGTCTCCTCGCCCGAGGGTGGGTCAGATTTATCGCTGCATTCGGCCCACCTAGAGCGTGGATTAACATCTCGGCAGTACTTTAGGGAAACTCTTTCAGTGCTGCTACTGTTTTATAAGTTCGTTACTTCACACATTCAGGGTTTGATCCCGCATAGCGTGAGGTTAATCGAGTCCACACAGTGCTTTTTAGCCGTGCAAAGCGCTGTACAAGCCCTCACTAGTGAAGAGCTAAACAATTAGTTTCAAACATTGTTAATAATTGGGGGCGGGGGGATGTAGCTGTGTTTCACCTCTAGCTTTCAATTTACTGTAAATTACTCAGAAGGGAAAGGAGAGAATAAAGCAGCTAATACTTATTTGTGGGTGCCCTGTGTACCTCCTCTTCTGCATGTGGCGCACACTAAAATTCCCACAACTGGCAGATTTGATTTGGGAAGAAGTTCATTTAGAAATGGAAAAGGCCTGTGGATACCGAGTAAAATATTTACAAATTTAGTTTAAAAGTCACCCATTCATAGATATCCATTCCCCCCCCACCCCGAGTTTTTGACAAATTTGGTGAAGGCATAGGGTTTGCTTATCCCTAAATCCACTGTCCCCTCCAAAAAGGGCAGGAGGAAAACAATCAAGTGTTTATCTGCCTGTTCCTTTTGTCTAATTTTAAACTATTGGAAATATTAATAAACAAAATATTCCAAATGAAAATATTTCCAACTGGTCTGAGAGACTGCCTGGGATGAGTAGGAGAGGTGTTTGTTTTTGTTTAAACAGTACCAGTCATCTAACACAGGGGTAGGAACTGTAAAAAATCCTATAATAGTTTCATCGTGGATATCTGAAAACAATTATGTAAGCAAAATAGATCAGATGTTGATTTTATCAATGCGCTATAATGATACTATGCAATTTTGTGGCTTTTTGTTTATTGATGACGTAATTCCTATAAAGTGAAGTCTAGTGTAATACAACCACAATGGGACCAATTCTTTCATGCCACATAAACAAGGAGGAGTCTGGTGGCACCTTAAAGACTAACATTTATTTGGGCATAAGCTTTCATGAGTAAAAAATCCACTTCTTCAGATGCATGGAAGAAGTGGGTTTTTTACCCACGAAAGCTTATGCCCAAATAAACGGACTCCTCGTTGTTTTTGTGGATACAGACTAACACCCCCTGATACTTGGTTTCATGCCACAGTGGACAGACTGCCAGAGATTTAAATGGGAGGAGGAGCAGATCCTAGATTCATAGTTAAAAGGTTTTATGTAAAAGTATGGTATAAATGCAGCATTGAATATAAAGATATTATATGCTAATACCTGTCAAAAGAAGAATATAAAAAAATGGAAATACAAAGATTGTAATCATTTTTATTTTTACAGTTCTGTAGAAAAACAATCTTTTGTGTGTGGTGTGTGATTCATGTTGACATTGGTTGAGAAGAATACTGAGAAGTCAAAATCACAGGCAATATACAGTGCAATCAGTTGCTAGACCAACAAATGTATTCCAGTAGTTAATGTAATAGCTCACCTGCCCAACTTTTCTCTCATAGGGGTGAGAGAGGCAGAGGAGAAACACACAGGAAGACACATACTCATTGTTACTCTTGCTTCCCACAGAACCACTGAAGGTACAATCTCAGGGCATATCTACACTGCCCTGCAGTTCGCACTACGAGGCTGTGAACAGCAGTGCACACCAAAGTCCTGTGCTGTAACTCTCCTGTGTGGATGCTGTGGGAACAAGTTTCAGAGTAGCAGCCGTGTTAGTCTTCACAAAGAGAAAAGGAGTACCTCAGAGACTAACCAATTTATTTGAGCTTAGGCTTTTGTGAGCTACAGCTCACTTCATTCCCAGTTCTCATTACTATAGTTCTGTTTGAAGAGGACTACGTTAATGTAAATGAAAAACCTTTTCGCTTGTGCCTGCAGCATCCACATGAGGGAGCTATAGCACAGCACTTTGGTGTGAACTGCTCTTTACACCCCCTTAGTCTGAGGCAGGCAAGGCAATGTAGGCATGCCCTCAGACATGATTTTATCATTTTATATTTCAGGAAAGAATTTCAATCTGAAAGTGCTACCTGTATATTGGGGACATTTTGAGAGATGGAAATGATTTATTAGGCGATCTTGTCCAGATGCCTGCCAATGCAGGAGATTTCATTTTATGAAATGGCAGGATTTTAAATGTGTGACCCCTTTTTCTTTGTGTATTTTACAGTACTTCTAATTCAGTTCATGAGACAGAGTATGTAATAGAATATTTCACACTAACTGTGGTCCTTGTTCTCCTATTTAAGTCAATGGTGAAACTATGATTTCTGTGGAAGTCAGGCTCTACACCAAAATGCTTTGCAGAGACAAGTAATACAGTCTCAGTTACAGCCTGATCATGTTAACTCTCTCTAAGTCTCATTCATTCTTTATTCACTCAAATAAATTGGTTAGTCTCTAAGGTGCTACAAGTACTCCTATTCATTGTAACATTAGCTGATCAAGTCAGTGGATAATCACCCAGTCCTGTGACAAGGGTGTTAACTTTTTTTAACCCTTTCCCATACCAAATGACTGGGCTGAGACAATAAAGGCCAGTCCCTTAGGCCAGGTCTACACTCAAAATTTAAATCAGTCCACCTAAATCAGGAGAATGAAAAATCCACACTCCTGAGTGAAGTAGTTAAGCTGACCTAACCCCCGCTGTAGATAGCACTGGATTGATGGAAGAATTCTTCTGGTGACCTAGCTATTGGCTCTTGGGGAGGTGGATTAACTATGCCAAGGAGAGAATCTTTCATATCACTGGTTTCAGAGTAGCAGCCGTGTTAGTCTGTATTCGCAAAAAGAAAAGGAGGACTTGTGGCACCTTAGAGACTAACCAATTTATCTGAACATAAGCTTTCGTGAGCTACATCGGTGCATCCGATGAAGTGAGCTGTAGCTCACGAAAGCTTATGCTCAAATAAATTGGTTAGTCTCTAAGGTGCCACAAGTCCTCCTTTTCTTTCTTCATATCACTGTAATTAATGTCTACACTGAAGCGCTGCAGCTGTGCTGCTTAGCATTTCAAATGTAGAGAAGCCCTTGCAGATGCTCCTGTTCCTCACACATTGGGTTCAATGGGACTGCACAAGTAAGGATTACTCACACAAGTAAGGCTTGGGAGAACGAGGACCCTAAATAATAAATCTCTCAATGGAAGAGAGAAAGAAAGTATGCAAGAGAGAAATTTATGCAAGATAGATTTGCAGATGAGACTTAAAAAGGGACAAGAGAGTCAATGAGGTAGAGAGACACAGAGCAGTCTGTTCCGGAAAGCAGGAGCTGCAGAAAAGGTTTTAATCAAAGTCATTTTGAAACTGTTTTAGAGACAGGAGGTCTTTAAACTTGGAGGGAGTGCTGGAGGATGAAGTCTGCTAGCATGACTAGAGGTTCAATGGGAGATTCTCACAGGCTCTGCTTGGCACACTAAAGCTTAGTCCTAGGTGATCTAATTTTTCTCTCACAGTGGTGCTATTCAATGCTGAAAATCTTTGGTTCACACTAATCTAATGAGTTGTTCTTTTTCCCTTACACATTACATTCAGTTTTTCAGAATTATTTTTGTCACATGATTTAATCTTTATTCTCTTTAGAGGTACAGAGATTAAATATCTGTTACAGACAAAGCCCAGAGCATCCACTAATGATTTATACATTATCTTCATGTAATGTATTATTAATATACCTTCATTAACCATATCCGTTTACTGTGTCAGTGGAAAAAATTGAATTTAGGATGCATGTTGAATAGGACATCATTGATATTGTTAGAGCATTCAAACATAGGCTCTCTTCCCAAACTACAGGTTCCTGGAAACATTCAATATGAAATCAGGCCTTTATCAGTATACAGGTTTGCAGACACTCTTCTTAGCTAGAGTTCTTGCAATTCCCAGTTGTTGAAGCCATGGTTTCTCTTTAAATGCACTGCAAGACAAATGACAGGACAAATTAACTGTTTCCATATATATCTATATATATAGATAGATAGATATCCTGCACTTTTTGCACAGGCAAAACTTCCATTAACTTGACTGTGTATTTTGCCCAAGTAAGCAATGCAACATCAAGTTCATAATATACAATTCTTCTCACTAATGGCCTATCAGTCTGACTATGCACAATTAGTTGTCTAATTTATGTGTTTCAGAGTAGCAGCCGTGTTAGTCTGTATCCGCAAAAAGAAAAGGAGTACTTGTAGCACCTTAGAGACTAACAAATTTATTTGAGCATAAGCTTTTGTGAGCTACAGCTCACCTCATCAGATGCATGCAGTGGAAAATACAGTAGGGAGATTTAATATACACAGAGAACATGAAAAAATGTGTGTTACCATACATACTGTAACGAGAGTGATCAGGTAAGGTAAGCTATTACCAGCGGTGGGGAGGGGAAAAAAAAACCTTTTGTAGTGATAATCAAGGTGGGCCATTTCCAGCAGTTGACAAGAACCTGTGAGGAACAGTAAGGGGTGGGGGCAATAAACATAGGGAAATAGTTTTACTTTGTGTAATGACACATCCACTCCCAGTCTTTATTTAAGCCTAATGTAATGGTGTCGAGTTTGCAAATTAATTCCAATTCAGCAGTCTCTTGTTGGAGTCTGTTTTTGAAGTTTTTTTGTTGAAGAATTGCAACTTTTAGGTCTGTAATCGAGTGACCAGAGAGATTGAAGTGTTCTCCAACTGGTTTTTGAATGTTATAATTCCTGACATCTGATTTGTGTGCATTTATTCTTTTACGTAGAGACTGTCCGGTTTGGCCAATGTACATGGCAGAGGGGCATTGCTGGCACATGATGACATATATCATATTGGTAGATGTGCAGGTGAACGAGCCTCTGATAGTGTGGCTGATGTGATTAGGCCCTATGATGGTGTCCCCTGAATAGATATGTGAACAGAGTTGGCAACGCGCTTTGTTGAAAGGGTAGGTTCCTGGGTTAATGTTTTTGTTGTGTGGTTGCTGGTGAGTATTTGCTTCAGGTTGGGGGGCTGTCTGTAAGCAAGGACTGGCCTGTCTCCCAAGATTTGTGAGAGTGATGGGTTGTCTTTCAGGATAGGTTGTAGATCCTTGATGATGTGCTGGAGAGGTTTTAGTTGGGGGCTGAAGGTGACGGCTAGTGGAGTTGTGTCATTTTCTCTGTTGGGCCTTTCCTGTAGTAGGTAACGTCTGCGTACTCTTCTGGCTCTGTCAATCTGTTTCTTCACTTTAGCAGGTGGGTACTGTAGTTGTAAGAATGCTTGATAGAGACTTGTAGGTGTTTGTCTCTGTCTGAGGGGTTGTATCGTAGAGCTTGGCTGTAGACAATGGATCGTGTGGTGTGGTCTGGATGAAAGCTGGAGGCATGTAGGTAAGTAATAGCAATTAGTAGGTTTCTGGTATATGGTGGTGTTTATGTGACCATCGCTTATTAGCACTGTAGTGTCCAGGAAGTGGATCTCTTGTGTGGCTGGTCCAGGCTTAGGTTGATGGTGCGATGGAAATTGTTGAAATCATGGTGGAATTCCTCAAGGGCTTCTTTTCCATGGGTCCAGATGATGAAGAGGTCATCAGTGTAGCACAAGTAGAGTAGGGGCATTAGGGGACGAGAGCTGAGGAAGCGTTGTTCTAAGTCAGCCATAAAAATGTTGGCATACTGTGGGGCCATGCGAGTATCCATAGCAGTGCCGCTGATTTGAAGGTATACATTGTCCCCAAATGTGAAATAGTTATGGGTGAGGACAAAGTCCAGCCACCAGGTTTGCCGTGACATTATTGGGGATACTGTTCCTGACAGCTTATAGTCCATCTTTGTGTGGAATGTTGGTGTAGAGGGCTTCTACATCCATGGTGGTAGGATGGTGTTTTCAGGAAGATCACCGACGGATTGTAGTTTCCTCAAGAAGTCAGTGGTGTCTTGAAGATAGCTAGGAGTACTGGTAGCGTAGGGCCTGAGGAGGGAGTCTATATAGCCAGACAATCCTGCTGTCAGGGTGCCAATGCCTGAGATGATGGGGCATCCAAGATTTCCAGGTTTATGGATCTTGGGTAGCAGATAGAAGTATCCCGACCAGGGGTATAGGGGCGTGTCTGTGCGGATTTGTTCTTGTGCTTTTTCAGGGAGTTTCTTGAGCAGATGGTGTCGTTTCTTTTGGTAACCCTCAGAGGGTAATGGCTTGTAGAAAGTGGTGTTGTAGAGCTGCCTAGCAGCCTCTTGTTCATATTCCGACCTATTCATGATGACGACAACACCTCCTTTGTCAGCCTTTTTGATTAGGATGTCAGAGTTGTTTCTGAGGCTGTGGATGGCATTGTGTTCTGCATGGCTGAGGTTATGGGGCAAGTGATGCTGCTTTTCCACAATTTCAGCCCATGCACACTGGCGGAAGCACTCTGTGTAGAAGTCCAGTCTGTTGTTTCGACCTTCAGGAGTCCACCCAGAATCCTTCTTTTTGTAGTGTTGGTAGGAAGGTCTCTGTGCGTTAGTATGCTGTTCAGAGGTGCGTTGGAAATATTCCTTGAGTTGGAGACGTCGAAAAATAGGATTTTAGGTCACCACAGACCTGTATCTTGTTCGTGGGGGTGGAAGGGCAGAAGGAGAGGCCCCGAGATACGATAGATTCTTCTGCTGGGCTAAGAGTATAGCTGGATAGATTAAGGGAACCACTGTGGTGGCCCCTTGTGGCATGTAGTAGTTTAGATAGTTTAGTGTCCTTTTTCTTTTGTAGAGAAGCAAAGTGTGTGGTGTAAATGGCTTGTTTAGTTTTTGTAAAGTCCAGCCACTAGGAAGTTTGTGTGGAGGGCTGGTTTTTTATGAGAGTATCCAGTTTTAAGAGCTCATTCTTAATCTTTTCCTGTTTGCTGTATAGGATGTTGATCAGGTGATTGCGCAGTTTCTTTGAGAGTGTGTGGCACAATCTGTCAGCATAGTCTGTGTGGTATGTAGATTGTAATGGATTTTTTATCTTCAGTCCTTGTGATATGATGTCCATCCATTTGCATTTGGAAAGGAAGATGATGTCTGTCTGTATCTGTACGAGTTTGATGGATTTCCACTCCATACAGCTGAATTCAGTGCCTTGCATTATGACAGGTTTCAGAGTAGCAGCCGTGTTAGTCTGTATCCGCAAAAAGAAAAGGAGTACTTGTGGCACCTTAGAGACTAACCAATTTATTTGAGCATAAGCTTTTGTGAGCTACAGCTTACTTCATCAGATGCATGCAGTGGAAAATACAGTGGGGAGATTTTATATACACAGAGAACATGAAACAATGGGCGTTACCATACACACTGTAATGAGAGTGATCAAGTAAGGTGAGCTATTACCAGCAGGAGAGAAAAAATATAATTCCATGATTGAAAGTCATTGAATGTGCATATGATATGGTTAGATACAAACAGGCCAGGAGCAGCAACCTGATATGAGTGTACACTGGAACTGCTGTCGTCGTGTGCACAAATTAGACACTCAATTGCTCTCAGGAAATTCAGAAAATCAGGTAAATGTATGGGAAATAACAGTGAAGATCAAATATCATAGATTTTATCTAGTGATAAATTAAAACCATTTTTCACGCATCTTTTATCTACAGTGTCCATCCATCCAGTATTATTTTGATAACCCCAAAAACCCCATTCACAAAGTATATTTTGAAGCATTTTTATCATATTACCACATCATTCTGTTAAGCTAGATACATATATTGCCAGTACTACTGTTAATATATTTTATACTGAAATCCTCAAGGATTGTTTAAAATTATTGCCAAAAAGAAGCAGTTTTGATAGTGCATAAGCCCAAAGTCTGAATGAGCAGATTCATTTACACAATGCGTACACTACTGTTGTGGTAATAGAACGTGTCTGTCTGTGGCCCTGATCATGTCCTTCAGATTCAAGCATCTGTCTCCCCTGCTAGAGCAGGGATCCGTGGCACCTACAGCTATATGCCTGTTATGCACGGTGTGTACTGCTGGGAGCAGTGAGGGAGAACAGCATTGGCCATTCCACTGCCCATTCAGGTTTGGTCATAACAGCAGAGCGGGGAGTGCTACTGGGATTAAACTGAGTGAGTGGTGTTGTGATCAGGTGCGTGGGCATTGCAGCACTATTGAAGTTTAACCTCATGTCATGACGGAAGAGACACGGTGTCAAACCTGAGTGGCACTGTGACTCCCCTGCACCAGGTTGCATTGTCATTTATCCCCCTCCCTGTCATGACAGAGAGCTGGTGGTAGGGCCAAACCTGAGTGGGCAATGGGGTGGCCAGTTCTGCTCCTCTTCTCTGCTGCTGTGGGACTGCCTCCTGCACAAGAGCTCCTGGGGAACTGTCTGGCCTCGCCCCGCTTCAGCACTCTGTGTCCCAACTCAGAGTTGGGGACTTACATTGCACCTGGGCAGGCCAGGCTGGAAGGCAGTGGTGCAGTGTGGTGCTAGGGACAGCAGCTGCAGCAGGGATGGCTCTGCAGCAGTGGTGGGCAACCTGCGGCCTGCAGGCCACATGCAGCCCATCAGGGTAATCTGATTGTGGGCTGTGAGACATTTTGCTGACATTGACCATCCGCAGGCACAGCCCCCCGAGCTCCCAAGTGGCCACAGTTCGCTATCCCCAGCCAATGTGTGTGTGTCGGGGGGGATCCTTGGGGGCAACCTGGGCCAGGAAAAGTCTTGTTTGTGCATCTCCACTGAAGCGATGGGGAGGTGCAGGGCTTCTGTGCAGGGATATGGAGGTGGAGCAGCCAGTCATTCCAAAGACAAGGCAACCTACCCTCCCTCTTCCAACAATTAATAGAGAACTCTGAAGAACTCCATGTGGAGTGTTCCTCCTCCAATACCCATACCATTGGTTGTACCACATAAGAACAGCCATACTGGGTCAGACCAATGGTCCATCTAGCCCAGTATCCTGTCTTCTGACAGTGGCTAGTGTCAGATGCTTCGGAGGGAGTGAACAGAACAGGGCAATTTACTGAGTTCCAGTCCCAGGTTCTAGTAGTCAGAAGTTTAGGGACACCAGAACATGAGAAAGGAGGTTGATCTGACAATAAAGTGCACATTACTACTTAAGAATGGCAATTAGAATCAGAAAACCATAGAAATGTAGGGGGACTGGAAGGGACCTCAATAGGTCATCTAGTCCAGTCCCCTGCACTGAGGCAGGACTAAGTATTAACCAGACCATCGCTGACAGGTGTTTGTCTAACCTGTTCTTAAAAACTCTCTATACCATTATCCAAATCATTTATGAAGATATTTGAATAGAACCGAACCTAGGATAGATCCCCAGGGGACACCACTTGATATGCTCTTCCAGCTTGATTGTGAATCACTGATAACTACTCTCTGAGTATGGTTTTCCAGCCAGTTGTGCACCCACCTTATAATAGGCTAATCTAGGCTATATGTCTCTAGTTTGTTTCTGAGGTCACGTAAATCAATATCAAAAGCCTTACTAAAGTCAACATACATCACCATCTACTGCTTTCCCCCTATCCACAAGGCTTGTTATCCCGTCAGAGAAGGATATTAGGTTTGTTTGACTTGATTTGTTCTTGAAAAATCCATGTTGACTCTTATCTTATTCAAATTGATTATCTGAATTCAGGTACTGAAGTTAAACTGACAGGTCTATAATTCCCTGGGCTGTCCTTATTCCCCTTTTTATAGATAGGTACTATATTTGCCCTTTTCCAGTCCTCTGGGATTGCTCCTGTCCTCCACAAGTTTTCAAAAATAATCGCTAATGGTTCAGAGATCTCTTCAGCCAGTTCCTTCTAGGATGTATTTCATCAGGCCCTGCTGATTTGCAGACATCTAAGTAATTCTTAACTTGTTCTTTTCCTATTTGAGCCTCAGATCCTATTCCATTTACACAGATGTTCACTCTGTTAGTTGTCCAGCCACTGCTAACTTCTTCGGTGAAAACTGGAACAAAAAAGGTATTTAACACTTTTGTCATTGCTGCATTTTCTATTGGCTTTCCCTTTGAATTCATCACTGAGTGAGGAGCCAACCCTGTTCTTGGTCTGCTTCTTGCTTCTCGTGTATTTATAAATACACTTTCTTTCTACCCTTTATGTTCCTAGCTAGTTTCATCTGGTTTTGTGAGCTGGTCTTTCTAATTTTGTCCCTATATGCCTGTGTCGTTTTTTTCATATTCATCCTTTGTAATTTGTAATTACCACCCAAAAGCAATACCTTTTTTTCGGAACATATATTGAACCTGAGCCTGCAAGATGCTGGGCATCTACTAATAGATGCTGAGCACCCTCAACTCAAAGCCAGGAGATGCCCCGCAGCCTGGGTCTAATTATCACAGAGGTTCTCAAACCGGGGGTCGCACCCCCATTGCAGATGGGGTTGCAGCAATCCCTAGTGTGTGGAGGATGCCAGTTTGCTCTGCACAGTGCAACTTCACATGTACAGTACGTAGGAGGTCACGGTGCATGGAGGATGCCATTTTGCTCTACAAAATGGCATCCTCCACATAGGGTGACCACCTTTTCAACATGCAAAAATGGGACACATGCAGGAGCCCTGCCTGCCCCCCTGCCCCTCCACTTCTCCCTAAGGCTCTGGCCAGGCCAGAAGACAAAGCTGGACAGTGGTAAGAGCTGCCTAGGGAGCCTGGGCTGCTGTGGAGAGCATTGGACCCTCCACCTGCCCTGGGTGGGAGGCTGGGGTGCCCAAGAGGAGTCCCTGGCCTGTTTCCCTGCCCCTGGGGTATGCCGCTCAGGGTAGGGGGATCATCCATGGCTCCACACAGCATTTCAGGCTCCCTGGGTGACTCTTATTACTGCCCGGTTCCAGCTTCTGGCCTGGCCAGGGGCAGGGCTTTGGGGGGAAGAGGAGGAGCAGGGGACATGGCTTCATGGCCAGGGGGGTGGCTAAAGCCCACCTCAGCCCCCGCCCCCCCCCCCCCAGGAAAAGGCTGGCATCACCCCTGAGCCTCGGGCAGGCGCGGAGTGGTTCTGCAGGAAATTTGGGACAAATGGTGACCTGAACTTGAAATGTACATTTGGGACTGTCCTGCCCAATTAGGGACAGGTGGGTCATCCTGCCTCTGCACAGTGTGACCTTGCATGTGCCATAAGTACGAGGTCACACTGTGCGGAGAGAAAAATGGCTTCCTCCATGCAGTATGACCTCACGTGTATGGGGGATGCAAGTTCACACTGTGCAGAGAATGCCATTTTGCTCTTCAAAATGGCATCCTCCATGCTGTCTGGGGTCTCAGGAGGAAATAATTCATTAAAATGGGGTCATGCCAGCAAAAAGTTTGGGAACCTCTGAGTTATCGCTTCGTGGAAATAGACTCAAACTTAGCACTGGCTCTCTTCACACTTTTCAGTGTTTCCATTTGCACCTTGGAATTCTACATTTCTCCTCTCCCTGTCTTTTAGCCATAAAAAAAAATCTGAAAGATTCTTCCTGACACCTATTACTAACAGCAATTCAAAATTATCTGTTTTTCTTGACATTTTTCTGCCCTTTAATAGTTTCACACCCTCTTTCTTCCCCTGAGGGTGAAGGAGTCCACCCTCCTCCCAGCAGTTTTATTTTTAAAATGAAAGGGAACAATAACAAATGTGCCAGATCCTGAGCTCCTCACTCAACATTTACTGAGACAAATTGCCATTGACTGAATAAACACTAACACCCTGATTCATCAAGACACTTAAGTCTATGCGGAGTGCCTTTGAAGTCAATGGTGCTTAAAATTAGGCATGTACTTAATTCCCTTCATATCGATCCAAATTCTGATGTCTTCACTTAGTTGCAGATTCAACAAGGTAATTACTTTTCCTTTAAAAGTGTCTTCTTCTGCATAATTTACATAACCCCCCTCTTATTGTGCATGTTTAATGTTCCTGGGAATGTGTAGTACTTCCTCACTCATAAATTACTGTGTTACCTAGTTCTTCTGTTTGTTGTTTAAGAATTTTTTCAGCCTTCTCTGAAGCTACCTATTTATATTTCTAGACTCAAGGGCATTGGCTAAGTGCAAGGATTCTGGTCAGCTAAAGATGTTCTTCCATCAACAATTATTCTCAGTACGAGGCCTCAATTGTAACTGATATGTACACTAATAATTGCTACCAGTAGGTGGCAGTAATCCCTCATCAAACATATCCTACAAAAATTTCCTGCAAATATCTATCCACAATGTTGTTGTAGCCGCGTGGGTGCTAGGATATAAGAGAGACAAGGTGAGTGAGGACCTTTATACACCTCAGATTCATTAATTACAGTAAAGGAAGAAAAAGGGAAGTAAAAGGAAAATGATCGTTCTTTTATTGGACCAGCTTCTGGTGATGAAAGAGACAAGCTTTCGAGCTACACAGAGCTCTTCCTCAAGTCAGGGAAAGGTATTCAGAGTGTCACAGCTAAATACAAGGTCAAACAGATAGTTTAGCGTAAGTTGTTAGTACATATTCTAAGGGACCATTTACCTTAGTACCTTTCCCAGACTTGAGGAAGAGTTCTGTGTGGCTCGAAAGCTCGTCTCTCTCACCAACAGATGTTTGGTCCAATAAAAGATTTACTTAATCCACCTTGTCTCTGCAAATATCGGTTATTTGTAACTTCTAAGAAAGTGCCAATTATAATTCACCAGTCCATTACTGAAGAACCTTAGTGACCAGTTGTAATGTCACACAAACAAAATACAGCTTTAAAAAACAAGATAGTTTTTGGATCCGCTTCTACACATTTTGGTTCCTTTTCTCATGCATTTTAATAACGAGGGCAAAACAGAACTGTAAATCAAATCACGTTATTATACTTAGAAAATACAGTTTCTTACCTGTTGTAACAGTTGTTCTTTGAGATGTGGCTGCAGACATGTATTCTACAACCCACCCTTCATCTCCTAGGGAGATGGACTGTGGCAGACCTTGCACATGAGCCTCCCCCAGACACTTCAGACAGCTGAAGTCCGGGTCGCTCACTGGCATAGGCTTGCCACAGGAGGCACAGGGTTTGAAGTCTGGAGACTGGGGCATGTCCTTCTATGCAACAGTGAGGTCTAACTATATATCTACTACTAAGAGAAATAAACTAAAGGTAACTAAACTTGCGAAAAAAGAAGAGCATAACAAAGCCATTAAATGAAAGGCTTGCCAAGGCAAGAGGAGTTGTTCCAGTGACCATCAAGGGCGGTAAGAAGGAACTGAGAGGGTGTGGGCTGTCCGTGGCCCTTCTACCAATGCATGAGCGCGTAGCATCAGAGGGCACTAGAGCTGGTTCAACGGATACCACTGAAGGAAAAATCTCCGACTGTGCAGTGTGGAATGGACATGAGCAAGCACCCGAAGAAGAAAATATAAACACCTGGGAGGGACATAAATAAAGAAGGAAAACAAAAGAGAATACCATACCTGGCAATAGCTAAGCAGTAGATTGCATTATCTCTTGGAGTTCTTCCATTGTGTTCTGAGAAACACTCAGAGGAGGAATTTAAGAGCAATTTAGCATTAGGTGTTGAATAGTAGAAAGGAGGGCGTGAATTTCTGAGGCTTGAAATAGGGGGCAGAGGAACTTTAGCTAAACACATATTTTGGTCCATACTTTCATCTTTTCTAGGCTGAGCAGCCTTCTTTCTAATACTCTTCTTTTGGTGAAGTCTGTGTATGTTAGGGAGTTTATTTGCATCTTCCAATGGAGGTAATTTGAGCTTTATTACTGTTTGGTTCCCCTTTGTAACTGTCAAGGAACATGAATCTTTCTCATGTGGAGTTTGATCAGTTAGGTTTGGTAACTTATAGTCCTTATTGCCTGCTGCCTTGATCCTGGCTTTGGAAGTCATTTTCGGCTTTGTGAAGCCATCCACGATAACAGTGTCCCCCACTCGTGTTCTGAAGACTACAGCCTGGTTAAGCCATTTCGTGGTAAGGATGTGACTCTGCGCCCTAAGCAGCCACTGCTTTAATTTAATGTAGATCTTCATGGGAAGTGAAAAATTAGGATAAGAAACCACCGACCACATTTTGGTAACTAAATATAGCACACAATCCTTATGTTTGTGTTTGATGCATATGTTCAGAGGAATTTGCCCTGCTGGATTTTGGCACTCTACGCACAAGACACTATAATTGACAAAGGCCTTCAGTATAATTAGTTGGCCTGCTTCTGCAGCTGCATGAACTGGACATTTAGTTACATCTGGATGATGTGTTTCCTGACACCATTCTCGGTAGGGATGAACACCCACTGCCTCATTGGGTCTCACTCCCTGTTTCAGTATCCATGCCGTGAGCTCAAGGTGGCCAAAAAATGCTGCCATGTAAAGAGCCACCCTCTTTTGATATCTGACAAAAAGAAACATGCAAAAAAAAAAAATTAACTGAAGAAACTAAAGAAATCCAACATAACATAAGCATTAGAAAAAACTACCTTTCAAAATTATGTGTATTTCTTTGCAGAATGACAGCACAAAAATATTCAGCCAAACATATGCCAAGATATGTCTTTAAGTCTCATGATTTTGTGCTCTAATGGGCTGATTAGATAATATGGTCCCCATATGAATAAGTAATTTGTACCTTTGTTAAAAGGGCTTAGTCACTGTTGATCATATTTGTTATCCACAAATGAAAAAGCGGCATATGCTGATTTTATAATCTGAAGAGAGAAAATTTTAAGATGACCCACTAGAGGTATCGCGAGTGAAGAAGGGTTTCATAAAGTGAAACAGGATTTACAGTTTACACAAGGTAAGGTGTTTCACATCCACATGACATTCAAAAATGTGAGAAGATGAGTACACGAGATCTTTAAAGGCCAGTGAAAAAAGAGTACAAGTATTTCAGAGACAAATAGTTGGACATTTTAAAAGTGGGGGAGGTGATTAAATGATACAGGTACAAAATAAGGGACAAAGGTTAAAATACATGTAAAGAGGGTAGACTTGTCCAGCTAATTCTTATCTAACAATTCCTTATGTTCTGTGTGTCCTTGTTCTTGGTAAAGACAGTAGAAACCACTTGCTATACAAAGCCACTGCCACTAAATAGAAAAATAAACCATAGACTATCACCACAATCTAGGTATGGAGTAATATTGACACTGAGCTACTATCTCATATACTGTAATCCATATGACAATTATTTTAATTATATTGCATCTTTCATTACATTTCCACTGATAGAGAACTACTCTGTTCTAGCTTAATACTCCATTCAAGTCAGTTATTCATACATTGCCCTTTTATATCCTACAGTGCATACATAATTAGATACCACAAAGGGGTACTGTGTTTATAATGCCCAGATTTAAAGGAAACAGATTGAATTCAGATGAGATATTGCCATTTTCTGGAAAGTAGTATGACTTGTAAAAAATTGATGGGGTGATGTACTCTTCCTGTCAGGAATAGGATATTTGAACTCCGGACAGATTCTATAGTATGAAGGCACTAATTAATTATTTCCAAATCTATAGCGTCAAGTCATTTGTTAGCTAGCATCCAGTGTAAAAAGACACCATTTGTTTATATTTATGACACTTTACATTCTGGGTTTTTAATTAGTAAATTAAATATTGCGAATCTTGTGCTCCACTCCTGTAGTAACCCCACAGGATGGGGGAAACAAAAAAGTTGATAAGGTCAAGTTCCACAAGGTGTGAAGCAATGTTCTAAACATGGTGCCACACTATCATGCAGTGCTGTTATTTTTTACAGGGGCAAAGGGCCGGTATGCTGTATTTCATTTAGAATAAATCTTAATGTGTTATGTCATGCCGAAGATCTTTCACTGTCAAATGATCTTCTTTATCCAGTTAGGTCAGTAATTGGATGCTTTTCCCTTGCACTGATAACATCTGGGATCCTTTCTCTCCTTTGTATCTCTCACCAAAGCTACGCACTGCAATACAGTTTAACTATACTGTAAGGAATGTGTGTTAAGAGTTATTAAGGGGGCATTAAATATGGCATTGGCTTGCAAAATCTCCACGAAAATGTATTGGCACAGTCACAAAATCTGCCTGGTCTTTACCCTTTACCATAACAACTTAAAACTAATTGTCTAGGAAAAACTCATTCCAGGTGAGTGGGCAAGTAGAATTTTACAAGGCTAGTATAAACAATGCTCGGTTGTAAGAACAGTTTACTAAAAACAATAGTGAAGAAGTAATGGTGATCTTTATGGCAGCCTTCAGAAATGTCATTACAATTCCCAAATGTCCAAATAAGAGTGACTTTTTAAAATACATACACTTCTGTTGTAAAATAAGAGCATGATCAACTGAAATCAATATAGATCAGGCTCCAAATTACTAAAATGGGAGCTGGTATATTTTTTATATTATGAGGATATTTTTGCTATACTCCTTTTGGGAGATATTTCAATTGCTTGAATAGCTCCTTACATTAAAATACTAAAGTAAACTGGCAGTTAAATCCAAAACATAATCAATTTTCAAAAGACATTGTTAGGGAACAGAGGTGCTTAGACTGGAGAAGTTTTAAAATGGGCAAAAAACCAAATGCAATTAGTTACCGTACTTGAGTACTGGTTCTTCATCAGAAAGGAAGCGTTGGACTGTATGCTTGTTTCCTAAGAGGCACCCAGTCAGGAATTCTTTCCATCCATCCCACACATCCAGGCGAAGTGTTGTGCCTAGCAACAGTGAGCGAGATGCAATCACTTAGCTTGCTTCCAGCTTTGTTATTTTTGCAATTTATACATGTCTAAACCTCTTGGTTTGCATATAAAAGATATGTCTGCAACCTACTGGCTGAAGTGTGTGCATACCAGAACCCTCTGCTGGAGGGAATGTCAGGCCACACCTGCGAATAGCTTGTCCTCTAGTGGCTGGCCAGAAAAGAGAATATAAACCCCCTAACACTGTGAATTTACCAAACTACCAAACAATCTGAAAAGGTGTTAGTTTTGGCTAGTTTATATTAAAAAAAGGGGATGTTTGTAGTCTATTGCACACAGATGAGATATTGATTGGTTACTTGGTCTGAAATAGCCTGAATTTGTGACCTTCCAGGCATGTAGCAAAAACTGTCTATTGGAAGGGGTGTTAGAGAGGATTGAGGATATGTTCTCAGAATGATGGGTGGATGCGAGGAGGCTGAAAGGAGCTTTCTGTAGCTGGCTGGCTAGTTGAGTTGTGCTATTGTTCCTGTCTGATGGTTTGCTTTTTAATACCACTGGAAGTATTATGTTGTAAATGTGATTGAGTGTCAGGGCACATAGAGCCTGTGTACAGATGTCTTTTTTATTATTTAAATCAAAATTAAAAAAACAGATAAATGGTAAGTAAGACAGGACCTTGAGGGTTGCTCCTAACAATCCACTATAATTTGATATTCACATTTTAAACATAGTCACAGACCCAACTTCCCGTAAAAGATTTGGGACAGTGAAGTTCAGCAGGATTTTCCTATTCTAGGAGGTATTGTAATTAAAACTTCCATGAGAGGGCATTAAAAATACTCTGGTCTCAGTCCTGATCTTTTTTTCATGGCTGTAACATCCACTGGTTTTTGGGGGTAGAAGTGGGCCCAGTGTTAAAATTGCAAATATCAGAAAGGCTGTGAGATTCTAAATGTGATCCTTTAGAGCCTGTTACTGGCAGGCTGATTTGATGTTTACACTTAAACTCCATGGAGTTATGTGGGTGTTAAATCAGCATGAGTGTGGACAGCTCCCACACACAAACCCCCACATCTGTAATGATTGCAACAGCAATTGTGAATGCATCAGGACTGCAAAACTGGGCCTCTAAGTTTTGGATCTCTAAAGTGTTTCTGTTCTGGTTTGGAATGTTACTGTGTATATACTGGGTTCAGGACGCTGCACCAAATATCCACACCCAAGATAGCAGAATTATAGATCAGATTACCTAGCTCATGATTTCAGTGGTTCAGTTTCTGTATGTATACTGTTGACCAAGTCCTTGGGCTTTTTTTCTGAACAGTTTTATAAGCAGTTTACATTTAGATTGTCTGCTGGTGAATGTTTATTTTTGTAATACTCTATACATGGTATTAGATATATGTTTGACCAGCAACTTAATTATCCATCTTTTGTAAATATACTCCTAGAAACCAACCATTACTTGCTTGTTGTAAGTTTGCATTTGTCTGGGTTATTTTATATTTATTCCCTTTCTAAATATTGTGGTTATGGGGCCAAACCAAACACTGCCCTGTACCTTGTGTAGTCATCCACATTAATGCAAATTCGAGTAGGTAATAAGCATTGTCAGATCATAATAGTAGTATTTTACATTCATTTTATACTGGTATAAATTGACTATACAAGGTGCAGAATTGGTCTGTATTTCATATTCACTCTCCAGACTTAGGACAATGGTATGTTTAAGTCTATATTAACATGCTAGTTTATTCCATACACTTATCCACAAACTTACATTTTCTACTTCAGGGAAAAATGAACCGTATGATAACCTACTGCTTTTCGGAAGTCAAAAAGTTATGGTGGGATAAATTCTCCCTTTACATAGGCACCGATTCAGCAAGGTACTTAAACACATTCCTAACTTTAAGCAAGTGAGTAGTCCCATTGAAGCCTGATCCACCTCCACTAAAGTGAATGGGTTTATATGGAGTAGACATGAGGGAAGAAATTATGCCCTTATCTGTACTATTGGTTGTCATCCATAGTTATACATGTCCTGTGTGATTAATTTCATTATTATTTTTTCTTTCTTACCAGTGGGTAAACCAAGGTACAGGGAGGCTAGGTGCTATACTCAAGGTCTCATAGTGGCTTGTTGGCATACCCAGAAATAAAGACTAGGAGTCCTGACTTCCAACCAACCAGTCTAACCACCAGTGCCTCAGAGTATGGGGAAGGGGGGGGTCTATGTGCCTTCTAAAAACAAAACCAAAAACTGTGGATGTCCTCATTAGCCACATAAATGTCTAATCCTTTTTCAGTGCTACTAAACTCTTAGTCACAGTGATGTCTTGTGGCACAGAGTACCACAGATAATTTACATGCTGTATGGAATGTCCCTTTGTTCTTATTATGAGAAAATATAAATAAAGGTGCCCTGTTAAATATCTTTCCAGCAGTCATTATTACATACAGCTATATCAAGTCCCATCTTATGTCTCCCCTCAAAACTAAACAGTCCCTGTCTTTTCAGTCTCTCTTACAGAAATCTCTCCATACACAATCCCATTTTTGTCACTTCTCTCTTAATCCTCTCTGCTATATTTTTTGAGATTGATTGATCAGAACTGAATATAACAGGGATTGGCAACCTTTGGCACGCGACCCATCGGGTAAATTCACTGACAGGCCAGGACGGTTTGTTTACCTGCAGTGTCCACAGGTTCATCCGATCGCAGCTCCCACTGGCCGCGGTTCACTGTTCCAGGCCAATGGGGGCTGCACGAAGCAGCTGCCAGCACATCCCTCGGCCCATGCTGCTTCCCGCAGCCCCTACTGGCCTGGAACGGCGAACTGTAGCCACTGGGAGCTGCAATGGGCTAAACCTGCAGATGCTGCAGGTAATTAGAATATATTGTAACTAATTGGGCATAAGTACATGCACACTATGAATTACTGAATCACAGAAATGTAGGATTGGAAGGGACCTCGATAAGTCATCTATTCCAATCCCCTGCTTGAGGCAATAGTAAGCATTAACTAGACCACCCCTGACAGGTGTTTGTCTAACCTCCTTAAAAACCTTGTTCTTAAAAACCTCCTGTGGCAGATTCCACTACATCCCTAGGTAATTTGTTCCAGTGCTTAGCTACTCTGACATTTAGGAAATTTTTTTCCTAATGTCAAACCTAAATCTCCCTTGCTGCAATTTAAGCCCATTTAAGTCCTGTCCTCAGTGGCTAAGAAGAACAATTTATCACCCTCTTCTTTTTATCAACCGTTTACATTCTTGAAGATGGTTATGTCCCTCCTCAGTCTTCTCTTCTCCAGACTAAACAAACCCATTTTTTTCAATCTTTCCTTGTATGCATAAGTGCCGACTTCCCCCCTTTCCCTGGGGTGCTCGACCTCCCCCCCACACCCCCACTCCACCCTTTCCATGAGGCCCCTCCCCTGCCCCACCCCAGCAACCCTGCGGGAAGCGCTGGCAGGTAGGCAGAGGAGTGGGGACATGGCGCGCTCAGGGGGGGAGGAGGAGGTGGGGCGGGGCATGAGGGGAGCTTGGCTGCCAGTGGGTGCAGAGCACCCACTAATTTTTCCCCATGGGTGCTCCAGCCCCGGAGCACCCACAGAGTCGGTGCTTATGCTTGTATGTCATGTTTTTTAGACCTTTAATCATTTTTGTTGCTATCCTCTAGACTTTCTCCAATTTCTCCACATCCTTCCCCAAGTGTGGTGCCCACAATTGGACACAGTTCTCTAATTGAGGCCTTATCAGAGCTGAGTAGAGTGGAAGAAATACTTCTCATGTCCTAGCTTACAACACTCTTGTTAATACATGTGACAGAGTGCCGAGCAACAGCACCTGATCCAGCAGTCTGACCATAGCAACTTCAATTAGTTGCCTTATAAACACCTGAATGTGGGAACTGAGCCAAACCAATAGGCTGGAAAAGTTAATAACTAATTACCTCATTAAATCAGAAGGTAAAAAGGCCCAGGAAGGAAGAACAATGTGTGGGAGAGAAAGTGCTGTAGGCTGGTAGAACCAATGACATAGGAGATTTCTCCCCTGCTGCGCTTAGAAGTCCCCAGCTGGCCTGTGCTAGCTAACTCGGGTATAGATGTTAACTCATAAGTAGTCCAAAGACTTCAATAGACACGTTGTCTGAGTAACTGCTCATGAGTGGGACTAAGGGGTTCACAATCTAGCCCTAATTAATCAATGAGGATCTTATTCTTCCATTGGTAGCAGGATACAGTGCGGAATGAACACTGTTGTCATAAGATACTACCAAGAAAAGTAGCAAATCCTGTGTGCTTTTTTTAAAAGCAGCTATGGGTAGTTACAAGATAAAATGGCCACAGAGTCCCATCCTGTAAAGTGCCAAAAGGGGATACAGTCAGAGGGAAGGAGGGGGATAACCCACAAAGATAACTGCTTGCATCAAATTATTCCCCTTTGAGAACTACAGGAAGTATAGATAAAGATATAAGTGACAGCTACCTTTTCTTATGATGCCACAGTTAATAAGTTCAGCAGGTGGGGTACAGAATATTAACACTCCCTGAATGAGCCAATCACACTAGTGAGGCAGTGCACCCTAGTTACTAGCTCCCAACCCCTCTCCAGATCCCCGAAATGCTTCTCGTCCAGCACCTACAAACTCCTCACCCAGCACCCAAAGTCAGCCATGATTTCTTGCCTTGATATTAATCCTTCAATATTTTCTGACCACAGCAGATTGAGAGATTTTAGGTTGTTACAAGAAACTGTTGCTGGTTTGGGGACACAAGGTGGAAGAAGTTTGAGTATCTCTGGTCTAGTGGACTAAGCAAAAGAGCAGAAGCTAGGAAGCCATGAAATCTAATTCTGGCATGAGGCTAACACACTGGGCCATATCTTACCCTACATTTAGACTGGTTTGTTGGTTAGGTTGGTCACCAGCAGTGACCTAACAGAAAACTTCACTGTCATTTTTTTCATTTACAGTAAAAACTTTGTTATCCGACATGTTGTGGGAACGAGGGGTGCAGGTTAGTCAAAAATTCCTGTTAACTAAGAAAAGGAGTACTTGTGGCACCTTAGAGACTAACCAATTTATTTGAGCATGAGCTTTCGTGAGCTACAGACTAACACGGCTGTTACTCTGAAACCTGTTAACTAAGAGTTATACTTACCAATGGAGGGAGGGAGTTTGGGTGCAGGAGGGGATTGAGGGCTGGGGGTTGGGCAGGGGCAGCGCATGGCGCCTAGGAACAGGAGGGACAACTGGACACCTGGCAACCCTATTGAAGATTTGTATCGGGAGATATTAGAAATGCCAGTTTCTAGAGCTTTCTAGTTGGTAAAGTGCTGGATAACACAGGCTATCACCAGCAGGAGAGTGAATTTGTGTGGGGGGGTGGAGGGTGAGAAAACCTGGATTTGTGCTGGAAATGGCTTTTAGATAAGCTATTACCAGCAGGACAGTGGGGTGGGAGGAGGTATTGTTTCATATTCTCTGTGTATATATAGAGTCTGCTGCAGTTTCCACGGTATGCATCTGATGAAGTGAGCTGTAGCTCACGAAAGCTCATGCTCAAATAAATTCGTTAGTCTCTAAGGTGCCACAAGTACTCCTTTTCTTTTTGCGAATACAGACTAACACGGCTGTTACTCTGAAACAGCTTTTATTGTATTTTTTAAATTTAAAAATGACAAAACTGTGGTCAGCTGTCTGTAACATACAAAGCCAGTATGCCATCTAAGGAGTAATGTAATGCAGGGGTTCTCAACCTTTTTCTTTCTGAGGCCCCCCTCAACATACTATAAAAACTCCACAGCCCACCTGTGTCACAACTGTTTTTCTGCATATAAAAGCTAGAGCCAGCGTTAGGGGATATCACGCAGGGCAACTGCCCGAGGCTCCATACTACAGGGGCCCTCGCAAAGCTACATTTCTTAAGCTTCGGCTTCAACCCCGAGTGGTGGGGCTCAGGGCCCCGGGCTTCAACCCCATGCAGTGGGGCTTTGGCTTTCTGCCCTGGGCTCCAGAAAGTCTAATGCTGGCACTGCTTGGCGGACCCCCTGAAACCTGCTCGCAGCCCCCCAGGGGGACCCAGACCTCTGGTTGAGAACCACTGATGTAAGGACAAGATTAACACCTTTGGGAAGTGGACTGGGACTATAGCACAGTGGGCTTGTAGGGGTAATATTAATTTTATATGTTGGTATGCAAGATTTCTGCAGTTTTCTGTGTATTCTCCCATCTTACAAGCAACACCTAGTCTGATAAGAATCCTCATTCTTCTCTCCCTTACACCAGTTTTATTTCACTGGAGATGCACTGGTATAAGTCCCAACTTACAATTGTACAAGTGCAGGCCCAATGTTATTACAAGGGCATGCAGAAGTGCATTACGGGTTCCTTTTGTGCATCATTCATTTTTGTCTCTCCACCTGCCTTTCACATTGTTTTATTTTGAAGAGCATCATTTGACCCAAAATGGTTTTTTATTAATACTGAGATCTGCATTAGAAAAGTATTAATAAATAATAATAATAATAATAATGCTTTTCAGGTTTCCCTAAATATAAACAATGATAAATATTCCTTAAATACAGAAAACTGACACGTTATAGACACATATTGGGTCACCATTGCTCTATTTAGTAGGTAGTGAAAATAAAACCATCTTATACCTATATCTAACTGGTAATCGTTCAGTGTGTTGCAGTCGTACATCTCCTTGCCCTCTGGAGTCCTGAGACAATAAACACTATTTGGAAAGCCACATTTCAGGGTTACCAGTGTTTTCAAAAGGGACACTTTTGTAGCAAGAAGATAAATACTCCCCTTAATGGGCACTTTCTCTTGGGTTACAGCATTGTACACATAGAAGGCTGGTTTGTCTTCTTCCTAAAAGCAAAAATAATAATGACATAAGTACTCCAGCAACAATGCTCTTGTAAATTGTGCCTATAGTTTAGGTACACTCTTTTTACACATCTAAGGATCTACCGTCCTTTTTGTTCGAGCGTGGTCAAGTGGACAGAGCAGGAGACTAGGTTCTATTACCAGTTATCCCTCAAACTGGCTGCTTGACCTTCTCCAGTCATTAAGGGCCCAAACCTACAAGGTATTGAGAGCCTCTTGTGAGGTGCTGAAAAATGTAAGCGCCTTTTGACATCAGTGAGACATTAGGGCACTCCTCATCTCTTGAGAGGGGCTTTTGACACCTGGAGGAGTGGGCCCTGAACTCCTCTGTGTTCCAGTTCACTCATCTATGAAATAGATAGAATAATATTTATTTCACAGGGATGTTGTGAGGCTTCGCTATTTCAGATTTGTAAAATGCTTTCAGATGCAAGGATGAAAATCATGAGCATATATTTTTTACTTCATTTATAACAGTTCCAAGGTAAGGTCTGTCTATATTTTACGTCTTGTACAACAATTAACACACAGTCACTGCTTAAAAATGTAAGCCTAATTCTGCACATTAGTGCACCCCATTAACTTCAGCTGAGTAGCATCTGTGAGTTAGAGCAGAATTTGGTTCTATTAATGAAAATACTAGTTGATTGTTAGCATGAATAGAGGTTACTGCACTGAGGTGCAATTCAGGAATATCCCACTGGAGTCAGAAAAGCACAAGGAATTTCATTGAATATAGAAGACCACTAGGAGAAATAGCGAGATGGTGCAGGTTGCAAAACCATCAAGATATGGATAACGATGACATTTGGCTTTGCACCTGTTGCATCAGATCTAAGGAGTTTGGTTTTCTCAGTGCCTGACCATAATTGAGTTTTAGATGAAAGACAGCTGGCTGAAACTTAATCTCGATAAGACACAGGTGATGCAGTTCACTAATAAGAGGAGACGGCAGAAAGGATATCTTACAATTTATAATCTAGAGTTCCAATAGGATCTTCGGCTGCTTCTGGATGTTCAGATAGCAGCCCCGCCCCACCCCCCATTATGGTTGCTTTTGTTATCTCTGTGCTTGACTAAGTGGTAGTGACAGGATTTTCCCATCAGATCCAGGCCTTGTCAAAAGCCTGTACTTTTGTCTTCTCCAGATTGGCTTACTGCAATATGTTCTTTGTGGTGCTATACCCAATGATAAAGTTAGTCAAAATTTTCTGAGTCTGAAATTTTCAGTTAAATTTTTTGGGTTTCCCAAGTACCACTAGCTGAAGATAATTCACATTTCAGCTAGCAGAATAAGGCTGGCTACCCACTTGATGAGATTTCAACCCTTCACACAGTTTGGGTTTTGTGTCCCTTATTATTTCTGTAGTGTCACTAGCATGCTTGACACTTAGGACTTGTTTTCACTAGAAAATGTTATTGTATTTGACATGACTGTTAAGAGTAGCATTAGATGACAGCATTAGACACTTACGGTAGAGGCTGTTCTAGATTTGATTTTTGACAAACAGGGAGGAACTGGTTGAGAATTTGAAAGTGGAAGGCAGCTTAGGTGAAAGTGAACATGAAATGGTAGAGTTCATGATTCTAAGGAATGGTAGGAGGGAAACAAGCACAATAAAGATAATGGATTTCAAGAAGGCAGACTTTAGGAAACTCAGGGAGTTGGTAGGTAAGATCCCATGGCAAGCAAGTATAAGGGGAAAAACAGTTCAGTCAGTTGGCAGTTTTTTAAAGAGACATTATTAAGGGCACAATAGCAAACTATCTCACAGCATAGGAAAGATAGGAAGTATGGCAAGAGACCACCTTGTCTTAACCAGGATATCTTCAATTATCTGAAACTCAAAAAACAGTCCTACAAAAAGTGGAAACTAGATCAAGATAAAAAGATGAATATAAACAAATAACACAAGTATATAGGGACAAAATTAGGAAGGCCAAGACACAAAATGAGATTAAACTAGCTGGAGGCATAAAGGGTAACAAGAAAACATTCTACAAATACATTAGAAGCAAGAGGAAGACCAAGGACAGGGTAGGCCCATTACTCAATGTGGGGGGAGGGGAGAACACGAACAGAAAATGTGAAAATGGCAGAAGTGCTTAAATGACCTTTTTGTTTCAGTTTTCACCAAAAAGGTTTTGAATGGACCTCTAACATAGTGAATGCCAGTGAAAATGAGGTGGGATCAGAGGCTAAAATAGGGAAAGAACAAGTTAAAACATTACTTAGACAAGTTAGATGTCTTCAAGTCACCAGGGCCTGATGAAATACATCCTAGAATACTCAAGGAGCTGACTGAGGAGATATCTGAGCCATTAGGTTAGCGATTATCTTTGAAAAGTCATGGAAGATGGGAGAGATTCCAGAGGACTAGAAAAGGGAAATAAGAACAACCCGAGGAATTACAGACCAGTCAGCTTATCTTCAGTACCCAGAAAGATAATGGAGCCAATAATTAAGGAATCTATTTGCAAACACCTAGAACAGTGTTTCCTAAACTTGGGACGCCACTTGTGCAGGGAAAGCCTCTGGTGGGCCCGGCTGGTTTGTTTACCTGCCACGCCCGCAGGTTCAGCCGATCGCAGCTCCCACTGGCTGCGGTTCACTGTGCCTGGCCAATGGGGGCTGTGGGAAGTGGCCCGCGCCAAGGCACGTACTGGCCGCCGCTTCCCACAGCCCCCATTGGCTGGGCACAGCGAACCGCAGCCAGTGGGAGCCACGATTGGCCAAACCTGCGGACACAGCAGGTAAATAAACCGACCTGGCCCGCCAGGGTCTTTCCCTGCACAAACGGTGTTCCAAGTTTGAGAAACACTGACCTAGAAGATAATAAGGTAATAAGTAACAGTCAGCATAGATTTGTTAAGAACAAATCACATCAAACCAACCTAATAGCTTTCTTTGACAGGGTAACAAGCCTTGTGGATTGGGGAGATGAAATAGGGGTGGTATATCTTGACTTTCGTAAGGCTTCTGTCTCATATGACTGTCTCATGAACAAACTAGGGAAATAAACCTAGATGGAGCTACTATAAGATAGATGCATCGCTCATTGGAAAACCGTTCCCAGAGAGTAGATATCAGTGGTTCAGAGTCAAACTGGAAGGGCATGTCAAGTGGGGTCTTGCAGGATCAGTTCTGAGTCTAGGTCTGTTCAATATCTTCATCAGTGATTTAAGATAATGGCATAGAGAGTACACTTATAAAATCTGTGGGTGATACCAAGCTGGGAAGGGTTGCAAGTGCTTTGGAGGATAGGTTTAAAATTCAAAATGATCTGGACAAATGGTCTGAAGTAAATAGGATGAAATTCAATAAGGGCAAATGAAGGTACTCCACTTAGGAAGGAATAATCAGTTGCAGACATACAACATGGGAAATGACTGCCTAGGAAGGAGTACTGCGGAAAAGGATCTGAATGTTATTCAGTCTTGGTCAGCATTTTGTCAGCTGACTCAACTCTACACAGTCATGTTCAAACCACATACCATTTGCTAGTGAAGGCAACCTTCATGAGACCAGCTCTCTCCTTATATTCCATTCCAACAACTGATATCAGCTGGGACAGTTGGTCTAACAATGCCTAGATTTCCATGTCTAGGGGTTGCTGACAGAACATTATAGGATGTATGCTTTCACCTCCTGAAATTCACGTCACCCTTTGTTCCAACAAAGCCAGAATTTGTGGACCTTCACGTGCAAAGCTTTTCTATTATGCAAGCTTTTTCTAAGGGGGTGGATTTAGTGGAGAGGGTCTCAGTTTTGGTGAATTGATAAATCAATTATTGTTGTTGCTGCATCATTTTGCATATATTTTGTAAATGGTGTTTTTAAGTATTGATTCTTGTTGTGTCTAGTGTTTTATGATAGGTGTTACGGAAATGCATGTAAATTCTCAATCCTAAAGAGAGCCACATGTTTAAGACCTACCCCCCAGAGGTGTTGAGCATCTCAAGCAAAATGCTGTGGCCTCTCAATTTATTGACCCTCTGGAGGCGGTCACTACCTTGCAGGAATGGGCAGTGACTATACAGATTTACCAAGTAGGGGCTGCATATCAGGGTTTAAAGAGGCAATTTAAAAAAGAATTCCTACCATCAAATCTCTGCCTCTTCTGAAGAAAAAGCAAACACACAGCATGCAACATGCATACAGATCAAGGACTTGATTAAATTAAATTTATCTTTCTCCCCAGGGAAACAGCAACAACAAAGCTAGAACCAGAAGACTTGGAGTAAACAAGCTGCTAAGTTTCTCAAAGACATCTGAACACTGCAGTCCTTTTCTGTTCCACTCCTTGTTTTTATACACTGCAGCCCTAGTGATTGCTGTACTAGGAGCAGCAATAATTCTGGCCAACTAATCCTATGACAGAGAGTGGAGCAATAAGCAAGACTAAAAATGTTCTTTATTGTTTATGGACTGAGGGACCTACATACAGCCAAGCTATCTTCAGGATCTTTTCCGGCTTATATAACAACCATGGCGAGAAGCCAGGCTTGTTAGTGCACAGAAGCTGCTGCCTTGCAACAGCCCACCTCATTAATTACTGCACATGGCTTTGCAGTTTGCAGCTAATCAAAACAAAACAAAAAAAAAGCACACTCTAAAAGACAGTCTTCCCTGTGTGTATGAAACAGAAATCTAGGTTGCAGTGCTGTTGTGTACTTTTATCATGTCTGTTTCTACAATGCTTTGTTTAGCCTTGTATTGTTTTAGCCTCAGCACTTTTCTCCCTTGTGACAAACAATTGAAGGTCAAATTGTGCGTGGCCCTGCATAGATGAGCTTGTGGGGACAGAACACAGTGATCCTGTTCTCCCTCTTTCCAGCACCCATGCAGGAAGCATTGCTAAAAATCAGCTGAAGCCTATGGCCCTGAAACTCAGATGTGGATGAACTGTCCTTGGCATAGGACCTGGGATAGTGGTGATCAGAGGTGGCTGTACACCAACATTACATCCCTCAGTCCTGAGGCTAGCCAGGGTCTGGTTTTATCCTCAGGGCTGCTCTAAATTGTGCTGACTGGTAATGGTCCCCAAGAGTTTATTGCCCCCTCAGCGTGGCCACACCGCGTCCGCTGGAGGCTGTAATAAGGTGATGTAGGGGTAGTTACTCTGGCACTACATCTGTTTAAGACAGCATTGGCAGTTCAAAGAAATGGAATAGGGCCAAGGATCTGGTCTTATTAATGCATGACTTTTGCGTAACCCCCACAGCAGTGGTAACATGGACAGGATTACTTGTATGGATGGCAGGTGCACAGAGTACTCTAATTTAGTAGCCGAGAAGATCTGATATGCTTATAGACAAGAAGGGTAGTTAGGAGCCCCATGACACAAAACCCACACAAATGCCACCCTGGAGAGAATAAAAGTGTTCCTCATGATGGATGAAAACAGCCAAGGTTGTTACAGACATTGACTGTGAGGGACAGAAATAGTTGTTCTGGATTAAGATTTAAGACCAGCCGTAAAGGTCTTGTGCAAAGCCTGTCACCAGACATATTAAACAGTCTTTTTCTGTTTTCTGCAAAGGGTAACTCCTCCTCCTTCCAGCCAGAGTGAAAATCCTCCAGGAGGAGGAGTTGTATTTTCTTTAAAATAAAGGCAGCAATCAGCCACCTCAGAAAATTAAAGAAAATGACCTGTTATGGGATTTAGGAGAGGGAGAAGGCTCAAGAAAAAGGATACAAGGGTCATTCAGACACTGAAAAGCCCTGTATAAAAAAAATTTTTTACACCTTTTTTGATTGAAGTACTTTCTGTTTTTCTTGTAACTGGGAACAATCCAGTCAAAATATTGTTTAAAAATAAATTTATGTGATGGCAATTGGTAATTATCTCATTTTAATTTGTTTCAGAGTAACAGCCGTGTTAGTCTGTATTCGCAAAAAGAAAAGGAGTACTTGTGGCACCTTAGAGACTAACCAATTTATTTGAGCATGAGCTTTCGTGAGCTATAGCTCACGTCATCAGATGTATTTTAATTTGTGTAAGCCTCACTCAGCTGTGTTGTACACTTCCCTGGAATTACAGACTTTAAGTGAACATGGGTTAAAAGTTGGCCCCCAAATGCCATATTCTGTCCTTAGGTCCATGTGTGCAACAGCACTGAAAAAGGAGGACCTTTTGGTTAAAACACAGTATTGAGAGTCAGGCAAATTAGATTGTATTCCTGGCTGTACCCAGATTCCCTGGAAATGTCTCTTAACTTCCTTGCCTCTGCTACCCAACAAGTAATATGGAGAGAATACTTGTAATAACTAATTATACCTCACTTACAGGGGTGCTAGGAGATTTAATTCATTATTGCTCAAACAATGTTTGAAATCCTCAGATGTGTGCACTGTAGAAGTAAGAAGTATTATTTATTGACTTTCAGATTGTAAGTGAAGACAGAATTTGCCCGAGGCAGCCCAATTTTGATGTCTAAATATACTTTTAATAGCCTTTATAATCACTGATATGTCTGAACCAGGTATATATAAACGGCTACAGTTTAGACCAGGGATCGGCAACCTTTGACATGCGGCCCATCAGGGAAATCTGCTGGCAGGCCAGGATGGTTTGTTTACCTGCAGCATCTGCAGGTTTGGCTGACTGCAGCTCCCACTGGCCGCGGTTCGCTGTTCCAGGCCAATGGGGGCTGCGGGAAACAGCATGGGCTGAGGGATGTGCTGGCCACCACTTCCCACAGCCCCCATTGGCCTGGAACAGCGAACCGTGGCCAGTGGGAGCTGCGATCGGCCGAACCTGCAGGTAAACAAACCGTCCTGGCCTGCCAGTGGATTTCCCTGATGGGCTGGGTGCCAAAGGTTGCCGATCCCTGATTTAGACAGCTAGATGCAGGTCTAGGTGTCCAAATTTAGGCTACCAGGTCTGAAAATTATGCTCAAAAGACATCATATATGTCATGTTTTCCTTAGTTATATATTAAGGATATAGTATAGTTATTTTACCAAACCATACCAGCATGAGAGGCTATTGTATTTTGTCACATCTTTTTGTATTGCTTATTTCCTTTAATAGTGTTGGCATAGAGCTGTAATATAAAACTATGAGTTATTCCCCTGAAATTCTAACTCCTTCTCATGTATTCCAGCAAAAGTGTGACCTTACACAACAAGAAAAACCCAGGTTATTTCAATATGGATGCATTTAGAAAGCAAGAGGAAATCATGTGTTCTACTTCCTGAGAATGAAGGAAGAAAAGATTTTCCAGTTACAGCAGAATTGCAAAGTAATTTTTTGGTGATCTGATTTTTGCATCATACATGCCTTTTTAGACAGTACAAGGCAGGGAGCACCTGTTTGATTTTTTTTCCTTTTTCACATTTCACACACAAACTGAAATAAACTAGTTCCTGATATGCAGTTTTATTTTGAGTTGGACTAAGGCTGGAGCCAGGGACTAAGCAAGGCAGCTTCCACTTTCTATGGCACTGTCCCCTCCTACCACACCAGATTTCCATGCAAAAATTCAGCAGGAAATTTATACAGCTGGGAGGTCTGTTAACTCCCACTCATGTCCTCTGCAGCTGCTACTAAGCAGCTACAGAGGGACCCAGTCAGTGACAGCATGTCTCCTGGTGGAGTTGTGTTACTAGAGGAGAGGGAGGCCAATGGAACCAAATAAAAGGTGAGCCATCCACATGGATGAGTTCCTGCCTCTATAGAGAGGGGGATGGGGAAGAGACCTTCCCTGCAGAACCACAGGGTCAGGAGGCCTTACTCCACAGATCTCCAAGCCTCCACCCTTCCTGCCCCCAGATCCTTTCCCTTTCAGGGATTATGTAGATGAAACTCTGCAAGGAAATCTTGCAGTTCCCTGATCCTCTCCCATGGTATTCTCCATGGCAAGGAGGGAGCCAAACCATGATGCTAAATTATAATGAATGATAATTCTTCTTAGAAGAATGCCTCTAAAATTAACTCACAAATCTTGGTTCTCACTAGATATAAGGATAGGTTTTGGTTAGGCTTTAGGGTTCAGTTTAGAGGCCTAATAACGGCCAGGGCTCATCTTTGTTTTTAATGGTCCCAAAATGTCAATAGTTGTTTTTGAGATTTCAGCCCCAAATGGTGAAAGTCTCATGAGATCAGCAGTTTGAGATTTTAGTCATCTTGAATGCTGGCAACTTGCAAGATTAGACCTTTGAATGGTGAGCATTTCTCACAAGAGTTTGGCCACAGCTGAACCATGAATGGAAAAATGGTTCATTCTGGTTTAGAATCCAATTCAGAACCAAAACCAGTGGGGTAGGATTGGAGCCAAGGATTAGGATATAATCTCCACCCGCTGAAATTCGAAGGGGTTCAAATTCAAGGTTCCAGTTGTGGCCTCTCTCTCTATTCTCATAAATGGTATTATACTATGTGCTCGCTGCACTTAGCTTACTGGAAGCCTGTGCAAGTGGGAGTAGAGAGACTAGTGCTATTTTTCTATTTAATGCAATTCAACTTTAGCTTTTCTGCATCTCATGAAGGAGCAGCAGCAACTGACTGCCAAGGTATATATTCAACAGAGGAAAAATGACAGATCATGACCTAAAGTCAATTTGTGATCACAGATACTGAGGGAAGGAATGGATTTTGGGGGTGACAGAAATATATGGCTGACAACATCCTCCTAAATCTATTTCCCACAGTGGGAAATCTGTATAGTGCTGTATCGAAGAGGCTTTTTCTCCCTATTTGTAAAGGTCTTTCATTCCACAAATCCAATTTCTGTAGAGATCCTATTTTTACAATCTTTAAAGTTTCATGTAAATAAATATAAGCCCCATCATTCGTGTTACCATAACAACTTTTTTACACTCATTCTTTGACCGTCAGGGTGGCTACTCTTGAGGTCAGATACTTTTTACTGCTGCTGTTAAATTTAGCACAAGGTCTAGAAGGAGAACCAAAAAACACAACAGAATTTCTGGACAATTTAAGACTATCAGTTTTTTTTAATCATACTGTACCTTAACAACACATTTAATAGTCGAGGAAACGGATATCCCTATGTCAGCAAGGATCCAGTTGTCCTTCAGTATTGCTCCTGCATAGATCAGCTCCAAATATTGTCTGCCTTTTTTGTCTTCAGAAAGTGGAATGTGGAAATAATCCTAAAAATGAATAATAAACTGTGAAAAGGATGTTGATGCAGCAGTGATTCCTACCCACAACAAATCTGCATTCATTATTGGTGTTATGTATATTACAGTAGTGCCTTAGAAACTGCCCTTTGCCCCTCAGGGCTTACAGTCCAAGTAAAGTGTTCTAAGAACATACAACTGTTAGATACAAGATTTATACCTTTTTGTTTTGAAAAGAAAATAGTGTTGAGATCTAAGAGCCTTGATTTAGGCTAGGTTTATTTTTTGCTTATAAATTACAAAAATTCTATGTGTCTAGGAGGTTAAAGAACGTGATGAAGTTTTGCTGCTACAAATGAATACATCTGATCCATTACAAGTGACACAAAGCTAAAACAAAAATACAGAGGCTGTGATCTTCCCGCTGGGGACTTATGAAAGCTCATATTTTCCCAAGTGGCCTCTGCTTTTGGTTACCTCATATGTTTGAGTGCCCAACTTTAGGCACCTGGACTACCAGCTTCAAACGTTGGTGCCTAAAATGAGGCACCTAAATGAATATTTAAGTACCTGAATTAGATGTCAGGTGGGATTTTCTAAAGAGCTCAGTATTGGCCTATCTGATCCCATGTAAAAAAAACTCCGATTGACTTCAGTGGGAGCAGAGTTAAACCAAACTGAGTGTTTTTGAAAATCTCACCCTACATATTCACAGCTGGCAACAAAACCTGAGGACACCAAAATTAGAAGCCATTGTGTGGGCCTGACTTTGTGCAAGAACTCTGGACTCTTTCCTTGAAAGGATGAACGTGACATAAACCGTGCTTTTCCTGGCTGTGTCAAAGTAAATGCATAAAACAATATAGGGTTAATTCAGACAATGCAGCCAAACCTGCAGCCACAGGGACTCCTGACTCACAGGAATCTCACAAGAAGCAAGTTGAAATGTCACTGTGATCATTCTGATGCCATGTAATGTAGAGTGCAAGATACTCCACATGTGCCTGGAGTTCGGTGGTGACAATTTGAGACCTCTGGGGAATCAGGTCTCTCTTTTAATCCCAGTCTTCACTGGGGCATTTCACAGAGTCTTCCTTTCTCCTGTTTAAGAGAAAATCTCCATTGACTGTTCCCTTGACTATCTACACAAACACACATGCCAGCTCTGAACACTGTCCCGGTTGCTCCCATGAACTGGAACACCCTTCCCAGAGCTGCAGGTGGTGAAGACAATCAGATTTCACATAAAATTGTGGCACTTGTTGTCAGTGGTTCAAAAAGATGACTTAGCAGAGAGACCAATGCTTGTCTGAATCTGCTCTGACACAATACCACTGAGCCTGTAAACCATCATGAAAAGTGAACAACCCCCAAAAGTAAACTCAGATTTATGTATCCACTTTCATATTTCTGTCCTGATTCCAGAACATGCTACATTGTATCAGCACCAGATGTGAGCCCTCCCTCACTTGCTTTCCCCAGAAGATGAAGTGCCTAGACATGTTATGTATGTTACACATGTAAGAAGTGAACGTTATCTATCTCCTGTACTTTTACAAGGTAAAAGTTTGTTTCTGAATATTTCACTGTTAAAGAATAAGGGCCAGATTTTTATGCCTTTCTAGTAGCATAGAGGGACCATAAAGCTGGCAGTTCTGATCAGGAAGGGATTCCATCCCACCTGTACCATAGAGTCTATGTGAGGAACACGGACCAGGGAGAAAGAGATGTGTATCCAGTGTGCTACTGAACTCTTGAGGATTCTCACTTGTGGGAAATACCCCTTGGGGTTGGCTGCTGGCCGCCAAATGCAAATTAAAGTAGCCCCGAGAATGCTCTAACTTTCACCAGGAGCCTGTCTATTATACTGGTAGTATAACAGCAGCTTTCCCTACTGCCCCCATCTTTCATATTGCAACAAGCAGTGCTTGGCTAAATCTGAAAATCAGGCAGTAAGAGTCTCAGAAGCCTTATGCAGAAATCAGGGATAGACAGCCAGAAGATCTATAAAATGAACTCCCTTACATTAGAATAGGGAATACTATGCAGTAACATTTATATTATACATGTATTTAAACCATAAGTTAAACATATCAAAATTTAAAATAATTAGCTTGATAATTAGTTAAGCACCTACCTTTATCATCAGTTTTACAGCTTGCACAGTTTGGTCTGATGAAATGTCAAAAGATTCATAAAATCCTTCAAAAGCTATGAAAATCCTCATCTTGTAAAACGCTGCTAAAAACTGCTAGGAGACCTTCCTGAGCTAACAAAACACATGCCTTGCCAAGTTCATATCCACAATTAATGACAAAAGACAAAAACAAAAAAGCAAAATCCATACCACAACAAGCCAGAGAAGACTACAAATATCCAGCCTAAATGCAAAGAGTTTCTTCTCTTCAAAACAAACGCCTGCCAGAAAAAGCCCTGCCGTAACAGACAGCAGTGACCCTGAGATACAATGTCATGAATGTGTTTCTCTAGCTCAGCTGAATTAGGGGGGAAAATCCCCCCCTCCATGTGTTTAGTGAAACCAACAAACCACATATTGATTAAGGCAAGTGTGAACAAGTTTCAAACATGTACATACAGGATCCAAGCTAATCATACTTCTACCATCATACCCACTGTCCCTGCAAGCTAGTAACTTTGCTTAGTCAAAGTGCTACTGATTAAAACACTGAGAGTCATCAAACAAGGATCCTTGGCAGCTGTTAAACTGAAATGTTTGTTTATTGCCATCTGCAAAGTGTTTTGTAAATAAGTCTAAGCCACATTTATTCATGTTACCATAACAACTTTATTCATCTATTTACACTTCTGAATCCACTGTGAAAAACATTAGCTACTTATATATATATATTTTAAAGTAAATATAAAGGCCAGTAGTTTGCAGTGTGTGAGCTAGTGTTTAGAACATGGGAATAAGCTTTAGGATTCTTGAGTTCTCCACCAGAAGCAGCAGCCATGCACCTTGAATAGCAGAGTGCGGAAAGATACCCTGCCCCCACCCACTGCTGGAGGGTAGGGATGCTGGCCATAACCTGATTGTTTGGAAGTTGAGAGCTAATCAGCCAATGGAGAGGCAGTAAATGGAGCTGGGGAGTGTGGGGTGGAACCAGACGGGATGGGAAAGCCAAATTGCAAACATAAATTAGCTCTGACAGTATTTCTATTGTGGGGGCATTAGCCCCCATTGCCCTCCTGGTTCTACCATCCTTGTTCTCCTTCACATGCCATTAACTTACTCTTTGACCTTAGACATACCACAGTCTCTCTGTGGCTCAGTTTACACCCAGGCCTTCATTCTGATCCCGCAGACAGGTAGGACCTCTGGTCTATGGAGAGCCTCATACTCAGGGAAAAGTTGGAAGGACTGACACTGGCCAGAACCTTTGTGGAAATGGGTGTTGGGAGGTGATCTCTGGTAAGCTTCTTAGCATGTGTGTAGATTCTTTAATTGATTTGAATATGTTTTCTCCGTAGTGCTTTTAGTTTAAGAATAAAATATGCTTGCATAGAAACAACTGTGGTAACTTAACTGTTGGCAATTACAGTAGAACCTCAGAATTACAAACACCAGAGTTTGGCTATGTCTACACTACTGCAGTAAGTCAACCTATGCTATTCAACTCGAGCTACGTGAATAACTCTCCTATCAACTTGCCTTACTCTTCTCATCTGGGATAGAGTACAGGGGTTGACTGGAGAGTGATCTGCCGTCGATTTGATGGGTGTTCACTAGACTCTCTAAATCGACGGCTGATGGACTGATCTCAGAGCACTGATGTTGGCTGTAGTGTAGACCTAGTCTTGTAAATTGACTAGTCAACCACCCACCTCATTTGGAACCAGAAGTACACAATCAGGCAGCAGCAGACACATACACACACCCTGCAAAAAAAAAAAAAAAAAAAAGGGCAAATATAGCACAGTACTGTGTTAAACACAAACTACTGAAATAATAAGGGAAAGTTTAAAAAAAAATTGACAAGGTAAGGGAACTGTTTCTGTGCTTGTTTCATTGAAATGAGGATGGGTAAAAACACCATTTTTCTTCTACATAATATAGCTTTGAAACTTTGCTAAGACAATGTTCAGTTGTAAACTTTTGAAAGAACCACCATAACATTTTGTTCAGAGTTATGAACAAACTCCATTCTTGAGGTGTTTGTTACTCTGAGATTCTACTCTGTTGTTAGCTTCTGAAGAGAAAGTAAACAGGCCTGTTTAGGCAGACTGTCTTTTGCTGGGACTAACACAGAAGGCAGGCAACTGTTCAAGCTGGAGATAGCCCAGTCAGGAGGGAGAGAGAAAAGGCAATGGCTAAGAAGCCAGAAGCCAGAGAGTGGTGCCTATGCTGAACCACTAAGAGGAAATATATAGTTGCCCTGTGGCTCTCAGTTCTTCAGATTAAAAATGCTATCTACACTGAGTGAGAAGTTGAGCTGGCATACTCTCTCAAAATGACTAATGGGAGTTTTTCCATGGACTTCATTAGGCTTTGGATCAGAACCAGGGTTTTGCTCTCCTCCCATCTCCCTCTGGTGCTCACCCATGAATAGCTTATTGTTGAATGGTAGGATTGTGACAGATGCAGCTCCTTCACTTCACTCTCTGCTGTTACCATCCTTGGAGCAATGTACTGTTGAACGGTGAGAATGGCATGTCAGAAGGGAGTTGGTGTTTGTGTGTCTGCATTTTCTCCCAAATCCCCATCCTCTTTCATAATTTTATTTCTGTACTCCATTGGGCAACTGAGATGAGCTGAGATGCTCTGTCCGCTTGTGGCAGTAAGGGCTTCTAACTTTGGAACAATTCACAAAATATAACCCTTTAATTTTGTTTCAAGTTTTGCTGTTTATATTTTTTGTTGTTTATGCCAAAATGTATTTACTAAAGCAGGTTGAAAGTCATGATTAGTATTGTTTGAATATAACAAAAATATTGTTGCCTTCTACTGAGATATACATGACAGAGCCTTGCAGGCTGGCTTTTCACTGGAGGAGAAATCAGTAAGTCTGGATTTTTTTTATTTTATTTTTTTTAGTGTAAATAAACTATATACACCAGTCTTGGAACAGGGAACAAACAGCATGCAGGCAGTAGATGGAGAAATTAAGAGCAAACTCTTTTGCTGTTTGCAACAGCTGCCCCTAAAAAATCTCCATCACAAAAAACTATTAATAGAGCTTTTCTTCAAAGGCTCTACACTGCCTTCATTCCAATAAAAACAAAGTGTGAGTCTGTGTGACAGTGTTATCACAGTCCTGGCTGAGTCCTCCTCATGAACAGTCACTAGATTGTTAACTGGACCCAACCTTTGGATCCCACATATATCCAATCCAGGTCGGTCTCATCAGAGTTCACTCCCGGCTTCCAATTGTGGAGCAGAGCTCCTAAGGCTTTCTCCCAGGGTCAGATTTCTTGTCTGGCATGCTTCCTGGAACAAGGGACTAGAAAACAGACCCTGTGCTAGAAGGGTATTAATGCTGGTAATGGGAGATTCCTTTTTAACTCAAGGAGAAAAGGCATTGCTCTACAGCCAGATTCTGCAACTCTTACTCAATTTAAGTATTCTTGCTGACTTCGCTGGGACTAATTGTTGAATAAAGACTACATCATCAGCCCCACTACCTAACTCTTGCAGGGTGGGGATTCCTGGCACGAGGAAAATAGATTGATCAATCCTTTAATCATAAGAGCCACTTCTGTGGTGTTTTGCATGTGATAGTAAAAACAATTGGGGATGAATGGGTTAAAGAGATTGATTTTAGTACTACTATGTGGCTCATCTTCTTGTATGGTTTACAGTTAAAATTTCATTTTTGGGTTTTGGAGATTTCTTTTGTAAACAAAAAATAACTTGTAAAAAAGGAATAAGGAGATATGTGATCCAATGTGATGCCTTTCATGCTGCAGCAGAGTTTCTGGGGTAAATGTGATCTCACCAACACACAGAGCAAATGTGTGCTGGGAAGTCACACTTAGCAGGAGTCAGCAATGGGAGTACTATGAGTTAGGTAGCTAAATCAGACTTTATGGTTTTGTCTACTATAGGAATCTTACCAGTGAAGTTTTTGTAAACACCTGCCCAGATGTGCCAGTGTTGAGAGGAGCCCTAATGGAAATCTCTCTCCAGCAGCTATTTTCAGCATTATGTCAAGCAGCCCTGCAAGACTAACTGGCCAGGTGGTGCTGAAAATGGCTGCTTGAGCTAGAGAGACATCTATGCTGGAGATCCCAACTTGGCTAACATCAGTGCAGCTAAAAGAAAAGGAGGACTTGTGGCACCTTAGAGACTAACCAATTTATTTGAGCATAAGTTTTCATGAGCTACAGCTCACTTAACTGGATGCATGCTGTATCAGTATTAGCAGTAATGGGAATTCTTACAAAAAATGGAATGTAGACAAGGCTTAAGAGATCATGTGCCTCCTTCATGACATGCCTGTCCTAATACTGAATTTCTCCCTTGTGTCTAAATTAGTGGGAGTATGAATGTCAGAGAATTTAGCACTCAGGAAGAGTGACTGAGTACTGGAGACGATAGGCCTCTGTTTGTCCACGGAATATGCACAGCACAGATAATGACAGGCCCAGCCTCCCTATATCACAACATTTAATGAGTCTCATCCTTGATGTGCAGGGATTACCTCTGAAAGGGTGGTACAATGATAGCCTAATAATGCCTGTTTGTTCCTTGGACACCAGTTAGGGCAGTGGAGTTTATGACACTGACATTTATCCACTAGGAGCTTGACAGGAGAGTGAGTTTGTGTGTGTATGGGGGTGGGTTTTTGGAGGGGGGTGAGGGAGTGAGAGAACCTGGATTTGTGCAGGAAATGGCCTAACTTCATTATCATGCACATTGTGTAAAGAGTTGTCACTTTGGATGGGCTATCACCAGCAGGAGAGTGAATTTGTGTGGGGGGGTGGAGGGTGAGAAAACCTGGATTTGTGCTGGAAATGGCTTTTAGATAAGCTATTACCAGCAGGACAGTGGGGTGGGAGGAGGTATTGTTTCATATTCTCTGTGTATATATAGAGTCTGCTGCAGTTTCCACGGTATGCATCTGATGAAGTGAGCTGTAGCTCACGAAAGCTCATGCTCAAATAAATTCGTTAGTCTCTAAGGTGCCACAAGTACTCCTTTTCTTTCTAGGAGCTTGACTGAAACCATCACATTAGTTTCACACAGACAACTTAACAGCCATCAGAGGAGAAAAAAATGCAATAGTTATTTACCAGGGTTCTAGCTGAACCAGTAACCTAAAGAAAAAAGCATCCTGTGTTGACTTACTTCAAAGCTGGTAGATTACAGATCTCTTTCCCTCACCCTCGTCTTTGTGATTCCAGGATTCCAGGTTGCTTATCACCTTGCAGGATCATGTCTGCTGTCTGTAAAGTGCAATGCTTGATGTGTTTTTTCACTGCAAATTAATGCTTAAATACTCTTTAGAAAATATTAACACCAGCATTCAAAAATCTTAAGTGCATTTTAATTTAGTAACATGGCTTAGTATCTGACTAGTGAACCTACTCTGATTTATTTGAGCATAAGCTTTTGTGAGCTACAGCTCACTTCATCAAATGCAACTGATGAAGTGAGCAAGAAATGCATCTGATGAAGTGAGCTGTAGTTCACAACAGCTTATGCTCAAATAATTGGTTAGTCTCTAAGGTGCCACAAGTACTCCTTTTCTTTTTGCGAATACAGACTAACACGGCTGCTACTCTGAATACTGTATGATGGTGTCTAAAATAAAACAGAAATTTGATCGCTGGATAAATCCTAATCCTAGGATAATTCTGCCTATTTTAAGAATGGTTAGTCAATCTCTGTTCTCTTGGTAACAAATGCCAGAGTTTTCAGAAAATCCCCAGCATCAAAGGGCCTCTGAAGATGTTAGGGATATTTTATGAAACAGAATTTATATTTTTACCACAGTCCTTTATAGGACCTGAAGTGGCAAATAATATTGAATTTACTGGTGTTTTGTTTTTTTCCTCTCACTGAAGCGATTCATTTTGTATGGAATTATATACGGAGCCCAATTCTGCAATTTTACTCAGGCAGATTTCCCATAGAGTATTTTGCCCTAGTATGGACTGCAAGATCAGCTCATAATATACACTACAGAATTTATAATATAGACAGGACCATGCAATTAAAATGTAACTGACAGTGAGATATAGTACAGAAAGACACAGGCAGAGTATTATTATTGCCCATTTGAAGTCATTCCCCCCCCCCAGCAACAGTTTTCCTTATGAACTAGGAACTCTTATTCCATGTTTCATTATACCCTTCTAAAATGTCTTTTTATCCTCATTGTAATGAAGCTTAAATGACTCACTGCTGATGCTTCTTTAGTAATAATTAATAAGCAATTTCAGCCAACCACCCTTCTGAGCTGCTTATTCCTCACCTATTCTCCCAATCATGCTCCCACTTACCCATTCTAGCTCAATACTCTGCCCCCATTTCCCGCACTGACTAATGATCTTTCCATCTGTCCTCTTACTCTCCCTGATATCAGGGCCTGTCAGAAGCTCCTTGCCCATATATAGGAGCGTTGTCAGGCTCTGTGCACATTACAGCCCCATTTTTGCACAGCAGATGAAACGAGTGAAGGCATGAGACTCCCAGGAAATCTCCAATTTCCTGTCCTGCTATGTACAATCCCTCCTCTCAGCAGTATAGGTCTCTTAAAGATAAAGGATAATAAAAAGTTGCTTTCATTGCACCTTTTATCCGAGGAAAAATAAGTACTTTATTTCTAAATGATCATAACACCTCTGTGAAGTAGGAAATATTATTATCCTCATTTTCAGGGCCATCTCTAGACATTTTGGTGCCCTACACAGCCCCCCCGTGGGGTGGGGGGGCAGCCCCAGGCCTCTGCGGGGTGGGGCGGGGCTGGCCCTAGGCCTCCACGGGGTGGGGGGGGGAAGGAGCAGGCTTGGGGGGGCAGGAGGGAAACCGCCCCCCCAGCACAAGCCGGCAGAGCGGGCTGGGGCCAGGTCGCTCCACTTCCTGCCCCCCGGTGATTGCAGGGTGGGCCCAACCCCGCACTCAAAGGGTGGCGGGAAGTGGAGTGACCAGGCCCAGCCCGCTCTGCTCCCCTGGCTCCCAGCCTTGGGGGGTAGGAGGGAACCGTCCCCAGCACTCACTGGCAGCCAGCAGAGTGGAGCTGGCTGGGGCCAGGTCACTCCACTTCCCACCACGTGGTGAGTGCACCGCGTGCCTGACCCCTGCTGCAGTCCCCTGGGACATTGCTCAGGGGAAGGGGTGGAGTGGGAGCAGGAGCGGGGCTGGGGTGGAGCAGGGGTGGGAAGAGGTGGGGCAGGATAGAGCAGGGACTGGTGCTTCAGGGAAGGGGTGGAGTGGGGGTGGGGCTGGGGTGGAGCAGGGGTGGGAAGAGGTGGGGCTGGGGCAGATCTGGGGTGGGGGCCATGGGAAAGAGGCAGAGCAGGGGCAGGGGCAGCTTTCCTGGGCGGCTCAGCCAGCCGGGGGATTGGGCTGGCCCCCGGAGCAGCATGCAGATGCGTAGGGCACCAAGAAATCTGGAGCAATTTGGTACCCCAAATTTCTTGGTGCCCTATGCAGCTGCATACTTTGCGTATGGGTAAGAATGGCCCTGCTCATTTTACAGCTAGGTAAATTGAAGCACAGAGAGACGAAGTGACTGTCACTTACCATGGGCTACACAGTGAGTTGGTGGTACTACCAGGAGTCCTGACTTTGTCTCCCGCATATAACTGCTGATAACATTCTACCTCTGTAATGCAATATACAGTATTGCAATATGCTACAAGAGAAACTGCTAATGTAGCACAATCTCTTTCCTTTTATAAAGAAAAGGAGTACTTGTGGCACCTTAGAGACTAACCAATTTATTTGAGCATAAGCTTTCGTGAGCTACAGCTCACTTCATCGGATGCATACTGTGGAAAGTATAGAAGATCTTTTATACACACAAAGCATGAAAAAATGGGTGTTTACCACTACAAACGGTTTTCTCACCCCCCACCCCACTCTCCTGCTGGTAATAGCTTATCTAAAGTGATCGCTCTCCTTACAATGTGTATGATAATCAAGGTGGGCCATTTCCAGCACAAATCCAGGGTTTAACAAGGGGAAATAGGTCACCTTGCATAATGACTTAGCCACTCCCAGTCTCTATTCAAGCCTAAGTTAATTGTATCCAATTTGCAAATGAATTCCAATTCAACAGTCTCTCGCTGGAGTCTGGTTTTGAAGTTTTTTTGTTGTAATATTGCAACTTTCATGTCTGTAATCGCATGACCAGAGAGATTGAAGTGTTCGCCGACTGGTTTATGAATGTTATAATTCTTGACATCTGATTTGTGTCCATTTATTCTTTTACATAGAGACTGTCCAGTTTGACCAATGTACATGGCAGAAGGGCATTGCTGGCACATGATGGCATATATCACATTGGTGGATGTGCAAGTGAACGAGTCTCTGATAGTGTAGCTGATGTTATTAGGCCCTGTGATGGTGACCCCTGAATAGATATGTGGGCACAGTTGGCAACGGGCTTTGTTGCAAGGATAGGGTCCTTGGTTAGTGGTTCTGTTGTGTGGTATGTGGTTGCTGGTGAGCATTTGCTTCAGGTTGGGGGCCTGTCTGTAGGCAAGGACTGGCCTGTCTCCCAAGATTTGTGAGAGTGTTGGGTCATCCTTCAGGATAGGTTGTAGATCCTTAATAATGCGTTGGAGGGGTTTTAGTTGGGGGCTGAAGGTGACGGCTAGTAGCGTTCTGTTATTTTCTTTGTTGGGCCCATCCTGTAGTAGGTGACTTCTGGGAACTCTTCTGGCTCTATCAATCTGTTTCTTCACTTCTGCAGGTGGGTATTGTAGTTGTAAGAATGCTTGATAGAGATCTTGTAGGTGTTTGTCTCTGTCTGAGGGGTTGGAGCAAATGCAGTTGTATCGCAGAGCTTGGCTGTAGACAATGGATCGTGTGGCGTGGTCAGGGTGAAAACTGGAGGCATGGAGGTAGGAATAGCGGTTAGTAAGTTTCCGGTATAGGGTGGTGTTTATGTGACCATCGTTTATTAGCACTGTAGTGTCCAGGAAGTGGATCTCTTGTGTGGACTGGCCCAGGCTGAGGTTGATGGTGGGATGGAAATTGTTGAAATCATGGTGGAATTCCTCAAGGGCTTCTTTTCCATGGGTCCAGATGATGAAGATGTCATCAATATAGCGCAAGTAGAGTAGGGGCGTTAGGGGACGAGAGCTGAAGAAGCGTTGTTCTAAGTCAGCCATAAAAATGTTGGCATACTATGGGGCCATGCGCGTACCCATAGTAGCAATGCCGCTGATTTGAAGGTATACATTGTCCCCAAATGTAAAATAGTTATGGGTAAGGACAAAGTCACAAAGTTAGCCACCACTGCAATCCATGAAACTCCGACTTGGTGGCTGCCTAACTCTGTGTAGAGTTAGCACCTGACCTAGGCATCTGAGTTTTAAACACTTGGGCATGCATAGTGCTGCCTTGCTCTAGGCACTTGGGTACATATCTCCTGCATAAATCCCAGAGTGACTCATGAACTGGAGTGAAGACAGATATTAAGCCACTTAAGTCACATGCAGGGCCTCTGAGCATACCTATCAGGTCCCGTTCAAAACTCAGCAGGGAGGGCGAGAGAGGCAGCGCTAGCACCCCTGCCCCTGTAGCTTTTAGCCCAGCAGTGAGAGGATTTGCCTGGGCTGTGGGAGACCCAGGTTCAATTCCTCCCTCTCTGCCAGAGCGTGGAGAAAAGATTTGAAGACTGGAGTCTTTCACTTCTCAGGAGAATGCTCTAACCACTGAACTATGGGATAGTCTGATGTGGATTTCTTTTAATCTCTCCTGTTGAAGGTGTTCCACTGTGGAAAAAATGACTGGAGCAGGGTGATCAAGCCCTGGGTCTCCAACTGCCAGGTGGATGCCCCAGCCACTGGACCACAGAGTCATTTCCTCGCTCTCGCCCAGTTGTCACTGTTCCACTTCCACTGTGGATAAATACTTAAATAGTGATTGGGCCGGGGCATCCACTCTCCCAATCACTCTCATTATTTATCCAGAGTGGAACAGCTTCAACAGGAGAGCCTGAGGGAGCCTCACATCACAATATCTCAGAACTCAGTGTCAGAGCACTCTCCTGAGAGGTAGATCCTCCTGATAAGTTCTTTTTCCCCCTAACAGAGAGGGGGAACTGAACCTGGGTCTCCCACATTCCAGGCACATACTCTAGCTACTAGGCTAAAAGTTATAGGGTGGGTTAGGTGCCTCACTCCATACAAAGCAAGGCGGTAGCAACCCCTATGTCTTGCTTTGTGTGGAGTGAGGCGCCTAAGTCATTCCCACAAGAAGCAGCTTACATACCAAAGGTGTCTGACTCTCCAGGGTCAGGCTCCCATTTGTGGATTGCAAGCAGAGATAGGCATCTCTCTGCAGCCCGGACTTAGGTGCCCATCTCTGAAAGACAGGCAAGGGTTAGCATACACCCCTGTCATCAGCATCTCTGCGCTTAGCATGTTGGCTTTTGTTGATCACATTTTAAGGCAACTCTCTCTCCCCATTCATTGTATAAGGCAGAACCTAGACACCTAACTCGACCTTGTGTATTACAGTGTTGTTGTATGATTGTTTTAGGCACCTAAATGTGAAGTACTGTGACACTCAGTGTTGCAACACAACTCCCTTCATGGATTCCACCCCAAATGTTTTTCTGGTGTTCTAGTTAACATGGCTTGTTTGGCTGATTGATTACTATTCTTTGCAGTTATTATTGCAAGATTTTTTACTCTTTGTAGGGTTTTGTTATTTTCAGCCTGAAAGGCTTCTCACATAGAGAAATCATCTCTGCGTTGTAATGAGATGTGCAGCTTTTTGTATTTTGAAAGAAAATTTAGAAAAATGTGTAATCAAAAGTTATCCTTCTGTCTCCTGACTCAACAGAAAGTAAAGCTGGTGGTTCTAGGAAAAGCTGTTCCCCATAAAGCTACTATAAACAACACAGCAACTGACTATTTTAATTCTAAGAATTCTGCTGTATTTTGTTGAAAGGGACATATTTTTAACCTGGCCTCTCATTTTGCATCCACAATTAATTGCGGGTGTAAATGACAATACTTAGGTGTTTAACTACCTGATCTGTAGAAATTTGGACCCAACATCTAAACTACCTCAGAGTTGGTTGGAGTACCAGCTGGTGGGAAGACTATGGCAACAAGGTTCCACAGGGAGCAGTGTTGCCAGGGGTGATGGAGATGACTAAAGAAACGCAACAAGTTTTTGTGGATACAGACTAACAAGGCTACCCCCTGATAAAGAAACACAAATTCTCTGTGCAGGTACCCCTGTGATTTGCAGTTACCAAGATATCCATGGAATTTCTTTGCCATCCAAGATTTGGCAGGTCATTTATGGGTTTTCAGGGGTCTGGTGGGTCTTGTCATATTCCTGCTTCAGGGTGGGTAGCTGCAGAAAGGCAAATCCACTTATCCCTGGATTGAATTAACTGCAGGAAATTATATGTACTAAAATTTGGAGTTTCCTGGTTTTCCTGCTTATAATTATATATTCCTTACTCTACTCAGGGGAAACTTTAATTGTATATATACACATATGGACAATGATAGATAAATATTCATTATGGTCCCAATTCAGCAAAGTACTTAATTAAGCCCCAGCCTAATTAAGCACAAGTAGTCCCACTGAAGTCAGTGGCATTACCAACATGCTTGAAGACAGACATGTGCTTAATTGAATATCTTGCTAAATCAGTCCCTACCTGGTGACTGACTTCAATGGGTATTTTGCCTGAGAAAATAGTGTAGGAGTGAGTCTTATGAGGGCCGTCCCACATTTTATATACATCTTTACTTCCATCCCACATAAACCTGCTGTGATCTCTTTCATATTACTGCAAGTTATTTACAAAAGAAATGCTGATACTAGAGAACATGTTATTTACCTAAAAGAAATAAATTTTACATATTTGTGCATTTTTATGTCTACACCTTCCTTTCAAATTTTTCCTCTGCTTTTGGGACATGGCAGTTAAGAAATAAGAAAGTATATTAAGAGGAGCGAAAAAAAAAAAGCAGAAAAAGGAAGAGTGGAAGAAGCCAAAAAGGAGTGATGGGAAAGGAAGGGAAAAGAGAAACAGCAGGGAGGAAAGAGAAACATGGGCATGAAGAAAAGAGAAAAACAACAGTTGGATAAGTGTCCACCTAGCAACCGATTTATTGTCCCTACACCTTGTAATCACAATTCTTTCAAAAAGACAGCTTGTTTATTAAAACAAGTGCAAAGAACTATACCGTACACGTTTCAAAGAAAAAAAAATCCAACAAAAACATGGCAACAGTGAACTAAAAGGAATGCATGTTATCTACCTACATGGAATGTGGAATTTGTGGGAGCCCTGAGTATGACTTTCTTATGGTCCCATGAGTGTGAAATTCACTTCATTAGCAATCTACAAAATCTACCACTACAAAATATTTATTGCAGGCCCTTTCCTAGCAGAGTTATGCAGTCACTCAGGAATCTTGTGGCTGGCCAAAACAGAAAAAAGGTACAGCCATCCTTGGAGTATATAAACTAAAAAATTCCTCTACCTGTGTTTTTTATGCCTCTCCACAGCCAAAACATAGGCTTAAAAATAAATAAAGACATAAAATAGGCTTACTTGCCTAATCTTCCACACTCCAAAAAAGTATATCAGCAAAACCTGTCTCCCTCTAGGTTGTGGGAAGGGTGCTAATTATATATCCTCCCCAGCAGGTTTTGTCAGGACTACAAACATGGCTCTAGGAGGGACTACATTTCCCAGCAAGCCTGGTACCCTTACTTTCCCGGAAAGACTGGGAGGGAAATACTATTTGTTAGTCATGGTCCCTCACTGCAGCAGAGGAGATACAAGTTCCAATCCTCCCTACCCATAGAACTTCAGCCTAGAGCACTAAAATTAGTCAGCAGTGTGGGTTTCTTTACAAATCCCAGAATGCTTCCTCTGAATCCGCTTTCTTCTCAGCAACCAGGTGCTGTTCTAGTAAAACCTACAAGTTAAAGGGCTAATATACATTTAAATCCCTTTATGGGAATAAATGAATCCTCAGATAATATGCCCAAGCACTATGGTGATAAACACCTTAGAAATACATTAAATACTATATAATTATTCATAGAAGAAACAATAAAGAATAGTTAGATAAATATCATTTATGCTACAGCCAGTTCTGAAATAAAACAGATATTGCTGATGCTTCAATAATTTCATAATAAATACGAGGTCCAGTCTTGCACCTCAAAAAACATATCACTGAAGTCACTGAGTGTTTTGCCTGAATAAAAGCTTTTTGTTTTAAGGTAACATTTGCTATCAAAATCCTTAACTTACATTACTCTAAACACAAAGAAAAATACTTTTCTACCAACTATTCTGTGTTCTCTTTTTCATCCTGTGTTATGTCCCGAATCCGGAGCAAAATCTGTTTTGGGGTACTTATTCATATGCACAACTGACCATTTAGAAACCTAACTGACCAATTGTCTGTGCAAACATGTTTTCCTGCACAATCATGGCAAATGCTTGTTTCAAATCTCTGTGCATGAAACCATAGTTTTTGTTCTTGTTTCTGAAAATTTGGCTCTTAAAACCCACATGAAACAGACAGCATCTTTGTTTGCTCAGATAGCTTGCTTGACTCACCTACAAAAGAGTAAAGTGCATCCTCTAACCTATGAAGGTGGAGCAGAGTCTAACAAGATTTAAGCCTATAGTTCTAATGAATATAGGTACACTATTCAAACCATGATACTTAGATCACTAAGCTCTTCTCTCCACAACCCAGATTTTCAGTGAAAAGTGAGTTATACAGGGTAAGATAAGGATCATCAGACTTCAGGTTGAAGGATGATGGCTGAAATTGCAGAATTTCTCTTGCAACATCAAATTTAGTCAAAGGGCACAACTGGATAACATGGAATTCTATTGAGTCAGAAGCTAGCTGGGAAGTATTATTTAGGTCAATCTTTGTTGCAAAAGAGGTAAACACAAAGGGACAAATTCAGAAGTGATCTAAATTACACATTGAATGGTGGGAGTAATTTACAAGCCACTGGAGCCTTACCAGGAGAAAGAGGAGTCATCCCTAACATAGCAATTAGCAGTAGAATGTAGGGTAAAGTAAATCTCTTTGTCCTATTTTATCTTACATTTGCCTTTCCTGCTGTCATGGGTGTGTAGGTTACAACCGCTCTCTGAATTTGTCTCAAAATATTTATAATGCATAATCACCTCTAAAAGCATACCTTATACCTAACTCATTATCAAGCATTAGTACCTTTCATTCTAAATGTTTGGTAATTTATTCCAGGGGCTTTCAAACTGTGGTCTGGGTCCACAGACAATGACTAAGGGGTCCACAAAAGGTTGCTATTACCACAGAACAATGGTTTTCAATCTGTGGTCCACGAACCATTGAGGGTCTGCAACCTAGGTCTAATATTTCCAAAGGGGTCCACACCTCCATTTGAAAATGTGTAGGCATCTGCAAATTAAAAAAGGTGTTCTATTACAAGGGTACCACCTCTTTTGTAAGAAGGCTGATTATATATTACTGGCCTCTTCTACAGTTCTCTCCCTCAGAGGAAATGTCTCTCTCAGAGAAAATCTTTGTGTGGTAGAAAGAAAAGGAATACTTGTGGCACCTTAGAGACTGACCAAATAAATTGGTTATTCTCTAAGGTGCCACAAGTACTCCTTTTCTTTTTGCAAATACAGACTAACACAGCTGCTACTCTGAAACTTGTGTGGTAGGTACATCTGAAATCTAGTCAGGAACAACCTAGAGCCGGCAATAACTGAAAGTTATTGGTAGGGATATGTAGGGATAGCTAGCATCACTAATTCACTGAAAGGCAGCAGCACAGATGAAATTTGGAGAAAACAAGAGAACCCACCCCAAACCGAAACTGACCACATCAAAAGAGCTCAGCCTAATCTATGGCAACTCTTTCTACTGTTCGCAAAAAGAAAAGGAGTACTTGTGGCACCTTAGAAACTAACCAATTTATTTGAGCATAAGCTTGCGATGCATGTTCAAATAAACTGGTTAGTCTCTAAGGTGCCACAAGTTCTCCTTTTCTTTTTGCGAATACAGACTAACAGGGCTGCTACTCTGAAACCTTTCTACTGTTGTCCTTTTAAATGGGGTGGGGGGGGCACTTTCAAGGTTGGGAGGTCAAACCCGTGGCCTCCCAGCCATGCTGCCCGTGCCCGCGCTGTGCTCTCCCGGCGCGGGCAAGGACCCCGCTCTCGGAGCGTTGTGCGCAGCGTGCTAGGCATTTCCACTGGCCGCCCACTCACAAGGCTGGAACTGCCCAGCCACGGCCCTGGGAGCCCGGGCCCCGCGCACAGGCGGGCACGGCCCCCGTCCCAAGCAGAGGAGAGGGCTGGGCAGACACGACGTGGGTGAGGGTCCCGGCCCACGAGGTGACGTCACTGCCATCAGGCCAACGAACCAAACGGCCGTCAGATCGCACCTGGGTGGCCCTGTTGGTCGTTCCACTTTCCCCCGCCTGCATCCCCCTCCGCCTCCTCCCCACGCCAACCTCCCTCCCTCCGCTATCTCGCTCGTCTCCTCAGCGGCCTCTGCCCGCTCCCGCGGCCCCAGCAGCCGCCCTCAGCCTGCAACTCCCCCCTCTCCTCGCCCGGCCCCAGCATCACGTGTAGGCGGGCTACGTGCGGCCCAACTGGGGCGGATCGGCCGGTGAGTGACGAGCCGGGCGAGCAATTCCTGGCGCCTGGGCTGGCCTCTCAGCCTATGCGGGGGCCCGGGGCGGGATTTCCGCCGCGCTCTGGCTCCGCGTCTCTCAGCTGACGGGACAAACCCATTTGTCATGGAGTCGCTGTAGGCTGGTCCCGGCGCTCGGCCCCCAGGTAAGAGCTGCCTTTGCTGCGGGGATGGGGGCGGGCTCCGCTCGGGCCTCCCGGCCAGCTCAGCCTGGGTCGCTGCTGTCACGCTGCCGCCCCCAGGGCTTGTGGGAGGCTAATGGATCAGTCGCCCCGGCGAGCCGAGCTGCACCGGCTTGGGGGGGCCAAGACTGTGAGCTGGTTTTGCGCATTGAGGCCGAACTAAGTCTCCCCAGGAGCAGAGTTGCTAGCAGCCCAAACGCTGGAGCTGTTGCTAACTTTCACTTCAGCTGAGTCTGGCATTTCCCTTCCCTCCCCCAGCCTGCAGCGAGCTCAGGGTAAGCAGAAGAGAGAAGAACGAGTGAGAAGAACAAAATGCTGACAAAGCACCACCGATTACAGCTACAGCCCGGGCTGGGGTTTCACTTCTGTATTTCTTGTGTGTGGTTTTTCTCCAGAGCTCTCTGGCCGGGGATGCTGACCATATTTATGAGGTAGTGATTATCTGTGCTCTCCCTGTCGACGTTTGGCAGCTGTGTAAGGGGGAGCAGGTACTGGCTGGAGAGTGCAGCCTAATGCCGCCACAACTATTAATAAAGAGGTACAAACAAACTGTTTGGGATGTATAGACTCTGTTTACTGTCTAGCGCAATCCATGCTTTGGTTAACAAAATCCTGAGATAGTGAGAATACAGTGCCGTCTGCCATTCTTCATAGCTATTCACCAGTAATGCCCCTGGTGCTTTTTAGTTTTCACTCTCTGCGCAGGTACCCGTCCTAGCCCAGCCCCAGAGGTAAGGCCATTCTGGTATGATACAGATTCAGATCTGGTGTGGTCTGATGAAACTCAATGCACGGAAATGCTGGGGGGAGTATCAACAGAATATTATTAGCATTAAGCAGCTAAGGGGGGGGTTGTCCTCTAATTGTGAAATTGTGAAACTAACAAACCTCCCCTGCACCACCTGGAACTTTTTAAGAGAAATTAGAATGTAAATGAAATGAGTGATCCAGATATTAATATTTCTAAGTGTTTTCTTTGCCAATGATGAATAGCAGCAGAGTTTACCAAAATGCAAACTGAATTACAAAACTATAGGCAATGGAACAAATTCAAGCCTCGCATAAGGCTTCTTCAGTTGAATTACATCAGGGATGAATTTGGTCAGATATTAGCCAGTTCACATGACGATTTCACATGATGTGTGTACATGTAAGTATCCTTGCCACTGGAAGATGGATAATCTGAGGTAATAGGGCAAGGACTATCATTTGGATGGGGACTTTTTATTCTGTGGCCCACACTTTTGACAGTTAGTCTCATGGTCCAATCTCTCCTCTCCCCAGACAATTATTCAGCACCATCTCCCCTCCCATTGGTGCCTGTGCAGACTTTCCCTCCTGTCTTCAGCCACATAAGTTCCTGTTGCACCTACAGCAATTGCTTACATGGAAAATTCATATTAGGAAGATATTTAATATTTTGTAATAATCTATAATGTAATTTAGTAGGTTTGAATAAGAAAACCAGATAGCTCTCTGCAAGCCACAATATGCTGTCTGTGGAGCACCAGTGGCCTATGGACACTGATTTATATGAATATTCCCTGATAACAGGGAACAGCCAATATACAATTATGCCTTCCGTAAATGCTGCAGTATTCTATGTTCGGTAAAGGGTGATTGGTCCGAAGTTCCATTCACCATAGGGGCAAGCGGTTTGCCTAACTTCACTTTGTTTTCTATCCCACCACGAAGTTTCTTGGTTATAGGGAGCACTGACAGCAACAGCTGGAGTTAGTCTAACATTTTCCCCCATAAGACCCAATTTTCAGTAGCTTTGTATCTTTCCCAAACTAACTGTTCACATTAAAAAAAAAAAATTGATACAAGATCTCTGCCTCAGACTGATTTTTTTTTTAAGAAGGTTACAGCAAAAGTGGCTTAGCCATTTCTGAGAACAAGATTGGCAAAACAACCTATTTTTTTCTCTAATGCTAAATTTGTAGCACAATAAAATAAATGGTTGTATCTCCATGCAGTGGAGCAGGACTTGACATTTGACAGGGGGTTGCTTGGGGGAAGGGAGGTGCTTTTTACTCTTTATCAAAATATATAGTGAAGAATAGCTCTGTGTAGCTCAAAAGCATGTCTTTTTCACCAACAGAAGTTGGTCCAGTGGGAGAGATTCTCAGCCCAAGTTTTTATGTTCATTCTGCATTGAGCATTCTCTAGCTCTAGGGAATTCCTACATGTAAACTGCACTGATCATAGTCTCAGGACCACTCAGCTTCCTGCTTGGCAGGCACAGAGCTGGAGTTTCCGACAGGATATAGACACTGTAGCAACAATGCCCTCACTTCTGACCTCAGGGGAGGCCCGCTGGGAAGGGAGCGCAGGAGGATGCTTTCTGCTGACTGATGGTGTTAATTATGTGTACTTCATAGTCTTCATTAAAGTTTCACACTCCTAAATCAAGGAACAGCTAAGTAGTAATCCTCCCATTCTAAAGTTGGGGTAACAGACGTTTCAGATGGTTGCTTCTGGCAGAGTTGAGAACAGAACCCTATCTAGTATGAGAGACATGTATTATTCATTCAGTCACACTTAACGCTTTCTGTGTAAAGAACAATCTACATGCTTATCTGTGCTGTGTCTACAGTCACAGTCTACTCCAGAGCTAGAAATAGAAACCAGATATCCTCATTCCCAAAGTTTCGCAGATATCTAGCAAATTATATAAGCCACTTGCAAATTGTGTGTTGTATTCCCCTCTTGCAGTTGGAATACTGAATTATACTATACTCTTGCTAACAGTTGCTCCTTTTTAAAGTGGTAGAGATCTGTGCTTTGAATCTAGAACCCTGCAGATGATCCCTTTGGGGGTGAATAGGGTTCCAACATGATGGAATCCATTTGCTTCTTTAAAAAAAGCACCCCAAAACACACCACTACCACTTAGGAAATTACATAAAAAGAACCTTTAAGGAATAAAGTTTGAAGTCCAGGAAATGCCAGAATTGGCATTGCTTGTGTAACCTTAATTCAGCCCCTTTGTGTATATATAGTATGATGCAGTCTTTTGTTATGTGATCATATATTATGTGTTCTGCAACTCCCCAGCCTTATTCGAATGAGCAGGGATCGACAATGAGTGAGGCACAGAATTTTGAGAATTGAAGAGATATTCTTTTGTGTTTGAGGCACTGTACTGGGACCCATGAGAACTGGGCTCTGATCGTTGCTCTGCCACAGATTTGCTGCATGATTTTAGGTAAGACAACTGTAATATGTATGCACAGTGGGGCTGAATTAAGGTTGTCTGTACAACCTTAATTCTAGTATTTCTTAACTTAGGGTGCTTGACTTTTCAACCTTAATGTTGTTTTATCATTATTTGTATAACTGCAGTAGACGTAATGTTTGCATATTCACAAATTTTCCTCCCTTATGAAGAGCTAGTTTTCTTCAGGTGGATAGTCATAGCCCCTGCATTTTCTGTACTTCAAACTATAGCTGACAAATTGTGATAAGAGGGAACTAATAAAATTATGGTAAGAGAAACTAAACAGTAACAATTCTATGTATTTATATAAAAAATAAAAATTCATGGATTACAAAAGGTTTTTTTTTTTTAGAGACAGATTTGTGTGACTTCAATTTCCTCTATTGCTCTGTCAGTCAACAGTATTACAAAGCTTCATGGGTCTAAATTGCTATGCCAGAGTCACAAAATTACTTGCTTCTAAAATGTCAGCTCTTCCTTAACTCCCATTAATAATGAATTAGAAGTACTCTCTCATTTAGATTAAATTTAAGCCAAATGTATCCAGAGAAGACTCGCCTTTCAATGTTCACTAAAATGCAGATGGAAACCTCAAAAAAATGTGGGAAAACACCTGCTCCACTGAACATACAACTTTTGAAGCTTATTCAGGCAAAACTCCCCGTGATTTTGATGCAGGACTGCAGGTTATAAAATGTAAAAATATACACATTAGTGCAATTCTACAGCTAGTCAGTTAAAATTAAAATAAATCAAGAAATGCAATGTTAAAGTTTCAAAAGCATCATTAACTCAGTCCCCTCGTACATGCTAGATGGGGGTATATGGATTTACATTTTACAATCTTTTTAGCAGGCCTGATTGTAATTTGAAAAGAGGCTTCCAATAAGGAAGAAGCTAGTATAATGTTTAGAGGATAGAACTGTGAGTCAGGAGTTTTGTACTCTGCTCTGGTACTGACTGTAGTAGTCTTGTCTGTGACTCTTGGTCAAGTCATCAAGGTCGCAATTTTCAATCCTGGGTGCCTAAAATTAGGCGCACAAATCCTTGTGAAGTCACGTGAACAAGACTACTTATTCAGAGGAGCTGAGTACCCACATCTCAGTGGAGTGCCTCTTTAACAGAATTTTACAGATTGATAACATGCCTGTGAGATAGTAAAGTATTATGAGGTTTAACTCAGTTTTTACTAAGTGCTTTGAGATCCTCTGAAAATAAGTGCAAATTATTAACAGTAAAATGAGGCACTCAAGTAAAAAAAAATCATTTGTCTGATTTTTTTAACCTATTGTTGTAACACCCAACACTAGTGTAAATGAAAGAGTTTGGGAGGAAATTATGCTATATTATTCCATTTTATATATAACTAGTTTCACTGCTTCCCCTATATAGTCAGTAAGTTTTCCCTCTGCTGTTCGTGCAAGCAATTGTAAAACCAGGGACATTGCTAGAGAGTCAGAGGCAGGTGTGGAACCTGCAACTCACTTTAACTCAAATTGACTAGATATGTTGGTTGTGTCCCATTAGCTACCCTACAGGTAGGTTGTAAGGTTCAGTTCATGGTTCATAAAACACCTCAAGATCCTCTTGTAGAAGGTGTTCTAGAAATACAATGTATCAAACCATAATATTAGCCTAACACACAACTAGAAATGACAGTAAATACATGTTCAGTGTCATCTAGTAATGCTGCAGTTGGGATCTTAACTTTTGGAATTCCTGACGTGTTTATATTCAGGCTTAGAAGAATTTGATTTTTAATTGATAAATGTTAGTAAACATCAATTTCACTGTACTCAAACAGGAAAACATATTTCCATTGGTAATCAAAATTTACAGACAGCAAAGAAGGAAAAATGCTGCTTGAGAACTTAGTGTTTGATTTAAGACTATTTATTTTGTCAGCATCACACGTTGAAATATACAATTTATGGTTTCACCAGTTAAAGCTTTCACTTTTTGAATCCCAATGTTTGTCATTAAATAATTCTCTCCCCTTCCTTCTCTGCCTCTGTAATTTCAGCTGTGAAAATTTAAAATTAAAGTTTTAAAGTGCTTTAAAAAGACACTATGTCAAAATTATAAAAAATTGAATTTTGCCAAACCTATTTATATTTAATTCTACTTACTTATTGCATTAATGTAGTTTCTTCTTCATTTAATGTTCTTGTATTTTAAAAGGAAAGAATCAAAGATTATCTGTGCTTAATATTGGTATTGATGTAAACTGGGCTTTGAAGTTCATGTCTTAATGAAGTAAATGGGTGGGGGGTTACCCTTTGGTTAGAGGCAATTTTCTTAAAACTGAGTACAAGTTGCAACAGGGACACATTTAAATTGTGTTGGGTGGGCCTTTATTAAAAGAGAGGTCTAGATCCTGGGCTTCAGCCAAGGACCTTTTACTGTAGTTCAGGGTAGAAGGTGCAAAGATGGCTTTAAATTGTGAGCTGAGCTAGACTGCTGATACAAATTAGATTGGAGTAAGGGCTACTCTAATTTATGGTGGCTATCAGCACCTTCTGGGGCTATTCCAGGAGCCAGAGATCCTCTGGGAATTAGTGACATTCTGGCTACACCTCTTTCTGGTCATGTCCTTAAACTGGCTACTGGGAAAGGGTTGCTATGGGAGCAGCATCCTCCAGCTCCAGCTGGAGGAATGGCAGAATTTGCCCAATGCTGTTATGTGATTATTATCTGCCATCCCAGCCTTGAAGGGATTTTTGTCTGTCATATTCAAGAATGATCTTGTGTTTGATCATATGGTCTTGTCTAATGAAAAACAAGCAAGCACTTGTCTTAAGTATTAACGTATTTTCACACATGTGGTAATTTAGTCTGGAATAAAGTTTCTCCACAAAGGATAATTCTTTACTCTTGTTATAGACTTGACCACGTATAAAACCAATTCACTGCTCAATCTAACCAATCTATTAGCTGCTGAAATTAAAAAAAAAAAAAAGTAAGTCTAGGATCCAACTGAGTGTAAGTAAACCACACTTGGTATCCTTAAAAACAATGAGGAGTGCTTTTGTGGCCCATTCATGATCTCTGACTAACTGAGAGCAGGAGCAGGCTGATTAACTGATCTGTAAATCAAACGTTAGCGGTATGGCATAGTTTATTGTCCTTTAAAAGTTTTATGGAGTAGAAGGAGGAACTTTAGAGTGACATCAACGGGAGTAGTCAGGGTAAAAATATTATGTAAATACCCAAAAAGTGTCTTCGGTTAAAGACACTGATAAATTAAAATTAGATGTTATTTTTGTGGAACATACAATGTTAATATGGGGCTATATCACATCACCCTTTCTGAAGCAGAACTCCCTCTGATTTCAGTGGAGAATTCTGTTTAAAAAAATATCCTTAATACAAGGAGTCATGGAGAGCGACTCTAAATTAAATAAATTTTCTTTCAAGTCCATCATGAATAATCCAGAAGGGAAGGGATTCTAGATTTACATAAACAGAACAGACTGTGAACACTTCCTGTTTTATTTGGGTCCTCCAGAAGACATTCCATAATTACTAACTGTTTTCAACTCCTCTTCCCCTACCACCTCTGTTCTCATTTTTGTATTTTCCTCTTTTCTTCAGTGTTTACTTTCCATTTAGTTTTGTTTTTATTTATCTTGTTATTCAGTGGGATTGACATGCATATATTCTGTGTTTAAATAAATCATAGGTAAGTAAAAGAGTACAGAACCTAATATTTTTTGTATACCGACAGCCCATCCCTTATTCTGGGGGCAGACATGGGGCAGTGCCCCCCACATCTAGTAGGGGGAGGAGAGTCAGGCCAGGCTCCCTGATCATTCCTTGGGTCCAGCCTTTGGCCCATTCCTCATCTCACCCCTTGCAGGCAGAGCAGACTTCCATAGCTCAAGTGGTAGGTTCAGTGTTCAAACCATGGTGATTATACATGATTGGGGATTGTTACAGTTGCATATAATGAAATTTGTTCGTACTTTTTAAAAAAAATTTAATGTAGTTTGAGGGTTGTTAAAAGTCAAACATTCAGAAGTTAGGAAATGTTAGATTTATGGTTACCTGTCCACTTTTAATTTGGCCTCCTTATGTGTATGCATTATGGTAGTTTTTAATTACATGCCATTCCCCACCCCCCACAAGATACTCCCTATTAAATGCAGAGGGAAACAGATTTAATGTTTCATGGGCAACATAAATTTAGCATTTCCTGAGTTTACAACCTAAATAATTCTTTTTATGTATGCACCTATTCAGTATTTGTATAACAGTAGCAACTCGAGGCCCCAACTCAGATTAGGACCACATTGTATTAGGTACTGTACCAGCATTTAGTAAGAAATTATGTTTGCCCTGAAGAGTTTGACTAAACAGGTAAGTCAGACAGAGGTTGAGAGAAAGGAAAGTAACGCAAAGAGTTACTAGAGAGATGTTTGGCAAATGTCATGTTAATTCCATTGAAAAAAAGAAAAAAAATTTAACCAGAACTGATCATACGTACTATGCAAGTACATAAAATTTTCCATCTCTATTACAGTCATTAAAGACATGTTAAATGAGTTTATGAAAGCCATAAATCTCATAACAGGTTTGAAACAGGTGGGTTAGTTTCTTTTCAAAGCCCCATTGGATTTATTGGAGAGGGGGGGAAAGTGTGACTGACTATGCAAGTAAGGATTATTATTCATGTGAGTGAGGCTTGCAGGCCCCTACCTTGTATTCTGAACATTTCTGAGAAGGAATTCCTAAAAACAATTGACTAGCAAACCAAAAAAGCCCCCCAAAACAATGAATCAGGAATTTTAAAGGGCAGTTACTCTTTGAAAAGTGATTCAGCAGAGCAGACTTGCTCCCTCTGGTTATTCAAAGACAAAAGTTGTTAATTTTAGTGGTTTAAATCTGGTTTTTAACCTTGTAGAATTAACACAACTATGGAAGAGGGAGCTGAGATCTATTCCTTCTTGCACATCTACAGAATTGTTTAGGAAGGGCCAGATTCACAGCTTATGTAAATTGGTGTAGCTCCATTAAAGACAATGATCTATGTATGTTTACGCCGCTGAGGATCTAGGTCAAGTGTTACAAGTAATAGGTCCAATCAGTTACACTTGTGCAAACCTGAAGACAATAGGGCTGCACAGATATAGCACAGCAATATGAATAATTATGCCCTATTACTTATTATTTGTATTATAGTGGCACCCATGGGCCCAGTCATGGAACAAGGCACCATTGTACAAACACATCACAAAGACAGTCCCTGCTCCAAAGAGCTTACAGTGTGTGAGGGCAAAGATTTTCAGGAGTGACTAGATGTTTTGGGTGCACAACTTGACACCTTAAGGAGATCAGATTTTTATAGGACAGCTGCCCAGCACATTCTGAAAATCAAGTTCATGTAAGGCAGTGGTTCTCAAACTAGGGCCGCAGCTTGTTCAGGGAAAGCCCCTGGCGGGCCAGGCTGGTTTGTTTACCTGCAGCGTCCGCAGGTTCGGCTGATCGCGGCTCCCACTGGCCGTGGTTCGCCACTCCAAGCCAATGGGGGCTGTGGGAAGCGGCACGGGCTGAAGGATGTGCAGGCTGCCTTTCCTGGAGCCCCCATTGGCCTTGAACAGCGAACTGCGGCCAGTGGGAACCGCAATCGGCTGAACCTGCAGACATGGCAGGTAAACAAACCAGCCCGGCCCGCCAAGGGCTTTCCCTGAACAAGCGGTGGCCCTAGTTTGAGAACCACTGAATTAGAGAACATGCTCGTTTAAAGTTGAGCAATGCTCCCTTATAACATTGTTTGTCCACTGCTTGCAGAAAGAGCAGCCAGTTGGAGCTAACTGGTGGGGGCTTGGAACCAGGGTCGGCTGGCAGCCCCCCATCAGCTCCCCTAAGTTCCCTGTGCAGCAGCTGCCCAGCAGGCTATCAATTGCTGGGCAGTCCAGCTTTCCCTCCCTCAACTGCCAGATGCTGCTCCTGCCCTCCACCTTGGAGCCTCATGCTTGCTGTGCAAGTGGGGTGGAGGAAAGAGGCATGCTAATGTAAGGGTGTCCCCCTCTCCCCTGCTCCTGCCCCGCACTCCTTTACCCTTCTCCACAGAGTGAGAGGACACACCACAGGGCTCAGGACGGAGGGAGCTTGCTAGCAGTAGGTACTGTCTCAACTTGCTGATCTACTTAAAAAGGCAGTGTACTTAGAGTGGGGTCAGCGTACTTAACGGGGCAATGTGCATCTCTCTCTCACGCACGCTGTGTGTGTCTCTCTCTCTACCATGCTGTCTTCCCTCCCTCCATTCATGTTGCCTTGTAGAGTGTGAGGCTACATTAACAACGTGTTAACCCTTGAGGGCTCAGCGGAGTGCTAGTTCATCATTTAGTAGTAAGGCATTCCCTGGGAAATATCCCACCCTCTGACTTCACCACCTCAACCAAGCTTCACAATCATCATTGCTGTGTACAGTATTAAATTGTTTGTTTAAAACTTATAGTGTGTGTGTGTGTATTATATATAAAAATAAAAGTGTTTTGTCTGGTAAAAAAAAAAATTTCCCTGGAATCTAACCCCCCTCCCCATTTACATTAATTCTTATGGGGCAACTGGATTCACTTAACATCATTTCACTTAAAGTAGCATTTTTCAGGAACATAACTACAATATTAAGCAAGGAGTTACTGTAAAAATATGCATGTCCACTGCTTAATGCCAACAGTTAGTTGCTTGGATAGCTGCATATTGTCTGTGTAAAATATTTTCATTGTTCCTGTCAGCTGAATATCTAACCATTCTAGTGATCTAGACATCAAATGCCATGGAAGCTACGTTCTTTGGGAAAACTGTACCTAATTGTGAAATAATATCAAATAAAGGTTTCTTATCAATTAAGAATAACCATAAAATCTCTTAAAATATTCTTTTGAAAGACAACTTTTTAGCTAATCTAAATAGCTATTGATTAGTTTGCTCTGATCAATAGGAGACTAACCAATAAGGAAAAAATATCTGCTACATAACATGATTTATTTTATTTTGTTTTATTTACAGATATTTAATTTAAAATGCTGTTGTCAATAGGAATGTTAATGTTGTCTGCCACTCAGATCTACACCATCCTGACAGTTCAACTGTTTGCTTTCCTAAACCTTTTGCCTGTGGAGGCAGACATTTTAGCGGTAAGTGTAATAAATGTGTTTACATGCAAATGAATGGGAATTTCTTTCAGATTTTCCTACTTATAAATCATCATGCGATACATTTTAAAACATTATCAGTGCAAAGTTAATAGGACCTATATATTTTACCAATTACGTGAAGCCTATTCAAAAATAAAGGGTAGGCTTTTCAGAGAAAGTTAGGGTTAGAGTTTAGTGCTGGAATCTCTTTGAAATTCAGTGTGAGTAAGGCATTTAACTCCCTTAGGATCTCCTGAAAGTCCCAGCCAAAATATGTAGGACCATCTCATGCCATAGAACTTTAAAAAGAACTCCCCGCTGATTTAATTTAATAGTCAAAATAAGTAGATAGCAGACAATAATACTTTCTATGGACTTTTAAAAACTCCTGTACTTGTGTTTGCATGTGAGAATTCTGTCCAGAGTAATTTACAATATGCTCATGGGCAGTGAGAAGAAGATTGTCCCCTCAGATCCTCATTTATTTACATTGAATTCTGTAGTCATGAAGATATGGCATAACATATTAGAAAGGGTTGAATACCATTTGGATATAGCAAGTTGTGTTCCACCCAATTGTGATTAATAGAGAAACTAGTGGGAAGTTCTTTTTAAAGATCTGTGGCATGATATGGTCTTCTATTTTCCGGCTGAAATTTTCAAGGGACCCTAAGGGAGTTAGGTGCTCTACTCACACTGACTGGTGTTAGTATGAACAGTAATGGATACAGACTGAGTTTTTATTGGTATATGAGAAAACAGAATAAGGCCCTGATTCTGCAAACACACACATGTATGCTTAACTTATGTACGTGAGCAGGCCCACTGATTGCAACTTCATATAGGGGGGTAATCCCATTAAACATGTGTTTAAGTACTTGGACAATTGGGACCTGATTTGGGAGTAGAAAAAGCAAGCTGTTATCCCTAAGTGTTGTCAACATATACACACTCACACATATGCACACACCCCATCCCCAGCAGAATTAAATGTTAAGTAGGTATCATCTCAGATGATCTCATGGTTGGGTACTGTATAATGTTAGAAAAGGGGTTCACCACTTATTACTCTATTTATGCATAACAGTTATATGAGGGAGTTACATTTTTTCTGTTTGGGACAGGTGTTCAAGCCACTGAAAAAATTTCATAGCTCTAATCAACTATTGTGTTACCCAAGGAAATTATTATTAAGATAAACTGAGGAGAGAGAGGGAGGCTCAAACAGGATGATGAAGTAATCAAATGAAAATGCATAAAGTTACAAGTTCCCACAAGTTTGTGGTAATACAAGGTTGCCAAATATAGAATTGTGTTATTTTGTACTTAGGATGGTTTTACTAGGTCACTGTTATCACTTTTCAGTATCTTTTTAGCTGGATATTTTAGAAAAAAAAATGGATAGATATGAACTGCTTTATTATGGAACAGCTAGGTGTGAAACTGGCTTTCCATTAAAAGCCTTATTCCCCCCCCCCCCCCCAAAATCCTCCTATCGCCCTTTCCCAGAAAGAAGAGAATCTTTCTGCATGCCATTTTTCATGCTAGGATAATTTTTTGTGTGGGGGGGGGGAAGTTTTGGTAAAATTCAGAAATGAATTTTTTTTAAAGTTAGTGTTTTGAAAAATTACTTGAAATGTACTTTTGAAGTTTTGTGGGTTTTTTGGCAGGGTGACAGAGGGGTGTCATTGTATCACCAAAGGCCTTTTTGTGAAGTGTCTTGTAATATTTTAGGAGGATTAGTGGGGGAATTACAAAGTATTCTATTTAAAACAAAACAAAAAACCCTTGCAATACCTCATGCTAAAATAAGGAGTGATGGGATTAGCAAGGGTCTCATTAAAGCAGCGTTATACAAAGGAAACAGTGGAATGAGAGTTAGGGGCCATCAGTGGGAAAGGAATGCTTCCCCAGCCACACCATGCAGAACTGGAAAATTGAAACTCTGTAGATAGCTTGAGAGATTTTGTAAATTAAGGATTGTTTGTTTTTTTCCCCTCAGGGCTGAAGAATGTTTAAGATCCCCTGTGCACGGGGCTAGGGTGGGGAAGTGCTTTGCATAGAGGAGTGTGTGCTTTAAAGTGGCAGGATATAGAGTGGGTGTGTAGGGATGTGTGTTGCAGATGCATACAGACTTTACCTGTGGCAACAGCCCGGGCTATTTTTCTAGAAAACATCTTCAAACTTCTTTTAAGAGTTTATAAATATAAGTGGACTTGCTACTGACACCTTGAATAGTTTGGAGGGTAGGTAGGTGATGTGGGGGAAAATGGTGTGGGAATTGTCCATGAGGGGCATAGTGGTGGGGCAGTTGTTTGTAGGGGATGTGGGCTGGGGAGTAGGAGACTGGTTGGCACAGAGCTGTGCTACCTGGTCTTAATACTGGGAGCCTGGGGAGGGCAGGAGAAAAGGATGCTTGGCGTGATGCAATGAACTGTGGAGGGCAGCAGGGATGAGGGTATGTAGAGAAGATCAGGGAGAGACCGAGGTTCTTATTCATATAGCGCTTAACATTTTTATATCTAGACATTTAAGTGCTTAAAGTTTTAAAGTGTGGATGAAAGCTTCCCCTTCCCCCCCTTAAGTTTAACTCCATTCTCACTCACCATCAGTCTTACTGATCTCTTGTGTAAAGTACTACTGATGAAGAGTGCTATATAAGAGCAAGGAATTATTAAAGCTGCAGAAGGGGAGCCCTGCTTTGATGGGCCCCAAAAGATCCTTCAGAGTAAACTTAGATATTTGCAAGCAAAAATTTCTATTTAACAAGTTAAGTTCAGAAGTGTGTCTTGACAGTCAGTGGGATTTCTTGTATTAGGTACATTGGTGTTAGTCCTAGAACTACAATTTGAGAGCTCTGTCTCAGACTTTTGCTCTGATGATGTCTCTTCCTTATGCAGTAAATATAACCATATCTTAACATTTGAACTACATTTGGCAATCCAGGGGTGTAGGCAGCATGAATAAAGCTTTTTAAACTATTTAAATTCTTTAGAAACAACAAGGAGTCTGGTGGCACCTTAAAGACTAACATTTATTTGGGTATAAGGTTTCGTGGGTTAAAAAAAAACACTTCTTCAGATGCATGGACCAGTGGGTTTTTTACCCACAAAAGCTTATGCCCAAATAAATATATTAGTCTTTAAGGTGCCACCAGACTCCTTGTTTTTTTTGTGGATACGGACTATCATGGCTACACCCTGATACTTAAATTCCTCAATTATTTTTAAATTTTAAAATCGTTCTTGCTACAATAAAGAACTTTTACAAGTTTGGGGTTTTCTGCAGAAAACTGAAAATCTGCCAAGATCTGTTTTTGCCCTGTTTATTAGAGACTTGTATGGTACTCACCCACTACCTGTGGCCTAGGGCAATAGAAAAAGAGTCACAGGGAATAGGAAAATGTGGCTTATGCAGTTTTAGAGCCATTATGCAATGTTGTGTATGAGCTTCCATAAAAAAAAAAACATTTTAGAACTTAACTGTTTAAACTGAGTATCTTTACTCACTTCCCTAAAATCTTTGTAGGGTGTTAAGGATTGCCTCCTGGGGACATTTTAAAAAGCTGGTTAATTTCAAAGTGAAGAAAATCCACTCTTCAGAAGCATGTTCATGAGGCACAGCAAGATGTACCCTTTGCTCAAAGTGCGCTTTGGCTACAGCCAGTTTTTTGCAAAAGTGGGTTAACGTTAGTGCTTGAATTGAAGGAGAGGTTTTCCCAACATTTAGTGGAATTCATGTTACTTTCTTCTTGTTGTTAAATCATTCCAAATAAAGGAAGACTCTAGAGAACTTTGAGTTTATTACATGGAATAAAGCTCCTCCATCTGACATACTAAAGCAGATTGGGTTGGGCAATATGTGGATGACACCACCAGAAAACCCGGAGGGACTGGAAGCAGCAGTGTTTATGATTCATTAGTATAGTGTTAGGAGGCACTATGTATAGTACATTTTTGCCCTAAAGAATGAGGTTTTTCTTGTGTTTTCAATTTGATAAATGTTATAGATCTGATTTTCTTTTATATTTATGTTTAGTATAACTTTGAAAATGTAACTCAGACATTTGATGATCTACCAGCAAGGTTTGGCTACAGACTGCCAACTGAAGGCTTGAAGGTAAGAAGCAGCATCTCTGAATAAACAAAGTATAAGCTAAAAGAAAATTCTTAGAATGTATTTTGTGTGCTATGTAAATATGTTGAAAATAACTTTGTCAACACTAGCTTAAAGATAGATTTATAATTTTCACAGATATACTTTAATAGGGGACTAAAAGAGGATGTATGATGATGTACTATTCTCAAGCACACCTCCTTGTGTCCATGCAGGAACACAGCCCTCAGCTCCCTGTTGGTGCTTGCAATCATTTAATCTGACCCAGATACTGAGAACAAGTCCTTTGGGGGGGTTCAATTTATTAACTTCTTTTCTAGAGTACAAAGGATCCTCCTTTTAGCCCCTCAAGTCCAACACTTCTTCTCACTCTAGGGCTAATGACAACAAGAGTCCCAGGAGTCCTCCAGCCCTCCTCCAGGGGCCTGTGTACTTACCTTCCTTGCATCCAGCGGTTCCACAGCTGTCCTCCTGGGCCTGTGTTCATTCAGAGCTTCTAGCCCTGCATTAGGCAGCCCTTATCTCTAGGCACTCCATGTCCTGGGAGCCTTCTTTCTCTGGGAGCACATCCTTCAACTGAGCCCTGGTAGCCTTTTCAGGTCCAGGTGCTCATTACTCAGTAAGCTGTCCACCAGCCAACTAGGCAGTTAATTGCTTACAGGTGGGTTTATTCTCCTTAAAGAAGCCCATCATGCGTAGACTGGGCCATGACTCCCCTTAAAGGGGCCAGCCATCCCATGACAGGATGCATCTGTTAGTCTTGTTTATATAGACAAAATATGGTATGGTGGTCTACCATATAGCAAAGTCCTACAGTTCACACTGATTTTTTTGGATATAGTATGGACCCCATCTTGCAAGTTATTGAGCTCAACTACTATCCTGGCCTATAGAAAACGTGGTTGTCAGAAAAAACAGCCTGAGTGGCTACATTGTACTAAGTTACTTTGTTTTTGTGATAAAGCCTTTCATGTTTATTTTAGTGATAAGTAAGTTTCTTGTAGTCAAACATTCATTGCACTGGTCCCTATCTGAGGTACATATTAAAGGATGTCTGCAACAGATGTGCACTGATTAAAGTGTATGAGCTTTGCAGACATGACTTGAGCATCCTTGTATTTCTGTACTACACTATGCTATCACTGAATGCTTATTATAACTGAATTTAGCTGGGCAGGAAAAAGGTTGCTGCTACATAGCTCTGCATTAAATTATCTTTATAGGTTATGAAGGCTGAAATTATGGAGCTGAGTTCACAAACAGACTCTGACAACCCACTTCCTTAAAGAGACAGAATATCTTCAGAGAGACAGTTCTTTCTAGATGAGTTCAGGCAGACTCTTCTAAACCTTGATGATGAACTTAGCAGATGGGTTATTGTAGGAGTGCACCTGCAACTAAACCTGAAGAAAAATACATTTGACAGACACTTTACCTTCTACAAAAGTGTAATTTGGGAGCAACCACACCTGATGATGGAAGATTGAATACAGGATGCAGAGGGGTTGGCCATAAGGCTATGAACTAGCATGTCTTCTGAGTGCATGCATTCCATAATCTGAATATATGAAGAGCATATTGCTAAATACATACAGGCTCCATGAAGAGTCTGGCTTTTCATGTCCTCCACCTGGTATATCATAGAATCCTAGAACTGGAAGGGACCTTGAGGGGTCATCTAGTCCAGTCCCCTGCACTCAAGGCAGGACTAAGTATTATCTATACCATTCCTGACATGTGTTCGTCCAACCTGCTCTTAAAAATCTCCAGTGATGGAGATTCCACAACCTCCCTAGGCAATTTATTCCAGTGCTTAACCGCTGACTGTTAGGAAGTTTTTCCTAACATCCAACCTAAACCACCCTTGCTGCAATTTAAGCCAATTGCTTCTTGTCGTATCCTCAGAGGTTAAGAACAACAATTTTTCTCCCTCCTTCTTGTAACAACCTTTTAGGTACTTGAAAACTGTTATGTCCCCTCTGTCTTCTCTTCTGCAGACTAAACAAACCCATTTTTTTCAATCTTCCCTCATAGACTGTGCTTCCAGACTTTTAATCATTTTTGTTGCTCTTCTCTGGACTTTCTCCAAATTTGTCCACATCTTTCCAGAACTGTGCACAATACTTCAGATGAGGCCTAATCAGCACAGAGTAGAGCGGAAGAATTACTTCTCGTGTCTTGCTTACAATACTCCTGCTAATACATCCCAGAATGATGTTTGCTTTTTTTGCAACAGCGTTACACTGTTGACTCATATTTAGCTTGTGATCCACTATGAGCCCCAGATCCCTTTCCGCAGTACTCCTTCCTAGGCAATAATTTCCCATTTTGTATGTGTGCAATTGACTGAGGAGAAAGGGGAAGTGATCTCACCGGAAGTATTCAAAGTATGGGTCCTACTAATAAAGTCACTTAGTGTTGCAGATTATAGGGCAGAATGCACTTGGTCCCTGGGCAGGTATGCAACCAGAGTGGAGGCAAGAGGACACAATGAAGAAAGGAGGGGAGGGAAAGAAGAGGGTAAAGGGAACCTCCACATAGTACCTGGATACAATGAAAGTCTTGATGCTCAGAACTGCAGGAGGAAGCATATATGGCAATGTTAATACTCCCTCAGAAGGGACTGGGCCTGCATCACCCATGTGCCCATCTCTATTCTGCTTCTGCTGGGGGAGTGCATACTGTTCCCTGTAATAATGTGGCATAATGGCTGCTCTTCATCTGCATTCTCCAGAGTTCCTGGAGGCATTATGCCAGTATGATGGCCACCACCTTGACTGACACCAGGCATTGAACTGGGGATCTCTAGAGTCAAAAGTATGAGTCTCTACAGCTTGAGCTAAACAGCCAGGTTGTTACACTGACAGTTGTAATAGCTTTGCCTCCTCTATGGATTGAACACAGAAGGGAATATTACACCAGCTTGAGGCACAGCATGTCTTGGAGCTCCTTCTGAGTAAATACAGAGCTCCACTGACCCCAACACCAGGTTTCACCTTAAAGGCACAATTGAGACCTGAGATGCTGATAAAAATGTGGATCAAATAATTTGTATTGTTAAATGTTTATTGCCTTTTTGCGGTGTCTTCACACTGTGGTATTTACATTTTGAAGATTCATCCCAAAATGAACAGTTTTCAGGCCATACCAATATAGATTCTGGATCCTGTAAACACAGACCTTTTCATCATCTTTTGGCTTTAACGTGGTATAACAACTTAACTTAGTGTTGGGTAACTCTGGGTTAATGGTCAAAGCCCAACACCAAAATCCAAACTAGTACTGAGATATGAATACAAATATAAACAAACACCTTTGGTGAAACTCCAGTGATTTTAGAGAAATTGGCCCCTTTACGGACAAGAACATATAAGTCCCTACCTGAGCAAAGGCCAAATCTACAGCCCCTTGAAGTCAATGGGAATCTTTCCATCTACTTCAGTGGCTTTGCATTAGGTAGAGAATTAGCAATGTACTACCTAATTTATAAATTAACTGTCCAAAAGCCATCTCAAAGGCACAGCTTTTTGTCTGTGCCTGAGGTCATGCTAAGCTGTACCTGATTTCTTTTTCTTTCCTTTTTTGGGTGCTATAGTCACAGCTGGTAAAGCGCAGAAGAGAGGCTTAATGGGCAGTCACAATCACTGCGAAAAGCAAATTTTGGTGACCTTTTTTGCAGAAGAATTCTTTGTGTGTGCTGTAATCATGAAATGCGAATACAATTTAATATTTCCTGAGATTCCTGAATCTTTTGAGTCTGAATCCTACTATTGGATTGCAGCATGTCTTCCTGTTAGCTATTTTCCAGTTTATCTTTTAACATAAATTAGCATTAATGAAACAAACATCTATATAACTCATAGCTGTAGCTTCTTCAACAATGTTATGTTAGGGCCATAAATGTATTCGGTCCTTCACTTAAAAGGGCTCTAGATTTCTTTGTAGTAAGTTTCTTTATGATGATGATAGAAAGGATTTGTTTTTGCCAGTCTGTAAGAGAATAGGATGCAATGAACACCTAGAGAAATTGTGCTGAGTAAAATCTTGCAGGTCTGTGTGAATAACCTAATGCAATCAAGTACAGTATGCAGACTGTGCTTCGATATGCAGCAGCTAACATATTGCTAGATTTTTCCTTAGTGACAAATTATACCCCGTAGTTCTAGAGTACAAACGAAAGCAAGCCCTCTCTATGCTAAACACCCATTGATTTTAATGGGATGTTTGACTGAAGGACTTGCAGATTTGGATCAAGATTTTTAGTATGATGTTCTAATGTATTACTAAAAGTAAAGGAGTACTTGTGGCACCTTAGAGACTAACCAATTTATTTGAGCATAAGCTTTCGTGAGCTACGATGAAGTGAGCTGTAGCTCACGAAAGCTTATGCTCAAATAAATTGGTTAGTCTCTAAGGTGCCACAAGTACTCCTTTTCTTTTTGCGAATACAGACTAACACGGCTGTTACTCTGAAACCTAATGTATTACTATAATACTATTATACATAATATCCTTCACAAGTCCAAAGGCACAATATGAAATAATCCTAAAAGCAAGAATAAGCATTAGTACACTGGACTTCTTTAACCTTAACTTAAAATCTGACCCTGAATTATTAACAGGGAGCTGTTGCCACAGCCTAGAAGCATAGTTACAGAAAACTGTAGTTCCTTGTGTTTCAATGTCGGATTTAGAGCGCACTGCTTATTCAGACCAGAGTGATGCTAGAGATGCTGTGGTGTGAATGATAACTCAGTAAAATATCCAGGACCATGGCCACTAAGAGCTTCTTATAGAAGTTTAAAAACTGATATGATTTTTGAGAAGCTAATGTAACGATATTAATTTAGGACTAATATTCTGAGATAATCCACTGCTCATGCAAATTTGAGCTGCAGCATCTGATAGGAGTTACAACCTGTGAACAGCAGAGAGGAAGCCCTACAAAAAGAGAATTATAGTAATCTGATCTTGTGGTGGGTGGGGAAGGGAAATCACTAATTTCCATACCAAGATGTGGCCCTCAGGCCAAAAAGTTTGCCCACCCCGATCTAGGATAATCAAGCCAGGAGCAGTAGCACCACAGGGTATAAGAAATAAATCTTAGGGTCCATTCCTGCTCCCCCGATGTCAGTGACAAACATCCCATGGATTTAAATAGATACAGGATTGGGCCCGGTGTTAGACAAACTTATCGTAGAACTGGAAGGGACCTCGAGAGGTCATCTAGACCTGTCCCCTGCACTCATGGTAGGGCTAAGTATTATCTAGACCAATGCTTCTCAAGCCATCTGATGTGGGGGACTGGCATTTTTTTCTTCCAATGTGCGTGCAGACCGGCAGCTGATGGTTTGTGGACCAGCACCAGTCTGCAGACCACCACTTCAAGTAGCACTGATCTAGACCATCCCTGACAGGTGTTTGTCTATCCTGCTCTTAAAAATCTCCAATGATGGAGATTCCACAACCTCCCTAGGCAATTTATTCCAATGCTTACCCACCCTGACAGGAAGTTTTTCCTGATGTCCAACCTAAACCTCCCTTGCTGCATTTTAAGCCCATTGCTTCTTAACCACTGAGGACAGTACAAGAACAGAAATTTTTCTCCCTCCTCCTTGTAACAACCTTTTATGTACTTGAAAACTATTATGTCCCCTCTGAGTCTTCTCTTTCCCAGACTAAACAAACCCAGTTTTTTCAATCTTCCCTCACAGGTCATGTTTTCTAGACCTTTAATCATTTTTGTTGCTCTTCTCTGGACTCTCTCCAGTTTGTCCACATCTTTCCCGAAATGTAGTGCCCAGAACTGGAGAATACTCCAGTTGAGGCCTAATCAGCATGAAGTAGAGCAGCAGAATTACTTCTTGTATCTTGCTTACAGTACTCCTGCTAAAACATCCCAGAATGATATTTGCTTTTTTTGCAACAGCATTACACTGTTGACTCATTTAGTTTGTGGTCCACTATAAGCCCCAGATCCCTTTCCGCAGTACTCTTTCCTAGGCAGTCATTTCCCATTTTGTATGCGTGCAACTGATTGTTCCTTCTTAAGTGGAGTACTTTGCATTTGTCAGTTTCATCCTATTTACTTCAGACCATTTCTCCAGTTTGTCCAGATCATTTTAAATTATAATCCTATCCTCCAAAGTACTTGCAATCCCTCCCAGCTTGGTATTGTTTGCAGACCTTATAAGTGTACTCTTTATGCCATTGTCTAAATCACTGATGAAGATATTGAACAGAACCGGACCCAGAACTGATCCCTGAGGGACCCTGCTTGTTATGCCCTTCCAGCATGACTGTGAAATACTGATGATTACTCTCTGGGGAAGGTTTTCCAACCAGTTATGCACCCACCTGACAGTAGCTCAATCTAGGTTGCATTTCCCTAGTTTGTTTATGGGAAGGTCATGTGAGACAGTATCAAAAGATTTACTAAAGTCAAGATATACTATGTCTTCTGCTTCCCCCCCATCCACAAGGCTTGTTACCCTGTCAAAGAAAGTGATCAGGTTGGTTTGACACAATTTGTTCTTGACAAATCCATCCTGACTGTTACTTATCACCTTATTTTCTAGATGTTAGCAAATTGATTGCTTAATTATTTGCTCCATTATCTTTCTGGGTACACGCTTGATTACATTAAGAAAAACCCCAATCTCCTAATTACTGTAGTCCAGAATGTGGCTAGCCTTTATAGAGCTATACAGTGTGGGAAGGCGCTACTAGGCAGTAAAGAACTTCCTCCATCACATGGATCTGCTCTGCCCCATCCCTACACTGCATTGAAACTAAATATCACAGTTCAGCCTATAGTCAATGGGTGAAAAAAAAAGCAGTAGGTGTGTGTGATATAGATTTTAGTAAGTCATCTGATACAATGCCTATAAAACTCACACTCCAAATTACTTCATGTTCACTTGAATAGGAATGGCTTGAAAACTGGCAGAAGTCTCAGGGCACTAATAAAGGGCAACATGCCACATTTCTGGGAGGTACGTAATGGGGTCCAGCAGGAACTAATGCTTGCTCCCATCTTATTTAATAAGTTAAAATGAAAGAGCAAGGTAATGAAATATATATGAGATACTAAATTGGGAAATGCTGTAAATACTGGAGATGACAGAAATACAAAGGGGTCTAGAGAGGTTACTAACAAGGACAGAAAATGGAAATCAGCTTGGAATAATGCAAGATAATACCTCTGGGGAAAATACATTAAATATCTGTTTCAAATTAAGGAAGCAAGAATCGCGACTGCAGGTTTGTGCTATGTATTCAGGGGAACAGAGAGAGTAATCCTTTTCTCTGAGGCTGCAGTATGACGATACCTGGGATGTAGGCAAAACATACAGACAGAAGAGAAACAAAATGGATTCCAGAGGAGGTGGGAAAAGGGTGATGGAGGAGGGGTGGATTTATGAATAAAAAGATTAGAGAGTGTCAAATAAGCATGTCTCATCATGAGTCTATTTCCAGGTAGACAAACAGGTTATACTTTTAATGTCAGCATCACAATTAAGCAGCCCCTTAAGCCAAGCCCTGCAAGCCTGAGTCAGCAGGTATGGGCCAGCTGCAGGTGTCTAACTGCAGTGTAGACATACCTTGTCAAGCCCCTGTACAGGAGTGGGAGGGAAGTCTCTGTAGCATGTACTGCAACAGAAATAGGAGGTGTTGTGTAGTGGACAGGCCAGGGAACCAATGGTTCGAAACAGGGAAGGAATTGTTTTTTCTCTCACCATCCCCCTGGAGCTCAAGGAGGAAATGTCATACAGTCAGACCATTTAAGCAAGGTCTCAGACCATGCATACACTACTAACCTCACAGCTGTACTGGTACAGCTGTGCCATTGTAAGGTCTCCCATTTAGCCACTCTTTGCTAGCAGGAGAGAGCTCTCCTGCCGGCATAATTAAACCACCTCCCAATGAGCAGCGTTAGCTATGCCCGCAGGAGAGCCTCTCCTGCAGACATAACTCTGTCCACACAAGCACTTTTGTCGTTGAAACTTGTGTCAGTGAGAAGGGTGGCTTTTCTCATACCCCTCACCGATAAATGCTTTACCAACGAAAGTGGTAGTATAGACACCTGCCAGTTGCAAAAGCCATGTCTGCGTTGCTTCTCAGGAGCCTTTATGCCGGGGTGTGGAAACAAAACCAAAAACTGACATGTAGGCACAGGGCTTGACTTCTCATTGATTCCCGGGTATCCGTGCAAATTCCAAGGGATCTCTAGAGTGGGTGAGTTATCTTCCTTGTGGGGAAACATCCCTGTCTCAATGGAACAACTGTAGAGAAATATTACAAAAGGAACCTTTTATAAATTCACACACCCCGCCCCATATTTTCTTTTAGGAGGGTGTGACCAGGACTAGTTGTGTTTAAACTAAGATTATGTCTATACATTGCGCTTCAGTGTAGACAATCACTATAGCAACAGGAGGAGTTCTTCCATTGCTGTAGCTAATCTACCTCCCCAAGAGGTGATAGCTAGGTCAATAGAAAAATTCTTCCATCAACCTTCTGCTGTCTACACCAGGGTTAGGCTGGCATAGCTACATCTCTCAGTGTTGTGGATTTTACATCCCTCTGAGGTATAGGTATTCTGATGCAAGTTCAGTATAGACCAGCCCGGAGATACAGAGAAATTAATTTGCCCAAGGACGTACAATGAGCCGGTGGCAGAGATGAAAAAGAAATAAGGATTATTAACTTTTGATCCTTTAACCATTAGACAGACTGCTCCTCTTGATTTATTTAAGCCAGTTGCAGAAGAGTGATAGGTGTAAACTCTCCTGATCCTTTATTCCTGAAAGTAGTACTGAAACAGTTTCATTTTTCTGTTTAAGATTATTAAAAATGCTGTTATAGCTGCTGCAGTAGATTCAAAATGGTGGTAATTATTATTTGATGCTTATGATCAGGCTTTGTCAGTTGATTTACCGCTTGTAAATATAATTATCAGCTACTGAAATAGCTGGTTCCGAAAAGAGTATAACAAAAGTAGGAAATTCATCTTTTGCTTACAATGGTCCATTCATATGGAATCCTCTCTGGCTGAGAGCCCTTGTATAACAGCTCCTTCATTAAACATTCTTCATGTTAGATTTTTGGTTTTTTGAAACATACCCTTCAATTTCTATATTTGCATGTACTTAACTTTAGCAGCTATTTTTCTGTAATGTAGCCTGGTATGACTTGCCTAAAGCTTCTCTCTAAAAGGAGATTAAAGACACAGATTTATTACTCTAGTTAAAATAAAGTGAATATTTTTATAAGCAATTACCTAACAATAATACTTGCTGTATGAGTCAGTACCTTTCCATCCATTGCAGTAAACTTGGGGGAACCCAACCTTGGCTCCTTGCACAATGATGCAGAATTTGTAGTGGATATTGCTGATAATAGTTCCAGACAGTGCAATGTGTCTGTCACCACAAACTCAGCAAAGCCCCGATTGCTTAAAGGGACACTAATTTTAAAGATCATATATTTTTCAAAACAAAATATCTTATCTCTAATTAGGATTAAATCTAAAGAATTTTAAAAATCAAATTTATTTTTCATTCTTTTTACATTTTCCTTGGACAATGAAAAAAATTTTGCTTTGGTTTACAGTCTGTTTTGCTTAGTGGAGCGCCTACATTAAAACAGTGCTGCAATATTTGGGTTGTAGTACTCTAAAATAATGACATGTTAATGAATGTTGACTTAAAATGGAATTTCTGGAGAATTACTTTTGAAACCTGCATTGTATTAAATGAGTTCTTGATAAGTTAAATAAACAATCAGTAACAGTAGTTGTTGATTAGACAATTACTTTGAAGAGTTACTTACTATACTTTTTAATTTTAGCCACAAACAATACAGTCCCTTTCTGGAGAGGGACAGAGTTCTGTGAAAATTGAGAGAAGTCCAAGGAACATGTATGAATGATGCTAATAACCTAATAACCTGTAAAAATACAACTTGACCATTGTAACTTCAATTTTCTGACCCACAACAGCACAGCTTCCTATAATTTTCATGTACATGAGAAAAAGAGTAAATGCTTTTATTCTTTTCCTGTTTCTCCTCTTCCCTTCCTACTCTCTTAGGCCTTGTCTACTCTACAAAGTTATGTTGGCAAAAGTTAGGCCGCTTTAATTAAAACCACTCTTGCATGTCCACATTAGTTCCTTGTGTCAGAGTGCATCCACCTAACAGCTCTTGCATGGACACAGAGAGCAGTGCACTGTGGTAGCTATCCCACTGCACAACTGGCCACAGGGTGCTTTGGGAAGGGTTTGCAATGCCTTATGGGGCTGGTACAATGTCACATGATGCAGGTTTCTCAATCCCATGGTTCCAGGAGCATCCTAGATTCATAGATAGTAAGGTCAGAAGGGACCGTTATGATCATCTAATCTGACCTCCTGCACAACGCAGGCCACAGAATCTTACCCACCCATTCCTGCAAAAAACCTCTCACCTATGTCTGAGTAGCTATTGAAGTCCTCAAATCATGGCTTAAAGACTTCAAGGAGCAGAGAATCCTCTAGCAAGTGACCAGTGCCCCATGCTACAGAGGAAGGCGAAAAACCTCCAGGGCCTCTTCCTATCTGCCCTGGAGGAAAATTCCTTCCCGACCCCAAATATGGCGATCAGCTAAACCCTGAGCATATGGGCAAGATTCACCAGCCAGATACTACAGAAAGTTCTTTCCTGGGTAACTCAGATCCCACCCCATTTACCATGAATATTTAAAGATCAATTAATTACCAATCATGTTATCCCATCATACCATCTCCTCCATAAACTTATGGAGTTTAATCTTAAAGCCAGATAGATCTTTTGCCCCTACTGCTTCCCTTGGAAGGCTATTCCAAAACTTCACTCCTCTGATGGTTAGAAACCTTCTTCTAATTTCAAGTCTAAACTTCCTGGTGGCCAGTTTATATCCATTTGTTCTTGTGTCCACACTGGTACTGAGCTTAAATAATTCCTCTCCCTCTCCAGTATTTATCCCTCTGATATATTTATAGAGAGCAATCATATCTCCCCTCAACCTTCTTTTAGTTAGGCTAAACAAGCCAAGCTTCTTGAGTCTCCTTTCCTAAGACAAGTTTTCCATTCCTCGGATCATCCCAGTAGTCCTTCTCTGTACCTGTTCCAGTTTGAATTCATCCTTCTTAAACATGGGAGACAGAACTGCACATAGTATTCCAGGTGAGATCTCACCAGTGTCTTGTATAACGGTACTAAAACCTCCTTATCTCTACTGGAAATACCTCTCCTGATGCATCCCAAGATCGCATTAGCTTTTATCACAGCCATATCACATTGGTGGCTCATAGTCATCCTATGATTGACCAATACTTGAAGGTCCGTCTCCTCCTCCGTTACTTCTAATTGATGTGTCCGCAGCTTATAACTAAAATTCTTGTTATTAATCCCTAAATGCATAACCTTACACTTCTCACTATTAAATTTCATCCTATTACTATTACTCCAGTTTACAAGGCCATCCAGATCCTCCTGTACGTTGTCCCGGTCCTTCTCTAAATTGGCAATACCTCCCAGCTTTGTATCATCCATAAACTTTATTAGCACACTCCCACTTTTTGTGCTGAAGTCAGTAATAAAAAAGATTAAATAGGATTGGTCCCAAAACTGATCCTTGAGGAACTCCACTGGTAACCTCCCTCCAGCCTGACAGTTCATTTTTCAGTAGGACCCATTGTAGTCTCCCCTTTAACCAATTCCTTATCCACTTTTCAATTTTCATATTGATCTCCATCTTTTCCAATTTAACTAATAATTCCCCATGTGGCACAGTATCAAACGCCTTACTGAAATCTAGGTAAATTAGATCCACTGCGTTTCCTTTATCTAAAACATCTGTTACTTACTCAAAGAAGGAGATCAGGTTGGTTTGGCACGATCTGCGTTTTGTAAAACCATGTTGTATTTTGTCCCATTTACCATTGACTTCAATGTCCTTAACTACTTTCTCCTTCAAAATTTTTTCCAAGACCTTGCATACTACAGATGTCAAACTAACTGGCCTGTAGTTACCTGGATCACTTTTTTCCCCTTTCTTAAAAATAGGAACTATGTTAGCAATTCTCCAATCATATAGTACAATCCCTGAGTTTACAGATTCATTAAAAATCCTTGCTAATGGGCTTGCAATTTTGGGTGCCGATTCCTTTAATAATCCTACTAGATTGTCTGTCTGTCTGTCTGTCTGTCTGTCTGTCTGTGTCGCTTTTCAACTGAAGTGGAGGGGGGCAGGGAGAGGAGAATGGTGTGTCTGGGGCAGGAGAGAGAGCGCAGGCTGACCGACCTATCCTGGGGGAAGGGGACCCCCCCCAACACACACATCGGCCTCCTGCTCGGCTCTGCTCCGCACAGCAGTCTCTCCCTAAGCAGCCGACTCCGCCTGCCTACCTACGGTTCTGAGATTCCCTCCAAGTTCTCCCACAGCCTCCTTAACTGCCTGGATTGGCATCCTGAGCAACTGTGTAAGCTCTCCGTGCTGACGAATGTCAAAGCAGCACAGCAGTCTCTACCCCCCCCCAGCTCCCACCCCTTCGACCTCCTGTACCCCAGCAGCAATCTGCCTGTGGCTGTGTTCCTGGTGCAGGGCAGAACAGGAGCATTCCATGTAAATGATTTGCTCTTTGTTCCCCAAATGGAGCAGGACACTCAGCTGTCAGATACTTCCTGGAGCTTGGAAAGGGGAGGGATGCATGCCTGCAGGGCAGCAGAGGTCAAAACCGTGAGCAGAGCAGTCACTGCAGGCATTGTGGGATAGTAGTGGAAGCCAGTTATGTTGACAAAACGAACAGCAGTGTCTACACTGAGGCTTTGTCACTTTAACTTTGTTGCAAAAAGCTTTACGCCTCTCATTGAGGTAGTTTTATTTTGTCGGCTAAACAGCAGAGGTTTGCCGCCAAAAGTAGTTTTGTGGTGTGTACACCTCTCCTGTTTTGTTGGCAAAAGGCAGCTTACTTTCCCCCTTAGAAACAGAAGGCCTGCAGCTATGGAAAGTTACAAAATGAAAGTAAAGTAGAACCTTTTAATGTCCTTATATTAACATTCAAGATCTCCACTATGCTAAAAAGGCATTAGCTTGGCTGACTGTCTGGTATTGCTCTACTATTGATTGCCTAGTGTTACCCTTCTTCTGCCTTGTCCAACAGGCAAACAACATTTTATACTGCTTTAATGATCTTGTACATATCATATGGTGAAGCATTATTAATTAAAACCAATTAAAAAAAATTGTCAGACTGGCTTGCCCAGTAAGGTGTAGTCTTGACAATTCATGGATTGAATAACAAAAAAAAAAAATCCACTCAGTACGTTCAAATTATTCATGTTTCAAACAATTCCAGGCACTTTCATTATGTCTTGCTAAGCTTCAGGCTTAAACTTCCTTGTTACCATTAGGAGACATTCAACCTTCATATTTAGGATATAAGGCTGCAAAAAGACAATTTTTAAAAAATTGATTTTTGACATCTGATATAAAAATTATCTTACAATAGTTTTTTTTTAAGTTTTGGACAACATATTCAAGCCTGCATGTCTAAAATTAGGTGCCTAAATCTGTATTAAGGCAGCAAAATAAGCAACCTGCTTCCTCAGAGGTACAAAGTACTTGCAACTCCTAGTGATGTCGAGAAGCAGTAAATACTAAGCACTTCTGAAAATCAATCCTGAAGCATTTCAAATTCAACACCCAACAATAATTCTGGATTATTTAACACATTTGAAAAATGTTGATTATGATTCTGAACCTGACACTTTCCCTATAAGGAAATCAAATTAAGATACAGCTCCAATTAGATAGAGCTCAGATGGCATCAGTGCCACTGACTTTTTCCACCACCCTTTCAAATACCAGAAGTTCAGGAATGCCAAAATATTGTATTGTATAATGAAAAAAAATCTGTTAGGGCCCAGTTGTTTTCTCTGCTTGATAAGTTCAGGGGACCTAAAGTGGATGAAAATGGTGTATGGGTCACACAAATGAGCTGAAGCAGTTCTGAGGTATATTCCCACTTCCACTGATACTTGGGAAGACCCTCTTCAGATACTCCATGGGATCAAATCTCCATGTTAAGAGTAAAGTGCCAGAGATAGGGTTAAGGTTGCTCTCCAGAACATCTTCCACCTTTGACTGACTTGCAGTGTGAGGTATGCATAGCATTTCTTTCACCATTATCTTATGTTGCTTCCCTGTCAGCATTGTGAAACCTTCTCATGAAGTAATAGTCTCTGGGTAGCAGCCAACATGGAACCATGGCAGCTCAAAGAGGGATTAGGGAGTAGTGCCAGGACATTCAACCACTATAAACATGTCTCTGTCCTTGCCAAGGTCCTAAAAACTTCAGGATTTTTCAGTGGATCTTAGAGCATCTGCAGATTAAGAGGGTCACACCCAATCTATGTCCCATGGTGGTGTGCAAACCCAACCTTATGGTGGGACAATCGAAAAAATGCCCCAGGAGTCAACATTCATGGAATTTCCTGGTCCTTTTATGATTTTTCCCTCTTGTGGGGGATGTTATGGCCCTTATCACTGCAAACCTTGTAAAAACCTTGCACGTGTAAATGCAAATCTAGTAAGTACTTTCACAAGTATAGAGATGTTCCTCGCCTTCCCTCTTTGGTAGTGCTTGTTGGCTTAGTGTGCCTGTGGTTCTGTTAATTACAGTGAGCAGCCTTAAAAAATTCATCTTGATAATGTTACTGTGCTATGTGCAGTGTTTCCCATACTGAACTATAGATACGCTAGAAATACTGAAAATTCTGAAGTGACATTAGGAACTAGTGTAAGCCAACAGGAAAATTAAGGGCAACTAATGTATATATTCAGTTTGACTTTGTGTTTTCTCTGTAACCCCAAGCAGCACTTTGATATTAAAGATCCTATGTAAATAAATAAAATGATATACAATGTAAAATTCACAGTGATACAAGATTGAGCTCCAGGAATTTGCTTGGCTTTCTTTTGAAAGTATGATTTTTCCCTAGCACTTGTGTTGTGTCACACAGAGCTAGAACTGATAGTATGCTGTCACTTTGTTTCAGGGCTTCCTAATAAATTCAAAACCAGAGAATGCATGTGAACCCATAGCACCTCCACCACTGGAAGACAACTTCTCTCATGCTTTCATTGTGTTAATCAGAAGACTTGACTGCAACTTTGATGTTAAGGTAGGCCTCTTTCATTTTAAAGGTTTGTAAAATTTAAAGCGGCTGGTATTTCTGAATGATGGCCATAGTTAATGTCAAAAAGGGCTCTCCCTGACACATGAAATGAAAGAGTCGCATAATCTAGAGGCAGGCTACAGTAATCATAGATGTTGGTTAATTTGTGGCTTTTCACTTATAATATTAAACTTCATGTTATTTTATGCACCGTTTGTTCAGGAAGTAACATCTATAGCCAGTAAGGATTGACAAATCTAAAGTGAAAGGCTCTCCATTTGTGAGGTTGGAAAGTTAGAGACTAGAATTATTTGTTTTGGTGAATATCTAGCTTTGATATTTATTACTTTGATAGAGTGAAAATGGGCCCACTATATGGGGCAACAAGGACATGCTAGCCTCTTGGGCCTTCTCGGCCCTACCAAAAATGGTTCATGTAATTTGCCACTGATTTTCATAGGATAAAACAGGGTTCAGGCATTTTTACCACCATGTGGTTTGTTCAGAGCATGGTTATGTGATACAGTAGTTGAAACTCCTGAACTCTGTCCACAGTATAGTTTCCACTGTTGCTAGTGCTGGCAATGAATTGTGGTCCTATATTTACTAGTATAGAGGCAGGCTTTCTGTCTTGCAACCTGGCTCTGTACCAGACTGAGACTTCCACAAGAACTTCACAGGTTTAATATAAAATCTTGCCCCCTTCTGTGTATATGTTGTAGTAGGGGCAGAAGGTAGATATAGCCACTTCCTTCTCATCCCTATGCAGCTTCAGGACAAGATTACAAGAACATTATATTGGGGGAACAAGCTACTGCTTTTACTAGTATGTTACAACCTCAAGGGGATGTGATCTGCTAGCTTGGGGAAGGCAGGCCCCAGGTTCCTGGATGCATGCTGCAGTATGCAGTACTAGCTGCTTATGTGTTCTACTCCTTTTTGGAGCAGCAGCAAGGACACTCAAGAACATATTTTTCCCCCTGGCCACCCTGAGTGATCCTGCCCTGAGCTGAAGAGAAGATTCTAGTGCTGAATGTATCATCAGACCCACCATGCCATTTGCCTTTACATCACTCCTAGGAGTTAGAGCAGAATTTAGTCCTTAATACCTACATTCTTACATGCTGTAAGAATTGGTGAAAAATTAAGCAACTGGTTAAAGTGTGGTGTAAGACAAAGGGGCATCATGATGTTCTTAAATTGGACCTTAAGAATGGCAAACAAGTTGGAGAAAAATGGTGGGGGCTGGAGCACCCACTGGCAGTCCCCCTACCAGCAGCCCCATCACCCCCCATCACCTGCCCGCCGCAATCAGCTCTTTTGTGGCGTACAAAAGGATAATGGGGAGAGGGGAGAGGAGCAAGGATGTGGCGCGCTCGGGGGTGGGGGCTGAACAGGGCGGGAAGAAATGGGGCTAGGGGGGCAGGGGGTCGAGCACCCCCTGGCACAATGGAAAGTCTGCGCCTATGCGTTGGAGGGTGTGATGTTGGGTGATCTGGAGTGAAGCTCCTTAGCTTACACAGATGACATTGTATAAATGGTAAACATGTTTGAATTAATGATACTCTTCGCTACCTCTGTAAATTGGTGTAGTCAGCTTGGACTTACAACCACTTCATCATCTTGGCATTTATTTTGTCTTGGAAAAGGGACAATAGATAAAGTATTGAAATGCAACAGTGAAGTCTCAGAACAAGTAAAATCTTGTGTACCTAGGAAGCTTGATAAGTGCCAATAGTTCCAGCAACAATGTGGTTAAAAGAAGATGTGCTGATAAAAATAGCACGTTTGGTATCAAAGTGAAAATTTATCAAACCAGTGTACTAACAGTATTACTCTGTGGTGTAGAAGCAGTTGCATTAAATGAAAACAGACATCAGAAGGCCGGAGGCAGTAGAGATGAGAGTTATTCAGAAGATGTCAGGTGTAAAGCGGAATGATTTTAAGACAAAGTTAGAAGGAGAGTAGGATGTGAAGTCAGCATAAGGGATTAACTGCATTCAAAAACATTACAATAGTGGGGACGCTATAGAAGACAAACAGATGATAGGATATTAAAAGAGATTGTGTGAAAACAACCAAGACAGTCAGATCTAGAGGCTGATCACTGACTAGATAATGAGACGTACACAGGAACATGACCTGGCTGGGTATAATGAAGGAATAAACCATGACCAGGAATGAATGGTGACATCATGCTGCTCTGTGTCTGAAAAGATGCTTTGATGAGAAGACTTTTACATTTTATTGGTGTAATAAAAGTAAAAATGTGCATTAAGACTGTTACTAAATTTAGTTGAGCAAACTGTTTTCTGTGGTTACATGTATGCAGCTTCCATTGCAGTCAGTGGGCCAGATCTTGGTCCCACTGGAGTCCATGTGTGTTTTGCCATTGTGTTCTACATGATAATAATTTGGTCAAGTGAGTGTTTTTGCATGCATATATAGGGCAGAATTTGTTCTTGTAAGTACCACTGTACTTATGTCACTGGTAAAATTGCTACCTAATCTTTAAGTATGTATTTAGCAAAGAGAAGGTATTTATCGCAGGATAGTCAGATACTTTTCAACATTTATATTGAGTTCTTGATTGTGGTTTCATTATCACGTGTTTTCACAAGCAGTAACTAACCTCATTTAAATGGATTTCTGTACTGGTGTTGAGATACGCTGTGCTAAACCCTAGAGGCAATAAGGGGGGCTCCATAGTTACTAAAAAGTTATCAGGAGATTTGAGGATATGGCAGAAACAACTAGAGATTAATAACAGAACATTTTGCCAGTTATTGTTGAAATCTGTAATTCTACTGCAACTGGGATGTAATGTTGAAACGAGTCAGTGAATTTATGGCCCTTTTTAAAAAAAAATGCTATTCTGTATTTGCAGACAGATGGTAAAAATTGTGTGTTACTTTTTCTCCATTTAATCCATGTCTTCCCCATCCCTCTTATTCTCTTGCCACCAGTAGACACAGCAACTGCTAAGAGTCATCTTGCTAGTTATAACTATAGCCTTTTGTGCAGGCGTTCCCAAACTTTTTCATAGTATGGACCATGTCTTAATAGAGAGATTTTCTCATCGACCTCAAGTCATCCTTCTGTTCACCATTGTGCAGACCACCCACCTCTTCATTTGCTACTGCATGACAATTATCTTTGACACCTAAATAACTTTACTCCAATATTTGCAGTATTCAGGATATTTGCTATAGTAAATATAGGGAAATGCATTGGAATATTGCCTCTGCCTACTTGTTTTCAGCTGCTTCTTCAGGACTCCAAACTCTTCTTTGCAATCCTGAAGATGCAATGAGAGCCAACACAATTTTTTAAATATGTTGCCTATAATTTCTAATCTCACACAAAATGGAGCAAAAATTCTTTTTAAGGAAGAATGTTCATGGATGGCAATGCCCTAAGTAATGGTTTAATTCCTCCACAATGAGTGCACAGAATTGGTTGCAGATCAGCAAACTGAGAAGCCTATACTCAAGCAAGAGTCCATATACTTCAGGAATTGGCAACTACGTTGTGTCATCCTCTCCCCACCTCCCAGTCCTTTGGGGCATTAGGGTGTTGTTAAGCTGCAGGAGCCCAGCAGAAGTGGTATGGAGCATTCTATTTGTGTAGGTAAACATAGGCAGAATGATAGGTAGCAGGGTAATCTTTGCTATGCTTGATTTAGAAAGGAGGATGGATGGATGGATGATTTCAAGCCCTAACAGGACCATTGTGAGAGTCTTATCTGGCCCTCTGTATAACACAAACTATAGAACTTGCCCCAAAATAATTCCTACAGTATATGTCTTTAAGAAAAACATTCAATCTTCATTTAAAAAATTGTCAGTGACTGAGACTCCATCACAACCCTTGGTAAATTGTTCCAATGGTTAGTTACTCTCACTGCTAAAAATTTACACCTTATTTCCAATATGAATTTGTCTAGCTTCAACCTCCACCCATTGGATCATGTTATACCTTTCTCTGCTAGATTGAAGAGAAACCCATTATTAAATATTTGTTCCTGTAGTGGTTTATCAGCAGGGATTCCTCACCCTCCAGGTCCGTAGAAGGCCACTCCGCCTCTGTTCATCGCCTACTGTGGGGAATTAATGGGGCGACAGTAGTCTACAGCTGGGTCTATAGCGCGGGCCTGTGGTCAGGGGCTGAGCAACAAACACAGTCAGGGAGCCCAGGCTCTTAGTCAGGACGGGGCACTGAGAGTCTACAGCTCAGGCCTGTGTTCTGGGTTGAGCAGCAACGGGTTCAGGCATCCTAGCTCCAGTGGATGGCTGACAAACACTGGCTGCTCAGCCTAGAGAGGGGGAGACCACCACCCCAGGATTGGGGTGGCAGGGGGGACATAGGCCCACCCACTCCACTGTGTCTCAGCCCAGGGCCCAAACAGTGAAAGAGGGGTCTGCTACTGGGTGAGCAGGGATCCTGACCACAACACACTGACTGGATTTACGGCAACAACGCAGCTGGACTAGGGACAGCTGTCCCTGGACAACATCCTAACTCCCCTTCAGGTTGTACCTGGGTTTGTAGAGGGTTGTCCAGATTGTCCAGGTAGAAGGTCTGCGGTAGTCCTGATAACTTCTCCAAAGACAGGTCGGCGTATGGCTCCAGCCAGTTCTCAGCTCCACAGCAGTCTCCCAGCCCAGGAGCAAGCAGGAGGCATCTGGCTCCTCCAGCAGCTGCAGCCCAACTGAGCTCCCAGACCCACCTTTTATACTTCCTGTCCTTCCCATGACTTCCGGTGGGAGGGGTAAATCCAGCCTGGCTTCACCCACCAGAGTTCAATGAGGGACTCCTCACTCTCCAGGTCCATGGGAGGCCACTCCAGCTCATTACAGTTCCCCATAAAGATAGTTATAGACTGTAATCAAGTCACTTCTTAACCTTCTCTTTAAGCTAAATAGATTGTGACGCTCAAGGAGTCCAATAAGGCCTGGTTTCTAACCCTTTAATTATTCTTGTGGCTCTTCTGTGAACCGCTTCCAATTTATCAACATCCTTCTTGAATTGTGGACATTAGAACTGGACACAGTATTCCAGCCACAGTTGCATCAGTGCCAAATACAGAAGTAGGAGCGTCTCCACCTTTCCCACTACCACTCACGCTTATTGCCACAGACTAGTAGTTGGCATACATGGATGACAAGGCCCAGATTTATTCTGTTAGGACCAAATCCTGTAGCCACAAAAGTCAGTGGCAAAACTCCCAGGGATTACAGTGGGACCAGAATCCGGCCCTTGAATAATAAACAAGGGAGACTGTTTTCTGCCTGGGCAGAAAAAAATCTGGGGTTCAGAGCTAACACAAGGAGAAGAGTTTTGAGTGCTGGTGCAATGCAATCATGATGGAGAGGACTAAAAAAGAAAAAATTGCATTAGGTATTTGTATTGTAATAGTAAAAACTATTGTCAAAGCATTAAAAGTGCAGCTGAGCTAGTACACAGAGTCAGACAAAGTGCTTAGTACCTGCAGAGAGCCCACAAATCCCATCAACTTCGGCTGTGGACTACACTGCTCAAAATTTAGCTTGTTAAGTTTACGAAAGGCAAAATCTGCAAACATTTACTGTTGAAAACTCTAAGTGTCTGCACTTCTTTTAAATAGATATTTGAAAATGAATATACATCAGTGTAACATTAGTGGAAATCAACTAATGTACTCCGTTTTGAAACTGTGTGGTTTACAGTTAAAATGATTGCTTTGTCATCTGCAGATAAGTTTGACTTGTTCATTTTCAGGAGCTCATTAAGGCAAAGATTTTTCTCTTCATTCCTCCTGTTGCCGGCACCCAGTGCCAAGAGGCAAAACAACAGCAGGGTTTGGTTCGCTACCCGATGTGCTTCACCCAATAATCACAACGGGGTGGAGAAGCAGAAAAGTTTATTTGAAGCTTCGAAAAGGTACAGGGAGAATAGAATCTCAAATCCTGTACACAGAGCAGGAAGTTACACAGGCTTTTATACATCCTTTCTTCAGCATACTTATCCAATAGCAAGCTGCCCTAAGTATCCATATAGCCAGCCAATCCAGTTACCAGCTAGTTCCCTTGTTTTTTGTATCATTTGTTAAACTATACATAAAGCTGCTTTATTCAGCATTTTTCTTCCATATCTGCCCTGTTTGGCCTTGTTTAGTTTCAGGCAGTCTGACTCTGCAACATATTGTTGCAGATCCTCAGCATAACTGTTGTGAGTGCCTCCAGGCGGGGGGGCCAAGGACACTTGGGCCTAGTATGCAGAGCTGCTGCGAGCGCCTCCAGGCGGTGGGGGGGGCCCAAGGATACTTGGGCCTAGTGCGAGGAGGCTTCATCGATACTCGTGGTCTTCCAACCCCTCGAGTTACCTAGTGGCCATGCCCCAGTGTCCCCAACACTCCAAAACATCTTAATTGTACTGACAGGTTTCAGAGTAGCAGCCATGTTAGTCTGTATTCGCAAAAAGAAAAGAAGTACTTGTGGCACCTTAGAGACTAACAAATTTATTTGAGCATAAGCTTTCGTGCGATGAAGTGAGCTGTAGCTCATGAAAGCTTATGCTCAAATAAATTTGTTAGTCTCTAAGGTGCCACAAGTACTCCTTTTCTTAATTGTACTGGTATGTGAAGCCCTATTATAGCAAAATCTGTTAGTGATTATTTTAAAATCTTTTGATATAAAACATTTACTGTGGTTCTGTTATTCTGTTGCCTTCCACTATATCCCAGGACCATGAACAACATTATAGATAACAGTGATTGGTGGCATGTGTTTTCATAGATGCCACACTTTAAACTTTTCCTTTACAGCACCCATTCTGACCTGTAATTATGGATGCAAAAGTGTAATTTGTGATGTGATATACAATATTTAAACACAAGTGTACGTTCTCTATTCAGTACATCCTGGGCCTGTTTTGGTGTTCACATTTTAGACATGAATCAGAAGGAGACCACCTTTCATTTAGGGAAAATGTTCTTCCATGGCAAAAGAATTTTTTTTCAGAAAGTTGCAGTGCCTTAGTGCGGTACTGAATTGCACTCTTTGCTTTTGTTGGTGAACATTATTAACATTATGATAGATTGTACTCGGTCAATATATTTTCTGCCTTCCACTCTCCTTTTTTTTTAAAAGCCTCTTTCAAAATGGCAAGTCATAGATCAATGGAAATATCAAAGTTTGTCATGGAAGTTTTAAAGGAACACTTATAGGAATGCTTTGAGATGGAATAATTTCATGTAACCTAATCTAGTATGATCTTCAACCAGTAGATAGGTGTCTCTCATGCCTTGTTTCGGAACAGGTGGCATTTTGATTCTGACAGATAATCTTGTCTTAGTAATGAAATCTTTAGACGCTACTGCATGTCTTAAGATTTTTGTTGGCAAAAAAATAGTAGCATTCATTTGCAGTTCCACACCCCATACTCTTACCTACTGCTGCTTTATTTTTGTGTTTTTAAAAGGTTGTCTGGTTTTCTTTCAAGAATCTTATAAACAATATATTGAAGAAGTTGTTCAGAGCTATTCTCCTCAAGAGGTCAATAAAGGTTACAGTCAAAGGTTTTGTTCATTGACCTTTTCAGATTCCTTTTACATTTGGCTGCCCATGGAATGGATTCTTCAGTCTTTGCTATTTTTAACATCCGTTTCTTTTGCTAAGGTGTAGGTGGCCATCTTGTCTGAAGATTGTACTAGTAACCAGAATAAAGTCTGATTTACTAACTTCTGTAACCTGTCCTGTGCAATGACTTAAATTCCATGCTAAGTTTTATTTGGTTTGAAACACCAGGGCTAATCTTGTATGGATCTACATTGGTATGTATACATATAGACACAGTCCAGTCTACAGTTGTATCTGTCTCACCACTGGCTATTAATTTTATTGTATGTATTATTTCGGTTATGGTTACTTACATAGGTAGACTTATTTATTTACCCTGCTATCTGGTACAATCTTATTACCTGGGATCCTAAAGTTTCCAGTGTTCAGACTGGCCCTAATCCTCAGCTATTCCACACTGGTGCTTAACAGGAACAGGGAGGCTGCAAAGGTGGTTTTTGTTCTTTAAATCATCTCTGTGGTCCTCACATTCTGGAACTTCAATATCAATTAAAGCAACCTGAGGGCTTCTCTATCTTATATATAGGCCCTAGAATGCAGAGAATACTCAAAGTACAGTGTACTCCCACCCCCCTCCTCTCCTTTCCTTTCCCTATCCCTGACATGCTTCCTGTAGTTGGAGTGGTCCTGCTTTAGAGCTGCTCCAGCAGCTCCTACATTGTACGGAAGCCCCTTTATGCAGAAGATATTCCCCAGGAACTGTTTCCTCCCTGATTTAAAAACCCTGTTTTGTTTCCAGATTGGTATAGAGGCTTAGCACTGCAGAGAGATGGGGCCACTGTCTTTAAGATCACATGGATCGGTCCCAGAATCTTTTATATTTTGTTTACATTCTTTCTCTGAGCAGTATCAATGGATTGTCATATTTCCATATCTGGTACCGAAACACGTATGTTGATCCAACAGACTGCAGCTGCTCCCACTAAACTGCATGATCATCTTTCCAGTATTGAGACTTGGAAGTCTGATGATTTTCTTACTGAATCTGGCAGGACTGAACTGTTATTTATAAGCCCCTTTAAGTTCAGGTAATTATTTGGCTTCCTTGGTTAGTTCCATGGGGTAGTAATAGAGTTTCATTCTCCTTATTTTCAAAGTTGATAATTTTCTATTGTGAACCTCTCTTTTAGACTCACATTAGCTAGAGCATCTGTCAAAGCTTGATCCCTGTTCTTCCAGTGAAGGAATGTTGTTGATATTCAGTGAAGCATTGATCCTCCAAGCAGCAGGGAATACTAATTTCACTGTGATAGCTTCCCTGTCAACCATCTTGTTGTAAGACTGCACAGCCTGCCTGTCTCACTGAGAAAGTGACAAGGCCCCAAACTGAGTGAGAAGGTAACAGATAGGGACAGCACAGGAGAATTTGAACTGAGTGGAGCTAGGCACTGAGAAGGTATAGGCTCTTAATGTAATTGTTAATAGGTTGCTAGACTGACAAACTAAAACCTCTATAGTAGTAATAATGTTTTTTCCTGAAAAATTAATAGACCAAAAATTTAAAATGTTAACTGTCTACTCAGAGTTAAAAACCAGTCTTATTATGAAGGTGGAAGACTAGCAGCAGGTTAATTAGGGATTGGAGTTGTACAGAGTCGTGTACAGAATGTACAACTAGGTGCTTTGCAGCGAAGTGGTGTACGTATGCATCTGGTGCAAGCAGATCACAGCCCTCAGTGCCCATGTACAGCATCTTGAGTTCAAAGTTACTGAAGACACAGAATTGGACTGAACTGTTTATACACCATGACAGATCCTAGTGAATGCCCTTCTGGGCCACCCACTAGGACTGCTGTGAGGAGAATCCAAGCTTCTGTGCTCTGGATTCCCTGGAGTGTTTCATGCTTCTGGAGCCTGAATGGAGTCCAGCAAGTGCCCCAAGCTTGGGGTCGCTAGATTTGGCAGCTCCTCTCCAGAGTATTGGAACCCACTGTCCAGTTGCCTCCTCTCTCCCCACCCCCAGATGGGCACAGTGCTGACCCTTTGGAAGCCCCAGTACTCAGATAAACCACTTTCTTAGAACTCCACCCCAAAGGTGAGAAGCTTTTGATTTAGTTTAACTCACTCAGGAGACACACACACACTTTGTTCAGCCTTTTAAAAAGAACTTTGTGCTATTTATATTTAATTATGTAGAGGACAGGAGAATTTAGATCACAGAAACAATAAAACGGATAAATGCAATGTCCATCACTAGCTAACTCTTCACTGAGGAGTCCTTAGGAGGGCAGGGGTCACCTGTGTTTTGGCAAGCAGACAGGGTCCTCTATCTTTATTCCTACTCTGCCCCTACAGCACATCCCTCATCTTAATCTAGTTCAAAAAACAGCTGTCCCAGTCTCTTCCCGTGAGTCCTTTTGTAGGTTCTTGCTGCTTTTGCTCAGCCCTTTAGGAGAAATGGGAAACTACCAAACTCCCCTCCCTATAGACAACAGGAGGGAAGTCTCTTTATCCAGGTAGAGCAAAACTATTATCCCAGGGTGTTTTACTTTAAGTGCTGATCATTCACCATTGTCTAGGGCCTGGCAGAGCCATGACACATCCCTGCTAACTCATGGTGGATCCACATGCATATACAGCTTTCCATGACATGGTAATTTCCTGATACAATTGTCATAAAATCCTCCAAAATGCAGAAGTGGTAGACACAGAACCCTCAATTCATCATAGATATAGCCTATAAAGATAGTTTAGAGCAAGCCCACCTACAAATTGACTTCTCAGATCCTCTAGTTGAAAAAGCCAGTCTCATGCTGGAAAGGGCACCTATGTGGAATGGAGAGAGACACCTTCTTAGACAGGACTTTCCTTCTGACAGAGCTAGTGAAGACTGATAATTCCTCACACACAGTGGCTCCAGAGGATTGAATTACAGTACAGAGACAGACAAGCTGTAATGAGTGGCGAGTTGATGTTCAGAAATATAGACAATGGGTATGTGGTTACTGTGCAAACTGCATGATGACTTACTTGCTAGGTACAAACATCAGAATGAGACCTAGTGGAAGGGGAAGATTATTCCACAGCTGCCTGCTGTAAGGTTCTCACACCTTTCTCTGAAGCACTGGATACTGGCCACTATAGGAGAGTGGATACTGGACTATTTGGATCTTGGATCTGATCCAGTCTGCTAATTCCTATGCTGTTATGATTATGTACACACCAAATTTAAAAAACTAAAACTTACTCCAGGTTACAACATAAAATCACACATCTGAGCAAGATTTTTAATGGCTAAAAATCCCTATTTTTCATGTTCTACTTACTGCAGAAGTCTGAATGAATTTTCTTTAAAGATTTTTTTAATTCATTTCTGGTTCAGAAATTTCAGCCTAAAACAGATTCTTTGGGAGAGTTTTTAGCTCACTGACATTAGGAGCCAAGAATTAACATGCCATTCCACCCATAATACTTTGCTCTGCCTAAGCCATATTTAAAAAGCGCTTGTGTCCTTCCAATCTCATCTTATTTCCTTTGTTCAAGCTATCCAATAGACATGGGCCCTCCCCTGACTTGGTCTGCTATGCTTCCCAACTCTCTTTCAAGTCCTCCCTTAATTACGCTTATTTTAAAAGGCCTATAAAACCTAGCCCTCCCTGACAAAAGTGTACTTTTTTAAAAAAAAAAGTAGAAACTCCAGAACAATTAAGCCCCACCCCCGCAAATAAACAATAAAAAACAACCTACAGATACATGCTAAAATTCACTGTTCATTCATTTTTGCTTTATATTGCATCCCTTCCCCAATCCTTTATCTGTACGTTGCAAATTTTTTATGACAGGAATCGTGTTTGATTACTTATCTGCAAAGTGCTTAACACATTGGCGCTACATAATACAATTTTATTAGTAGTATAATCTTTAATCTGAAATTATCTAAATTCAGTTTAAACAATTTATCCCAATTTTAAGGAGTCCAGCGTTGGATTTTTTTTTTGTTTTTTAAAGAGAGTTATTTATAGGTTTGTTTTGATCTACCTTCATAGTTTTAAAGGAGTCTTTTCTTTAAGCATACTCATAATTCAGATTAAATTATATGATATGAATTAAAAACAAAATATACATTCAAAAAAATCTGTGACAAATATGGGATTTTTCAGCCCCTGCATCGTGTAGGTCTCATCTTAGAATTTCACAGTTGTGTGCAATAATGGAAGAAAATTGCTGTTACTCATTTCCTTTTCTTAGTAAGTGTGTTGAAGAGGGAAGAGAGAGTTTTAGCAATGGAAGTGACAAGATGTTTTTCTATTTGGAATCCAGTATCATGGCCTGTGAATCTCCCAAATGATTTGATGCCTATGGAAGCAAGGACTGCAAAAATGCAATTGCCAGTTTCCTTTAGGATAGATAATTGTTATGACAAATAGTACAGTAAGGTTATCCTCTTGTAATGAAGGAGGCACTGATTTGGTTTTATACCCCCCACTCTATTTGGCCCATATTCTGCCGTCAGTTTCAGTTACACATTGGAAATCCAGAATACCATTTATTGCAGTGGAATTATTCTGGATTTACCTGGGGGTAACAGGGCAGAATTTGGCCAGGTGTGCTTTGGAAATACACAACTAGCCTTGTGCATTTTGCATGCTAACCAGCAATGACAGGAACAACCAGCAATGTTTGATACAGCACTTGGGCATGTAGAATGTCCACTGGAGTTGTGTGTAGGGCATTCAGACATTACATAGAAACAGCTATTGATGAGGAAATATTACTGATTTTGATGGGTGATCACTCGTTACCGAGTATGATCATCTTCCATGGGAGTTATGGGTCCTCAGGTGGCTAATAAGGCTAATCCTTGAACCACAAGTTCTAGTGCAGTGAGGGCAGATGTTTTCAGACTCCGCAGAAGTCTGTTGACCATGACTGGAAGCCAGTCTCTCCTCACTTCTGTGCCTCTTATCCTCTTCAGCTTGTCTGCGAGCAAGTTCAAAATGCAGGGGACCATCACGTAGGACTTCACTTCATTTTAAGCAATCCTTGGCAAGTGTCTCCCAAGTGTCAATGTCAATATTACACTTTTTTAGGTTGTCCTTCAGTAAATTCTTATAACGCTTCCGTTGTGCACCCACATGACAGTACCCTTCTTTCAGCTGAGAGAACAGGACCTGTTTTGGGAGGCAGTGGTCTGGCATTTGGACAATGTGACCAGTCCAGCGGAATTGTTGACGGATGATCATTGCCTCGATACTGGTGGTCTTTGCCTCTTCCAGGACACTAATAATGGTGTGCCTGTCTTCCCATTTTATCTTCAGAATCTTTGTACAATATCGTTTCTTAACACACAATTTTGTGCATTTCTATGAATTTGCTGGGCAGCTATAGCCAAAGAATATTGGCAGCTGTTTTGGGAGCATTTTCAGAATGATTTACAGTATTCAGTTCGTAAGTTGTATTTATTCTAGAGATGAATGAATGCTAAAAATGGAATTCAAAATCTTCAGTTATGGCTTGTGTGTTCTTGGGAAGAGAAGCTTGTGCTCTGTTTTCAAGAGTGATGGGGTTAAAGAAATGTCTTACATGCCACCTGCATGACAAAAAGATTTGTTCCATGATCTTGGTAATATAAAAAAAGTTCAAACTTTAAGATTCTGATAATCACATTTTTTAATTTTATGTCTATAACAAGGGAGCACAGACATGATAAATAACTGTACATATTCCTAGCTTTGTATTTTGGCTTTTCGCTTTCTCAGGGGGATGGCATTTTATAAATAAAGCATTATTCTTGAAAAGGATTCTGCGGTTTTCTGAAAATTGAACTTGTCTCCTTCAACTTACCATTGACCTCGTACTGGATCTCGAGCACCCTGAATAACAGAAGATCAATGGGAGTTAGTTGGAAGAACTGAGTACCTTGAAGGCACTCAATACTTTAAAAGGTTCAGGCTTTGAATGTTTTGACATGTTACTCAAAACTGGAGATGAGGCCAGATAAAGAGCAGCCTTCTTAGCCTGTATTACCAAGTAGCTTTTTCTGCCAAGTATGGTATGGAATCCTGGGGCAGATCTACTGTGTCAGAAAGCAGTTGCAATATGCTTCTCTAGAAAATTCCATTGCTTTTGAGACTCAATTTATATTAAAATGTGCAACTGAAGCACTTTAAAATTATTTCACTGATTAGAGTGGGTTCACACTTGGGCAGTTGTAGATCACTTAGATATTGTTAGTGCATTTCCAATTAAAAGTACCAGGAAAGGGAAGTGCCAAGTTGAATATTAGGCTATTAAGTTTCAGAATGGATTTTCCTTCTGTGCGTTTTACATTCCTATCGGTTACTGATCTGTGTCAACAGTTAAAACTATTTCTGTGATTTTATGGGTGAGTCAGATCCTCACTGTAAACTGGCATAGTTCCATTGGCTTCAATGGAGCTGCACCAATTTACACCAGCTGGAGGGTCTGTCCCCTTCTGTTTCTGCCTGTATCTTCTGTACATATGCCATGGCAAAGGCCTCTAGTAGGAATAAATTAGGTTAGCAAAAGAAATTTTGGATTTTCCATCTTTGCCAACACTGTTTTAGTATGAGGTAAGTCTGTATACTGTGGATCTGATTTATGAATGTGGAAGCGATCATTCCCCTCTATTCAACACTGGTGAGGCCTCATCTGGAAAACTGTGTCCAGTTTTGGGCCCCACACTACAAGAAGGATGTGGAAAAATTGGAAAGCGTCCAGCGGAGGGCAACAAAAATTATTAGGGGCTGGAACACATGACTTATGAGGAGAGGCTCAGGGAACTGGGATTGTTTAGTCTGCAGAAGAGAAGAATGAAGGGGGATTTGATAGCTGCTTTCAACTACCTGAAAGGGGGTTCCAAAGAGGATGGCTCTAGACTGTTCTCAGTGGTAGCAGATGACAGAACAAGGAGTAATGGTCTTAAGTTGCAGTGAGGGAGGTTTAGGTTGGCTATTTGGAAAAACTTTTTCGCTAGGAGAAGTGGTGAAGCACTGGAATGCATTACCTAGGGAGGTGGTGGAATCTCCTTTCTTTGAGGTTTTTAAGGTCAGGCTTGACAAAGCCCTGGCTAGGATGATTTAGTTGGGGATTGGTTCTGCTTTGAGCAGGGGGTTGGACTAGATGACCTCCTGAGGTCCCTTCCAACCCTGATATTCTATGATTCTAAGCTGCTCTCAAATGTCAAATTTGCATGCCCACTTGATCTTTTTAAAAGAATAAAATTATATTTATTTGCAAACATTTGTTTGCTGTTAACTGTGTCAAAACAGTATATTCTCAAGATCTTTTGAATTAATTCAAACATTCAACTTCCCAACTGTCAGATGTACCTTGGAATCTGCCAAAATTAAGAACAGTCTTATTTATTTATAATTTAAAAAAAAAAACAGCTCAGTGGGTATGAGCATGTCTCCCTCTTGAGGCTGGCCTTAACTATAATGCTCTGCTGCTATGAATAATAGCCTGGATTAATATTCCATGCATCCATATAACTGCATGATTATAACACTGAAAATTATATGCATTTTGCAATCCCCTTACTGCAGGAGGGGTACAGTATCTGCAAATCTGACTTCATCTAGTTGTCTTTGCTTCGTACTAAAAGAGAGACTGGTTTTGTATTAGTTGGTGAACTCTAACTTAGTATCCAGCATATGTCTCCTCCTGGCTCACACCTCTTTATCAGCCTGATTGTTTCAATCTTCAAATGAATGCCATATCTAGTCATTGCTGTTAAATATTTATTTTTGTAAAAGGCTAAGAAGTTGAGTGGGGTGGGAAATTGTTTCCTGTTCTGGGAAAATATTTGAGATTTGGGAAAATTTTTCTATCCCAAATCATGACAAAAAGTCAATCTCAATTTTTCATTTAAATGACATACTGAAGAAATAATGTGCATTCTGGTCAGTCAAAATGTTTTGTTTGATAATTTCAAAATGTTGCATTTTGACTGTTTTTGTTTTAAAATTTTAGCCAATTTAAAGTAAATAATTTTGAAATGGAAGCTAGAATTTTAATTCAAAAATGTCAAAAGTTTTCAGTTGTTTTATGCAGTGTTGTAGTCCTCTTGAACCCAAGATATTAGAGAGACAAAAGTGGGTAAGGTAATATCTTTTATTGGCTGAAGAAGAGGTGAACACAAGATCAAAATCTTGTGTCTGACTAACAGAAGTTGGTCCAGACACGCTTTCAAACTTATCTTTTGAATATGAGCTGAATATAAGAGGCAACACAGCCATGCCGTTGTAAAGTACATAGTGTAGACATAGCCTTAGTCAACATAGGTGGTGTCTGTTATGTTGCTACAGTAGCACAGTTGCAGCATTGTAGCTGTGCTGCTGTGTAGACATAATCTTAGTTAAACGGGCAAAACTCTTGCATGTAAATTAAGCCTAGGTTTCTTGACATGGTGATAAAGTTTTAATTTCCCAAGAGGGTGTGTCCAGATTGACTCTTTGCTCTTATTTGTACTTGGAGGTATTTTCCCCCTTTATTTGGCAGAAGAGTCACACACTACAAAGAAAATTAACACATCACTATACTTTCTCTTCCAAAACTTTTCACATTTGTTACCCAGTATAACATGCACTACATCACTGCTGTTTTCACCAAGGCCTAGGTGCCTTTTACAGATGATTACCTTCAAAATGAAATTAAGCATCTGATGATAGCAGAAGTGATTATTGTGACTGCTGTATATTCCCATATCACAAGCATTATTCCTGATCTACTGTAGGACTAAACATCTACAATATAAGTCATCTAAAGAAAAACTCATACAAAGTGTTGACATTTCTATGCTGCTTGCTGCGTTTTAGAATCTATCATTGAAATCAGTGTGGCAAGATTTAGGTTAATAATTGTTTAAGTCAGGAATATAAAAAGCAAATGATTATTCAAGATACAGATAGGCTGGTGTGTAAAGAGTGATTAATATATAGACTAATATAGCCTCCATTTTATTTCTAGTCCATTTTGCTCTTTGTAGTACTATTGTAGCCGTGTTGGTCCCATGATATTAGAGAGAAAGTGGGTGAGGTAATAGCTTTTACTGGACCAACTTCTGTTAATGAAAGACAAGCTTTTATGTTTACAGAATACTGTGTAAGCTCAGAATCTTGTCTCTCACCAACAGAAGTTGTTGCAGTAAAAGCTATTACCTCACCCACCTTGTCTTTTTGCTGGTCAGCCATTTTGCTCTTTCTTTCCCACTGTATGCATACCTCACTGTAGTGAGCCTTCAAGAGGAATCCGCATGAATCAGGTCTTTCTAGGATTGATCATTTGCTCAGCATCCTTCTTGAAAAAAGATGCAGGCTGGAAGCATTTTAATCTCCATTGTTATAGTGCTTTCCCTTTCTTCTTTTACTTCCCGTTTTCTTCCTTTTGTCCTCCTTTTCTCTTACTTCCCCACTGCTTCTCTCTCCCCTCTCACTTACAACCTGGCCTCTGTCTGCTACACCCACTAATGCACTGTCAGGCCATACTGAGGAGGTGGATGCAATGCTACCTATCATCAAGGTAGAAGTACTGCAGCACTTCCTTTTCCTGACTGTCTGGTGCTTCACCATAGCGTACCGGCCCATCATGTATATTCCGGAAGTCAACAGCCCCTGCAGCCTTCCCACACGATCTAATTGTTATATTTCTGATGCATTTTGCTTTTTTATGATTTTGCACTAGCAAATCTGTGAAACATTTCGTAATTGCCAAATGCCTAACATATTAGTACCTCTTTCCCCTTGCCTTAATAAAGGTAGTTTATTTCATACATTATGTTTCCTCTGAGTAAAGAATTCCATCTTAATTTGTTTTGTGCCTAGCAATATCCCTTTTTTTCTTGTATTTAACACTTGTTCAAATAGCCCTTGAACATCCATCTTCTGTCCTCTTAAGAGTTTAATACCGCAGTAAAGTCCCCTCTCTTTCTTGTTTTCCAAAGAATGCCAGTTTACTGTAACAGTACACTCTGATCTTGATGCAGGTTGACATTTCAAGTTTCCTTATGGATTTCTGTCCAGTGTCCAACCATACTGCGTCCTGCCCACACACATGTAATCTCTTTTGTTTTAAGTCCCTAATACCTTCGCTGTCTGTCACTTATAACTAGAGCCTTCCTGTTTGGGGCCTAATTCACTGGAATAATTGAGGGTGGTTTTTGATTACAAGATCAGACTGAAGGGGGAGTGTCACAAAAAAAGTGCATTGTGTATGTGGGGGGAGATCGTTTTGCAGTGTACTGTATTTGTATTACTCACATCTGTGGTTTAAAGCATAATACCTTCTTCCACTGTGACTTGGATACTATGGGCAGTCACCTCTCCCACCAGCACATCACTAGTTCTAGGAGCCATAGTTTGGGCTCAAGTTTGCTGACAGTGTATTTTAGCAGATTCCAGTTGCTTTCCTTCAATATGACAAAAAACTCAATTAACTGATGTTTAATTTTCATGCTACACATTTGTGCATTTCACACTTAGGTTTTTTTTTTAATGTGTCCTATCATTGAATAGGTAATGGAATCAAAGGTTATGACAGTTACTATGACATTCTAGCTTCTCTGTAGTTTAACCTAATATAGATGTACCTGGTCAGATGGATTCAGGAAAGTCATGGAGCATTCTCAGGACCTTCACAGGAAAAGCCTTTGTTGCTAAGCTACCATAAAGCAACTGTGAAAGAGGAGGTGGGAGGGCTAGAGCTGCTATCTGACTATAAGTCTGCTGGGAATTCTGCAGAACTATAACAGCTGTCCAGATGCAGTCTAAAGAACACCAGGAAAGGCTGTTGGAGTACAAGGAGCTCTTGACCTGAAGTTGCTGAAATTCAATTTCAGGGGTGGGAACAAATAGTAGGAATCTGAGTCTAAGGCTGATCTCTATCAGGATGTTGACCAGAGGAATCCTAGGGTAAATATGATCTATTTATGTATTCAAATGTTTGTATATGTATTTGTCCCTCCTGGAGCAATAAACTGCCCTTGTTTGTGAACAATCCATTTTTAAAATTTAATTTTACACAAGCAAGATTTGCACACCTATCACAACACAAAAATAAAGTACTTATGCAAGTAATGCATTCACAGATAATGTTACATACATGCTAGCAGAAAGATATGGATAAAACTCTCCACAGTTAACAAGTACCTATGTACTTACATGCCCCACCCATCACCATGGTGCCTGAACACCTCACATACATTTAATTTAGCCTCAATATCATTGGGAAGAATGGAAAAATATTACTATCAGCATTTTACAGATGGGGAAAAAACAGGCACAGATAGGGTAAGTGCCTTACCTAAAGTCAGAGGCATGTCTGTGGCAGAGTCGGGAACTGAACCCAGCTCTAAGTCCCCACCCAGGCCTTAAGACACAAAGAAAGAAGTATGTGCTTGTGGTTGTTCTGATTAACTTGGGTTTGTACCCTTTCTAGCAACTTCACAGTCCGGCAGAGTTGAAACCACTGAATTTCACCTGGTTTCACATCAAAATCTCAACTTTCCCATAACTTTGATGCTAAACAATGTCATTTCTCTTTTGACATTTGACCCAGGTTGATGTAAGAGCTTAATGAATTATAGTAAACCTTTCAAATAGAGATAGGACTCCAGCATGTAGAAGGCACACATAACTAGGTTGTTTACGAGTCAAAAGCATAGGACTGTTAACTGTTACAATCTTACACACACACATTTGTCAAAACAAACAGAAGCAGTGAGTTCCTCACAGTCAGTGGAAGTTTGACACAAAGGGATCACTTCTTTGGTCAGTGTTTAATCCATTCTTGCCCCTCTATAATTTCTCCTTAAATATACTTAATCTCTCATGTAGCTTGCTGTTAATGTCCATGGCAGAATGGATTTCGTATACATTTGTTTACCAAGCACAGATAACATGATCAGTAGTTTGGTAACAAACAAACACAGGGCTAGAATCACTAGCAGAGGATCTGTCCTCCATTTCTTGCATCCTAACCAGTCATGACTTCTGCCAGCACACATTACATACTGTCCAGCAACGTGCCTTACAAGTACATACTGCAGCAGTTTGTACCGTTATGTGACACATGTGAGCTGAATGATATGTCCAGCTGACTTTCTGGCTAGGACATGCCACTGGTCAAAAAATCATTGTGTCTGTAAACGCCTACCAATGCCTATATTTATGAACATTTCACATTCAGTTGTGTATTCCAGTTTGTGAAGTTCTGAAATAATTAAAATGAAGGGTATTTCTCATGTCTTAGTAATTTGTCTTGAATTATAATTGGAATAATTTCTAACTAAAGTATATAATTCAAAAGGAAGAACTACAGGTAGTTGAAAATAAATGTTTCATTGTTTTATGGAACTCAAGTCCTTCAGAGTGTCAAACCTACGTACTGGCCAGATCCTCAACCATGGCCAAGAAGTGCTTGGTGCAGCATGCAGAAGAGGAGAAAACAGTGTTTGTTTGACAAGACCCCAATTCTGGGGCTGTTCTCTGTCAGTCCAGCCTGCAGACACAAATTAGAGAAGCCTCCTGTCTACTGTAATTTGTTCTGACTGACATCAGCCCCAAAGGATTGTTCCAGCAGCTGTTCACAGGAGAACAGTAGTCATGCCCTTGGTTGCCAGACCTACCCTAAGTGATGACTGGAAGGAGAAGGGATGTGGTGTAGGAGCTACTAAAATGGCAGTGTAGCACATGATGTCTCTACTCAGGGGTGGTGTTTTGTATCCAAGTAAGGCAGCTTCATGGGAGCTTCACAGTACTGGAACAGTGCAAAACTGCCCTAATGCCTCCGAGTGACTTGTAAAATTGTACCTGTATGTAGACAGGGTTAACTAGGCGTCTGTGAATGCTCTTTTTTAAATTCTAGAAGTACAACATTATTAATTTCTTCAGCACTGACCATGTGTTCAGCAATCTCCAGTGCTTTTCAGGCTGTAGTTGTTTATAACAGGAATATAGGACTAAAGTTTTAGGTATGATACTGCATCCTCAAGGCTTCCAAAGCACTTTGATTTAAGTCAATAATGTATAGTATGTATTATACATATGGATTCATTCTTCTGTCACTGAAATGCAGCCACCTTTGGTATGATATGCAACAGTTTAGTAATGCACAATAACTACTCAGGTAGTTAGGAAAGAAAATAAAAAGAATGCCCTCTTCTCCCCCTCACCCCCCGCTCCATTTACATTTTGGACAGTTCCTTCATTAAATTAAATCAAATGGGAACAAATTTGTGTCAAGTTTATTGCAAAATATATTAAATAGTACATACTGAGTCAATGGCAGGATTTTTCATTGAAGTATAAATTCATTTGCTCTTGGCTACAGTTAATATCCTTGAAACTTTTCATAATTTGTATTGACATTGATGTTGTAAAACAGATTTCAACATATTTTAGATTTCATACACAGTAGATAGTTGAGTGCTCAAAAATGTATGTCTAAAAGCTATAGTGGTGAGTTAACCCATGTGCATGCACAGTTGTCATATACATTTCCCCTTCATGCACACTGCTGTATTGGTAAGTGGTTGTGAGTTGTAGGCATGCCTGCCCTTTCTTATGATAGGGATTTTTGCACTGGTGTAATTATGCTGGTATAACTCCCCAATTTAGGCTGGGTCTACTTTGCCACTTTCAACGCTAAAACTTTAGTCATTCAGGGGTGTGAAAAACGCCCCCCCCCCCCCCGAGCAACAAACGTTTTAGCGCTGAAAAGCACCAGTATAGACAGCGTTTTATTGCCAGGAGCCACGCTCCAGGCAATAAAGCTACCACCGTTTGTTCGGGGTGGGTTTTTTTTTAAATCACCAGGAGAGCTCTGCCCTGGTGATAAAGCGCGTCTAGACTGCCCACGTCACAGCGCTGCCGCGGCTGTAACGTGGGCAGTGTAAACATACCTGTAGATGTGATGCATTGGTGCAAAGTGAGCTAGCACTGGTGCAGTTTACCCCACATTGACGTAGCTACCCTGCTGCAAAAGTCCCTAAAATACTAACGGCCTAAATTTAAGGGATTCATAAATATATACACAGGAAAGGGATGGAAGATTGAAATGACCATTTTTGACTCCCTCTGCACTTGTGTGTATTAGTCTCTGTATTTAGCCTCTTATATCCGGGACATCCTCCAGATATATTTTATTACTAATAAGACAAGTGAGGGGGCAAGAAAGGAACAAACATGAATGATGAAGGAACTGAAGGGCTGCAGTGCTTCTGTAATCTGTGTATTTTATAATCTGCTAAAAAAAAAATTGGCAGGCTTTCCCCTCTTAAAGGTGTCATAGCAGAGGCAGCCGTATGGTTTCGTATATCAAATTTATTTACAAAATACACGTTTAAACTGGATGTTGGGTATTATGAGTAAGTGAAAATAAACTACAGTTGTCAAACTACATGGTTCTTTTCCTTACTAATTTTCCCAATTCACTCATTTGCAATGGGTCTCCCAGTCAGTGCAAATTAAAGAGGTTCTACTGGGCTTTAAAAAGCCAGCAGTAATCATTGTAACCTAATTTTAAGGTGTACTTGGAGCCAGTAGAATAGCTGAGAAGAAGAGTAACATGATTGTTGAAATCAGAGAAATTTAAATGCATCATTGAATTGAGTGAACTATTACTATGGGATAGGTGGTTTAAAGAGATAAATTCACTAACCTTTGCTAATCTGGCTGTGCTCTTATTTTATATACTCCAAAATAGATACCAACTGTGACGCTGTATAGAATCTGGGGGACAATTGAGGATATTATGAATATAAATATTGTAAAATTGTAATGAGTTATGCCAGATATAACATTTTTGCAGATACCTTACGTGACCTAATTTGCCAGATGTGATAATCTCATTTATGTGTTTGTATCACCTTTGCATTATAGGTCAGAGATATGTATATATGTCTGTTTCAAAACTTGTGCTATGCTTCTGAGTGACACCCCCAGACAGTTTGGCATCAGCACTGTCTAGCCTGCTTGATGGCCCAGCGAGAGCCATCAGCTACACAATTGACCCACTGAGAGAAGGCAGATACACCTAATGACTCAGCAAGGCATGCAGGGACATGCCTGTGGACAGAACTCTGAGGCTTTCAAGCCATGTGCTGGACAGCTTGTGTTTCAAACTAAGGAAGCATAGGCCGCATGGCAAAAGACTATAAAAGACAACTGGATCTTCTCCATTTTGTCTTCAGTTCTGCTTCTTACCTCTGGAGGAACTTTGCTACAAACTGAAGCTCTGAACAAAGGACTGAATTACCCACCCAAGCTGTGGATGTATTCCAGAGGGACTTTCAAGTCAGCAAACTCACCAATACTGCTAGGAACCTGATATATGCACTTTGAAGTCTTTGTATGTATGGATGTAACTGTTCTACCATCTCTCTTCTTGTTCTTTCCTTTTCCTTTATAATAAACCTTTAGTTTTAGACACTGACTGATTGACTGGCAGTGTGGTATTTTGGGTGAGGTCCAAACTAGGGTTACCATATTTGAACATTCAAAAAAGAGGACACTCCACCGGGGGGGGGGGGGGGAGGGATATTTGCACTAGTATCTACCAACTCGTGTTGTATTAATGTGGTGTTATACTGTTATATATGCTGTGCACTACATGTCGTCTATATTGAGTATATATAAGAAAAAGTGATATGGCCTCAAAAGTGAAGTTTAATTATTTAAAGTTTACTGTACTTCTTTATATGTAGTGAGTCCTTTCCTTTCACCAGTTCTTCCGTTTTCTTTCTCCTCATGTGCCCACACATACTTCTCTGTAGATCGCATTTTTCTCAGCAGTGGTTGATTGCTCTTTAAGAAGGCATGAAAGTCTTTACAAGAAGTTTGTCTAAAGTTGTACTGTACAAGTAGAATTCCTTTCAACAACTCAACATTCAAGTTGTTCCTTTCCTTTGTCCACTGGCTTTGCGTCAGTGAAAACATTCACTCTACATTTGCATTGTGAGAAGGAATAGCAAAGAAGAACTGTGCAATCTTTAACAGTTCTGAATGACACTCAATGTTTTTGGATTTCTCAAAATATTTGGTCCACTCCTGGTGTGCTAGCAAATTACTGAACTCTTCATCACTGTTGCAACTTTCTGTAAACTTCTTCAGGTTGCTGACCTGATCAAAACACTTCACATCATCAATTTGTACTACCTTATCGATCAGGTACTTGATACAAGGTTCACTCCAATTCAGTGTCTCACTCAGGGTAATCCACTTGAAACAAGAGAAGTCTTCCAGGGGTCTAAGCCATTTCTCCAAATATTCTAAGCATCTTCTGTACATATTATCTACTTCAGCACAGAATTTGTCACACTCTTCATCAATTCCTTCCATGCGCTTTTGTGCCAGTAGTCCCTTAACTTTCAGGGACATAAAGTTGTGAGTCTTGCGTTCAAGAAGGATAGTGTGAACCGAGTTCAAACTTTTCAGCACTTCCACAACAGAATTGCTTTCCCTTTCGATTTCTTGGATGTAAATTTGGAATACACTCATGAGTGAATGCATGTGCCAGAGGTAAATCTCACTTAATTCATATTCAAAAAAAGTCTTAAGCACTGTGGGTGGTTTGTCCTGTGACGGAAAGAATGACTTCAAGGCTGGAAACATCTGTATCAGCCTTGTAATGCCTGGAGATAATGACAGCCATCTTGTCTTGCTATGAGAAAGCAGCTTTCTGTATTCAACATCAAGAAACTCACAGTACTCCTTCAGCCGCTCAGTTCGGACAGTGTAGATATGAAAGTACTGGTAAATTTTAAAAATAATGTTCTCAATGTCAACGTTCATTGTTTCTGCTGCATGGTGAACATAGTTGTTCAAAATGTGTGCTGGGCAACCCACACCAATTAATGTTCTCTTCTGCAACAACTTCTTTAAGTTTGCAAACACATTCTTTCCATCTTCATCATGCCGGAGTCCTCCAAACATTGTATTGCAGTTGTCACCTGTAAATGCAATACACTTCTCGAACAAACCATTTTTTTAAAGCATTTCTTTTACATAATGAGCAATTGTATCGGCAGTCTCGTTAGGTGTGTTCTGGACCTCAATCAATTTTGACTGCAAACCCCCCATTCTTCCAGTCGAAATACTGAATAATTACTGGAAGTATTTTCACTGAACCGTGATTGCTTCCGTCTGTAGCAACTCGACAGTAAACTATGTCAATTTCTTCAAACGTTTTCAGAACAACATCAACAGAATGCAGTGCAAGCACAGAGATAACAATTGCTTCTGTCTTGGTTCTAGCACTTGAAAATTTCCGTGCTACTTCAGGATCAGGGAATGTCTTCAACAAGACAGATGTGCAATCCATTGACTTAAAGCTATTATGATGCTTAACAGTGTGGAATGCAAAAAGCACCTTCTGCTGCAGTCACAGCATCCTCTGATTCGCTGCCTGGTTTTACAAAATAATCTGTCAATTTTGTTGATGAGCTCTCTCCTCGAACTGCTTTTTTGTGCTTGTCTGAGTCCACCTGAGTTTTTAAATCATTAGCACCTTCATTTTTCACAGAGACGTAAGTACCAGGTCTACATACCAAGCACTCAGCTTCCCATTCTTCTCTACCACTTCAAAAACACGGGAATTTTGTCTTTAGTTCTGCATGAATTTACACTTTCATTTTGGCGTTGTGTTTGGGGGTAGTAAAATAAAATATTAAATAAAGAGCTCTTGAGGAAACACTACCGTGCATGATACGAACTCAGAAAAGACACTGAAATTGTCGACGTTGCACTATTGCCACTATGGAAAAATGAGACAACTTAACAATGTTTAAATATGGGGCCTAATTCTGCTGCATGTTCAGGCCACTTTGTGCTAGTGAAGCAGCCAGTTTAGCAGCTGAGGGATTCCTCTTCCTTGGCTGGCAGAGTCCTGGGAGTGGATCTTAAGTCACCCCACTCTGGGCTGCTGATATAGGGGACATGGCTGGGAATGTACATATAGGGTGACCAGATCACAACAGTAAAATATCGGGACACATTGGGGTGCTCTCGACCCAACTCCCACTCCTCCCACGCTCCACCCCCATGCTGCCTCATGTCCCGCCCCCTCCCCACTCGGCCCCGCCACTGCACCCCCCTCACCCCCTGGCTCGCCGCTGGCTTGCTGCCTCCCTCCTCTGTCCTCCACCCACCATTCGCCTCATCCCACCTGCCATTCATCTCCTCACTCCCCTGCCAGAAACCCCCATGCCCACCCCAAGAACCCCGCCTGCCGCTGGCTCGCCACTTGCCTCCTCACCCCCACCCGCCGCTCACTCGCTCACCTCTTCAACCCCCGCTGTCTGCCGCTGGCCTTTTCAACACTTTTCAACACCTGCCTCTAGCTTGCCGCCCACCGCCTCACTCTCCCCGCCTGCTGCCCACCTCCTCACCGTCCTGCCCGCTGCTGGCTCCCTCGCCGCTCACCTCTTCAACCCTTGCTGCCCGCCACTGGCCTTTTCATGCCCCCCCACACCCTCTGCTGGCTCACCACTCGCCTACTCACCCCTCCTGCCGCAGGTCCTTCTGGGTCCTAGGATCAGGGGCAGCCGAGGGGTGTCTACGTGCTGTGCCCGCCACAAACGCGAAGACCGTGGCTCCCATTGGCCGGGAAAAGCGCCAATGGGAGCTGCTGGAGCCACAGAGCAGGGCTTGCATGCACCAGCAACGCGCAGAGAGCCCCCCACCCCCAACCTCCACCCTGACCTGACCCTAAGAGCCAGAGGGACCTGCCGGGGGGGCGAGGTGGGGAATCCTGGCAGTGCTTACCTGGGGTGGCTTCCAGGAAGCATCCGGCAGGTCCCTCTGGCTCCTACCTAGGGTTGGGTCAGGTCGGGTAGGGGACGCGGAGGGCTCTCTGCCCGCTGCCAGTGCCTGCAAACCCCGCCCCCACAGCTCTGATTGGGCAGGAGGGAGCTGGTGCAGCATGCAGAGACCCCCTCCGCCTCTGTGCCCAGGGGCCGCCCACACTGCAAGCTTCTGCCAGCGGGCGGGCGCCGGGAGCTGCCCCAGGAAGTGCCGCCAGCCCCAGGATTTTGGTGCGCGTGGTGAGGTGAGCGGTCCCCGATATCAGGACAAAGGGCATCCCGACCAATGTGGCGAAATCCTGGACGTTTTTAGATATTTAAAAATTCCTCCCGGACGGCGATTCAAGAACTAAAAAGCCAGACATGTCTGGGAAAATATGGATATATAGTAATCCTAGTCCAAACCTATACTGACCTAGTTACATGGCTGACCCTTTGGGGTCAGAAGAACATTTTTGTATATGTGAGCAGAGTTTAAAATAACTTCTCACTGTACTGGACTTAGGTGCTGATGGGAGCCAGAGAACTGGAATGCATAAAGGGGGCTGTGATTTCTTTTTTGCTTCTTGATAACAAGTGTGGGGGATCAGAAGCAGAGTTTGTGACTGGTTGAGGAGAATAACTTTAGTGTTACTCCCAAGACTGGTGGGTATCTGCTCTCCCTTTCACTGCCTGCCCTGACCTTGGCATTTCCAGTGGCGGCTGCCCTGGGCATCACAGGTCACACCAATATGTTGCTGGACTTGTTCCCTATCCCTGCTAGGAATTTTCTTCTAAAAACCTAACACAGCTTTTAGTGAGGGTTAATACACCCAGTAATTATGATCAAATGAGAGAATTAAGTAAGAATTATTTAAGTTCTGTTAAGGTAAGTAGCCATGACTTCAGTGGAAAAGTGATCAAATTAAGGAGTAAGGGCCAGATTTGTGTGTGTTAGAGCAGTTAAGATCCATAAAACCACCATTGAGATCTTATTTCAAGTTTGCACAGGTGTAATTGCTGTTAGAATTTAGCCCCTTGTAGGAGAAATTCTGCTGTTTTATGCCCTGTGACGTCAGTGGGATTTTTTACAGTATCAGAACACTCAGTTCCTTTCCAGGAATTTCCTCCTGCTGATGTGGGTTCAGCTTGCCTCCTTCTCAATGAAAAGCATAGCGCTCTCAGAGATGCTATTTATCTGGTCTTCACAGTGAATTCCCAGTCAGAGAGTAAAGTAATGCATATTCCAGACCACTGTTTTGATTTGTGTTACCATCAGAGATACCTACTGATGCCAGCGAAGAACAGGACTGTAATCCAGACAGAGTAGGATTTCAGAACTGGAGGCTCAGATTTGCATGTGAATTTGAAAACTAGAAGTGTTGTCAGAGAGAGTTGAGGCGACGCTAAGCACCCTCAATTCTTATTGATTTAAGAGGGTTGGAGGGTGCTCAGCCCTTTTCAGGAGCAGGCCATAACAACCTTATCTTTCCATGGTAAAAGCAGCTCCTTCCACCAAATACCCAGTACTTATAAGCACTTGCACCAAATAAGAGCACCACTTACTTGGTGAAAGTACTTGGAAGAAATGTAAGCCTTTGTCTTCCCACCATTCTGCAGCAGTGCAGTTTGTCAGCATCTCCATGTATTAAGAAAGCTAAAAAGGCACCTAACAGAAGTGTAAAAGCTACTTTGACAGCTCTAACTTTGACGTACAGTGAGCCGGATTCAACAGCCATTGAAGTCAATGGGAGTCTTTCCTCTGACTTGAGTACGCTTTGGATCAAGCCCAGTATGAATATTATGATGTGGTTCCCCTTCTAGGTCTTCTTTTCTGTGCAACAAGCAAGCACATCGAATAACTGCTTCATGCATATCCCACATCCTTCAGTCCTGAAACCCAATTTTCATTATCTGCTTTTTTTTAAACTTCATTTTAGAGACAAGTTATTAATGTTTCAGGAAATCGCAACAGCTTGTAGGTGTAATGAAGCAATAAAATTTGCTAGTAAATTCTTAGTTTTAACTGTCATTTTGCTCAGATTTATTCATTCATTCTGGCATTTGATTGAGCTGATTTTTATTACTTTGACTGGTTTGAGAGTACTTTATTACTTTGACTGGTTTCATTTGAATTAATCCACTACTTTTGTAATATCTTCTGTAGGTTATCAGAAGCCAAGCTTCATCCTCTAGGGTTTGAAACAAGTTACCTCAATGGCATCCATATGAACTCTCCCCAAAATATCAACTGATCTGAACATCAATATATACACTTTGCGCATAGAGAATATGTTACAGAATGAGCTTTCGATGGATATGCAGAATAAAAGACTAAGTCATCAGAAATAGAATATGATTTTAAGTTCCAAACACAGTTTTCCTTGAAACATTTGTCAAGAATATGTTCTAGTCCCGAAGCTATGCTTATTCATATTGCTCAGAAACTCTTAATCACACCTCTTCCAGATAGTATTTCTTGTTTTAGGTGTGGGTTGCTTTGCATGTTTTGTTATTCATTAATCTTCCTTCTCCTAGGGGAGTCCTTTCAAACCATATGTTTGGTGGTAGTGCATTTTGTAAGTGTGCAGCTTTTCACAAAAAGCTCTTATAAAGAGAATTAGATTATATTGGCAACTTGTAATCTTAAAAAGAACAGCTGTTACTTTTTTAAAACTGTAATAGAATTTTTTGACACGTGGGTTGGTTTGCAAATACGGGAGAGCTTTCCTTTTTTGTACTCCCCATGTAGGGTAGTCTGTATGTTAATCAAACTCCTGAATGTCTTGAGTTTTATGCTGTCTGCTAAAGATTCTGTAAACACATGTACCTTTGATTTTAAAGGAATGCTGTGTACTTAAAAGTCCTATAATAAGAGACAAATGTCCACATCTACGTTGAAAATAACACCTTCCAGCAGTTTCCAAACTTTATTGGTTCACGTTATCACCTTTAAATTGTTGTGAAGTGAATTGATGAAACATCAAGTTCATATATCACCAGTGGATGTACTACAGTTTGGGAACTCCTGCTTAGATTAAAATTGAAAGAACGTCGTAAAGTTTACTTTAGTGTTTGTGGCTTTGTTTAATTCTTGCACTTTTCCTGGCTTCAACAAAGAAAGACTAGGCAATTTCATTTTCACTTTACATTGTACTATTCAATACTGCCTTGTTTTACATTGTGCTATTCAATACTGCCTTGTTTGGACAATAAGTTAGGAATTAAAATTTTACTGGAACAGAACAAAGTAAAAAAACATTGAAAAGGTGGTTCTGATTTTACATCGGATGGCCACTAACTACATTCATCCTTTGAGAGATTTAGGGTAAAATGTTTAAGTATGTTTGACTCAGGAGCTAAGTTCTACTGAAAGTCAGTAGGATTTAGGACCCCAAGTGCCCTCAATACTTTTGAAAATTTTAAAGCTTTTATCTAAAAAGAGGAATTTGCATTAAAATTGAAGTTTTAACCAACAGTTTGACAGTGTCTACAAAAATTATTCAAAGTGATATGTAATTTTAGCCACGTGGACAGAGATGAAGAATTAAAAATTTAGTGTGATGTGAATTTATTTGCTACCTTTGCTGAAGAAAATATTCTGTGTAGTGGACCACTTTTTCCAATACGGCATGTTAAAGAAATGTATAAGTCTCACAATAAGAAATTTTTCTCCATGGATGACTAATAACTGATAATTGTATGCAGTGTTGTAGTAATGTTAGTACCAGGATATTAGAGACACAAGGTAGGTGAGGTAATATCTTTATTGGACCAACTTCTGTTGTTGAGGGAGACAAGCTTGAGCTTATACAGAGCTCAAAAGCTTCTCTCAGCAACAGAGGTTGGTCCAATAAAAGGATGCCTCTCCCACCCCATGTAATCATTTTTATCATAGAGACATGTGGATGATCAAGATTGAGAACAAGTGCTACCGTAGACAAAGTAAAGAGTGCAAATAACTTGATGAACACTCCCTCTTTGGCTTTGTCCTTTATGCCATTTTGGTGAGTGATGTTTTTGGCAAGTCTTTTTTAACGTCCTTTCCATCTCTTTATTTTGTTCTTCACTTTGAAGTCACTTTATCCACAAGGCCATTGCACAGCTATACCATGAAGGTCTCAGTTTTCAAGCTTGACCTGGGGACTGTGGTTTTTAGAAGTACTAATGTAAAATTGGAAAGCTTCTAAGACCATTAACACCTTCCACACCATGATTTCAGTCCCTTGGGATGTGAAATCTGACTATTTTTTTTCTAGTTTTGAGGATACTTGACTCTAGACCAAATGTGCTTCCTTCAAAAACACAGAAAACTTTGAACAGCTCTATGCAGTATGTAGCTGCTGCAGCAGCTATTAGTCTGCTGGAAAAGTCCCTGTCTTCAACATTAACTGGGCAGCATATATCTTATAAGCATAAGGATTACCTGACAATGGGATACATAGGCTACATCCTTATGAAGAATGTAGCATCAATATACTTTTATTAAGCCCATATTTAGCTAGGATGATGCATGGAACACACTGGAAACCACGCAATAAACAGTGATGATGCAAGAGATCAAATTCACACCACTGAATTATCAAATCCTACCAAACGAGAAGCTGCTCATCCCTAGTAGATTGCTGCTGTCATGACTGAATGAAGCTATTGCTTCACAATGGCAGCTTAGGGAGCAGTTATCACCACTCTGGCAACCCAAGGGAAAATACTGCTTCCTTGGTGGCCGAAAAGGGGCTGCTTTTCATTGGGCAGGAAAACGGAAAGGGAAGGAAGCAAGCAAGCAATTTTTTAAAATTTGGATCCAAGTACTATATGTATTATATTTAGGCTGTCAAGTGATTAAAAAGATTAAGTGCGCGGTTAAACAATAGAATACCATTTATTTTAAATATTTTTGGATATTTACTACCTTTTCAAATATATTAATTTCCTTCACAACACAGAATACAAAGCGTACAGTGCTTACTTTATATTTATTTTTGATTGAAAAATGTGTTTTTTACAGTGCGAATATTTGTAATTCACCTCATACAAGTACTATAGTGAAATCTATCATGAAAGTTGAAATTACAAATGTAGAATTATGTAAAAAAAAACCTGCATTCAAAGATAAAACAATGTAACACTTTAGAGCCTACAAGTCCACTCAGTCCTACTTCTTTTTCTGCCAATCACTATGACAAACTAGTTTGTTTACATTGACGGGAGATACTGCTGCCTGCGTCTTATTTACAGCGTCACCTGAAAGTGAGAACAGGCATTCACATGGCACTTTTGTAGCTGGTTTTGCAAGATATTTATGTGCCAGACGTGCTAAACATTCATATGCTCCTTCATGCTTCAGCCACCATTCCAGAGGACATGCTTCCATGCTGATGATGCCCGTTAAAAAATGTGCAAATTAAATTTGTGCCTGTACTCCTTGGGGGGAGAATTGTATATCCCCTGCTCTGTTTTATGTGCATTCTCATATATTTCATATTATAGCAGTCTCGGGTGACGACCCAGCACATATTCGTTTTAAGAACACTTTCACAGCAGATTTGACAAAACGCAAAGCAAGTACCAATGTAGAGATTTCTAAAAATAGCTACAGCACTTGACCTAAGGTTTAAGAATCTGAATTGCCGTCCAAAATCTGAGAGAGACAAGGTGTGGAGCATGCTTTTAGAAGTCTTAAAGAGCAACACTCCGATGCGGAAACTACAGAACCCAACCCCCCCAGAAAAGAAAACGAACCTTCTGCTGGTAGCATCTGACTCAGATGATGAAAATGAACATGTGTCAGTCTGCACTGCTTTGGATCGTTATCAAGCAGAACCCATCATCACCATGGAAGTGTGTCTTCTGGAATGGTGGTTGAAGCATGAAGGGACATAGGAATCTTTAACACATCTGGCACATAAATATCTTGCGACGCCAGCTACAACAGTGCCATGTGAATGCCTGTTCTCACTTTCAGGTGACATTGTAAACAAGAAGCAGGCAGCAGTATCTCCCGTCCATGTAAACAAACTAGTTTGTCATAGCAATTGGCAGAAAAAGAAGTAGGACTGAGTGGACTTGTAGGCTCTAAATTTTTAGACTGTTTTGTTTTTGAGTGCAGTTCTGTAACCAAAAAAACCTCAAACAAAAACCTACATTTGTAAGTTGCACTTTCACGATAAAGAGATTGCACTTCATTACTTGTATGAGGTGAATTGAAAAAGACTAGTTCTTTTGTTTATCATTTTTACAGTGCATATATTTGTAATCAAAAATATAAAGTGAGCACTGTGCACTTTGTATTCTGTGTTGAAATTGAAATCAATATTGAAAATGTAGAAAAACATTCAAATATATTTAATAAATTTCAATTGGTATTCTATTGTTATAAGTGAAATTAGTATAGTTAGGGCTGTCAGTTACTTGCAGTTGACTCACGTGATTAATTTTTTTGAGTTAATCGTGATTAAAAAAAATTACAAACTTTAAATTGGACTAATTCCATCTCCAGAGTGATGACTGTCCAAAGCACTTTAACTTTGCTCTTGTAGCTTGAACCATAAGCCATAATCAGAAGAACTCTGAGATGGAACTGTAGATCTGTAATTCACAGTTGCCAGTTGTGGATAGATGGATAGATAACAAGAGAAAGGACTAAAGAATTTGGCCCACTATGTTTAAAATCTGACTAGAAATCTTTTAGAGGATCAAACAGTAACCATTAAATCTCCTATGTATGTATGTGCAGGCCTGCTTATAGAATTTTAGAAGTGTAACAGTAGTTGGCAAATATTGACTTTTTTAATGAGAACTGGTATCACACCGTAGTATGTGAGATGTTGCGAGTACAGGGACAGGCTGCACCAACAGGAGTATCTGGAAAGCAATGGTGTGGGACAGTAACTGCTGGTAAATTGATGTACCACTGCATTTACCCATCACATAAATACAAGTGTTCATATTAAATCCTGCTTGACAAATTATAGTGGGCTGGCCAAAAGTTTGTATTATAATTATTTCCCACGTGAGATGCTAGCTCAGTCCAATGTGAAGGTGGAGAGCACCTGATGCTACTCCGTTGGCCCCTATAGCCAGCTTGAAAGTGGTGATGGCACACTTCCCAGAAGGAGCCACATGTCTAGCTCTTCATGACTGGGAGGATGATTTATTATTTGTATTACCATAGCATCCAGGGGCCCCATTCACCTCATTGTGCTAGATGCTGTACAAATGCAGACCAAGATGACTTTCTATCCCAAGAGGCTTACAATCTAATGATAAGACAGGAGACAGATGATATAGATGGAGTATAACAACAATGAGACAGTATTGGTCCTCATGATAGGCAATGGTCTCTGTACACTAGCAGCCTAACTTGTCAAGGGCTTTGTTAGCATCACAGAAAAGGAGACTTGAAGAGAGATTTGAATAATGGATAAAAGTTGCGGATATTTATGTGGAACACTGCCCAATAGCAAGGGCAGCATGAGAAAAAGCACTGAGGTGTGTGTTTGAAAATTTAACAAGTGGGCAGTGAAGGACAGCATCATGGGCCAATTGCAGGCGAGCACTGACAGCTCAATAGTAAATAAGAGACAACTGATAGCATGGGGATTGACTATGAAGGGTCTTAAAAGTAACTACAAGCAGCTTATGTTTGATTTAATAAAGAATATGGAGCCAGTGGAGGGATTCAAAGGGAGGGGTGACATGATCAATTGACAGGCATGGGGCAGAGATCTTAGCAGCAACATTCTGAATGGATACAAGTAGGGAAAGATTGCATTTGTCAAGTCCAGAGAGAAGGATGTTGCAGTAAACGAGACAAGAATTTTGGCTGCATAGATGGATGTACTTTGTATTCTGCATCTTAGATGTTACACAGAAACAATGAGCAAGATTTAGATATAAACCAGATGTAAGCACCAATTTGAACATGATACTCAGATGCGTACCTGAAGAACAGGCAGGATGGTGCCTGATGTCCAGAGCGATTGAGAAAAGAGTAGGAGGGAGGGCATGGGCAGGAAGATTAGGAGCTGTGTTTTAGCCATGTTTAGCTTGAGCTGGTGGCTAGATATCCGAGACAGGACAAGATTTTAGTCTGGGCAGGAGACAACAGGCCTGGAGTAGGGAGGTAGATCTGAGGTATCAGCATAAAGATGGCAGTTTAATATATGCTTGCAGATGATATTACTCAGAGATAAAAGTACAACACTGTCACCTTGAATGGTGGATAAAGTAAAGGGCCTCCAATGAATATCCAACCCAAGTGATCTGACAATCAGAAATATTTTTCTAAATATGGGCTCAGATCACTCAATTACAGCTCAGGAGTTCGCTGTGCAATTCTACACAGGGGTGTAAAAACAGCCTTTGCAGTCTCTGGCTGATCTTTTGGCATAGTTTAGGACAGTTTACAGACCCCAGGGGCCCTTTAGCAGCCACATATCAGTGAAGCATAGGATAGCCAGAGCTACAATGCCATGACGATACCCCTTACACTGGCAGCAATGCAGCTGCTTTGCACTGCACCTTAGGATCTGGTCCATATTCCTAATTCTGCACTACTATAATAACACATTAGTGATATTGTGAACTGACAAGTTAAAGAGATCCAAGCATGATCTAAAGGCAAAGATTATGACTTAAATGTCATGTTAAAGATAACTACTGGTTAATCAAAATAAGTTACCCTCTTGATTTTCAGAAATGACAAAGGTTTTTTATCTTAAAGTTGAAGGATTTTAGGACTAATTATGTAAACATGAAACCTGCCTGCACAGAAGTGATTTTTATACATTCTTAGAAAGAGTAGAGTAGCATCCTATTTTAGGAATATCTGCTTGTTTGAAAAAATAATGCCTTATTTCTAAATGAAAGTGGAGTCATTTGCACTCCTAGAATGTTGTAAATTAGTATTTTGTTTTATTGTAGAAGACTGATATATTAATATAACAAGTACTGTATACGACTTACAGGTTTTAAATGCACAGAGAGCTGGATACAAGGCAGCTATAGTTCACAATGTTGATTCTGATGACCTAATTAGCATGGGATCCAACGACAGTAAGTACAGGTATCACTTCTCTCCTTTTGAAAGTTATTCCACCCACTATAGCATATGGTATTAACTTCAATTTATTATAATCAGGAATTCCCCCTTGTTTTAATGTATTTAAGATCTTAGAAGCTGGTGTGTGAACGTATGTGCCTGCTTATATATGGTATTTGCACAATTATGGTGTTTTTGTTCTGTGCAAGCATTGTTCTGTCTATTCTCCTTGTTAAAATTTTGGTTCAGCTTTTCCATGGAAGTCAAGTGGTTAAAATTTATGAGCAAGAGGAGTGTGATTGGCCCAATAAATAGCTGGAATTATGTCAGTTCTCGTTGGTTATTACTGAAGTAGGAATACAGCAAAAATAGTTACTGGTGCTCCATGGGATGAGGATCCAAAACATATTGTAATTTTTGGCTGGGGAGTCTTTTTCCATGCTCACTGTTCTTTGCACAGCTGTCTGTTCACCTAAATAACCCCCAAAGGATTAGACAGGTACGTACATTTATTCCAGTGAAAAACTGAAGGTATCCCCAGAACACAGCATACAAGAGGTATGATTCCAGTGTATTCTGTTTTGATATGATACATTCAATAGGTAGTAAGTTGAGAACATATTTGCAAGGTGGCTGATATGTCAGCTTCCTCTCGTGATATGTATTTCAGTGTTTAATGAGAAAGTGTTCATGTGACTTACTGTTGAGGGTTTAAAATATTCTTTATCTCTAAAGTAGCACACTGCCACATAATCCCACTGTTGCCAAGGAAAAAGTATTCAATTTCTATTATTGCATATTTTGGATAGATCCAAAATATTGCTTCTCTCTTTAGTGCTGTTAATTTTCTGTGATATTTTGATCCTTTTTCTTCACTTTTCTTCAGCTGATTGAGTACTGAACAGGAGCATAACTGTGAACAAACACTATTTCCAGATAAAGAGACACCTTTCAGTGAGCTGAGAAATTCACTTTCAACAGACAAAACACTAAATTGTGGGAAAGCTGTAAGAAGTGTTCTAAGTGAAATCCCCAAGCATGTGATGCTTGCTTGGTTTCAAGTTTAGCTATAAACTCAAAATGCAAGAGAGGTTTGCAAGAAACCTTTGAAACAATTTCAAGTGACCACAGGCCATTATACGTTTTTTGCATTGCAATCAGAAAAGTATGATTCCATACTGGGAAACCTGAACACTTTGATGTCAACCAAATTTCACTGGAACTTTGGATTCATTCAACCTTGAAACTTAAAGTCACAGGTGCAAATCCACATGAACTGAAACCAAGTAAGCAAACCCAGACAGTTCACACAGCTTTACTTAATACATAAATGAAGCCTGCCTTGTTAGCCGCCCTACATTTTGCACCTCTCTTTTAATATGTACCTTTATATATTTACTTGAGTGGCAGCCTGTAGTTATCGTTATGGCACAGGACTGGGAGTCACCTCTGACACTTCAGGCCTGAAGTGTCAAACTGAGGATCTAAAACTGGAGTCTGCTTTTGAAAATTTAGACCTGAACCTCTCTACACTTCTGTATCTCCATCTGTCAAGTAGGGACTGGTATGTCCCTTTCTCACAGGGCCAAATTCACTATTGACTTAAGTAGTTGCCATTCCATTGACTTTAGTGAAATTGAACCCGCTTGGTGAGTTGTTCCTCCTATGTGTAAGACACATTGAGATGGACCATAGAGTAGCACAAAATGTATTATATGGATTTATTGAGTTAGTAGAGCACTACAAAGCTATTTCTATTTCAGATGCACCATTGACACCTCAAAGTGTGTAAGAATATTATACAGTTAAAACCTGCCTGTGGAAACCCTTTCCATTTCAAACCTTATAATATAGTATTAACTCAAGACCAATATTTATATATTTTCTGAAATAAGATGAAGCACTGTTGAAATGAACTAGTGTAAGTTAGTAGAGCATCTATAATTTTGTTTCCTCTCTTTCACTTGGTTTTTTTAATACAGAGAGTTCCCCACCTGAGGTCAAGAGAAATGTTGCAAGTTTTTGTGATTGCATTCTGTGATGGGGGGAGGGGAGGGAGGAGGGGGCAGGGGGCAGGGGGATGTTGCTTTCCTTCAGTCAGATTTCTTGTGAGACATGAGTAGTGAGGTTGGGCTTGCTCATTCCCTCCTTTCTACTTTTGGACTTTTTCCAGCCTAAAGTCATCTCCACTGCTTTCATTTAGATGAAAATGTGGAAAATATAGGACCAGATCCTCAGCTGGTATAAGTCAGCATAGCTCCTTGAAGTCAATGAAGTTATGCCAATTTATACCAGCTGGGGTCTGGCTATAATTAGTAATGCTTTGGTTAAACTGTAATTTACCAAAGGATTTCTTGTTATCTTAAATATTTTTGAAGAATTATCAGTTGATGTTTGCACAGACAGCGTCTCTAAGATACCACTACTAGTAGCACAGGATATCGTTCTGTAGATGGACACTTTAGTTAACAGAATGTATTAATAGCATATTGTATACTAAGTCTATCTTTGAAGAGGTCTCCACACACTGATTGTCTCATGAAGTCTTCATGGCTCTTTATAGGACAATCTTAATTATTGGTGTGCCCATAAAGACTGAGTTCTGTATGTCAGTGCTAGTCTTTTGTTCTTTTTATGAACAGTTGAAGTTTTAAAGAAAATTGATATTCCATCTGTCTTTATTGGTGAGACATCAGCTAATTCACTGAAGTATGAATTCACTTATGAAAAGGGGTAAGTAATTATTTACCTTTTTAAATATGTAACCTAATATGCAGTAACATCATTCCTTGGACTGTTATCACCTCTGTTTAACCTTTACTGAAGATCAAGAATTTTTTTCTGGATGAAACCTAGCCAAACTGAAGTCAATGGAAGGCTTGCCATTGACTTCACTGGGGGCCAGGATTCCACCCTCTATACTTTAAACATTGACTGTAGATGCTTGATCCCTATGAGATTATGTGGTAAGTACTTTTAAATAAATAGATGCTCTGACAGAGTGGCCAGTCTAAGAATCTGAAATTGCGAAAATAAAAAACAAAATCAGACTTTTCAGTAGTTCTTTACTTTAGGGCCACAGTTGTTATGACTGGCTGCAGCAAAGATGTAGTTGCTCTTAAGTTTTTAAGTTCCCTTGAAGAATGCTTACTGAATACTATTTATTGAACCTGTCAGCCTGACTAGTACTTTGGCAGGCTTCTTGAGATTCATAAGATATTTGTGGCCACTTTCACATTCTTAAAGGATATTGCACATTAGAAATTATCTTAGGGGAAGCATCATCTAAATTTCACATTCAGCATGTTTACTCAAAACTAAACTCATGTGTTTGTCAAACTTTAATGTATTTACTATAATTAAAATAACGGTGTAATCACTGATAAAGTTACACATTTATGAATTTATGATAAAAATGCTCACTTATTCATACTGATGGTAGGCTGGCTTCCCTCCCCCTCCCCCCCACATTTTTCATCCCTGTTGGTCTGTCAACTGAAAAACTTAGAAACCTCCAGCTGTACTTTTAGATCATACAAAGGTAAACAGATACCAACCCCAAACATCTTCCAATATTAGCCTAATATAAAATCTTATACAACTGTAATTAAATTCACCAGTCCAAGCCCAAAATCCCACTCTTCACCATGATGACTGAAAATTTAAAAAGTTACATGCCCATCCAGTAGTAGTATTTTCTCTGAACAAGCAACATTTTTCAAGGCTGTCCTAAGAGAAATAGGCCTAAACTGAATTTTAGTCACCCAGTTGGATAGTTGCTACAAAAACACAAGTCTAAACAAAATTCTTCCTCCTGGTTTCACAGCAGCAGCACGTCCTGCTGACATGAGAGACTCAACTTTGTAAGGACCCAACCTCAGGACTCTGCTGGATAGACTGTGGGAGTGCAGGTGACATACGAGTTTGTAGGGTAGAATGCTAACTACCCTAGTCTAGCTAAGCCCTTCTAGCTATTGTAGCTACGTTAGTACTGAAGTCAGAGGAAAGTCTGTTCTACTCTCCAGGATACAGGGAAAGGTGCCACGGAAGTCGGGGTGGTAGTATCAGGCAAATGGAATAGCAACATAAATTAAGATATTGGCTTTGCCAGTTCTTGGAGGCTGCAACTCACAAAAATGAAGCAGCATGAAAGTAAATCTATATGTGAACTGTAGAGACTATGGGAATTACTCTACAGTTGAGTCCTCTTACAGTCTGATTGAATGGCACACATGAGCCATGCTGCTAACTGTTTCACATCAGATATTGTTTTATGGCTCTATGTTATTTCAAGGCATTCATGGGAAGGGAAACAAGTGTTTGCAGTCACTGAATATTGATGGACTATATGAAATCATGCTGGAATATAGGTTCTCTCTTATACTTATGTATCTTTGCAGTTTTACTACAGAAAGATTTTTGAATTAATACAGCTGTAATAAACACGTGCAAAGCTTGCCTCTAAAATTTGAGCTTAGTTTGGCAAGATTACTAAGGTTTACAAACCTTTCCACAACACTAGGCAAGTTTTCAGTAGCTTGGAAGGCTGCATAGTCCAGTGACTGGTATATGAGAGTGAGTTACAGTGTATCTATTTTTTTGTTGTATAACTTAGGTGAGTCACTTAAACATGGTATAACTTGGGAAAGCAACTAAAAATTGCACTTGGGGTTCTGTGGTTTTTGTCCCTCCGTTATTTTTATTTCAAGTATGCTCTGTCCACGTATGAAAAGATTTTTCCTACTTGCCATTTCTGCAAACTCAGCATAGGATATAACCGCCAGGCTGAGTTCTTTCCTGCTTATGACCAGTATCTGAGACTTTGTGAGCCAAATTCTGCAATCCGTTTTAACTGTGCAGTGTCATTGTCTTCAGTAAGGTCAAACGATTGTAAATGCCAGCAAAATATACCCCAGGATAGTAAACAGTTATATTGACGATTGGAAAGGATCCAACAAAGGGGAAACGAAAACACAACCAAAATATGTCTCTCCCCACACCTACCCTCCTTTAAGACATTCACAGGAAAGGAGCAGCCTTCAAGTTCAGAAAGTCCTTACCTCAAGGCCCAGGTTCAGTTCCTCAGAGAAAATTTCCCAGACCTGAAGAAAAGCTCTGTGTAAATTCAACAGCCAATAGAGTCAGTCCAATAAAAGATACTATCTTCACCCACTTTGTCTAGTATTCTGGGTCTGATAACAGTTACAAGACTGCATAGGTCTCCCAGTTATTCATGCAAATTAGCAAGGTTCTACTTCGTTAACTAATGAGGAGACAATGACATTTAAAACTGACTCATTCTAAAACAGGTATACAGAGTCTATTTTCAGCTGAATGTCTTCATGGTGAATTGGAATGCACATTAGGGGTAAAACCCTGGCTCCATTTAAACCAATGGCAAAATTCCAATTGACTTCATTGGGGCCAGGAGTTCAACCTGATAAGTATATTGATTCTAATGATTGCAGTTTTACCTATTTATTTCATTAGTATTACACTGACTGTGTTGACCTTTTAAAAAAAAGTGGCTAAGTATTTTCATATTATAGATACTCCTTTTACGTGCCCGAAGATGCTAATTTTTCTTTTGATGACTTTACCCTTTTGAATTTCTGTTATAAGCTTCACTGTTTGTTAAAGTTTAATTCATTTTAAAATTGTTTTTCTTTCCCCCACAGTGGCCATATTATGTTAATCCCAGAGTTCAGTCTTCCTTTGGAGTACTACTTAATTCCATTCCTAATTATAGTGGGAATCTGCCTTATACTCATTGTCATATTTATGGTAGGTGTTGCTCTTTAATCTTTTTCCTTCAATAAAACAAAACAAAAAATTACAGGACTGTGGCCAATTGAAATGCGTATGGCCCTGGATGCTTATTTAAAGATAAATAAATAAAGTTTCAGGTAGTATTTAAACAGATTGTACTCACCTTCAAAACTTGTGTCATTCAGTTCATGGTAAGAATTCGAAGCACCCTCTATACCACAGTCCTGCTTTTCTTTATTTGTCAGTCAGCAATCTTCTTTGTTTAAAGGGAATCAAAGCCATAGCAACTGCCCTACAAAAGGAGTTTCTCTTCCATGCTAGCTCTCTTTAAAGTATTGTTCTAGCTCAATGAATGAGAGGAGCTGCAGCAGCCAGCAAGTATACTAAGTTTAGTGTCATCCTAGGACCCAGTTGCACAGGGAATATCGCCACTGAATTCCTCCTGACTGGAGACCAGTGATGTGCTGCAAATGTTTTAACAAGGAGCTTGTACAAAAATATTCCCCCTTAACCTTGTGATAGAACGTGTCTCCCAACAGTGTATATGTGTTACAGATAGGACATTATATGTTATATAGATATTATATAGATATTTGTCTTATATATACAACTACACCCCCTGCCCCTGAAAAAAAATAATCCCGATTTCTCACTCTTGCTGTTTGGTCATCCTAGAGCAGGGACTGGAAACCTTTGCCATGCGGCCCGTTAGGGAAATCCGCCGGCGGGCTAGGACGGTTTGTTTACCTGCAGCGTCCGCAGGTTCAGCCGATCATAGCTTCCACTGGTTGCAGTTCGCCATTCCAGGCCAATGGGGTTCGCCATGTGTGAAGTGGCATGGGCCGAGGTATATGCTGGCCACCACTTCCCGCAGCCCCCATTAGCCTAGAAGGGCAAACCACAGCCAGTGGGAGCGGAGATCGGCCGAGCCTGCAGTCGCTGCAGATAAACAAACCGTCCCGGCCCACTGGCGGATTTCCCTGACGGGCCGTGTGCCAAAGGTTGCTGATCCCTGCCCTAGAGGGACTGGGGAGACAATTCATTTAAATAAAATACTTTCCCCTCTCTCTCTCTCTGATGTGCCTGTCGTGGTATCTAACCATAACGAACAGCTCCAGGTGCCAAGCATACTAAGTGCCTCATGCTGGGAACATTTTTTATTTTGTTCCTGAAAAGTATCCTGAGTTGATTAATAGTCTAGCAGAGTGTTCAACCTTGGGCTTGGGGTAAAGACCTTGTTAGAACAGCTGGGGTGGGGGAGTGGGGAAGCCTTCCCTGTGAATACTTTTGGAAAATACCTGACGTCTGGTGCAATCTGGTACATTGCAAAAACAAAAGGCTTGCTCTTCAGAAACATTCATGAGCCCCAGGGGTAAGCCATCTGTGGCAGGGATGATTTAGTAGAATACAGAGAGGGAGGGTGAACTCCATCAGAAGCAGGGAAACCGTCTCAAGCTTCCTGTCAGTTTGGCTGAAAATTTTTAACAAGGGGCTGCTGAGAGCGCCTAAAGGTATGTCTACACTGCAGCTGGGAGCTCCTGAGCAGACAGACTTGCACTTGTGGGGCTTGAGCTGGCATGCTAAAAACATCAGTGTGGACATTGCAGCTCAGACTACTCTCAAGCCCCTGCAACCCACCCTCCACCCCCATCTTGAGACCTGAGCTGCAGTCCAAGCCCTAACGTCCACCCTGCTATGTTTAGTGCACTAGCGCAAGCCCCCCACTAACACAAGTCTGTCTACCCAGGCTGGGAGGATCATTCCCCTCTGCAGTGTAAACATACCCCGAGAGTCTCCTCAAGTAGATCACTGCTCCTCCCAAAGAACTGAGCTGGAAGCTACCTATGATTTGAATTTGAACTTTTCAGTCCAGTGCTTAGCAGGAATTTTCACCCTGGTCTGCAATACAGAGTTAGGTAAACACAAGGCATGTTACGTCAACCTAACTATGTAAGTGTCTACGCTAAAATTTCACTCCTGACGATGTAACTTGCCCACTACACAACTTAACTCCACTTCCATGAGAGGGGTATAGTCAAGGTAGTTAGTTTTACGCAGTGTGATGTAGACACTGCGTTGCTTACATAGATTGTTGCTCCCTTTCAGAAGCTGTGCTACAATGCCCCACATTAACGGTTCAATCAGCTCAAGTGCTCCCGGTGAGGATATGCACTGCCAATGCAAGGAAGAAATTACTGCAGTGGCTTTACACCAGTGTCAGCTAGGTTAACAATTTTGTAGTGTAGACATGCCCTTCAACTGGGTGAGTAACTTAGAGACTCGCTCCCCAACTGTTCTCTGATCAGAGTCTCTGGTCATTCATAATTCTCCTTTTCCATAAGAAGCAGCTTCCACATCAGATGCACTATGGTGCATTTTTACAACTCTTTCAGTGATGACTCATGTTACATTGATGATTATTTTAGTTATTTTGAATTATAAATTCAAATTAAATTATAATTTTAAAAGTGCCTGTCCTTGGTTGTAGGCACCTTTGGCACCATTAAAACATCGGTGACATAAAAGATTAAAACTTTTCCTCTTCCCAAATCCAGAGAAGAAGAAAATAACCAACCAGAGATTACCTCAAGCCCAAACAATACCTTGCCTTACCCACAAACACCAGCCCTCATTTTGTTGTTCTTCCCCCAATAGCATGGGTAAGTAGATAATGCAGTGTGACCTGAAGGTCAGCAGATTCAGATACTTCAAGCCAAGGGGTTAATAAATTCCATGGATGATGGCCCTCATGGAGAATGCTCCATGAACAGCCTTTTCTCTTAAATTGTCAGTGCTGCAGCTTCAACTCCAGCACCTCTGTTCATCTGCTCAGTGTGAAGCTGAAGTTCAGAAAAAGCAACCAAGATGTTAGGGTGCATAAAGAATGAGATGGAGAACAATACAGAAACTATTGTAATACTATTATGTAAATCAGTGGTACTAGATTTACATTTCATCTACAATACTGTGTGCAATACTGGTCACCCTATCTCAGATTAGAGGGCATGGAAAAATCCTCATATGAAGAAAGATTGTAAGGTAAATAATGCTAATCTTTTCAAAGGAGATGAATAAGTGGATATGAGAAAAATACATAAAGTAATGAATGGTCTCTAGAGAAAATAGATTATGAGCTTGATTTCAGTAGAATGAGAACTTCACCCCAGGTTTCCATCATGGATGCCTCATCAGTAGAGATTCGTTCTTCTTTAAAGGTGCTTCTTCATGCCTTCTTGTAGACTTTTGCCACCAATTCAGCTGCTCATACTCCATCTTGGTGTTAGAACAGCTCTAAAGCTTCCTTGTGAACTTCAGGGAAGTCTTCTTCAGGGCAAGAAATTAACTTCTTTATAGACTGATTTATGTAGATCAGCAAGGGACAAGACTGATATAACAAAAACCAGACTGAACTCATCAAAAGGCCACATCTCCTTAGAATTGCAGCTATTACCCTGACAGTAGAAAAGACAGGTTTCTGCATTACAAATAACATTAACCGTGTTACAGGAAATATATGTGGAATTTTCTTGGGATGGCAGCAGAATATCCAAGCAAAGGCCATACATACAAGTTGAACAATTTGTCCTTTTTAGGTCTGCCCTTTAAGTGTAGGACCTATTGATGTCGATGTAGAAAAGGTCAATGCTCTGAATTAGCACAGTTTTATAACAATTGAATGGGATAGCAGCACTGTGATGGTGCCTAACTGACACTTGCTGAAATGAAAGCCCTATCCTGCATGATTTTGGGACCAAACAACTGTCTGTGCAAGCCTTAAGGGCTAGACAGGATTACTTTTGGGGAGCGAGGCACAGCTGAGGCACTGTGACTACATCCTCTGAGTCCCTTGCTCAGAATAGCCGAACTGCTCTGCAACACAATCTTCTTGGGCTACAGCTTCTGTTCTGGATTCTTGTGGGGGGGGTTGAGACGTTCCACTTTTTCCACCAATGCCAGTTAGAAAACTCTCTGTTCTGGAGCTAGTTTTTAAAATCTTTTTGGCCTTCCGTGTAAGGCATCTAGTTCTCTGGATAAGGCAGATCTGAGATCCTGCTTAAGTCACTTAGCTTCCCTTCCTGAGCTTCTCCCTCCGTAGTACAGGGCTCTTACTAGATACTTAGAATGCTATGTAAGCGCTGCATGTTCCTAACATCATATGAGAGTGGTAGAGAGAAGGCAGTTTCCCAAGTAATAGTGCAACTTCCCGGATTAAAAGCAAGCAAGATAGAGACAATTGGAGTAAAGTGAAGGCCAAGAAGGTCATAGATATATTCTGTGGGTTGGACCTTTCTGATAGTAGACAACACATGTAGACTTGCGCACAGAAATAGTTGGTTCAATGCCATGCGACACTCCCAGGTAACTTTAAGATACATTTTGTAGAGTCAGAGGGGAGAAGCAGGGGAGAAGGGTAGGTCTGTAAACTCCTCCTTGGTGTTAAAAGTCATCTAAATTTAACCTTCCAAATGTGAACCAAGTATAAACTACTTTCTTTGTCTGCAGATAGCGTGAAACAATGCCTCTGAGAGGTCTGGATTCCTCTGCTTCCATTACTCTCATGATGTTAACTTTAATTTTTCATATGGAACTATAAAGAGAGGGATATAAATATATCCAGGTGAACTGTGGGATGCTGACAGATGTCTGCTAGGTCAGATTGTGTGCTGAAGAATTGCAAGCCCTGATTTTGTTTAGTGGTACTTAAATTGTTTTTTTTTTTTTTTTTTTTTTTTTTGATTCTTTACAAAAGGACATCTAAGACAAGAGGGTACCTATACAGACAGTGCAAAGGGAAAGATTCACCATATATACACTGAACATACAGCCATAAAAAGGCAATTTAGTACAATTCTGTTTGACTTTAATTAAATTTAAAGCACACTTCCACTCTGCAACTATTTTTTATCCATTGTGTGGTTGCTTAAGACAGATTTCTCTGTATAACATTTTGAATGAAGGGCAGGAATATCAGAACTATTCTGAGCCTCATAAATCAACAGTGTAACATATAACTGCCGCCTGTTGGATATAAGTTTACAAGCAGAATTTTAAAATGTAAAATGATTGATTTTGTGTTTACACCACTTCATTTTGCTAAAAGTCTTTTAGATTGACTGTGAATGGTAAAAATGTAACAGTTACCAGTACTTCAGCTTTATTCCACTTATAGAAGAAAATGAAACAAAACAAGCAACTGTTTCTAAGGGCTAGTCTGCTCTGACAACGCTAAAGCACTGCCACGGCAGTGCTTTAACGTGGCTTGTGTGGTCACGGCAGAACCCACCTCCACAAGGGGCGTAGTTACCAGCGCTGGTGCACTATCTATACCGGTGCTTTACGGTGCTGAAACTTGCTGCGCTCAGAGGGGGTGTTTTTTCACACACACACCCCCCGAGCGAGAAGGTTGCAGCTCTGTAAATTGCCCGTGTAGACAAGCCGTAAGGTGAAAGGTAATCCTCTCATGATATAAGTTTATTACATCAGTTCAGGCCATCTACAGTTGAATTGACCAGGACATTTCTCCTTAGAATTGCACTTCTTTCATTTCCCTCAATTCTATCTTCCTAGAGCAAGAGAAAACAACAAACCAACAGCAACTGAGCTGACCCAAAAGAGCACTGCCACAGTACATTGCTCCCCGGGGACCAGTTGTCTAAACCAACATAATCTAGAGATACCAGGATAGATACTATAATGATAGAGCCATCACAGATTATTTAAATACATTCATCTCCAGGACATCTCCTACTCTCTGAATTGCAAATAAAATACCGCCTTGGATTTTTACACCTCAGTGCAGTGCGTGGCTATAAACTTGTCCAACACTGCTAACAAGTTGAGGGCAGAAATACATCTGATCTGCGTCCTGTTCTTTTTTTCTCTGTAGTCATGAATGAGAGGTTACTCAGATATCCAATCAGACATTCGCTTCAGCCACTGGACTGAACCCTAAACAGAATCCAGACATGGTCTCCCAAAAGATTTGTTGGATTTGGTCCTCCAGCACTTCTTCCCATGAAGTTCAAGTTTTAAATAGGAAATAAATAAGAGGCTGTCTAGCATCTAAATCCCAGATGATTAACTGCAGTTGTGATGCTTATAAGAAGCACATGGGGTCTTTTTCAGGGGAAAAGGCAATACATTGCATTTATTGGAAATACAACAATTTAGCATATGCATGCAATCACACACACACATACACACTGTCCGACCAGTCAATGTTATAGTTACCAGTCCAGAGTCCAGATCAATCTAGTGGCCAGCTAGGTTGATCATGAGCAGGGAGGAGTCGGGTTCTATCGGTCACGACACAATGCTCCGGGGAAGTCTTGGCAGGACGAACCCAAAGTTTCATAGCAAGGCACCCTGTTTATGTAGTGATTTTCCTTCTTTGGGACCAATGAGTTTTGCACCGTCATGCTGTAATCAAGTGGTGTTTAACGAGTGCTTGTTTTTTTAAATCGATTTTTTTATTTTGTTTTTTTATTAAGTTTTTTAGGGAGTTACCCCATGCTGGTTTTAATTACAGCTATTTTGTTCCCATTGATAGGTGCCTGTTTTATTTTTAAAGTTGTTAATTTGCCCTTTTCTGACATTTCTATAGGAGCATGTTGTAATCTCCTGGTGCCCTTGCATTTGTCCTTGATTCCTTCCTAAAACATCTGGTCCGGTAATGGCCTCACACTTATTTTTTAACACACACATTCCTCGTTCACACACAAAACAAAATTAATTTACACAAAACATTTAAACAAAAACATCAAATTGCAATGCAAAAAAACCAACCAGTCATTGCATTTTTTTACTTATTTTAAAATGCTAAACCTTCAACAAAATGGGTAACCCTCAAGGTCTGTCACTGCCTTAAAATGAGCTTCAAACACAAATTCTGGCTAATGCATCTTTACCAATGGCCCATTAGGCCATTCCTTTCTGCTATTCAAAAAAAAGGGCTAGCAAAATATAATAAAATCATACACTTACACATTTAATACATGCTACATTATTATTCTTTATTTTTTATTTTAAATTATATAAAATACAAACATAAAATCCTACTACTACACAGTTCACACCTGGAAAAAAAAATGCCTGGAAGTTCAGTCTCCGAAACAGGGAAATCTAAATGTGCTATAAATGCAAAGCAAAAAAATGGCAAGTTGGTTTTCCTCAGGGAAGAATTACATTGATATCAACATTTCAGCTAAACTGTCATGAGATAGCATGTTTATAACATGCTGTGTATTTCTTCTGTATCACTCATACCTACATTTATACTTACATTATATTAAACAAAAGAGATAAGAGGTAGTTTTACAAGAATAGCAGGGGTCAGAAAGTGAAAACGACTCCTTAAGTGATTATCAGACGGCAAGGAAAATTAACATTGTGTATAATACAAATATTCAACAGTGTTTATTGTACCATAAGGTAGCTAGCTGTAGAGTCTCTTCTGCTTTGGCTGTATAACTGTTACAGTTATCAAAATGGTGAGCTCTGCCATTTTCCAAGTTGGATTGTTCAGTTTGTCTTTTAGCACCATTGTAGTTAAGGCTGTCTCGTCATTTTCTTTCTAAATTTGGCCATGAAAATAATCTCATCATATAAAGCCAGGACATAGTAACAGACTAAAAATATCTGTGGGACTGTAAGAAAAAAAGAAGGATGATTTATTCTGTATGATCAAAGGGAGCAAGATAGGAGACAGCCTGAAGTTAGCAAAAGGGAAACTGAAGCTAGGTGCTACGAATAAATTCCTACTAAGCAGGAAATAATCTGCTTGCGGAGTTACACTGGTACAGAACCACTGTAAATGAAAACAGAATCAAGCCAAATGAGCCATATACTGCTGTGACTACACCATCTTCTACCCCATTGACTTGAGCCAGGGTGTTGCTTCAGTGGGGTTGTACGGGATGCAGCAAGGAGTTTTCCATTATTTCCTATTAAATTATTTTCTGTATAAATGTAATATACATTCAACTTTTAGTATCATGGTCACCTAGAGATCTTACTGGTGTAAAATTATCCTGCTTCGCTGCTGTTTGTACGTATACGTCTTTGCCCTTGAGTCCAGCTGGGACAAAGATGGCTGTATGTTACCCCACTCCTGAGGACAGTTCATCTTTGGCTAACTTAGAATGGTTGCTCACAAAACAAAACTGGCTATTTCATTGTTCTTTTGCTGTCTTTTGTGTTTCCATCTTCTTATTTATGTCTGCTTCTTTCCAGATCACAAAATTTGTGCAAGACAGACATAGAGCAAGAAGGAATCGACTTCGAAAAGATCAGCTTAAGAAGCTTCCTCTACATAAATTTAAGAAAGGCAAGTGGATCTTGATTGTCTAAATAATCCAACTCCATTGGTCTTAAATAAATACTAATATCGAAATGGAATTTTTTTATAGCTTTGAAAACCAATTCTGAGACTACTTAAACTGGACGGTATCATTTGAAATGAAAGCACATTGTAACAAAACAGACATCTTGGGCCTGCTCCTGCTCCCACTGAATTAGAGGGAGTTTTGACATTTGCTTCCATGGGAGCGGGAGCAGGCCCCACATGTACTGTTGTGCTTTAGGAGTTTATTATGGTATTTTATACACCTCATACGCCTGCGGGAATTCTACACGACTGTGCACGTGCAGAATTCATGTCCTTGGCAGATTTCTTTGCTTCCCTGCAGAAAATGACAGGGAAGCAAAGGGAAGCCACAAGAGTGGTCACACGCCCCTCCCCAGCAGCACGGGTGCATTGTGTCGGGTGCCTGGAGCAGCTGCCAGACAGGTAAATCTCTGCTGGGGGGGTGGGCGGACGGCAGCTGGGGATGCCCTAAGCCTGTGGCTTCTACCATGCGCCAAGCTCAGCTGCTAGGTACCAGCTGGGCTGGGGAAGACAGAACTTCCTCTTCCCCTGCAAGGAATGGATGGAGCCGGGCCAGACCCACCCCCAGATGCAGGAAGCTCCACACCCCCTCCTCCGCTTCTTGCCCCATCACACCTCAGCCACAGTGGGAGGAATCACTGTATGGGGAGCTGCTCCTCCCATTTGCCAAACCCCCTGCTGAGCCTCACCCCTGCATCCAGACCCCCTCCCACCAAGCCCATCTCCCTGCATCCAGACCATCTCCCGCAGTGCCCCACACTTGAACCCCCACCTTCCTACACCTAAACCACACTGATGAGCCCCCCACCCAGATCCCCATCCCACTGAGTCCCAACCAGCTGCACCCAGAGCTCTACTCCACGAAGCCCCATTCCCTCAGCATCCTGACTACCCCGTTGAATCTCCCACACCTGGATCTCCCCCATACTAATCCCCTTCACACTTGGATCTTACCAGCTGAGCCTGCTTGCCCCACACCTGGATTGGGGGCCAGGATTGGGTGTGCTTGCGAGACTTTGTCCCCCTCGCTCGCTATCTTGGTGCACATGGAGAGGAGAGGCAGGACCCTGGAGGGTTTCTGGGGCAGGCCCGGCTCTTGTGCTGTGTCAGTCTGTGTCCCAGGGGCAGGGCTGCAGGGTGATCTCCCACCTCCTTGCAGCCCATAGCCTGTGCTTCCCACTGCCATGCTGGAACCTCCACATTAATTTATTAACAGATAAAATATGCAGAATTTTTCAGCATTTTAAAATATTGTGCTCAGAATTTTTGTTTTTTTGGCACAGAATTCCCTCAGGAGTAACCTTAAAAGCCAATGCTAAACCTAAGGTTATTTCTTATGTCCTAAATTTTAACTGTCAGCTCCTTCACGCCCCTATGGCTCCCTTTCTGTTTTTTCTCACTGCATTAACAGCGACTACAAGACTGTGTGATGTTTTATTTAGTCGTGTCTGGAAACAGAAGTATTTGGGGCATGTAAGTTGCCCACTGTTTTAGAGGCTCTGCATCAGCTGAACTGTGTTGCAGATATAATCTACCCACTTTTCTGTAGTGCGTCCTGCTTTCCCTCCATTCACCCAATGCTCCTAGGAAGCCAGGGGATGTGATCAGTTAAAAATTTAATTCCAAAATATTTACTTTGTATAGAGTTAATCACTAAAAGTTAGTCAAAATTACTAAACACACACTGAGAAATTAAAAGGGCAATAATTTCTTTTATTCAGTGCAATAGAACAAGCCTTTGACAAGGTCCCTCACCGAAGACTCTTAAGCAAAGTAGGCAGCCAGGGATAAGAGGATGGTCCTCTCATGGACCAGTTACTGGTTAAACAATAGGAAGCAAAGGGTAGGAATATAGAGCCAGTTTTCACAATGGAGAGAGGTGAATAGCTGGGTCCCTCATAGATCTGTACTGGGACCTGTGCTGTTCAAAGTTTTCATAAGTGATCTGAAAGGGGGATGAACAGTGAGGTGCCAACAATACAAAATTACTCATAGTAGTTAAGACCAAAGCTGACTGCGAAGAGTTACAAAGGGATCTCACGAAACTGGGTGACAAAATGGCAGATGAAATTCAGCATTGATAACTGCAAAGTAATGTACACTGGAAAACCATAATCCCAATACATACATACAAAATTATGGGGTCTTAATTAGCTGTTACCACTCAAGAAAGAGATTGTGGAGTCATTATGGATAGCTCTCTGAAAACATCTGCTCCATGTGTGGCAGCACTCAAAAAAGCTAACAATGTTAGGAACCAGTAGGAAAGGGATAAATAATATATTACCACTATATAAACCCATAGTACGTCCATCCCTTGAATACTGTGTACAGTTTGGGTAGCCCCATCTCAAAAAAGAGGTATTAGAATTGGAAAAAAATGACAGAAATGTGCATCTAAAATGATTGGGGTATGGAACAGCTTCTATATGAGGAAAGATTAAAAATACTGGGACTGTTCAGATTGCATAAGAGACTAAGGGGAGATATGATAGAGGTCTATAAAATCATTAATAGTATGGTGAAAGTGAAAAAGGAAGTATTAAATTTACCCCTCTACATAACACACAAACAAGGGTTACCAATTAATAGGCAGCCAATTTAAAAACAAACATAAGGAAGTATTTCACAGTGCATAGTCATTCCTAAGGGATGTTGTGAGGGACAAAAACATAACTGGGTTCAAAAAAGAATTAGATAAGTTCATGGAGGATAGATCTAGCAATGTCTATTAGCCAAGATGGTCAGGGATGCAACCCTGTGCTCTGAGTGTCCCTAAGCCTCTGACTGCCAGAAGCTGGGATTGGATGATGGGATGGATCACTCGATAAATTGCCCTGTTCTGTTCACTCCTTCTGTTAGAGGGCTTATTCCTTCACCCACTTACTTCCCTGGTCCTTCTCGCATGAACAGAGAGCAACAATACCCGAAGTCCAAAGGTGCAAACAATTCGATGTTTATTGGGGTGAACTTCCAGCAAGCATGATTCCAGTTTCCTTCCTTAGTATCCTCCTTCCCAGCTCTGACACCACAGAGCCTTACACCTGTGTCCCTTTTCCCATTCCTACCCTTAGCCAAACATGATTCCAACTTCCTTACTCCCATTCCCTTCTCCCATTTCCCCCTTTAGCAAAACATGATTCCAATTTTCTTACCCCCATTCCCTGTTCCCATCTCACACACCCACATGCCCACCCACACCCACATGCTCACCCCCACCCACACCCACACCCAGTCACTTCCTCATTGACTACAGATTATATAGTAAAACTTGAGTTCTGCTTAGCTATACCTTAACCAATCATTTTCCTGAAATTTAACTAACCAATCCTAACATATTGTAACATGATTATGTAACCAATTATATCCCACCACCTCAATTAGTTTACACCCAGCAAAATTAATTATACAGCAGACAGGAACAATCACAGAACCAGACAGAGATTATACAGACAAACAACAGCAAAGTGGGAACTATAATGACAAAACAATACAGAAGTGAGGATTTCACATCCCAGCTATTGATAAGTGAGTTCTTGCCAGACAGGATGCTATCAAACTAAGTTTCCTTTTACATTTTCTAGGCACTTCCCTTTCTCTGGAGGTGATAGGAATACAATCCTGTCCTGATAGTGCCTAACAGCCCAATAGCACCTTATTTCAATGTGACTAGTTTGGAATGTGAGGATGTGACCGTTCGCTTCCCAGCTTATGGCTGCCTCTGCTGCTTAGCCAAAGGCCTGAGCCTAAGCACAGGGCCACAAACTGTCACAGTAAGAGAAGGCCCTTACACTGGCAGACAGTGGTTTTGATTCTTTCTTTTATACCTCTATCACTAGCCAAGTGATAAGAATACACCTAAATTCTTAGAGTATAGGCCTTTACAGACAGGCCTGAATATCTATATCCTAACACCTTCCGAAGCATCTGGCACCAGCCTCTGATAGCAAACAGGATACTGGGCTAGATGGACCATTGGTCTGGTGCAGTATGGCTGTTCTTATTTTCTTAACAGCCATTTCAAAAAGTCCTGCATGTTTTGGTCTGCTTCCGCAGAAGAGGAGTATCTACTGCACACTTCACTTTTGGTCTTTCACATACGCTACAATTTTGCCACGTAATAGTTCATTTGTACAAGCTAGTAGTAGGTACAAAAAGAAATTGAAGAAAATCTCATAAAAATTAATGGCTACTGCAAAGTTCATGTTAATGTGCAATGTATTTCAGTGTGCAAAAGTATCGCTTTAGGGATTGGTTTACATTCAAGGACAGAGCCATATGCAGTTCTCCACTGCCTCTGATAACGTTCCTGCATTATTAATAACATCGAGGGTACTACCTGCAAAGCAGATGTTAGTTTAAGAGTTTGTACAGTGTCATGTGCAAAGTTGGTCTTATAAAAAATAATAAGCTTTTCACTTTACAGGGTTGACTGAACCTTGCTATAATATTCTATTTCTCTGGGGATAGAATTGGCTACAAAGGAGTGATCTAGAGCCAAAAGGCTAATATTAATTTTGCTCCCTGTTAAGGATTCCTAATTAAAACCAGAAATATTAAGCATGTTGGGGTTTCTTGGGTTTTTTTGCATTTTCCATTGAAAACATAAGTTAGTGTTCCTTCAAGCAAGTCAGTTCATGGGGTTTACTGTTAATTATTTATTGTATGTGTTTAGTGAGAGAGGAGGAGTAATGTCTCAGTATCATCCCAATTGTACACATAGCTCCTATCGCCAGAGTATCTATTTGTAACAGCCTACTCACTCTTGTCATGGTTTGCCTTGTTCTCCCTCCCCTTTCCTCTTGTTTAATTGTTTTAATTTGGACTGCAAGCTTTTTAAGAAAGGGACTCTCTTCCTTGAAAGCTCTCTTGGGAGGGCACGATAGCATCATGACAAGTCTAATTGGGGGAGGTCTGAGGATGATCTATACACAAACTCATTGATTTTACTTGTTCAGCTGGATGGCAACTGCTTCAGGTGACACCAGGATGAGACATTCAACCTGTCTCTAAAAAAGGGTCACCTTTTCTTTGCACTTACAAATGATAATCTGCTTTACATGTATAAATGCAGTTTTTCTGTGCAGATTTGAAGATTGTAAAGTGTACAGATTTGGAGTGTTCCAATTTGGATGTTGAATTATGCTGCTTTGAAGCTTTTCTGAATAAAGACTTTTCAGGGAAGAAAGGGAAAAGTCAAAACATAGTAGGAAACCTTGAATTGTTTAGAGGGAGAAGATAAGGGAAATAAGGACAAAAATATCCAAGACAACTGGGGTTTCAGAGCAGTATAGAAAGAGTAAAACACACACAAGTGAAAGCAAAATTCTTTTTAAAAAACAACTTTCCTCTGTGTTTAATATAGATTCACCACACTTTGTTACGATCAATACATAGTTTAAACTATTTAATATTTTGAAAATACACCATTTGTAAAAACCAAGTGTTTCTTTCAGTGTATGTATCTGTGTGAATATTGCACACATCTGCAGCACACGCTATGTCATTCCCAGCCAGAAAACATCCTGTGGCTGTCTAGTCAGCTCACTCTTGTATTTAGGGGAGATATTGTTGTGACCTCTAAGTAAGGTAATGAAGTGCAGGACCTTGACATTCTCTGATTAGCTTTTATCATATCTATAGCAAATGTACTCAGACAGCAAGCTATGAGGAGACTAAACCCTTTGCTCTATAAAACTATGAATCAAGCATCAGTGGATCATTTAAAATGCAAAATGCCACTTGTGGCAAACTTATGGACTCTTTATATAGCTCCCTTCCTTCCATACCAATCGGTATTATTAGATAAAATCGGAGATCAAACCTGCAACTGAGCCATCAGAGCAACTTTATTTTAGGTCTGATACTGTATACAAAAAATGTGATCATTCAGTAATGATAGTACCAATACCTGAAGCAACTGGAACCAACCCTGTGCTCCACCAAGGATACTCTCCACACCCTGCATGATGTGACTTAGAATGACTAATTATCAGTGTTAATCAGTCATTGTATTGTAGAATGCAAAACTTTTATGTTTGAATATTTAGAATACAGTAAGTCTGAAGTGGGCCATACTGAGCTATCTTATTAAAATGAATAGCAGAGGGCTAGAATGTACTGTCAGCTTTCTGCTGTTAGCTGATAACATTTTTCAGGTTTTAAAGTAGACCTAGAGGTCAGTAACCTTCTATTGCTGCTCAGGCCTCAGGCTCTGCCCTCTCCCTCTCATGTAATGCCATAGAAGTCAATGGAGTTAGACCAAAGAAGAATTTAGTCTGTTTATTTTTCTTTTTCCCCCTACTGATCTAAAATTTACCAGCTCATATTAGAGTTGAATGTAAAACCTTTTGGCCAGCTCTGTCTATAACAAAGCTGTATCTGGAAAAAAATATTTTTTAAAAAAACCTTAGAATGATAGGTATTAATTAAGGACCTGGGTTCTCTCATCCCATAAATCCTCAGCTAATTTTAGTTTGCAGGACAGTTTTTGGGTGTTTTTTTCTTTAAACTGATCCATTGTTGTAAGTGTTTTTTTTTTTTAATTTAAAAAGTATAGTCTTTGTAAGAATAGCTGTGAAACAGATCCACATATCTCTGTTTCTCACATTGTGGAGCTAGTTCTTATTTCATTTCCTGCATGAGAAACAGAAGCCTTTATAAAGGGGAAAATGCATCCCAGATGCAACTACACTATTGATCTAATGGAGCTTCACCAGCGTTTAATTTGTGACTTAATCCTATCACACCATACTCATTTTTCTCTGTAGCCATTTAGACTGAGAATTTTCTAAGCAAGTGGGTCTCAGTGTAGTCCTGGGCATCCCATGCTGAGTCTCCATTATCAAAGTGTTCAGAACTACCAGTTCTTGACATTAAAGGTCCCATCAGAGTTGATTAAAAGCAATTCCCCTTCACTCTATCCCCCAACAAACAGAAGTTAGTGAATTAAGTACTCATCCTGTAATAGCAATGATCACAAACAGTAGCACCAGAGACTCCAACACAGATATATATATATTTTTAATAGTAGCTAATCCTCCCAAGACCTTTCATATGACTAATAGTGGCCCTACTGACATTGCTGAAAGTCATCCTCACCAACCCTGTAACTTTTCTAAATTTAATTCATGTTGATGTGATACATCATGAGAAGTCAGTGGAGTTACATCAGGGATTAATCTGGCCCACATTCCTTTTGAGTTCCTGCTTGACCAAACTTAGAGGTCCACATTTTGTCCTCGGATTAAGTCATTTGGACCTAAGTGATTAGGTCTACAGAGACTGAAGTTAATACTCCAGATTTTTCCTCAATTATACGAGTGCGGTATTGTTGGGTAAAATTTTGTTTAGTCATACCGATGCAGTCTTTGTTGCTCCAAATTCTACTTTCAGTTACACGGATATAAAGATGGATCTCAAGAGGGTTGTTCAGCTTTACATGAATGTTATTCTTCAGCGTAACTAGCACACAGACCCTTACCATTTAATTCTGATTAATATCAAAATTTCAGTTTGGCATTATTGTTGTATAGCTCCTTGATGTATGCATACCTTGTAGTCCTTGTCTTCCTTCTGTCTAATCCCAACTACTGACTTGGCGATAAATGAGATGTGTGCTCAAGGGTGGATGGAGGCTCTAGTCTCAGCCCTGAGTATTGGGTAGTGCATATCTGTGTTAACTCAGGAGCTCCAGGAAGAAATTGTGTCTCAGAAAAAGCACAGTACTTCTCCAGGCTCTCCTCATGCACCAGGGAGGAGAGAGTGTAGCTTATTCCCTGTCCTGCTGGCTGATATATGGATCATAAGTCTGGCCTCTCCCCATTTGCTTGTGGGGTGTGGTATTGAGCATGCAGCCCCTACTTTCCCTCCTGCGCTCAGAGCCACAATGCAGGAAGGTCCTAGGCTGCTGCACAAAGGGCTGGGATCTTACTTCTCCTTATGGCCCCATGCAACCTCATAGGACCAGGGCACAATTTAGCCTTGACTATGCAATGCAGACATTTTGAATTCTTTTCTACTGACTCTCAGCAAAGAGGCAATACTTGAGCTATTGAAAGGAAGTTTTAAAGCTGATTTTCCATGTTGTTTGTTATTCCTGGGGGCTTGTGAACAGCAGCCTTCATTTTTGTGGTTGTAGATCGCGTTGTTTAATTACCCTAAAGCCCATTGCGTTGTATTTCAACTCTAAACCATTTGTACTTAACACTGTCTCTGAAATTATTGCTTAAATATACAAACAATGGGAAAAAGTTATAAATATTTGATCAAGTTGCCTTTGTTGAAGTGAAAGAGTGGTTACGGGGTAGTTCACATCAATAATGTATTAAAGTGGAATTTGTTTTTAGAACTGTTAATTCTGATATTACATGTGGGTAAAATTACCAGCAATTCAAGATCAGATCAATAGCTAGATGAGCCTCTGTTACACTGAGATGATGACGTTGTTTACTTAAAATTGGATGGGTTTAGTGAACACTAAAAGCTAGTTAAATCCTGACATTGAGCATTTGTAAAACTCAATCTTCTAATATCTCCTCCCTTCTCTGTCCTTCCCCATTATGTCCCTTTGTCATCCCTAGTCCTGATTTCTCTCTCAATCTCCCCCATAAACAACCCTACCCATAGTCTAATCCCCCTATCCTCAGACTCTTTATACTCTCAAACCCTCCCCTCCCCTGAAAAAGTCTTAAATCTGCACACAACTGAATAGGACCATCTATCCTTAGCTGTCTGATCAGTGGTTATGCTGAGCCTCAGCCCTAGTCTCCAATCTGTGGTCTAACAGACTCCATTCTCACCCCTAACCACCACAGTCAGACTTCCTTCCATTCTCATCATCCAGTCAATACACTCTTCCCTTACTCTTTAGCTACTCCCACTCCATGCACACACTAATTCTCCAGGTCCACACACTGTATCATTCCTTTACCCATCACTCCCATCTCCACATACGAGAGGGCAGAGAAGGCAATAAGTGACAATTTTGAGAGCAATAAGACAGTTTGAGACTAGGTTGGTGGGAAATAGTAATTCTTAGTAGAGGTAGGTGAAGCATATAATGTATGGTATGTGCAAGAAAATGCAATGCTGTCGCCCCTTAGTTTGGGTTTCTTTTAGCGGATATGCTTCAAAGCAACATTCCAATAATCTAGCTGAGTTGTTGATACTAAAATTTCAGGAAGGTCTCTGGTAAATCAGTGACTTGCTATGAATTTTTTTTTTGGGAGGGAGGGTCCTCATGATTCTTAGTAAGCAGTAATAATTTCTTAGAGACCAGACAAGACAAAGAAATAGATCCCCCTTAAAATTGGGGGGGAAAAAATAGGTCATCGTAAGACTTCAGCCTTATTATTCTACAAAGCTCCTTTAAATAAAAAGTGATCGCTGTGAACATATTGATGTCTAGACGGCTTGGACCAAATTCATCCTTGATGTTACACCTAGGACAAATTTAGCTCAATATTTGTTATACATCAACTTGGCATTACAGGAATCAAATTAGGTTGATTGATGCTCCCTGTTGAAGATAAAATTTTCCAAGGCACTAATGCAAAATCCATTAGCACCCATAACCACATTTTGTGCCCTGTTAATGGTAAAGGGTCAGCCTTTTAGGTCTTGCCTCACTTGTTTGGATGGGACACTGAAGAACACTGCAGAAGATTGTAATTTTGGTGTTAGGAATGCTTGTTTTCCTCTTAGCTTTAACACTCTGGTTGCCCAAAAGCTTTGTGTAAATCTCTGCACTTAGATGATTATAGGTAGTTTAACGCTGTAAAACAGGACAGTAATCATAACATTCCCTAACTGAATTCTCTCTAAATCTGTGCCAGCAGGTTCTTGAGCATGCTGGATGACATAGGGGCTGACTGCTCTCATACTTACACCAGTGTTATTAGGAGTAATTCTGCTCAGTGAATATCCTGACATCAGTGTAAAACTGGGATGAAAGGAAAATCAGGCCCAACGTCTTTTAGTAACATGAGGTGCACTTCTGTGATATAACATAGGATAGCAAGCAAAGGATTACATGACAAAATAGGTCTCTGTGGAGGTAGGGTACTCTACCATCTGTAAAAAGAACTGTTAATATAAAACAGAAGATACCACACAGATTTGCTATCTTGAGATGGGGCCTGATCCAAAGTCTACTGAAGTCAATAGGAATCTTCCAATTTGACTTCAGTCAAGCCATGATCCAAAGCCCACTGTATAAATATTCATGACAGATAAACACACAGAATGGGATACATATTTTGTCAGTGTCCAAAGAGTTACAACAGTTACTTAGTAAGTAGGGTTAGCAACTGGAATGGAAGACACCTTGTATGGGGTGGCTTTTGGGCACTTTCCTATTAACATGCCTATTCTCTGACTGACCCCACATAACAGAGGTATGTAGAACTAAAGCATAAGTAAGGATTCGCTAACTAAATTAAGGATTCTCAATACAATGTGTGTGTCCTGATTTCTCAAGTTATAAAAATGTTATTCAAATAAGAATGGGCAAAATCTTGGGCACACAATCAGTGGGATTTCATATTTTTTGCTGTTTAATTTGTACCAAAAATTAGCTATCAAATACAGGACAAATTCAACTATCTACTGTGCTGCTTGACCATAATGAAATTTGAACAGTATGAAGAATAGAAAATGTGTGAATTGGGCTATATTGTAACAAAGAAAAGCTAGCAAGGAGATGCAGTTTACACTAGCATGGAATTTAAGGCAAAACCAAATAGATTTCAAATCTTGCACAGCAAATGAACAATGGTGTATTCAAATGATCACACAGAAAACAAAATATTTTAACATTGGAAAATAAAGATGTAACTTGTCCTTGATGGGATCAAAGCACATGAAGTATGTGGGGAGAAAAGAAAAGAATTAAGCCAAAATTTTCAAGTTTGGGTGCCTAATGTTAGGGCCTAAATCAGGGTTCTCAAACTGGGGGTCAGAACCCCTCAGGGGGTCACAAGGTTCTTACATGGGGGGGTCACAAGCTGTCAGCCTTCACCCCAAACCCCACTTTGCCGCCAGCATTTATAATGGTGTTAAATATATAAAAAGTGTTTTTAATGTATAAGGAGGGGTCACACTCAGAGGCTTTCTATGTCAAAGGGGTCACCAGTACAAAAGTTTGAGACCCAGTGGCCTAAATCCATACTTAGACATCAGTGCCAAGATGTTCAGAGCTGTGGCTTGCTTAGCACGTTTGAAAGTCGGACTTTTATTTAAGTATCTAGATATGGATTTAAGAACTAACTAGTGCTTAGATTTGAAAATTTGGACTGAATCTTTACATTTAAAAAATGTGATATGTACTACACTGTAAGAGTATGGGTATTAGGCTAAGGTTGAGATCCTCAAAAGTAATTATGTGCCTAGCCTAATGAAAATCAGGCACCTAAATACCTTTGAGGCTCTAGGCCTAAGTAACTATTTTCAGGTCAGTGTAGATGATAGGAGTGGACACCATATGTTCACATGTTGAAATCTAAGAACAAATCAAAACATCCTGTACATTTCAGTTTTGCAAAAAATACTCAAGTCCATTGTGCCTCATGAGTTATAATCTTCCAAAATGAAGGGCTGCAAAAGAGAAAGTGATTAGTGACATGTCATTTACATTATTACATAGTAGTAATTATAGGCCTGCTATTTACTAGGAATTTATAAATTGATTTATTCCTTCAAATGGGATTATCACTGATCTAATTTCAGTTCTTTATTAGCCCATCTGCCTGGCTGCACAGTACTGTGCAGGTCTCGGGGGGCGGGGGGGGGGGCACACAAAGTCTGCCAGAATCATGGCAATTTTATTTCTGCATCTTGCATTCTTAATAAGTACCAGAAATATTGAAGTTCTATAGATAGATGAATGAGTTAACTGTTTAACGTGTATTTATGTATCTCCATAGGTTAAAAGATTATTGCATGTTTACAAGAGGTTTTGCACATCACATTTAAGTAAAATATTTTATTCATAATTTCTAAAATCCCTTGTAGTCTTTTGCTGTTTTTAGTGGGTAGAGGAAGAGAATGTCTGCAAAACATCTGGAAAATTAAACTGTATGAGTTGACAAGGTGCTGTATGGTCTGGGAGGTAGGATTTGGCCATCTGAGAAGAACCCAACAGGACATGTTCCTACTAATTCATAGATCTTCCGAGATCCACAGGGGATCACACAAACCCCAAGGCACCTTTGAAAGACTGGTACATCCTGAGTATCTTCTCTTATTGCTCCCCTGCCTGTACCTGGATGGATCCCCTTCCCAGTGGGGTTTGAAAGAAAAGTGAAAGAGTCCATGTAAATAATGCAGTTTGTCCAATAAAATCCAGACAGGTTTGTTTTGGGGATAGTGATAGTGATGTGAAGAGTAGCTCTCCTAGTATCATGCTCCACCTCCAAACACAGAAAAGCTCCAGAAGCACAGAGCTCATGAGATTGGAGGGAGGGGCAAGAAGGCATATTGAGCTAGTCTTTCCTCCCTAGGACAGATTTCAGGCCCAAGGAACAGATTTCCTTCTTCTTTAATCCCCTCCATGGGAAAAGAAATGGAGGAGCGCGATATGACTTGTGTTATGTATGCCATCGTCTAGCTCATATTTTAGACATAGTTTCAAAGCTGCCTAAGGGTGTCCAATTTGGCAGCTGGGATTATGGGCTTGGATTCTATCAGGATGGGAAATCAGAGTTGTTTTGCTAAGGAAATGGTAGAATTGAAGAAGTAGGAGAGACCAACCTTGCAGTGGAGGAGCTCACCTTGGCTGCAGGACTTCCACCATAGAGACTCAGTTGTTCAAGAGTGGGAGCTGAGGAAGTGGATGTTAGAGATGAGCCAAGGCTGGGGTGGGGTGAGGTGTGGTGTGACCTTAAAGGGCAGTTGAGACACGTTTGTTGTTTCAATCAGATATTGCTTGTCCGCTAAATTTTGCGGTTCTTGTACAGTCCTCACTGATAAAGCTTAATGTTGTTTTTCCAGTCTAAAGGTGGGTATGATGGTTGAGCACTGGGCAGCTTTCTGAATGAGTACTGTATATTAAGGACTCCATTCACTTTCCAACAAACCACACCAGGCAAATCTGTATTTTCAAGAACAATGTGCAGCCATATTTCAGGATTCTCAAGGAGCATCTTTTTGAGAAGAGGAAACGATCCAGTATTTTAATGCATTGTCTTGCCTATCTGTCACTGTCAGTTAAAATCCCAGATATCTGTGTTGAACTTTGCAACTATTCTGTAATTAGAAGGGATCACTAAATACATTGTAACTGAGTAATAGGATCAAGAAATTAGATGACAGTTTTAACCATCAGAGAACTGAAGTTCTGAAACAGCCTTTCAAGGAGAGGAGTGAGGCAAAACACCTAAACTGGTTTCAAGACTGAGCTCAATACATTTATGGAGGGGATGGTATGATAAGATTGCCTACAGTGGCATATATGTGATTGCTAGTAGTAAATATCTCCAACAGCCAGAGATTGGACACTAGAGGGGGAAGGCTTTGAGTAACTACAGTGAATTCTTTCCCAGGTGTCTGGCTGGTACATCTCGCCATGCTCAAGGTCTAACTGATCACCATATTTGGGGTTGGGGAGGAATTCCTCCCCCGAGGAATGAAATGCATTCTTCAAGAGCAGCATACTCCAGAATTTTCTTGTAATACCACTGAAGTTTCTAGGACTTACCACTTGGAAGGCGGATGAGGCAGCAAAGAATTTTACTATAGCATTGGTGTTCGGTTAGCCTGAACACTGGGCCATGAACAAAGAAATCCTGAATTTTAATCCCTGGTCTGTCACTGACTCACTATGTAGCCGGTGCGGGGGAAGAAGAGAACAAAAACACACCAGTCTCCTGTGCCTCCTTTCCCCTCCCACCCCCATTTCCCCATCTGTAAAGTGGGAATGATAATACTTATCTACTTCATAGTGCTGTTGTGGGGATTAAAAAGTTAATGTTGGGGCAGAGCTTTTAAAATATGAAGCACCTTATAAATATCACACAGTACTAGCAGCAGCATGTACTAAGATTGCCATACCTGCTGCCAAAATGTGTAATTAATAGGTTATATAATAGATTTCTCCTTGAATTAATAGTGGTGACACAAACACACTGCAGACATTTGCAGCACACTCTTTCTGATGGTCTATTATATAACATTTCACTCATCTTAACTTCCATCTCCTCACCCTTTTGCATCCCAACGCAATGGCTATTACTCTGCTGATATTTAACAAACCAGTTTTTCCAATTTGCTTTGTTGTGCAAAGTGTTTTGGCTGGTGTTGGTTTGTTTTATTTGGTAGCGTCTGTCATAATGCAGAAGTCAAGCAATAGATTGATTTTTTTCCCCCACCAACTGTGAAATATAACAGAAGAACCTACTGCACTAGGGTAAATGTTAGAATGCTATTGAATGATTTACACCATAAATCTTAAACTGAATTTTGCTATGTGTGGGGTTATCCACCAGCCACCAATATCTCCCCATCTTAATACAACATGTACTTGGGCTTCTCATCTTACATGCAATGCTGAATTCAGAAAGACTCATTGCTTTTATACTTTTTGCCGTTTTCCCTGTAGCTGGAAAATACATATAGCAGATACCAAACACACATCATCAATGTAATCTACTCTTCATCTTAGTCAGTATAAAATTTGAGATGAGTAAAGTATAATCCATATTTTGATAAAGTGGTATGGCTGGTACTACATTCCTTGGCATCACTATGAGCATGCGGGTTGCAGAATCAGGTCTTACGAGAGACAGGAGTAGACAGAAGTAGGGTTTTTTTCTCCCCAGAATACTGAAGTATTGCTTAAATATTGGTGAGAGGACCTCACTAGAGTACAGCACGTTTCTTAACTATTGTCACTTATTACTAATATACTTACAGCTTTCGTTGTGTGAATGAATGATGCTTTTAAAGTATTGAAGTGCTGTAGATTTGTGTTTTCAGAAATACAGACAAGTGAACTGGGAGCATGGTTAAGTCAGGAGGCTAAGAGTCAAGAGTGTGGTGTTTTCTCAGTTCTGCCACTTATTCACCAGTGATCTTGTTCAAGTCCTAGCCCATCTTTATCTCACTTTCTCCCTCTGTAGAAGGAGTATTATGTTGTCTCATCCAGATGTTGTGAGTTTTTACAAAGCACTTTAAGCTCCTTTCATAGATGCTGTTGAAGTGTAATGTATTATCTATTTTCCTGAATTTATTTTATATTGAAAGCACTACGGTGGAGAATGCTCCTTACTATGTGTTTGTAAAGAACACTGTACATTTCTCCTCCCACATTTATTATTTTAATAACCTGAACAAGTATCTCTCTGGTTTCAGAGTAGCAGCCGTGGTAGTCTATCTGCAAAAAGAAAAGGAGGACTTGTAGCACCTTAGAGACTAACAAATTTATTTGAGCATGAGCTTTCGTGAGCTACAGCTCACTTCATCGGATGCATGTAGCTCACGAAAGCTTATGCTCAAATAAATTTGTTAGTCTCTAAGGTGCTACAAGTCCTCCTTTTCTTTTTTCTGAAATGATTGTTTTCTTACTGCAAGGTGAGAGATTTCAATATTGGAAAAAATGAGAAATGTGTAAAAGCTTCTTGATAAAAGTCAGGTGAAACAGTAGACTGATTAATTAAACTAGACCTATTGTTAATGAGGTGGCTCAGTTCTTAGTTCATATTAGTTAACATCCTAAAAAGAGTATGCAGTAATCCTAAATCATCAGGGCAGAAAAGAGGAATAATTAGACTATCCTTATTTGGTAATGTGAAGTATAAGCTAAGCCCTGAGTTGGAAGCTGAAACCAAGTTCATTTCTGTGTAAATATGTGGATGGCATCAAATTGCTACCCTACTTTCCCAAGCTTCTTTCTTTTATGAATCAGCTGGAAGGTATTTAAATAGGAGTTATGCTCTGTGTGTTACAAGACTGCACAGAGTAATTGGGAAAAGGTGTTATAGAAAAATAACTAAGCAGATCAAAAAAGTTGGAAATATACTAAGTGCTTCATTTTCTTTTTTATAAAGACTAACAAAAGGTGCGTTATTGCCAACAATGTGCATTGAGCAAAACAAAAACTGTAACAATCTGCAATTTAAAAAACCCAAATCTTAAAAAGCCACCTGACCAGTATATTTAATACAGCTAAAAGATATAACAATCAATCAGTTTATTACATTTCTAGTCTGGGTCATCTAAACAGAGAAGGAGGACATGGTTAACCAAGATGCCTGTGAGCCTTTGTTCTCCCTTTGCCTCTCACTACCTCCCCTTCCCTCCTTCCCCCCCCCCCAAAAAAAATTTTAAAAAAGTTCCTTAGAAGGCTTAGAATACTTACAATTTGAAATGACAGTTTTAATGCTTCTGTCTCACTGAGTATTTGACAGATTTCTAATGCTTTCCCCACAAAGCTCAGCGACTGTCATGTTCTCACAGCTCAGTTTTCCCACTGACTTACCCCGTTTCATAAATGTGCAAAACATACACGGAGCATAGATCTTATCCATATTTTCACTGTGAAAATTGGATCCAAATCTCTTATGAATCTAGTGTTCTTTTTTCTGTAGCCTGGCATTGTGTTCAGGGGCACCCTGGCAAGCAATTTCTTATGCACAATTCTCAGAACCCTCTCTGTAATGCCCTATCATTTAGTTATGGTCTCCAATACATTTTTACATTATACTTGCTTTGATTTCAAGCACAAAGGGCCCATATTACCTGTATGTGCTGGTTGCTTTGTACCACTCCATAACTAGGTGGTTAAGATGAGTTTATGGATACTCATCATTACTAGAGTGATGCAAAGCAGGCACAGCTTACTTCAGATCAGTGATTCTCAACCAGGGGAACAGTTACCTCTGGGGGTACACAGAGGTCTCCCAGGGGGTACATCAACTCATCTAGATATTTGCCTAGTTTTACAACAGGCTACATAAAAAGCACTAGCAAAGTCAGTACAAACTAAAATTTCATACCATGACTTGTTTATACCGCTCTACATACAGTACACCGGAAATGTAAATATAATATTTATACTCCAATTGATTTATTTTATCATTATATGGTAAAAATGAGAGGGTCAGCAATTTTTCAGTAATAGTGTGCTGTGACACGTGTCTTTTTAGGTCTGATTTTATAAGAAAGTAGTTTAAGTGAGGTGTAACTTGGGGGTACACATGAAAAAAAGATAGGACTCCTGAAAGGGACAGAGTCTGGAAAAAGAAAAGGAGTACTTGTGGCACCGTAGAGACTAACCAATTTATTTGAGCATAAGCTTTCGTGAGCTACAGCTCACTTTATCGGATGCATACTGTGGAAAGTTTAGAAGATATTATACACACACAAAGCATGAAAAAATACCTCCTCCCACCCCACTCTCCTGCTGGTAATAGCTTATCTAAAGTGATCACTCTCCTTCCAACGTGTATGATAATCAAGTTGGGCCATTTCCAGCACAAATCCAGGTTATGGCCCAACTTGATTATCATACACGTTGGAAGGAGAGTGATCACTTTAGATAAGCTATTACCAGCAGGAGAGTGGGGTGGGAGGAGGTATTTTTTCATGCTTTGTGTGTGTATAATATCTTCTAAACTTTCCACAGTGTGCATCCGATGAAGTGAGCTGTAGCTCACGAAAGCTTATGCTCAAATAAATTGGTTAGTCTCTAAGGTGCCACAAGTACTCCTTTTCTTTTTGCGAATACAGACTAACACGGCTGTTACTCTGAAAAGAGTCTGGAAAGGTTGAGAGCCAGTGCTTTAGATGGTGTCTATCCCCTACAGCTTCCCCTGTTACATGTCAGACTTCCCCGTGCCTTTTTCACCTAGACTAAATTTTTCTCTTGATACAACTTCCTTTAAAAGCTTGACTAGATTCTCTAGATTGTCTCTCACAGCCATGTAATAGAGAAGGCCTAAACTGAAAAGCTTTGCTGAGTTGTGGGGTTGTGAGTTTGCTGAGTTGTGTCTCCAGCTACTGTTTATTATCAGTTTCACTTACATTTTTACCACCACAGGTGCAGCTTAATTCCCATACACATTCTCATTTTGTGTGAAAGTGAGTTATTGCTTAGAAGTCTGTTAGGATATAACTGGTCCATCTGGAGAACTTTTTTGAGAAGCAGCTTCTCAGCTTTTACTCAGCTTGACAGTATCTCTGTTGTTGCAATGGAAGGATCAGGAAGAGGGTGAGGAAACAACCCTTTCACAGAAAGCAGAGTAGTTTATGAACAGTTGTGGGAAAGGCAAAAATATTCTGAATTTTTTCAGATAGTCTTAAATATAGACCAGAGAGAGGGTATAAGGAATGGCAATAAGGAATAATGTGTTTGTGAAACACCTCAACAAGAATGCTCAAAAAGATAGAGAAAAAGAAAAGATAGAAATTTTTTTGGTGGGAGGATTATCCTCTGGTTAAGGGAAGGGACTAAAAGTCAGAGGTTTAAGGTGTCAAAAGCTAGTAATACCACTATAGACACAACATTCTCTGTACATTAACACAAGAGGTTTCTGATAGGGCTGTCAATCACGCTTAACTCAAAAAGAAATTAATCACAATTAATCAGTTTTAATCACACTGCTAAGGAGTAGAATACCAATTGAAATTTAGTATTTTTGGATTTTTTTTCTACATTTTCAAATATATTCATTTCAATTACAACACAGAATACAGTGTAACTCACTCATTTTTACAGTGCAAATATCTGTAATAAAAGAAAAGTATTTTTCAATTAATCTCTTTATCGTGAAAGTGCAACTTACAAATATAGTTTTGTCACATAACTGCACTCAAAAACAAAACAATGTACAACTTTAGAGCCTACAAGTCCACTTAGTCCTACTTGTTCAGCAATCGTTAAGACAAAAAAGTTTGTTTATATTTATGGGAGATAATGCTGCCCACTTATTTACAGCATCTCCAGAAAGTGATAACAGGAGTTTGCATGGCGCTTTTGTAGCTGGCATTGCAAGATATTTACATGCCAGATGCGCTAAACATTCATATGGCCCTTCATGTTTCAGCCACCATTCCAGAGGACATGCTTCCATGCCAATGATGCTCGTTAAAAAAATAATGCGTTAATTAAATTTGTGACTGAACTCCTGGGGGGAGAATTGTATGCCTCCTCCTCTGTTTTACCCGCATTCTGCCATATATTTCATGTTATAGCAGTCTCGGATGATGACCCAGCACATGTTGTTCATTTTAAGAACACTTTCACTGCAGATGTGACAAAACGCAAAGAAGGTACCAACGTGAGATTTCTAAAGATTGCTACAGCATTGGGCCCAAGGTTTAAGAATCTGAAGTGCCGTCCAAAATCTGAGGGCTATGAGGTGTGGCGCATGCTTTCAGATGTCTTAAAAGAGCAACAGTCCAGCTCGGAAACTACAGAACCCGAACCACCAAAAAAGAAAAATCCACCTTCTGCTGGTGGCATCAACTCAAATGACAAAAGTGAACATGCATCGGTTCACACTGCTTTGGATTGTTCTCGAGTAGAACCAGTCGTCAGCATGGACACATGTCCTCTGGAATGGTGGTTGAAGCATGAAGGGACATAGGAATCTTTAGCGCATCTGGCACATAAATAACTTGTGATGCCGGCTACAAAAGAGCCATGCGAATGCCTGTTCTCACTTTCTGGTGACGCTGTAAGCAAGAAGTTTCTGGGTAAGTTTAGAAGGGATACACAGCAGGTATATAGAAAAACAAACATCAGAATATGTGAATCTAAATATTCATTGAGGCAAGAGCACACTTGTGTTAAAGGTCTGCAGCTTTAGCACTACAGCTGGTCTGCATCATCCTCGCATCTGAGAGCATGACCACGGCCTACGTTGGGCCAAGGTCTGCTGGCATACATGCAAGACACCCTATGATTCTCTAGACCAAAGCAGAGACCCTCCTGCAGCAAGTCAAATTCTTAACAAAAACATGTGGTAAAAGGAATATGACAGTTGAAAATTGTTTATATACTGGGCAGCATACCGATAATACAAACCTCCCAAACAAGATTTACATTATGTAGTAGTGTGCCTTTGCTTTCTCTTATGACTAGGTAAGTAATAGCTCCTTGTTGATTATTCTGATTTCCTCCAGTCCTCCTGCCTCAAAAAAATAAATTCTAGTTTGTCAAATTAAAATGGGGCATATGAATATTCTTCTGCTTGTTCTTCATCTACTGTCTTTTTAATTAACATACGCCACTGACAGTTGACATCTATATTATAATGTAGACTTATATTTTAAATACTTTTAAATAAGATTACAGAAAAGGGATTTCACACAAACTTGTGGAAATATGGCCACTTATCAACCTGCACTTGAAGGGAGAGCAGATGAACATACAGTTCAAATAAGAAGTATAATGAAAGGGACAATACAGCTTCAAAAAAAAAATTGCTGTGGATGAGAAAAGATCAGAGTTGACCTATGGACATTAAAGAAAATATCCATAAGAACTTATCTGTATGTGTTTGAAGGTTATACAGCTTGTGATACAGCTTTTAATGTAGTATTGATTCACAATTTTCTGCTGCAGGAGATGAGTATGATATATGTGCCATTTGTCTGGATGAATATGAGGATGGAGACAAGCTCAGAATCCTTCCATGCTCTCATGGTAAGCAGCTGCATATTGGTTTGTAATATTTTAATTATAAGAGTTATTTAAAGAAAATATTTGTGTCCAAAACAGCAATGAATTTACTGATTTATAAAAGGTAGCCTCTCTAATATGGCCGAGAGTCTACATACAGAGTCTACAATGGGATTAAAAACAGACAATTTTGGCTTCTAAACAGTAACAAGAGAAGGATAATCATAATGAGAACACAACTAATCATTCAACCAATGAGTCCACCTTCCTTCAGTCAAATGCCCAGGAGAAAATATGGGCCTGACACTGGTGCCCTGAAGATCAGATTGTGTGTCGGTTCAGTGGAAAAGTGCATTCCAGAGTATGTTGCCACCAGTTCCCAGACATTTAAATCTAAGGACTGTTAGCTCAGCTGATCTCTACTGCCACAGCAACCTGGAGAGTGTGTCTGATGAGTAGCCTGGATATAAACCAATTTGCACCTGGAAGCCAGTGCTCTGCTTGGAGAGCTGCAATATGTAAGGTGTAATAGGTTCCCTGTGACCAGTTCTGCCTAACTGAGCCAGCCATGTTATGCAATCCAATCGAAAGGATTGCAAAGTCTAACCAGACACAGGTAAAAATAGGTATTTTTGGCTATCCACACCGACTAGAAATCCAGGAGCAATCAGGGGCCCAAAACCTCCCCCAAATTGTTAACATCTTGGACAAAGGTTGAACAAACCCTCTAACAAAAGGGTCAGGAACCATCCCTACTATATACTCTTATGATCCTTCCTTCAGTCCACTCGTCACATCTTGTCTGGACTGAGCCAGAGTCAGCCTGCTCTCAATGTTACACCCTCACCAGGCACTGCAAGAGTACCATCAGGTCAGATGAAAATGAGATATCTGATGACAGTGCAAGCTCAAACCATCTCACTGTCTCACATAGTGGCCTCACATACCCATTCTGCTCAGTGTGTGACTAAATAGGGTTTTGTAGAATTCCATACAAAAGAACCTTGAGGGCAGACAGACAGACAAATGACTGGGACTTCTCAGAAAGAAAGAACAGAAACATGGCATCTACCCTAGATGAGGGCCACAAAGTTAACCAAATCTTACTGTCAAAGGTTACTGACAGATGTAGAAATCATCATGAACACTTGTCCTAGGAAAACATGTTAATTACTATATGTTAAACATGACTTTATACATAGTATAGAAAGGGATACACCATGTTTAAAAATATTAGTTGATCATGGTTAACCGTAGAGTTCTTAACCAGCTAACACCTGTCCTGGTCCACACTTGGTGCTAGGTTGTGTTGAAGATCATGTTAATTAAGACATTTTCAAACGTGAATCATTTTCTCAGTTTAGATAAGGCCATTGAGATCAGTACAGTTGCTGTACTAAATCTAGCCCGAATACCAGACTAAGATCAAGGAGATTTGAGGACTCCAGTGAAAATAGCCTTGCCACAACCTTCTCAGGAAAAAAAAGATTTCCAGTATCAGAAACTTCTTGAGTAAAGGTCAAATCATTATTCACTTGAGGGAAGTGGATACTCTCCCTGCCCATAGGTTATACAAATACACTAGTTTAATACAAATAATAATAACCATTGTTATTATTCATTGTTCAGAGGCTCCTGTTAGGATCCAGGACCCCACTGTGCTAGGTGTTGTCCAAAGGTAGACATGACCCATATCCCAACTGGTTTATAGTAACCAACGTTCTCTGAAGAGGGTCTGAAGAGTTTCACTCACCGCAAGTGGCACCGCCTTGGGGCTCATCTGGAGATTAGCTCTTGAGCAGTCAGGTGTCCCCTCCTTTGCTTGCTCGCCCTGTGGTCTCTATCTGGACTCAGTTGCTCCCTACAGCTAGATGAGTGGTTCTGAAACTTTTGTACTGGTGACCCCTTTCACATAACAAGCCTCTGAGTGCACCCCCCCCCCATAAATTAAAAACCCACTTTTATATATAACACACCATTCTAAATGCTGGAAGCAAAGCGGAGTTTGGGATGGAGGCTGACAGCTCGTGACCGCCCCCATGTAATAACCTCATGACCCCCTGAGCTTTGAGAACCCCTGAGCTAGATCATTATATTCTCCCCTTCCAGGATATCAAAGTCCCACTGGACAAACTGCCTCAGGCAATCTTTTGATCCACTACCCAGTTTGTACTGCTTTTCCAGTGGCTGGTAAGGGAACCTGGACTACCCACTATTCAGGTTCCACTCTGGCCAGCAACCACAGTCTGCTTAAGCTCTGACCCTCTTGCTGTTTCTCTGGGCTCTTTTCTGCCTGCCTTCCTTCCTTATCTCCTAGCCCACCTCTGCATCACCACTGGAGCTTCCTCTGTTCCCTGTGGCTACTTCACTCCTTCTGGAGTTCTTGCCAGAGTCTATAATCCAAGGCAGGATCCCATGGCCTACTCTCCCCCTAGATCACTTCCACCTTGTACCTAGCCACAGCCACCTTCCCTTCTCTCTAGGGAGGGACTGCAGAGCTCCTCCCAACAGCCCCTTCCTGCCTTTTTAAAAGCTCAGCCTGCCCCAGCCAGCTGGCTTTCATCATCAGTTAATCTTTATTAGTCCCTGCCTCTCCTCCAGGTGCAGCCTATAAAGTTAAGTGGCCCATTTTTCCCAGTCAGGCATTGTGTGGGGTTGACACCCAATCACAAGGTCTTTTAAAATCAGCATTGTTTAACACAAAACTGTAACACAAAATTATAACTTAACAAGAGTAACCTCAGACTGTCATTTTTACTTAGCAACTGACATACCTGTTTTGTTTCCTGACAGCATATCATTGCAAGTGTGTGGACCCATGGCTGACTAAAACCAAGAAAACATGCCCTGTGTGTAAGCAGAAAGTGGTCCCTTCTCAAGGGGATTCAGACTCTGAAACAGACAGCAGTCAAGAAGAGAATGAAGTCTCTGAAAACACCCCTTTGCTTCGACCATTAGCTTCAGTTAGCACTCAGTCATTTGGGGCTTTATCAGAGTCTCATTCCCATCAAAACATGACTGAATCTTCAGAATATGAGGAAGACGACAATGAGGATATTGATAGTAGTGATGCAGAGGATGGAATGAATGAAGAGAGCGTAGTGGTTCAACTACAGCCCAATGATGAAAGGGAGCATAGGGTGGCAAATACAGTTTGAGCTTCAAGACTGCTAGTGATCAATCTCATAAGAACAAAACTGTTCATAAAGCTATACTTTACATACACTTATATAGGGAATACATTCTATTTGGTGGCCTCTTTGGTTACTTCAATAGATGCAGCTCTTCATGTAGTGTTCTATGGTTTGATCATATTACAGACAGATTTTTTTGGTTCAGTTATTCACATATTTATCTTTTCAAAATGAACAGTTTAACTGGACTTCACAATACTAATGAATAATACCAGGAGTCTCCATCAGTAGGGATATCACAGTAAACCAGAGACTCTACTTTAAATGTCAGTATCTTGTTGAAATGGGATATAGCCAAGAAAGTAGATTTTTTTCCCCGATTACAGCTTGTAGGCAAGATTGGCTTATACTGATAGCAATATTTATTAAACATATGGTAAGCGCTACCCCTCGAACCTAATCAAAAATGTATATGGTTCCTGTGTCTCTGGGGTTTTCCCAAAACTGCCACCACTACTGAAAGAAAGAGGTAGAACAGTTCAGTATTCTTTTAGCAAGCAGATCAAAAAGCAGGGAAACTGATGCTTTAATCTTGACAGCAGTGATTCTGCTACTTTTCCAAGTAATCCTGTTGAGCTTGCAAGAGCAGTTTAAGGTTGTGAAGGAAATTTCAGAATCAGTTAGGTTTAAAATAGCTCACACAAAAAGATTCATAATGAACATCTTATTAATCGGCCCCATTTGCTGATAGCAGCTAAACTAATTTTCTATAACAATAATGCAGGGGCTGGGAGTGACCAAAACAGCAAGGCAAGCAAAGCTGTATATAGAAATACTGAATTGTAGTAACTGTTCTATTGATCCTCACATCATATACCTCTAAATAAGGAGCATTTTATGCTGCATTAGTCTGCTAACCTATGTACATAGATAAATTGTTTTTTCAAGTATTTGATTTGAAAATGAGTGGTTATAAATATTTAACAGAACTCTGTACTTACCAGTGTATCATGAAAACCTAAATTATATATAATGTCATTATAACTGTGTATAATCAAAATGCAAAGATTTTTTATATGGCCTTGTATAAGGGGGATTTGAAAGAATGTTAATAAACATGTTTTCCACTTTAAGTACTAGCAGGAATTTATTAAACTGTCACATTGCATACATGCTGCCTTTTATTTATAATATAATTAAGGCCAAAGAATGATGGTAAGGTTATGTACTTAAAAAGAACCAGGAAACGCAAATGTTAGGGTTCCCATAACATTAACTCACCTACATTGCACCAAAGGTATAGCACAGGATACAAAAAACAGTATAGTGATCAACATTATGTGCACTGTAAGTGTGATAATGTTTCATAGAGAACTTTAACTTTTGTATCACTCCCTTGTTTAAATTTGTGATCTTAAAGCTGTACCGACGTAGATTTTTGGCATGTAATTTGTGTAATTTTCAGGAAAAAAAAAAGATGGAGAAAAGAAAGCCTATGCCATTAATCACTCCTACATCCCAGGCTGGCCCCTTAAAGCCAGCAGAGTCTATATTTGTGAATTGGTAACCAAATACCCAAAGCCTGGATTGAAGAGATTCCTGGTGAGGCCCCACTGCTTTCACAGCTTTGATGCACAGTGCAGTCACTCCTCCCTTGCCTACCACCTGGAAAAGGAAGTCATTTCTGCTGGAGAGGTGTATTAGTAGTTAGGGAAGGTTACTGCACACTACTGGAGGAAGTCAGACTTAACAGGTTGTGGGGGCATGGGAGGAGTTGTAGATGAACAATGGTGTCTCTCAGTCCCTCACACCCCTAGGCATCCCTGGTGAGGTCAAGCAGAATGTAAGGCTTATCCTGTATATCATCACCATGCACTCACCCAGATGCAATTTTTAAGTGTAAATGTTATTTTCACTTTCAAAGTAAGCCGTGCAGTTATTCTTCAGTAAAGTCCAGGCACACGCCTCGTTTGAAGACAGAGGTTCAGGAAAAATATAATTTAAAATGAACTGTCTTTTTTCCATGCAAAAAATTTAAAAGAGCTTAACAAACTCTTGCCTCAAACAGCTGGCGTGTAGTAGGCTGCCTGATTGGCTACCCCACCTGATTGGTTGGAAGAGTCACCACACTGGTTCCTTAGCTCAGCAGCAGTTCAATTGGCTGCTCAAAGCAATTAACTACAGTTGCATAGTAGCTGGTTGTTCCCAGCCCTGTTCCTGCCTTGCCTTGCCTTGCCTTGCCTTATGCCAAGTCCTGAATTTTGGCTCTGACCCTTGACTCTGGCAGCCAACTCCTGTTGTAACCACTGGCCATGACCTACCAGAGTCCTAGTCACCCACCAGTTAGACCAGGCTTATAGAACCTCCAAATGTGAGCAAAGGGATATTTTTTGGATGGAAGGTAGTGAAATTTTGTCTTAAACTCATGTAAGGACCAATGTTAACTCCAGTGTAGATATACCCATTCACTGATAGATCCTCCTCCCTTCAGAAGTAAGAGCAATCCAAATCTACAGCAAAGGAAAAGTATAGAGTTGTCTTCAAAGTTTTGAAATGTGATATACATGAAGCTAAACAATTCTACCACTCTGTTTATACTACCATGTACAGCTGGCTCCCATCTTTGATGAGCATTTGTTTAAATTATGCCTATCAAATCCAAAGCCAGCTCCAGTTGCCCTCAAAAAATAGAAGTTAATGGTTTAAGATATAGCTATATTTTGACTACTTGTTTAAAAAAGCATGTCAGCCTTCATGAAGTCATAAGTCATTCTTGAAGTTAATGTGGTAAAGTACATGTAAAGTTCATACATTCGAAAGCATTTGCAGCTGTTTCAGCACAAGATAGTGTAGGCATATTCTGCAACTATCTGAAGATTAATAGAACTATTTGTGTAGCCCAAGTATAAACAGCTCTTTACAAAAGCCTAGCAAGGGGTCTGTTTCGGTTAAGGTGACCAGATGTCCCAATTTTATAGGGCCAGTCCCGATATTTGGGAATTTTTCTTATATAGGCATCTATTACCTCTCACCCCGTCCTGATTTTTCACACTTTCTATCTGGTCACCCTAGTTTCGGTGGCTCCTGGAATGAGAGAAAGCAAAAGGACAGGAGGGGATAGGTCCCATGAGATTTCCAGTCCCCCCAGAACTTATAGGGTAAGCTTGAGGTCTCGTAGGATTTGGCATGTAATTTGGACCCATAAGATCTTGCAGGAACAAGTGCAAGATTTGGAGCCATAGGCTCAGAGCCACTTCCTTCTTGTTTGCTGGTTTCCAGCAGTCAATCCACCCTTCATCTGGGGTAGCCTCTGTGGGGTCTGGCACTTCCTCCTTCTACTTACTGCAGATGGGCCAGCAGCTGTGCGAGGTGGCAGGACCAATCCCGGCTGGCTTTACCTTAAAGTGATTAACTTTTGAGACTACCCATGTGGAGCTGTTCAGGGGGCATGTCCTGGGCCATGGTAAGGGCTGCCTGCTCTCCCCTCTGGGCCCTGTGGGAGTTAGGAGCCCTGGTGGGGTATTCTGGCTACCTCGGGCTGTGGGCCATGCCCATGAGGGGCTGTTTGCTGCCTTGCAGGACTTGAATTGGTGGCGGCAGCAGCTGTTGGATGTATGCTTCACTCCAGCGGGACGCTGCCCCAGGAGCGAGTCCCATGTGCCCTCCTGGCTGCAGGGTGGAATTCACCTGGTTATTCTGCCTTTTTGTTCTAATCTAGTTGGTTCTTACCCTGGGCCCATTACTGCTGCAGTGGGGCAGTGGTGGATGGATTGATTATCCTGGTCTGGGACTAACATGCCCTGGCTTGTTCCTTGCTCCTGGTACAGAGCCCCTTTCTGTGTGAGCATTCCCCATACTCAAGGTCTCCCCTTAATCGCTTGTGCGGCCCTAGCCATACTTGCAGCCTAAATCTAACTTACATAGAAACTGGCACTGTTGGAAACCTCCAGTCACTGGCAATAGCTGGTATTTCCAGGGTTGGTCCTGCTGGTGACTTGGTCCCTCTGAGCTGTAGCCAGCAAGACTGATACAATCAGACGCTTAGTGAGGACTCTCCATTTCCACTAGAAATATAGACTTGAGATCCTTTCCTACAGCAGTTTAATGGGTTAAAGGTCTGCTTTAAACTGATGCACTTTAGTTAGAGGTTTACACACTTATGTAGTTACAACATTAGGGCAAACATCCTTAAGATAGTTAGGCCCTTAGACTGCAGAGCATAGTGTGTTCATAACAGTCCACTGAGTTCTCGTGAACTTGGGTGTTCGTTCCCATAACTCCTGCAACACTTACAGCATGAAGGTTATAAAAGCTGCTCCCCTGCCCTGTCCCCACCCTCCCACAAACAAACAACAATAACAAAAAAGTGAGCCTGTTTCCTCTTTATCTCTGCTCCTCCTGCAAGAGTACAAGAGTCTTTGTCCATGAGAATGCATCCTTTTAAATTCTAATTTATAAGCTGCAGGAAGACAATCCTCTGCCATTGGAAGGCAAATGACTACTCCCACCACACCTTGCTGAGCTCTCACCCCTCCTAATGGAAGCCAAGACAATGGTGTAGGAGTAGATCATCTGGTGAAAGATCTAGAAAAGCCCTGTGACCCATGCATTGAGCAAACACTGGATGAGATGTGGGAAGGGTTATGTGAGGCTGTGCAGAACTGATCTGGTTGTTAGCTTAATTCAGTGTGTGAAATGTCTCAGCAGAAACATTCCCTTACTTTCCCCTCCAGTGTACCCTTGCTTACAGAGCTAAAGCAACTCTGCTTGTAAAGTAAGGCGCCACCTCTTTGCTAGAATCTCTGCCATGTTGGGGATATGGATAAACAGGGTAGCCCCAATGTTCTGTCCCTCTGTGCTCATGAAACTGTGCCATGTCCCCAACGCAGGATTCAGCCTTCAGCTTTGCATGGCGGCAGTCTGGTCTGTTAAATGGGAGAATCCAATGGCAGCTCTGCTGACCCCCCTGGCCTAACTGGAGCTCTAAGAAAAGGCTGTAGTGTAGGTGGGAGCTTAAGCCTCTTTGCCAGCCAATGCCTGGATTTAAACATTTTATTAAAGCCAATGTTAAAAAAGATTATATAATACATAGATTGAGAAAAGATTGTCTGTACATCTGGGCATAGTGCTGAGATTATCCGCAAATACAAAGTTTGTTTTTAAACTCATAAGATACATATAGTGCATAATCAGCAATAACCCAAATTTAGGTGAATGAATTTCAGAATACAGTTTAGATATTTAGCCTCCGTGCATTCGGGTACATTACTCATGAAAAAAGCTAAACAGAGAGTTGGTGGCGGAAAGCAAAATATATCAATGAGTGAAAATTGTCCCTAAGTAATTGAGAATTTAGGATAGGTTGTCCATTTAGAGAAAAAACAGTCCATCAGGAAAGTATTTGAGTTACTTTTCTGACTGCGCTTATTACACTGCCGTACAGTATGTCCATCTCTGTGCTTGCATACCAGTCCTGCTCAAGCACATCAATCAGTGACAGTGCAGGATTCTTCCATGGATGTTTCATGGAACCACAGACTGACTACAGTGTGAATGCACCACTTATGTGCTGGAAGACCTGAACATTAATTCCCAGATTCCTGAATGGGGGAAATGGCTCAACACTGGAATTTCTTCCATGTCTCTCTCCCTGTGCCCTCAAGTGGGCATGGGGAGTGCAGCTCAGGTGCTGAGCTAAGCAGAGCCCCTCTTACCCCAAATGGCCCATGCTTGTGCAAGGTGCATTGTGCTCTGAACATAGGCTTGTATGTCTCTGTCCTCCCTGACAGGAAATGGAATGCACTTAAATCATTCTAGCAAGAGTGGAGTTAAGGGAAGGACACCAGGGCTTATTGTGCCTCATGTCTCACCCACTGCCCTGTAGAAGAGAGAGATTTCCCTTCCTAGCATGGAGCACAGCAGCCCTTTACAGGAAGGGGAAGGAGTGACTTCACCTGCATGGAATCCTTAATGTGACGAAGGCCTTCTCTTCTGTCTAGCGATAATTAACACTAACCAAACAGAAATCTGCACACAATATTCATTTCACAGTCAAGAATGTGCCTGGGCTTAACAGCAGCATAGCTAATGCTCTCTGGATTGCAAGTCAACAGATTCAGAGCTCTAGCACTGGAGGCCAAGGAAGTGCCAGAACAGATGTCAACAGTCCTATGGAATCTTGGTTGCTAGAAGCTGCATCAGCAGCCAAGGGAGCACTTACACTGCACACTTTTTTAGCTTACACAATGGTGTATAAGGAGTTTATGGGGGGAGTGAGGGGGTCTACCTATACCAGACCCCCAAATCTGGTGGTTTGTGGTCTTGCTATAGCTAACTGGTTATCCAGGGTGGCCTTTCACTGTAAGTCTGGGGGTCATCTGAACTCCCTGTTGGGGATTCATTGTTTGCAGGAAGGGGGAGAGTTGGGCCTGACTGCTGGGATGCAGAGCAGTATCAGAAAGCCAGTGACCTTGCAGGTTCTGAGGCACTTAATTGAGGTTCTTCCTCAGGCCTACCCTTCAGGGGATGAGGCTGTACTCTTCAAGGCAAGTCGCTGTGTTAGTTTTCTTCAGGGGTCATCTGGGCCAGTGAGTTGTTTCCTTCAAGCAAAGGAGACTCTTTGGGGTGGGCTTTCATACTACAGGACATGTAGTGGGATGGTGACTTTCTAGGGCTCAGGTCCACAGCTCAAAAACCAATCGAATTGGGGTTGGTGAGGCTGTTGCTCTGCCCTGCTTTGTCAGGTATCTGTGTCCTTACAGGTGCTGCAGGCATATGTGGCTCAGAGGTCACCTGGGGAAAGTCCCATTCCTTCCGAACCAAATTCCACTTGTGGGCGTGTTTAGGAAGGGGCTGTCATTCTTGGGCTTGACACCAGGAAAGCATTGATCCCACTAATTCTGTATATGGGCCACAGCTATGGGCTATCCATTTGGGTTTGGATAGAGAGATCCAGGTTATAGGGCGCAGGTTGATCCAGGGCATATAAGTTGTGTGTGTGGCTGCCTCACAGGAGGCTGATACAGATGGTGAGCCATAAGGACCACAGGTTTTAACCAAGTCTGCTTCCTTCCCCAGGTCTATCATACAGAATGTATCATAGCATGCCTACAGCTGGCATGTGGGCACAGCATTGTGCACTAGGGTTACAGGAGAGTGTGTAATTCAAAAATGGCGTTGCACCTGAGCCTCAGGCTGGAAGCGATTTTGTTTTGGCACAGCAGATGGGGCATGCACTGGGGCCAGCTCATACCTCTCTTGCATGGGCTGGCACCCCATGAGGACATGCCTGACATCACTGTTACGCACTGAGGGCAGAATGACCTGGGAAGGCTAAGCAGGATCTTGGACTGCTGCTGGGCACGTTTCCTGGCATGGAGATAGCACGGTACTAGCTCACAGGGTTTAACAAACTGCAGTCCACCCACAAAAAAGGTGGACAGAGCCCCAAGGAAGACTAACTGGAAAGAATTCATATGGCTGGAGTCCCACGGTATCTCAGTTATCAGCCCAGAACTTTATTGAGAGGAAGGAGTGTACTTCCCTGAAACAGGATTGGCTGAACTTCTAGGTTGCCCGTGGGGGTGGAGGCAGTCAAGCTGATGCTGGCATCTCTTTGTGGCAGGTGCCCAGAGTAGGAAGTCGCTGACTTGGGCTCCAGATCCAAAATGGTAACACAGTGGGCAGCCTGAGGACACCTCCTTACAAAATGGGAGGGAGGGAATCATGTTTAACTCCCTGTGAGCAAATATAAACCAGGGGCTGGGTACTACTCCCAATGTGCTTGATAGCATTGCTGACTGAGGGGTCACAGTCCCCTCTTGCCTCAACTCCTGAAAGGGGGAGGTATGCCAGTGGAGGTGCCCAGAGACTGTCCTAGTATGATGATTGGCTTCCCCTGCACTGGAAGCAGTAAGAAATGGCAAAGGATCAATGGGATGCCAGTGACTGTACTGGGCTGACCCAGACAGAACCTTGGATGTAATTTGGCTAATGAAGTTGTGGCCTGCTTAAAACCCATACCATGTGTCCTTGCCTTCTTCCATGCAGTGAGCACTCCAGTAGACATTTTTTAAAAGCTTGCGCTCTTAAATAAAAAAAAAGACAAGAGAGATCAGGCAAAGGATATGGAGTGATTATTGGTGAACAAAGGGCAGGGAAGGTTTATGAAAGAAATGCGCGTGGAGGAGGACAGAAAGAGAATTTAGACAAGTACAATTGTAGGAACAAAAGGGAGCGTGAAGAGGAGGAAAGTGGAGATGTAAGTAAGGGCTTGAACAGGAAGTCAAACTTTCATCTGATGCAATCAAAGACTAGAAGCCAGTAAAAGGATCCAGGCAGAAGACCCAGTGATTTAGACAGCAACAGTGTTTTCGTTGGACAAGTCAATAATCAAGGTGAGATGATACCAAGTTATGGAGGAAGATTTTTAATAGGGAGAAAAGGGCAGGGAAAGGACACGGAGCGCACAAGGGTAGGAGATCAAAAGGGGTACCATCTAATAGAACTGTAATAATGGGGGACTTCAACTACCCTTAAAGAAGCTGGGGGAATGTCAAAAGTTGGACAATGTTTTTAAATGCAATTTCTTGATTCCGTAATCAATTGCTCCTTAGAGCAAGTTAGTCAAAAATAGCCTCCCCCTTCCTCTCCTCTGCTATAGGATTTAGACCTAAATAATACACAAGTTACTGCAAAAAATAAGTGTAGATGATACAGTAAGTAATTGACAATATAATAAAATGCAGCATCCTTAGGAGAGGAAAGTTACAAAAAAAACAAACCCCCAAACCCTAGTACAGTGACATTGAGTTTTAGAAAGGGGGATTTCGAAGCTTGTAAAAATAGCACTGAAGTCAAAAGCAAAGAGACATTCAAATCCTTTTGGCTTAGATACTATTTAAGGTAACATTTCTCAAAGTGTGAAGCATGCACCCTTAGGAGGCATGAAGGACTAGCCAAAGGGTGGAGTAAAGGGAAGCAAACATTAATAAAGTGAAGCAAGTGAAATCAGACTGAGTTTGTAGAGAACTTGAAACAATGGCTCTACAATTACCCCATTCATTTCACTGGGTGCCAATTCAGATGCCACTTATACTTTAATGTTAACATTAATTATTTCACTGTTCAACGCATCCCAGGAGAGGCATAGCATTATTTGAGGAGTAGTGCACACATGTAAGTTAAAATATGCAGGCCTTTAACAATACATTAGTAGGATTACAGGGAGGGGAGGAGCGACAAAACTGGTTCACTTTTCCAGAAAAGAGAGCGGGTTCAGATTTCAAAAGTTTGGGAAACAGATTTAAGGAAACAATGGAAAGTCTCAGATGGCGTGCATACCTCTGAACAAGGCAAGTAGTAACCCAGTATGGCTAAACAGAAAACTCAAGAGAGATCCTTCAGAAAATTGAAATCAATGCCTAGCAAAGACATTAAGAGTATAAATTAAGCAGGCAACATGCAAGGAGGAAGTTAGGAAGGCTACACCAGAATCTATAAAGTAAATAGCTAAAGATATGAAAACAAATAAATTTTTTAACAATGGAAGGAAGGATGTAGGAGTCCATGGTTCTGGTGGACAGCAAGGGATTAAGTGTGCACGTAAGGAGCATAAGTCACATTTAGCTTCTCTGTAGCATCCTTCTGTTCATTAAATTTCATTACAGAGGATATTGAAAAGATACCTACCCTTTTTGGTAATAAATGAGCTGGCTGAACTACTAATAAAACTATGAAATTTCCCATTAAAATCAGTAACTACAGTAGAGATGTGCATGCTACAAAATTACATGTGTTTTTTTTATTGAAGGTAAGGTAAGACTGGGAGCTATAAGTTAGTAAGATTTATTTCTGTACTTGGTATAATGGTTGGAACAGTAATAAATAGAACTATTAAAACACCTAGATTATTATGATAGGATAGGGAGTAAGTAGCAGGCTTTTATAAGGGGAAGTTGTTCCTTTCTAAATGTTCTTTGAACAGGTCAATAAACTGGATAAAGACTGGTCATTTAGAATTTCAGACAGCCTTTCACAAAATGTCTCATGTGGTTATTAATTAAAGCACTCATGGGGGGATGAGGCAAAGAACTAACATGGATAAGAAACTGGCTGAGACAGAAAAGAGAAAGAATTAGTCAATTTTTATCATGAAAGTTTAAGCAAGGGGAAGTCATAAGGTTCTGTATAGGACTAGTGATATTTAAGCTATTTATTAATGATCCAGAAAAAAGGAGCAAACAAAGTAGCAGCAAGGTTTGCAGACGATAGTTTAGGTTAGTCAAGACCAACCTACTCTGGAGGAATCCTAAGAAAGTGAAGGATGGAAGACACTATTACCCCATGAAATTCACTGGAGACAAATGCAAAGCAATGCACAATGAAAGGAATTATTTGCGCTAAATATACTCCTTACTAGGTTCTACACTAACATACTAGAAAAAAATTCTAGGCATGTGAACAACACAAATACCTCTGCTAAAATTTCAGCATGGGTCAAAAAAGGAAACAATGGATAATAAGGAATAGGATGAAGAATACTAAAAATAGGTTACGATATAAATGAATGGTACTCCCTCACCTGAAACACTATATTACATTTTGGTGACCCTGTCTCAAAAAACAGCAGAAATTGGAGTTCACAGACGAGCAATGAAACTGAGCATGAAATAGCTTCCTTATGCAGAGTGATTGCCAGTGAAGTGCAATAAGAGGGAATGCGGTAAAAGGTATACAAAAATGAATGTTATAGAGAAAGTAGTAGATGGAGCACTTTCATATAGTGTTCTTGTATTATGAGGGTGAATGAGACTGCAAATTTTAACAGAACAAAATATTATTCATACAATGCAAGAGTTATTCTGTGGAACCCTTTGCTACAAGATACCACTGACGTCAAGAGCTTAGGAGATTTTTAAAACAACAACGATTAAACATGTATATGGAAACATCCAGAGTTACAACAGGGAAAACAAAAACAAAACAAAAAAAATATTCTGGTGGAGACAATCCCTCAAGCTTTGAGGCATAAACCAGTCTTAGTGATTTTCCCTGCAACTAGGTTATTCCTTACCTGTCTATTGCAAGGTTTCTTCTGAAAGATCTGATAGTAGCTACTGTCACATATGTTGCTTCAATAGATAGATCACAGGACTGATCTAACAGATTGTTTCTTATTTTGGTGTTAAAGGAATATTCAAGACTCAAATCCTTAAAAAGTGGGGGAGAGGGTGTCTTTGTAGCATAGTGGAGTTGTCAGATACAAGAGGAAGTGGAGCTGAATTAGGAGGAAAGGAGAGACCAATGTTAGCAAGGTAAGAAAAAAAGTTAGGCAACAGTTAGAGATGCAAAATTTTTGTCAGGTGGAGTAAGATACAGGTCTCAATGGAGACAATGGGCTGAAAGTAAGGAGTAATCAAAAGGTAGACATGAGATAAAGATAAAAGTGAAAAAATAAGTGCCCCCTTTGACTAAGGATAGTCGTGGGGAAGTTACTACTTAACCTGGTGAGAGTACCCGTGGTGTGTCAGCAGCAGGCTCTATGGGTACACTGGCACTGTACAGCCCTGCAACTTTCTCGCTTAGGGGTGTGAAAAAACACCCCCCTGAGCACAGCAAGTTACAGGCCTGTAAAGCACCCATGTAAACAGTGCCCCAGAATGGCTCCCAGCGCTCTAAGCTAATCCCTCCTGGAGGTGGGGTACTGGGAGAGCACTCTCCCAGCGCTGGTGCACGACCACACTCGCACTTCAAAGCGTTGCTGCGGGAGCGCTCCCGTACAGAACAGAAGGGAGGGGGAAGATCGTTTAAGACAAGTAGTGGGACAAGACGGATGAGATTTTTCCAAGCACAGTTTAAGAGGAGTTATCTGGAATCTTAGGGCTTGTCTACACTGGCAATTTACAGCACTGCAACTTTCTCGCTCAAGGGTGTGAAAAAACACCCCTCTGAGCGCAAGTTTCAGCGCTGTAAAGCACCAGTGCTGGGAGTCTTGCTCTCAGGACTGGTAGCTACACATCTCATGGAGATGGTTTTGTTTTTTTTTTTTAAAAAAGAGTGCTGGGAGAGCTCTCTCCCAGCGCTCTGCCAAGACCACATAAGCCATGTTAAAGTGCTGCCGTTTTTAGACTAGCCCTGAGTTAAGATTAGGGTCTCATGGACTGCCTTTGTTTCCTTCCTTGGGTAGGTGTAGCCTAGTGAAGGAGAAGTTAAGTTTCAGGTGAACTTGCAGAGACAATTCCTATATCCTCAAAGTGCACCATGTTTAGAAGTAGCCATCATGCCCGTTACCAATGTAGCTGGTGTCCTGAGGACTGGCTGGCAGAATTTGTGCATGGTCATCAGTCAAGACCATCTGAAAGTCTTGCAGAGTTTGAAGCTGGTTAACTAGCTGGATGCTAAACCGTTTGACATGTTTTCTCCAAGAGCAGTGTGGATTTGTACAAAGAGGGTTAGTTCTTATACTAATGGAAACACTAGTACAGCACTGGTCACATCCAGCCTGTTTTAAAGGAGGGTAGGTTACAAAAAGTGTTCATTGCATTCACATACCATTGAGGAGGCTTGGGTAGAGAATGTTTAAACAGCAACCCTAACAGTAAAGAGAAACTGCCATGGGATTTGCTGGATTCGAGAAGTCAATAACACTAGTTTCCCTTAGTAAAAGTATCCCCTTCTGCCGTACAAGACTTAAAAGAAGCAAACATGAAGACTATTAGAGCTCCTGCTATGACTTAAGCTCGATAAGCAGTTAAATCAGTTTAGTATTCTAAACAGTCATTTTTACAGCAAAAGGACTAGTACATCAGTACAGTAATGCTGTTCCACAAGTTTATAATCCCTGCAGAGCTGAATTACATTTTGAGGCACACGCAAATACGAAGTTAGTGTAGTAAGCTACACGATGAAGTATATTGCTTCAGAAAAGTCTGGTGCATAAAAAAGTTACAAGAGTCTGATTTTATTTGGTTGGAATAAATTTATTTCGTCTGTAAACAAGGTGTTTAATAGTTATGGCATTTTTTGAAATGCATATTAAATCAGATGAGTTAGACTGTATCCCAGATGTAAAAGTGCAGGGAAAGAAATGGACAAATCAGCAACAAGAATTTGTTTAAATCTGTACATTATCCACAAGGCCCAAATAATAGAAGCAAATACTAGAATGTCCCTAAAGTAGTGCCATTCAAAAGAAATCCTTATAGTCAGTTAAAATCCATCTCACAATAGCAACAGTTCATTTTTTTTTTAAACAATAGTATGGCACAGAATACATATTAAAAAATTCATCACAAGACAGCCAAGTCAGTTATTCCAACCAATACCATCTCCCATTTATTCTTTTGTATACAGAGTTCTGCAGTTCTCTTTAAATGGACATACAAGTTAGTACCGTGCTTGAATGGACCGTCTGGTTACACATTTTAGATGACTAGTGCACGAGGCAGTTTACTCCAGAATTTCTGCAGCAAGAGCGTGGCAGGCAAAATGACTATTTCAAATTTGAAATGGTATCATTTTAACAATTTTAAGCTTATGAACTACCACCCCTCACACAAACATTGGTATTAGAGCAGCATGTTTCTTCACATTATCAGTTAAATCTGACAGAAAGATTGGAGTATAGGCTACCAGTATATAGCTGAAGGTGGCAGTTTTCCACAATGACCCTGTAGTTTCATATAAAACCCCAAGCTGCAAATTAAAAATTGGTCCTATGAAAAACTGAAATCGGACACACTCCAGATGGTTATGTTGGGATATCTAATGTCCATAATGGCAGCTTTTTATAATTCAACTACAGAACTGGAGCTGGCAAAAAAAAAAAAAAAAAAAGTGCCTGAACTATTGCAATGATGGAATGTCCCTAGGTATTCATTCAAGGACAGCGGTTGTAAGATCGTGAAGAAAACGCATCTACACTTTTTGATAGTTTTGCAGTTGCACCCATTAAGCAGCGTGTACTTCAGACACTATGAAGAGTTTTGTAAGTTTACAGTTAAGTGCAACAACAAAACTAATGAAACACAATAGCTTTTGAGTGCAAATTGGTTAAACAAACCAGGCACTGTATAAAAATAGGTGGAAGCAAACAAAACGTGGATGAAAGAGTGGACAGGGAGAGAAGTAAAGATATGCATGCACTCCCCCCCCCCCCCAACCATGCTCTACAAAAGGAAGACTAAATGAGCTGTGTAATTGCTCAAAGTGCTGAAGAGACATTGATCAAATTAGATTGTACAATCGGCACCTTGTGTTTAGTGTTTAAATTGTTTTAGTTGTCAATATCGTATTAATTGCTAAGACAAAGCAAAGCCTAGACTTGGCATTCTCCCCCTCCTAAAACATTTTTCAAGGTATCATGCACATTTTTATGCTGCAAAAATGGTGCCAGATATGGGACTTGGTTACATACAGTGGTTAACATACAAATGAACACGAGGGTAACTGGAATCATGATATTAGAAAAAAAAACAGATAAATAAAAAAAACAAAAAACATAAAACAACTACCATCTACAGTCTGGTAGCACTGTGAACATAACTGGTTGGTGATGAAGACAGTTGCTAGATGGATGGGGAGAGGCTGCTTAGATGTCAGACCTCCTCAGGTATAAAGCCAGTTCATATGCTTTCTTGTTCAGTGTCCCTCCATGGACACCTTCCTTTCCCATAACTATAACCAATGCTGGAGTACACAATGAAACAAAACAGAAATGAACAGAATTAAAGAAAAAAACACCTTTCCCCACCAACAAAGGGATACAAAGGAGACACAGGTTCATACCCCATCATCCTGCATTGCTAATAAAGTTTCCAGAATGTAAGGTTTAAAGCTCACTGCCAGGAAAGTTTAATAGCAATTTCCCCCTAATACTTAACAGTCTGCCTAGCAACTAGAACCCAGAGTCTCTCAAGTATTTTGCCATTGAGTATGCCTTCTTGTTCAATCCGCCTCCATGGACCCCTTCTTTGCCCATTACAAAGACCAAGACTGAAAGAGAAAAGAAAAAAAAAAAGAGGTTTTAAAGGAGTGTGTTAGACAAGGAAATAATGCAAGTTTTAATCGGATATTGCAATAAGTACACCAATTCAAGTTTTAATATTTGGATATTAAGTTGGCTTTACAAGAGCTTTCTAAAGTATAGATGTAGACAGGGTTGGGGGAGAGAATCCTCTGACTTCAGAGATGGAAAAGTTGTGTGCTAGCCATAAGACTTTGCAAAAAACCTGAACATATTATGTAACTGCTATTTAAAAGATAAAATGTATCATGGTGCATGTTATCATCTGACCTCTCTGACCAGGAAACCCTGGGTACATCTTATAAGGTAGACAATGTGAAGATGTTAAAAAGGAGAAAGACATAGCAGATTCTAGTATTTTTAGACTAGAGATTAAGTTCAAAGTGGTAACGTGTACATTGCAACTTTACCAAGTGTGTTTTGTTTGGAAGTTTATTGGTAAACTTTAAGTAACTTTTAAGTAGAAGTCTGTGTTTATGACACTACTGTAAAGTAAAGCAACAACGCAGTTCTGGGGGAAATGTTGAGTCCCTCCTTCCGTTATAGTGCAATTAGCTTTTTGTATGGAGTAAAGTAATTCTGAGCTGATTTTAAATCTAGTTTCCCCTTCCCCCCCCCCCACAGTAAACTGACTACAAAAATAATAATGTTGCTTTACTGGAAAGAGTTTCCTACAGAACTATAGTCAACAGAACATTACATGCCATGAGGCTTTATATGGTAACTGCCACCAGATGTCACTAGAACAGAGTACATGTAAACTTGGAAGGATTAAATGTTTTTTAAGTAAATGTTGGTAAATATCTATTTCACCATCCACAAAAGCCAGTGAAATACTATTTCCATCAATAAATTAAATTTACAGATGGACAAAGCAAGAAATATTATTTGACAATGAATTAAGAGTTTGATATGAGAATATTTACTTTGTATATTTTGATGCGATGTTGACAATTTGTTTTAACATTTATAATACTAATTTTTTGAATCTACTATTAAATAATTCTGTCTCCCCCCATTGTGTGACCCTCCCATAATTTTACACAACTGAACATTTAAATCAATAATTGAAAAAAAATGCTTCAAAGTAAACACTGAAATTATAAAAAATAAAAATCAAATTATGCCAAGCATAACTACATGTTACAAATTTTGCTTCACAAGAACACTGTCTCATCTTAATTGTGCTTTGAATTAGGACTGGTGAGACTGGAATCACTGTAATATAGATACATTGTGCCTACGTGTGGGTATACAGCAGAACATCACAAAGACCAGATCATAAGGGGACGTATCTTAAATAATGTAAACTTCAAAATAACTATAGCAAGCAATTATCTAGAATAGTGATACTATTTTCCTTATAAGGAAAGGAAGAAAATTAGTTACAGTCACGGCCCAAGCAGCACAGAAATCTTTACCTATTCCATTTGACCGTATTGTTAAAATACATGTAACATCTCCACAGCCTACATAAAAATACACAATACAGCAGTGTCTCTGTAGCTATATTTTGTTTATACATTGACCTTGGTCCCTAACATACTCAGTCTACAACAGCTAACAAAAGAATGCCTAGATAACGTCTTGGATGTCCTCATGTTGCTTGTACCCAGTGTTTTGAGAGAAGTTTCTTTTGGAATGGAGTCCAGCTCCTTCCAAGTAGGGTGTATTTTATAGAAGCTTAGATGAAATGCACAAGTAGTTAGACAAGCTTTATATAAATAGCCTGCAGCTACCCAATTGGACAGAGTTCATTCATTGCCCCAGAATCAGACTTCCAAGGTTCTCAGAGAATTGTTAAGAGTTAGTGTAAAACTTATGATTCAAACTAGGTAGTTCCATACAAGAAGTCTTTGTGGAAGAAATTTTAATAGAAGTCACTTTAGAGCAAATTTATGCTGAACAAAATATTTCAGTAGGATGTAATAACATCGACCATCATGATGACACTATGCTTTGGACTCCAAACATTTTAACTGCAATATACCTAATGCAAATGAGCGACAGACTACATTTAATCCAACTGATACACAGGCTACACTAGCTTGTTAAAATCTGTAGGCACAAGAAACCATTTGGTAAAGACAATTAAGTGCCTAACTGTGGTCATTCACCTAGGACTGCTAGATACGGATCTAGTCCTGGAAAATAGATAGACCACAATTACACCAAGATTGCATTGTGGAAATTTTAAAAAAATATTTTTATTCAGATTAAAGTAAGTAATTTAATGATTAGAGCTCAGTTTTGAAGGTTGCATTCTTGTTTTGATAAATTTAAATTTTTTGAAGAAAAAAAAAAAAAGGTTACAGCTTACCTCGACCAGCTCTGCCTACAGCAACATTGTATGTTGGCTCGCCACCATAACTCTTTGTCCTGATGTCCATTGTGCACTCACTATCAACATACAGGCTATCTCTGATCACAGAGCACTTCTTTGCACCAAGAGTCAGACCATTGGTGAAGAAACCCTCTCGGTCTTTTCCTACAATCATATCTATTTCTATGGGCTGTCAAAAAAGAAATTCAGTGTTACACAGCAAGCTCTCACAACTACCTTTCACAGAAGACATTGGATTTCATGTACTTTAAATGAAGTAGCTTACAGGTTAATTTCCACTCAAAAGAGACTTGTCACCAGCAAAAAGATTTGAAAGGGACACTCAAGTTTTCCTAAGACAAGACACTTTGGAATTGAGTGTTTTGTTATTCAGAGATATATTTTAATTAATTTAGTACCATTTTAAGTGAACACAAGTGCTACTTTGAGATATTTCAAATATTAACTGTACAGTTATAGATTAAGTCTGCAAGACTGATAAGGCCTAGAAGCTAGATTCCAGTAAGTCTTCTTTTTGAAGAAGGGAATGTGATATCATCAGGCATTTTGCTAACCACATGGCCATTTATTTTAGTAAGTGAATGAATCAGACTTTTGTTAATTGATAATGAGGTACCAAAAAGGCCTTCAGGACCGCATCCAGATAACTATGATGCAGGTGTTCCCCAGTGCCATTTGCCTCCTTAACAACAATTGGTGGGATATTAAACTCCTTCCAGGTCAGCTGCCACAGGTCTCTGAAAGGCCAAACAACAACTATGTTTCTAATACAAACTGTAGCCAAATTGATGATGTACAACAATGTTCAGCTGTGCCCTTTTCTAGGCAAGGAATGTTACATAATATCATGCCTAAGTTTCAATGACTCAGACAGTAAACTCAGAAACATAAAGCCATACCTCCAGTAAACGCATAGGTCTCACAGTACCCTAAAAAGTGGGGGAGGGGATCACAATGCTAAAGAGACCCCTCTGTGCAGAGGGAAATCGTGTTATCTAGTCCCTACAGGAGCCCAAGATAGGTTACATTTAGAAAGGTGTCAGACTACATTAGCCCCCCATGCTGTTTGCCCACAAAGTCTGTGCCCCCTTCCATAGGAGAGTCTCTCTGCAGCACTGCTTTCAGGATGGAGGAGAAGGTGGGGGTGGGGTGAAGGCAAGACAGGAGCAATATGCTTCCTAACGGCAAGAAAGCAAGTAAGGAGATGGAAGGCGTTGCCCTCCAGAACTGCACAGTCATAGCAGGCCCTGGCCATTTCCAATCACAAACCAGGACTCTGCAAGGCCACATCTTAACAAGGTACAAAGACACCTAGGGGAGGAGACTCAGTCAGCAGCTGGAAATCCTCAGGGCACCACTTATTTAACCATCTTCAGGTAAGGCAAGGCTGGTTGCAGGGCTGGTTTCCCCAGCGAGCGCGGCCTGTATGGCTACTCCCCACTGACATCACATCCTATGAAGGGGTATGATGAGGAGGGGGTACTGCTGTGGCCATGCAATGAGATCACTTAACTGTGGAGGTGCGGGGAGAAAGCTTTTATGCAGGAGAGCAGCCTTTGCATACCAAGGCTACCAGCAAAGAGGGGCCTAAGGAGAGAAAGGAGAACTGGCAAGCACAGGAGCCACGGGGGGGGGGGTAAATCCAACAGGACGTCACCACTTAGCCAAGCCCTCCTCTCCCTAGAGAAAGCAGTAACCCCAAATTCCCGTGCAGAAGACAGAGATCTAGAGGATGGATTTGCAGGGGAAAGGCACGTTTTGCTGCAGACTGATGCACATCATGACACAAGGTTATAATCAAAACATGCAATTTCACCACCACCCACAAATATCGGTATGGCCTAAAAGGGCTCCCAGTCTAAGTCAGTCTTCCCTGATCCGTAAAGGGTTTCCGAGCCCTTTACCTGGGAGATCTGAGCGGTGGGTGGGAAGGGGGCTGTGCTGCAGGAACGGGGATGATTAATACCTCTGAGGAGGACAGACGGGGAGGAAAGGACAGAGAGGAGGGGGGGGGGGGAATCAATGGCAGTGCGCCATCTTGGAGATGAAAAACATGTAGCCAGGGGCGAGGATTCACGAAAGCCTCCTACGCCGGGTACGTAAGTCGGTCCGCAGCAACGCGCCTGGGCGCAGGGAACCCTACGCCAAGCCTCTCCTGTGCCCGGCCTTTCTCTCCTCCTCCCTCCGCCGCATTGCCGGCTCCGGCTTAGCCCGCGCGACGGGCAGGTGCCCGCAGCACGCCGCCGGGGGCCCGGGCAGCAGGCGGGGGTGGTGAGCCGCAAGCCGCCGTCGAGAGCCGGGCCCGCTCCGCTGCCCTCGCCCAGCGCTCACATAACGGTCCCCGCTGGCCGGGAAAGCGGCAGACAAAACCCAGCAGCGCCCTGGGGAGCGCCCGGGCCCCTCACGCCGCCCGAGCTGCGCCCCACACGGCGCCCCGGGGGGAGGGGGGAGCTGCAGGTACCGCTGGCGGGGGCGGGACCCCCACTGGCGGCGCGGGGCTGCAGCCCGCGGGCGCCAGGAGCACACGGCGGCGGCTCTTTGCTGCATCACCCCCTCCCCTCGCCTCCCCCAGCGGCTCTCGCTCCGCGGCCCCCGGGCAGGGGCTAGAGCCGGGCCGGGCGGGAGGCTCGCAGCCGGCGCGGGGGCCGCGGCCCTTACCGTGATGTTCTGGAAGATGCCCCCGGCCGTGGCGGCCCAGACGTACTTGGCGTCGCAGTAGCCGACGATGGCGGCCTCCTGGCAGCAGCCATCGCACATCAGGTTGTCCACGTAGCTCTGCCAGCCGGCCATCGTCTTCGCCTGGCGCAGTCGGGCGGAGGAGCGGAGAGCGGCGGCGGTCTCACAGGCGCGCGCGAAGCGGCAGCCGAGCCCTGCAGCGAGCAGCGCGCGCCCGGCCACGGGGAGAGGAGAGGGGGTGGGGCCGCCTCCGCCGCGCTGCTGCTGCTCCCCCTCCCCTCAGCCGCGATGCTCCGAGCCGCCGCAGCAAGAGCAGCGGACTGGGGAGGGGTAGGGGGAGAACGCGCACCTGCTGCGCGGATCCCTCCGCCGCGCGACGGCCCCGGCGGAGGGATATGTTGGTGCGGCTGGGGAAGAATGCTGATGCGCAGAGCCGGGGAGATTGGCGCCGGCGGCAGCAGCGGCTGCGCTGGGCGATGCGGTGGTGGCGACTCGTGGCAGCTGCCTGCAAAGCACGGGAGTGGGGGCGCCCATCCCCCCCGCGCGCTCGCCAGGGGGGTCTGCCTGGCACGGCTCACACGACCCCTGAGCAGCCCGCCCAGCCTGCAGGGGCGTGGAGGAGAGTCACTGCGGCTGGTGGCTCGGAGCGCCCCCCTCCCCGGGCAGTGGTTTCCACTTTCCCCCTGCGCGGGGTGGTGGATGGCGAGCCTGGCACCCGGGTTGCGAACGGGTGGCAAAGGAGGAGAGAAGAGCCTTTTTGTGGCACGGATTGCGGTACTTGGGGGGTTGCTCTGAGGTCTCTCTCTGGGGGAGAGCTGAGCCTTGCCCGGGGGGCAGCAGGGATCGGTGTGTCTTGCGTTATCTTTGTTTCAGACTGGACAACAAACCTGCCTGGAATCCCAAACATGCTTCTTGGGATTATGGACCAGATTCTTGTTTCAGCTGTTAACCTCGTGCGTATGAGTAACCCAGTGGATTTACAGCAGTGTAACAGCGCATAATTTAACCTCTATATTTAGTCATTGAGGGAAAGTAGATCATTATTAGTTAAACTGTGAATGAAGTAATTGCAAGCTCAAGACAGTTGCAGTGATGATCTCTGCCTATTACGGAGTACACTGGTTTTAACATAAAATGTGGGGTTTGAAGTTCACCTATCTCAACTTTTGCCTGTTATCACAAAACCAAAGGATGTGTGAGTGGATTACATGTAAGGATGATGAAAGCTAAATTATTACCTTTTTATTTTGTTATATTTATCTGAGGTTGCTTGTTTCTTATCTTAAGTCTTTTGAAAAACTCAACTCTTAGTCTAGGTGAGATTTCAAAGAGTATATTTTATGCCATAAGAAACGTTGAGGAAACATTTTATTTGGAAACATGCATATTATAGAGTCGTGTACCCACTCCAGAGTTAAGGTTTCAACTGAGTTTGTATTATAAGCTCAATTTTTGCTATCACCCCCAAAATAAAGGGACATCCCCAAATAAAGTAGTAGTCCCTTTACAATCTATAGGTTAGATCTGGAGCAGAGGTACAATTTTTCTATCAAATTTGAAGTGAATTAGGCAAGAGGTTCCTGAATTATAGCTATTTTAACTTGTCTCAACTTAAAAAAAAAAATCTTGTCTGATATTCACCAAAGATGCATCTGCATAGTGGTACCAGTGGTGTAAACTAGTGTACACCCCATGCAGGTGTGCCCCCATCTGGTGCCCATGCTCTGTCTGCCCTAGAGTTTGCAGCATTGGTAGCACTAGTGAAGCTGCATTTTTACTGAAAAATAGGTAAGAGGAAACGGGACCCCCCCTCCCAAAAAAAAAGGGCAGCTAAAAATGTAGTTTACTAAACTAATCTGTTTGAGGTCAAGTCACAGGACAAGAAAGAAGACATCTCTAATACTTTTTTGTGAGATCTTACTTTGATAAGGGAGAGCGGAAGACAGAAAAGTAAGTTTAATGGTTTCATGTGTGACTTTTTGGGGAGAAAAGATGCATCCCTGCAATGCTGCCCTTTATAACCCCCCACATGCCCACACCCACATCTGCTAGCTCCTGTACCTCCTGTTGATTTCCTAAGGAACTCACATCTTGTGGAGAAATGGGGAAGAGCATGGAAGTGGAGGGAAGGTGTAACACTTGGGAAGGAATGGGGGGAAGCAAGAAAGGAGGAAAAGAAGAAACTACTTATGGACTATAAACAGCAAGGAGTATAAGACAAAGTTTAGAATAGTAAAACAAAAACAAAAAAAAAACCCAGAACTACAGTTCATTGGAATTTGAAGTGAATTTTGTTTGTTGCTGGGTGGTGGTTTTTTTACACTTATTGCTGCATTGTCATCGATTAAAGCACTTTCTAAAGGGTGCATCCAAAATGGAAGAAAGTTCAAAACTAAAAAGTCTCATGCATGAGAATAATATACTAGAGGACCTGGTGGAAGCTTTGCATATTTCTTTGACCAGTGCAGTAGCCTTCTCAACATATGATATGACTGTGGAATGCGGTGGGTTATTGTCCTCCTCTCTGATTTACTTCCACAATATAGTCTGTCTCATATTCATCTTTTAATAGTGTCCTTGGCAGTTTTTTCTCTTTCCTCTAAGAGTGGCAATTACAAACATGAACTGTGATTTTGGTATGTCTGTGTTCTCTCTATGTATTACCTTAACTCTTTCTTGTTATTCTACACATGCCATGCTTTTTTTTCCAGGTAGCTAAATTATGGGCAAAGGGTTGGTAGGATGACTTCCTAGGATCTGTGGAATATTATTGATACTTTTGGTAGAAAAGTGTGGAAGGCTGAGGACAACTTTATCCTTGTGAAACATGCAGCATTGCTCTTCTATGGAGATGGTGCTCAGTTCTGCAGTTTTCCTAGATGAGGTGATGGAAACAGAGGGCAGTAGGCAGAGACAGAAACACAGCAACAGCTAAAGAGTGCCCAGCAAAGCAGACAGAAGCACATAGTCAGCAATCCACAGCCCACCAAACAGACAGCAGAACCCAGGAGGATGCCTGAGACACACATCATGGCTGAGCTGAATCCTAAAGGACATCTGAGCCCCATCAAGCAGGAGTAACCAACTTTGCCAACATATTTGCCACTGATTAGTGGAGTTAACTCAAGCAAAGGCAGATTAATCTCCTGTTGATATAGTAAGATTTATGTGTTGACCATGACCATATATCAAAATGGTGGGATCCCCATTTTGTTACACTAACATCTGTTTTTAATATTTTCCCTTTGTGATGTTATAAAGGGCAAGTTCAGGTTCCTTCTGAGTTTCTGTTGGAGAAGCAGTTTCTTCAATGTGTTCCTGAAAAACTTCAGGAATGTTGAGATGGACTGAACAACTGTTTCATCTGGTTTAGATTTCTAATTTTGGTGAGCTTCCCTTAAAATAGGATGACTTTGCTTCTTTAGTATTTGTTAGGACTTTTAGGTGTAATGGGGATTAAGTGGGTATGAGGTTGCTTTTTATGTAATTTACTATGAAGCTGTGATTCTCAAAAACAGGGATTATGCTGGCTGTAGCCTCTTTCATATTCCTTCTTTGACTCACCTTTATCAAGGTCAAAAATGTAATAACTGAATCCCTCTTGTCCAAAATGATCAAAACCTTGATGCACTCTGTGATAGATAACCTGAACAATAGCAAATCCCATGGAAGCTGAAATTTTTGTTGCTGTGCGGAAGAAAAGGAGCTCTGGATTTGTTGTAAACATATGGATTACATTCCATTTTAGACATTTATGGAGAGAGCTTATTTTGCTTCTTATATTTCAAATCACAACCATTTTATTTCTAAACAATCTTTCCCCACTGAATTTTCCTCAGCCGAGAGCTGTTTGCCTTGTGTATTTTCAAACCAGCTGTGGAGCCAAAAATGCCTGCATGTTCCTGCATTTTCTGATGAATGATGGGATCTAAATTTCCTTTTGGATTTTTTAAATTTATTTATGCTATTTGTTGGTGTTTAGATTTTTATTCCTGAGTCCGCCCTGGGGGAAGGAGGAAGGGGAAAGGTCTGTCTTTTCTGTTTGATAGAATCCTTCAATTTTGAGAGTTGGAAGCTGTCATTCAGGAACAGAGCCCCATCCTGTCCAGGCTGAAGTCTTTCGTGCTTGATGTTAGGGCTGTTGGGCTCATTTTCTGGAGCTGGACCAAGGTGTGTTTTTCTGCAGCCCAGGTGACTAGAAGCAGATGAGATTCCAGATTGCTTCCTTTTAGCAATTTAAACACAGAAGTGGACATTTTCTTACCCTTTCAGGAAAGGGCCAAATTGGCTAAGCTTTGACTTACCTTCTCAATGGGATACACCTCATCATCATCCTTTGAGTGGTTAGAGGTGGGCTTCACATGGATAGAGGGTTGCCTGGTGCACACACTGGGGTGGTTGTTGTATGAATAGAAACCTCAGATTCCAAGGGTGTTAGTAAAGAACTACAGAATGAACCTCCTACCTGGAACTCTCTCACTTTATTAGGGCCAGATATGTTTAAGAGGAACTTCTCTTGAACAGGAAGACCAAGAACTCTATCAGCTGAATTTATCTCCACAGTGGTCTGAACCAGAGCAGTGGCACCTAACATCCTCTTGTGGTTCAGCCTATGTAGAGGCTCAGCTGTCATTGCCAGCTAGGAGACAGGTTGGGCTCAAGGGAGCCATTGCTACTTTGGCAGCCATCTTGGTGCCTCTTTGGCCAGAGATGGGGAAATTCAGCCACACTGACATTTTTGCTCTAAAAGGCTACATACGGTATTTTCTCAAAGGGCATTATATTTTTTGAGGTATTCGAGAAGTATAATCCCTGCTGGTGTGTCCATGAAGGAGACTCTCACTGAAAGCACTTAGTCTTCACTGCCCTTCCTCTTAGAGGCATGACATATTGGCTCAACGACGCACGGTGGCTGAGGTCCAGAGGGGCTCCTGGTGACTGACAGCTCAGTCTGTCTCATCCCCTAATGTCCATAAGTACTGGACCACCATGAGAATGTTAAAATTCCAGTGACAATTAGAATATTACCAATCTTGTCACTAAAACTAGCTGTTTGTAACTTCATGTATTTCTTCATTGATGGACCAAATACTATTTCAGTGGGGTTACATAGGGATGTAAACGAGTGCAGAATTTGGCTACTACTTATTGTTTATGTAGCACTTCATATTTTCAAAGCACCACATTCCACAGTGATGCTCAGATACCAGGCTGACGGAGGTCCAGGGAAGAGCGTGAACCTTAGCTCTCCAAAGCCCTGTAACAGTTGTCATCACAGTCAAGTGTGGTATCAGTGTATGAGGAGGGAGCGCAACTGAACATCAACAAAACAATGACACTGACTATACACAAAGTGCAGTCAAATATACAAAGTAAATTAATAGGAAACAAAATGTTTCCCCTTCCCCCAGTTTCTTTCAGTTTTTGTAATCTAAGGTAACTGTAGTAGGTACAGACTTTTCACATAGAAATATGATTTTCAAATTGATGGTGCCCCTATATTTTGCAAATGAAAGCGTAAACTCTGTAGAAACCACAGATACAAGAAGTCTATGGGGATACCCTGAAACTACAGAAAGCGGGAAATCCCACACTTGTGGATTTCTAGTGCCTTGACTATTGCTATTCATTTTAACACATTTAAACCAACAAATCTTGTTTGATGCATTATTCTCTTCCAGTTGGCAATTAAACTTAGTCATTTCATGTGTTACTTTTGATACTTCCTTTGTAAACCACATCGTGTTTCCTGTGACAATCTGTGTGCTTTACCACAAGTGCTTTCGGAAGTAGAGAGGGTGAAACTGATTTAGCGCTTCTGTGAATTAACAGTTTCAGTTGTGGTGAATAAAACCCCAGGAGCAAGAAAAACGCCACCAGATTCTAAGGGCTTGTCTATACAGTGTAGCAATGTGCACTACGGACCAATTAACATACAATATATTGGTGCACTTTAGAAATCACACCCCATAGTATAAATTACCCCACCATGTAGATAAACCCTAAGCTTTTGTTTAACCTCCCTTCCCACCGCCACCACCAAACCCTACATTTCTAGCCCTCTTGGTTATGAATTTAACCTTCCAAATACAAAGTCGCTGCAGAGATGTCTTCCTGAGTCTACAGAGAGCCTGAAACAATGACTTTGAGGTATGAACTTCCCCACTCTGATCAGCCATCTGTGGGAGACTTTACATGTCATCACTATTTCATCACAAATTATTTTAATGGATGGAATGGGGAAGTCAGTGAGAGTGAATCTCTGGGGTAAAAAGTGAGCTGCTGCAGGTAAGGAAATGCAGAGAAAGAAGCGAGGATACACACACAGATAGAGAAGGAGGATGGAACACAGAAGGAGATGCAGAAGGGCAGACAGAGCAGGGGTCTTCCATGGAAGCATATTTTTCCATTGAGTGTTGCTCAGCATGACTTAACTGATAACTAACAGTTCTGTTATTTGTGTAAGCCTCCCATTGACATCAGTGAGAACTTAAAGAGAACTGTTTTTGACTTGCCTAAGGCTTCATTTCCATTTTCTATGAAAGTCCACTGGCATTTTAAATGGAGCTTTCTAATGGTCCATTATGTTTTGCAGTTTTTGTGCCCCTTTGGTATATGTAAATGGAAACAGTATCACATTCTGAGTGCAGTGCTCTATCATCAGGTGACTGTGTCACTCTTCCAGGTTTAATGCTGATCAAAATATCAGCAGCATCTTTCTGGCAGATCATACGCTTGTCATAGTCTATGTCCAGCTTTGGTCTTCTGAGTCATGTCATGTTCCTATTATTAAGTTGGCAGGGCTTTATGTTTTTCTTTCTGACATTTACTTTATGTAATCATTATTAGACTGTTTGCTGCTGCTCATTTCTTTTACCGTCTGCTGGATAACTTGCCAGTGAACTTAGTTTTGTTAGAACTTTATTGCATTTTATTTTCTAAATAAATCTCTTAGCCAAAATATCTAAAAATCTGACTGTCTTGGTCATTTCCTTTGCTGATAGTAAAATATTCTGCTGTTAGTCCTGCCACTTCTTAATACTTGTTAAATTGTTATAGGATTTTTGGATTATAGAACCATATCAATATTTATCTCTTTATAAAATTGCCAAGCAAAAGTCTTAAGATGGATTTAAGGTTGCATTTTAGAAATCCAGGAAATTTAATTCCCAAACAAAAGCACTAACTTGAACTCAAATAACAACCATAACTTTAATTCTGCTCCATACAGCTGCAAGCATATGGTATTCTCAGAATGAAGCAGAAAATATTGCACACTTCTCTTTTCTATGTTTAGTCTGTCAGTTTTTGGCATTTAGTAGTAAATTACTCTCTAGTCCCAAAATATCAAGTTCTAGCTCTGTCTAGTAGTGGAATGGCCTGCCCCACTCTGCAAAGCATGATTGGTACAGCAGTTTATATCAAACAAAATTTTGGTACACTGAAAAGGCTACTTAGTCTGGAAGAATGATTTCTACCACCACTGCCAAATGCAGGGTCTCTTAAGAAGAGGGATGAACCCATTAGTGAAAAACAGTTCTGTCTAGAATCATCTGCATACAATCACCAAAGAAGGACAAAGAAAAATTAAATCAGACAATGAATGCTCATTAGAAAAGGCGTCAGTTTTAAATTCTACTACTACTGAATTGAAGTGTAGCAGCAACAATGGTGAGGATGAAAGGAAACAGTAAAAAACACAGAGGAACAGGGAAAAGATGAATGGAAGAAAGGAGGAAAAAATGGCATAATGAGAAGTGTCCATTTCTTGTATAATATTTTCTAGTTATTTTTATTTGTACTGTCCCACTGAAACTCAGGAAACAGAAGACTTTCTCTATCGTATTTAAACCTCACAAAACTATTATCCATAATGAAAAAACAGCATACAGAAAAATGTATGGATAAGTATTTCAACACAGTATAATTGATTAATCAAGTAATTCTACCTTGGTACCTATCGTTCACAGACATTTCTTCTTAGACCCAGATTCAGGTACTCGGATACTTATTTTAGTAGTATCTTCCCCCACAGATTGTCCCATTAATCACAGAGTACATTATTAATCAACATGAACAAGGGTTAGCAGAATCTGAGATTTTTACAGTCTTAGCCCTTGCCTTCACGTAAAGAAGAAGTGCTGTAGCTGCTTTAATGAGGACAATACTATGCCAACGGGAGAGCTTCTCCCATCAGTGTAGTTAATCCACCTCCCTGAAAGGCGGTAGCATTGTCTACACGGGAGGTTAGGTCGGTATAATTACATTGCTCAGCGGTCTGGATTTTTACACCCTTGAGCAACGTAGTTAGGCTGATATAGGTCTGTAGTGTAGATCTGGCCTGAGGTTGTATAGCCCTCAAAGCAGGGACCATGTTTACTTCTGTTTGTACCACCTGGTATGGTCCTAGTTGGGGGTCTCTTGTCAGGGCACTATTGTATGATAAGAATAATCTTCTAGTTATGGCTCTGTTCACACTCCCATCCCTCCTCCTAAATTCTTCATCCAGAAATTTGAAGTGCACTGAGTGACCAGATTTTATTTAGATCTAAATCCTATGGATCCTTTCTCCTTCATTGCACACTTTATAAAGTCTGCATCTGTCCATTTGCACTTTTGTGATTTAAACTAATATACGCTTTCTAGAGCGTGTATTTTCCAGTGCATGTTTGGATGTGCAGAGAATGAGGGAGGGATCTGCAGCAGCCTATCTTCGCTCTGAATAATGCTAAAACACACACCAAAAGCTCCTGACTCCTTTATATCAAAACCAAATGTCATTGAAATGCTCAAAGGCATTTCTCCTTGATGAGGGCCATCTCTGTGCTAAATTTCAGCTTTCTGCATTGTTGTTCAGCACTGCTTTAAAAAAAAAAAAAGGAACAAAGCAAACACCATTAGGTTCAACTAATGGAGTTTCCTACTCATTCTTTCATTAGGGCATAGTTTGCCTCTCCTGTGAAAGAAGGTTCTGATTCCACTTCTTCACACCAATTTCCCAAGGCCCCCTTTGATTTTGGGGGGAATTCAGGCAGCAAGGGGTATCTATACAGATATCATTTACCTTCAGTGTTTCCTAACTCCATCAGCTCCTGCACAATTTGAACAGGGGTGCACCTGTTGAACTCAGCTATTAGGATTCCCATTATTGCAGCTGTCCTTGAAAGTCCTTGTAAATGGGGTTTCAACAGTACAGAGCTGAAAGAATCCAGAGGAACTCAGTTGCAGAGTAGAGCATGGGGTCCACATTTTTTTGTCTATTTAAGAATATCTGACATATATATATTATTTTTCCACTAGAATCTTAACTGTTTTCTGTTATACAAATTTTATCATTACTGCAACAGAAGACTTGAGCTGTGGTGGCTGTGATGTCCAACATGTCTCCTGTGGTAAAGCCACTAACAGGTACACTTTTAGTGATTAGGACTGGAAGAACTTCGAGGGGGAAGGAAGCAAAGCCACTAGTTGGATGTTTCTATGTACACTAGTTTCCATAGCCATCCATCAAGCAAAATAGTGGTAAACTCTATTGACTGTTTATAATCTGAGTCAAATGTTACTAGAAGTATAAGGAAAGCAACTCCTAGCTTTGTGCACATTGGCTTACACTGTAACATTAAGCTAAGTTTTCCTTTTAAAATATATTCTAGTATATCCATCTTAGTGATAATTGTACTGTATAGAAATCAGGATAGAGCAATGTTGCAAACAGCAAGGGCCTAATCCTTTAAAAACAATTGACATTCTATTTTCTAGGTGTAGACTGGTTGAGTGGGTTGGAGTGTGCACTGCCCGAGCATTTGATCTGAAAGACAATTGAAGCGTTGTACTGACATTCTATAGCCTGGAGGCACCATGTAGGCAAATGTGGGGGTGTATCTCAAAATCAAACATTGGCATGAGATTTTCTGAGATGTTAGTCAATTATAAAGCTATTCCCTCCTCATCCTGTTTTATTTGAGGAAATACCACATTTCACACTCACATTATTTCTTCTGTCCATAACATCTCCCTGTCTCCCAAACATGGAATTTTGCTCTTCTTTTGTGTTTCTGTGACCTTCCAATTAAATAAGACATTTTTAAAGGAAAAGTTATTTAGTTGTGTGAATCATTAACATATAGGACCCCATTCTCCAAGCTGGTGCAAGATTTTTAACTCCATGGGCCTTGGTAGTCATTCCTGATTTACAGTGGTGTCAAAGAATAATGACGTCCATTAATTGCTGTCTGGGAAAACATTTTTCCACTTAAAATAGTCATGTACAAACTTTTATGAAATCTATTATTTTAGGAAAGTGTTTGGTATAAATAAACCTATATATAGTACTTTTTGAGGTATTTCCACATTTTTGAGGTATTTCATTTTTAATAACTAAGGGCTTGGCTATACTTGCGAGTTACAGCACAATAAAGGAGCCCCAGGCGCACTAGCTCACTACCCCTCCACACTGGGAAGGCATGTAGAGCGCTCTGACTCCGCAGCTACAGCGCTGCTGGTACTCCACCTCGGCGAGTGGAATAACATTTGCTGCGCCCTCGCTGGAGCGCCACCAGTGTGAACGAGGTGTTGCTTTACTGCGCTCTGATCAGCCTCCAGAAATGTCCCATAATCCCCTTAAGTCAAGTGGCCACTCTTGTCATTGTTTGGAATCAGCTGTAGGAATGCGGAAATGCCCTTTGAAAGCTCCGTTTCTGACAGCCAGCTGCTTATCTGCTCCGAGACAAAGCAAGCCATTAGTTTGGAATGCTGTGTGAGAGAGAGGGAGGTGAGGGGGGTCTGCTGCTGTCTGAACTTACAAGACAGCATGCTGACATGCTCTCAGCCCCCACAAAAACCCACTCTCCCCCCCCACATACACACACAACACACTCCCTGTCACACTTCACCCCATTTCCCCCCCCACATTTGAAAAGCATGTTGCAGCCACTTGCATGCTGGGATAGCTGCCCATAATGCACTGCTCCCAATGCCGCTGGAAGTGCCGCAGATGTGACCACGCCAGTGCGCTTGAAGCTGTCAGTGTGGACAGATTGCAGCGCCCTCCCTACTGCGCTCTATGAAGGCTAGTTTAACTCAAAGCGCTCTACATCTGCAAGTGTAGCCATGCCCGAACTGAGTTAATCATTGTATAAATGATTAACTTATACGTAAGGAACAGCTTGAGCTTTAACTAAGATTAACTGATCCAAGCTATCTTCTTTGCCAATTTTTTTTATTTAATAAATCTCAAAGAACAAAGGCTTTGTATAGAAAAATGTGGAATGTGTTATGAAGTGTGCAAAGATCATTTCCAGATAATGTTTTTAATTATATTTTTGAAAACTATGATTAAGTCTACCATTGAAATATTTTCAGTAGTAAACACAATACCTTTTGCTCGGCAGTATGCATGTATTATAAAACACTTAAAATTGCAAGATCCCTTTCAAAACTAAAATAGCCATTTTAATTACTTTTTTTTGTAATTAGCAGCTTGAAATACTTTCCTTTAAAAGAAAAGGGAAAATAAAGTGCACATATAATCATATCCAAACCTTTGGATTTTTAACCAAACAATGTGAAGAGGGGTGTGTGTGCACACGTGCACGTGTGTATTCGTTCATCGTGCTGAGTTCTTTGATTTGGGCCAGATCCTGTTCTCATTTCTTCCCTTGCAACCTCGCTGACATCACTAGAGGTGTATGAGAGGAACTGAGGACCCAACAGAGGCCCTGCCAGCATTGGGATCAGAACCACACTAGCTAGAATTGTGATAAAACCAGGATATTTCTAGCAGAATTCTGGCATTTTTCCCCTGCGAACCCATGGACGCAGCAGGTAAACAAACTGGCCCAACCCGCCAGGGGCTTTCCCTGCACAAGCGGCAGAACAAGTTTGGGAACCACTGCCTTAGAGCATTGATAGGATGGTTTAGCTAGCACAAATTGCAGGGGGGGAAATCCTTATCGTTGCCACGTTGGTATTCTATAGACTACTGCATTAAAAACAAACAACAACAAAAAATTGTTAAAAGAGTGTTTAAAATTGCAAAGTCAACACTCAAAAGTTAGGAAATGCAAGAAATAATGTTGCCTGTGCAACCTTTATTATACCCAAGCTATCACGCAGGCTTTAATTACATGTTCACATACTTTGGTCTTAAAATACTTTGTTTATTTTTGTTTCTTTATGGCTTGTTTATTTACAGACACTCCTCTCATTTTGATTTGGGATAAGACTGCATGGTAAACCACTGTGTGGAGTTGCTATGCTAACTCGTGGCAAAGGAAGTTTTGTTGGGTAAAGACTCTGTGGGTGTCGCCCTTTTGTTTGCTTTGGTCTTCTATGGTGACTTTAGGCAAATCACTCAAGCCCAAAGTTCCAAAAGTATCTACTAATTTTAAATTTTTGGATGCTCAACTGGAGACACAGGACCTGATTTTTAAGAGTACGTCTAGCTCTTACTGACTTCAGTAGGAATTGTAGGTGTTCAAAATGAGGCTTAAGATGTCTCATGTGTGACACCTAAAATTAACATTGAAAACGTTGGCCTTAGCCTCTCAGTCATTTAATTTTCTTTGAGTACATTAGCCTTAGAAACAATGGATCAATAGATAAAAGCCATAATTTTATAGCTGCTTATAGTTTTTGTACTCTTCACTTTGCCAGCATCCTTTAACAGGCTGTACACCAGGAGCATGAACTCTAGGTTAGGAATTGTCGAACCCTAGGTCCCAACGGGACTCTAGGTACTACACTGTATTATATGCTTCTGAGTCCAACCACCCATATCCCAGACTTCCTAGCGCCCTCCCAAACTGTGACCTCTCTAGCCAGTGGCGGAGCTAGGGGGGGACCAGGGCAGCGGCCGCTCCCCCACTGAGCACAAATGGCGCCTTGTCAATTTCTTGGGCGCCTTTTACATTTTTCCCTATTGAGGGAATGGGGGGAGCGATCCGAAAAGAAGGCGCCCCCTGCTGCGGCGTTTCTACTCACCCGGCGGTGCTTCGGGTCTGCGGCGGGACCTTCACTCGCTCCAGGTCTTCGGCAGCGGGACCTGCAGTGCCGAAGACGCCTGGAGTGAGTGAGGGCTGGCTGCCAGAGCGCCGCTGGGTGAGTAAAAGCACGGCAGCAGGTGGCGCTTTTTTTTTTTTTTTGGATCGCTCCCCCTGTTCCCTCCACCTGGCTACGCGGCTGGCTCTAGCCCTTTGTTCATGGGGCAATGTGGGAAATTTTGACTGTCCAGAGGACAAAAAGTTGACCCATAGAATTGTGGGATACTTTTGCTGGACTCCCAGAGCACGAGTCCAGTGGGGCTGTGTCTACATTTCAAAGCAAGAGGGCTTGGACCTGGGGTCCCACCTCGACTACCTTAGATCCCACCTTAGATCTTCCACCCCTGTGGGGTGCTGGGAGCCAAGCCCTGAGTTAGGACAATTTGCATGTAGATGGAAAGGGGGTTAGGATTGAGCCTGGGCTCAAACCCTGGGCTTACACTGCAGTGTAGACATACCCTTTTATCACAAGATGTGTTTTGTTGCTTATGTTTCCTTGAGGCACATAGAAGGTAGTCTAGCCAAAACCACTGTCCATATTGAAATGTTTAATTTGCTTCCATATAGTGCTTCTGTACCATTTTATTAAATAGTTAAATATAGTAAGTCAGGAAATCTATACTTGGGAGAAACCACAAGGCATATTATCCTGCAGCCAGTGCAAAGCAGATCATAACAACAAAGATCACGTTAGATCTCTGCTGTGCAGAGCATCCTCAGCCCCTACTGAATTTAACAGGTGGTGAGACCACTCAGCATCTTGCAGGATGAGGCATCTCTTTAGAAAACCGCATAAATGCAGGTCTTGCTAGAAAGGTACTATCATGGTTTCTTTGTCTCATACAGGCAGGATTTTACTGTGCTGTGAAACTTTTCCAGAAACCATGTTATTGTATAGAAAATGCACAAACAATACTGCAGAAAGCATCATTTGTACACCAGTTTTATAGCATGGTTAGGAGTTGGCAGTACCATCTCAGGAACCAGTGTAAGCAACTTTCTAGGAAGGATTGTTTCAGAACTGTATTCTAGAAAGATGCTAGCATGGTTTCTTTGGAACCTTGGCCAAAGTTTCATGGCCATTTTGAGAATATTGTCTATCTGCTATCCACGAGTGACATTAGCACTGGCTTTAAAAGAAGCATCTTGTCTCCCCTTCCAAACAAATTAAAATGTCACCCTCGCACATTCGAGTGGTGAGAAGCAATAAGCAAATGGAAATGGGCCATGGTTCAAATCCTCAGCTTGATTTGGGGGAAGCAGTAAGGAAATCATGGCTACTTGGAGATGCCCCACCTACAAGGTATATAGTAAGGGTATATTTTCATTTATTTATATATTTTTCTATTTATAAAGATATTATGAAGCTATTAAGCACAAATGCAATGCGTTGAGCATCTCTCGAGCACTTGGAACAGATCCTCTTCTGAGGTGCGTGGGCATCACTCCATTGAAATTAATGGGCTACTCTCTTTTACACCATCTGATAATCTGCCCTTTAAAATTTACATTCTTACATAAATATCACGTAACAAACAACTCAGACTTAAATGATGGTACAGTAAATTGGTGAACTAACTTTTCTTTTACTTTCTCTTTTAGGTTCTCTTATGGTCTCATATACCAATTACCGTGGCTGGACTATGCTTCATCTCATCTAGCAAATGGACCAGAAGATACTTACCTGACATTTTCAAAGAGAGCCACATAATTCCCACTGACCACAGAAAGTTGAAAATTTACTCTAAATGTGGAGGTTAGGATTCAAGTTAATTTTAACATTAAAATGAGCAGTTGAGGCCTTTGAGGTATGCCCATCATTAATCAATACCCTTACTGGTAGGAGAAAATAAATGGGATCAGGAGTTTCAGTCGCAAAAAAGTTTAACGCACAAAAAAGTATTAAGTCATTTAGTACATGACTCAGGGACCAACACCGGATATTGAAATATAGTTCTGTATTCTCCATTGTTTTGCCCAGTCCAATTGTAATTGCCCCAAGTATGTGGTTTCCACCATTTCACTTGAGAAACTACTTTAATCTACTAGATCTTAGGTATGAATTTTTTTCTGATATTCATCCTTTGCTTTTGCTTAATTTCATTGCATGCCTCTAACTAAACTACCTTGGGCCACTCTCATCAAGGTAACGGAGATGGGAGATATTTGTGTGGAGGAGAAATTCTTTCTGAATTTGAACGTGCAGTAGAGGTGCTAAAGTGAGGCAATTAGATTGGGTGGGAGAAGGGCTAAGGACAATTTTGGGTGGGAGGGCATGAGTCCTGCCAAAGGGAAGAGTTAATTTAACAATTGCAGATACGGATTCACTTTTATAAGCTATTTACACATGGTTAATGGTCTTCATTTGATTCTGATCTATTTGATACTGTTACTGAGTAGTGGTTCCAGCTGCCATTGTTCATTCATTTATAATCAGTGTTTAAAATAGGTCAAGACCCTTAATTCTTTAGAATATAATGCCAAGACCAATCATTCCCCAAAATTTTTATACAGGGAAATTCTCCCCTGCTGCCCACTTCCATTTCCTGCTCTTTAAAAGGGCAAAGCTGGAGTAGTTTAGCAACACCAACAAAGGGATAAAAAGGCTTGTTTTTACTCTACCATCTCCCACCCTCCAATGTTAGTCTAAAACAATACAATTAAAAGCAACCCTGTTAGCATTTCTGTTTGAGTTTTATATTCTTTCACTTCAGGTCATTTTCCTATAGCATTAGGTCTGGCTGGCTGTTGTAAGTTGCTATATCGAATTCTACAGTGTGTTACTGGAAATACTTATGTATTCAAGTTACTATACACAAATAAAACTCTTAAAAAATCCTAAACATACAGGTTTTATTTTCTAGTGCATAAAATAAAGTTTTGAAAAGTTTAAATATTTCTTTGATAAGGGAAAGAGAAGGATCAAAGGATACCTAATACCATGGTTGTTTGTTGTTTGATATGTCTATCAGAAATTTAGAATATAGTGACAATAGGGTCCCTTTCTGTTCCCACTGACTTCAATGGGGATAGAATTTGGTCCTGTGCTTACATAAGAATTACTGTCTTGTGCTAATGTATTTTACATGCAACAGTAAAGCTATTTTAAAAAATAATATAGGGAGGGAGCACGGATTTGTGGTGACAGAATGTAAACTGGATTCTAATCCTAGCACTGACGCTAACCCGGCAACAGATTACAATTAGTCCCTCTTGACTTCAGTGGGGTGCCATGCAAATCCGGTCTGCTTTCACAGCATACACTGAAGGATCAAGGCAAGTCCACTTAGGGCCCAATCTAGCACCATTGAAGACAATGGAAAGACACCTTTTGACTGAAGTAAAAGTTGGGTTAGGCCTGTAACCGCTCAGGGCCCAATTCAGAGCATTGATATAAGTGTGTGAGATTCTACTGGAGTTGCCCCTGGTTATGTCAGATCTGAATCTAACCCTCTGTGCCTTAGTTTTCCAATCTGTGACACGAGGATAATATTTACCTACTCTGTTAGGATTTATAGATTCAGAGGGTACAGCTACACTGCAAAAACACACACACAAAACCCCACAGCAGCAAACCCCTCGGAGCCTAGGTCACCTGATTCAGTCTCACAGTACAGGCCTAAAAATATTTAGTTGACTCAGGCTCCGAGACTCTCAGCCATAGTTTGTTTTTTGCTGTGTAGCATACTCAGAGTTTAAGGCCGGAAGGGAACATTAGGTCACCTAATTGCATCTGAAGTGGTTTTTTTACCCACGAAAGCTTATGCCCAAATAAATCTGTTAGTCTTTAAGGTGCCACTAGACTCCTTGTTGATTAGATCACCTAATCTGACCTGTATATCAAGAGCAATTAAATTTTACCCAGCTACCCCTGTACTAAGTCCAATAATGTGTGTTTGACTATAGCAGATCTTCCAGAAAGGCCTCCAGTCTTGATGTGAAGACACCAAGAGATGGAGACTCCACCTCTTCCCTTGGCAGTTTTGTTCCAATGGTTTCTCACCTTACAATTAGGAATTTGTGTCTAATTTTAATTTGTCTGGCTTCAGCTTCCAGACACTGGTTCTTGTTCTGCCTTTCTCCACTGGACAGAGGGCCCTTTCTACCTGCTATTTTCTGTCCGTGAAGGTCCTTATACATTTGTAATCAAGTCACCGCTTTTATTTTTATTTTTTTTTTTTTATTAATAAGCTAAGCCATTGGAACTCTAATTCTCTCACTATAAGGCATTTTCTCCAGCCCTCAAATAATTTTTGTGGCTCTTTTCTACACCCTTGTTAATTCTTCAACATCCCTTCTAAAATGTGGACATCAGAAGTGGATGAAGCATTTCAGTATCAGTTTCGCCAGTGCTGTATCCATAGGGAGAAAAATCACTCCCTATTCCTACTCACTACTCCCTTGTTTATACATCCAAGGATCTCAGTAGTACTGTCTGCCTCAGCATCATATTGGGAACTCATATTAAGATTCTTGTCCACTAGGATGCCTGAATATTGTAAAGCTTCAATGACCATGACACGCATGGAGTGTCTGACAGAAGAGACTACGAGCTAGCCTGTCCCTGGATTTAGTACAAGTGCCTATAGGTTGGGGGGCACTAGTGATGGGGGAGAACATAAGGAGCATTGTTCCCTCCTTGCTTCACACACCCTGCTGGTGAGCCAGGGACAAATGCAGTCCCTGGCCTGTGGGAACCTCAGTGCAGCCAATGAGCACAAATTGTTCCTACAAGTACAACTTGCATCTGCTTCATCCTGGACAGTAGAGATGATCATGTCTGCATGTGATTTGGGGAGCAAGAGGCACCATCTGAAAGGACAGTGCAGATTACACACTCCCCCTGCATGCTGAGTAGCTGAAGACCGTATTGTACCTCCTGAGCCTCGTTGCCACATTCTGTGCGCTGTGGCTAGTGCCATAATCTAGCCCAGTGAAGAAGGCATAACAGAAGAGCTCAGTATTTAACAAAGAGAAGTCCTGCTGCACAACCCCACATCCAGGGGTCCTGGAACAATTTTTATAATGGGGGAGCTGAGAGCCGTGAACCAAACTGAAAACCCTGCATATAATGGAAACCACTTTAAGCCAGGGGGTGTGACATCTTAGGTGCTCTGTTATACCACTGCTGCTAAGGGTCATCTAACTCTCTGTCAGGAGAGGGGATCATTCTGAAAAGAGGAACTAAGGACAGGCACACTGCAGAATATATTTGACCTGTCCTTAGCTTTGTAAACATTTTGGCTATAGGCATGTCCACAACATATATTTGGGAGCCATCTAATTTTGTTTTGTGATCTTGGAATGACCAATAAAATAAAACAGAAGCTACTGTACGTAGAGTGCAAGAGGTGCTTTTTCCTGCGGTCTTTGTATGAAGGATCAATTCTCCCCTTGAAGCATGGCAAAATTCCCATTGGCTTCATGGGCACAGGATCAGTATTGTGTTGGAAAATTACATGTGCTTATACAATGGCTTGATTAAAATAAGTTTTCTAACCTCTGCGCCAGATGCTAGGACTCAGTATTTTTCCTCGTGTCAAATTACCCTCAGTCCCATCTAAATGTAATCTCAACTATGTTAAAGCATGCAAGATATTTCCAGATAAAAATATATTGGTAATACACACAAGATGTGTTTGTATTCAAAATAAAGTGTCCCCTTTAGATAGTATTTAGTCCTGCCTCAGTGCACGGGACTGGATAACATGACGTATTGAGGTCCCTTCCAGTCCTACATTTCTTTGATCTAATAATATTTGGCAGTTATCCTTTGTTGATCTCAAAGCACTCTACAAAGATGAGTAAATCAAAAGCCATTTCATAATTGGGGAAACCAAGACAGAGAGATTAAAAGACTTGCCAAAGATCAAAAAGCAAGTAGAAGAACAGCACCCATGTCTCCTAAAACCCAGTCCAGCTCCCTAGCCAGCCAGCCCCGCTGCTTCACAATACACTCTGTGGGTGAGTCAAAGCCCATTGAAGTCAATGGAAGGACTCCTGTTGACTTCAAGAGACTTTGAACTGGGCTCTATAATGTTAACAACGATGGCTAAGAACTCACCTACAGTACTGTTGACCCACTTACGTCAGAGATCCATTTTGCAGTGTACATCTGATTTAACTGTGTATTGGTATTCTTGCATCATGTTAAAAGTTTAGACAACCAAATCTAACCTGGTTCAGGTGTATAGTTAAGTTCTGGGGTGCACTACACACTGGAACAATATTGTACTGAGGTTCTCCTTTTGAGGCTGTAACTGTAGTGCAGATGTGTTTATGGAGATAAGGAGTTCAGCTAACTGCAGGAGAACCATAGGGTCAAATTCACCCGTAGTGGAAGCAGGTGCAGCTCCACTGCCCTTGATAAAATGGGGCCACAATGTTTCCCTTTTGCCCCACAGAACTCTTAAATTGAAGAGCTCAAATGCCTCCTTATACAAGTTTGAAATGAAATCAGTGATTAGAAGAGCAATTAATCCATCTTTCTCCACATAATACTTAGGGGAGCACTTCTGTGTAACTGTCAAGATTCGCTTTAAAGGATGTTACCATCCTTCCATAAATATAAAACATGTCACCATGCACAAATCACTTAAACTAATCTTACACATTTAAACTGGCCACCCAGAGAAGTTAAAATAAACTACAGAGTTTCATCTAATTCAGAATAATTCACACTAGTCTTTATCATCAGGATAATGAGATCAAGCAAGTGGGGAATGTAGCAGAAGTGACTGTGTTAAACTCTGCTGTTATGTTGGTATAAATCCAAAATAATCCATTAACCTGAATAGAGTAACTCTGGACAGGTGTACATGTTAACATCCTTTCTCATAGGGAAAGCTCTAACTCTCTTACTGGGATTCTTAAACATAATTAATTATTATATCCGAAGACAGAAGTGACAGAAAACATTGAGTTATCTTTGAGTGCCATGTTTTTCTTGAGTGCTGGCTTAAGAACTGAGCCTTGTAATATTTTATTTACCATTTTTACTGGACATTTCTTGACCCGCCACTTCAAAGAGCTGAGGTACATAGAACTTCTTAGGTAGCCACACTTCTGGAGATGTTTCCCTTAAATCCTTTCATTGGTGCTTTTTGTCAGTCTGGCATAAAGACCCTGTTATGGATGAAATATGGAAACAGAAAAAATGTATTAAGATCAATTACTCATATTATTATTACTGTATTACTCATACAATTAGGGCCTAATTCTAATCTTGCACCAGTTTAACACTGAGGTAACTCCAGTAACTTCAGCAGAGGTACCCCAAATTCACATCAGTGTGACAGAGTAGAATTGGGCCTAAAGTAACCGCAACAAAAGGCCACAGCAAGAAGCTCATAACTGAAAACTGAGTTTGCTCCCTTGAATATTAGTGTTTCAGTTCTCTTTCCAGCTAAGTTACAATTAAATGGCAAGGAGGAAAAACTTTTTGTTCTATCATTACAGTGATTCTAGGTTTTAAAAACAAACACATGCACAAAAAAAAACCCTGGTGTGGTTTAAGAAAAGGGAACTTATTCTGATGAAGCATTATCAAATTTTTATGCTCCATTTTGAATTAATATAAGTAAAAATGTTTTTCTTCAACTGGTCTTGAGTCTTGACCTTTAGAGTCTGGTGTGCCACCCATTTCTTTTCACTGGGCTTTGCCTGAGAACAAGTGGTAAGTGGTAATCTTCCAGTGAAATACCTTTTTTGCACTGGCAAACATTAGTAGTTGTACCAACATCTAGCAGAAGAGAAGCTGTGCTCAAAGCAGTAAAATCAAACGGCAGTAAGGTTTATGAAAATGCTTCTTAAGTGAGTCATTTCAAAGCAACACCTCCACCCCACCATAAAATGACAGTCACAGATGCATGAAACACACCACTTTTGCAGTATTATTAATAATACCAGCTTACTCATAGGCCCAACTAGAGTATGGAGTTACAGGTGACCAGCAAACTATTTTTACAAATGGCTGTGTGGCTTTAAAAAAAAGAAAAAAAAATGTATAACAGCACCCAGATGCTTTTCAAACCCCCCTCCTCAGTGCTTAATATGAAAGAGGTGCCAGTGCTCAATTAATTTTTTACACTCATAACTGATTCAGCAAGCCCAGAGGTACTGGGACTCTGGGCAACCAAACCTAGAGGTGCTGGGGCTCAGCCTTGGCGCAAATTTTAAAAAACTGCCCCTCCTCCAAGGCACAGTTCTATTTTTTGAACATAAAACTTTAGGCAAAACAAAGCAATTCTGTCCAGAGGCTTTTTCCCTAGTTTCTCTCAATGCTAAAAAGAGGATGTACATTTCCTCGCTCTTCAATCCCCTGCCTACTACAGAAACCCATTTCTCTCCTACAACTCCTCCTTGAGTCAGCCACTTGCTGGCTTTTATAATCACTTGATCCCTTCCCAGCTGGGTCTGATAATTGACTAAAGATAGCTGGCCCCAGGTCTCTGGCCCTTAAAGGGGAAGACCACCCAGTTACAGAAGACATACAAGATTTTTTTTAAATAAAATAAGTCTGTTTTTATTTTTCTCAGAAATATCTGGAATGTCAAGTCTGATCTGAGATTTAGGAGAGGGCTTTTTAGGGTCTCACACATGAGCTGTCCCACTTTAGTTGAATCTTTCACCATTTCACTAGTTCTCCAGCCATTATAGAGTCTTCCAACCTAAACAAGACTTCAATTTCTAATGTAAAAGTAAGCGGGGAAAAAGGCTTTTTAATTTTGAAAAGAAAGTATATGGCCCCTTCAATCCATCTTTATGCACCACAAAGAAGTAAATAAGGACACAAGTCTAATTACTTTGTTTTCTTTGAGACTAACAAATTTATTTGAGCATAAGCTTTCATGAGCTACAGGTGAGCTCTAGCTCATGAAAGCTTATGCTCAAATAAATTTGTTCTTCTCTAAGGTGCCACAAGTACTCCTTTTCTTTTTGCGAATACAGACTAACACGGCTGCTACTCTGAAACCTTTGTTTCCTTTGCAGGTCACCTTTAACAGCACATTGAGGGAGTTCTCAGTACTGCTCTTTTCTGTAATAGACAGTTTTCTGCATGCCAGGTTTACCAGAGCATCAGCTCATCCATTTACATGCTACAATTTCTTCTCCACAGGAAAGACTGCAAGAAATTTATTTTTATTTTAAATAAAAGATTGGGTTCCACAGCAAAAATTGCAGAAAGACCTTATGATATTGTCCTTTACTCACCTCTCTTTTTAATGATTTTCATTGTAAGTAATACGGGATTGAACACATTCAAAAACTCACAGGATCATGCCCTTGTTGCTTATAATAGTTATTAATACATCCATGATTTTAAAACAAGATCTGCTATCTCCTGATTAAACAGAAAGATTGCTGCTATTATTATTTGAAATATTAATAATAATGAAGTAGGAGCTGTATTTTAATCATACTTACACCAGTGTAAATCTGGAGTCACACCCAATGGTGTTTTAGTGAGACAAGGGCAGCCGTTCTCAAACTGTGGGTCAGGACCCCAAAGTGGGCTGCAACCCCATTTTAATGGGGTTGCCAGGGCCAGCACTAGACATGCTGGGACCCAGGGCTGAAGCGGAAGCCCGAGCTTCATCCCTATCTGGAGCGGCGGGCCTCAGGCTCTGGGCCCCTCTCCCCCACACCCAGGGATGTGGGGCTCCTCCTCTCCCACCCTCAGGGTCATGTAGTAATTTGTTGTCAGAAGGGGGTCGCGGTGCAATGAAGTTTGAGAACTGCTGGACTAGGGCCCTATCGACATCAAAGTGAGTTCTGCTCCTGACTTCAACAGGAGCAGGATCAAGCCCACAGTGTGTAAAGTTAAGCAGGTACATAAGTATATGCAGGATCAGGGCCTTAAATTGTATCTGTCTTAAGTACTTATACAGCCCCCATCACTGCATCATCTAAGTACTTAACAATTTCTAATGTATTTATCCTCACACCACCCCTGTGAGACAGGGAAACCATTGTCCCATTGGACAGAAGGGGAACTGAGTCACAGAACAATGGAGTGATTAGCTCGGGGTCACACAGGGTATTTGTAGCAGGAATTGAACTCATGTCTCCCCCAGGGTCTGCTCAAGCCCCTGGACCTTCGTGTTTCTCACAACCTGTTAGTGAAAATGTCTGTATCACCAGGTCATTCTGACTGAACTTGCTTTCAAAAACTGGCATGAAACAAGCTGTCAGGAATACAGAATATGTCCTGGATAAATCTCAGTCTGACCTTTTATACTCAGCCAAAGTGTCACACCATCAAAGCTTCCTATGGCTATCAGGAGAATGCAACAGCTTTTTGGAGTAGTTAGCAACTAACCAACCAAGTAGTGTTCAGCACGTGTCGGCAGTGCCGTGTAACAGTACTCCTCTGTTCTCTGTAGGCGTCAGGCTGCCTTTTTTATTTGTGGCCACTGACAGCACTTGCAGCCTGCAGCGTCCCTATCCTACATGCTGCCATCTGACTCTCCCTTTGGCTTCACCTCTGCATAAATGAAATATCAGATCCAGGGCAAAGGCAACAGGAGGGCTAGGGTTTTGTCTGGGGCTTTTTATAAAGACCATATGACAAGTTAAAGGGCCAAAATACTGTTCCTGGTGAAATCAATGGGAGTTTTCCTATTGAATGCAGTGGAAGCAAGTTTTCTGCCTACACTGTGCATTTATAGGATTTGACCCTTACCGTCTCTCCTTTCAATCCCCCCCATGCCTAGGGACAGATTCATTCCTGCACCGGTGTAGTTGTCAGTACAGGGACAGAGGGTCTGACTATTTTGTAGTGCTGTAAGTGCTGAATGGTTGCTATGTTTCCACCCCAGAGGTGGCTGCAGTTCAGTGGCTTGTTTGATTACCCCTGTCCAGACTGTAAAGCAATGACTGTGGTTTCCTTTGGAAGGAAATGTGCTATATGTTATTGTTTATTATTAATAATAATTCCTGCTTCATAGGGTAGCTTTTACCTTTCCCTAGGAAAAAAAAGTATTACCCCAATAATCAGAGGTAAGTGTGTAGGGCCCAATCTTGCAAGGCGCTGAGCGAATCTTGTGGGGTGCTGAGCTATCTCAACTCCAACACTCAGCACCACAGGATCAAGCCCTTAAAAGAACAAACTCCCTTTGTCCTCCTGTCTTTTCATAAGAAATTCTCCTCTTCTCCCCTTCAATTCCAGCCCTTTCCATAGCTGTTATCGCACTCACCCCCAGCAGCCCACCAGGCCCAGGGATCTGTAGCTCCAGCGGTTTCCTGTAGGATAGCACAGTGCTGCTGCTGGACCTTCAGAAACAGCCCTTTTATTGCCTTATTTCCTGTCCTCCTGCCAAAGCCAAAGAGAGAGTATTTGATTATTTTTCCTGTTTTTTTTTTTAATTCCTTGCTTTTTGTAATCAATCTCCAACAGACACTCCAAGGCTCTGCTCAACTCTCTTTCCATTGAATAACTTAGTGTAAGCCCTTGTAAAGTTTGCCCTAAAATGGATGCAGTCCAAGCTTTTTGTTCCTTAGTAAAGTGCAAGTTACAGACAGTAGATCTTTCTTTTTTTGGTTTAATGTGTATAAGCTCCTTTTGGAAGCGTGGTCCAAAGAACATTCAGTTAATTACTCAAGGCGGCTTATTTAGAGCTGCTGTTTGCTCAGGAAGCAAAGCTGCTTCTTTTGAGACAAGTGCAAGTAGTTTTCTGTTTCCCCTTTTAGGGCCCAGCTGAGAACTACTTATTCCTTTCTTATTAGGCAAAACTCCCACGAGGCCTGATTTTCTTCTCACTCCACTCACTGTAAGTCAGGAATCATTACACAGATACCAGGGGAACTATATCAGAATAAAAGTGGTGTGAGGATAACCAGGGCCATCGACAGTGGGAGATCTGCCTGAGTAAGGCAGGTCCTTTACATCATCATACACCCAAGCATCTGAAGTCCCATCTACACTAGAAGAAACCTGTATTAGTCTATCCCACTTTTGAAAACGAGTTCTGTATAGCACAGGTTTAGGACATGGAGCCTGCTCACTATGAAAAACTGTAAGGTTAGGTTTCCTACAGTGGTCTACCATGCTTTCAGAAAAATGCCTTAAAGCTGTGTTGAGTCAAACCGGTCTTTTATTCAGTATAGCTAACAGCTAACCTGAATCTACTGTAGGCAGGGCTTTAGCATAACTGCCAGGCTGAAAGGGCTCAATGCATTATTGCCTTATGTTTCCAGGGGCAAAAGTGAGCTGGTATAGGCCGGTACAGCGTACCGGTAAGAAGCCGGTAACCGCCTGTACGCAGCCCACATTAAAGCGCTGCCATGGCTGCCCCTTTTGCCTCCCCCATCGGCGGCCCTGCCGGTAGGGTCCGTACCAGCAGGGCCACTGACAGAAAGGGGAAGGGGCAGCGATGTTAACGTGCTGCCCTGGCAAAGGACTGTCCTTAAAGCGCTGCTTTAAAGGGGCAGCTTTAACGTTGCTGCCCCTTCCCCATCGGGGGCCCTGCCAGTACGGACCTTACTGACAGGGGAGGCAAAAGGGGCAGTGCTTTAAGGAGGCTCCTTTGCCATGGCAGCGCTTTAACATTGCTGTGCCCCCCGTCAGTCGCCACTGACGGGGGGGCAGGGGGAGCAAAGAGAGCAGCTGCCCCGGGGCCAGCGATTTAAAAGGGCCCAGGGCTCTGGCCACCGCTGCCGCTACTACAGCAGCGGCCAGAGCCCCGGGCCCTTTAAATCACCACTGACCCCCCCCAGGCCTGCCCCTTCCACCTGAGGCCCCGCCCCTTCTGGGAGCCGGAGCTGGTCCCGGCCCCCGTTACGGTAAGTCTTCGGAGTTACTTTCACCCCTGTATGTTTCCTTGTGCTAGCCTAGGTGTAAGATAGGCATAACTCCCCCATACTGGGGAATAGCCCTCAGCACGGGGAATGTTTATGCCTCAGGAGCCCATGGGGCAGGCAGCATGGCAGAGAGGCTGAGGGATAATTCAGTGTGTAGGTGGGATTGGGTGTGGCCAAGATACACCCATATCTCAGCAATTCTGTACTCCTGCAGAGACCAGGAGAGCAGGGATATAAATTAGGTAATCCTAACCTGCATGGCCCCTACAGACCTGACTTGGGGAGGTGCAATCTGCCTCTCCTCTGTTGCTGCACTGACACATGAATCAGGGCATAAATGATTTACCACATCAGCTGCTTGTTAAGGTTGTGACACAGTAACTAGAGACAAGTGATTAGCGAAGGGAACTGGGACTGAGGATTTGTGGGTTCTATTCCTAGCTCTGAGAGAGTGTGTTCTCTAGCAACTAGAGCAGAGTATGGCTTATGCAGTCTAGTCCAGGTGGGTTTTGGGAGCGGACTCAGGGGAGAGTGAACTAGAGGTTAACTCCGAGGACTGTTTTCTATTCGTGGTCCTAGGAAAGACCATGGTTTAGTGACCACAGCTGGAATTTTGGAGTCAAACATCTGAAGAGACCCAACCAAAACACAGCCGGCACTACATTTTAGGGGTGTGGGAAGAAGAAATGGGTCTCCCCCACATGGCCATGCCCTTGGATCTGAGACAACAAGCCTCACCCTCTTCTCAGTAGACTTATTTCAACTGTAATCCTTCAGATGTCTTACTCCCAGTCTTCTGCTTTAACCATTAGACAAACAAGAAAGAATCTGGCTCTAACATCTGTACACAGTTGTCAACACTTAGATATAGATAAAGGACATACCATCAGAATATAGCCGCCCTCTTTGCAATTTAAAATATCTTATCACAAAGGTCCCTTTTGGCCTTGGAATCTATCTCCTTTTTGAAAAGTCTTTGTTTCTCTGTTTAGATAAATCTGACCTAATTCAGCTGTAGCTATGGTTTTTTGAAGGCCTCCCTTAGAAGACATCATGGTGGGTTGGACTGGGGCTGAATCATCACATTCAGTTCAGCAGTGATTGGAGCTTTAAGGCCCCAAGGATTCCACTGTTTCTTTAGTAGTTTTAAATTGATGACAATACATTTTTAAAATAGCAGGTAGGTCTCACTTCCTTTTTTTAATCTGTTCCTTGGGCAAACCATTCCAAGGGAGTTAATGTGATTAACAATTCCTGATGGGTACAGATGCTTGTTGGGAAGGAATCTTAGCAAGCCAGCTGCAATTAACTCAGCAATAAATCCTGTCCTTTGAAGAAATAACAAATAGTATTATAAGCAGTTGAGTGCCAAAAGCTGACCTGGCTTATCTCCACTGCAGCTCCACTGACTTCTCACCCCATGATGGCACAGATGGTGTGGGATGCTTCTACAGTCAGTTCCTGAAGTTGAACACGCCCTGGCCAGGCTTTCTCACTGAAGGGCCCACACCTGTGGACCCAGACTGTGACTTAGTGATGGAGGGAACCAGTCATGTACAGATCTCTTCACTTCCAGAAGGGCTTAGCTCTGCCTCTCCCCTCCCCGCATCATCATTGTCCCTAGCCAGATAACAGAAATCTCTTCATGCAGTCTGGGGTCTGTGCTATGAGAGGGGTTGTGGGCAGGCTGTGGGGGAGGGAGAATGTAAGTCATCTTCCCTTCCAATTAAAGGCACTATTAGGGAAGCATCGGCATTGCTGTACCAGATCAGAGCAGTGGCCTTTCTAGTCCAATATCCTGTCTCTGACAATGGCTAGCATCTAATGCTTCAGAGGAATGTGCCAGAAATCCTGCATCAGACAGTTATGGCATAGCCTGCCCATAGGCCATTCTCTATCACTGCTCATGCCCTAACCCCCATCAGCTGGTGGCTGGCTTATGCTATGAAACAAGAGGGTTTGCATCTCATGTAATTTCTGTTCAATCTAATGTAACTGTTCAATTGTCCATAGAAATGTTTAATCCTTTTCTCTTCTCCACATAGCTCCCCCTTGGACTCATAGGCACCAACATGGCCAGGGAGGGGCCACACTAGTGTGGCTGCTATGCTGCCAAGAACCCAGGTGAGCTTGAGGGCCCACCAGGAGCCAGAGCTAATGTAGAGGGCTCTGTGCTGATGGCTCTGGCCTCACACAGAACGGTTTCAGAGTAACAGCCGTGTTAGTCTGTATTCGCAAAAAGAAAAGGAGTACTTGTGGCACCTTAGAGACTAACCAATTTATTTGAGCATGAGCTTTCATGAGCTACAGCTCACTTCATCGGATGCATACCGTGTCTTCTGCAGTTTCCACGGTAGGCATCCGATGAAGTGAGCTGTAGCTCACGAAAGCTCATGCTCAAACAAATTGGTTAGTCTCTAAGGTGCCACAAGTACTCCTTTTCTTTTTACACAGAACTGTGGGGATCTACCATATTTGGGAACAAAGTCCACAGGCCTTTCTGGAGAAGGTGGGGAGTCAAAGCCAACTCCATAACCAGACAATGTGGGGGAATCTCTTCAAGGGAATCCTCTTAGAGACTTCCTGCCCCAGGAATCCGCCCCTGTTGGTTTTTCAGTGGGAGGATGTGGTATTATCTGATTAAACTATGACAATGTAGATCATTGTTGCTACCACTGTTATATAATGGCAACAAATCTTGCACAAGATGTGGCATGTAAGATATCTATGGAAAGGATATGATTATGCTATTTGTATGCATGTATCATTTTTTTAGCTGAAGTTAGGAATATTAACTATGTACCTGTATTTCTAAGGTGTTTGCTTCTGGGTAGCACCAACAAGGTGTCTAGTCAGCACATTGTGAAGGAACGAAAGTTTATGCTCAAATAAATTTGTTAGTCTCTAAGGTGCCACAAGTCCTCCTTTTCTTTTTGCGAATACAGACTAACACGGCTGCTACTCTGAAACCTATTCAAGTAGAATGGCCCATTCAAGGACACTTAACTTACAATGGAAGATGCCAATCTACTCTTAATGGACTTCCTGCTATGAGTAAGCAAAGTCATTCATGGACATTTGACTGAGGGTTTTGTTTCAAACAATGGATTTCCTTCCACATGGCAGAAGCTCTAAAAGGCCATGGAAACATCTCCATTTTGCCTCTTTCCTACTCAAACCTCTGGACTATGAACTTATACTAATGGGAGCATCCTAACCAACGGACTGAGGACCCTCCAATGATATGGAAGCAACCAGAGACTTAACAAGTCAACAGTTTATTCAATCACTGCTACACGCCTGATTCAAGAACTTTGCATTTATTGTATGAATTTGTTTCCTTTAATCAATTTCAGCTCTCACCTTTCTTTCTTTCTATAAACCTTTAGATTTTAGATACTAAAGGATTGGCAACAGCATGATTATTGGGTAAGATCTGAGTTATATATTGACCTGGGTGTGTGGCTGGTCCTTTGGGATCAGAAGAACATTTTGTTTAATGAGACTGGTTTTAAAGAACCACTCATCTTTAAGTCTGGTGTTTTTGGTGGTGATACAAAGTTTATGCTCTAATAAATTTGTTAGTCTCTAAGGTGCCACAAGTACTCCTGTTCTTTTTGCTTTCCTGACTTCTTGTTAGCCAGTGTGGTGAAACAGAAGTTTACTTTTGTTGCTGGTTTGGTATATCTTAAGGCAGTGATTCTCAACCAGGGGTCTATGGCCCCCTAGAGGGCCTCAAGCAGGTTTCAGTGGGGCCTCCAAGCACGGCCAGCATTAGACTCGCCGGGGCCCAGAGCAGAGAGTCAAAGCCTCACCGCATGGGGTTGAAGCCCAGGTCCTTGAGCCCCGCTACCCAAGGCTGAAGCTGAAGCCTGAACAATGTAGCTTCTTGGGGGCCCCTGTGCATTGGGGCCCTCGGCAATTGCCCTGCTTGCTAGCCCCTAATGCCAACCCTGGCTTTTGCAAAAAGCCAGTTACTGTGGCACAGGTGGGCCACGGAGTTTTTATAGCATGTTCAGGGGCCTCAGAAAGAAAAAGATTGAGAACCTCTGTCTTAAGGGAGAATAACCACCAGTTTTGGGGTGTATCTGCCCTATTCCTCAGCAGTTGGTCCTGAATTTGGTATTCTCAGTTGTGACCCACAGAGGCAGGGTGACAGAGGGGATGATCTAGGCAATTGGTTGCCAAACTGGGTGGGGGGTGTGCACCCCCCTGGGGGGGCGTGAAGAAATTCCAAGGGAGGTACGAGGCTGCCGGCCCTTGAGCTCCCGGCCAGGGAGGCTAGCCCCCAGCCCTTCCCCTCCTGTCCACCCTCCTCTGCAGTTACGCCGCCACGCGGACAGCATGGCTTGCACCTGCCCACCTCCCAGGCTTTCCAATAAGCCAGTCCTGCTGCTCTGAGTAAGGGGGCGGGGAGGGGGGTTGGATAAGGAGCAGGAGGTCCTGGGGGTGCAGTCAGGAGACAGGGAGCAGGGGGGGTTGGATAGGCATGGGAGTCCTGGGGGGCCTGTCAGGTGGTGGGGGTATGGACAGGGGTCGGGGCAGTCAGGAGACAGGGAGCTGGGGGGTTGGATAGGGGGTGGGATCCCAGGGGGGGCGATCAGGGGACAAGGAGCAGGGCGGGTTGGATAGGGAGTGGGATCCCAGGGGTGAGGGGCAGTTAGGGGCAGAGGGTTCCAGGAAGGGGCAGTCAGGGAACAAGGATGGGGGGGTGTTGGATGATGGTAAAGGAGAGGTGGGGGGGGCGTAAGGATTTCTCGAATATTAAAAAGGGGGCGTGATGCCGAAAAGTTTGAGAACCACTGATTCTAGGCAAAGAAATTCACTACCTTGTAGCTTCACTAGAAATAAGGAGCGCAGCATTTGACCCTAACTTGGCAGTGGGATGTGCTCTCCTCCCACAGGGGAGGGATGGATCACAAAACATTATAGTGTAGCTGGAGCTTTTCCTCCTGGAAATAAAAATCTTACAAAGGAGAAAAAAAGGAAAAAGAAAAAAAGAATGGCAGGTGAAAAGCACGAAGTGGCACTTACAACAAGACTGACCAGCAAGATAAGAAAAGTGAGGCAGCAGAATACAGAATTAGCCTGGCAGATAACGAAGCAGCAGTTTTTATCATGCTTTATTACGTCTATCTAAACAAAGAAAATCTGCTTTTCCAATGAACCTGAAGATATTAAAAAAAAAAAAACAACCTTGCAAAAACAATTTGACACTATTGATTGAAGTAATACAGCAAACAGACTTTACAATGGCTGCATAAAAACCATAAGAACAGCCATACTAGGTCAGACCAATGGTCCATACAGCCCAGTGGTTCTCAACCAGGGGTACATGTACCTCTGGGGGTACACAGAGATCTTCCAGGGGGTACATCAACTCATCTAGATCTTTGCCTAGTTTTACAACAGGCTACATAAAAAGCACTAGTGAAGTCAGTGCAAACTAAAATTTCATAGACAATGACTTGCTTATATTGCTCTATATACTACACACTTAAATGTAAGTACAACATTTATATTCCAATTGATTTTATAATTATATGGTAAAAATGAGAAAGTAAGCAATTTTTCAATAATAATGTGCTGTGACACTTTTGTATTTTTATGTCTGATTTTGTAAGCAAGTAGTTTTTAAGTGAGGTGAAACTTGAGGGTACACAAGACAAATCGGACCCCTGAAAGGGGTTCAGTAATCTGGAAAGGTTGAGGGCCACTGATCTAGCCCAATATCCTGTCTTCCAACAGTGGCCAATGCCAGATATTTCTGAGGGAATGAACAGACCAGGGGAATTTTGAGTGATCATGTCATGCCCAATCCCAACTTCTGGCGTTGGAGGTTTAGAGACAGCTGGAGTATGGGTTGCATCTTTGGTATGTTTTTAAAAACCCACTAAATATTTATGTTGCTGGTTGATATTAATCATAATACGTTTCACCTGAACATTTCTTTTCGTCTGTAAGTCTCAAATGTCAAGATATTCCAAAATCACTAGTGATTTGCGGCCTGATTTTTGGAGGGTGGGTGCTTAGAATTTTTTGAAAATCAGGCCCCTTTAAGGTATGTGAAATTGGACACCCAGAAATTGAGACACCCCAAATTGCTAGTCACGATGGTAAATCTTGACTTAACGTGTTTTTAAAGAACAGGCGTCCATTATTATCCCCAATTTACAGATGGAGTAAGTGAGGCACAGAGATACCAAGTGACTTGCCCAAGTTCACACAGCAAATTAGTGGTAGATTCGAGAACATAAATTAGTTCTCCTTATTCTGCACTTGGCCACTGTATCTCATCTAAAGTGCTTTAAAGGAGACATTTTCATGCCTAAGGTCCCGTTCACCTGTGATACACTTTTAATCCTTAAAGCACTGAGGAGTCTTGGGTGTGATTACTAGAGAGACCACCCTTCACCCCCTTATTTTGTTGCAGCAGTTAGGAGTGGCTGGGAAGCTCTTACTCTCAGTTCTTAGGACTGAACATTCCATGACTGGCAACAGAACATTCTCATTTAAGGGTCTCCACCTTTGAGATCTGCAGGGGATGATGTCAGACCCATTAATTTTGTGTAGTATTTGAATGACTGTCATTGTTTTGTTTTAAATTTGACTGTTTGAGTGCTATATGTAATTTGTGTTTTAAATTTTTGCAGTTGAGGTGCTATCCAAATTAATAAAATATACACAAATTCCATACTGTATTTAAACAGATTCTGAGTCAATATTTTACTCTAATTAGCAAGTAGGATAAGAAGGATAATGGTTTACAAAATGTTCTTGCTTCACTGATTTTGACACTTGCAGGTTAGTTTTAATTATTTATAATAATTAATAATGTGCTGGTTAATTTACTATAACATATTTCTGTGAAAATAATGATGTTTTAATGACAAAAGATTTTACCATAGCATTTGCTATTAAATCTTCACCCAGTAGTATGCAAATTAGTGAATTGCAGATTAGGGAGGTTCTAATATATTTAAAGGGTCAACGTGAGAGTTTGTTCTTTTAATGGCCCAGGTGTTTGGTTTATTTTAAACGCTATGTTATAACTGAGGCCTGATGCTGCAAACACTTATTCCCATGAAATCAATAGACTACTCATACGAGAAAAAATATGCCAGTGTGTAACTGTTTGCAGAATCAGGCCTTAAAGAGCAACTTTTAAAGAATATCTCCTGAATTTGCTTCATTGAAAAATTTCTTTAAAAATTTTAAAGATTTTCTGCTTGCCTGTTTGTTAAAGGGTCTTTTACGCAGACCTGAGAACAACAATAGTACGTCCAACATTTCCAGATGTAAACGTGACAGATGTCTCTTTATTCTGCTAGCAGCACTGACGTTCCTAAGCTATGATATCACATATGTCAACAACACTCTGCTGCAGTTTCCACGGTATGCATCCGATGAAGTGAGCTGTAGCTCACGAAAGCTCATGCTCAAATAAATTGGTTAGTCTCTAAGGTGCCACAGGTACTCCTTTTCTTTTTGCGAATACAGACTAACACGGCTGTTACTCTGAAATATGTCAACAACGTGTATCCTCGAGTGTAACTCATCTACACTTACCTAATGAGAAAACTGGTTGTAACTCTTTGTTTTACATCAGTTGAAGCAGTGACCATGACACACCCAGGAATAAAAACCATACACATATTTGAACATACTGAACCACACTTTCAAAGCACAATTCTTTACATTCTCCAGGCTGCCACAGATTAGACTAGCAGGTAGCAATATCTTTTAAATATCAAATTAAACAAATGAGGATATTCTTTCCGCCAAGTGCTCTACCGCCTCATTTTATTTCTTTTCGCTCCAGGCTAATGACAGTGCTTCTGAATCAACAATGAGTCATGTCTCTTCAGCAGCCTGTCTCCTAGGTTTGTTTTTTTTAACAGCCTATTCAGCTTCTTTGTTACACTGGCTTGATATTAGAAATGCATAATCAATCCCTCCACTTCGATCTCTTTCACATTTTCAGGACTTCTCAAAGCTATTACCTTTTGGATAATAAAGACCTGGAATTTTGTACTTTAAAATCTAGTATCAGTGAATAGCTCAACTGGACCATCAACCCACATTTTCTTTCTCCCCAAGAATCCTCTGAAAAGTGGGCACTTTTTTTTTTCTTTTTCTCTTGCTGAGTCTTCTAGGCAGTGGAGAAGTACAGAGATATTTATGAACTCGTGGCTGTGTAAGCATTCCCAAGAGTGCTGCACTGGAGGCAGCTGAGAGCACTGTCAGAAGCTGTGTGTATGAGTCTCCAGAGCAGGGGCGGGCAAACTTTTTGGCCTGAGGGCCGCATTGGTTTCCAAAATTGTATGGAGGGCTGGTTAGGGGAGGCTGTGCCTCCCCAGACAGCCAGGCGTGGCCCGGCCCCCGACCCCTATCCGACCCCCCCTGCTTCTTGCCCCCGACAGCCCCCCGGGACTCCTGCCCCATCCAACCTCCCCTGTCCCCTGATGGTCCCCCCGAGACTCCTGCCCCATTCACCCGTCCCTGTCTCCTGACTGCCCCCCGCCACCCCATTCAACCCCTCCTCTCATTCCTGACTGCCCCCCCACCTCCCAGCAAGAGCTCACAGCCCCGCCGCTCAGAGCATTGTGCCAGCAGAGCAGTGAGCTGAGGCTGTGGGGGAGGGAGAACAGCAGGGGAAGGGCTGGGGGCTAGCCTCCTGGGCCAGGAGCTCAGGGGCCAGGTAGGAAGGTCCTGTGGGCCGGATGTGGCTCGTGGGCCGTAGTTTGCCCACCTCTGCTCCAGAGGGTGGGGAATACCTCACACATTACTCTTGAGTGACCACCAACTCCACTGCTAATTCATGGAGCAGCAATGATGACCTTTAGAGGGAACAGTGTCCAGGCTTCCTAGGGTCAAAGGGAGAGAGAGTCATGCTGGCACAGAAAGTAAGTAGAGATGGGAGAACTGCAGAGAACACTATCTCTTCCTGCCCTCTAAAGAGAGCGATTGAGACTGAAAACTCGTGCATAAAATCAGACCTGACATTTACATAAGTGGTTATTTTGAGGATGTCTCTGAGCGCTCACTAGAGCAGGGATGGGGAAACTTTTTTCTATCAGGGGTGAGTCTATCAGTCGTGGGTCACACATAGCCCTGCAGCAGGGCGAGCCGGCACTTGGGCTAGAACACCCACAGAAAAAATTAATGCACCCACTGGTAGCCGAACACCCACTGGTAGCCAGCTCCCCCACATTCCCCCAGCGCCTCCCATCTACTGACGGCCCTGCCGATCAACTCCTCCTTCTCCCTCCCAGTGTCTTCCACCTGCTGCGATCAGCTATTCCGTGGCTTGCAGGAGAAGCTGGGGGAGGGGGCAGAGCGGGGACAGGGCGTGCTCGGGGGAGGGGTGGAATTGGGCAGGAAGAGGTGGCGGGGGCTTGGGAGAAGGGGTGTGGGTGGGAGGCCTGGAGCGGAGTGGTGGATTGAGCACTCCCGGGACCCGGAGGAAGCTGGAGCCTGTCTGTGCCGTCTTGCACTGCTCACAATCTTTTTTTAAATGGGAGATGGAGAAATGCAGGAGAGACACTAAGGGATGAAGGGAAACTCTACAAATCCTAACGCAGACAAAAAGAAAAGGAGTACTTGTGGCACCTTAGAGACTAACAAATTTAACAGGGCATAAGCCTGTAAGTCCCCCAATTGAGAAAGTAGGGAGATATACCACTTCCCACCGCCTAGAGGCCCCACACGTCTTTACCCATCCAGTGTAAAGAGAGTGTGAGATAACTCCAAAGATGCCAGAGAGGTGAACAAGTCTGCTATGACTCTCTAAAGAACTGGGTGAGAGGATGCCTGATTTGCAAGCCAGTGGGCCTCCTAATTTCTGGTGAAGATGTAGAAGGTTTTTTGAGGAGAGATGGTGGCCTCCATGGACTCTGGCTGCTTAGCTGAACTTCCAGTGTTATGAAACCTTGCAAAGGAACTGAGATATTCACACTAACAATCACCTAAAATTCCCTAATATGCACACATGACATCCCCCTCCCTGGGGAGCCCCAGAACCGTGGCTTCTTCTCTGAATTATCCCAATAACATTTTGGGATATGTTGGCAACTGTGAAATGAGTCACTTGAAATCGCTCTACTGAGAGGACAGTCTGCCTTACTGGAGAAGTCACATGCCTTGACTGGAACGAGCCTACAACCATCATCTCACCTCACCTCCTTCACAGCATCTTCTTTTGTGAAAACAGAGACTCAGTGCTTCAGGATGTAACACTGAAGGGGGAGGCAGGGATAGCTCAGTGGTTTGAGCATTGGCCTGCTAAACCCAGGGTTGTGAGTTCAATCCGTGAGGGGGCCATTTAGGGATCGGGGCAGGGATTGGCCCTGCTTTGAGCAGGGGGTTGGACTAGATGACCTCCTGAGGTCCCTTCCAACCCTGATATTCTATGATTCTATGATCAGCGCTAGTCAGGGGATTTAGTGGGGAGGCAGAAGCTGGGGGGCCACGGGGAAGGCTCCCAGACTGCGAGGGGTGACAGACCTGCCCAGGACCAGGCAGGCGGGTTTCTGGTCCCCGGCCCTGCCCCACAAAGGGGGTCGTCACTGTCAAAAATTAAGGGGGAAGGGATAGCTCAGTGGTTTGAGCATTGGCCTGCTAAACCCAGGGTTGTGAGTTCAATCCTTGAAGGGGCCATTTAGGGATCTGGGGCAAAAATTGGGGATTGGTCCTGCTTTGAGCAGGGGGTTGGACTAGATGACCTCCCGAGGTCCTTTCCAACCCTGATATTCTATGAACACTTCATGTGGGAGCAGTTTAATCCTATCAGGTAGGGAAGGAAACTCTCTCTTCTGGGGCTATGGTTATCGTCTTCTTTTTCAACTCCCATTTAGTGTTACTGAAAACTGATGATCTATTTGATCTTGTGATAGGAACAACAAAGGCCCCTTGAAAAGAAGACCACCCCTAAGGAAGCAGTGGTCACCTCTTCAGTGAGAATTGCTGAGACCCCTATGCAAAGTACATGGAAAGCACAAGCAAGAATGGTCCACATTCCTCACCCCTTACTTTCTGGGAATGAGAGACATGACAGGGGCTCTGACAACCAAATGACAGAAGGGGACACATTCTGAATTTGGCCCATGAAGTTCCCACTTACACTGGACACGTGCCAAGGGCTTCATTTTTATGCCTGATGCTGCTGGTGAAAACTTTGTTAAAAGTTATTTCTGGACATTTAATAAATATTATTTCAATATTGTGAGTCATTAGAATGAATGGTTTGTGGTATATGCTGTCACAGTGTGTTCCTCTGTACCACGTGCCAAGTGTGCAGATTAATAGCTGTGGCTATGTGAAGGAGGAGGAATGTGCTTCCCATTCTGCTGACAAAATGCTCCTTTGGATGAGAATTTCATTTGGATGAGACATGAAACTGGCTTCCTTTCTGCCCATCACTGATGACTGTCTGGGTGCCAGTTAAAGACCCCTTACTACTGTTCTAACAAAGCTACAAGCCTATTTATAGAGGCATATACTTTACTCATATTACCAAAAGCTTGAAAAAAGAGGAAGTGGAGAGACCGTAAACCTGATTGCTGGTCAAGTGCTTTAAATTTTGAAATTTTGCTTTGAAAGAAAAATAATTTTTGTTTATTAAAACCAAAGGCGGGCTAACGCACCCCTGAATTTAGGGGAGAGCTCTGAATCCAAACTTAGGGATAACTCTTCTCTATAATGGACCTGAATGAAAACCCTAGATCCAAAACCCCCAAGCTTTGGGGGAGTTCAGATCTGGTTTCAAACTTTGAAGTCATCTCTCTTAAAATAAGGGGCATGTAGTGCATTTATCTGGCACAAGGGAAATCAGGTTTGGAAAAAATGACAATGGGCAACTCTCTCTGGGTCACCTGTTCTTTTCTTTTGATTTGTCCTTCAGCTACTGTATGAATTTGTCCTCCAAGTGGTATGTAAACTCTAATGGAGTCCATAGGTATCGTTTCCTCTCCCTTCCCCCCCCCAGAGGCTGGAAGACACTGAAAATTTTCTCCACACTTCAGATCACAATTGTAGTAGTATTGGACAACTAGGGGCATTAGTGGGAATTTTAAGCCTGAAACTGGGGAAGGAGGAAAGAGTGTCAGGCCCTCTAGTTCTTTAGCATGAAGGGAACTAGTGAGGAAAGAGGCTATTTAAAGTCAATACCGTGATCAAGGAGTTAAGGTTTTCACAACCGAATATGCAGGATTTTATGTCTTTTCCTACTGTGAAAGCCCTACCACATGCTGGCTTCTTCTACTGCCCTTCTTTACAGGGCCCCAGCTTTTGCTCACATTTTGTGCATTCAAATATTCAGATTTGCAGAAGCGATAGTTTGTGCAAGCAAAGCAGAATTTGGGGGCACACAAGAATTTGAGTGACCAAAGCCAAGAGGAAACTCAGAGTCCCATATGAAAAATGTGACCCATACTGTTAAATGCAGTTGAGCTGTGAATGGTCATTATTGTAGGTATAGCAGCATATTAGCACTCTTGTAGCAATCTAGTGACTCATCTTTGACAGGCAGTAGTGTTTCAGGGGCACACTAGTAACAGATGGTATTTTAATAATGTCCTATGTGACCTCCCCATTAGGGACAAACAGAATACCAAGGGGCTTGCAGAAATCACTAACACAAACTTAAAATCTGAACTTTGTTAGTCCATGTTAGCAAGTGCAGAATCCTTCTAACAGGTGATTTCTCTGAGGGTTGTTTTTTTGAAAAATGGGTTACACTAATGCAATCAATCTGTTTCTGTTGCAGTTGCTCATGACCAAATAGATTTCCGGGCTCCTTTTTACAAAACTGTTTTAAAATGGCACGATTAATGTAGAATGGGAAGGGACAAACCTGTTTGTTCAAATTTAGACCCCATTTGAAATACATTCAGTCTAAATTTAGAACAAAACCTGGACACTTAAAAATATATTAAAGTGAGTTAATTTTACCTGGTCTCCTGAATACTGTCCTAATCATAAATATGTAACCAAGCCCTGGAGGAACATCTGAATTGAGTAGACTGGTGGACTTTTAGCAAATTACCCAATTGATTTAAATGTATTTTGAATTAGGCTCTATTTTAAGAAGTGATACAGAATATTAAAAAAATTAAAAACTATTGCTCTAACACACTCATTCTGTGATTTTCTTTTTCACAGTCATTTCTGCTATTGTATCTTAGCAGTTTCATTAAGTCATTGCTGAATATTTGTCCCCAAGAAGCCAGTACCGTAAAACCTCAGAGTTACAAACACCTCCGGAATGGAGGTTGTTCGTAACTCTGAAATGTTCGTAATTCTGAATAAAACATTATAGTTGTTCTTTCTAAAGTTTACAACTGAATCTTGATTTAATACAGCTTTGAAACTTCACTATGCAGAAGAAAAATGCTGCTTTTAACCATCTTAATTTAAACAAAACAAGCACAGAAACAGTTTCCTTACCTTGTCAAATATTTTTGTAAACTTTCCCTTTATTTTTTTAGTAGTTTATTTTGAACACAGTACTGTACTGTATTTGCATTTAAAAAATTTTTTTTTTTTGTCTCTGCTGCTGCCTGATTGCATACTTCCGGTTCCAAATGTGAGGTGCGTGGCTGACCAGTCAGTTCATAATTCTGGTGTTTGTAACTCTGAGGTTCTACTGTATCTGGTATGCCTGTCATTTCAGTGGGTTTGATATTATTATAAGGGCAGGAAAAACCATCAAAAGTAATGTCCTTCTCAAGGGTTTGAGGCTGAAATAAGAAAAAAAAACGTGTTTTGGTTTTAAGAAATTAATGTCTTGCCTTTAAAATAAAAAGGGTTAAAAAGGTTGTGTAGAGGTGATCATTAAAATGATAATAAGGGCTGTGTCCTGACACTGAAAGAGGCTGGCATGTGATGTGCCTTTCACTTCAGTTTGGGGAACGTCACAGATATTAGAAAATAGCTACAGTCCCTACTCTTTCCCCTCCCCTAAACACTGGATCTATTCCTAGTTTTTGTAGCATAAAGGAACTTATCTTTTTGCCAGGCACCTAACAACAAAAGTTCTGAAGTAGAAGCAAAACACAAAGGGTTAATATTCCTAAGGGAGAAATACATTAATGGCTTAGTCATCATTCGTTATTATATTTTTAAATTACTCTGCTGGTTGCAATAGTGGCTGCAGACAGTGTATATAAAACCAGCTCAGGTGTTACTAGTTGCAGAGCAATTACCATATTCCCTGTTTGTACCAAAAAAGATGCCAGTGACAATTTCAATAAGAATAGTAGGCTCAGTGGAAAATTTGTACACTAGAGCAGCAAATCTTTAGATCTTTTTCCACAATATGGAATTTATGATTCTCATGTTTATTGTCAGTGCAACTTGGTATTAGAGAGGAATGAGAGCATCCTACTGTGTAATGGATAAAATTCAGATAAACGTGACAAATATTCTTGTGCATCCAGTATGTTCCTTCGTGGTTTATCAGTGTTGAAATAGGTACTTAGTTTTAAAAATTGTTTTAAAGAAATTTTTAAGAAAAAAGTAAAAAAGAGGTAGGGAATCTTTCCAGGTTACTGAAAGATCAAATATGACAATGGCCTAGGTGGGGGGTGAGTGGAATTCAAAGATAATAGCTGGGATTCTGCACTCCAGTCTTTCATTCAAGTGAATAAAGGTGATGAAGAATTAGTTTTACAAAAATAAAGATACCACAGAACACACAACCAGCTGCAAAAATCTTTACAAACTCGACACAGGCAAGAGTTCTGAGAATCCCCACTGCACTGAGGCAGCAATTGAGGCAAAAAGGTCAAGGTTGGGATTTTCAAATGGACCAAAGGGAATTATACACCATCAGGGGCTCGTTCACCTGCAGATCTACCAATGTGATATATGCCATCATGTGCCAGCAATGCCCCTCTCCCATGTACATTGGCCAAATTGGACAGTCTCTATGCAAAAGTATATATGAACACAAATCAGACGTGAAGAATTATAACATTAGAAAACTAGTAAGAGAACACTTCAACCCCCCTGGACATTAAAATTGGCAATTCTTCAACAAAAAACTTCAAAAACAGACTCCAACGAGAAACTGCAGGACTGGAATTAATTTGCAAACTGGACACCATCAAATTAGGCCTGAATAAAGACTGGGAGTGGATAGGTCATTACACAAACTAAAAACTATTTCCCCATGCTAATTTCCCCCTCTACTCTTACTCACACCTTCTGGTCAACTGTTTGAAATGAGCCATCCTGATTATCACTATAAAAGTGATTTTTCCTCCTGCTGATAATAGCCCACTTTAATTGATTTGTCTCATTAGAGTTGGTTAGGCAACCCCCATCTTTTCATGTTCTGTGTATATATATATATCTTCCTACTGTATTTTCCACTCCATGCATCTGATGAAGTGGGTTTTAGCCCAAGAAAGCTTATGCCCAAATAAATTTGTTAGTCTCTAAGGTGCCACAAGTACTCCTCATTCTTTTTGCTGATTCCCACTGAGTTTCAAAAGGATTAGGGTGCCTAACACCTTTTGAAAATTTCAGCCTCTGTGATTTATGCAAGCTCAGAGGGAGTCAGTGTCCATGTTAGATAATATTAGCACTGAGGAGCCTGGTTCTCTGCTTCTTGCATCTTGGGTAGGTATTTACACCTGTACAAAACGAGTGTAAAACGCTATTAGTCTGATCTGGTAACATTTTACACCCACGTCACACTCACTGTGTGCACATTTGCATGACTGTGGAAGATAATGGCTCATCAAGTCTAAATAGTACCTGTTACTTGTCCTCTGCTCAGGTCACTAGACCATACCTCTCCTCTCTTTCTCACTCTCTCTTACTCTCTGGCCTTGTCTACACACAATGTTATGTTGCTTAAAAGAGAAATGTGGTTTTAAAATGATTTAGTTAAACTGGTACAACTTTGTGTCCAGGCACTCTTAAGTCTGTTTAAATCTGACTTGGTTTAGCACACAAGGTAAACTGATACAACCAGTCTTAAACTGATAAAAGTGTGCCCATACAGGGGTTTAAACAGCAGTTGCACAAAGTCCATTTTAAATCAATTTGAGTTAAACTATGCTGCTTCTGAGTGTACAGAAGTCCTTCAATATCTTTCCTAATTTTGAGTTAGTACTTGTTCATCATCTTTCTTTAGCAATAGGTAAAGAAAATAAGAACAGACCACAACCTGTTGGAAAACATTTGCAAGAAAAACTTGGGAGTTACTCCTGATTAAACTGATGTAAGTGAGATCAGTGTCTGGCAAATATAGGACCAGATTCATGAGTACACTCCAGCTACCTTGTGAATCTCCAACAATTGCAATTGGTAACTGGCCAGTTAAACTGGGTTTATGGCTATTTTGCATAACTGAAAAAAGCACCTATAATGTAGCAATGAAGCTGATTCACTGCATATTTTTCTCTCTCTCTCTCTTTTTTTATAACATCTGTTTACATTAAATGGATGCTTGTTTATGAATTCTTCCCCACACCTCTACCCACTTTCCAGGGTGTTCTTTCACCAGCAATTAAGGAAAACAGCAGTGTGAAAAAAGCAAACAAAAACCCAAAAACAAATGCTTCTTCACTTTGCTTTCTTGTCATGTCAGCAGAATTGCCTCAAAATAGATCCTGTTTTAAAATTTTCCATAAGACTTCAGTGGCTCTAGGAGTCAGTGACACACCCAGACGAGTGCTGAAATATCTTTAAAGGCCCATTAATTCGAGACATGTTTATTTTCTGTTTTTTTTTTTCCTCTTCCTTGTTGATTACCAAGATCCTTATATGTAATCTTGTTCTCTTGTTCTGCTCGACCCTCATGGCCGGTCCATTTCATGGAAGTGAAGGCAGTGTCATTCGGAAACACGGGATTGAAGATGCCATTGAACCAATCAGGCAGGAGATTGGAGTGGTTTGATTAGAAAAGGAGGGTACTTCTGCTTACACAAGCCATCCTGGCAATGAGCACAATGGGAAGGGACGCACAGAGAGGAGTTTTCACAGAACTGCTGAATTTAGTTTTTCAAAACACAGAAGTTTTTATTTTAAATTTACCTGTGTTAGTGACTCTTCCACTGATTGGACCAAATTCTGCTACCAGATTTGTGTGTGGGGCTATTGATTTCAGTGGGAGATGGACAATGTATCCTAAGGCAGAATTTGGCCCACTAACTTGAATGGGCCGATTCAGAAGCAGAAACACAATCACAATTTGAAACTGATTCTTGTTTCTTATAACAAGACACAGAGAAGGAAATTGCCAAATGAAAAAGGTACCCAAGGACAATTAATTCTTTTTACTTCTCATTTCTGAGCTAAGGCTCTGGCTGAAGGAAAGCACAAGCATTAAGAAAGGTAAAGGAAATATCCTTAGGAGCAATACTTATATACATCTGCACCCAATACCTGTGCACACCTGTACATAATCCTTGCATACACATCTACACTCAGTACCTGCCTACATCAGTAGACATACAAAATACACATACACCACAGCCTGAATCTGACAACTTTCCAGACACTATACGAGATGTTATGACACACCAGGCTATGAAAGGAGTAGAGGTACCTGGAGTGTGCTGGGATGGGAAGCATTTTTGAGAGTTGGGGTGTGAAGCAGAACCCTTTCTGTATTTACAGTCAGAAGTGGGAGTGCTGAAGTGGCATGGGAATGTCCGTTTGTGGTCTTTTGACCTTCTGGGCGGTGCTGGTATTCATTTTATTCATACAGCACCCAGAATTGGAAAGCTGGCTAGATCGTCGGGCTCAACAGGTAGTGATCAATGGCTCCATGTCTAGTTGGCAGCCGGTATCAAGAGGAGTGCCCCAAGGATCAGTCCTGGGACTGGTTTTGTTCAATATCTTCATTAATGATCTGGAGGATGGTGTGGATGGCACCCTCAGCAAGTTTTCAGATGACAGTAAACTGGGAGGAGAGGTAGATACACTGGAGGTAAGGATAGGATACAGAGGGACCTAGACAAATTAGAGGATTGGGCCAAAAGAAATCTGATGAGGTTCAACAAGGACAAGTGCAGAGTCCTGCACTTAGGACGGAAGAATCCCATGCACCGCTAGAGACTAGGGACCGAATGGCTCGGCAGCAGTTCTGCAGAAAAGGACCTAGGGGTGACAGTGGACGAGAAGCTGGATATGAGTCAACAGTGTGTCCTTGTTGCCAAGAAGGCTAACGACATTTTGAGCTGTATAAGTAGGGGCATTGCCAGTAGATCAAGGGACGTGATCGTTCCCCTCTATTCAACGTTGGTGAGGCCTCATTTGGGGTACTGTGTTCAGTTTTGGGCCCCACACTACAAGAAGAATGTGGAAAAACTGGAAAGCATCCAGCGGAGGGCAACAAAAATGATTAGGGGACTGGAACACATGACTTATGAGGAGCGGCTGAGGGAACTAGGATTGTTTAGTCTGCAGAAAAGAAGAATGAGAAGGGATTTGATAGCTGCTTTCAACCTGAAAGTGGGTTCCAAAGAGGATGGCTCTAGACTGTTCTCAGTGGTACCAGATGACAGAACAAGGAGTAATGGTCTCAAGTTCCCGTGGGGGAGGTTTAGGTTGGATATTAGGAAAAACTTTTTCACTAGGAGGGTGGTGAAGCACTAGAATGCATTACCTAGGGAGGTGGTGGCATCTCTTTTCTTTGAGGTTTTTAAAGTCAGGCTTGACAAAGCCCTGGCTGGGATGATTTAGTTAGGGATTGGTCCGGCTTTGAGCAGGGGGCTGGACTAGATGACCTCCTGAGGTCCCTTCCAACCCTGATATTCTACAGTTCTATGATTCTAACTCTGGTTAGATGCTTTATAAATATTCATTTTTAAAGGTTCCACAAATCCAAGAATCCCTGGTCTCTGGGGCACAATGCAGCTGAATTCTGTAGCAAATTGTAAGCTTTGCAGCAGTATGAGATACAGCAAGAAACACTTTGAAAATCAGGGTTATTTAAAACTAAATGATTGATTGACACAGCTTTATCAGCTGTGTCAATATTTAATTCAATAAAAGCCTCTGTGACTGATTGCTGTCATATTTCCAGGTTGCCGCAGAATCTAGTATTGATTTCCATCCCTCCTCCTCTTGGCTGCTGGGAGGATGTTGCGGGAATGGGATTTAACTCCTGCTGTTGGGAAGGGGGAAAGAAGATAGGACACTGATCTGGAATAACTTAGTAGGAAGACAGCAGTGGATGGAGTAGGATAGGAGATCTGACACACGGCAGCTGTGGAGGGTTTTAGAGGGAGTGAACGCTGCTTGGAGATATTCACTCCTCAGAGTTATGTGGTGTCCTGACCTGAGGGCAGTAGGCTGTGGAATGCAGCTGCTCTCATTTCACTCCCTCCCATCCCTAGGCCCATCCTCAAATTTCTGCATGGTCTACACAACTCATACAGTGGGTCTTCCATCGGATCCTAGGGACTGAGGAACAAACAGGGCTGTGGAGCCAGCATGCCAACGCATTCTATCAGCTTTAGCTGCCCTCCAGTAGTAGCACTAGGCAGTGATGAGCTGCCAAAATCTTAACAACGGGTTCCCTCCTAACCCCACGAGAGGGTCGTTGCCCACCCCCGCCCTCCGGGACTCCTGCCCCATCCAACCCCCCCACGTTCCTTGATGCCCCCCCAGGACCCCTGCCCCATCCACCCCCCTCCACTGTCCCCTGACTGCCCCCAGAAGCAGGCAGGAGGGTTTCGTGCGCCACCGTAGTGGGTGCCCACCCCACCCCTAAGAGCCAGAGGCACCTGCCAGGGGGCGAGGTGGGGAGTCCCAGCGGTGCTTACCTGGGGCAGCTCCCAGGAAGCATCCAGCAGGTCCCTCTGGCTTCTAGGGGCAGGGGAGCATAGCTAGCGGGGAGCGGGGGGAGTGGCCGCTCCCCCACTGATCACATCAAAAGTGGCGCCTTAGGTGCCGACTCTCAGGGTGCTCGAAGGCTGGAGCACCCATGGGGAAAATTTGGTGGGTACAGAGCCCCCACTGGCAGCTCCCGGCCCCAGCTCACTTCCGCTCCGCCTCCTCCCCTGAACGCACAGCCCCGCCCTGCTTCTCCGCACCCGCCGGCTTCCCGCGAATCAGCTGTTCGGCGGGAAGCCGGGGAGGGCTGAGAAGCAGGCCGCGGCTTCCCACTCAGGCCAAGGGTGGCAGAGGTGAGCTGGGGCGGGGAGCGGTTCCCCTGCGCCCCCCCAGGTTACCTGCTGCTGTGTGGGCGGCCCTCCTCGCGCCCCCCCCGTCCCAGCTCACCTCCGCCTCCCTGGGCCTGAGCGGGAAGCCACTGCTTGCTCCTCAGCCTGCTCCAGCTTCCCACGCGAACAGCTGATTCGTGGGAAGCGGGGGGGGGTGGAGAAGCAGGGCGGGGCGGGGCGTTCAGGGGAGGAGGCGGAGCGGACGTGAGCTGGGGCCGGGGGTGGGGCAGGGAGCTGCCGGTGGGTGCTCTGAACCCACCAAATTTTCCCCTTGGATGCTCCAGGGCTGGAGCACCCGTGGAGTCGGCGCCCAAGGCGCCACTTTTGGCCAGTTAAATTTAGAAGCACTTTTAGAACCAGTTGTCCCTCGCGGAACAACCGGTTCTAAAAGGGCTTCTAAATTTAACAACCGGTTCTAGTGAACCAGTGCGAACCGGTTCCAGCTCACCACTGGCACTAGGGGATGATACTCTTTTGTTTCATAAAACACTCAATAGTCTTGACCTTTTTACTGATTTTAGGTGCTGTGGCTGCTTAAGTTCAAGGCATTTCCTTCATCAGGCTTTAGCTACAAAACTTCTTGAAGTCAAGTTAAAATGCATTTAACTTAGTACAGTACTTATCTTGTGGTCTCACTCTAGCCATGCCTCTGATTATATCATAGGCTAAGTCATTTGCTTGTACTGCCTTAAAATTAGGCTTCTCAATCGATGAAAAGGGTCTTTTCTTGCATGTTTGGGAAGCAGAGCAATTTTCTCTGCATCTTAGTCCTTTTCAATTCTGCCTAATATTTATCACTCTGAGTGCCCACCCTCAGATAAAAAAAACAATGTCAAATTGTCAGTGAAGACTTCTGGTGCTGGTTTCATTATGTAAATAAAAAAGGACAAAGAAAAATTATTCAAGACACCAGACTGTATCATGCAGATCCATTTACAAAATAAGGTAAACGGCGATGATAAACTAAAGTTTCACTTCATCTTGATATTATTCTTAAGGAAAGAATTTGCACAGCACTGTTAGCAGACTTGTATACAGTAGCAGAGTTGGTATGAAAAGCTACTGCTGTTATTAGATAGATACATACCTAACACACACAACGTTATGTTAAAAAAATGTTTAAGTCAAGCACTCAAAAGTGAAGAAATGTCAGAATGAAGGCTACCTTCATTTAGCCCCTTTGTGTATAAACACTGTGATGCACTCTTTACTTACGTGACCACATACTGTTTTTTCCCTGCCTCGTTCAGTGAACAGGATTGATAGTGCTCAGTGAATGAAAAGCTATTCAGTATTTTGTTTTAGCCTCATTGGTCAATGTGTGGCCCCAGGCCTTATTTACCTCACAGTATTCAAACCTGCTCTGAAGACAATCATTAAATTTTCTCATGGGCTTTTCTATGGAACTTATCACTATAGTAGCTGAGTGCTTCACAAATATTAATTTATCTTCACAAAACCCCTATGAGGTGAGAGGGTGGTATTATCGCCACTTTATAGATAGGTAGCTGAGGAGGCAGAGACATTAAGGCCAAGACTATCCACTAATTTTGGGTGCCTGATTTGAGACACCTAGGACCTTATTTTTCAGAATATTTAGCTTTATACATTCAAGTACAGCTCTCATTGACTTCAGCTGGTGGCATGAGTTCCCAGCACTTTTGCAAACCAGACCCCAGAGTCTCAAATTGGGAATCCAGAAAATGAGGAACACACAATTAGTGGCCACCTCTGAAAAGTTTAGTTTAAGTGACCTGCCCAGCATCGCATAGGAACTCTGTGGCAAAAGCAGACATAGAATGCAATTCTCCAGGACAGCACTCAACTGCTGTAACAATGAGAGGCTGAGGGAACTGGGATTTCTCTTCCTGCAATCCCCTGCCTCATTTGCTACACATCATCCAACTTCTATGACACATGAGGCATATATTCTGGTAAGAGGATCACATGAAATACATAGTATTAATGGTACAGTACTTAACCTGGATGTAAACACACCTAAAATATTGCAGTATTGGTTCCACAGTTTAGGAAGAAACATAGAAAAAAATACAAATAGCAACAAGAAACAGTGGTTACGATGGGCCCAATCTGAGTCCCCAAAAAATAAACAACCCTGCCATTTGAGGTATTCAACATATGGTAGTGAACTTTGGATTTATTTTTTTACAAAATAATCATGACTAAGGCTGCGAGTTTTCATGGAGGTCACAGAAGTCATGGATTCCTTGACTTTCCGTGGGCCCTGTGACTCCTGCAGCAGCCGGTGTGGCTGGCCCGGGGACAGCACAGGCAGTCCCTGCGCCAGTCGCACCGGCTGCTGCTGGGGCAGTCTTGGGCCACTGCTCTCCCCTCCCACAGCAGCAGCAGGAGTTTGAGTGTGGGAGGGGGCAAGGGGTTGGGGCATGGGATGGGATGATGTGGGCTTTGGGCGGTGCTTACCTCGTGGGGCTCCCCAGAAGCGGCAACACCCCCCTTGCTCAGCTCTGTGTGCTGCCTCTGCCTGCAGGCACCATCTCTGCAGCTCCCATTGGCCACGGTTCCCAGCCAATGGGAGCTGCAAAGCCAGTGCTTGGGGTGAGGGCAGTGCGCAGAGCTGCCTGCCACACCTCGGCCTAGGAGCTGAGCAAGGGGGATGTCCCCATTTCTGGGGAGGCGTGGAGCCAGGCAGGGAGCCTGCCAGCCTCGCCACCCTCTCCTCCCAGGCACCAGAGGGAGTCCTAGGCCGTGCGCTGCCATCCGTGCCCCCCTGGTACCAGCATGGGTCCCGGGCCGCCCTCCCCCAAGCACCCGCGGCACCCCTGGGCCACTCCCAAGATTTAGTCAGGAGTATATAGAAGTAGTCATGGTCAGGTCACGGGTCAGGTCCCTAACTTTTACAAAAAATACCCATGACTAAAGCCTTAATCATGACAAAGCAGACCAAGTTTTGCTTTAAGCTTTGAGTTCATTTGAACCTGTGCCTTAAAGCACAAATCAAGAATTGTGAAACAGCACAGATCAAAACTGAAGAAAACATTTTGCACAAACCCATGCAAAGTGAAACCACTTTGTTTCACACCTCTGTAATGGGTTACAGAGCACAAGAACTTAATTTATATAAAAGTGAATCCCACTGAGTTTCTTTTTCTTCATATACTGCAGGATGAACTTGGGTTGTGACACACAGACAGATGCAAAATAGCAAAAATTTAGGACAATATTTAGACCTAGAGTAAGTAGATGCAACTTCATTAACATCAGTGGGTTCCACTGGCTTACTCCTAAATCTGAATTTTGGCCCATAATGCACAACTGAGCCAGATCACATTGCTCTTCATTTCTGCAACCAAGCAAGAGCACAAGGCTCTCAAACCACATTCTTGCAATGTGTCATGCATGAACCATGTTGTACATCCCACCAATTTCTGATTCACTAAACTAAGCCTGATAAGATTCTGGGGTGTAGGGCACTGATAAAGACAAATTAGTGCTCTTGACCCAGATTAATGAAAACAACCTACCTTTTATATGAGGAAAACCAAACAAAATAGGGTGACCAGACGTCCCGATTTTACAGGGACAGTCCAGATTTTTGGGACTTTTTCTTATATAGGCTCCTATTACCCTCCACCCCCTCTCTCAGTTTTTCACATTTGCTGTTTGGTCACCCTAAAACAAAACTAATTAAATACGATTTCATTTTCCTCCCCTAACCAGTTCTGAATCTTCTTAGGAGGGCAAAGCCATGTCTTGAAATAAGGATTTCTAACATCACACAATCTGATGCAACATTCAATAGTTATTTTAGTCTGTTTCATTCATCACTGTCATTGCGGGCAATATGTTAGTTGCCAACAGCTTTGTGTGAGAATCAATATGTTAACATACCATGAGCCATTCTGTGGTCACTCCATACATAAAACATATCGACCAAAAAAAAGTGATATACTATAAAATCTACTGCCATACTTTATATTACCCTCTAAGGCAAGTCACACCAGGATTAAGATTTGCAGTCATAGGCTGGACAATTTTCTCCATATGCCACATTACAGTCTCTTAGATAAAAGGACATATAGAATATTCTGACCCCACGCTCGTAAGATGTACATATAATGTAGCATGAATAAACGTAAGAGGGGGCTTCTTTTTCTACCCATTTAAATATCCTAAGGATATTTTTGTACAGTTCTTATGTCCAAAATGATAGGACTTGCATTAATAACATTACAGCAAATCTTATTGCTCAATCTAGCCCTTATCTGCCTAGCCCTTCCCCTCCTTTTGTTTAAAACAGGCAAGTGGCCTGATTCTTATTTACACTGAGGCCCCTTAACACCACTCTGGTAGTGTAAAGGTGTCATGTATGCCCAGTTTGAAGCCCCTCTGCACTGCAGGGGACCTTAGTGTAAATGAAAATCAGGCTCAATATGTAACCAACTTGTTCATAAAAGCAAAGTACAATATGTAACCCTACATTTTTATAAGTAACAAAGCTTCAGTTTTTCTATAGCATTGCACTGGTTATTACTCTAATGACCACCAATATTTTTCTGAGAAACCTTGTGCTCATAAAAGGGGCCTGATAGCCCTGGAGCATGAAGTTCTCTCTCCTACTACTGATTCATCAATGTGCCTTAACTCTCATCCAGAGGGACAAACTCACAGGGCCAGAAGACAGTTCAATCTCCTAGTCCATTTAGGAACTGATCCAAAGTCCACTGAAATTAACAGAAAAACTCCCATTGCTTTCAGTGGACTTTGGATCAGACTCTTAATCCTTTGCCTCTACACTGAGCCTGCCAATAAGATTGCCAGTTATTACTAATTACAATTATTATTAGTAGTACCATAGTATCTAGGAACTCTAGTCATGGACCCGGACCTCATTGTGGTAGGCGCATACAAGCAGAAGAAAAATATGGTCCCTGCCCCAGAGAACTTACAATCTAAGTATAAGACAAGACACAACAGATGGATAAAGACAGACCAATGGAGGAGAATGATTGTACATGTTATGTGGGTGCTTGTTGCGTGAAAATTGAACTGAGTCCACCATCATCATCTCACATAGACCACCAAGAAGCCATCACATGGTCGTCCCTTTCTGTCCTTTCCAACCTGGGCTGAAGTTCCCCAATAACCTAGAGTTGAAACAGGCTATATCACATTACTAGATATAGCAGTCTAGTCCCCAAAACAGATACCAATAGAAGCTAGTTTCTGATTTATACCCACAGGTTTATTTGTTTTTAAAATCTTACACAAATGGATCTTTAATAAACTAGAGAGTCTCTTGATTTAAACTAAATTTCTCTTCTGCAGCTGCTGTCCTATGGTACCCCAAAATGTATGCGCAGAGGGGCTGGGTCATACCAATTTACTTAAAGAATAAGAAGTGACAGACCATATTGTAATACTGATGAACATTATCTCTCAAGTGCCTAATAAGGTACAAGATGACGCTAAGTGTTCCCAAGAAGTATCTTTAGTCCACTTCACTCCATGGCCTGGTTATAACACCAAATGATTTTACCAAAAGCAATAACTGCAATATTGAAAAGATATATGAAACAGCTATACACAAAAGTAATATAAACCACCACAATAAATTAGAATCTAAAAAACAAATACATATAAGCCAGATCCTGTGAATGGGGCCATGTGGGCTCATGTCCACCCATGCAGGTCCAGCTGCAGGATTTGCCTCTAAATGACTGAATGCTGGTTATTTTTTATTTGTATATTTTTAGGGTATCCAGAAGTTCTTCACTGACAATATACTTCCATTTTCGGCTTTTGTCAAATGAAGTACTAGTATAGCTCTGAGTGACGTCAATAAATATTTGACTAGACAGTAGTTATTGTTTTCAGTTTATAGGGTATTTTAGGGTTGGGGTATTTTTGAGTGTAAATAGGATGTATTATACCATTTGATGTGTTTAAAAAACAGTATACAAGTTGACACTGGTTAAATTAAGCTAGTTAAACCAGTGTACTTCCCTGTGGGAACTCCCTTATTTTGACTGGAGAGTGGTTTAAATGTCAGTGTACTTAAGTCAGTAAAATAAAATAAATAAAATAATAATTGACTTAAGTTAAATCAATGACAGACACTCTTGATCAAAACTAAGTGTCCACATAGATTTTTGCACTGAAATAACTGAAGTTGTGAATTACAACCCATTCAGTCTTTTTGGTTCAAGTATGTGTGCAGACAACATATTTAAACCTGTTCCTAATCGATTTAAGCTAAACCAAAATAAGCCTGGTTTCATCTGAAATAAGGGCATCCACACAGCCTTTTGCACCAGTTTTAACTAAATCTGTTTTTAATCAGACCTTAAGTCAGGGGTTCTCAACCTTTTTCTTTCTGAGTGCTCCCCCCTCTCCCCTCCCCCCCCCCCAACATGCTATAAAAACTCCATGGCCCGCCCAACTGTGCTACAACTAAAAAAACGAGGAGTACTTGTGGCACCTTAGAGACTAACAAATTTATTTGGTCATAAACTTTTGTAGGCTAAAACCCACTTCATCAGATGCATGCAGTGGAAAATACAGTAGGAAGATATATGTACACATTTATATAAAATGGGTGTTGCCATACCAACTGTAACGAGACCAATCAATTAAGGTAGGCTATTATCAGCAGGAGAAAAAAAACCTTTTGTAGTGATAATCAGGATGGCCCATTTCAAACAGTTGACAAGAAGGTGTGAGTAACAGTAGGGGGGAAAATTAGCATGGGGAAACAGTTTTTACTTTGCGTAATGACCCATCCACTCCCAGTCTTTATTCAAGCCTAATTTAATGGTGTCCAGTTTGCAAATTAATTCCAATTCTGCAGTTTCTTGTTGGAGTCTGTTTGTGAAGTCTTTTTTGTTGGAGAATTGTGACTTTTAGGTCTGAAATTGAGTGACCAGGGAGTTGAAATGTTTTCCGACTGGTTTTTGAATGTTATAATTCTTGATGTCCGATTTGCGTCCATTTATTTTTTTGCATAGAGATTGTCCGGTGTGGCCAATGTACATGGCAGAGGGGCATTGTTGGCATACATCCCATTGGTAGATGTGCAGGTGAATGAGCCTCTTATGGTGTGGCTGATGTGATTAGGTCCTATGATGGTGTCCCTTGAATAGGTATGTGGACACAGTTGGCAACAGACTTTATTGCAAGGATAGGTTCCTGGATTAGTGTTTTTGTTGTGTGGTGTGTGGTTGCTGGTGAGTATTTGCTTCAGGTTGGGGGGCTGTCTGTAAGCGAGGACTGGCCTGTCTCCCAAGACCTGCGAGAGTGAGGGATTGTCCTTCAGGATAGGTTGTAGATCCTTGATGATGCGCTGGAGAGGTTTTAGTTGGGGGCTGTCTGCATATAAAAGCCAGCGCTGGCACTAGTGGGTTGCAAGCAGGGCAACTGCCTGGGGCCCCATGTCACAGGGGGCCCTGAGAAGCTAAGTTGCTCAGGCTTTGGCTTCAGCCCCAGGTGGCGGGGGTTGGGGTTGGTGGGGCTTTGGCTTTCTGCCCCAGGACTTAGTGAGTCCAGTACTGGCCCTGCTTGCGGCCCCCCAGGGGGCCTCGGACATAGAGTTGCCAACTTTCTAACTGCACAAAACCAAACACCCTTGCCCAGCCCCTACTCTGAGGCCCCGACCCTGCCCCGGGCTCCTATCCCCTGCTCACTCCATCCCCCCTCCCTCCCTTGCTTACTCTCCCCCACTCTCACTCACTTTCACTGGGCTGGGGCAGTGGGTTGAGGTGTAGAAGAGGGGTGAGGGCTCTGGCTAGGGGTGCGGGCTCTGGAGTGGAGTTGGGGATGAGGGGTTTGGGATACAGGATGGGGGTCTGGGCTGGGGCTAAGGGGTTTGGAGTGTGGGAGGGGGTGCAGGCTCTGGGAGGGAGTTAGAGTATGGGAGGGGGCTGAGGGTTGTGGTGCAGGAGGGGTGAGGGCTCTGGGAGGGAATTTAGGGGGCAGGAGGGGGTTCCAACCTGGGGCAGAGTGTTGGGGTGCGGTAGGGGGTTTGGCGTGCGGGCGGGGGTTTGTTTGCGGGCTCTAGCTGGGCAGCGCTGACCTCAGGCGGCTCCTGGAAGCAGCCGGCATGTCCAGCTCCTAGGCGGAGGGGTCAGGGGCATCTGCACACTGCCCGCAGCTGCAGGCGCTACCTCCGCAGCTCCCAGCCAATGGGAGCTGCGGAGCCAGTGCTCGGACAGCATGTGGAGCACCTGCGGCTGCCCCTGCACCTCAGTGGGACATGCTGGCCGCATCTGGGAGCCGCGTGGAGCCAGGGCAGTCAGGGAGCCTGCCTTAGCCCCCCTGTGCTGCTGACCTGACTTTTAGCGGCCTGGTCAGCAGTGCTAATCAGAGCCATCAGGGTCCCTTTTTGACTGGACATTCCAGTCAAAAACCAGATGCCTGGCAACCATACTCAGACCTCTGGTTGAGAACTGCTGCCTTAAATTAAACCGATGCAACTCCTCTTTTTCCTTCTCCCTGTGCATGCTCACTACTCCATATCACTACTCCATATCAAAATAGCCTTATTTTTCAATTGCTCTTTACTTGCAACACTGATCGCAGCTTTAAGTTTGATTAAATAAAGTCAAGGGAAGTTTGGCCTGTGTCAGGACTGCAGGACCGGGCTCTTAACTGAAAGCTCTTTACCCTCCTGAGTAGTTGTCTACTCTTCAAGCATTTTGAGCTCTGCTACTAAAGAGACTGATAAGATTTCCCAAGGGTGTCAACAGAAACCCTCCTGCAGTGATCTGCAGTACACCTACTCCAGCACCAAATCTGTGGGATGCTGAGTGTGACTGTTCACGTACCCATAACCATAATGCTCAGTCAGCGGAGTGCCTGTAATGAACCTGCTAGTGTGTCTGTATATCACTGCCCTCTACTGGATAAAATGGCAGACCAGCTCAACTCTTTGATTATGGCTGAACTGCACAGCAAATAAAAGCCCTAATACTGTTCTGTCTTCTCCAGTACAGATTCCTCTCTAGCATAGAGCCCTGTGTTTGGCAGAAAAAGTTTGTGAGTTTTTTCCTTGCTGCTGCGTTTGTGTGGTTATGGTGATGTCTGCAATGTCTGTAGATATGCTGTCATGGAGTGGTGCCTGATGGCTCCATTTAACCATGTTAGAAGCCCAAGCTTTTTAGATTTTAGATTTTGTCAACACTGAGGTTAGCCTGACTGTGGGGGAGTATCAGTATGTGTTGTCCTGGCTAGTGTGGACCATCACCCTCTCCTGGAGAGAACATCTAGTCAGCTAAAGTTCAGCTCAGTGCATAAGGATTGTACAGAGATTTGTGGGCAATATGGGAGAACATTCGTTTGTAGCAGGTTAGCACTATCCAGTAGTTACAATGGCAAAGTGCACCATCTACTGAAGTAAGGAGTGGAAGGTTGGAAGGTTCAGATTAAAGGAGAACAAGTTGAAGACCTGGAAGGATATTACAATTTTAACTAAATTGTAGAGCAAATAATTTGGAAATCTGGAAGAAGGATGGGTGTACTCAGGTCCTCTAGAACAGCTTCCCTGGGTACGACCACAACCTCCATTCCGGGCATCGGCCCTCCAAACGTTAATTAGATTAATCATTGCTTGAAACCAAGGCAACAATACTAGCAAGTACTGCCTTCCCCCACATCTGGTTTACCAAGTGCTTACACTCAATCCTCTTAGATGAGGACCATGCTCAATACAGAACACTCATCACCTCACAGTTTGAGATCTGTGAATGATCAGCTCTGTAGCACTCCTAGATATTGTTATCAAGTATCTGCAAGGTCATGAGTCACACTCTCAATGTAGAAAGATTCCAGGTGCAGTGACACATGGCCCTGGTCTACACTGGGGCGGGGGGAGGGTGTCGACCTAAGGTACACAACTTCAGCTACGCAAATAGCATAGCTGACGTCGGCGTATCTTAGGTCGACTTACCTGGCCGTGAGGACGGCGGTGAGTCGACCGCTGCCGACTCTGCTTCCTTCTCTGGCGAGCTGGAGTTCTGGAGTGGACAGGGAGCACGTTTGGGGATCGATTTATCATGTCTAGACGAGACGCGATAAATCGATCACTACCCACCGATCCGGCGGGTAGTGAAGACCTGCCCATGCTGTACTAGATTTATGTGCACAACTGCCATTGACAGCGGTGGGAGATGCACACAGCCAAAATTGGGGTATGGCCCTTAGAGCTTTTAATTTCACTCATATACATCACTTTAAACTCTCTTGTATCTATGTATTGTACTATGTTTTCACTCTATTAACAAGTTTCTATTTGATCACTATGTATCTCAGGAATTTAAAAATCAGTAAGACAAAACAATGGTCACAATGTATACATGGCAATTGCTGTCTGATGTTAGCATATAGTCCTGGCAAAAAGGATGCTCAAGAAGCTTTGAGGAAAAGGGAGGAGATATAATTGATAAAGTGATATAACATTTGTGTAAATTAAATTTAAATGTTCCTGTGAAGGCAATTTCATTAAGAATGATGATCTAACATCTCAGAACTCTGTATTTTTAATCTACACAATTCACAGTAATTGATGTCTCAGTGAATGGCTGTATAGTATATTTTATCTTTTTCACATAAAGGCAAAATAAGTCTCAATGTCATTGTGACAAAAATATTTTAAATCGATGTACAACAGTAAAATGTAGAATTCAGAAACATTCTATCATTTGGTAATATATGTTGCTTTGTATTTCCAATCTTGTTCCTTATAATACAGTGTTTTGAAACCATATTATATAACTTCCCATGTAATCCAGATGGCTAGATTAGGATGCTCAAACATCTGCTCTTTTGAGAATTTAGCTTGTAGATCTTCAATTATATGGCATCTGTGTCAGTAATCAACTCCCTTTCTGGATTTCCCACCTAATGGGACAATAGGCAATGTTTAGGGACTTATTGGGAACTCTTAGAGTTGTTCTGTCATGGTGGGCCTAGAGGTTTGTTTTCTATTAATCAACTAGGAAGTTGATTCTTGGCGCTAGAGTACAAATTCATGATCTTCAAACATGCATTGAAGATGTAACAAAGGGAAGTTTCTATACACTCCTTTTGGGAGAGAAACAGATTTAATAGATTTTAAGCCCAGAAGGGACCATTGTGATCATATAGGCTGACCTCCTGCCATAGATTTTCACACAGTAATTCCTGCACGTAGCCTAATAACTTGTTTGAACTAGAACAAACCATTTAGAAAGACTTGATTTAAAGACTCCAAATGATGGAAAATTTACCAAACCTTGTAGTGATCTGTTCCATTGGTTAATTTTCTCCACTGTTAAACTGCATCTGGTTTAAAATTTTTGCTACATTCAACATGTGATACTCTAAAAGTGTGTAATGAAAGGTATCAGACATCTCCTCCCTATGTAAGTACTTATAGGCTGGGATCAAGTCACCTCTTAACACTCTCTGATAAACTAAATAAATTGTGCTCAAGCAATTTCTTATTATAAGGTGTGCTTTCCAGATCACAAATCATTTTTGTAGCTCTTCTCTGAACCTTCTCCAGTTTTCCCAACACTTTAAAAAAATGTGGATACTGGAACTGGATACAGTACTCCAGTAATGGGCTCATCAATGCTTTATGCAGAGGTAATACCTCCTCCCTGCTCCTTGATATTCCCCAGGTTAATAAGTCCAATTAGCTTGTTAGTCCTTTTTACCTTAACATCACACTGGGAGCTCATGTTCAATTAGTTTATCTATGATCACTTGCAAATCCTTCTCAGAATCACTGCTTTCCAGAATACAGGCCCTCATCCTATAAATATAGCTGACATTCTTTGTTCTTAAATGACTGAATTTGCATTTAGTAGTATTAAAATACGTACTTCGACTGCACCCAGTTCACCAAGTGATCCAAATCACTCTGTATCAATGACGTGCCCCACTGTAATTCATCACCTCACCAATCTTTGTGTCATCAGCAAACTTGATCAGTAATGATTTAGCACTAAAACTATTCAGCTCTGAAAAACTGATCGTTTGTCATCTCAGCTGCAGGAACACACTGAAACTGACAACTTTGTCAATTCCTGCTAGGCTCTTCCTCTCTCAGCCTTACTGATATCTTTCAAATCAGATCAGTTTTCCCACTTTGCCTTTAGCTCCATGGTATCTTTATGGCCACCAAATTTTTTTATAGAATAAAGCTTTTCCAGGTGGATAGCAGCAGAAAATGTGAAACATGAGATTTCACTGCTCAAAATCAACCTGGTTGGTCTTTACTGCAGGATGCAAAGCAGCTAGTTTGATGTCAGGAATGAGGTCACAGTGGTGAACAGTCAGTGGCTATTTCTCTCTTCTTTCGATGCCTTTTGGGTATTTGTCATCTTGGATTATTGGATGTTGAAGGCAACTCAGAATGATTATATCCTCCAGTTCAGACAAGACTCCACCTTCCCGCTTCAGGAACCTTTCACAAGATTCTTCTGTTAAGTCCCTTCCATGGTGGAGGGCTGGACCACTGACTTCCATGGGACTTCTGCTTGAGTAATCTGACCAAAGATTTCAGATCTGAGCCCTGTTATAATTCCAGGCAGAACTGGCACACCTCTTGCAGGCTGGAGTGGTGTTGCAGGAGAACCCTTACTTGATTTTTGCCTCACCCAGGGAATCAATGAGTCCACTTAGATGCTAAAGAGCACCCTCTTGTGGATGATCTCAATTATTAACAGAAAAGTCAACGCAGAACATAAACAAAACTGTTACCCCAACATCTCAGCTGGGTGACCACGTCATTCTTAGTTCATCTGTTCCCTGAGTCCAGTTCTTGCCTTTTCCCAGGCTCTTCCCCAGAAGGTATCTTGATTCTAGTCTCTGCCCCTACTGTTAGGCCTCTTGGTCCTTAGTAAGATCCTTCCCTGGAGTCAGGGTTCCAGGGAGATCCATCTATTGCAATTCTTCTCCTGGGACAGTATGTGATCCTTAGTGTCTGGGAGACCCCTGGCTGAGATCAGACCCTATTGGATGCCTGCCAATTGCAGCCTTCCATCTAAGCAGGCTCCCCTCTCTAGGAACACCTCTTACAGGCTCTCCATTCTGGTGGGTTCCCCAGAGAACTCATCCTGTCGGTTTCCTGCTCAGCCCACTGGCTCAGGCCTCTCCTAAGAGCTCATCTCCACAGGAGCTTCCTGTCTCCCTTAGGAGTTCCCCTCTAACTGATCTTGGGTAACCTTTATTAGGTCCAGATGCTCATTTACTAATCAGCCACCTGGGGCAGTCAATTACCACCAGGTGGGGCCTTCACATAGCAGTCATGGGCAGATCATGCCCTAACTCCCATAAAGGGCAACTGCCCCACGACAGGCCCACAGATTGAAATTTCTCATCAGTGAGGTTGCATGTGGTGTAATTCAGAAGTCAGTGTGCCCAAACATGAGAATTGGCTAAGCTCTCCTGCATGCTACCATTGACCAGGCAGCTCCAGAGCAGCAGGGTTCTGCCAATGCCCATTACCCATGACCCAGCCCCTACCCTGCCAAGGGGCTGTGGGGTAGGGCTGGCTATGCCACTCAAGGATTCCCGACTACCAAAGAAATCCTTAGTTGCCCAGCTAGAGAAGCTTTATCGTCCTTTTGCAGAGCTGGAGTGGCATAAATGGGTTGTCTTAGAGGGTGGGATCCAGACCAATGTAACTGAATGTAGTAACCTGTGAACCACTGTACCATTATTCAACACTGTGTACAGGAACCTAGATACAATCAACACTACGACATCATCGTACTGCATTCAGGGACACGTGTCAGACATGTCAGTGAATTGTCCACTGGTACACTTTATTGGACATGTATGCGATCAGAGCTTTGCTCTTCACATAGTGTTTGATGATACTGCCTTGGAACATAGCACTACTTTGTTTACAAAACAGGTTATATGTTTTGCCCTTTTGCTGCGATTCTACTACTGTTTTAACAGAGACTTGTTTCATGGTTAGTGCTGCCTAGTTTTGGACCTAAATTGCTGGTGTCAATGATCTAAACTTGACAAAGAGCCTTGTGCTCTTCTTGTACAACATTTGACTGTGCTGGAACATAAATAAGTTAAGCTTCCTATTCAGCTAGATGATTCGAAAATATTTTGAACTTGCCCTTTTGATGCTGTCTTTCTTAACCACACTTGTACTTGTGCCACAGAGCCTGTTTGTGCCAGGTGGAATGATAATTTGTATATAATCAGGTGTCCAGTAGGAAAGGGAAGAGGCAAACTAAAGAAAAAGATTGTGTGTGTGTTCCATCTGACAAACACAGACCTAACTCCAATATCTGAGACTTTGGTTGGACATTGACCTGCTGCAGTGGGAATGTCAATTTGGTAAGCTTCCCCACAACCTGATCTGCAACAGCACATGGCAGACAGAGAAAGATTCACCTTCTCCCCATCCACCCCTTAGTGGTGTTCACTTTTGAGAAATCACATAAGAAGATATAGGCCTAAATGCTTAAAAATAAACAAACATTAAATAACTCCATACACTTGAACACAATATAATAAAGCCACATTTTTGCACATTCTTGTTGTAACTGAATTAGCTGCTGATGGCTGTTGGTTGCATAACAGGACTTTCCACTTTCCTTTTATTTCTCAGGACTGCTCTGAAACAGAATGAAATCTACCAGTGAAATTGGAGTATAGTTTCCAATGAGGCACATTACTCTTTTGACCCAGTTCCAGAGCATTTCAAAGCCTAGTTACTATAAACAAGAACACAGAGAACTGGACTGCAAGGGAGTGAGAGTGACAAGGATTAAAAAGGGCTTGTGATTCCAGATGCCTTTTCAATGGTGTAAACCTAGAACAAATGAAATCTTCATGTGTAGTGCAAGACCTGAGATGCATGGCACTATGGAGCCAGGCCAGGGCTCTTCCCTAGTCTCTTCCATATTCTAAAGAAAATTTAAACGGTTCTCTTCTTCCTCATAAGCCTTGTCTCCAAGAGTCTCTCATTTGGACAATAATCTGAAAAGATCAAATACTGCAATCACAGCAACATTCTTGCTAATGAAACAATGCTCTACTTATACAGAATCTGTCTTGGGCTCTCTCTGCCCTTCCACAGCACCTTTAATAATTTTCAAGCCTTACTATACTGAATAAGTCCATTAATCTTATTTTCTAAGCCTTTAATGGTACCATAAATAACATTTATGGAATCTAAAGAACACCATCAGAAAGCAGCATTCTTCTGTATTGTTCACAAATAGCTATCTGTACATTGTCACAATTCAATCTTTTCTCATACTGTTCTGCAGAATACTTTACTTTTCAGAAGTAATTCAATCTTCTGTGTTAACTTTGATATAGACCTTTTCCTGATCAACAGTTGCTAAATTCGATGCAATAGGAATGCAGCTGAAGAATAAAAGCCAGAGATCCATACATGAAAAGAACCCCTCCCTCCCTTCAGTGCCCAGGGACTTCAGTGCCCTGCCTGGTTTGAGCCAGATCCGTTGGCCTGCTGCAAACCCAGACCCAGGTCTGAACCACGTCCCCTAACAGCTGTAGCCTTAACTGAAAGCAGCTTACAGAAGTGTGCCTGTCTTTAACACTCAGATGCCCAACTTCCAATGGGGTCCAAACCACAAGTAAATCCGTTTTACCCTGTATAACGCTTATACAGGTAAACTCATAAATTCTTCGCCCTCTATAACACTGATAGAGAGATATGCACAGCTGTTTGCCCTTCCCCCCAAGTATTAATACATACTCTGGGTTAATTAATAAGTAAAAAGTGATTTTATTAAATACAGAAAGTAGGATTTAAGTGGTTCCAAGTAGTAACAGACAGAACAAAGTGAATTACCAAGCAAACAAAATAAAACACGCAAGTCTAAGTCTAGTACAGTAATAAAAACTGAATACAGATTTAATCTCACCCTTAGAGATGTTTCAATAAATTTCTTTCACAGACCGGACACCTTTCTAGTCTGGGCACAATCCTTTCCCCTGGGACAGCCCTTGTTCCAGCTCAGGTGGTAGCTAGGGGATTCCTCATGATGGCGCTTCTTTGGTCTGTTCCACCCACTTACATATCTTTTGCATAAGGCGGGAATCCTTTGTCCCTCTGGGTTCCCACCCCTCCTTCTCAATGGAAAAACACCAGGTTAAACATGGATTCCAGTTCAGGTAACATGATCACAAGTCCTGTGAGACCCCAAGCCTTCATTCCTTCCAGCCTGACTCACAGGAAGGCCTGCCTGCAAACAGAGCCATCCACAGTCAATTTTCCTGGTTGATAGGAGCCATCAAGATTCCAAACCACCATTAATGGCCCACACTTTGCATAATTACAATAGGCCCTCAGAGTTATACTTCATATTTCTCGTTTCAGATACAAGAGTGATACATTTTATGACAAAGCTCTGTCCTTGCTTCTGTGGGTCCCACGTTTCCTGGCAGATTTCACTAGCCTCAGAGGCTCACAGTGACCCTGCACGTAACCCTTCTCTCTCTAGAGACAAGGGTCACAGTCTACTGAGCCATTTTCATCATGAGCCAGCAAGGGAGGTGAGGAGAAGTTACCCTTCCTTGCACAGTCTCTGTTGTCTCCCAGTCTCAGTGATTAATCAGGGGGCAAAGGTGTGTGTGTGTGGTGGGGGAAGCCCAGGCCCACCCTCTACTCCAGGCTCCAGCCCAGGGACCCTAATAGTATCAGCTATGGTAGCTGACCTTTTAGAAACATAACATGTACAATTCCCTGGGCTACTTCCCCCACAGCAGCCCTCACTTCCTCAAGCTCCACTTCACCCTTACCTCAGGGCCTCCTTCCTTGTGCCTGATATGGTGTGTACTACTCAGCCTCTCCACCAGCACAACTTCCTTCCACAGCTCCTGACATGCCCACCCACCTGACTAACTGGGAGGCTTTTAACTAGTTTCAGCCAGCCCCTGATTGGCTTCAGGTGTCCCAGTCAACCTCTCTCCCTGCCTTCTGGAAAGTTCTTAATTGACCCCAGGTGTCTTAATTGACCTGGAGCAGCTGCCATTTCACTTATCCTGGTACCAGGGATTTGTTTAGCCTGGAGCTAATATATCTATCTCCCACTACTTTTCTATAGCCATCTGGCCTTGCCCCGTCACAATTTATACAAAGAGGATGACCACACTCAATAGATTATATGCTTTGTAATGATACCTTGCAAGAGACCTTTTGCATGAAGCATATTTTAGTTACATTATATTCACACTCATTAGAATACTTTCATAAAATCATATAGTGTGCATCACACCCATCTCCCAGGTTGGCGGGGGGAGGGTCGGGGGCTGCAGCAGGATCTCCTCTCCCCATTCCAGACCACTTACTGCAGGAAGGGAAGGGGAAGAGCAGAAGAGCCAGCACATTGCTCAGAAGAGGGGAGGCAGAAGGGAATGGAATTACCTTGACGTGCTGGACTCCTTCTGCTCCCTCCCCACTTCCGTGAGAATGGAGTCAGATCCTGAGAGGAGCAGGAGAGCTTGGCCTGCTTCCTGCAGCAGCCTTGATTAGCTGCTCTTCCCCAGGAGGAAGACAAAGGGGGAAAGTAGCCAATCAGAAAGGGTTTCCCCACAGCCCCATCAGCAATCATCTGGCTTTTTGTACCTTTTCTTTGGGCCCGCAACCCAGTACACTTTGCACAGTGGACATAGCAGAAATTTAGTTTCCGAAACTGTCAGCCACAGGATTCCTCTGAGCCTAATACTGATTGAAGGATGGTGGGGAGGAATCTTTCCCTAGACTGTGGATCACTTAATTTTGCTCACACACACACACACACACCCCGACACACACACACACACACACACACTTTACCATGGAACTTTCTCTCACAGATTTACATGACCTGACTCTTTGAACACCTCAACATTGGAGGCATTCAGGTTCGAAATTCTTTGGGTATGTCCTCTCTCTCTGGACTTTCTCCTCCTCATACAAACCACACTATAATCTTATCCCAGCTCCCCCATCTCTGGGAAGCATCCAATAGGACATCCTGTGTCCCTCCTATTTCACACTCCACTGTGCTCTTGTTTCCTTCCCTCCTGTTGTGCTAATAGTCTCATAAAACCCTGCCTCTTTCCCCACCATCCAATAGCCCAGTGGTTCCCAAACTATGGTATGCAGGTGGCTAGTAGCCTGCAGAGCACTTACTGGTCATCCATGGAAGGCTGGTTGGGTAAAGAACAAACATTTGTAGCCTGGATCAAACAGGTGGGAAGTGACCACAAAAATAATATGCTTGTGAATCAGGTCTGAGATGAGTTGTGCTGCTGGCAAGGGGACACTACAGCTGTATTTTTTAAAATAAGCTGTACAGCCACTAAAATTTTGTTGTGAACAAACGACATTCCATTATAGGGCAATGACAGAACCAGCACTCCCATGAAATCACTTTAAAACCAGATTTCTGCTTTAAGTTTCAAGGGAGACCTCCAAGATCCATTGTAACTGGGCAGGAGTTGGGGTAGTGTGCCATGATTTGGATCTACATACTACTGTACTGTACTGGAATTGAAGGGACTTGATCATATATAACAGTTCCCTCCACTACTGTACCTGTACAAGTGAAACTGCTGCTTTAGTTTCATACTAAAGACTTGTTCTTTGAAACCAAAGGTCATTAGTTCACACACCTAATGCCTCTTCTGAGGTTGGTGCATGTATCTGGCACAGATTATTACAAGCTGATACAGGGTGTGAAATATCAAATGACATTCTAGTGAGAAGGGTATGAGATACAGTTTCACTGAAACTTATGTGCATGCGACATTTCAACTGACATATCCTGTAGGGCTGTCAGATGTATATGCAGCTCAACTACTGTGACACTAAAAACAATACAGCAATATATGCAGCACTGTCAATAGACTCAATATAATGTTAGTGGGAGTGTTTGGATTTTTTTAACTCCACCAAGTTTGTCTCCAGTACCATCGTCATGTTAGTGGAGCACTTTAAAAAAAAAATTTTTTTTTGGACAAACAGAAGTGGTATCATTAGATTCTTTCCAGTGATCACAAAGGGCGATATGAATGTATTAATCATGGTGAAAGGCAGGTGTGTGTCTATAGATGACAGACATTATAGATGGTGCTAATATTGATTTTTTTTTAAATTGCATTTGATATATTGATTTGAGATGTTTAGATTATAGGTGAAGTTCCCATTAGGCTTTATAAACACTCAGCTGAGCACATTTCTGAGTCATACTTAAGTTTGCCCTTTTACGAGCAAATATGTTAGAAGTGAAGTGAGACAGTTCCACACAGCTGCCTGTTTGTCCACTGGCAGCAGCTCAGGACTTTTAGTTGTTCGCCTTGTGTTACTTACCCTATTTTAAGGTATGACTGAATAAGGATGGATTCTGTAAGGAGAATGCTTAGGTATAGTTGTTTGGCCTTGTCAACCATGACTTAAAATGGGATTTTTTTAAAGGTAATCCTCACCCCCAAATTAACTTTTAACCAACAGATTTTAAAACGTTCACTGCTTCATCAACTGTTGCCTTTGTCAATTATGAGCAAGATCTTGCAATCTTTACTCAGGCAAATCATCCTTAATTCAGGCAAAGAGTTCCATTGACTGCAGTGGGACTACTTGTCTAAAGGAGGGTGTGACAGAAGGCACCCCTGTATTCATACCCTACACACTATTGTAATAATCTGTGTACAAAAAGGTATCACTGAAAGCTAATGACTTGCTGGTCAATAACATCTTGGTGAAATATATGTAACATTATATGTAAAGTTATGAACATAACATGAAATCATGACTGAAGTGTGTTTACCAGACAAGTCTGGGAAGTGGGTAAAGCTGTTTCTCAGAGACAAAGAACAAGTTGATGCTTCTAGCCAGGTGTCAAAGCTGATGGGCCATGACTAAGGCTAAGTTTTTGTCACAGATATTTTTAGTAAAAGCCATGGACAGGTCACAGGCAATAAACAAAAATTCATGGAATTTAGTGACTTGTCCCTGACTTTCACTAAAAACATCCCTGACAAAAAGGGTAGGCAGATTCAGCACCCACTGCTGCTGGGGCTCCTGGTCCTCCACCACTACAGTGCGTGGGAGCTCCAGGGTCCTCCTGCCTCTGGGGCAGGGCTGCTGCTGCGGGATCCCCTCACTTCCAGGGGCAGTTGGGAGCTGTGGGAACTGCCCCTGCTGCCTGCCACAGCTGGGCAGCTCCGGGGACTGCCAGCCCCCCACTACAGCTGGGAGACTGAACTATAAAAGTGAGGGGCTCAAGTTCTCTCTCCCTGTACATCTCTCTTTCACCCAAGAGGTAGAAAGAAAACAGCCATTGGACCTTGGGAGCAGATCTGGGCCTGAGAGTTTGGTCAGCAATGTTACTGGAACATGTGGTTAGAGACTTCATCTTGAACCAAGTCTAGTTTGTTAAGTTAGAAAGCATTTTCTCTTTATTTTTCTTGTAACCATTTCTGACTTTAATGCCTCATTACTTGTGCTCACTTAAAATCTCTTTGTAGTTAAATAAACTTGTTTTATTCTTTAATCAAAACTAATCCAGTGTTGTGAAGAGAGGGCTGGACAGTGCAGACAATGTATTTTTGGGGGAAATCTGGGGCCAGGAGTGTGTTGGGATCACCTTGCATATAGTGATCAAGGCTGCTGGGAGCCAGAGCATGACTGGTATTTGTTGACAGGCTGCTGGTGTCAGAGCTGCTGGACAAAACTATGGCTTTACACAGATATTCAGAGTGTGACCTGCATGCTGCAGGCTGATTGTGATACTTCTGGAAGCTGCACATGCTAGTCGCATGTCTCCTTTCAATATTTTTAGTGATTTAATTTATTTTAGTGATGTAGCTTATTTTCATGTCTTTTGTTTTTATTACTGCACAGGGCACAGCAGGAGAAACAGTGCCTCCATGCACATGTATGGTACCAAAAAGTAAGTGTTTGGCAGCTCAAAGGAAAAACTGGAAAATCAGGATTGATAGCAGGTAGCCAGGAAGGGGAAGGGCTGAACCTAGAGAGGACAAAGGCTGAAGTGGAGAAAGGAAGGGGGCAGAAGGCAAGAGTTCTACAGTAGTTGCCTTACAGTAAGTAACTCCCATCTTTTTAGATGAAATACTATAAAAACCTCAATGAAGTAAGTTACACTCATTCTTTACAACCTAGTCATAATTTTGATTGTAAAGTGCCTTGTGAGATATCCCAGCTACTACTGAATACGGACCTGAGTGACTGGTTACCTTAGTAAGCATTATTCAGTTCCCACACATACCATTGTTAAAGAAATGAATGGATAAATCATTCAAGAGACCATAAATCTAAGATACTCATTTAGCAGGAATAAAATAAATTCTGATTTTTTTCCTTTTCAGGGCAAGAGTTTTTTGTAGCCAGAAATCAGTCTTTTGATTTTATACCACAAAACTGCATATACATACACCTGTATTTGTGCATGTGTGAACTGGGTATCATGTGTACACATGCAAATATCTGGTTATGTACACAAAATGGGTGTGACCATAATGTATTGGGTATACATGATGGGGTCATTCACCTCAAGAGCTTCCTATCAGTTAGGTATAATACTGCAATCTTTGTCCAGCTCCTGGCACCCCTTGTAGACTGTCAACCTCAGGTCTTCAGTGGCCTCTGGCCAAGTCACATCATGATGATGATGATGATGATGGATGATAACTCATTACTGAGTATGATCATCTTCCATGGGAGTTATGGGTCCTCAGGTGGCTAATAAGGCCAATTCTTGAACCATAAGTTCTATTACAATGAGGGCAGATGTTTTCAGGCTCAGCAGGAGGCTGCTGACCATGACTGGAAGCCAGTCTCTCCTTCCTCCTGCACCTCTTGTCCTCTTCAGCTTGTCGGCGTGCAAGTTTAAAATGCAGGGGACCATCACGTAGGACTTCACTCCATTAAGCAATCCTGGGCAAGTGTCTTCCAAGTGTCAACAGTACACTTTTTTTGGTTGTCCTTCAGCAAGTCCTTATAACACTTCCGTTGTCCACTCACGTTATGGTACCCTTCTTTCAGCTGAGAGAACAGGACCTATTTTGGGAGGTGACGGTCTGGCATCCGGACAACATGACCAGTCCAGCGGAATTGCTGATGGATGATCATTGCCTCAATATTGGTGGTTTTTGCCTCTTCCAGAACACTAATATTGGTGTGCCTGTCCTCCCATTTGATCTTCAGAATCTTACGAAGGCAGCGTTGATGTTGCCTCTCAAGGACTTTCAAGTGGTTAGGGTTGTCCAAGTTGCAGACCCATAAAACAGTGTTGGGAGAATAATGGCTTGATAACAAGAAGCTGGGTGTCTGTCCAAATGTCGTGATCTTCAAAAACTCTGTGCCATAAACAAGAAAAGGCTATACTGGCACAGCTCAGGCAATGCTGTATTTCTGCATCAATATCTGCCTTGGATGAAAGATGACTTCCAAAGTAGAGGAAATGATCTACATTCTCCAGTGCCACTCCATTGATTTTAAAAGATGGGGCATGTAATACCTCATTTGGAGAGGGCTGATAGAGCACTTCAGTCCTCTTGATATCAAGACATGCGTACGCATCGGCAAACACATTCAAGATAGTTTGAAGATCTTTCTCAGAATGGGCAAAGATTGAGTTGTCATCAGCATACTGACGTTCCACAATAGGTGATGTTCATTCACCTGCACGTCCACCAATGTAATATACGCCATCATGTGCCAGCAATGCTCCTCTGCTATGTACATCAGCCAAACTGGACAGTCCCTATGTAAAAGGATAAATGGACACAAATCAGATATTAGGAATGGCAATATACAAAAACCTGTAGGAGAGCATTTCAACCTCCCACACAATACACACAATAGCAGATTTAAAGGTAGCCATCCTACAGCAAAAAAACTTCAGGACCAGACTTCAAAGAGACACTGCTGAGCTTCAGTTCATTTGCAAATTTGACACCATCAGCTCAGGATTAAACAAAGACTGTGAATGGCTCACCAACTACAAAAGCAGTTTCTCCTCCCTTGGTGTTCACATCTCAACTGCTAGAAGAGGGCCTCATCCTCCCTGATTGAACTAACCTCGTTATCCCTAGCCTGATTCTTGCTTGCATATTTATTCCTGCCTCTGGAAATTTCCACTACATGCATCTGACGAAGTGGGTATTCACCCACAAAAGCTTATGCTCCAATACGTCTGTTAGTCTATAAGGTGCCACAGGACTCTTTGCCCGCTTTAATAGATGTTGTGGAGATCTTACTCTTGGCTTTCACCCTGCTAAGCCTGAACAGCTTTCCGTCTATTCTATAAATGATTTCAATGCCAGCTGTAAACTTCCCAGCAATTAGGTAAAGAATGACGGCAATAAAAACTGCAAACATGGTTGGAGTGATGATACAGCCCTGTTTGACTTCTGTTTGTACTTTGAAAGATTCACTCTAGGAGCCAGAGCTGCTCAGAACAGTCACTTTCATGTTATCATGAAGCAATTTTAGGACATTGATGTATTTATCAGGACATCCAGTCTTAGAAAGTACAGTCCAGAGGGCACAGCGATTCACTGAATCAAAGGCTTCAGTTAGATCAACGAAAGCCAGGTACAGTGGTCGGTTTTGCTCCCGACACTTTTCTTGCAGCTGCCGTGCTGTGAAGATCATATCCACAGTTCCACAACATGGTCGGAAACCACTTTGTAATTCCGGTAAAATTTCTTCTGACAGGGGCAGAAGGCAGGTTGCAAGGATCCGTGCCAGAACTTTGCCTGCAATGGCTAGGAGGGAGATACCATGATAATTTCCACAATCCACTTTATCCCCTTTCTTGAAGAGGGTGACAATCAGGGCATCCCTCATTTCACTGGGTATCTCCTCCTTTATCCAGATTTTAAGGTAAGCAGGTAAAGCTGCCACAAGCAGGTAAAGCTGCCAAATTAGCTCTGGTCCACCGTCTTTAAAGATTTCAGCAGGGATCCCATCTAGACCTGCTGCCTTGTTGTTCTTCATCTGCTTGGTGGCATTGTGTACCTCAGACAGATTGGGACAGTCTCCAAGCTCATCCCTAAATGGTCGTTGAGGGATTTGCTCAAGGACTTCATCTGAAACCACAGAATTATAGTTAAGGAGATCTTCAAAATGTTCTTTCCAGCGAGAATTGATGGCTTCATTGTCATTCAGAAGTGTGGTTCCATCCATAGAGCGAAGAGGATTCATACCATGGCAAACTGGCCCATAAGCAGCCTTGCTGGCACTAAAGAAACCACATGTATTGTGGATGTCCGCGAGAAGTTGGAGTTCTTGCACTTTCTCAGTCCACCATTTGTTCCTGAGTTCTCTGCTTTTACGTTAGACTTCTGCCCTTGCCTTGGCATGGGCATCTCTCTTTACATTGCTCTGTACCTTGGGGGAACACCCTACACCCCATGTTCATCTTTATAAAATGATTGTGCGGTATCCAATGCAAGGTTTGTCATGTTGGGTGTCTTTGAAAGGCTCACAATGTACTGCTTGTTACAGTGCTGTTATAGTAATTGTTACAGTAATGTTATAATAAGTTTATAATTTCATGTATGTAGTTATGAGGCTGAAAATGCGTCCTCATGGCTTAAAGCAAGCCCACACAAAAACTCTCCAAGAACAGAGAGGCAGTTCACACCTCGTCAGGGCATGAATGGGACAAACTCAGCCCAGCCTCACAGGCACAATGGTCACTGTCTTAGGCAGCAACAAAAGAATCTGTTAGACCCTTGAAGGAGTCACCCCCTTCCTTTGGGCAGTTTGGGACTGTGATGAGGTAATGCTCACCTAACTCTGAAGGTGGTGGAGCAAAGCCAAGAGGAAAGAAAGGACATGTTAAAAGGGAGGGATATTTTGGCCCTGCTCTCTCTCTTCTGCCTACATCTAAGAACATAAGAATGGCCATATTGGGTCTGACCAAAGTATCCTGTCTACCGACAGTGGCCAATACCAGGTGCCCCAGAGGGAGTGAACCTAGCAGGTAATGATCAAGTGATCTCTCTCCTGGCATCCATCTCCACCCCCTGACAAACAGAGGCTAGGGACACCATTCCTTACCCATCCTGGCTAATAGCCATTAATGGACTTAGCCTCCATGAATTTATCCAGCTCTCATCTACAGACACCACCACCACCAAACAACTGAACCACTGATCAAAGCCTGGCTGAAGAGCCAGCCTGTGGTGAGAAGCATCTAAGTTTGTAAGGACACTGAAAGTGTTAAGATCAGCTTAGAATGCGTTTTGCTTTTATTTCATTTGACCAAATCTGACTTGTTATGGTTTGACTTATAATCACTTAAATCTACTTTTATAGTTAATAAATCTGTTTGTTTATTCTACCTGAAGCAGTGCATTTGGTTTGCAGTGTGTCAGAGACTCCCCTTGGGAGAACAAGCCTGGTATATATCAATTTCTTTGTTAAACTGATGAATTTACATAAACTTGCAGCATCCAGTGGGTGTAACTGGATACTGCAAGATGGAGGTTCCCAGGGGTGTGTCTGGGACTGGAGATATTGGCTAGTGTCATTCACTTGCAAGCAGCTGGGATCAGCTTACAAGCCAGAGGCTGTGCATGAACAGCCCAGGAGTGGGGGTTCTCATGGCAGAGCAGGGTAAGGCTGGCTCTCAGAGTCAAGGATTGGAGTGGCCTAGCAGATCACTGGTCCAAACAACACCAGAGAGGAACATCACAATTACCAATTTAAGTTGTTCTGCCAAGCATGAAATGCCATTCTCTTCTCATTGATGAATTTCTCAATTTCAGCATCATTCTCATCAAACCAGTCCTGATGTTTTCTGGTTTGGTAGCCTATGGTTTCCTCACATGCACTGAGGATTACTACTTTCAATGGGCTCCAATGTTCCTCAATTTCTTCCGGAAACTCTGATGGGAGCTTTTCTTCTAAGACTGCTTGGAAGTGGTCATGCTTAATAAGGTCCTTCAAATCTTGAACCTTCAACTTGCGCCTGACCTTCTTCTTTTGCAGCCTCCATTTGGGAGCGATCTTAATTTTCATTGTGGATCGAATAAGGTGATGATCAGTCCAACAGTCATCAGCACTTGTCATTGCTCTTGTGAGAAGTACATCACTACAATCTCGGGCACGAACTATGACGTAGTCGAGGAGATGCCAGTGCTTTGACTGTGGGTGACTCCAAGATGTTTTGAACTTTTCGTTTTGTCAGAAAAGAGCGTTCGTAATAATAAGTTCATGTTCAGCACACTTGGTCAGGAGCAGAATTCCATTTGAATTGCTTTTGCCAACTCCTTCTTTCCCGATTGTTCCTTTCCACAGGTCTGATCTCAGCCAACATGTGCATTGAAATCCCCCCCAGAAGGATGATCTTGTCTTCTGTAGGGGTCTCCGATAAAATGGTTTCCAACTAAGTATAAAAATCTTCCTTTAAATTCTCATCGGTCTCCAGTGTTGGTGCATAGGTGCTCACAATAGTTGCCTGTTGATTTTTGGTGAGCCTCAACTGAAATTTCATAAACCGCTCATTGATGCCAACTGGTACCTCAGAGAGGCACCTTACAAGCTTGTTCTTTATAGCAAAACCCACTTCATGCAATCAGGGTTCATCTATAGGTTTTTCCCTTCCAGAAGTAGGTGTATTCTCCTTTCTCCTCCCTCATGTGTCCTTCATTAGCTCTTCTAGTTTCGGATAAAGCAGCAATATCTATGTTAAACCGACTCAATTCACAAGCAATAATGGCTGTACGTCACTCTGGTCAGTCGCTATTTGAGTTGTCCATCAGGGTACATACATTCCAAGTTCCAAAGTTGAAAAATTTCTTACATTTTTGGCCGCTGAGGTGGTGATCCTGCTGGATGTAGCTATCCAGCCCTGAAAAACAGAGGCAAGACTATTTTTAGGGTACCTTTTCTAACTCCCTCCCCATGTGGGGTGAGCAGAGTGGATCCTAAAAAGGACTGCTCAGTCGTGGGTGCAGCTGCCGAGATGCTCGACCTGCCTCAATCCTCAAGCAAGACGACTGTATCACACACCCACCACCTGTGTGTCGGTCTGTGACTAAGAACGTCCGGATTTCACTGTTCTGTTCTCGTCGCCACTCACCACCAGACTTCTGACTTGTGCAGATGTTATTTTCCCCAAAACTGGAAGATCTCTGTGCAGGACTTCTTTTAAAGTGGGGAGACTGGTGCACAACAGTCACCACACTATGCTTGACAGATAGAGGACTTGAAACCAATGGCATGGACACCATGATGATTGGAGATCCTCTATATATTGCATCCTTCATTCACCTTCACAACTGTTGTAACATTACACAACAGTTTCACCTCCATTGTGCAGTTATCCTCCATCTGCTCTGCTGTTAGGGACTTCTTGGATCACACTTTGTCTGGAACCTCACCCTAGACCGTTCTGCCATGGGAAGCCCTAAGGGAGTATATGACTCCATGCAGCATCGCTCTCGGGGTCATTGAGACACGCAAGTCTCTCCACCACTACAAGATGGTGATCCAAGTCACAGTCTAAATGGGTCAAGAAACCCCCTTTGAGATATTCAAGTCCAAAACATACCGAAACAAAAGTCTTCCAATCCCTTGTTCAAGCTGGACTCAGCCCCTCCTTCCTGAGGGTACGTTCTCTCTTCAGCCCCTCTTGGGCTACTCCTTTAAATCCAGCCCTCTGCTTAGGCTTCTAAAGGAAACTTACTCCTTCTCAGGGGTTAGTAAAGAGTCCTACCAGAACTACTAGTCTACTCTCACCAGGGCCTTCAGACTTGTCTCTGGGCCCTTTTAAATCTAGCCCCTTTTCCTGGGCTTATAAGCTAGCCATGTCCCTTTCTGAGGTTTAAGCTATTCTAGCACTGGCTGGTGGGGGGACTAGGCCCACCCACTATTACAGATCCCAAGAACCCTAGACACAGCAGTCATGTACTGTACTTGGTTGCTGCTACACTCCCTGGGCCTCTTCCCACCTGGCTTCTTGTCTCTGTCCATTACTTAGGGCTAGGGCTAGCTCCTCTCACTCCCAGGTTTAGCAAGTGCAGCCCCTCAAATGCCCCTGGGCCAAAGCACCCTGTCTCATCTCTCTGGTCCAAGCCAGAAAGTGACCCACTCAGGCCCTGTACCTCCTTTTATCTGACCCTGCTGGGCTCTGATTGGCTGCTTGTGTGTAGCCTTTCTAGGCAGTCTGGAGGACCCACCTTTAGAGCCCTGCAAATCCGTGGGTATCCGCTTTATATCCGTGGGCCATTTCTGCTGATGTGGATACAAATATGGTATCCGCGCAAGGCTCTGATGGAAAAAGCGAGCGGGCAGCTGTGAGGAACCACGGTGCGGATCCTCCAGCTGCCCTGGGCGGAGGGCCTAGAGGGCAGGGACAGGGGCCATGGGCTCCTATCCCAAGCCCAGGGCAGGTGGAAGGTCTGCTGCGGCTCCGCACAGCTGCCTGCCTGGCTCCTACTGTGGCCGGGCTGCGGCTCTGAGCCGCCCCACTGGCCAGAAAAAGTGGGGACAGCAGTGGGGAGCTTGGGTCCCTCCACCTGACTTGGATGGGAGGCTGGAACACTGGGCAGGGGGCTGCTAGTCAGGCCCCCTGCCCACGGCAGTTGGAAGGTCCACCACGCCTCCCCGCAGCTGCCAGCGTGTCTCTCCCCGACCAGGCTCCAGAGGGGGTTGTGCCTTGGAGCATCAGTCTGGCCCTGGATATCTGCGGATATCCACATCTGTGGATGCGGATATCCATAGATAATTTTTGTGGATCGCTGATCGGATGTGGATACACGTTGTGTATCTGTGCAGGGCTCTACCTACCTTCACTGCTCCTATCCTGGGGAAGGGTGCGGTAGGACCTCAGGGCCTCCAGCAGGGGGCCTGAAAGGGCCTTGTACACCCCTTCACAGTACCAAAATCTCTGCATGGGGCCCCTGGGTGAAAATTTAGTCCTAAAAAGTTTAGGACTGACTGGTACTTTGAACTCTATACTCACATAATAATTATTTATTATAATAAATAGTATTCTCAAATGTACAATGTAAAACTGTCGAAAGTTGGGTTTGGAGGTAGTAGTCTAGACATGTACCTCATCAATTTTGTGCAGAGGAGCATGAGAAGTTAGGCAGAAACAGAGTTATACAAAATAACTGTTGTATTTTAGAGATAAATTCAGTGTACTCTGGAATAGTTGCTACATTACACTTTGTGCTGTTAGGACTTTATTTTTAGAAGTGGTCATCCATTTTGTGCAAATATTTGCCTTTTAGAAGTACAAATATCTGACCATGCTCTTAAGACATGTATTTAGACTTCCCAAGGACATAAACTGTGCCTGCAATTATTTGCATCTGCAACTTAGTGGATGCAAAATGAAATGCCAAGTTGAGGCTCCTTAAAACAATATACATCAGGCCCTTAGAATTTAAAAGCATCAAATTGGTAGAAAATTTTGATTCTGAGAACTTAGGGATAGGTCTTTACAACAAACACTATTTTTCTCAAAAAACAAACAAACAACAAAAACTTTTCCCACGCAGTAGTAGAGAAGTTAGAAGTACAGTTCAGCGACAAAGCTATAAAACAGCCTCCATAGCCATTTATACGGTTATTAAACTGGACACCATTTGGACTAATTTAGGATGAAAGTAAAAAGGATTAAACTCTTAAAAACCTAGTTATTTCACCTAGTTATAAATCAAAACACAGACACAAATGAACCAAGGGCTGGAATAGGGAATGAATTACTGAGTCTTCTTGTAGGCCATTGCTAAAAACCAAAAATGTCATCAATTACATACTCATTTTTCATACCCTACCTGCCATCTGGGTACTGATATCCACCCAACAGAAAAATGAATGCTTCACTGTCTCTAATGGAGAGTGTACACTTACTGTGAATCGGGAACCCATTAATCTGCTGCCATACTACTTTGTGCAGTGATCCTGCCAGTTTGTATAAGCTCAGGAGGTCTAGAGTGTGGATGTGAGACCTCCCAGGAAGATCTGTGTGTGACAGGAAATAGTACTGGCAACATATAACCGGCTATTTCAAAGTTGCTCAGCGCTCCAACTCCCCTTGAACTAAGTGAAAGTTGTAGGTGTCAAGCACCTCTGAAACCCAAGAAACTATTACTAGTCAATTGCAATCTTTGCTTAGTCAATACGGAGTCAATGCCCTATTGCGGCATTCTGGGGCACTGGGTTACTAGAGTGCATTTGGCTGAAATATAAAACTGAGTTTCTGACTTCTTCAGATCATTAAAAATTCCATGACACTTTTCACAAGAGTAAGGATGTGTTAAATGGACCTGGTTGAAAAATGTTTCTTCCCTCTCCCTCAGGAAAAATTTCAACAAAAAGTTATTTTAATCAAAATTGTCCATGGAAATTTCAACATTTTTCTGAAAAACTGGAAACCTAAAACCTTTTTGGTTTCTCAGTCTATTACTAGAAAGTCTAAATTTTCCATGGAAAGCAGAGACATTTTCTATTGAAAATTTCATTTAGTCAAAACCCCACTTTTCCAAGAAAGCATCATTAACAGAAAATTTTCAACCAGCCCTAATGTTAAACCTTGGTGTACTGCTCAGATTATATTCAGCCTATCTAAAATTCCCTGCAGTTTCTATTAGAAAAGGTATTTTGCACTAGCTGCCCTAAGCTGTTGCTGTGTTTTGCCCTAGCAATTAAGTGATCCATGTGTACAGTTTGCAAAGTGCTTTGGGGTCCTTAAGATTATCAACATTCTTACCACACTGAAAAATTAGAAGTGCCACAAGGACTTTGTTACAATGCTGCCCTCACTGATATAGGAATATGAGAAAATGAAGCCAGTGGTAATGTATAAATGTGGTATTTGCAAAACTTGCAGTCGCTAATTTAGATGCTGGGTTCAGAACACTTAGCCTACTTGACTTGTTGGGTTCTAGGACAGTGGAAAACACTATGAGAGATTTTTGACATCTCAGCACTGATGTCATGGCATTGTATCACCTGATGGCCTCGTGCTGTTTCAAGATACAAAGTAAACTTTAAGATATATTTAAGCACACACAGAGAAAGTTTATCATAATAAAGGGAGCTGGTCTTGAAGAATGTATTTAGTTGACATGGACTGGTTGAGAGAATCTCCTTCGGAAGGGCTTAAACCACAGGTGTGACTGTTTAGCACATATGGCATGTTTGGAACATATTTAGGTACTTTCAAAAAAAGAATCTCTATAGACAACTCAGGGGATGAATTCACATCTTCCCCGACCCCACATTCTAGTATAGAACTATCACTGGTTACTGTCTGATACTGGCAGGAAGAAGTCTAAAGTAAAGCAAGCCTCCATATTTCTAGTAATCTTCCACTAGAAAGTGCTTGTGATATCTTTCCAAGATGGAAAAAATCATTCTGGTAGAGGAATTAAAATTCTGCAGTAGAATATAGGGTGTTCTGTTGTAATAGTTTTTGGGTGGGAGGGATTCAAAGGGCCCCCCCCCACCCCACACCAGCTGAAGCTGTGGTTTCTAAAAACATGTCACAGGCAAAGAGATTAGGTAATTTATGATGTAGCAGTCATTTTGATCAAATTTAGGGCCTTTGCTGGCAAACCCTTGCTCACATGATTCGTCCTCTTGACTTCTCACCTGGGGCTACAGGATTAGATCTGTATTTTAAAGGCAAAATTTCCCCCCTCCAACAGAGAAACTTTCACTTTGCAGAAGAATGTGATAACTGGGGGAGGCTGTGTAGGGAATGGGAAACTAGATTTGCAAATGTTTCTTCCATGGCCATCTATGGACCTGGCTGGGGTAGGGCACAGGGATCTGCTACTAGGTGGAAGATTGGATCATTCCATCCTCCGGGGGAGAAGGGGGATTACTAAGGGGGCAGAGGCCAAGCCAAGCAGAGGCCACTCCAGTGCTGCTCACTGTGGTTTGGACAGAACTTTCTCTTCTTCATCCCCATGGATTTGCTCTTGGTAGGGAGAATTTGCTTTACAGCTGGGATCGGCAACCTTTGGGATGTGGCCTGTCAGGGGAGTCTGCAGGTTCGGCCGACTGCAGCTCCCACTGGCCACGGTTCGCAGTTCCAGGCCAACGGGGGCTGCGGGAAGTGGCGTGGGCGAGGGATGTGCCGGCCGCCGCTTCCCGCAGCCCCCAGTGGCCTTGAGCATAAGATGCATCCGATGAAGTGAGCTGTAGCTCACGAAAGCTCATGCTCAAATAAATTGATTAGTCTCTAAGGTGCCACAAGTCCTCCTTTTCTTTGAGCCATCCTTGTGATTGCTAGGAGGCCTTCTCTAAGGAGAAAGCTATTGTGGAAGAAGATTTTCAAATCATAAGATAGTTTGGTAATATCTTAAACAGCACAAGAATTTCTATATAAAGGTTCCCCTTCAAAGGATAAAACAATTACCTCAAATTTAGGTGATTTTTTAAAATAACCTTTTACAAAAAAACTTGCAAGTGGTAGTTTTAGACAAACATAAAAATATTCCCTTGCAGTATCTACAACCTGGGCATTGCAGTATTGTGCAAGTGCATGAAACCCTGAAAATGAAACTGACAACACAAAAATGAGAGACATGGTAACTAAGGCAATATCATTTACTGAACCGATTTCTGCTGGTGGAAAAGACAAGCTTTCGAGCTTCACACATCTTCTTTGACCTGACAAAGAGCTCTGTGAAGTGCGAAAGCTTGTCCCCTCCATCAACAAAAGTTGGACCAATAAAAGACCTCATCTATCTTGTCTCATAAATGAAGACCAACTTGGCTACACCACTGAAAACAAAATATGAAAGTGACTAGTCTCTTCTTGTTATCCAAACTGAGAGAGGTATAAAGGAAACAAACAGCCAAAATGGAGCAAAGTAAATTAGCTATTTAGAATTATTTCCCTATCACTAATCTATTAGGATAAAAGGACATTTATGTTTTTTAACTAGATACTTTTACCTGGCATTGCCCCTTTAAAAGCAATAATATGCTTAGGCTTGAGTTTTCAGACATGCAGGTCTTTATGTTTTCTGTCTTGCTAATCATTTGACTCTCAAACTAATCAGCACAGGACAGTCTAATGTACTAAATTAGAGGCAAGATTCTTCTCCATATTTTATAAGCCAAACAAGTAACCCTAAAATCAAGCATCTGTTTTCAAACAGGCTTATAATAATCCACCAGGAAATATTTTACACACTCTTCAAGGAGTTGCTTTCAGAGTAATCTCTTCTTGTGTGCAATTAACATTGCCTTTCATTCTTTCTCTCACGCAACAGTAGTTTAAGACAATGCTGTGTTTTTATCATGGAAAGCCACTTATTCCCTCCATCTCCATGCCTCCTTGCGGCCCTGTTAATGGATTCAGACTGAAAACAGAGAAGGAGTATAGCCTTTTGGCTCTGTCACATATGACAATAGCTTACTACAGGCCCATGAACTTCTGTATTCTTGACAGAATTCTCCACAACCTTGTAGACATGTGTAACTGAGCAGCTGACTGTTGGGTGACTAGTTGTCTTTGTTCAGACAATTGGTACATCATTGTCAGACAATCACTTGGGTAATGGAGAAGCTGAAATCTTTGGAGAGTAAGACAATAGGATGAAATTGGATTTTTCTTGCATTTCTAAATGTCTCCATAGGAACCAAATTCTGAAATAACAGTAGGTTCTGATCTCCAGGCATGTGTATTATTTCCATTCCCAGTCTCTTGCATACCTTTGGGGAATTATTATTTTCTTTTGTTGTTGTTTTAATGGCTTGTCCTGACCAACACTGAAGAAACTCATCCTGGATATATCTGTACTAGCCTAGTATCGAACCTTCCATTCCTGAGCAAGGTCAGAGAAGCTACCCAAAGGTCACTTCAATCTCATCTGTTTGAAGCTAATATCCTAAACCTGGCACAGATTGCAAGGACATGGGACAGAAACCACTTTAAGTGCTGCTAATGGATGATCTCCTGCAGTCAATGCAGAGGGCAGGCATCCATTCTCAACCTCCTCGACACCTCTGCAGCATTTGCAAGTGGTGACCATGAAATACTGCTCTTTAGCCTGAGAAAGATGGTAGAGGTTCAGGGTAATGCACAAGTAGTGATGGGAAGCTGTATTTCCACTACTAGATCCCTCACTTGTGAAGTCCAACAAGGATCAATTCTCTCTCTGGTCCTAGTCAACATCTACATGCAGTCAGTAGGTAAACTGGTAAGATGACATAGACTCAAGTGCCAGCAATATACAGATGACACACAACTGTACCCATCCATCACTAACTATGACCATACTACTACCACCGACATGGTGCTTGGGTGAGATTTCCATATGGATGAAGATTAGCTAGTTGAAGATTAACCCAAGCAAGACAGAGCTGATGCTGATGAAGAGAGGAAAGAATTTTGACGAGTTTATAGCCATGGTGCAATCTCCTCTGGTTGAAGCTACTCACCCACACTTGGTCAATTCAGTCTGTATCTTCAATCCATATTTTAGCCATGTTTCTGGGTTATGCACGAATGGTAAACTCTCACACAGCAGCCGTCGCTGACACGAGCAACTCCTCTGCCTGTCCACACACTAGGACTGCTGCGAGGGGAATCCAAGCCTCTTGGCTTTGGATTCCCAAGGGTATCTCAAGCTCCTGGAACCTGAATGGAATCCATTCACTGCTCCAATCTTTTGGTCACTAGGCACCCTCAGGGTGGACACTTACCATATGGCATCCTGGCCCCAGTGTTGTAACCCACTTTCCAGCCGCCTAGTCCCCGGGTGGAGCACTGATCTTTCAGACTCCCTAGTACTCAAAATACTCCTCTCCCATACCACCCCAAAGGTGTGTAGCTTCTGATTTACAGTTTAACTCCCCTATGGGCATTCAGTAGTTGTGAAGCAGTCTCTCTCATGCACACACACCTCTGCGTTCTTTATATTTAATCATGTAAAGCACAGGAGAGTTCAGATCACGCAAAACAGAGCATCTCAAAACAGAATGTCCTTCATTAGCTCACCTTCCCTTGGGAAATCTGTGTTCTGTCAGGCAGGCAGGATCCTCCATCCCATTGCAGACACTGGCCCTGCAACAGCCTCCCTCATCTGGTGCAAGATGGCCATCTCCCTCAGTTCCTCCTGCTGGAGTCACCTGCTTCTTTCATCTGCCTTTTGCTAATTTTCCATTACTCCCAAATCCCCCACCCCTTAGACAAGAGAAGGAAGTGTTTTCTCCCAGATTGAGCAAACCTATTGTCCCAAGGTGTTTTAGTGCCGATTATTCACCTTTATCTCTGGCCCAGCAGAGACATGACAACCCTGTTAACTCGTGGGAGATTCACATATATTCCTATATTATATATACATATACGTCATACACATACACACACTTTCCATGACAGTAATTTCATGATATGATTTCCCATGGCCCCCACCCCTGCTCTGCCCCCACCCTGCCTCTTCCCGCCCCTGCTCCGCAAGAGCCCACCCTAACTCCCCTGAGGACTGCAGCAGGGCTGGGCCTGCACTCACCGTTGGTGGGAAGTGCAGCGACCTGGCCCCAGCCGCGCTGCTGGTGAGTGCTGGGGGGTGGTTCCCTCCTACCCCCCAAGCCCGCACCCCCCACAGAGACCTGGGGCCAGTCCCCCCGCGGAGGCCTGCCCTCCCTCCCCCCTGTGGGAGGGGGGCTGCGTAGGGCCCCATAATAGCTAGGGTTGGCCTGGATAAAACTCATCTGTGCAGGAGCTCTCTTGGGACCAGCCCAAGACTGTGGAATGAACTCCCCCAAGAACTAATGACTATCACAGACCTCATCACCTTCCACTCTAAGTGCGAGGTGCATTTTGTTGACCTTGCCTTCTCTAACATTATACATATATTTGTAAAAAAATCCAAAACCAAAACATTCCACTGCGCATACACATGACTCTCCGGGGAGAGGATGAGAAAACAAACATGTGACACATGTTAGTCATGTCATTTAATGCACTACTGAAAGGTGCTCAGGTGGTTCAGTGATAAATGTGGTAAAAGAACCTGTACAGAAGAGGGTGCTCCAGTAGTTAGGGCACTTGCCTGGAACTTGGGAGATCTGGCTTCAATTTTCTACTCCTCCAGAGACTTCCTGTGTGACCTCAGGGAAGTCACTTTGTGCCTCAGTAAACCTTCTGTAAAATGGGACAGTAGTACTTCCCCACTTCTCAGGGAAGTTTGAGAACATAAGAATGGCCATACTGGGTCAGACCAAAGGTCCATCCAGCCCAATATCCTGTCTACTGACAGTGGCCAATGCCAGATGTCCCAGAGGGAGTGAACCTAACAGCTAATGATCAAGTGATCTCTCTCCTGGCACCCATCTCCACCATCTGACAAACAGAGGCTAGGGACACCATTCCTTACCCATCCTGGCTAATAGCCATTAATGGACACAACCTCTATGAATTTATCCAGTTCTCTTTTAAACCCTGTTATAAGAAGACAAATACATTAAAGACTTAGAGTGGTAGCCGTGTTAGTCTGTATCAGCAGAAAGAACAAGGAGTACTTGTGGAACCTTAGAGACTAACAAATTTATTTGAGTATAAGCTTTTGTGGGCTAAAACCCACTTCGTCGGATGCATGCAGTGGAAAATACAGTAGAAAGATTATATATATATATATACACACACACACACAGACAACATGAAAAAATGGGTGTTGCCATACCCACTATAATGAGAGTGATCAGTTAAGGTGAGCTATTATCAGCAGGAGAAAAAAAAAACCTTTTGTAGTGATATCAGGATGGCCCATTTCCAGCAGTTGACAAGGTGTGAGTAACAGTAGGGGGAAAAATAAGCATAGGGAAATAGTTTTACCTTGTGTAATGACCCATCCACTCCCAGTCTTTACTCAAGCCTAATTCAATAGTGTCCAGTTTGCAAATTAATTCAAATTCAGCAGTTTCTCATTGGAGTCTGTTTCTGAAGTTTTTTTGTTGTAGTATCGTCACTTTTAGGTCTGTAATTGAGTGACCAGGGAGGTTGAAGTGTTCTCCGACTGGTTTTTGAATGTTATAATTCTTGACGTCTGATTTGTGTCCATTTATTCTTTTACATAGAGACTGTCAGGTTTGGCCAATATTCATGGCAGAGGGGCATTGCTGGCACATGATGGCATATATCACATTGGTAGTGGGCCATCCTGATATCACTACAAAAGGTTTTTTTTCTCCTGCTGATAATAGCTCACCTTAACTGATCACTCTCGTTATAGTGGGTATGGCAACACCCATTTTTTTCATGTTGTCTGTGTATATCTATCTATCTATACATATCTTCCTACTGTATTTTCCACTGCATGCATCTGATGAAGTGGGTTTTAGTCCACGAAAGCTTATGCTCAAATAAATTTGTTAGTCTCTAAGGTGCCACAAGTACTCCTCGTTCTTTTTATTAAAGACTTAGGCACTCAGAGACCTGTAGCCCATCACCCCCAGGGGTGGGTCAAGCCTCTCCCTGGTGCTTGCTACTTGTAGTGGCTTCTCCCATCTCCTCACAAAGGTTGGGTCACAGGTGCTTTTTCTAACACCTAATGTGTCCATCAAAGGTGACTCCTCACCATGCCTGAGATACAATGTATCCTGTTCCTTGGAAAATTATAATGCTACTAAAGGGCAAGCACTATAAGATCCAGTAACAGTAAGTACATCAACATAAGTTTTTGGGTGCATCACGGTACAACAACATAACAAAGAGGAGCTTTACTGGGAGCAAGAAAATAGCATCTGGTAGAGGAAAGGGTTAGGAGTAGCTAATAAGTACTAAACATTAACAAATCAATCAATTCCCCACTCACAACACTCACAACTTTTCCCACCTCCAGATTGCTCCCTGGCACCTTCCCCAGGCAGAGGGCACTGCTGAGAAGCAGTTTGGAGAGGCGTGTGGCTGTGCTGTGAATGTTGGCTGGCTTAAATAAAAAGTGTCCTCTTACTGTGTCTTTGTCTCTGGCTGGCACTGGAAGGAGGTACTGGTTGGAACAAAACCTCTGTCTTCCCAAGACTGAGGCTGAGGCCAAAGAGCTGGGATGCTTCAGAAAAATCTACCAACGATGACCTGAAGGTTGTCATGTCTATGGGCCATCAAGGTGCAGTCATCTCTGAAAAGTGCCTTGACGAGAAGTCTCTCCAGTGTCTTGGTCCTAAAGCTCATGCTCAAATAAATTGGTTAGTCTCTAAGGTGCCACAAGTACTCCTTTTCTTTTTGCGAATACAGACTAACACGGCTGTTACTCTGAAACCGGTCTTAATACTGAGTCTCTGAAGATTAAAGAGGGAGCCAACAAGTCGGTAGTAGATGTATATCCCCTGATCCAAGTCCCTTGTGGCATGGCTGAGGACACAGGCAAAGAACAAGTTGAACAGCACTGGAGCAAGTTGTGACGTTGCACTCTACATGATTTTATGAAAATATGCTGATGAATGTGACTATAATTTAACTGGAATATGCTTCATGCAAGAGGTGTCTTGTAAGGTATCATTACAAAGCTTATAATCTACTGAGTGTGGTCATACTCTTTGTATAAATGTATCACTCTTGTACCTGAAACTAGAAATATGAAATATAACTCTGAGGGCCTATTATAATTATGCAAAGTGTGGGCCATTAATGGTGGTTAGGAATCTTGATGGCTCCCATCAGCCAGGACAACTGACTGTGGATGGCTCTGTTTGAAGACAGGCCTTCCTGTGAGTCAGGCTGGGAGGAATGAAGGCTTGGAGTTTCACAGGAAATGTGACCATGTCACCTGGTACTGAAATCCATCTTTAACCTGGTGCTTTTCCATTTTTGGGGGGCGGGAAGAGACCCAGAGAGACAAAGGGTTCCCGCCTTGTGCCAAATGGAACAGATGGAACAGAACAAAGTGGGCAGCCATCATGAGGAATCCCCTAGCTACCACCTGAGCTGGAACAAGGGCTGTCCCAGGGGAAAGGATTGTGCCCAGACTAGAAAGGTGTCCGGTCTGTGAAAGAAACTTATTGAAACATCTCTAAGGGTGAGATTTTATCTGTATTCAATTTTTATTACTGTACTAGACTTAGACTTGCGTGTTTTGTTTTATTTTGCTTGGTAATTCACTTTGTTCTGTCTGTTACTACTTGGAACCACTTAAATCCTACTTTCTGTATTTAATAAAATCACTTTTTACTTATTAATTAACCCAGAGTATGTATTAATACTGGCGGGGGGGGGGGGGGGAAAGCTGTGCATATCTCTCTATCAGTGTTATAGAGGGTGAACAACTTAGAAGTTTACCCTGTATAAGCTTTATACAGGGTAAAATGGATTTATTTAGGGTTTGGACTCCATTGGGAATTGGGCATCTGAGTGTCAAGGCCAGGAACACTTCCTAAGTTGCTTTCAATTAAGCCTACAGCTGTTAGGGGACGTAGTTCAGACCCTGAGTCTGCGTTGGAGCAGACGGGCATGTCTGGCTCATCAAAACAGGGTGCTGGATTCCCAGGCTGGCAGGGAAAGCAGGGGCAGAAGTAGTCTTGGCACATTAAGTGGCAACCCCCAGGGGGTTTCTGTGATCCAACTCGTCACACAAGTACGCTGTCTTGCTTCACTCCATTCGAGATTTTGAATGCATCAGAAAAGTCACCACTGGCGAGCACTTGCTTTGTCATGCAGTCATGGAACAGACGGATGATTTGTATGAACCTTTTTGAGCAGCCCAGTTTATGCAGAATATCCCATAGACCCTCTCTGCTTACCGTATCAAAAGCTTTGGTCAAATCAATGAAAACTGCTTACAGGTCCATGTTCTGCTCTAAACATTTTTCCTGGACTTGTCTTATGATAAAGTTCATGTCCATAATACTACAATCTGGCCTGAAACCACACTGTGCTTCTGGCAGATTCTCCACAGATATATTTGCAATGAGTCTGTTCAGCAGAATGTGAGCTAGTATTTTCCCTGCTGTACAGAGGAGAGCAATGCCGTCATAGTTTCCGCAGTCAGCTTTGCTGCCTTTGTTTTTGAACAGTGATACAATAATAGCATCTTAGAAGAAATGCCACAAGATTTCATTCTCTCAAATGCTACTCAAGATATCATGAAACACCTCAGTAGCCTTGGGGCCTGCTACTTTATACAATTCTGCTGGAATACCATCCTTTCCAGATGCCTTAGCAGAGTTCAATTGTTTGATGGCTTTCATAACTTCCTGAACTGATGAAGGGAGGTCGAGATCCTTTTTGATGGGTTTCTCGGGTAAATGATCAAACGCCGACTGTGGATGGTCTATTGAGTAGTCTACTGAAGTGTTCTGCCCATCTCTGTAAGATTCCCTTCTTGTCTTTGATGAGGGTTGTGCCATCTGCTGACTTCAAGGGGGCTGTGCCAGATTTAGATGGTCCATAGACTGCTTTGAGAGACTCAAATAACATCTCTGCATTGTTTGTATCTGTGTAATGCTGAACTTCTGCAGCTTTCCTTTCACACCACTCATCCTGCATTTTCTTAAGTTCAGACTGGACCTTGCTCTGTAGGTATGTAGCAGAGTGCAGCAGGGCCCCCTTGGCTCCTGCCTCTGCTAGGTCCACAAAGTCACTCTGAGACTCTGGGTTAGTAACCACTGGTGCAGTTTATTCATAGGCTTGTTGCCACCACCCTTTGACCATGTACAGTTGATCCTTCACCATCTGCAGGGAGGGTACCTCCTTGCTTCCGCTCCCTACCTTTTCCCTTTCTTTCTGCTCCCTACATGGCTTCCTTCCCCTGAGGCTTTATACAGCCCTAGGCTAATTAGGCAGCAGCTGTCTCTGCTTCCCCAGTTAGGGCCAGGTTATCCCCAGCCAGATCTAATTTATTCCCCTAAATGGGAGCTTGCATGATGGAGGGCTGAACCAGCAACCCTTTGCCCAGCACTTAAACCTATCTTTCTTTGTGACGGAAGTGAGTTCATTCTGCCATTCAACAAATGCTTTCTGCTTGTCACTTAAGAGTTTGGAAATGTCCTTGTTGTTCTCATTGAACCAACCCTGGTGTACCCTTTTCTTTGGTCCCAGCACTGATTTAGCTGTGTCAATAATCACATGTTTGAACTCGTTCCATTTTTTTATTGGGTTGCCAGTGATTAGTGGGTATGAAGAAAGCTTGTCATCAAGTGACTGCTAAAACTGCACCTGATAGTTGGTGCACTTGAGCTTTGCTATGTTGAAGGCTGTTCTATTGAGCATGGGGCGCCTGCGTTGTGAAGGGACTAGATGCAGGCTGAGCACTGCTCTTACCAATCTTTGGTCTGTCCAGCATTCTGCACCACACATGGTTCTGGTAATTCTGACATTGCAGATATCTTGTTGGTGAGTGACAGTTGATCAGGTGCCATTGTTTGGACCATGGGCGCATCCATGTCATTTTATATTTATCATTTTGCTTAAAGATGGTGTTAGTGATGAGCAGAGTGTGTTCTTCACATTTACCCAAGACGAGAAGTCCACTGTTGTTTATCCTTCCCACTCCATGTCGTCCAATCACACCTCTCCAGCCACTGCTGTCTCTACCAACTCTAGCATTAAAGTCTCCCAGCAAGATGATCTTGTCATATGCAGGGGTTGATCAACAATGGAGTGCATAACTGTGATAAGGCATATGCAATTGTGCACTGAAAGGTTACCCTGATTCTGTCTCATATATTCTTCTCTCATAGGTAGAAGGTGACATTGTTTCAGACTGTGAAATCCCCTGGATCACTAACTTAGGGCACCTTCTTTTAGGACTTTTGCCAGTCAGATATTCATAGTTTTCTCCATTCAAAGATCTGTATACATTTGTTTAGTTTTGTTACTGAGTCTGTTTCCAGGATACAATTCATTATGCTTAGGAGAGAGAGCAGGTTACTCATGAAATACTTCCTTATTATGTCTCTGGAAGTTTCTTTTTTCATTTCCTGGAGAATAATGTTGCTGCTTTCATAATCAAATTGTGGAAATTAGTATGTATTGATGTGCACATTTGGAAAATCTGAAGCTGTTGCTGTAGCAACGTATTGACATGGCTATTGCTCACGGGACCTAGTTTCTAAGAATAGATATTCATTGTGTTTTCATCTTAAAAGCTTTGTAGTGGCCTGGATGGTCCAAGAGGATTTGAGAGGTTCCAGAAACCCTTAAAGGGACCAATCTAATGTCCACTAAAGTCAATGGCAAGATTCCTTTTGACTTCAGTGCGATTGGGCCCATGATTTTATGGGAGACAGCCAGGCCTGGCTTTGAACTTATCAGCACTGAGCAGTCCTGGGGGCCACATATACAAGCTAAAGTTTACTCCTTGGCAATGAGTAGCAGGTTTGACGTAAGAGTGCATGTTTATTGTATGGTGATGCTGTTCTTGGTAGTGATCCTGTGTGAATATTAGATTTGTATTCTGGAAGTGCTCACCATGCACCAAACACAGTCCATTCATGCACAGGAGTAATACTGGCCTTACCCTGAACAGCTGGTTGTTCTGTTAGATGTTTTAATAGGAACAGTGGACACAGAAATGGAAGAACATGTAGTCAAAGTTCTTTCACTGAATCTTACAGCTGAAGGATGGGAGGTGAAAAACATCATGTCAAAGATTATATCAACAAATGGGTCATACTGTCCGTCTGTGAGAGTTACCCAAATATTGGATTAGAACTCCAGGTCTGAACTTGCATCATTTAAGTCAATAGGAGCTTTACAACTGACCCCAATGGGTACAGAATCAGACCTTCTGTGAGGTTTTGTATGCATTCTTCCCAAGCATAATTCTTTTAGGGGTAATGGAGGGAGGAAACAGGACTTGTCTTTCCCCTAGCCCCAGAAATAACAGGAGTATCTGTCCCCCAAAAAAGTCAGCAGGTCCCCAAGATCAGCAGAGGTGCTCTGCTTCCGCACAGACTCCCTACCCCCTGTGACCCACATCCAGACTCTTCAGAGATATGGAGCCAAGGACTTCATGAGTTGGTGCCTGTGGAAGACCCCCTAAAGTATGTGGGAGAAAAGACCCCCAGACGTGTTGGGGAGAAAAATAATGAAGTTAATGCTGATTCAGCAGCATTAATTTGTCCATGCCTCTTTTATAGTTTTCCTGGGTGTGTGCGATCACACAGCTTTGCAGATACACACCATGTCTACTTCCTTCTCTTTAGCACTTTCTCTCTTTTCTGCATGTTATCTCCACTCAGCTATCCATATTACAGAGTGAAGGACACTGCTAAGGAGGAATGCTGTGAACTTCCCTTAAAGTTTATCTGTCATCTCCAAGTGGGGGTGGACAACTAGGGATCACATGACATCAATATATGTTTTTCTCCCTGCAGTTGTGTGATAAGTATATGATCTCACTTCTGGATACTGTAGCTCTCTCTCATAAATTTACTTGGTTCAGTATACAATGATTTTATCATCTGTGATTTTTGCCCTTGCTTTCCCTGGTTTGATTGCTTTTCTGGACACCTGATACTAAGCTGATCCAGCTGACATCTCTCCCTCAGCCCACTGGCATGATTCACTTTAATCTATCTCCTCCCCCTCATTTGAGAGAAAGGTTAATATCTTATCCCAGAGATATCAGGGTGATCAATAGCAATCTGTTAATCATTTTCTTCTTTGTTAATAACTTTGAATTGTTTGCTCATATTTACAGGATGGGCCTGATTCTCCACTCTGTCTCCATTAGTTTTACACAAGTGTGATTCCATTGAAAACAATGAAGTTACACTGATGTATGACTGGAGTAAAGCTGTGCAGAATCAGGCCCCATATTTTCCAGCTACGTTTCCTACTCTTTGTTATGGCTAGACACCATTTGGGTAACTTGAGGGAGGGCTAGGGAGAGTGAAATCAGCTATCTAGGAATGTAGATGCAAGGGAGACAAGAATCAATCATTCTTCTGTCTCTGGTGCCATAAATCTCCATTTCTATGTGTGATGTGCCTGAGAATACTCTTTCCTCAGGGGCTATATGGATCAGTCTGGCCCTAAATGCTGATTTTTTATCCCCATACTTTGCTGGTATATTTATGAGTTAGCTATGCACATCTGAAGGGGTCTGAGCATCGAGTAGCTAGGTAGGTGATAGGACTCAGGTGCAAGTCATATATCATTTATGTGATAGCATTTAGGACATGGGTTCTCAAGCTGGAGGGCAGGAGTATTAAAAAGATGAACAGCTGAGAAAAAGGTAGCAAAAATACATACACACATCGCTAATATGAATGATCTTTCTCTAGGCTCTCTCAGCTGCTAGCAACCCTTATCTTATAAGCACAGAGGCAGCTTTCCATATAGGATTACATCTGTGATTAAAGAACTGTTAATTTTCACTTGTCTGAAGTATTTAATTTCTTCAGTGTTTGCTCATATTCATTACAGGTTGAATCCTGGAGTCCTTACTCAGCCCTTAATTCAACCAGAATCAAAGCTCTGATCCCACAACTGGACCCAAGTGGAGAAGACCCCTGTGCCTGGACAGAACCAGTTACAGGATTCGGTCCCACATTCAGAAAACTGAACAACACATTGCCAGGCTAATCCACAGCACGCAATTAATACATCAATTGGAAAAAATAACAAAAATAACAAAATAATGCTTATATAGCACCACATATAGCACCAATTCAGCAAGTTAGTTAAATACATGCCTAATTTAAGCATATGACCTTTCCCATTTAAGTCAATGGGACTAGGTTACATGTTTAAAGTTAGGGATGTGTTTAATTTCCTGGTGTCCTGTGCAGCTGCATGCTGCTCCAGCCCCTGCTCCGGCTCTTCCCCAGGCCCCTGCCCCTGCTCTGCCACAGCCCTGCCTCTTCCCGCCCTCACTCCCCTGAAGATTGCAGCCAGACCGGACCCTGCACTTGCCGCGTGGTAAGTAGAGTGACCTGGTCCCAGGCTGCTCTGCTCCTTTGGCTCCCAGCCACACCACAGGCGAGTGCTGGGGGGTGGTTCCTCCCTCCCCCCACGTCTGGGAGCCAGGGGAGCAGAGCAGCTTGGGGCCCCAGGCCTCCATGGGCGGGAGCAGGGGGAGCTGGCCCCAGGCCTCCATGTGGGACGGGGGCTGGCTACTTCCTGCGGCTTTCAGGGATGGGGGAACCGTCCCCCAGCACTCGCTGGTGGCACGGCTGGGAGCCAGGGGAGCGGGGCAGGCTGGGGCCGGGTCACTCCACTTCCCATAGGAAGTGGCCAGCCCCCGTACCTCACGAAGGCCTGGGGCCAGCCCTCCGCAGAGGCCTGGGGTGGGGCCCCACACAGCCCCCACCCCCCCCGCGGAGGCCTGGGGCCAGCCCTCCCCAATCCCCCACCCCCGCGGAGGCCTGGGCCCCACACAGCCCCCCCGCGGAGGGGCTGCGGAGGGCACCATAATAGCTAGGGATGACCCTGTGTGTGCATGCCACTTTACAAAACAAGTAAGGATCAGGGGCGGGATGACGGATTCTTCTCTCCGTGGCCCTGCCCCTGCCCCTCCTCTTTCCTCCGAGGCTCCGCCCCTTGGCCAAGTCAGAAGCTGGAGCCTGGCTGGGGAGTCCGGGTCCCTCATCATGCTGGGGGAGGGGAGGAGAGAAGCCCCTGGCCCATGTCCACCCCTGGGCCTTCCACCCAGGGCAGGTGGAGGGTCTGCAGTTCCCCTCAGATGCCCATGTGGCTCTTACCCTGACCCGGCTCTGGCTTCCAGCTTGGCCTGGGGGCAGGGCCGGAGAGCTGCAGCTGGGCCATGGTAAGAGCTGCCCGGGCAGCTGCGGGTAGCCACAGACCCTCCACCTGCCCTGGGTGGGGGAACGGGGAGAATGGGGATAAAAGCTCAACTGGAATTCCTTTTGGAGTCCTGCTAAGACAAAGTGTTTGCTATTCTCCACCTCCTAGTCCTACCTTTTCAGCAGAGTAAAGCAAGGCCTATAATAAACGTACACCCTCATCACTGCCATCAAGCTACACCCTTTTTGCAAAGCCACATCGCTTCTCTGCATTTGGAGCTGTCCTGGCAGCTGGGAGGAGAGAAGAGAGTTATCCACTCTCTCGCCTGTTCTCCAGGTTTGAATGATAAGAAGATTTCCATTCACAACTTCCCAAGTACTGAAAACAAGAGATCTCCCGCATGTGGGCAGCTCTTCATCCTCAGCTATTGAGGGAGACTGTGTGTGTCTCTCTCTCACTCCCCCCTGCACACCATGTGATGGGCTGGGTCACAGAGAGCCCCTGGGGACTGCCACCTGATGTGCTGAGGATACCTCTGAGCCCATTTGCTCTGCCAGCTTGGGACTTCAGGACCCTGCCCTGTTGGCTTGGCTGCCGGTGGGTGCGGAGCACCCACTAATTTTTCCCCGTGGGCACAAATCTGAGATCAGGAATCATAACATTCAAAAACCGGTAGGAGAACACTTCAACCTCTCTGGCCACTCAGTAAAAGACTTAAGGGTGGCAATTTTGCAACAGAAAAGCTTCAAAAACAGACTCCAGGGAGAAACTGCTGAGCTTGAATTAATATGCAAACTAGATACCATTAACTTGGGTTTGAACAGAGACTGGGAGTGGCTGGGTCATTACACATATTGAATCTATTGCCCTAAGTTAAGAAACCTCACCCCTTCTTGTCAACTGTCTAAATGGGCCATCTTGATTATCACTACAAAAGTTTTTTTCTCCTGCTGATAATAGCTCATCTTAATTAATTAGCCTCTTACAGTTTGTATGGCAACTTCCACCTTCTCTGTATGTATATATATCTTCTTACTCTATGTTCCATTCTATGCATCCGATGAAGGGGGCTATAGCCCACGAAAGCTTATGCTCTAATAAATTTGTTAGTCTCTAAGGTGCCACAAGTCCTCCTGTTCTTCTTGCGGATACAGACTAACACGGCTGCTATTCTGAAACAATGGTCTATGAGTCCTTACCTGAATAGATGTATGCTATTCTAGAGTGCCATTATGAGTACCATTGTTAATAGAAGGGGAGATAACAGCCTATGCTATGAATGATTCAGCATTTTGCAGGCCAACACCATTGTTTACATGTTAGTTTGAACGTTCCCAGGAAAGTTCAGATGTGGATTGGCATCTCCCAAAGTCCATTGTTAGTTAAGTACTCCCAATTACTTGAATAGCCCCTTCACACTATGTTGACAAAATATGTCTTATGTGCCTCCTACAGCAAACACTTTAAATACAAGCATAGAGCTAACGCTCATAACTTCAGGTATAAAAATGATACATGCATACAAATAGGATGAATATATTCAGTAGATCATAACCTTTGCCAAGTTGTTACATGGCATATCTAGCATAAAACATATTCCAGTTATGTCATATTTACACTCATAAGCATATTTCTGTAAAGTATTATGGGGTGCAACATCATACACCAAACCTAGGTTCTCTAACAGACAAGGTCTCTTTTTCCTGCTGTGAGGAGGTATCCCTCCTCTCTGCTCCCAGCTGTAGGGGCTCCTCAGTCTCTGAAGCAGAGGGAGATTGATGGTTTCTCCTGTGTTGGAATCTAACAGTTTCTTTCCCCAAAGGGATTCCTGGCTTTTGCTTCTCTCTCTCAGAGCATAGAGCCTAGCAGTGTCTACTATCCCTGACTACAGCAGGAGATAGAGATTATACCATTTTGCAGATAGTTTTAGGTGCACTGATTTTAAGGGTAACATTTTCTAATGTAGGTGCCTAAAGTTACTTACCTAAACCCACAAGGAGACACCTACATAAGAGGCCTGATTTTCGGAGGAACTGAGATTCAGTTGGATTTTTACATACTCAGCATCTCCGGCTTTGGTTAAACATTCTCACACGTGGGTGCCTGAAGTGACCAGGGATTTAAAACGAGTTAGTAACATCCCCAGCAACAGAACCTAAGCCCTGGTCTACACTAGGACCTTAGGTCGAATTTAGCAGCATTAAATCGATGTAAACCTGCACCCGTCCACACGATGAAGCCCTCTATTTCGACTTAAAGGGCTCTTAAAATCGATTTCCTTACTCCACCCCTGACAAGTGGATTAGCGCTTAAATTGGTCTTGCCGGCTCGAATTTGGGGTACTGTGGACACAATTGGACGGTATTGGCCTCTGGGAGCTATCCCAGAGTGCTCCATTGTGACCACTCTGGACAGCACTCTCAACTCAGATGCACTGGCCAGGTAGACAGGAAAAGAACCGCGAACTTTTGAATCTCATTTCCTGTTTGGCCAGCGTGGCAAGCTGCAGGTGACCATGCAGAGCTCATCAGCAGAGGTGACCATGATGGAGTCCCAGAATCGCAAAAGAGCTCCAGCATGGACCGAACGGGAGGTACGGGATCTGATCGCTGTATGGGGAGAGGAATCCGTGCTATCAGAACTCCGTTCCAGTTTTTGAAATGCCAAAACCTTTGTCAAAATCTCCCAGGGCATGAAGGACAGAGGCCATAACAGGGACCCGAAGCAGTGCCGTGTGAAACTGAAGGAGCTGAGGCAAGCCTACCAGAAAACCAGAGGCGAACGGCCGCTCCGAGTCAGAGCCCCAAACATGCCACTTCTATGATGAGCTGCATGCCATTTTAGGGGGTTCAGCCACCACTACCCCAGCCGTGTTGTTTGACTCCTTCAATGGAGATGGAGGCAATATGGAAGCAGGTTTTGGGGACGAAGAAGATGATGATGATGATGAGGTTGTAGATAGCTCACAGCAAGCAAGCAGAGAAACCGGTTTTCCCGACAGCCAGGAACTGTTTCTCACCCTGGACCTGGAGCCAGTATCCCCCGAACTCACCCAAGGCTGCCTCCTGGACCCAGCAGGCGGAGAAGGGACATCCGGTGAGTGTACCTTTTAAAATACTATACATGGTTTAAAAGCAAGCATGTGAAAGGATTACTTTGCCCTGGCATTTGCAGCTCTCCTGGATGTACTCCCAAAGCCTTTGCAAAAGGTTTCTGGGGAGGGCAGCCTTATTGCGTCCTTCATGGTAGGACACTTTACCACTCCAGGCCAGTAACACGTACTCGGGAATCATTGTACAACAAAGCATTGCAGTGTATGTTTGCTGGCGTTCAAACAACATCCGTTCTTTATCTCTCTGTGTTATCCTCAAGAGAGTGAGATATAATTCACGGTCATCTGGTTGAAATAGAGTGCTTTTCTTCAGGGGACACTCAGAGGAGCCCATTCCTGCTGGGCTGTTTGCCTGTGGCTAAACAGAAATGTTCCCCGCTGTTAGCCACAGGGAGGGGGGAAGGTTTGAGGGGGTAGCCACGCAGTGGGGGGAGGCAAAATGCGACCTTGTAACGAAAGCACATGTGCTATGTATGTAATGTTAACAGCAAGGTTTACCCTGAAAGAGTGTAGCCACTGTTTTATAAAATGTGTCTTTTTAAATACCGCTGTCCCTTTTTTTTTTCTCCACCAGCTGCATGTGTTGCAATGATCACAGGATCTTCTCCTTCCCAGAGGCTAGTGAAGCTTAGAAAGAAAAAAAAACGCACTCCCGATGAAATGTTCTCCGAGCTCATGCTGTCCTCCCACACTGACAGAGCACAGACGAATGCGTGGAGGCAAATAATGTCAGAGTGCAGGAAAGCACAAAATGACCGGGAGGAGAGGTGGCAGGCTGAAGAGAGTAAGTGGCGGGCTGAAGAGAGTAAGTGGAGGGCTGAAGACAGGGCTGAAGCTCAAATGTGGTGGCAGCATGATGAGAGGAGGCAGGATTCAATGCTGAGGCTGCTGGAGGACCAAACCAATATGCTCCAGTGTATGGTTGAGCTGCAGCAAAGCCAGCTGGAGCACAGACTGCCACTACAGCCCCTGTGTAACCAACCACCCTCCTCCCCAAGTTCCATAGCCTCCACACCCAGATGCCCAAGAACGCGGTGGGGGGGCCTCCGGCCAACCAGCCACTCCACAACAGAGGATTGCCCAAAAAAAAGAAGGCTGTCATTCAATAAATTTTAAAGTTGTAAACTTTTAAAGTATTGTGTGGCATTTTCCTTCCCTCCTCCACCACCCCTCCTGGGCTACCTTGGTAGTCATCCCCCTATTTGTGTGATGAATGAATAAAGAATGCATGAATGTGAAGCAACAATGACTTTATTGCCTCTGCAAGCGGTGATCGAAGGGAGGAGGGGAGGGTGGTTAGCTTACAGGGAAGTAGAGTGAACCAAGGGGCGGGAGGTTTCATCAAGCGGAAACAAACAGAACTTTCACACCGTAGCCTGGCCAGTCATGAAACTGGTTTTCAAAGCTTCTCTGATGCGTACCGCGCCCTCCTGTGCTCTTCTAACCGCCCTGGTGTCTGGCTGCGCGTAACCAGCAGCCAGGCGATTTGCCTCAACCTCCCACCCCGCCATAAACGTCTCCCCCTTACTCTCACAGATATTGTGGAGCGCACAGCAAGCAGTAATAACAGTGGGAATATTGGTTTCGCTGAGGTCTAAGCGAGTCAGTAAACTACGCCAGCGCGCCTTTAAACGTCCAAATGCACATTCTACCACCATTCTGCACTTGCTCAGCCTGTAGTTGAACAGCTCCTGACTACTGTCCAGGCTGCCTGTGTACGGCTTCATGAGCCATGGCATTAAGGCGTAGGCTGGGTCCCCAAGGATACATATAGGCATTTCAACATCCCTAACAGTTATTTTCTGGTCTGGGAAGAAAGTCCCTTCCTGCAGCTTTTGAAAGAGACCAGAGTTCCTGAAGAAGCGAGCGTCATGTACCTTTTCCGGCCATACCACGTTGATGTTGGTGAAATGTCCCTTGTGATCCACCAGAGCTTGCAGCACTATTGAAAAGTACCCCTTGCGGTTTATGTACTCAGCGGCTTGGTGCTCCGGTGCCAAAATAGGGATATGCGTTCCGTCTATGGCCCCACCACAGTTAGGGAATCCCATTGCAGCAAAGCCATCCACTATGACCTGCACATTTCCCAGGGTCACTACCCTTGATATCAGCAGATCTTTGATTGCGTGGGCTACTTGCATCACAGCAGCCCCAACAGTAGATTTGCCCACTCCAAATTGATTCCCAACTGACCGGTAGCTGTCTGGCGTTGCAAGCTTCCACAGGGCTATCGCCACTCGCTTCTCAACTGTGAGGGCTGCTCTCATCTTGGTATTCATGCGCCTCAGGGCAGGGGAAAGCAAGTCACAAAATTCCATGAAAGTGCCCTTACGCATGTGAAAGTTTCGCAGCCACTGGGAATCGTACCAGACCTGCAACACTATGCGGTCCCACCAGTCTGTGCTTGTTTCCCGAGCCCAGAATCGGCGTTCCACAGCATGAACCTGCCCCATTAGCACCATGATGCATGCATTGGCAGGGCCCATGCTTTCAGAGAAATCTGTGTCCATGTCCTGATCACTCACGTGACTGCGCTGACGTCGCCTCCTCGCCCGGTATCGCTCTGCCAGGTTCCGGTGCTGCATATACTGCTCGATAATGCGTGTGGTGTTTAATGTGCTCCTAATTGCCAAAGTGAGCTGAGCGGCCTCCATGCTTGCCTTGGTATGGCGTCCACATAGAAAAAAGGCGCGGAACAATTGTCTGCCGTTGCTCTGACGGAGGGAGGGGCGACTGACGACACGACTTACAGGGTTGGCTTCAGGGAGCTAAAATCAACAAAGGGGGTGGCTTTACATCAAGGAGTATTTCAGGCAGGACGTCACGGAGGGTTCCAATAAGAAATGGTGCACCTAAGTTATTGTTCTTATTGGAACAAGGAGGTTAGCCAGGCCTCTGATTGATACATGGCTAGATTTACCTCGCTGCACCTTCTCTGTGAGTGACTGCAGTGTGACCTAGAGGAATGAGTCCCCTAGACAGGGGAGGAGGCAAATGAGTACAAAACAAATCTGGTCTATTTCTTGTTTTGATCCACTCCATCTATCTTTGACATCTTTGGCTGGCAGCAGACGGTGCAGAAGGACTGCATGCCATCCACATCTCATGGCTGCTCGGCAGAAGATGGTACAGTACGACTGCTAGCCATCCTCATCTCTTGCCTGCCCGGCAGAAGATGGTACAGTACGACTGCTAGCAGTCCGTATCGCCTGCCTGCTCACCATAAGACGGTTCAATAGGACTGACTGCAGGACTAAAGAGAATGACCTGGTCAAGTCACTCCAAATTTAGTCCCTGCGCCCATGTCTGCCCAGGCGCTCGCAGCCGACGTGGCCAGGAGCACCTCGGACACGACGAGGACGGCTACCAGTCGTATTGTACCGTCTGCTGCCGCAAGGCAATGGGTTGCTGCTACTGTGTAGCAATGCCGTAGCGCATCTGCCAGCACCCAGGAGACATAGGGTGACGGTTACCTGAGCGGGCTCCATGCTTGCCGTGGTATGGCGTCTGCACAGGTAACTCAGGAAAAAAGGCGCGAAACGATTGTCTGCCCTTGCTTTCACGGAGGGAGGGAGGGAAGGAGGGCCTGACGATATGTACCCAGAACCACCCTGTCATAAATATAAAGGGAAGGGTAAACCCCTTTGAAATCCCTCCTGGCCAGGGGAAAGCTCCTCTCACCTGTGAAGGGTTAAGAAGCTAAAGGTAACCTCGCTGGCACCTGACCAAAATGACCAATGAGGAGACAAGATACTTTCAAAAGCTGGGAGGAGGGAGAGAAACAAAGGGTCTGTGTGTCTGTCTGTAGTCTTCTTTGTCGGGGATAGACCAGGAATGGAGTCTTAGAACTTTTAGTAAGTAATCTAGCTAGGTATGTGTTAGATTATGATTTCTTTAAATGGCTGAGAAAAGAATTGTGCTGAATAGAATAACTATTTCTGTCTGTTTATCTTTTTTGTAACTTAAGGTTTTGCCTAGAGGGGTTCTCTATGTTTTTGAATCTAATTACCCTGCAAGATATCTACCATCCTGATTTTACAGGGGGGATTTCTTTATTTCTATTTACTTCTATTTTTATTAAAAGTCTTCTTGTAAGAAAACTGAATGCTTTTTCATTGTTCTCAGATCCAAGGGTTTGGGTCTGTGGTCACCTATGCAAATTGGTGAGGCTTTTTATCCAACATTTCCCAGGAAAGGGGGGGGTGCAAGTGTTGGGAGGATTGTTCATTGTTCTTAAGATCCAAGGGTCTGGGTCTGTAGTCACCTAGGCAAATTGGTGAGGCTTTTTACCAAACCTTGTCCAGGAAGTGGGGTGCAAGGTTTTGGGAAGTATTTTGGGGGGAAAGACGCGTCCAAACAGCTCTTCCCCAGTAACCAGTATTAGTTTGGTGGTGGTAGCGGCCAATCCAAGGACGACAGGTGGAATATTTTGTACCTTGGGGAAGTTTTGACCTAAGCTGGTAAAGATAAGCTTAGGAGGTTTTTCATGCAGGTCCCCACATCTGTACCCTAGAGTTCAGAGTGGGGGAGGAACCTTGACACACCCGTGACAATGTTTTAGCCCCATCAGGCATTGGGATGTCAACCCAGAATTCCAATGGGCAGCGGAGACTGCGGGAACTGTGGGATAGCTACCCACAGTGCAATGCTCCGGAAGTCGACGCTTGCCTCGGTACTGTGGAAGCACTCCGCCGAGTTAATGCACTTAATGCACTTAGAGCATTTTCTGTGGGGACACACACACTCGAATATATAAAACCGATTTCTAAAAAACCGACTTCTATAAATTCGCCCTTATTCCGTAGTGTAGACATACCCTAAGGGATGAGACTCTGAGTTGCCACAAACAAATGGAGTTATGGTCCCGTCTAAGGCTCTGATCCTGCCATTGATAGAACATGGGCTGACTATTATGACCACATAAAGCTCCTCTGTAGTCAGTTGCAGAATCAGGGCCCCAAGTAACACATGAAGGGTGGAGCAGCGAGAGAAACAAACATCTATTTCCTTTATATTCCTCCTGTTTACATAAGGATGTAAATAAGTCTCAGGCTGAGGGGGGAGGAGGGAAAGCTAAGTATCATGCACAGACTGATTTCATGGCTGTGATCAACACTCAGCATTTCATATATGAAAGCATTTTCCAAATGTTAACCTCAGAGCACCTTTATGACATAGTTATCTCATTTTACAGATGGGGAAACTGAGGTACAGAAGAGTTAAGGTGACTTTACCATTGTCACATAGGAAGTCTGTGGCAGGGCTGATCAGGAGCTGGTTCTCAGCTGGTGTGAGATGACTTCAGTGGAGCTATGCTGATTTATGCCAACTGAGATTTGGGGCCAGATCTCTTGACTTCCAATTCTGTGCCTTAACCACAAAACCATCTTCCCTTCAAAATCTTCTTGATAATATCTGCTTCATGCTCCACTGAAAATAGACAATTTCTCTTCAGATTTGGTTAGGGACTTTTGAGTCCTTGTGTTGCCACAAAAATAAAACCATGATTAGAAAAAGACAAGAGAAATTGGCATTGGATTCCCTCTAACCCTTGTTAGAAGTTAAAAATATATCAGAAAGCAAGACGATTGCACAATATTTACTAGAAGGGAAGGGAAAGGTGAAGCTGTTCTGGGTCAATTTCCCCCCCCCCCCCTACAAGTTTTAGTGCTGGGGAATGATGTCAAACTGGCAAGATACAGTACATAGAGCAGCAGTAGCAGGTGCTGACAGAATAATTACAACAGTAGAATTTGTAAGAGTACGGACATTAAAGCACACATGAATAGATGAAGAGAGAGCTCCATCTGCTGTCAATAATATGAAGGCAAAAAAACCCAAGATGACCACATTTATTGTCCTACAGCAAAATTACCAGTTAGCATGTACTCTAGTAAGGAGAAAAGGAATGATTAACTAAAGACTAAAACTCTTCCTTCTACAAATATTTAAGACTCCCTTGTTTCTGTAGCAGCTACAGGCCCAAATAAAGATTGAGACCCCATTGTGCTAGGCACTACACATGCACAGGAAGAGTCAGTCCCTGCCCAATACACTTACATTCTAAATGGACAAGACAGACAAAAGAGTGGGACAAGGAAGTATTGTACTATTATCCCCATTTTACAGAAGGGGAACATAACCACAGAGATTAACTGACTTGCTCAAGGCCATACAGGAAGTCAGTGTCAGAGCCAACAATTTAATCCAGAATCCCTCCCTCACAAGAGGATTCTTCCTCCAAATACTCCTGATTCCAGAGATCTCATGTAGATTCTAGGTAGGAATTTGCTCAAAAATTATTGCAGCAGGAAAAAGCCCTGGACAGATACAGAGTTGAGTTCTTCTGTTTCAGTGGTCACTCACTGAATGAATTCACAGGCAATGTTTAAAACTGTAGCCAGACAGCCAGCCCCCCCTCTCAGACCAGCATTGCTGGGAACACAAGGGAGCCAAAACAACAGGGCACGTAATATCAATTCCAGCACAGCCTTTGAAGCTGTAAGAAGCACAGGTGTGCTGCTCCAATGTGCCTCTGGGAACATATACAACGATTAGGCTCACAGCAGACAGAGAAACTGTGACAGACATGGCTCTTAGCCCCTACTAAATAGCGTGATGCACACACCCCAACATCCTAGGTGGGAAAATATTTACCCTAATAAAAGGAATGTCCAGTAGTCGAAACTTATTGTTTCTCTCCTTTGCAAGTGTAAACTAGTCTTGCGAGAGCTGGCGTCGCCCAGACAGACCAGCCCCAATTTGGCATAAGAAAGGAGAAAGAGAATAAAGGAGTACAGAGGTATAAGTATGGGACCTACAGCACCATGATTTTTGAGTGCTTTTCACTATCTATCTGCTGGTCAGATAAGTGACAGCCTCCCAAGGCTTCTGCAGCTAAGAGGGTCCCTAAGCCTTGTCCCTTATTCGTCTTTCCGCGGAATTGAGTGACCGATCCTGGCTTGGCACCGCTGGAATCGAGAGATGCAAGGAGGGTAAGAAGCACCCACACCTGATCGCCTATCTTTAGTGTACACATATTTTGAAATAGAGCTCTATACTTTGTTTTCTTTCTTTGGGATTGTGGCTTCAGTTTTTGTAACTTGTTTGTGTGTGTAACATCTCTACATTTAAATAAGTAGGCACTAGCAATTTTGTAACCACATGATTAGAATCTAGTTTAATAAATTTTGGTAACCATTTGTGCATAAGCCTGACTTGTTTCTCTGGTTTACTGTAAAGCAGCCAACACAATTAAAGAACCTCAGCCATTTTGGCTATAAAGCCTGGCCATTAGGTGAGAGTACTAAGAGCCTAGCGTTGAGTTGTGCCGCCTCCATGGGGCAAACTCTTGGGGCGTCTGTCGGTCAATCCTGACTGCCCACTGCGAAGGAGCTCTGAGCTCTAGCAGTTAAAGTCACGGGTGTTTAGGACCTTGGGGCATCCATCAGCCTAGCCCAGGCTGCCCGCCGCGAAGGGACAGTGCGTCCTAGCGGTTAAAATCACGGATGGTATAAAACGGGCATAGCTGGCATCTCACCAAACATCCTTGGCTATTGGCTAACAAAAACCCATTATTTAAAAGAGTTCTGTCTGAAAAATACTGATTTTCTTCCACTTCACAATTCTCTTCCCTTTTATTTGCGTTTCTTGATGGTTCTAGATAAAGATCTCCCACAGTAATCAGTAAAGGTCTCCCACAGTATTCTTGTCAGCAAGTTAAAGAAGTATGGGCTGGATGATTGCACGATAAGGTGGGTAGAAAGTTGGCTAGATTGTCGGGCTCAACGGGTAGTGATCAATGGCTCCATGTCTAGTTGGCAGCCGGTGTCAAGTGGAGTGCCCCAGGGGTCGGTCCTGGGGCCAGTTTTGTTCAATATCTTCATAAATGATCTGGAGGATGGTGTGGATTGCACTCTCAGCAAATTTGCGGATGATACTAAACTGGGAGGAGTGGTAGATACGCTGGAGGGCAGGGATAGGATACAGAGGGACCTAGACAAATTGGAGGATTGGGCCAAAAGAAATCTGATGAGGTTCAATAAGGATAAGTGCAGGGTCCTGCACTTAGGACGGAAGAACCCAATGCACAGCTACAGACTAGGGACCGAATGGCTAGGCAGCAGTTCTGCGGAAAAGGACCTAGGGGTGACAGTGGACGAGAAGCTGGATATGAGTCAGCAGTGTGCCCTTGTTGCCAAGAAGGCCAATGGCATTTTGGGATGTATAAGTAGGGGCGTAGCGAGCAGATCGAGGGACATGATCGTCCCCCTCTATTCGACATTGGTGAGGCCTCATCTGGAGTACGGTGTCCAGTTTTGGGCCCCACACTACAAGAAGGATGTGGATAAATTGGAAAGAGTCCAGCGAAGGGCAACAAAAATGATTAGGGGACTGGAACACATGACTTATGAGGAGAGGCTGAGGGAACTGGGATTGTTTAGTCTGCGGAAGAGAAGAATGGGGGGGGATTTGATAGCTGCTTTCAACTACCTGAGAGGTGGTTCCAGAGAGGATGGTTCTAGACTATTCTCAGTGGTGGAAGAGGACAGGACAAGGAGTAATGGTCTCAAGTTTCAGTAGGGGAGGTTTAGGTTGGATATTAGGGAAAACTTTTTCACTAGGAGGGTGGTGAAACACTGGAATGCGTTGCCTAGGGAGGTGATGGAATCTCCTTCCTTAGAAGTTTTTAAGGTCAGGCTTGACAAAGCCCTGGCTGGGATGATTTAATTGGGGATGGGTCCTACTTTAGAGCAGGGGGTTGGACTAGATGACCTACTGAGGTCCCTTCCAACCCTGATATTCTATGATTCTATGATCTGGTTGGTCATAAAAAGGGAAGTAAAAGTGTCATCTCTACATAAAGAGATGGATTCAAACCCCTAAATGATTCGGCATTTGCTATATCACTACAAGAAAAGTGCAGTATTGCTATCCCCACAGTAGCTTAGATAGCTAGAGAATTTTTTCTGCATAAGACTGCAGGGACATTTAAACTAGAGATGGGCCCTAACCAAAACCCAGATTCAAACTCACCTAATCTTTGGGATTGAATGGGGAGTAGATTTCTGAACCCAGATCCAGATCTGAATTTCTCTTTAATATAGAGAACTCAAACCCCAGACCTGAATGCTCTCCAACATACTTTTGGTGGTGGTAGGGTGGTTAAAAAATCTAAATGGAACCCAGACTTTGCACTGGCACATATCTCTATAATGGGGTGAACCAAAACCCAGGATCCAGTCATCCCTGAATTTTGAGCTTTAATCCACTACTTGAAACATCAGTTTTCATAAATACCTACATCTTACAAAAGATGAGACAAACTATCCATATATATATATATACCTAAGATACTGTCCAGGAGTGTTAGATAGCAACCCTAAGATACTGTCCAGGAGTGTTAGATAGCAACCCTAAGATACTGTCCAGGAGTGTTAGATAGCAACCCTGTTTGTATATTTTTACTACTCTAAAGCAGCATGTATAATCAGGGTACCAGAGAAACAACCATTGTGGGATCTTTTATAAAAGATACTATAGTATTTATCAAACAAATGCTATTTTCTCCCCCAAGTGATTGACTGATAAAGATGCAGATCACTCTGCACCTGCATGAACATCAATGGGTTCAAAATTCTGCTCTCAGATCTCCACAGTGAAGCTTGAGTGACACACTGCTCTGCACGGAAAGGCCACTGATGTCAGTGAGAGTTTGTGCATGTGCTGTCTGTGGTACTGCACCCCATATTCTTCATAGAGACATTATTAGGATATGATTATGGCATAATTATGATGTATTTTATGCAAGATAGGTCATGTGAGTTATCAGTGAAAAGTTTATGCTTTACTGAATATGATTATCCTATGTTTATGCATATATCATTTTTGTATCTGAAGTTAGGAATATTGACTATGTATCTGTATTACAAATGTGTTCACATCTGGGGAACGCCCATTAGACAAGATGTTTTCATTCTGAAAGGCTGGGTGGGGAAGGGCCATTAGAGAAAACAATAGGCCTTAGAAGAAGCTTATTTCCCACCTGGGCAGCCTTCCTGAAGACGCTGCAGACAACCTCCGAGTAATGGCTGCTATGACACTACAGGGTCATGTGAGCAGGTCACCTGGTGCTGGACTCCATCATGGGATACCAGTATTTTTCCACTGGCTGGCATGGGAGCCAAGCTTTGAAACAAAGGGTTCCCACCATATGCAAAAGCTATATCAGTCAGGGGAGTGACATCATCGTGGTTCTACACTGACTCCCCACCCAAAGAGACTCCTAGAAACACCTGAGGAACAAAGACTGAACTGGGAGAAATGCTGGACCCAGGCTAATGGGATTTTTAGCCTGTGAACGGAATACCTGGTGATTCCAAGCTGTAAGTAAGTGCAGCTTGCCCCTCAAGAATCTGCAGCCTGCTTGTATCATCACTAAGGGTGAGGATCTCCTATTCATATCCAATCTCGTTAGTATATTAAGCTTAGTTTGCGTTTTTGTTTATTTGCCAGATAATATGCTTTGATCTGTTTGCTATCCCTTTATAATCACTTAAAATCTATCTTTTGTAGTTAATAAACTTGTTTTTGTTTTGTCTAAAACCAGTGTGTGGGAGTCATAACTCGGGGCAGAAAGCTGTTGTGTATTTCTCCACATTGAGGGAGGGGGCAAATTTAATGAGCTTACGCTGTACAGTTCCCATGCAGTGCAAGACGGTATAATTTTGGCATTACATTCCGGGGGGGGAGGGTGTGCCTGAGTAGCTGGAAAGTTCCCTAGCTGGAGCCTTCCCAGGTAGGGCTGGTTACAGTGTCTGCATGTAACTGCAGCTGGGTGTGTCCCTACCTGTATGTGTGCTGGAGAGGGCTTGGCAGCTTGTCACAGCAATACAGTATAAAGGGAGCCTAGGCTGGTGGTTCAGGGGGGCTCAATGGTACCCCAGTTCCAGATGGCACCCTGGGGGGAATCCATCACACCGTCCACTCTATTCTGTACTGTATATCTATACTATACGTCATCAGTAGGAATTCAGCACAGAGCAGACTTATCAGATCAGAGCTGTGTGCCTGGCAGATGTGAGAGAAGAGTTTTCTCCTTAGAGCTTTACAGAATGCAATCTTTACTAGACAGACCACAGCATAGGTGGCCGGTGAACCAGCTGATGGGGGAGGCTAGCCCCTGGCCCCTCCCCTTCTGCCTCAGGCTCCACCCCTTGCCCTCCCCTTCTGCCCTCCCTCCCCCGTAGGAGCCCAGAACACCTCCTGTGATTCCCCTGCCCCAGCCTGCCCGAGTACCCTGAGCCCCAGAGCTCTGGGTGGGCCCCCAACCCCAGCCCCAGAGCACCCCCAACCCCAGAGCTCAGGGTGGCTGGTCAGCACGGCCGCAGAGCTCCCAGCCCCAGAGGTCCGGGTGGGCCCCCAACCCCAGGTGGTGCAGTCCCAGCGCCCTGAGCACCGGGCTCAGCCCCAACCCCAGCCGCCCCGAGTTCCTGTGACACTGGCATGTTGGCCCATCCCAGCCCTAGCCAGCCCAGACTCTGGAAGAGGGGGAACTGGGAAGGAACTGAAGGAAGGGGCCTAGGGGCGTAGCATGGGCAGAGCCATGCCAGACTGTTGGGGGAGGCACAGCCTCCCCCAGCCTATGATACCCGCCACCCATGCACTACAGCCCAGCACGACCTGGACACAGTGTTGGGCACTGGTCTTTTGTTCTACCTCTCTGGCATAAAGAATGTATTCAACACAGTGATTTTTTGGTCACATTGAAAGTAGGAATGATTTTGGATGGCTGAATTTTTTGTCACCACCTATGACACAGATATTTACTAAAAAAGCAAAGGAAAGAATGAACCACTTCTGTTTAGCCAGATATTTATGTGCCCACCACGGAACCATCAAGTAAAATGCTTGACTAGAGAGTGTGCTTCCAATGCTAAGCTGCTCAAGAAACACAGAAGACAACAGCCTTATGCGAACACCGCACTGTCTTGTGCTGTATGTATGTAGGGTGTCAGTCTCATTCATATAGAGTGAGATTCACACACACACACACACACACACACCCCATGCACCAGAGATAGCCCAAGTAACTGAATCATCTGATGGTGTGGGACAAGTAGGCAGAAACACCACCACTAACTATTATCCTCTCTTGGTCAATCAGTTTATAAAAATAAATACCTCTACATACACAGTATGGAATTATTGGACCAATAATCTACATAATTTTTCTGCATTTACAGACCTTTATGTCTGCCTGTTTTAATGAATATTACCTGTGAATAGCATAAAACCAACATTTTTAAAAAAAAACATTTAAACAATCAGAAAACTCTACTTCCTTGTATGTGTGACACAGCCAAGTAGTTCTTAATGTAGCAATTCCACATACTCAGCAAGAGGAACAACAAAGGAATCATAAAATATCTTTCATGACAGCTGTCAACAATTAAATTGTATGGGGGCTTTGCTACTAGAGGGCATGACGAAACCCATGGAAATGTGAAACAGATTTGGAAAGTGAGCACTGAAAATATGTGCCAGAAACTATGGAATCGATTGAAGACAGCAAATGTGTCTCAAAAACTGTCAAGGAATGATTTAGTTTGACAAGTGGTTGTGACCTACCATAAAGCTGTGCAGAAAGTGAACTCAGGCAAAAGGTCTTCACTTGGACAAAAATAATTAAACTTCCCTGATATTGATAATTGTGAATAAATCTATATTTCTATGTAAGGGCCAGACCCTGCAAGGTGCTGGGCACCTCTTAAGAGGTTCTGTACTATTAAAAATATTTAGCTCTTATCGGCCACCTTCACATTTCAAGACCTGCTTGAAAAATCAAAGGAAGTATAATTATCTCCATTTTATGGAGAGGGAAGCTGAGGCACACAAGCAAACAGACACAGAGCAGGTTAGTGGCAGAGTTGAGACCCAAACCAATGACTTTCACTCCAGTGGCCTATCCATTGCACCATGCTGCCTCTCTCAGGGCTCATCTACAGAATGTTTCCGTCTACACCAGAGCAGTGTAAATTTCATTCTACACTCCCATGTCACATGCTAACTGGCAGCCTCAACCCCGCTGGCACGCAACAGATTTTCCCAAGCGCACACTAACAGTTCTGTGTCAACGGGCAACCATGTCTGGGGTGCCCTTCCACAGCAGGGAACAGCACAACAGGCATCCTGCCTCCATTTCCCCTTTCTGAGACCCTAGTAATGCCATGCAAGCTTATCCTCTAGTCCATCAACATGGCTTTATTACCAAAACATAGTGAAAAACAGTCCCTTGTGAAAGTCCCCAACCATTTCTCTTCCAAGTGAGAGCAGCCATTAAGATCACTGATGTTTCATTCCACCAGGCCCCACATATCACACACCAGTGCCTTCAACCACTCCTGAACTCCCAGTCCTTTTTAACAGGACTAGCCACCCCATCCCTTCCAAATGGAGTGCAACCTCACTCTTCCCAGCAGGAACCCCCACAACCACTCTACTGGGGAGCCTCCTTGCCAGGTGAGCATCCCTTACTCCACTGACCCTCTCATAGTTCCTCTAGGTCCAGCTCTCTGACCCTGGAGACATCAATGATTAGGCTCCTCCCTTGCCTTCAGCCCTCTTTGGCCATTGGCTCCAGCTCAGAGCCAGCAGGCATCTCCCTCCTCTGCTGCTGTCACTGCCCTCACCCTCAGCCCTCTCCAGGCCAGTCTCTCTGGCTTGGGGACATCATCCAGAAAACCTGTTATTAGTTTCTTGTCTTCTCCCAGATCCCAAACATACAGTCTCTGATGGCTCTTACCTACCCCTGACTCCCAGATAACACCTCCCTCTCTCTACTAGTTCTGATTCACAAGTCTATCCCTCTTCCTGGGTCTCCCTCTCATCCTTTATAGCCCCCAAGTGCTGCCCCACCCTCTTTAACTGGCCAAATGGGACTACCTGTCCTAGCACAGGGGCACTGGACTTAATTTATATACTGGGGTCAGCCATTCTATAATATACTGTTTGAAATGGGACTACATTAACACGCACTAGGGGACTTTTAGTGAGTGCTAGCAGGGTCCACGTGGACCAGTTACTGTGTGACACACCAGTGTACACTAAAATGTATGCCCTTCTGGTGCAGAGTAAAGCACTGTATAGACAAACCCTCAGTTAAAGTCAATAGATGACGAAAATTATCATCATTTTCTGGGAGGTGCTCATCCACTTGCAGGAGTGGATCACAACTGAAGGAAGCAATGAAGATAGTAATAAGGTAAACTACACCAAACAGGTAGCTCACGAAAGCTTATGCTCAAATAAATTTGTTAGTCTCTAAGGTGCCGCAAGTACTCCTTTTCTTTTTACACAACATGTTGTCTGCATTTTTGCCTGAGAGCTACAAGAATCTCCTGGTGGGTAAACGAGTTATTGACTAAATACGGACATTTCTAACCCTATTAATGATCTCATGAAAGTGCTAGAACCTCTTTGAAACAAGAAAAGTTGAGGTATTCACATAATCCGTGTTTTACATCAGTCAGTATATCAGGGTTTAAATTCTGAGAGCAACCCTGACATCAATGGAAGTTCTCTGCATGGTGTATGGCATACATGGGAAAAGGTACATTTGTATAGAGCTACTGCTTTCACCACCAGTTAGTAGCAGGGTCAGGCTTATAGGCTATGTTCAGCCAATGAGCTTGTTCTGCTGCTATAATGTATGTAGTTCAATCTTCTCAGGGAGAGGTTTGGTGGACAGACTTCCTGTGGAGCTAGATAGTTTCTCCAGCTTGCTCATGCAGCTTCTGTTGAGCACAGCTGAATTCTTTATTTCCTTGTCTCTTTAATACAACAGGCCAAATTCTACCCTCAGTTACACAATCCATCAACTCCCAAGGGTTGTGACTGAGGATAGATTTTGGCAGTTTATCCATGCACCGCACAATAGGGAAAACAGATTACCAGAGTCTAGATTTTCTCATGCAGGTTTGATTCTGGAGGAGGAATCTACCTTTAATATTGTACCAAATATGTTTAAAAGTTGCACACAAAGACACTCGAGTCTGACATTTCCACATAATGGTTGACAAATGGTAGGAGGGCCACAGAGAGTTAGTTCTCAATTATGCAGACATTTTCAGAATTCTTTGCTCTGCAACTTACAGGTAAGACTAGTTTGTGCCTGTCAAAAAAAAAAAAAAAAAAAATCAAAGCAAAACTACTTGTGCAGAAGAAGGATCTGGAATGGAATTCTCTAGGGAGTCAGCTGGCAGTCATTTCTAGGCAGTGCTAGGTCCAGAAAGACCTGCAGGAAGCTCCACTTCTCTTATCCGGAGAAGTGTTGTATGTATTATAGACTGGGATGGAGGCATGCTCTCGGACATGCTCTCGGAGTATTCATATTCAAAAAGATAGCAAGATACCTATAAATCTGTTGCAGCATGAACTGACATTGAAACACTTAGTTTACCTGGAAAGAGAAGAATCTTTCAATTCTCATAAGCATTAATTTTATGACTCGAGTTGTAATTGTGCAATAAAAGATGTTTCCAGCCATAAGTCTAAACTTGAGTGTAAATCACAGTTCTCTAGATCTAAACGGTTAATGGCACTTCCAGTCTTTTGAATTAGTACAGTTGATAACTACATACATGTGGAGACTGTCTGTACAGATAGCATTTACTAAGAGAAGATTAAAAATCACTTGAAGATGAAAGAGAAAGGTTTTGATGATGTTTAATGCCGGGGCAGTGATTGTTTGCGACACAGTCCAAAAACAAGTGGAGCTACTTTTGGACTGCTTAACAAAATGGGAAGTGATCCAGGAATAATTAGTTTAATCCAGCCAGAAGCCTGACATCTTTGGTTAAATATTAACCAATGAGGTCTACTTTCTGCAACTTGTTTTAAATGGGGCCACACAGGATTCGTTAGTCTCTAAGGTGCCACAAGTACTCCTTTTCTTTCTGTAAAATGCTCTGTGCTCTCATCCCCAAACCATGCCAATTCAGAGAATTGATCTGACTGCACAAATTTCAAATGCAAGACTGAGTGCTGAGAGAATTGCAGGGTCTGAAGCTGTTTTGTTTTGTCTACACTGACAGTGAAATGTCAGACCTCTCAATGATAGCAATATCAAGCAGACTTATTTGATTCATGGTTCTCAGACTGACAGAATTGCTTACATGAGGGAATTTAAGAACAACTGTAAATTGCAGATAACCCTCCATAATTTCTAATAATACACACATGAACATTTTCTAGGGACATTTCAGAAAATGCTAATCATAGATGCAAACACTAGTAAGCATGGTAGAATAGGTTAGCAAATAGACTACTATATTATAAGACATTTCTATCCTCAGAAAACAAATCATTCTAACACCAATGGAAGCGTAGACAGTTTTTCTTGAAAAGAGTTAATTATGTCTTTCAACCAAAACCATACCTCTGAGCAGCTGATACTAAGCCTTCTAAAATCTGACACTACTTATCTTGACAGTTTAGCAGCTGCATGTCTTGCTGCCATCCCGGTTGGATTTCTTCATTCCACTGAATAGGAATGGAAAGAAGTAGTACGTCTCCAATGGGATGCTCCATTGAGTGACTCTTGTTAGCTTTCCTTGACACAGTGGGCTTGATTCTTATCTTGCACTAGTATCACAGTGGAATAACTCCAGAGGCTTCAGTAGTGTTCTTCCAACTTACACTGATGCACACAATAACAGAACCAGGCCCAGAATCAATGATGTCCACAGCAGACAGAACCAAGCTTGACTCAGTCACAGACAAGGTGAAAAATTACTCACATCATTCTCGTTCCTTCCAAATGAGTCATAGCATTTAGAGAGACAAGGTAGGTGAGGTAATATCGTTTATTGGACCACCTTCTGTTGGTGAGAGAGACAAGCTTTCGATCTTACGCAATGTCTTTTATCATTTTTCTGTGTGACTTCATTGGAGAACATAGTGATTGTCTGGTTACACCAACATAGTTGTTATTGGGGCATTCAGTGCACTGAATGAGGTACACCACATGTTGTAATAGACATGTGTAGGAGCCATGAATCTTGAAAGGTGTGTTGTGGGGGGTGGTGATCATTGTAGTAGTTGTCAGAGTAACAGCCGTGTTAGTCTGTATTCACAAAAAGAAAAGGAGTACTTGTGGCACCTTAGAGACTAACCCATTTATTTGAGCATAAGCTTTCGTGAGCTACAGCTCACTTCATCGGATGCATACTGTGGAAACTGCAGAAGACATTATATACAGAGAGACCATGAAACAATACCTCCTCCCACCCCACTCTCCTGCTGGTAATAGCTTATCTAAAGCGATCACTCTCCTTACAATGTGTATGATAATCAAGTTGGGCCATTTCTAGCACAAATCCAGGTTTTCTCACCCTCCCCCCCCCCCAAACTCACTCTCCTGCTGGTAATAGCTCATCCAAAGTGACCACTTTCTTTACTATGTGCATGATAATCAAGGTGGGCCATTTCCAGCACAAAAATGGCCCACCTTGATTATCATACATATTGTAAGGAGAGTGGTCACTTTGGATAAGCTATTACCAGCAGGAGAGTGAGTTTGTGTGTGTGGTTTTTTTGAAAAGCGGGGGGGGGGGGTGAGAAAACCTGGATTTGTGCTGGAAATGGCCCACCTTGATTTCACCCTGAATGGTTCCTTGAAATATGTGTTAACTACTTATGCTAAACAATCTGTTCCAATCTTGTATTTAGCTGTGACACTCTGAGAAAGGTCTGGTCTACACTACAGACCTATAGCAGTAGAACTACATTACTCAGGGGTGTGAAAAATCTACACCCCTGAGTGATGTAGTTATACCAACCTAATCCCCATGTAGAAAGCTCTAAGACAGCGGGAGAGCTTCCTCCGCTGACACAGCTTCTGCCTCTCTGGGAGGTTGGGAGAGCTGTCTCTCGTTGGCATAGAGCATTTTCACTAAAGCGCTACGGCAGCGTTTTAAGTTTCCCAGACCAGAAGAAGAGCTCTGTTCAAGATCAAAAACTTGTCTCTCACCCCAACAAAAGGTGATCCAATAAAAGATACTAACTCACCCACTTGTCTCTCTAATATCCTGGGACTGACACGGCTACAACGTTATATCATAGCATTTAGTCATACAAATGTACAGGGAGTTGAAACCCTGAGAAGCTGCAGCAGCGGTATGAAACCAAGATCAGGCAATACAAATCAAACTGCTGGTCAGATTGAAAACAAGCAGAATGTTTAAATGAAAGCATGAGAGAAAAAGGCTAAGAAGCTACACATGAGCAATAGTTGACTGATTCCAAGATGTAGAAGAGCTGGGGCTTTACTGACTGTACCAACACAAAGAGACACATTTATGGATCAGAAACCTCTAATTCTATACAGTGCCGTGTGCTAAAAATAAAACTGTAGCAATCTCACAGAAATTGCAGGCGATCACACCACAGGCAGAGGGGTCTTGCATACAGTACTTCTATTGAAATCCTGCAAGAACCTGCAGGTTGCCATAGACTTCACTGCAGGGCTTCAGCATATTTTGTCTCTGAGATAGAACCAAAGTAATTGTTTACTTCTTCATTGTTACTACTTTGCAGCTGTAATGGCAAGATGTTAAGAATTACCAGTGCCTCATTCTGCATCCCCAAGGTTTTGAAATAATGTATAGGATTGAATGGAATGTGTGTCCCTCTGTCTTAAAGAGTCTGAGCTAAAGCTTATTGAAGCCAGTGGAAAGACTCCCATTCATTTCAATGGACTTTAGATGAGGCGCTATAAACAAGGCTTCCTGATTCATTTACAAGGCAGGCATTCATTCAGACCCTCCTCTATTTTATGCTGCAGTCTCCTGGTCTTGTGGTAAGCAAGAAACGTTTTCATTTCCTTAACAGTTTTTCTTGACATACCACCATTTTGTTAGAATTAGAAAAGCAAGCTCTGCATCAGATCCAAACACATTTGCACATACGATCAATCGACAGTGCACAATTGTGCCACATAAACTGATTCATGCTGCACTCTAATCTCCAGCAGCTGTGGACACTGCTTGAGAAAGTGGTGACAAAGAGAAACAGGAAACTTGTCTATATCCATGCAGCACCTGCTTCGTGGGAAGGAAAGAGACTTGACAATAGCATTAATGTAAATCTATATTTAGCTGAATTATATAGCTCTGTAATGACTGGGGGAGAGGACGGTTTGACAATTCATATCCAATATCTTTCCTGACTGAAAGCAGATTAAATGATTTAGGAAAAGGTTGTCATATTCCATTCACTAGGTTCCTTGAGCTTTTCAAGAGTGACTTGGGTGTTATTTAAACTCCTGGTGTGAATTCCTGCCACAAATTCACAAGCTGCTCCCTGAAAAAGCAGCTGATACCTCATCAAACATATTGATGGACATTCTAGTTAGTTCCGCTTCTAGGTCACCTCCTTTCTGGAGAATTTCTTGCCTTTTTAAATTGTTTTTCATTTGATTATAAAGGACTGAATCTTTGTTTTAAGAATTATAGTTATTTATTATTTGTGTTCATCTGCTTCTGCTGTTTGTTCCTACTTAAACTTGTGACCCTCAGTTATGACATCAATATCATTTCTCAGCAATGTTGCAAACCAAGGGCAATAGCTTTGAGTGGGTAATGCAAATCAACTATGAGGAGCTCCTAATAATACAGATCCCATCTTATTTATTTAAATGTTTTTAAAAGGGCATTTTGGCTCTGATAATAATTCAGTAATGAGTTATCACAAGCTGGGCCCAATAAACAGACCTCCTCACCATCTGCCAAAGCATTTCTACTCATCTGAGAAGAAGGGTAGATGAAAACAGGGGAAGTTACGTAAACAAACCTGACCCAAAACAGAAATAAACTAACTCAAATAGGACGGATTAATGAGATTTTAAAACAGCCATGCACTCTGATATCCAATAGATGTCCCCTGGCTGTACCACTGAGAAGGCCCTGTCGTAGCTCAGTCCTAATTGAACCTCAAGGAGGCAAGAAAGGGCACCTGGCTGATCAAAATATACTTGGTGGGACACAGAACAAAAGATAACCCTATGAGTGCTTTAATCTGAGAGTACTAAGGATTTATCAGCACAGACAGACAGGTCGCCACCTGGAAAATCTTATAGTCTAACTTTAGGCGCCAGCTCTTGCTAAATCTGTAGGCATAAACTGAGCACTGACAAATTCATAGCTGGAAACCAGACCAGATCACCTATATGTTAATATTGTTCAAGACAGGCATTATACTTGTAATGATGTATTTACTGTTTAGACTCTATGAAATGCTTGTAAATTGCTGCATGCATTAATCTTACTTGTAATGTCTGTATTCCATGCTACAAGGTAAAATGTAAGTTTGTTTTATAACTGTAAAAATTCCTGCTCTGAACTTGTGAATTCAGATTGCAAGAGTGGCTGTCCATCCCCTGTCCATCCAGGAGGACTATCAAAATTAAGTGGGTCATCATAGCACAAAAGCTTTGTTAATTTCCCCATCCGCCCATAGAGAAGTACGTGCGTAAGTCCTTGTCCCATTGGTTGGAATGCTGGAAGGGAGAAATAAAAATAGCTAACATGAAGATTTTTCATTTCTTTGCTGTTTGGACTCTCACAAGGGCAAGAGCTAAGAAACAAAAAGCAGAGATCCCCAGGGTCAGCTTGGGTTAAATCTTAAAAAGACATTCAGTGCTGACAGATTACTGCATCTCTGTCGCCTATTGAATCACAGACTGGAACTCATTTGTTATATGTGCTTCTTGCTTTAACCCGTAAATAATTCTCATTTCTTTTTCCTAGTTAATAAACCTTTAGATAGTTTAATATAAGGTTGGCTACAGGCTTTGTTTTTGGTATCAGATCTAAGGTACAAATTGATCTGGGGTAAGTGACTGGTGTCTTGGGACTGGAACCAACCTGGACACCATTAAATTAGGCTTGAATAAAGACTGGGAGTGGATGTGTCATTACACAAAGTAAAGCTATTTCCCCATGTTTATTTTTCTCCCCTACTGTTCCTCACATGTTGTTGTCAACTGCTGGAAATGGACCATCTTGATTATTACTACAAAAGGTTTTTTTTTCTCTCCTCCTGGTAATAGCTCACTTACCTGTCACTCTCCTTACAGTGTGTATGGTAACACCCATTGTTTCATGTTCTCTGTGTATATAAAATCTCCCCACTGTATTTTCCACTGAATGCATCCGATGAAGTGAGCTGTAGCTCACGAAAACTTATGCTCAAATACATTTGTTAGTCTCTAAGGTGCCACAAGTACTCCTTTTCTTTTTGCGGACACAGACTAACATGGCTGCTACTCTGAAACCTGAATATTTTGAGATTTTTTTTGGTGTAAGTGACCATTTATCACTAAGTCCAGCTTGCCTAGATGGCAAGATAGAGTGGAGAGCCCAAGGGGACTATCTATGACTCCATGGTAAGACTGGTTTCAGAGTAACAGCCGTGTTAGTCTGTATTCGCAAAAAGAAAAGGAGTACTTGTGGCACCTTAGAGACTAACCAATTTATTTGAGCATGAGCTTTCGTGAGCTACAGCTCACGCATCCGATGAAGTGAGCTGTAGCTCACGAAAAATTATGCTCAAATAAATTGGTAGTCTCTAAGGTGCCACAAGTCCTCCTTTTCTTCATGGTAAGACTGTTACAGTGATCTAGGAGTTCACAGTTGTTTTTGGGTTGGTGAAATATAATTATAAAATATACCACCAGTTTGGGGTGTCTGCCCTGCTTTTGACAGTCTGCCCTGAGGCTGGCACTCTCAGTTGTGAGCCACTCCAGACAGCGTGACACTGGTTATTCAGTTATGGCTTGTTACCATCTCGATGAGTCATTTTAAAAGAAACATTTTTTTTTAAATATATGCTGTTGCAAGCAGACTTTCTTCAGGTGAAGGGGCAGATTCACAGTAGGTGTAAACTGGCATAGCTGGAGGTATCCGTTTGTTTTTGAGGTTTTCTCTAGCAATCCCAAGCACTAATGATAAAATGTGATGAACTCTAGTAATGGCCTAGAAACAACATCCTGACACTTCATTACCATTAATGTATTTCAATATATTAAAGCATACATTGATAGTGTTCACAGGCAACTGGGACGTCCATGGGGCAGAATGGAGAAAATGGAAGTGCTGGAAGGGAGATTGGCAGCGAGAGGGCAAAGAGGGAAGTCAGCCCTAATTCTTAACAATCCAGTAATGACTTTTCTGTCCTGAATTGCTTCCATTTCTGGAAGAGGAACAGGACAAGACCCCGTTCCTGCCCCTTCTGCCCCCTCCTCCTCTCCTTATTTTGCCTTCCCTTTCACTCTTGTGGTCTCTCCTTATCCCCTCTCCTCTACTCGTTCTGCTCCCTCATGGTTACTCCTGTCCTCCCCCAGCATAATAAAACAGGCACTCTCTGAAGTTGACTTTTACCACTGGAGTTTGCAGTGTTCTTGTAGCCATGTTGGTCCCAGGATAACAGAGAGACAAGGTGGGTGAGGTAATATCTTTTACTGGACCAACTTCTGTTGGTGAGAGAGACAAACTTTTGAGTTTACACCGAGCTCTTCTTCAGGTTTGGGGCAGATACTCAGAGTGTCACAGCTAAATACAAGGAAAATACATTGGAGACAGCACATGGTTAGCCAGTAACCTGCCGCTTCTTGGTTCATCAGTTCCCTCTTGTGGTTATCATGATCTACTGCACCTAAACTATTTAACTGTATTTAAAGCAAGCTACAGTTCCCTTTCCCCTTTCTCTCTGTGCCCAGTCTATGCTAGGACTTTAGGTCGAATTTAGCAGCGTTAAATCGATTTAAACCTGCACCCGTCCACACGATGAAGCCCTTTATTTCGACTTAAAGGGCTCTTAAAATCGATTTCCTTATTCCACCCCTGACAAGTGGATTAGCGCTTAAATTGGTCTTGCCGGCTCGAATTTGGGGTACTGTGGACACAATTCGACGGTATTGGCCTCCGGGAGCTATCCCAGAGTGCTCCATTGTGACCGCTCTGGACAGCACTCTCAACTCAGATGCACTGGCCAGGTAGACAGGAAAAGAACCGCGAACTTTTGAATCTCATTTCCTGTTTGGCCAGCGTGGCAAGCTGCAGGTGACCATGCAGAGCTCATCAGCAGAGGTAACCATGATGGAGTCCCAGAATCGCAAAAGAGCTCCAGCATGGACTGAACAGGAGGTACGGGATCTGATCGCTGTACGGGGAGAGGAATCCGTGCTATCAGAACTCCGTTCCAGTTTTCGAAATGCCAAAACATTTGTCAAAATCTCCCAGGGCATGAAGGACAGAGGCCATAACAGGGACCCGAAGCAGTGCTGCGTGAAACTGAAGGAGCTGAGGCAAGCCTACCAGAAAACCAGAGAGGCAAACAGCCGCTCTGGGTCAGAGCCCCAAACATGCCGCTTCTATGATGAGCTGCATGCCATTTTAGGGGGTTCAGCCACCACTACCCCAGCCGTGTTGTTTGACTCCTTCAATGGAGATGGAGGCAACACGGAAGCAGGTTTTGGGGACGAAGAAGATGATTATGATGATGAGGTTGTAGATAGCTCACAGCAAGCAAGAAGAGAAACCAGTTTTCCCGACAGCCAGGAACTGTTTCTCACCCTGGACCTGGAGCCAGTACCCCCCGAACCCACCCAAGGCTGCTTCCTGGACCCAGCAGGTGGAGAAGGGACCTCCGGTGAGTGTACCTTTTAAAATACTATACATGGTTTAAAAGCAAGCATGTGAAAGGATTACTTTGCCCTGGCATTTGCGGCTCTCCTGGATGTACTCCCAAAGCCTTTGCAAAAGGTTTCTGGGGAGGGCAGCCTTATTGCGTCCTTCATGGTAGGACACTTTACCACTCCAGGTCAGAAACACGTACTCGGAAATCATTGTACAACAAAGCATTGCAGTGTATATTTGCTGGTGTTCAAACAACATCCATTCTTTATCTCTCTGTGTTATCCTCAGGACAGTGAGATATCATTCATGGTCACCTGGTTGAAATAGGGTGCTTTTCTTCAGGGGACACTCAGAGGAGCCCGTTCCTGCTGGGCTGTTTGCCTGTGGCTGAACAGAAATGTTCCCCGCTGTTAGCCACAGGGAGGGGGAGGGTTGAGGGGGTAGCCACGCGGTGGGGGGAAGCAAAATGCGACCTTGTAACGAAAGCACATGTGCTATGTATGTAAAGTTAACAGCAAGGTTTACCCTGAAAGAGTGTAGCCACTGTTTTATAAAATGTGTCTTTTTAAATACCGCTGTCCCTTTTTTTTTCTCCACCAGCTGCATGTGTTGCAATGATCACAGGATCTTCTCCTTCCCAGAGGCTAGTGAAGATTAGAAAGAAAAAAAAATGCACTCGTGATGAAATGTTCTCTGAGTTCATGCTGTCCTCCCACACTGACAGAGCACAGACGAATGCGTGGAGGCAAATAATGTCAGAGTGCAGGAAAGCACAAAATGACGGGAGGAGAGGTGGCAGGCTGAAGAGAGTAAGTGGCGGGCTGAAGAGAGTAAGTGGCGGGCTGAAGACAGGGCTGAAGCTCAAATGTGGCGGTAGTGTGATGAGAGGAGGCAGGATTCAATGCTGAGGCTGCTGGAGGACCAAACCAATATGCTCCAGTGTATGGTTGAGCTGCAGCAAAGGCAGCTGGAGCACAGACTGCCACTACAGCCCCTGTGTAACCAACCGCCCTCCTCCCCAAGTTCCATAGCCTCCACACCCAGACGCCCAAGAACGCGGTGGGGGGGCCACCGGCCAACCAGCCACTCCACGACAGAGGATTGCCCAAAAAAAAGAAGGCTGAAATCCAATAAATTTTAAAGTTGTAAACTTTTAAAGTGCTGTGTGGCATTTTCCTTCCTTCCTCCACCACCCCTCCTGGGCTACCTTGGTAGTCATCCCCCTATTTGTGTGATGAATGAATAAAGAATGCATGAATGTGAAGCAACAATGACTTTATTGCCTCTGCAAGCGGTGATCGAAGGGAGGAGGGGAGGCTGGTTAGCTTACAGGGAAGTAGAGTGAACCAAGGGGCGGGAGGTTTCATCAAGGAGAAACAAACAGAACTTTCACACCGTAGCCTGGCCAGTCATGAAACTGGTTTTCAAAGCTTCTCTGATGCGTACCACGCCCTCCTGTGCTCTTCTAACCACCCTGGTGTCTGGCTGCGCGTACCCAGCAGCCAGGCGATTTGTCTCAACCTCCCACCCCGCCATAAACGTCTCCCCCTTACTCTCACAGATATTGTGGAGCACACAGCAAGCAGTAATAAGAGTGGGAATATTGGTTTCGCTGAGGTCTAAGCGAGTCAGTAAACTGCGCCAGCGTGCCTTTAAACGTCCAAATGCACATTCTACCACCATTCTGCACTTGCTCAGCCTGTAGTTGAACAGCTCTTGACTACTGTCCAGGCTGCCTGTGTACGGCTTCATGAGCCATGGCATTAAGGGGTAGGCTGGGTCTCCAAGGATACATATAGGCATTTCAACGTCCCCAACAGTTATTTTCTTGTCTGGGAATAAAGTCCCTTCCTGCAGCTTTTGAAACAGACAAGAGTTCCTGAAGACGCGAGCATCATGTACCTTTCCCGGCCATCCCACGTTGATGTTGGTGAAACGTCTCTTGTGATCCACCAGAGCTTGCAGCACTATTGAAAAGTACCCCTTGCGATTTATGTACTCAGCGGCTTGGTGCTCCAGTGCCAAGATAGGGATATGGGTTCCGTCTATGGCCCCACCACAGTTAGGGAATTCCATTGCAGCAAAGCCATCCACTATGACCTGCACATTTCCCAGGGTCACTACCCTTGATATCAGCAGATCTTTGATTGCGTGGGCTACTTGCATCACAGCAGCCCCAACAGTAGATTTGCCCACTCCAAATTGATTCCCAACTGACCGGTAGCTGTCTGGCTTTGCAAGCTTCCACAGGGCTATCGCCACTCACTTCTCAACTGTGAGGGCTGCTCTCATCTTGATATTCATGCGCTTCAGGGCAGGGGAAAGCAAGTCACAAAGTTCCATGAAAGTGCCCTTACGCATTCAAAAGTTTCGCAGCCACTGGGAATCGTCCCAGACCTGCAACACTATGCGGTCCCACCAGTCTGTGCTTGTTTCCCGAGCCCAGAATCGGCGTTCCACAGCATGAACCTGCCCCATTAGCACCATGATGCATGCATTGGCAGGGCCCATGCTTTCAGAGAAATGTGTCCATGTCCTGATCACTCACGTGACTGCGCTGACGTCGCCTCCTCGCCCGGTATCGCTCTGCCAGGTTCTGGTGCTGCATATACTGCTCGATAATGCGTGTGGTGTTTAATGTGCCCCTAATTGCCAAAGTGAGCTGAGCGGCCTCCATGCTTGCCTTGGTATGGCGTCCACATAGAAAAAAGGCGCGGAACAATTGTCTGCCGTTGCTCTGACGGAGGGAGGGGCGACTGACGACACGGCTTACAGGGTTGGCTTCAGGGAGCTAAAACAACAAAGGGGGTGGCTTTACATCAAGGAGTATTTCAGGCAGGACGTCACGGAGGGTTCCAATAAGAAATGGTGCACCTAAGTTATTGTTCTTATTGGAACAAGGAGGTTAGCCTGGCCTCTGATTGATACATGGCTAGATTTACCTCGCTGCACCTTCTCTGTGAGTGACTGCAGTGTGACCTAGAGGAATGAGTCCCCTAGACAGGGGAGGGGGGGAATCAAATGAGTACAAAACAAATCTGGTCTATTTCTTGTTTTGATCCACTCCATCTATCTTTGACATCTTTGGCTGGCAGCAGACGGTGCAGAAGGACTGCATGCCATCCACATCTCATGGCTGCTCGGCAGAAGATGGTACAGTAGGACTGCTAGCCATCCTCATCTCTTGCCTGCCCGGCAGAAGATGGTACAGTACGACTGCTAGCAATCCGTATCGCCTGCCTGCTCACCATAAGATGGTTCAGTAGGACTGACTGCAGGACTAAAGAGAATGACCTGGTCAAGTCATTCCAAATTTAGTCCCTGTGCCCATGTCTGCCCAGGCGCTCCCGGCCGATGTGGCCAGGAGCACCTCGGACATGACGATGACGGCTACCAGTCGTATTGCACTGTCTGCTGCCAGAAGGCAATGGGTTGCTGCTACTGTGTAGCAATGCCGTACCGCGTCTGCCAGCACCCAGGAGACATACGGTGACGGTTACCTGAGCGGGCTCCATGCTTGCCGTGGTATGGCGTCTGCACAGGTAAGTCAGGAAAAAAGGCACGAAACGATTGTCTGCCCTTGCTTTCATGGAGGGAGGGAGGGAAGGGGGGCCTGACGATATGTACCCAGAATCACCCACGAAAATGTTTTAGCCCCATCAGGCATTGGAATCTCAACCCAGAATTCCAATGGGCAGCGGAGACTGCGGGAACTGTGGGATAGCTACCCACAGTGCAACGCTCCGGAAGTCGACTCTAGCCTCGGTACTGTGGAAGCACTCCGCCGAGTTAATGCACTTAATGCACTTAGAGCATTTTCTGTGGGGACACACACACTCGAATATATAAAACCGATTTCTAAAAAAACGACTTCTATAAATTTGACCTAATTCCGTAGTGTAGAAATACCCTGTATCTCTCACTTCCTCTATTTTGTGCCCTACCTTTTTTATTCCCTGTCTCCCTCTGTCCCTGTTCTTCTTTCTTCCCTTTGGCTGTCTCTCAATAGCACATTCCCTACGTCCCAGCCCTCTCTGTGTTCTCTGTCCCCCAACTTTTTCTTACTCCCACTCTTACCTACTGACTTCATATAGGAAGGCCTTTGTGCACCAGGTCCCAATCCCCTGATCCACCCAGAAGGAAAGGCTTTACTTACATCCTCTCTATAGTCTTGGGGATGAGATACAAAGCACATACCTTCCGGAAGAGCCTTATGGCTGGCCACAGGGGAAATGGCTGGCTGGACTTCTCTTCCTATTCCAGCTTGGGATGGGATGTTCAGAACAGCTGTACTAGGATATTTAATGGCAGACCAAATGGGAAGTGTTCAGATGTGTTTTTCACCAGCACCAGATACCTCCTGAAATGAAAACACACTGATGAATTTTTATTGTCTTTCCAGACTGTGTAGTCATAGTAATTAAATCTTGGTTTACCACATTAGGAACTAGTTGCTTGGAACCCATGTGGAATTATTCAGGACGACACAAATCTGAGGCCAAGCACTTTTTTCCCAACTTTAATGCAATTCAAGAGCAGAGCCACATTTAAAAAAATAGATGTTAATGGAGAAAAAAATCACTGCTGGTATCGTGTGAGCCAACTTACAACTTGCGAAAGAATTTGTAGCACTGAGTTGTAGGCTCCTAAAAACGAGTGTACAGTGGGGAATGCGATCTCAACCTGAACATTAGAAAACTAACAAGGTGCTGCTAATACATATATAGTGTGTGTGTGCATGTAAACAAACACAGTGTAGCCTCACTAATTCACCTTAAAGAGCCGAGACCCACAGTGCATTACTGAATTTCTTTGAAATGACAAGTAAATGAACAAATATTTTATCCACCTATCAAGCTATGGGGCAAGTTTATCACTAAATTACACCCCTTTAAACCCCGCTGAATCAAAGGGGTTCTACGTATAACTGAGAGCAGAATGTTTTTTTCTCTTTCTCTTTCCCATCCTCTGCTTCTCCTCACACATCCTCCCCAGGACCTATCTTCCTACCAATGTATTTTCATGAACTCAGGAATGCATGTAGTTTAGCTTTAATGATTATAGATAATGTTTCACAGTAGTCAAACATTTTTGTGAAAATAACAAAATCTTGCTAACATGAGACCTCGTTCCAGCAGTTTCTGCTATTAAATCTGCTAAGAAGTGGGGAGAGAGCTGCAAGCTTTTGCACATGAAGTGTGTTTGCATTCATGAGGTTCTGCTGTGCATGCAATGCACAGCTTAAAACTCAGGGGCACACGAGTTGCTTTTGAAAGATAAGGAGAAAACAGTGAATGGAAACTGACAGGAATTTTTTGAAAGTATTTCAGTCAAGAAAGATCTGGGATATGAATCGCTCAACTGTCCTCAGTTTCAGCGATGGCAGAGCTGTATTATGCAGCTATTTTTAGTTTCATGCTAATGCTATTGTCAAATCTATTTCCTTTCTGTGAAGCAGGTGATGCCTGGGTTTAGATACAATTTGTAGATGATACTGCACAGCTGCTAGGGGTGGATGAGCTGGCTCTTATACTCTAACACCTGACATAAGTATCAGCCCAAAGTTTTGGATTATTTCAATTAAAGAGAAGGCTACAGCTCTGTGTACTCCACAGGAAGCTGGAGCTCTGCTCTGCTGCAGCCAGTTGGAACTCCTCCTGCTGCAGCTTCATTCATATTAAAAAATGGAGAGTTTAAGCAATGACATATGAAGATAAGTAATACATTCTGTACAATTGCCCTTATGATTTTTTATATTAAGTTCAATGTATTTTTTTCTGACCCCACATTTGCACAGACTTTTATGCTGACAATGCATAAGTGCCCAGTTGAAGTTGACAGGGGGAAAGATGGAGGTTATAGCAGCTGAGTAAGGGACAGTTGGGGCTTGCAGCATGAGAGATGGTTTGGAACAGTGGGATAAATACATTAGCAGGATATCTCTACTAAAAGTGAAACAGCAATGCTGACATTCAAATGCTCATCTTTAGGTTTCAGAGCTAACAACCGATGGAGCAGCTCACATCTCTCCAACCTATTGTTTCAGACTGTTTGCAGACTCAGGGAAGTGTCACTACACCTATTTATACTTGGCTCACATTTTCAAGGCCATCCTTACTACCATAAGGGCAAGAAACATCATTTTTAAAAATAAAAGCTTAGATTCTGGGGCACAATTCTGTGACAAGAGATGGAGTCCATGGCCACAGAATACTTGGTTACAGAATCAAACTCCATAGTGCTCTTTGTCTTGTTCTGGTATGGGTTTAGCTAATTTTTTTTTTTTTTTGCTGTCATTTGTGTTAGGAGCACTTCTTTTTATATTTGTATAAATCTAAATAATTGACTAAATACCCCAATCTCTGACTATTCTCCATCTCCTGGCAGGCTCCTCTACCTTTGAAAATTCAGTGCAGTCTACAGTTGTCTCTCTTCTGAGCCTCAGGCATTATGACTTTGAAATCTGGTGTTCACAGTATAGGGTAAGGCTGTATCTAACTGGGGAACCATCAGAGCCTATGAGATTTGACAGCATTAGATTTGCAGCAGAAAGGCAGGTGAGCTGAGGACCAGATATTCAAAGGCAGTGGCAGCCTGAGAAGAAAGCTGTGAAGGTCTGATGGGGACTGTGGTGTGCTCAGAATTAGGTTTTTGCATAATCTTATAGCACACTTTTCCTTTGTTTAAAATTACTGTGAAATGCCTAACAGTCTGACTTGTTTATTTCCACTAAGGAGAGTATTGCTAATACTCAACTAGAAATTTTACAGTTATAAAGAAATGTTTAAACCTTCAGTAGTAGCCACGATTTGAATTTGTTCCTTCAAAGATAAAACTCCTGTCTTCATTCAGTCATTTAAAGGGACACTGTCAAGATCATATCATTTGTTTAAAAATATTTTGCCTGTGTTTCTATTAATGTCTGAGAGTAATAACTAAAAGAATTTTAGAGAGACAAGGAGGATGAGGTAATATAGTTTATTGGGCCAATTTTATTGGTGAGAGAGACAAGCTTTTGAGCTACTCAGGGTCACAGCTGTGACCCACCTTGTCTCTCTAATATCCTGGGACCAACATGGCTAGCATAACACTGCATAAAATAATTTTAACACTCTACGGTCCCATTTCTATAAACACTTACTTCCAAGCCCAGTGCTACTCACTCTCAGCAGTTAGCAGCAAGACCAATAGTAACTGTTTGTGGGACTGGGCTTGTTCCATTTTACATGGTTCCATTTTACATGGTTGTTCACTTTGTGCATGTCACCCAATTCAGATAATGAAAATGGGCAGGTCATCTTCACTTTCTGTGTACAGTCAGCTTTCTTTTCCAGTTCTCATGCATAAATCCAGAGCTAACGTGTTTGGGTTTCCAACACTATAAGAAAATGTTTAAATGATCAACAAAGCTAAACTCTGTTTTCACTGAAACTGACACCAATGTCTGTAGTATCTGGAGATATAGAGATGGCACCAAACCAGAACCGATTATCTACACACACACCTGACTCCAAATTCTGATAGGCCAAACTGCTCCTCGGGTTTGGCTTTGGAAAACCAAAATTAGACTGACAAGGTTTTGCACTTCAAAACAGAAACTACCCCAGGAGTTCTGAGCTCTATGTAAAAACCCTTTCTCTCTCCCTGTTTTTATTAAACTGTATGTCTAAACTAATTGACCTTGTCCCTTTAAAAGTTTTCATTGAGTGAGAAAACATTATATGCCTGATCCTGAACAACTGGCTTTGACCAGTGTGTGATTGGGCCAGTTGAAGCAATAGCTCTTGTCACCAACCCAGTAGTGTAGCCTGTCTAAATGCACACTCTGGACTAAATTCAGCCATGCCATGAAAAGGATGTGCTTCAATTGAAGAAATTTCTGGAGTTGCATCCTCTCATGCCAGGGCTGAATCAGGCCCTTAAAGAATAACCAGCAGTTTCAAATGTTCAGCCCATAAACTCTCTTCTGTGGACCTGGCTGGATGGGTTGTGTTTTTTATATATGCAATATTTGTTTTAATCATCAGGCTTTACTTTGGATCACATGCCCTAAAATCTTTAACATGATTCTGGTTTCCTATTTACAGGTTTGGAGTACAAGCTGACGTGCCTCATGCAGGGAACTGAACACTCACATTGGAGATGATGCGAGATGAGGGCACACAGTCCTGTCCAGAAAGCAGTCTGCTCCTCACAAGATCTTCCCCTTAGTGTGAGAAATATATGCAAAACATCAAGGATTGCTTAAATGCAATTACACAAGACAAAGTTGGCTTAACCCCAAATCTTAGGCATATATGCTTACAATTTCAAGGCATGAAAACTGTGCTGCACTCAGTCCCAGTTTTTAGTTCCAGACTAAGGACAAACGTGCCCCTCAGACACTGAACATCTGATGGATTTTTTTTTTCTGTGGGTGTGGAGCCACATAACCACAGTACCCTTAGAAGTATTTTAGTAGTGAGGGTTCTAAGACAAAGGACTGGAGCCATGTAAATTCTATGAAAACTGAGACTGGTGGCTATTTCCAAACGGTTGTACTGATACAGTCTTCGCATAGTCTGGTGCTCCTTTGTGAGTAAAGATTTGTGTTTTAAAACATCCATGTTGTAGACTGTGGCCCACTCCTAACAGGATTCTAACATAGTCTGTTAATATGTTAATAAAGGTGCTCCGTGTGGATGCAAACTGAGCTTCTGTTGTACCTGTCTGAAAATGTCAAACCCACTTACGAGTATTAAGAGTGAATTCTCCATTCTCTTCAACAATGTCTTTAATAGAGTTACATCAACCTAAAATAGGTGTAGCAGCATGGAAAGATCATCAACTGGGTTGGAACGAAGATACTGAAACACAGGTAGTTCCCTGCCTTTTGCGGGGATCTTAACACCCATACTGGAGTTGATGGGAGATGAGAGCACACAGTCCCTTTGAGGAAAGCTTTCAGCACCTCACACGATCAGGCCCTTAGTGTGACAAATACTTGCAAAAAATAAAGGGCATGGAAACATAACTTTTAATGTCAATGGGCTGGGTCCACCACATAACTCTTTTGACTTCAACAATTGATTTAAATGGAGCTGGGCTGACTTCCAGCAGCTGAACTTTATTTATAGATAAATATCCTTTCCCATGAATATGCAGTTAGCCAGCTAATAATTGTAGTATCCCTTTAAAGATTAATCTCCATTTCTCCCTCCTCATTATGTACCCAGCCATCTTGGAAGATGCCACACACAGGCTGGGATATGACAGCAATGCTCAAACAGGCTTTCTCGAGAGAAAACAAAACTTTCTGATGCCTCAGAAATAGCCCCAGGGTCTTGCTGTGTTTGAGGAACAAATCCAAGATGGTGACAACATAAGGGTCCTCATAGCCTCTTCTGAAGGTTCTAAAGCTTTGTTTTCTATAAGAAAAGCCTATCTGAGCATTGAACTGCAAACAGAATTGCTGCTAGGAACTGACAGCAGACGATGTATGACAGCCAGTGATATGTAGCATAGTCTTGTCAAGAGAACAGATAACCCCAGTCCTTGAATATGCATTCTCTTTATTTTGGCAACATATGGTCTTGCAGGGATCTTACCAGCTATCCTGGACACAAAACTTACAAAGCATGAGTGAGACATGGCAACATGAATAAATTCAGTTTCAAAACTTGTTAACTAACAAATGGGGTGGGCAAAGATAATAACACATATTGGGGTTGATAGCACAAAAATGTTCAAAAGATGAAAGGAACTTCTCAAAGAACATATGTATATTTATTTCCGCTCAGATATGGGAGTTCCAACAACTGAGGGAATAAATTAATTCCTGTTGAAGTTTATTTCTCCCTAGTTAGATCTATTTTTCACATAGAATTTCAAGGTACCAAACAAAAACTTTGCTCCCTGACTCACTAAAATGGACTGGTTTGGTTGTTTAGTCCATCAACAACTGTTTAATCCATCAACAATCACCCTTTTGGACACAGTCTGGAGTCGTGCCTTGATTCACAAATGAATGTGAGAATTAAATGTAATATACAGTTATTATTAATAATAACACAGTTACTACTTATATAGCACCAGGCAGAAGGTGTGCATGGTGTTTTGCCAACATATTGGACAACAAAATTCCTGCCCTGATGAGCTTCCAGTCTTGCTTGTCTATAAGAGCAATTAGTCTGGCAAGCTGGCGTACAAATCTAGCACACTAGCTTGCTGCAGACAGTGGACTAACTGTCTGTGTGGACCCTACTGTTTCAAAGAGGACTAGATAAAAGTGCACTAAAAAACCGTTGATCCATTCAGCAATGTCCACACAATAAATCCAGAGACAGATAGTCCTCAGCAGGCTTGTGTGGAGTAGATGCACACCCCAATTTACTGCAGACTAAATGTCTGTATAGATAAGCTTTATTTACAAGGCCTTCATGTATGGAACACCCTGATATTTCAAATAGAGTTTTTGCCCAAGGAGAGCTTGCAGTATAGGACACTGAGTCTGACAGATAGACATATAGCGTAACATGATGCACTTCACAAATAGTAAACTTTTCCATCTGTTAGAGAATGGTATGTCATGTACTATAGCACTTTACTTGCTAAATATATAGCACTTTGACAATGACCTGATTGTATTACCATGTCATATTTTGGCCATGTCTACATTAGTGCCACAGCTGTGTGGGCAAGGATCATGTTAACATGGCTCTTGTCAGCAGGGTGCTAATATGGTTTGGCTAATCACTGTAGGCAGGGGTATGAATTTTCTTTTATCCTTAAGATAAATAGGATTGCCGCTCTGGCTTTCTGCATACAGAACTGGCTGTTTTTACAGGATCTCTTTTGTAGCATGGCATCCTCTATTCAAATTGCTATGGCTAAGAATGTTCAGCCAATCGAGTGATCTCACTGGCTGGATATCCCTAAAAGCTTTCTAAAAGGGCTTACAAAGGTTCATAAAAGTTTGCATCAATGTCACTTTATTTACACATTCCTTAGATTCGCCCTGAAGCTCTTTTAGTTCTAGAACTACTAACCAAATATGCTAAAGAGCTGCATCTGTATAAACACTAGGCAGTGAAGTGTCAGATTTCCTTCTCTTCTTCACAGTTGTTTGAAGCCAGAAGTTAATGGTATTAGTGGGATCAGATGTCTTGTGTGGTTGGGGAAGGCATGATTACATTAAATCTGTAACTTTGCCATATATTCTTTTAAATACATTTCTTCTCCCTTTTGTGTTTTAACAGAACCTCTATGAAATTTCAGGGACCATCGCCGGTCCACCGACCGGTTGTTGGGAAACACTGATTTGTCCATTCATCTGCACTAAGGCAGAACCTAGTATACCTAGACCACCCTGACAGGTCTTTGTTTAACTTATTCTTAAAAATCTCCAATGACAATGTGATAGATATGGCAATTTACTGCAATATCTTTGGGAGATCTTACTATATTAAATGTATTTATCACTGTGGGCCAGCGATTCTATGTAATTCCATGGGGTAGGGTCACCACAGCTCTGCCAGGAACTAGGAACACTGTGTGTGTGGAGGGAGGAGGGGATAAGGCAAATTCACTCTGGTTGTAACAGCTCCCAAGAGGTTCCATCACTTGGAGAGGCTCGCATGTACAGTTCAAACTGGATTCTCCAAAGGCCAATAGACAAAAAAAAGGACTTTTGGATAAAAAGCCTTAAACGGACTTGGGGATTTTTTTCTGATGCAGCAAAGGGACAGGTCTTCTGTCCAAAGGGAGGGCCCTCTCTCCCCCTCACAATCCTTAAGAAAGGTTTGGAAGAATTGACACCAATCAGAGCCCTTGTGGAGTTTATTACCTTGTGTGTAGGTTCTTTTATTGTTGTTAATGTTTTCTCTCTAATGCTTTTATCTTAAGAATAAATGTGCTTGCTTAGAAAAAGCTGAGTGGTAATTTAAACGTGGGCAGTTATGCTGTTGATAGCCTCTGAGGAGAAGGCAAAGTTGGCCTGCTGAGGCGGTCTGACTTGCTGGGGAATTCATAGTGTAGGCGGGGAATTCATAGTGTAGGCAGGGAATTGTGCAGCCTGGTAATACCCCTGTCAGGAGGGAGAGGGATATATGTCTCTGTCCAAGAGAGGTGGTGTCTGGGGAGCCAGAAGCCTGAGAGTGGGTGGCTTTGTTGGACCAAGAGGGGAATGCAGGTGCAAACCTCCCTTGGAAGCCTATTCGAGTGCTTAACTATCTTTATAGTTAGAAACTTCTTCCTGATATCTAACCTAAATCTCCCTTTCTGCAGATTAAACCTATTACTTCTTGTTCTACCTTCAATGGACATGAAGAGCACTGTTTCATTTCCACATTTTTGATCCAAACAAAACATTTCAACATTCCCTAAACTGAAAAGCCTCACTTCAGTTTGTTGAAATACTTGAAAACACTTTGAATCAGTTCTGCATTAAACTGCATTTATCCATTATGGTGCATTGCCTCCTGGGACTTATAGTTTGGTACCTCTATTTTCCTTTATGGGTCAGGATCCCAAGATAGGCAACATCTCCCATTATGTACCATGCAGCTTATTCAGAGAGAAATCCATATTGTGTTATGGAAGATGTAGTCTTCTAGGGAGCCCAGCCATCGGGAAGAATGGGGACCCAAACTACAACTCTCGTAAGGCAATGCGCTGGTTGGGAAATGCAGTTTAATGTTTTGTTGAACTGATTCAAAATGAAACATTTTTGGTCAGTTCAGCGAAATAAAATATTCTGATTCAGGTCAAACTGACCTAAAATGAAATATTTCATTCTGATTTCCTCCCATGGAAAATTGAGCATTATCAGCAAAATGACATGAAATTAAAAGAAAAATATCCAATATTACTTCTAGGTATAAATCCAGTCCCAGTTAGTCGTGACCCATTATCATCACCATCTGATAGTGTCAAAATGGCCTGTGTGAAACGGTCAGTGGGTCACGGTCTTGGTCCCACGCAGGTGGGATAGACATCAACACCCCAAGAACCCTTTTGCTGGCAGAGAAGCAAAGTTAACAAAGAATGAATGGGCATGGAAAGTATACCACTATGTCACTTCCAGAGTTCAGGAGAGAGCTTCACCTGGCGAGAAGTGTGGGGAAGCTTGTCTGGCTAATGTTTATGTTGTAACTGTTCTGTGGATGAACAAAGGACCTCAAACTTCCAGACTGTCATGCACCAATATTCATGAGCAGCAAATTTAGTAACAGTGAAATGTGCCCCGGCTCTGAAGGCCAGCACAAGTCCTATGTGCCACTTATATCCAAACTTGCTCTTTTGAAGGGTTAAATGTGACTTAGGGGCTGCATGGCCTTGTACTGACCATCTGCACAGGGATGAATTTCACCCTAAAAATGTTAAAACAGAAAGAGGGCCAGATCACGGGCAGTGGGTGAAGCACTAGTTTGGGGAGGCTAGTCCCGGGCCCACCCCTTCTTCTTGAGGCCCCATCCCTCCCTCCCCCTTCCTCCTAAGCCCAGATACCACACCCCCCGCAGCCAGGAGCCCCCCCAACCCCAGAGCGCTGGGCGGGCGACACACGGTCCCCCCCAGCCCTAGAGCACCATGCAGCCAGGCAGCATGTGGCCTCTGCCCTGGAGCACATGGTGTTTAGCCCCTGCCCCAAAGGACTAGGCAGGTGGGTGGTGCTCCCCCCAGCTCCAGAGCATGGGGCAGCGCGCGGCCCAGCCCTGCAGAGCACTGGGCAGGAGAGCGGCAAGCAGCCCCCTGGAGCACTGGGCAGGCAGGCAACTCCGCCCCAGTCCTGGAGCACCGGATGGCGTGCAGCCCAGCCCCCCAGGTTGGAGCACCAGACATCACGTGGTCCCCAGCGGGGTGCAGATCTCCCAGCCCTGGAGTGTTGGCCAGCATGGCCCCAGTGCCAATGCCAGCCCCCGCCCCCCCCACACCGCACTGGGCAGCCCCAGCCTGGGCTGGGGCCAGCTAGCAGCAAGAGGGGAGGGGGCCTCCAGTCAGAGTGTGGGCGGGGCCAAGCAGGGCTGTTTGGGCAGGCTCAGCCTTCCCCTGCCTATTAGAAATGCCCCCATGGGCCAGATCCTGCACTCACTGAAGTCAATATACATTTTGTCTTTGACATCACTAGGAGCAGGATTGGGCCCAAAATAAACAGTTAAAAAAACAAACAAAAACCTGTTTGAGATTCCAGATAATTTAAAAATAAATGTGTAGACTTAAGAATTACACCTAACCACATTGTAAAAGGGAAATGGAACACATCTTCCAACATCTAAATCCAGGTCTCTTGGCTTCTCCTACAACAACTGAAGAAACCCACCTAAAAGGCCTGCTTCAGAGCCCACTGAAGTGACTGGGAGGCTTTCCACTGACTCCAGTTGGCATTGGTTTAGACTGTAAGGGTATGTCTACACTGCAATTAAAAACCCACAGCTGGCCCGTGCAGACTGACTCTGGCTCGGGCTAAGGAGCTGTTTAATTGCGATGAAGACATGTGGGCTCGGGCTGCAGCTCAATCTCTGGGACCCTCCCACCTTGCAGGGTTCTTAGCCTCAGTCCCACGAGCCCGAGTCAGCTGGCATGGGCCAGCCACGGGTTTTTAACTGCAATGTAGACATCCAATCTAATTGCAGACAGTCAGTTAATGCACTTTGATTCCATTTCAACATGGACTAGAAAAAGAGCACTAAAAAACTGTTAATGCATGTCAGCAGAGTCCACACTATGAGTCCACAGATAGATATTCCGTAGCAGGCTTGTGTGGGCTAGTTTTACACCCCAGCATGCTGCAGACTAAATGTCTGTATACATAAGCTTGATTTACAAGGCCTTCACGTATGGAATGCCGAGATATTTCAATGGGAGTTCTGCCCAAGGAGGGCTTGCAGTATAGGACACTGAGTTCGACAGATAGCCATAACGGAAAATAGGTCTCCTAAACCGTAACTCCCATGAGGCAATGCGCCATAATGGAAAAATGCACTTTATTGCAGAACTGACTCAGAATGAAGCATTTTGAATGTGTATTAGGATATATATATCCTACTATAAAAATAATGTCAGGGCCTGCTGCTCTGTGCTTGGTGGTGACATCAGAAACATAGAAATTCAAATTCAGATCTTGCTAGGTACATAAATGTGGAGGGAATTCTTTTTTATATATAATATATTTATTTATAATTTAAAATCCGTTACTGATTGTGGATTTTAAATAGTAACTTTTTAAGTATTTCAGTTCATATTTAATTTTTACAAGGCAACAAACACTTACATATGCAGCAGCCTGCGCAATGATGTCAGAGAGATTTACTCATATTTTCAGCTGATTGAATTTCTGACTTACTTTTCTAAGCTGGCTTCACTTGGTCCTTTGAAAATGTTAAATGATTTGGACAGTTCAGTAATACAACTCCCAGGCTGAGTCACTAACCACAAGACATGCCTTGTAGATGTTAACCGGAACCTGCAACAGGAGAAAAAATTGGGCTTATGCCTTTTTTGTCTGTTTCTTTTTTGTGATGGTTAAAGTAGGCCAGAAAGATATTTAGTTTTTCAAAACAAAAAATTTCTGCTTCTTATATTACATTAGAAATTCTAGTCCTCTGTAAACTGGAAAACTCTGGTGACAGAGGAAGTATTGAAATAGTGACATCACAAAACAGTGGAAGTAGAGCAACTGAAAAGGTATTTTTAGTTAGGCTGTTTAAAATGTTTTGTTTTGTTAGCACATATTAATTCCAATGACTAATTAGCATCTTGGATAAAGTAAACTTTTGTTAAAGATTCAACACCTATGCCCCCATCAATTCTGGGGTGAGAACTCACAATAAACATCCCTGAGACCTCCCAAAGATTCTCCAGCAAAACCAGGGTAGACTTAACATTCCTCATACTTCTAATAAGTTTAAAAAAAACAAAAGGGAAACTTTTTAGACAGTCTATGTACGTCACAAACATAACAAAACAGGGCATCAATTTGTGATACTTTTACAGTCATTTTAAAAAATGTTTTCCAAAGGGCTGATTGTCACTGGCCATTGCAGTTACACAGAATGAAGGATGGTGCAAGGAGCCCCTCTCCCACACCCCCGATCCGTAACCCCAACCAGCTCAAGTGACTCACATAATGGCAATGCACAGCTGTAGTCTTGAGACCAGATTCTAAACTGCCTGAGCTTCACTCAGTGTAAGAGAGTGTGTGGGAAATTGCTTATGGCTCCTTGATTCTTGTGCTTGTGCTATCGTTGGCCCAAAGACGTTTTAGAGCAGGTGAGAGGCTGATCTAAGTTACACCCCTGCTGCCAGCTCCTTAATGGATCCATCCCTTTTAAAACATTCATTAAAATATGGTACTTTATGCAAAAGACTTCACGGAGCTATACTGCAAGTTGGTGAGCTTGCTTAAAACAAGCTCAGTACACTTAAAATTATATGAAAAGGCAATTCACTTTAGGGGGCTATGTTAACTCTTTTCTTCTGTCTTTAAATCTGTCCAAGCATTCAAACTGAATTAGTCTAACTGGAGACTGATCATTGCACTCGGCATGAAACAAAGAGCAAAGATAACAAATCCAATGGTGCTCTAGGCTTTGCCAGTAAACACTGCCAGCATTTTTAATATATACAGTATTTTGGCGGTAAATGCTTAAAATTCTTCTTGTATTTGCTGTCCTCAGCTCTCGTGTGGTTAGCAGCTCTTGCCTTGGAATGGGGGTCGTGCAGAGATCTAAGCCATCATGATAAACCGAGCCTGGGCTGGTCTAAAGCATGCTTTGTGAAAAATTATAGAGATTCTCTGACCAATCTACAGAGAGTTTTCTATCTCCTTGCCCTTCCATATGCAGCTTTGCTTACATGCTACAAACAGAAGTTGAGGAACACAATCTACAATGAACTAAGCACAATAAAGTGCAACTGACCAAAAATGTCAATCTGATGACCTGAGTGTATCCTGAAGTGGCCCTGGCTGTTTGATGTAGCCTCACAATGCAGACAGTTCATTTTATATAGAAAGAGATGACATAGCGTTTTCGTTCTGATTGATGAAGATTCAGAGAGACTGGACTTTCAACGAACTGGGTTATTCCACTCCAAAATTACACACTGCCCTAGAGTCCATTTTTACCACTCATCAGACACACATTCCCACTTAAAAGCCAGTTTTAATGTTACAAAGCCACAGAAGAAAATTAAGATTAAAAATAAAATGTAAAAATTAATTTCTATATGAGAAAACAACTATTTCATTGACTCGAGGACACTGAAGCAGTTTCTTGAGAAAGTTTAAGTTCATCTCATTGATGGAACTGAGGTGCACAGGTGATTATGCCACACCCTGGCTTTTCACTTCTGTTGGTTTGAAAAAAATAAGGGAAAAGCCGGCACATCACTTACCGCCCACCCCTCATTTGGAGCATTGCTTATAATTGTTCACATCTAGTGAGGACACTGTGAAAACGAAACTCACCATGGCATCTCAGAATGACAAAAATATACAGTCAAAATTTATATGAGACCTATGCAAAAACAAAGGGTTTGATTCAGGGAAATGACTTCATTGGTGGTTGAGGGCATTCAGCACTTCCTGAGAAATGCCAGCCATCTCATGCAACTGGGTTCAAAGTGACCCATTTAAGGTTTTGCAGGAGCTGTTACCTGTAAAATTCAATGCCCAAAATTGTGCTGACTTCATTTGTGATATTGGTGCATAATCTAGGAAAAAATGTATCCTTTGTGCTGTGAGCCCATTCCCATTCCCAAGGTAAGCAGTGCAGGGCTGGTGGAGTACTTGAAAGGGAAACCTAGATACTGCAGAAAGTGGTATTTGTAATTCCACAAATAACATCCTTCGCTTTGAGTTGGTATTTGGCCAGTGTCTCAGTATGATGCTGGGTAACATAGTGATGCACAAAGCCTTGGTTTTGGGGATACTGAGTAACACTGAAGTCTCAACTTCCTATGGTTATTAAAAATCCCATGGTACAACAGCTAATTGCTCATATGCTTTTGGAGATTATCAAGAAATAAAAATGTGCAGCATACATACTCAGAAATAAATACAAATTTCACAGACAATTTTTGAAAATGCCACCTTATTTTGCTTTGGGGAAATATGCCTACTGAAATTGCTAATTCCAAAGAGAAGTCTATTCAAAGTTGTAATTGCAGTAACCAGAAAACAGAATTATAATTGGTTATTGAAAGAAAAACCTACCATAATGATACAGTTGAAAAGGTAGAAGAGCTTCAAGAAATGGTGTTCATTATAGACAAAATGAGACAAATCCCAAACATACCATATTGGTATTTCTGGAAGAGTTGGGCTTAAATAGTTACTTGTTTACAGAAATGAGCCAAAGAAGGTTTGTATCAATGAAACTGTAGCCTAAGTTATTTGTATAAGATGAGACAATCATCCCTTTTTGGTATTTCACAGCAATGAGATACGATAAATATGGCATAGCAGTAATGATATCCTACACAACATGCTCTTTGTCTCTTGGTCCTTCTGTAGAGAACATAATGTGCTGAGAGAGACATCAAGACAACAGTTGCCTTTATTAAGAAAGAAAAAGATATGTTCAAATTACTGTACTAAATAAGGCCCTCAGATCATTGTAATATACCTAGTGACTGGCACTTTTCAGTGAATATTGGAAAACTTCTGTACTGAAATCCAAAGGTTTCTACTTTTTCATAGTATATGAAGGAAATATTAAACACATTATCCAGCCAAACCACCATTCCTATGACACTCTTAACAGAAAAAACATTCCCTCCAGGTCCTGGCCCAATTTCTACTCAATCAGCAACTGAAATTTTGCTTTTCTAAATTTTCCTTGCACTTTCAAACAGGCACAATATCCCTCATTTGTTCTAAAGAGTTAGGTAGCACTGCTGCTGGGTACAGCTGAACAAATGCCATGTTTCATCCCAGCGGTGGCAGCATTTCAGTAGTGGATGAAACTATTCCTGGTAAATTTGGCGAGTGCTTTGGGTTCTCTAAAGAGGAACAGTGCCATATAAAGACAAGATATTACAAAGTGAAACAATACAACTATAGCAATCTCATCCTACTCTAGAAAACAGAGCCAGACCGTTCTATCCTCCTCCTCAGGAGGATCCAGATAGAGGTAGTGGAAAAGGAAAATGATACCTGTATGGCACCTTCATTCCGCCCATCCTTCAGAAGCCCCTTTGTGGTGCTCAATGGGGAACAATAGCCTCACACATGGAACCTTATCCAAAACCTACTGAAGTCAATGGATTCTTTCCACTGACTTCAGTGGGCTTTGGATCAAGCCCACAAGAATGGGCTGGGTGTGAGGCTGCCACTTTATGGTGCTGTTTCATTATTTACCTCACAGAATATCAGAGATTAAATTACTACTGAATCTGTGAGCATTACTTTACCTGGATTCCCTATGATGAACATTTTGAACTTCAGCATTTGGGGGTAGCAGCCACTGAGATATCTATGGGGCTAGACGGACTGGAGTTGGGAGACCAAGAGGCAGAGTGAAGACACATAGCCATTATCCTACAAACTGCCTTTGAGCCTTTCCCCAAGATCTGTGCATATCTTGAGAGACCCATAGATTCTCTAGGCCAGCGATTTGGGTGTTTTTTGTGCTGGTCTCTGGAGGAGACAAACCCCATACTCTTTATGGAACAACAGAAAGGAAATCCACTAGTGTTAGGTCCTGGGGCTCAACCCTTTGCTTTGGCTGTTTTTACTGCTGAGGCAATGCCAAGAAGCCACAATGCTACCCTAAAAGGCAAGCCAAGGATTCCCCCATCCTCAGGTGGCACAAGGTCAGCATTGCTGCCTCTATATCTCCAACTCCCTTTGTGTAACGGTTGTGATGGGTGCAGGACGCGGATGTGTCAGGAAGGACAGGGGTGAGGAAGAACACATGACACTCCACGAGACCCCTGGCTGTTTAGGCTGCTGGTTACACAGTGTAACTCAGAGCAGCCCTGAAGATGCGCTAAGTTACAACAAGGGCTGATACAGCTCCGGCTATTGGTATCAGGGGAACACAAAGATGCCAATTTCTCCCCACCCCCTCAGAAGTTATGGTCTTGATGCATAAATCACTGTTTTAAATTATCTGACCAGTGTATGTAGGAGGTCAGAAAAAATGATCTGGCCCTTCTGGACTTCCAAATCTATAAATCACTGAATCAGTCAAATGAGATAGGTGGTTAAACAAATTATCTCAGAGCAGATTAAACAGTGGAGAGCCAAGAAAATAAAAAGCTTTCTAAACTAGCATTACACTGACGTAAAAAAAACTAGTTTCTTGACAGCCATAAACACCACTGAATAATCCTTCGCAGGATAAATAATCAGGCTTAAAATTCCAGTGAAAAGAAGGGAAGTAACTAAATGTTAAAACACTCCGGATGGACCATTTTTCATTTCCCTTACCGAACCGACCAGGAACATACAACCAGGAACATTTCCCCAGGAGACAACCCTAGGGGGAAAAACCTACTTGTTATATTGTCACAATATTTTAAGTTCAGCCCCAGTTGTCTCACTTTAACATAACTTCCCTGCCACACTGTTTTTCATTCTATCACATAGTGGTTGATTCATATTCACAGTGTCTCCCCTCTTATCAGCTTGGTAGCCTTGATGCATGTTTTTCAGTCTTCACTGATGACAGAATTTATATGTGCACTCCAACATATCCAGAAAAATTTAGCCAACAATGAGGCCCTGAACAGGGTAAAAGCCAATATTTGAATGGCATGAAAAATGAGAAAATTTTGAACGACGGAAATAATGTTCATCAAAAAGACCTCTATTGTCTGGATATAACATGAAAATAGTACAGAAAGCTGTGATTTTTTTTATTATTATTATGATTTGGTGGTCCGATAATGTCAATGGAAAACAAACAAAAAATTTCACAAAAATTGTTAATGAATTAATTGTATTTCAAATTTTCTTACAAAACTCTAGGTAAAGTTGTACCAGTTTAACTAGTTGTGTGATTTAAAATTGATTTAGTTAAACCAGTGCAAAAGGCTGTGTGGACCTTTGACCTTACACTGATAAAACCCTGGTTTATTCTGATTTAGCTTATACTAATTAGGAACAAGTTTAAACTAAAGTGAAATGAGACTCTCTTAAACTTGTCTAAACAGGGTTTTGCAGCAGTTTAACTAAACCAGTTTAAAAGCTCTGATATAACTGATGTAACTTCTGTATGTCAATAAGGGGTATGATGTGCAGACACACAAAGGGAGAGAGTGCTAGAGAGAATGAGAGGCATGATGGTCTGATCTCGTGAGGTGTGACTGTTTCATTGCATGAGTTTGGGATGACTACATTACTCAGGAGTGAAGAATCCCGCAGTGAGCTAGGCAGACCATTTCAAGGAGTTCCAATAAAAAATTTTATACCAAAGTATCTGTCTAGCTTTGTCTATCTAGGTTTTTATAACGTCTTGTAGTATGTATCTTCTGAACCATTACTGGTTTTTCATCAGTAGTTAAAATATCCTCTTTATTTCAGAGCAGGGCCAAACACAGAAACACAAATCTGGACTGTTTCCTGAATGGCACTGGAAGCCAATTCCAGGAAGGTGACAGCCAATCCCCCAACCCTGTCTCCTTGACCATGCTTCCACTTCCTCCTCCCAACTCCACTGCTGCTACTTTCTCCAGGCCCTGGCCCCACAAAGGCTCCTCTGGCTGAGCTCCACCCTGGCACCCTGCACCTTTTCCATATTGGCTAAAGTCACCCTGACATGCATGGGATCTGATGTATAGCAGGGGGGTAAATTATCAACTGCCCCTGTTCTAGTCTCAGCAGGCAAAACAACCTAACTTCTCATTGCTGCTGCCATTAAGGGTACCACTGAACTTTCCTTTCTCCCTGATTCCATCCTGTCTGATCAGCTGATCTGTCCCACTCTCTGTGCACCTCATCAGCCATTCAGTGGTGACGGCAGATATAGGGAAAACAATGAATAAACAAACAGACAATCTCTCTTTGCCAACATTTGTATTATTTCCATACTGGGTCTCCTTTTCAAATGAACAGAGACCAACATTTTTAAAGGCCTTGCAGAAGGATGGATGAACACCATGCTGATAAAGTGACAAGCCAAGGTTCAGAAGGAGGGCTTATTTTTTGAGATTAATGACAACTGCTATTATTATGACATAGTTTGAAGGTTATTCCTCGCAAAGGGCTCTCAAGTGACTGGCAAGGCTGATGCAAGAAGCACAGATGAAGTCCAGTGAAGATTGCTTTAAATGTTGAATCCTGCTTGATACGGTTTGATATAGATCTGGGGGACCAAGGGAGCAGCTTCTGTCAAACTGATTAGATGTCCTTGTGTGCTGCTGCCCTTCATTTAGCTCTGTTCTGACAGCATGTCCCCAGGATGATGTGGATATGAAGGAGGGCTCAGTCTTCAAGACAAGTACAAAGCATCCCAAAGCTTGTAACATCTGTCTTGGAGACTGGGGAAGCTTTGCTGTGTCTAGGGTGTTGGGACATACCAGAGGTGGGATGAAGTTGTGTAGATGTAGATGTAGTTCACTGTAGAATCTTAGTGCCTGGTTCTCCACTGTCTTGTATCTTGTTTAGTCATTCACACCTGTGTGAGGTGAGTGTTAGCTGGCTGTACAATAATTGCAAATCAGAATGGTTTTTTTTTTCAAATCACTTGGCCCAGGAGTGCAAAACCACAGCAGTTCAAGGCAGGGAAGAATTGAGCCTTTATTCTGATGTAACTGAGAAAAGAATAAGGCCTCCTAAGGTTCAGATTCTATCCCCAATGCATTTTGTGTTTTAACATAAAAGAAAAAAGGGAAGTCAAAAAATTGCTCAGTTCTGATTTAATTAATTTTTCAAGAGAAATAGGATTTTGTGATCATTTTGCTCCTGCGAGGTACTGAGCGTTGCTCTCCACAGAATCCAGTGGGAGTCAAAGGCCTCTCCCAGGACCAGCCCTACGGGAAGGTTGATTTAATCGGCTGTTCCCTTCACAGGCTGCTTTATCATTCCCTCCCTTTCTTATCAGCCTCTCTTTACTGTTCCCACTCCCATTCTATTGTATTACCCCATCTCCCTAGCTTTTCTTTTCCCTTCTCCAGTGTAAATTTCCTAATTATCTCAGTGTTATCTTATCTTTCTTATATTCCAATACTTGTTGAATTGAGGGGAGATGAGGTGTGAACGTGAGGCATTTCCTCACTTCTGATGGAGTTGGACCCGCACCCATTCTGTGAATCACCCATCAAGAATGGCTCTCTCTGGCTCAGAGACACTTGAAGAGCAGCCCTATTTGCTTATGCAATAGACCAGCTTGCCTGGCATGCATTCCCAAGTGCCAACACCCCTGCACCTGAATCTTTTGCAAGGGCTTTCTCCCTTCTCCTCTAGCTTGGAGAAAAACGACTCAGCCTGAACACTGATTATTTTATCTCTCCTTATTAGCGTGTATCACTGAAATATGTGTATTATTCTAAACTTCAAGCAGTTTCTATAATGCATCCTGTCCAGAGGCAGGAGCCTGGAGACAACAGATTACAGCTGTCAAGGCATGAGGATCTTGGAGATGCACAGGGAAGACCCACTTCCCCAGGCTCAGATCTGTGCTGCATTGCTCTGCTGGCCTTCCTCTTCTGAGGTACATCTCCAATAGAAACGATTTGATGGGTGGCCTAGGGGGAGCTAATGCTGCTTCACTTGAATATCTCTGCAAGGTTACCAGGGGACCAGACCCCAGCTTCAGGCTTTCCCACCTAATCGCCTTACAGAGACCTTTTCACACAAAGTGCTGGTGGGGACAGACAGCTGAGCTGTTCAAGGGGAATGGAGGAATAGTGCTCAGAAGGCAGCAACCCCCCATTTCTGTACTGGCTGGGGGAGGACCCCCTCTGAGTCTGTGTGCTGATACAGACAGACTTTTTCCTCCCATTAATTTACCTTCCCTCCCACCCAAATAAAAAAAAAAGAAGATAATCCAGGATAAATAAACAGGAATCTTTTAGTAAGGAGTTCCCAGTAATCCCTGTCCACTCAACGAAAGTAAGCAAAGAAACCTATATAGGAGACTGATTCATATTTAAACAGACAAGGCTCACAAGCCTAAAAGACAGATGAAATAGAAATATTTACTGCCTGTATCAGATTAAAGTGAACTGTCTGAGGAAAGATGAAGCAAGTGAGATGAACTGATCAAAAACAAATCATTGCTGTAACGACTATAACAACGTGTATAGTTACTGTAACATGCTGCTTACACTTCCTCCAATATGCTTTATTCTTCTTCCTAGCATACTTGATAGCCCCTTACTTCTTCTGCAAGGAAATGAGTTGGACCTGATCCTGCATGGTGCCTATTTTCCTTTGAAATCAATGGGAGTTAGGTGCCGAGGATCTTGGCCCAAGTACTTTGACAGAGGTGCTCTACACCTCACAGGATCAGGCCAATGTACTGCCGATCATTCTGTTTAGCTTGATTGAAAAGAGGCATTAAGGGAAAATGTCACCCCAAGGAAGTGACCCATTTTTGATCAAAATTGGAAGATGTGCAGTGATCTGACATTTAGAAATAGTGCTTGCTTACAAATGAGAAGCATACTACTGCCTTAGTAATGTACAGGCAAATCCAGACATTCTTATTTATAATGAGTACTGTAGTAACTTAGTTCATGAGTTGTCCCATTGATCCCAGGAGAAATTAATTAATGTGAGTAAGAGCAGCAGATTGTGGCTCACAGAAAATTAAAATATACAGGAAGCATTTCTAATGCCTCACAGCCTGGTGATTATGCTGTTGTGATATGCATCTGTTATCCAAAATCCTTTCCATTGTTTTTCAAATTTGCCTTCATAATTTTAAATAAGCATGGCTCCTACTGAAATTCAAGTAAAATTGCATGAGAAACCTAACCCTTTTGTTTCTATTTGCTATTTGATTTTAAATGTCTGTTTCTGCTCTTTCTGGTTGAAGTATTTTTGTAGTCTGTATTTGAGAAAGCATATATATCAAGAAAGAGTGAAAGGAAATAACTGGAAAACAACAAAATAAAACTGCAAGCTTATCCACCAAATCTCTTCCTGAGCCATGGACGGCTTCTATCATTCAACAGTTCAGAACTGCTACAGAATTAAAAACAAAAACACACAAAGATTGGCAAAATGAGCATTGAAAGAAAGAGAGAGAAAGGATTAGCCTGGGGAACTTGGTGACCTAAAAATAGCTGATCTCACCCCTCTCCAGTGACCTAAAAACAATAGGTCTCATCTCTTGGCAATGATTTAAAAATAATAGCGAATACCCTTCTCAGAAAGAAATTTGGCCATCACCCAAGACATAATACAGAAATGGGACATGGGATTCCTACAACTATGAAATGTGGTATTCTATTTGGCATAACTGTCATATTATACTAAGCCAGTTACTTTCTTTTTTAATCCTAATTAATACGCGTATTCTCCACTTCCTCTTGGTGGTAGAAATGTAGAGCAGCACTATTTTCTACTATAAACCAGTTTCTCTGGTCAGTGATAACTTCAAAGGGTCTGGCTCTTCTCTGCTGATAGGAGCCGTCTGTCCTCAGGCAACTGATTGATTACTTTATGACTGTCCTATGAATTAGCAGATGATTTAATGAATGGAACATTAGAGATATTAAGGAAACTTCCGGCATCAATCCGAGAGAAGGAATCAATTTACTGCTCATTAAAGATACCAATAGATTAAAGCCTTCTACTCACCCACAGAATGTGTAGAGTCCAGGCAGTGGCAGTATGCTTTTGTCAACAATGCCCTGCCTAGTGCCTACCATTCAGAGTGAAAGTGATGTCTCCGTGCCTATGGTAACTTTACTTCTCCCCTGACAATGCCAAAAAGTTCCCAGTCAGGTTTGTGATGTGGCCACTTGCCCATAGGGAATTTATCTTATTGTTCCAAACAAACAACCATCAGGTAGTAATATCTTTTAGTCCCAATAAGCCTGAGCTGGGTTTTGACTCTGGGCTATATAGTACCCATAAGGAATGAATCTTTTGATTAAAAAATCTAAGTTGAAATCTCATAAATCTTACATCCAAATAAAAGGACCCTTTTGTCAGATTTAATCCTCCCATAAATTATTTTATGCCTCATTTGCATTTTGTAACTGATCTGTTTGGACTGATCTATTTGGATCACTGCACACAGAGTGAATGCAAACTATTACATGCTATCTACTGTAGGAGATACAGTTAGCATTTGGGATAGTTATTTTTAAAGACAATTTTTATATGTTTCATAGACTTAGAGAGCTATTAATGGTGGCAAAACACGTTTATAATGTGAGAATACTGAAACAGTTTGGGCCCCCTGTAACTTTCTTTCTACGTATAGAATTTCATCTTTACTCAAAATAGATCTCACTGTGCATACTTTAAGTATTATATTCCAAACACAAGTAGAACATAAATACAATTGAAATGGATCTTTGTGTTACATCACGAAGTAAAACATGGCCAAAGGGAATAGAGTACAGTAGGTCAAACAGCTATCTCTTAAAGATACAAATAGTATGAATAAAATAGGGTTCATTTGTAAACTGATAAAGAAAATGCAACACCTCAGGTTCATTATGTAGAACAGTATTAAAAATACAAACAAGAAATCATGCTGATTCTAATTACGAAATAACAGGAATTATAACTTCCCTTACACAGTGTTCTGTAGTACAAGGTTGGGTGATTTTAACCACCCACAAAAGGGCAACATTCACAAGGCTAACAAGCCATGCTGAGCTATGGACAGGAGCTGTAGCTGCTCCTGCAGCCACTAGATGCTGCTGTGGAGCCTAGCTTCAGGAGGCTGTGTGGCCTGCCTGCCTCCCCGCTGGTTGTGCCCCCTGGCAGAGCAGGAAAGGAGCTGAGACAGCATCAGCAGCCAGAGGAGGGAGTCAGAGGTGGAGGCGGTGTGGCAGCAGCAGAGAAGAATGGCAGGGATAAAAGGTTGCTCAAGAGTACCCCTAAGCTACCCCAGCTAGTCCTCAGATCCACCCTTTGCCTCCGGCCAACCCCATGCTTCCCTCCCAGACAGTAGCCATACACCTACCCTAGCACACATCCAGCACCATACTGTAGGACCCATCCACCTACACAGCCACCCTTCACTCACCCCCCCCTCCACTACCCTCTAGCACTCACCAACTCAGACACCCCAGCATCTACCTACTGAGCCTAGCAGTCTCAGACAATCTCCACCCCATCCCAGCATCCCTAGACGACCTCCAATCTGCGCATACATGCTCCAGGCTTGTTGTTGCCAAGTTTTGTGCAGCATGGGCCATGTCTTACTCTAGGTACTACTTGGGGCAGGATGTATTGACCATAAGCTGAAATTTGTGGTGGTGTGCAAATTATATGTAATTATGAAAGTTAGCTCTTTAAATATGTTCTTAATAACTTACGGGTTTCAGAGTAACAGCCGTGGTAGTCTGTAACCACAAAAAGAAAAGGAGTACCTGTGGCACCTTAAAGACTAACAAATTTATTTGAGCATAAGCTTTCGTGAGCTACAGCTCACTTCGTCGGATGCATGCAGTGGAAAATACGGTGGGGAGATTTTACGTACACAGAGAACATGAAACAATGGGTGTTACCATACAGACTGTAACAAGAGTGATCAGGTAAGGTGAGCTATTACCAGCAGAGGGGGGGAGGGGGCTTTTGCAGTGATAATCAAGGTGGGCCATTTCCAGCAGTTGACCAGAACATGTGAGGAACAGTGTGTGTGGGGGGGAAATAAACATGGGGAAATATAGTTTGGGTTTACATGGTGCAAGAAAGATGAGCATCTTGACCAGTATCTTTGATAATGAGGCCCTAATGAATCTCAGTTTTCTAAGTTTTATTTACATAGTATTTGTGATAGGCCATAAGACTGGTAACTGGGGACAATAAAACTCTGAACTACATGAAAGAAGCAATACCTTGACAATAGATTCAAGGTGACAATGGACAATCTTTGGTCAAATGGGTATATAATAAATATGAGTCATCTAGCGCACACAAATAGTGTGAAGTGTCATGGGAGTACAACAAATTTATCTTGTTGTCCGAAGTCCACTGAGGCATCAATAATATTCCATAATAATTAACCCAATTATAAAATCCATAATTTAATTGTCAGGAGGTGCTATGATCCAATAAAAGAATGGACTTTAGTGATTACCTAACCCTATTGTTTCATTTCTTCTTTCCCATGCTACAAGTGACATTTTCTAAAGCTTTCTTTCTGTTTTGGCCATGCCACATTAGACTAAGGGATTCTCCCAAATAAGGTATTCACTAGCATTGTACTCAGAGGCATATACCTACAAGTATTTGATCATTCCATGATCTCTATCAGTCCTCTGCTAGAACACTGCATTCTTTTAAGACAAAGCTTTAGATTCTTCTTTTACAAGCTATTAACAAAAGTAAACAGAGCCTGAGGGTGAAGAGCCCAACATCATTTAGTTTAATCCAAACACACAGTTGGATTTGATGCAATGATTACTTTGCTTTTTTCTTTTTTTTTCTTTCTAGAAACATCTTTAGGTTGATTAAAGTTTTCTTCACATTTATTCTTTCAAAGGGCTTTATTTTTTATTTATTTTATTTTTTTTTTTAGTTTTGTTCGTTTTTTTGTTTACAGGATATCTTTTAAAATGTAGAGCAGTTGTTATTGCACCTTTAGTGGGACACAAGAAAAGACCAGGGAGCTTTCTGGTGCTGTGCATTATGAATGTATTGCTGATATTGTCTGGCTAGAACCAAGGGATAAACAAATCTGAAGAGTTAGCTATAAATTAAGTTTTTTTCTGCAGGAAGGCTTAAGACCTGCTATGGCAGCAACATAGCTGGAACAAGTATTCCCCTAGAGCAGTGGTTTTCAACTTGTGGTTCACGGACCCCTGGGAGCCTGCAGACTATGTCTAAGGGGTCCGTGAAAGAACAGTGGTTTTCAAGTGGGGTCCACAGATTATGTCTAAGATTTCCAAAGTGGTCCACACACCTCCATTCAAAAATGTTTGGGATCCACAAATGACAAACGGTTGAAAATCACTCCCCCTACTCCCCCTGCTCTATTCTTGTATTGGGACTGATGGGAGGAGGAGCCAAAGAGAAGGTTTCACTTGTGTCACACCCAAAGGTAGGTCAGTTACACTGATGCATGCCGTTAGAGAGTAAAGCTCCAAGGTACTGTAGGCTAGAATCTCATCTGGTGTGAATCCATGTAGCTCCATTTAAGTTCAGTTGAGCTCTCCTGATTTACATCTCTAGAGGATCTGTCCTATAGGGCTTCCCACAGGATGGGAATAACTGTATCTATCATTTGTAAGGGTTTTTCAGGGTTCAGGTTTGTCGTATTAATTTTTAAATGGGCCCATTTCAACACAGATAAAAAATCCATTTTTGGTCCATGACTTTAATGACAATTTAGTCTGAAAAACAACAAAGGTACAGAGCCTGTGCACACTTATGCGTGAGTAATTTTACACAAGAGTAGTCTCATGTAATGCATAGTATACATGTTTGCAGGCTCAGGGTCTATAGTAAAGAGGTTGGGATTTTCCCTTCAGGATTAATGAGCTGTTTTTATTTATTGGTATTGCAGTAGAACCTAGGAGCCCCATTCATGGACCCCATTGTGCTAGAACCTGTACAAACTCAGAACAAAAAGATGGTCCCTGACCCAAACAGCTTACAGTCTAAGTAGCATTGTTTGTGTGTTTTGAACTGCAAGTTGTTCTTTGGAAAAACCTGAAGGAAACTAGGTTCAAGTCCCCTACAAGATAGTTTCAATATTCTCTAGTAAGGTTCCTTGTGCTTCTTGTCCATAGTAATGTATATTTCTTTGTTTCTGTAGTTTGATTAGCCCATTTAAAGAGTAGCACTTTCATCATGCAGATATTGGGTAGGATTTTGAAAACCGCTTAAGTGATTTAAGAGCACAAGTCCCATTTAAAGGTGCTTTTGAAAATCCCATCTATTATTATTGTAAGATCAACCACATATATATTTATATAAAAATTCTAATTGGATAAAGAAATTGAGTTACAGGGTGAATTTTGAACCTGGAAGTCTCTTCACCACTAAGCCCTGGTCTACATACAGGGTTAGGTCAAATTTAGCCACGTTAGGTCGATTTTAAAATGAATGAGTCTACACAACCAACCCCGTTCCATTGACCCAAAGGGCTCTTAAAATTGACTTCTGTACTCCTCCCCAGCGAGGGGAGTAGTGCTAAAATCGACCTTGCTGGGTCAAATTTGGGGTAGTGCAGATGCAATTTGACGGAATTGGCCTCCGGTAGCTATCCCAGAGTGTTCCAATGTGACGGCTCTGGACAGCACTTTGCACTCCAATGCATTAGCCAGGTGCACAGGAAAAGCCCTGGGAACTTCTGAATTTCATTTCCTGTTTGGTCAGCGTGGGGAGCTCAGCAGCACAGGTGACCATACAGTCCCCCCAGAATCGTAAACAAGCTCCAGCATGGACCAAAAGGGAGACACTGGATCGGATTGCTGTATGGGGAGAAGAATCTGTGCAGGCTGAACTCCAATCGAAAAGAAGAAATGCTAATATAGATGCCAAAATCGCACAGGGCATGGTGGACAGAAGCTACAACAGGGGCACACAGCAGTGCCGCGTGAAAGTCAAAGAGCTCAGGCAAGCCTACCAAAAGACAAAGGAGGCAAATGGTCGCTCCAGGTCAGAGCCCCATGCATGCCACTTCTATGATCAGCTGCATGACATTCTAGGGGGGGACCCTACCACTACTCCACCACTGTCCGTGGACACCTGCAAGGGGGGAGTCTCACACAACAGGGAGGAGGATTTTGTGGATGTGGAGGAGGAGGAGAATGCGCAGCAGGCAAGCAGTGAATCCATTCTCCCCAGCAACCAGGACCTTTTCATCACCCTGGAGCCAATACCCTCCCAAGGCGGGATCCCCAACCCTGAAGCCGGAGAAGTCAGCTCTGGTGAGTGCACATTTGTAACTACAGTACAGGGTTTAAAAGCAATAGTGTTTAATGTTTGATTTGCCCTGAAGAATTGGGATGCATTCACAGCCAGTACAGCTACTGGAAAAGTCTGTTAATGTGTCTGGCGATGGAGCAGGAATCCTCCAGGGACATCTCCATGAAGCTCTCCTGGAGGTACTCTGAAAGCCTTTGCAGAAGGTTTCTGGGGAGGGCTGCCTTATTTCATCCTCCACGGTAGGACACTTTACCATGCCAAGCCAGTAGCAAGTAGTCTGGAATCATTGCAGCACAAAGCATGGCAGCAAACAGTCCTGGGTTTTTGGTTGCATTCAAGCAACATTCGGTCTATATCTTTCCGTGTTAGCCTCAGGAGAGTGATATCATTCATGGTCACCTGGCTGAAATAGGGAAATTTTTGTAAGGGAACAGTAAAAGGACCCCGTTCATGCTGGGTTGTTTGCGCTTGACTAAAAGGGATCATCCTGGAGAATAGCCATGTGGTGGGGTGGCGGGAGGTGTGTGCTGCACTTCCACCCGAAAACCGTAGCCCCTCCTTTTAAATTATGAATCCCAACTGGCATTGCTTGCTATGGGAAAGGATGACACTGCAGTTTGAAACCATTCCCACTGTAATGATGCTGGTTCTGGCGGGACCCAACTGAGATTGCCAATTCAGGACACATTGCTTAAAGCAGGGCATGTCCCTGCATACCTTGCTGAGTAGCAGGGCGTGTCTGCCTTCTCTCAATGGGTCAATTGTATAGCTGATGGTCCTTAATGGGCCATCAAGCAGGCTAGGCAGAGCTGACACCAACTTGTCTGGGGTGTCACCCAGAAGCATAGCACAAGTTTGAACTACAGACAGTATAGAGCCAATATTCATAACTTCAACTACAAAAATGATACACACATATAGACAGCATAATCATAATCAGCAAACCATAACCTTGTCTTAGACACCACATTTGACCCCCTTTATATAAGATTTGGTGCCACTACAGGACCTTGGTTGCAATGATGATCTATACGGTCCCAGATTATGTCAATAACGTCACACCCACATCTTATGAAGGTGTAAGAAGCCAACCCCGCGTACCAAAAGGCTTACTATGGCTGCCTGGAAACTGAATTCTGCTGCCCAGCCATTTGTGATGTGTCACCATACCGGCAGGCGCTCAATATAAAAGGCAAAATGCAACCTTGTACCTAAAGCACATGTGCTGTCTGCTGTGAATTGCTTGATTCACTGTGAAAGAGTCTCCCTTTTGTTCTCAGAAATGTATCATCTTAAATTTTACTCTCTCTTTTTATCTCCCCCCAGGTGCAAATGTTTCTATGCTCCCCCTATCATCTCCGTCCCTGAGGTTATCGCAGATTAGAAGATGAAAAAAACGCACTCATGATGACATGTTTTCCGAGCTCATGCAGTCCTCCCACACTGATAGGGCACAGCTTAATGCATGGAGGAATTCAGTGGCAGAGGCCAGGAAGGCATTAAGTGAGCGTGAAGAGCAGAGGCAGGAGGCAATGCTGAGGCTAATGCGGGAGCAAACGGACATGATGAAGTGTCTGTTGGAGCTGCAGGAAAGCCAACAAGAGCACAGACCCCCACTGCATCCACTGTATAACTGCCTGCCCTCCTCCCCAAGTTCCATATCCTCCTCACTCAGATGCCCAAGAATGTGGGGGGAGGCTCCGGGTACCCAGCTACCCCACTCCAGAGGATGGCCCAAGCAACAGAAGGCTGTCATTCAAACAGTTTTGATTTGTAATGTGGCTACCATAAGCAATGTGGCCTTGTCCTTCCCTCCTCCCGCACCCCACCCCACCCGGGCTACCTTGTCAGTTATCTCACTTTTTTTAATTAATAAAGATAGAATGCATGGTTTCAAAACAATAGTTACTTTATTTCCTTTGCCAACTGTGATTGAAGGGAGAAGGATGGTTGGCTTACAGGGAATTAAAATCAACAAAAGGGGTGGGTTTGCAGCAAGGAGAAATACACACAACTGTCACACCGTAGCCTGGCCAGTCATGAAACTGGTTTTCAAAGCCTCTCTGATGTGCAGCGTGCCTAGCTGTGCTCTTCTAATCGCCCTGGTGTCCGGCTGCTCAAAATCGGCCTCCCAGGTGATTTGCCTCAACCTCCCCCTTACTCTCACTGATATTATGGAGCACACAGCAAGCAGCAATAACAATGGGAATGTTGGTTGTGCTGAGGTTTAAGCTAGTCAGCAAACAGCGCCAGCGAGCTTTTAAATGTCCAAAGGCACATTCTACCATCATTCTGCACTTGCTCAGCCGATAGTTGAACTGCTCCTTACTACTGTCCAGGCTGCCTGCGTACGGCTTCATAAGCCATGGGTAGGCTGGGTCCCCAAGGATAACTATTGGCATTTCAACATCCCCAACAGTAATTTTCTGGTCTGGGAAGTAAGTCCCTTCTTGGATCTGCTCGAACAGCCAAGAATTCCTAACGATGCAAGTGTCATGCACCTTTCCCACGCTGATGTTGGTGAAATGTCCCTTGTGATCCTCCAGTGCTTGCAGTACCATTGAGAAGTACTACTTGCAGTTTATGTACTGGTTGGCAAGGTGATCCAGTGCCAAGATAGGGATATGCGTTCTGTCTGTCGCTCCACCACAGTTAGGGAACCCCATTGCAGCAAGGCCATCCAGTATGACCTGCACATTTCCCAGAGTCACTACCCTTGATAACAGAACACCAGTGATTGCATTGGCTACTTAGATCACAGCAGTCCCCACAGTAGACTTGCCCACTCCAAATTGATTCCCGACTGACCAGTAGCAGTCAAGTATTGCAAGTTTCCACAGGGCTATTGCCACTCACTTCTCAACTGTCAGAGCAGCTCTCATCTTGGTATTCCTGCGCTTCAGGGCGGGGGAAAGCAACTCACAAAGTTAAAGGAAAATGGCCTTATGCATGAGAAAGTTTCGCAGCCACTGTGAATCATTCCAAACCTGCAACTCTATGCGGTCCCACTAGTCTGTGCTTGTTTGCCGGGACCAGAATCGGTGTTCCACTGTATCAACCAGCCCCACTGCCACCATGATGTCCCAATTGCCACAGCCCGTGCTTTCAAGAACGTCTGTGTCCATGTCTTCATCACAATCATCCTCGTGCTGGCATCTCTTAGCCTGGTTCTGCACATACTCCAGGATAATGCGTGAGGTGTTTACAATGCTCACAACAGCAGCGGTGAGCTGAGTGGGCTCCATGCTTGTTGTGGTATGGCGTCTGCACGGGTAACCCTGGAAAAAAGGTGTGAAACGATTGTCTGCTGTTGCTTTCATGGAGGGAGGGAGGAAGGGGCGACTGACGACATGTACCCAAAACCACCTGCAACAATGTTTTTGCCCTATCAGGCATTGGGAATTTAACCCAGAATTCCAATGGGCAGCGGAGACTGTGGGAACTGTGGGAAAGCTACCCACAATGCACCGCTCCGTAAGTCAATGCTAGCCATGGTATTGAGGACACACTCCGCCAACTTAATGTGCTTAGTGGGGACATACACAATCGACTGTATAAAATTAATTTCTAAAAATTGACTTCTATAAAATCGACCTAATTTTGTAGTGTAGACTTACCCGAAACAAATGCACTGCCAAGAAGTCACAGACAATCACCACACAAACAGGTGACAATGTATGAGGACATCTCTATGCTGGCATCTATCTCAAGATGCACTTGTCCACCTGTTCACACACACAGACATCTGACTTAGCAGTTTAGAGCTATTTAGCCACGGGCATGTGCATAATAAAAGACTATGACTAAGGGAAATTTACCAACAAGACTATCAGAGGGGGCAAGGAGAAAATAAAGCAGTGAGCATTCTGATCTGGCAATCTAGTGGTCCTTTATTGTGCGCAGTCACTCACACAGGTGATCTGAGCTTATTCCCTCTCATCCAAGGCCAGCAAGGTCTGGCTTCATTGTGTAAGCATAGCACGTTGTCCCTGAAGACAAAGGAGCATTTGCACTGTTTGCAAGTGCCCTAAGATTGGTGGAATCAGGCTCCAGGGGAGTGAAAGGGAAATTCAGCCCAAAAAAATAACTTTTGGGAAGGGAGAGAATGAAAGGGGAAATCTCCCAAGAATGTGGGCAATATATAAATGGAACAGGACTCCTCTCAAATTGGTCTCTCTCTTTGCCCATTTCAGAGGGTTTTAGTTAAGATATACAGAGTGGAAAAGTAACTGGAAAGATTACCCACAAATATATAACCGACCAACAAGCCTCCTAGGCGTAATTACCTGATGTTTACTGAGCTGGTTGAGCCTATTTACATTCTAAATGATTTTCCAAGTTCACCCACATGTGAAAAGGGTACTGATTTAGAGGGCAAATGAGAGGAGAAACTTCAGTAGGGAGAGAGAAATAGTGTAGAGACTTCTTTGAATTATGTTTGTTTCAAGGACAAACCAAGGACAAACATATGCACTCATGCTGAAGTAGACCTAAGATGGATGGAAAATTCATTTTTCTGAGTGAATCCAAAGTTTATTTCATTTTTTAAAAAGATCTTCAAACTGAACCTAATTGTTCAGACATCTAGGGTCAAATTACATTATTTGGATTAGATTCTGAACATTGGGCACGGCTACAATTGCAGATGTAGAGTGCTTTGAGTTAAACCAGCCTTCGTAGAGTGCAATAGGGAAAGCGCTGCAACCTGTCCACACTGACAGCTACAAGTGCACTGGCGTGGCCACATTAGCAGCTCTTGCAATGGCCACAGAGAGCAGTGCATTGTGGTAGCTATCCCAGCATGCAAGTGGCTGCAACTTGCTTTTCAAATGGGGGGGTGGAGTGTGACAGGGAGTGTGTTGTGTGTATTTGGGGGGAGAGAGCATGGGTTTTTGGGGGGGCTGAGAGCATGTCAGCATGCTGTCTTGTAAGTTCAGACAGCAGCAGACCCCCTCTCCCCCACCTCTCTCTCTCACACATGGCATTCAACAGTCATGGTTGCTTTGTCTCGGAGCAGATAAGCATGCCAGCTGTCAGAAACGGAGCTTTCAAAGGGTATATCCGCATTCCTACAGTGAGTCCAAAACAATTAGAAGAGTGGCCACTTGACTTAAGGAGATTATGGGATGTTTCTGGAGGCTGATCAGAGCGCAGTAATGTAACACCTCATACACGCTGACGCCTGGACATCTCAGCCAAGGTGCAACAAGAGTTAATCTTCTCGCCGAGGTGGAGTACCAGGAGTCCTTTAGCCGTGGAGTCAGAGCGCTCTACGTGCCTTGCCAGTGTGGACAGGTAGTGAGCTAGGGTGCCCGGGGCTGCTTTAATGTGCTCTAACTCGCAACTGTAGCCAAGCCCTCAGTTACACACTGGTGTAAAGCTGGAATAACTGTCCACTGACTTCAACTGGGTTTGATTTCAGAGAGTTATTCTAGATTTACACCAGAGTGACTGAGATTGTACTATGGCCATTGATAACAGGATGTAGGCTCGCTCAGCCAGTTTATGCCCTGAACCAGCCAACACGTTTGGTGAATCCCTCAAAAAATTCGAATAGATTGGTGACACATGATTTCCCTTTACAAAAGCCGTGTTGACTCTTTCCCAAGATATTGTGTTCATCTATGTGTTTGATAATTCTGCTTTTTATTATACTTTCCATCAATTTGCCTGGTATTGAAGTTAGGCTTACTGGCCTGTATTTGCCAAGATCGCCTCTGGAGCAGAAGGTGTCACCTGGTCCCAACCCCCTCCTGGGCTCAGGTTACATGCTCACATATCATCCCTCAAGTGAAGTCACACCCTGATATCCCACCACCATCCAGCACCAATGCAGACAGTACCAGTAAAACTCCCACGCAACATTCCCAGGCCAAAACTCCCCACTCCCTACTCTGTCACAAGGTTATATACCATCATTAGTAGTTCTGCAATTTCATATTTCAGTTCCTTCAGAACTCTTGGGTGAATACCATCCAAGCCCTGGTGACGTATTACTATGTAATTTATACATTTATTCCAAAACCTCCTCTACTGACAAAGAATGGCTTGGGTGTGGGGATCTCCCACATATCCTCTGCAGTGAAGATCGATGCAAAGAATTCATTTAGTTTCTATGCATTTTTGTGTAGTTCTCCTTTTTGAAATGCTACTGTGTCGGGCTTTTTGGCAATTTTTCTTCCTAAAAGGAAGTTAAATTTAATTACATTATGGTTGCTATTACTGAGTGGTTCAGCTATATTCACCTCTTGGACCAGATCCTGTGCTCCACTAAGAACTAAATTTCCTCTGCTCTTCTGGGTTCCAAGACAAGCTGCTCCAAGAAGTTGTCATGTCTGGTGTCTAGTAATTTTATCTCTGCATCCCTTCCTGAGATTACGTTTTCTGCCATTGTAGCCTCTGTAATCTCCCTGAGCATTTCACAGTCACTGTCCCTATCCTGGTGAGGTGGTCAGAAGTATATTCATACTGCTATACTCCTATTGTTCAAGCATGGAATTTCTAACCATGAGTGGGCCACTTCACACCACTCTGAGCCTCCTATGCTTTCAGGATTATCTTGTACTGAGGATCTGCACAAAGCAAAGCACTTGCTAATGATTAATTTAATAACTATTACAGTACAGAGGCAGTTCAGGTTGAGAAAATTTTTCTGTTTAAAGGACGATTCTTCAAAATTGTTTGCAGTGTTGTCATAGCCATGTTGGTCCCACGATATGAGAGAAACAAGTAGGTGAGATAATATTTTTTATTGGACAAACAAGCTTTCAAGCTTCACAGAGCTCTTGTTCAGGTCTACAAAATGCTACCAGAGTGTCTAAGCGAAATACACGTTGGGACAGATTGTTAAGCACCTTTCACAGAGTGATTGCTCTATATCTGACCTCTCAGTCCTCACCCTCAAAGAAAACCAGCGCACCACGTTGAAAAGTTTCAGAGTAGCAGCCGTGTTAGTCTGTATTCGCAAAAAGAAAAGGAGTACTTGTGGCACCTTAGAGACTAACAAATTTATTTGAGCATAAGCTTTCGTGAGCTACAACTCACTTCATCGGATGCATTCAGTGGAAAATACAGTGGGGAGATTTATATACACAGAGAACATGAAACAATGGGTGTTATCATACACACTGAAGGAGAGTGATCACTTAAGATGAGCTAATACCAGCAGGAGAGTGGGGGGGTGGGGGGCGTGAGCCTGAGAACTTAAATTCATAACTCTTTTAGGCACTACAAATCATGGACTTAATTAAGACACTGGTTTTATGGCTCATTACAACAATTTGTCACCCTACTAATTACTAACGCATAATTGCCCACTTCATTTTAAGTGGTCTCTTACAGCATATGTGAACCTTATGCTTAACAGTCTATCCCAATTTGTATTTAGCTTAGACATTCTGGTTACCTGCCCCAGACCTGAGGAAGAGCTCTGTGAAGCTCGAAAACTTATCCCTCACACCAACAGAAGTTGGTCCAATAAAATATATTACCTCACCTACCTTGATTCTTAGGTTCCCAAGATACAGTCCCCTGAAAAAACAGCTTCTATTAAAGTTCACAGATTCTACCAATTTTTTTGTGCCCACCTGCCTTCTTAGATGCTAATGGCTTAATGGGCTAGGAAGGGGAGGGTGAGCTGGAAATGGTGGCAGGGGTGTTATATGTCATAGGGAATAGTGGTGGAAGCAGGCATGAGGAAGACACCAGTCTTCTCTCACATACGTAAAGTTACTGTTATCACCATATAATAAAACTGCCACATTACTGTGACATAGATCATGTCTAAGATTTCTCTCAACAACTCTTTTAGCAACTACACACTCCAGACATTTCAAAGCACAGCCAGTACCTCCATTCTACATCACAAAGTATATTGGGTGCAGGGGCACTTAGGAATCACCTATCAACCTGGTGGCCTAGTGGAGAGAAAAAACGGTTACTTACCTTCTCGTAACTATTGTTCTTTGAGATGTGTTGTTAACGTCCATTCCACATTAGGTGTGCGTGCGCCGCGTGCACGAGCGTCGGAAACTTCTTCCCTCAGCGGCTCCTGTTGGGCCGGCGGGGGCCCCCTGAGTGGCGCCCCTGCACCGTGCATATATACCCCCGCCGCCCGACCCCCTCCGGTTCCTTCTTGCCGGCAAGTCCGACAGAGGGGTAGGAGGGTGGGTGGTGGAATGAACATGAACAACACATCTCAAAGAACAACCGTTACGAGACGGTAAGTAACCTTTTTTTCTTCTTTGAGTGCTTGTTCATGTCCATTTCACATTGGGTGAATCACAAGCTTACCTCTGGAGGAAAGTAGGAGTCATGGAACAACTGATTGGAGGACCGCTCTGCCAACTGCCGCGTCCTCTCTGGCCTGCTGGTTGACCGCGTAGTGGGTCGTGAAGGTGTATGCACTGATGACCAGGTGGCTGCTCTGCACATCTCCTGGATCAGGACCTGTCCCAGGAAAGCCGTGGAAGTCACTTGTGTCCTGTTCGAGTGGGCCGTGACCGCCGGGGCCGGAACACCTGTGAGCTCATAGCACGCCTGGATGCAGCTTGTAATCCAAGATGAGATATGCTGCGCCGACACCAGGAGGCCTTTCATCCTCTCGGCTACGGCCACAAACAGCTGCATGGATTTATGAAAGGGCTTGATTCACTCCGAATAGAACGCCAGCACTTGATGGACATCCAGGGTGTGTAGGCTGCGGTGACTCGGGTCCTTATGGGGTTTTGGAAAAAACACTGGCAGACAAATGACCTGGCCCAAATGGAATTGCGAGACCACCTTAGGGAGGAACTTGGGGTGCAGTTGGAGCTACACCTTATCCTTGTGAAACTCTGTATATGGTGGCTCAGAGGTGAGAGCCCTCAGCTCAGACACCCTTCTGGCTGAGGTAATGCCACCTTCCAGGAAAGGTGGAGGAGGGAGCAGGTAGTGAGGGGCTCTAAAGGGGGTCCCATGATCTTAGAGAGGACAAAGTTAAGATTCCAAGAAGGGACTGGGGGGAGTAAGTACGGAAACATCCTCTCCAATCCTTTAAGGAACCATCCCACCACTGGGTGGGAAAACATCGAGCCCCCCGAAAGCCCCGGATGGAAGGCGGAGATGACCACCAGGTGTACTAGAAGTGAGGATGGGGTCAGCCCCTGCTGCTTGAGGTGCAGAAGGTACTCTAGGATGGCTTGCACGAGGGCCTGGCATGGCTGCACCTGTCGGGGCTCACACCAACATGAGAACCTTTTCCACTTGGCCATATAGGTAGCCCTGGTAGAGGGCTTCCTACTGCCAAGCAGAATCTGCTGCACAGGAAGGGAGCACTGGCTCTCCAAGGTGTTTAGCCACCGAGCTTCCACGGCATCAGGTGTAGTGATTGCAGGTCGGGGTGGAGAAGCCGCCCGCCGTCCTGCATGATGAGGTCCTGGTGTAGGGGCAGGACTACCGGGGCCTCCACCGACAGCTCTCGGAGTGTTGTGTACCAGTGCTGGCGGGGCCATGCCGGGGTGATGAGGACCACCGTGGCCCTGTCCCTGCGTACCTTGAGCAGAACCTTGTGTACCAAGGGCAGCAGGGGAAAGGCATACATCAAGCCCCCTCCCCACGGGATCGCAAACGCGCTTTTGACTGAGCCCGGGCTGTGGCCCTGGAACGAGCAGGACCATGGGCACTGGGCGTTGGCCCTGGTGGCAAACAGGTCTACCCGGGGAAACCCCCACCTGTGGAAGAGCGAAAGCACAATGTCCGCTCTGAGCGTCCACTCGTGCATGCAATATGACCTGCTGAGGTAGTCCGCCAGCTCGTTTCGCACCCCCAGGAGATACGACGCCTCGAGCTGAATGGCGTGGGCTATACAAAAGTCCCAGAGGAGGAAAGCCTCACGACAGAGCGGCAAGGAACGGGCCCCGCCCTGCTTGTTTATATAAAACATGGCAGTAGTGTTGTTTGTCAGAACTGTCACACTGTGACCACTCAGAGTGGCGTGAAAGGTCTGGCAGGCTAGACGAACCGCCCTGAGCTCCTTCACAATGATATGGAGAGACTGCTCTGCTCTGGACCACAAGCCCTGAGTCCTGAGGTCCCCCAGGTAAGCCCCCCATCTGCGGTCTGATGCGTCCGTCACCAGCGTCAGGTCCAGTTGTGGGGCGGCAAAGGGGATGCCTTCACAAACCACAGGCTGGACTGCCACCACAGCAAGGAGTCCAGCATGTCCCTTGGGGCTGTCACTACCAAGTTCAGGGGGACCCTGCCTGGGCGGTACACCCGAGCGAGCCACACCTGAGAAAGGCTAAGGGACTGCTCTCATACAAGAGAGAGAGGTTGTTCCAACGCCGCCACGGACGGCCAGAAGGAACCGGAGGGGGTCGGGCGGCAGGGGTATATACGCCCAGCGCAGTGGCGCCACTCAGGAAAAAGTTTCCGACTCTCGTGCACGCAGCGCGCGCACACCTAATGTGGAATGGACGTGAACAAGCACTTGAAGAAGAACAGTGGACTCGGACTCAGAAAATCTGTATGACTTTGACCTGCTGGGTGACTTTGGTCATATCACTTTATCTCTCTGTCCCTCAGTTTCCCCATCTGTACATGGGGATCAATGATGTTTCCCTCCTTGAGATCTACTGATGAAAAGTGCTATGTAAGAACTAGGTATCATCATTACCTGCCCACAGAAGTGTCTGAACTGCACACCTACAGGATAATTACAGCTGCCTAAAGGACCACTAACGCCTATCAACATTTCTCTTTCTGTTAAAAAAAAACAAAACAAGGAAGTTAAATAACAAAAAGCTTTGTTAACCCAGAGTTAAGGTTGACTGGTGGTAGCTTGTGTCATTCCAGAACATGGAGTTCAGCAAAACTCAGATTTCTGGAAACAAGGAAATACAGAGTTGAGATGCATGCCCACACAACCTTAACTCTGCCCTCCTCTTTGACCAGTGTCCTCATATGCCCATAAAACATACACATACTCTGCCTTTGCCCTGTACTGAATGGGAATAACCTCCACCTGCCCTACACTCATACACTTAGCCTACTCTACAAAAAGAACATCACATCTGCTAAATATTACAACTTCTTCAACCCATTTTACAACCCCCTCACCCTTATGTAATTGATGCCATCTGACACTATACTTTCACTTACCCTTCATTAAACTCTCAGACCACACTCATTTCCCAACTAATTGCTGATAACCCCTATGGCAAGAAGACCCCCCACTACTGACTTAGTCTATACAACACAGCGCTGAAATGAAGCACACTGGATCTCTTAAAGTACACATGCACCTCTTTCCTTTTATCACACACACAGGGGTCAGGAAGAAAGGCTCACATGCACCCAGGGCGGGGGGGGGGGGGCGGGGAGAGGAATGCCCCTGCAGATCACCTCATACCACAGTCACAGCTCTTCTAAGCTGTTTTAACTAATTCCTCCACCATTCAGTACAGTTACCTCTAACACTGTAAATGCAGCTGGAGTGCATACAGATAATTCCCAGTGGCTATTGTCAGCTCTAGCAGGGCAGAGTTAAGATAACATGGGCACATACCTTAATTCTGAATTTCCTGGTTTTCGCAGGTTTGAGTATTGTTGAACTTGACATTCTGGAGAGGCCTAAGATATCACCACCTTAACTGTGGGTTCATAAAGTTTTTCGCCATTTCATAGGTTATGTTTTCCATCATACAGGAGATATTCACCACCTTACAAGATAGTGAACCGTTGTGCTTGGAGAGTTTAGTCCACATAAAAAGCTAGTGCAGTAGAGATCAGATAGCTCTGATAACTGAATTCATAACCTTCTACCTCAAAATAATTTCATTTGTTCAAACTGAGTCCTGGATGGGATTCATGGAAGGTCACTACTGCCTGATGGCACTTTGATGGCCTATGTGAAGTATGCTGGTCTGGCTTTAACTTTTACTACGAAGATGTCATATCACAAAAGCCAGCATCATGGTGATCAAAAGCCACCATCAGCATGATGCCAGTTAACAGCAAAGAAGCCAAGAAATTAATTGGCATGGAAAATGAATTACCCTTTCAACAGTAGAGGTGGAACACTTTAGGGGAAGCTTGTCCTGCTACTGCCCACCTGGACTCCAGAACAGTCAATTGGGCCTATTTTACCAATACTAAAATATATTCAAAAGCAGTGCAAGTCTTATGTTTTTGACAGGCAAAGTTACAGATAGGAGGGACCGTGTTAATGGCAAAGCATGTCATCATAGTACACCTGTCTTTAAACAATGAAACTACTGCATCTTCCTTTGTTAATATGTTACAAAGAATTTCCACCTAATTCTGGAAATGGGTCAAGTTGCAAAGTTCAGATTTGGGTCTGGACCTGTGGATTCAAGTTTCCCCAAGTCATAGGACCTTTGGATTTGTTGTTCCAGGTCAGGCTTACAGTCAATATATAATTTTCTTTCAGAAAAAAAAGGTAAAAGATAATCACTACTCATATGTATTATGAAGATTGTGGCTCTCTAAAAAATACAGTAACTCCTCACTTAACATTGTAGTTATGTTCCTGAAAAATGCGACTTTAAGTGAAATGATGTTACGCGAATCCAATTTCCCCATAAGAATGTAAATGTGGGGGTTAGGTTCCAGGGGAAATTTTTTTACCAGACAAAAGACTATATTCTATATATATATATATACACACACACACAGTATAAGTTTTAAACAAACAATTTAATACTGTATACAGCAGTGATGATTGTGAAGCTTGGTTGAGGTGGTGAAATTAGAGGGTGGAAGAGCATGGGATATTTCCCAGGGGATGCCTTACTGCTAAATAATGAACTAGCACTTGGCTGAGCCCTCAAGGGTTAACACATTGTTGTTAATGTAGCCTCACAGTCTACAAGGCAGCATGAATGAAGGGAGGGGAGACAGCATGGCAGACAGAGACAGAGATACACACTCTGTGTGAGAGAGAGAGAGATGCGCTTTGCCCCTTTAAGTAGGCTGAGCCCACTCTAAGTACACTGCCTTTTTAAGTAGATCAGCCCCACCAGCATGGAGATAGGGTAAGTGGGGTGCAGGAGCAGGGGGGAGGAGGATACCCTGACATTAGTCCCCCTCTCTTCCCCCCCCCCCACTTCTGCCTGCACAGCAAGCAGGCGGCTCCCAGGAGCAGCTCCAAGGCAGAGGGCAGGAGCAGCACATGGCAATGGGGGGAGGGACAGCTGAACTGCCCGCAATTGATAGCCTGCTGGGTGGCTGCCTGCTGGGTGGCTGCCGCACAGGGAACTTAGGGGAGCGGGGAGCTGATGGGGGGGACTGCTGGTCCACTCTGGTTCCAAGCCCCCACCAGGTAGCTCCAAGGGACTGCTCTTCCTGCAAGCAGTGGACAAAGCAGGCGGCTGCCAAACAACATTATAAGGGAGTATTGCGCAACTTTAAATGAGCATGTTCTCTAATTGATCAGTGAGGTAACAACGAAACAACCAAACAACCGTAACCAGGACGACTTTAAGTGAGGAGTTACTGTATATTCTCCCAGCACCATTTACATTAAGCTCACACTGACTTCAGCTAGAGTTCTATGCATCAATCAGTGGCAGGATTTAGCTCAATGTAGGAATGCAAAAAGTGAATCACAATGTATAAAAACGTAAAGAAATAAAATCCAGAATGCCAATTTCTAATGAGTTGTTTCCTTTGTTTACCCAAGCTCTGTGCTTCAGACATTCAGATCAGAAGTAAACAATAAAGGCCCCACTTCAGCAAAGCACTTATGCATCTGATTAACTTTAAACTTTAACTTCAAGCTTATAGTTAAGCAGGATCTTTACTGTTTTGTTGAATTGGGGCTTGAGTGAGCAGTTTGCAAACATATCTTTTACATCTGCAGGAGTTCACATTGGTGCTTTTTTGTACAAAATTCACCAAGCTCTGCCAATCTTACAGCAGTTAGTTACGTGGCACAGACAGATGCTTCAACTTTCTGGATAAAATGCTTTCATGCAGGCTATCTTCTTTTAATGCATGCTGTCTTTTTAACAGGTGATCCTGAAAAGTAGCTGACATAAGGACATAAAAAAGTCTAACTCTACAGTAATGTGCTCTTTGCATTTCTGACTAAAAAGAGCATGTGCTGAGTAGTTAAATTATGAAAGGGAAATTGAAATTGTTGAAAGGTTTATACCAGAGTTTTTAACTATTTGTAGTCCTGCTTGAAAAAGGAACACAGTCAATACATGTTTTAACTTTGAATTTGTACTTCTTCAATCTGGAATAAAGAATGGCAGATATGCTATGACAGCAAATTCCATGTATGTCTTATTCCATCTGCTAATAGCATATGTTGGCAGCTATGTTACCAGAAACGATGAGGAACAAAGAGAGTGTCATTCTGCAGAAAATGACACAGCTCTGAGAATGAGAGTCTCTTGTCACAGAAAATATGATAACTCAGCTATCACTGTATAGTCTATGGGTCAAATTCTGCATAAATCCAGGGTAACATCCTTCACATCAGTGAGTATGAGAACAGAATTTGGCTCCGGTCTTAGCTTACAAGTTCCATGGCTGTCACTGCTGAACATAAAGTAGCACAAGCATAGCTGAGTTAATGCCAGTTTCTTTAGTAAGATGGTCTTGTCAGAATTCCAAAAATGAAATTCATTCAAGAAAAAAGGACACAAACAGAATAGCTTCTCCATTTGAAAATCACTTCAGATCATACATGCAATGTGCAATAAAATAAGTATGGAACATTGTAGGGGAAACTGTTAAAAGTTCACTTCATTATTTGTTCTTAAAAACCTTTACTACAGTAACTGCCCTGTGGCCTTTACAAGCACACTCATGGTCTAGGAATTCACAATTATCACTAAAGCAGAAGCCCCTACTATTAGAAATAAAGGAGAATCTCCATTAGCAATACTCGGCCTATGGCATACAGTTGAGCAGTTCTGATTTCGTGCAGCAGAGCATAATCGAGGAGTGGCCAAACTTACTGACCCTCTGAGCCACATATGACAATTTTCAGAAGTTCGAGAGCCGGGGCACAGATGCCAGGGCTCAGGACTTCAGCCCTGTGGGAGGCACCTGCCGGGGCTCAGGGCTTCAGCACCACTCCTGCTGAAGCCCTGAGCCCCAGCAGGCGTGCTCCATGGGGCTGAAGCCCTGAGACCTCCCTCCCCACTGGGCAGAAGCCCCTACCACACCACCACACTGCAAGGCAGAGGTCCCAAGCTCCCCACCGCCCAGTCTAGTCGGTGGAGAATGCGGTGGGTGGGGGGGGTTCTGCTAGCCGCACTTTAACTGTAAAAGAACTGCATACGGCTCGCGAGCCATGGTTTGGCCACCCTTGGCATCATCGCACACTTACACTCTAACTCAGTGGTTCTCAACCTATTTACCATTGTGGGCCTCATATGCAGATCTCTATGTGTTATGTGGGCTACATCCACACAACATATATACTACCTGTGTGGCCCTGAGGATGTCACATGGGCCACAGCTCTGTGCTGATTGGGCAGCAGGTGGCCTACAGGCCATGGGTTGAGAACCACTGCTCTCTAATTAGTACATTTTAATGCCAAAAACTTCAAGAGAAATTCCATGAGAAACTCTGATCTGTAAATGTTTGTGTTATATGTTTAGTTACAATGATTTGATAATGGATGGAACTGGTTACCAGTAAAGAAGAAAGGTGAAATGCAGTTGTGCTATTCTTCTGGAGAAATAAACAATAAGGAACAGACTATGTGGGACAGAGAACATCTAAAATCTACTAGAGAAGTTTGATTGTCTAGATTTTAAAATGGTATATCTCAGTGACTACACTAAGCCATATTCAACTCTTCTGTAAATGGAAGTAATTCCATTTAAGTCAATCAAGTCACATCTCCTTAAAACAAGGCTGGATTTGACCCATTACATTTAATAAAAATATCTTTTGTATGTCAGAGAATTATAATTTCATAGGGGCTGGTACAAGAAAACCTCACTGCCTTATTGACAGTTCTCACAGCAGACAGAACGAAGAACCTTATAATCAGGCTAACACACACACTCACACACACACACATTCTTGAAGAAGGGGAAAAACTTGAGACACAAGGAGGAATTCTGTGTGACTCACACTTTTTTGTGGCCCTTTATTTTAGCTTAGAAATGTTTCTTTAATTTCTCCTCAGGACTTGTGAACTGAGCACCAGTATCTACAATGCTGTAGACTAGCACATATCATCCTAGTTATACTATTACATAATTCATGATATTTTCAGGAGGAATGGGGAGGTAAATAAAACAGTTTTCTGAATCTTTCAGGTCTCTCACTTGGTCATAACTTCTGCAGTCATTTCATTTATTGCAACAGTTGATGAAGAAAAGGACACAAAACAATCCAGGATAATATAGTCAATGCAGGTATTGAAAATGGCATACCACATTTGCCCTGATCCTGCATTCCAGGCATGCTCAGATCTCCCATTGACTTCACTGGAAATTATGGGTGTGCAAGGAATGCAAGATCAGGCCAAATGTGTATAAACTTTCAACTCTTTCTTACATCACGCTCACTTAAGATCAGTTACATTTCAACTAAAACCTCAGCAGCACTTGCAGCCAAATTCCAATACTCTTATTTATACTGAGTAACACTTCACAAGTGGTCCCATTGATTCAGTGTAAATAAGGATATCAGAATCTGGTCTTTAAGTATGAAAGTGATAGGCACCTTATAAATAATTTAACATATACACAGCATTAAGAGTTAATGAAAAATAATGCAAATAAATGCATATGAAATTAAATTGATCCTCTTAAATTAAACTACACTAAAACAAACTATAACTTCCAGCATTCTCTCTGCTCCATGGCATTTCATAATGTACTACATTTCATCCCAAATCAATGTGTTGATAGTCTCTTCCCTGCATTCTGGCAAAATACAGAACATTCTTATTTTAGGGATAGCAGGGTGATGGTCTCTCCTATGTAGTTCATACAATCCATATTAAAAAGTGATATAATAACTGCAGTAGAAAGAAACAATCAGATCTGAAAGAGGGACAACCTAAGAAGGTTATAATTCAAAACTAAAGATTCAGAATTCAAGCAATTCCTCCTTGTTTCTCTCTCTCTCTCTCTCTCTCTCTCTCTCTCTATGTACTGCTGGAGAACCCATCACTATAGCACCTAGGAACTGATTTATTTTGAAGTATGTCTGGTGTATTCTCACAGCTGTCAAAAAGCAAAAATCATAGATGAAAGGGTTGGAATAAATCTCTTATAGGACTGCCTCCTATAACACTCCTCTCTGTGTTTTATCTGATCTACTCTTAAACGTCTCTAGTGATGATGCCTCAGTGGCCTCCATCAGTAATTAGTCTATTGTTTAGCCAACCTTACTCTAAGAATTTTTCCTCATATCTAACCTAATTTTTCTTAGTTTCAAGCCCTTACTCTTTGTTAAATCTGCCCTTAACTACTTCAAATGATTCCCTCCCCACTTTTGTGTAATTACCTGAAGTGTTGGCATTTTCTCCTTTAAGTTACATGAATTCCCTAACCTCTTTTCATATATTATGCCCCCTCAGTTCTCCATCATTTTAGTCACCCACTTTAATTTATCCAGGATTTTTTTAAATCCAGAAAATTCATAATACTCTGAAAAGTTATCTTACAAAACTGGAAGAGAGGAGTTAGCTCTCTGGTCCTACACGTGGAGAGGGGTAAGGCACTCCGACCCTGGTGCGGTCACTTTGCATCACTGGAGTACGACCTTAAACCAGACCTAGTTTGGCTGTTGGGAATAGACAACAGGTGTACCTGGCTTTCTGTCCTCATTCCCTCCTCCTCTGTCATAAGAGGCATGTTGGAGATGGGAAAGGGTAAGAAGGAGCATGCCTGAGGCAGGAGGCTGAAGGGATGGAACGCTTAGGCTGCTCTAAGTCATGAAGGCTGTTTCAAACCCTGGCAGCCCAAAGTTTGGAGAAATGGAAAGTTCACCTTCCCTTGCTTCCTCAGAATATGCAGGTGAGGATCTGGCCTGAGTATACATCCCACTGTTACGTATCTACCTACATTGAGAAACATCCAATATGCTCATGCAGTTTGGTTAGACATCACAGAGAATGGAAAGACATACAGGTCATTTTGTCCATCCCTAGGTCCACTTCAGGATTGTTTCCTATAGGACCTTTTCTAGTGTTGGGTCCAATCCAGCTTTAAATATCCCTGCAAGTGGGACTGCCATCATGTCCACTGAAAGACGATTTCACATCTCCACCCTAGACCCTCTCACCAACAGGAAGTTTATCTTGAACTTCGCCAACCTAAATAGCCTAAATGGATGGGTCATTACACAAAGTAAAACTATTTCCCCATGTTTATTCCCCCCTCCCTCACCCCCCGCTGTTCCTCAGACGTTCTTGTCAACTGCTGGAAATGGCCCACCTTGATTATTGCCACAAAAGGTTTTTTCCCCCGCTCTCCTGCTGGTAATAGCTCACCTTACCTGATCACTCTCTTTACAGTGTGTATGGTAACACCCAATGTTTCATGTTCTCTGTGCATATAAATCTCCCCACTGTTTTTCCACAGTATGCATCCGATGAAGTGAGCTGTAGCTCACGAAAGCTTATGCTCAAATAAATTGGTTAGTCTCTAAGGTGCCACAAGTCCTCCTTTTCTTTTTGCGAATACAGACTAAGACGGTTGCAACTGTGAAACCTAAATAGCCTACAGAGTAACAGCCGTGTTAGTCTGTATTCGCAAAAAGAAAAGGAGTACTTGTGGCACCTTAGAGACTAACCAATTTATTTGAGCATGAGCTTTCGTGAGCTACAGCTCTCACTCGAGAGCTGTAGCTCACGAAAGCTCATGCTCAAATAAATTGGTTAGTCTCTAAGGTGCCACAAGTACTCCTTTTCTTTTTGCTAAATAGCCTAGTTATCCCTCAGGACTCTAAGTGAGCCACCAGCAGAGGGGGCAAGCAAGAGCACAGCTATCAAGTGGGTGAGAAAGAGGGTGTAGCAACAGAGTAAGCATGGTTGGAAGGGACAGAGGGAGCAGCAGCCATCAAGAGTAAGAGCAGGGAGGATAGCGTGAACTTTGAGGAGAGAAAGAAAAGTAGGCAGTAGCCACCAAAGGAGAGGGGAGAGGCAGGGAGCAAAGGGGTGGGACCTCTAGGAAGAAGGGGAAAGGGAGCAGCAGGCTCCAATGGAAGGAGAAAGAGAGCACTGCAGCCAGTGGAGGGGGCAGTGCTGTCAGAGGAGGGGACATGATGAATTACACCACTTTCTCCTCCATTCACCTAGTGCAGTATTTCAAGCTACTACACTCAACTTTGTGCCAACACTTTCCCATTCCTCCCCTAAGCAGTTATTCCAAATCCTTCTTCTATGCATGTTTAATGGGGCTAAGAGGATCTGCTATGTCACTGATAAAAAATGCATATGCTGATGATTCTGGTGTTTTGCCTGCCCACTTTGCCTGCCCACTCCAGCTTGTTAAATGCAGGCAGCAAGGTAAGGGATATTAAGAAGTGTCAGACTGCTGAGTGCATCTGATAGTTCCAAAACTAATCTGAAGATAAATTATATTAGGGTTTCAGCTCCTCAAAAGTAAATATCTCTTTAGAGCAATGACCATAAATGTCTTTAAGGAATTCAATACCCAGCTGCCTCATACTTCAACCCCAGTATCTCCAGGAGTTTATTGCTCAGTAACGGAATGCATGGTGTTTTGTACAAATCTACAGAGGCAATTATGAGCAGCTACTTAAATAACCCTGATTATGTTTAGAGAAGGCGGTTCCCTCAAAGTGGCTAGGATCCCAGAATAAACATATTGCCACAGATGACCAGCTGATATATGCTTATGGACCTAGGACTGTTTGTCCTCCAGCCAACCAGAATCTAAAAAAAGGCAGTTTGCTAAGTTTAAATACCCCAAAATAAAGCTGAGCATGCAGGAGACCCAAATAGCCATGAGTACTCCAGCACACTACTCAGCAGAAGCTATTAAAAGAAGCATTTAAAGGGGCTTTACTGCAAAACAGGGGACAGCTAAGTTTCCTGTGGTATCACAGATCAGCCACATAACAGTTAGTTGGTCCAAAGTGCACACCTGTGGAGACAGAGAGGGCTTAAATATAGGCATTTAAATGCCACATTGAAAAAGAAAGAAAACCCAATGTTTGGGCCCTATGAAGGGAGGAATGTCTCATAGGAGACACCCAGCAAGCCTTCTTTATCATTTTTGCACTGCTAAAATACAGGTAAGTATTCATTTACATTTGGTATAGAACTTTATCTCGATTTGTAAAGCCCTGCTTAGCTTATCAGGGTACACTGTTGACTGACACATGGGAAACCAGCTGCCTATTCCCCTTTCCCTCAGCTTCACAGGGTTGATTTTAGACGCCTCTGGTCCCCTGAAGTAATCCCCTAATAACTACACTCACTATTAGGAATATTTAAATAATTTGGGGAGAGGCTATAAGCACTTATTGGATCAAATTCTCCTCTTTGATCAGCAGAATCTAATGGCCTCACATATGTATAAGCTTTATATAGAGTAAAATGGATATGTTCCCGACATTCCTCTTGTCTACTTCTAAAGGCAAGAAATCAATGCATACCAGCTCCAAAGGTTTGCTGCTGGTGATGTTCTTCAGATATGCAGCTCTCGTGGGCAGAGTTTTCCTTTGAACACATGGAGCACATGTCTCACACTTCCTGCGAACGTCTTCAGCCATCCGGGGCCAATAGAACCTACTCTGGGCCAGTGGTGCACCAGCACTGAGGCTCCCCTACTAACAGCTGAAATCACTGAGCGCTGAAATCACTAAAGAGCTAAAGTTACTAAAAGCTGAAATCACTGAGAACTGTGTTAAGTGGGGTGGGGGGTGAAGACATATTGGTGAGCAGCTAGCAGGACAGCTGGCAGAGAGGAGCGGCTAGAAGGACGGCTGGCGGAGAGGAGCAGCTAGCAGGACAGTTGGCGGAGAGGAGCGGCTAGCAGGACGGCTGGCGGTGAGGAGCGGCTAGCTGGACGGCTAGCGGTAAGGAGTGGCTAGCTGGATGGCTGGTGGAGAGGAGCAGCTTGCAGAATGGCTGACGGAGAGGAGCGGCTCGCGGCGAAGACTGCAGCAGAACCCCACAGAGAGGCGTGGCAATCAGCCATCGACAGGAGCAGCGGAGCACGTAAGGTGCCCCATACCTCCCGCCCTTCCACCCAGGCTGGGAGGTAAACTCTGCAAATGAACTTTTGAACTCTGGAGGGCCCACACTGACCCGAGTCAGAAACTGTGGGAGGGGTGACTTTTGGGTTACTGGACTCAAGTACCACTCTGGGGCTGCACTGACCAGGGACAGAAACTGTGGGAGGGGTGACTTCTGGGTTGCTGGATGCAAGAACCAAAGAGAAAGGACACAGCCCAATCTGCTTGGGGGTGGGTTTTCTGGTTCATGGTTTGTGTTTATGAACCCTAGTTGTGGTGTTTTCACAATGTAATGCTAGTTGTTTATCTCATGTTATTAAAGACTTTTGCTATACCGAGACTCTGTGCTTGCAAGAGGGGAAGTATTGCCTCTTTGAGGCGCCCAGGGGTGTGTGTGTAATTTTCCCAGGTCACTGGGTAGGGGCTCAAGCCGGTTTTGCATTGTATTGTTGAAAGAGAACCCCTATGTACTGAACCCGGCCCTTGCTGCTGTCAACTCAGCCTGGCAGAAGGGTTACATAAGTCAAAGCATAACAAGTCAGGTTTGGTCAAATGAAATAAAAGCAAAATGCATTTGAAGCTGATCTTAACACTTTCAATGCCCTTACAAACTTAGATGCTTCTCACCACAGGCTGGCTGGTTGCTCTTCAGACAGGCTCTCCCCTTTGATCAGTGCTTCAGTCAGTTGGTGTGGTGTCTGTAAATGAAGGTGAAAGAGAGAGGAAGAGAATGGCAAATGTCTCTCCCTTTTATCATGTCCTTTCTTCCCTCTTGGCTTTGTGCCGCCTCCCCTCCCTTCAGAGTCAGGTGAGCAGTACCTCATCGCAGTTCCAAACTGACCAAAGGAAGGGGGGTGACTCCGTCTAGAGTCTAACAGATTATTTTGTTGCTGCCTAGGCCAGCGTCCTTTGTTCCTGTGAGGCTGGGTTGAGTTTGTCCCATACCGGCCCTGATGAGGTGTGAACTGCCTCTCTGTCCTTGGAGAGTTTTTGCCTGGGGTTGCTTTAAACCATGAGGATACATTTTCAGTCTCATAACTATATACATTAAATTATAACCTATAACATTACTGTAACGATTACTATAACATCATCATAACAACAATGCTCAGTGCACCATGAGCCTTCCGAAGACACCCAACATGACAAACTTTTCATTGGATACCACACAATCATTTTAGAAGGATGAACATAGGGGTGCTGGGTGTTCCCCCAAGGTACAGAGCATCACAGTGACCCTAAGCCAATTGTACTGTATTTATTATTATTCCACTTATTTTGAATATTAACACTGAGAAGTTACAGAACAACATCCAGATGGTCACTAGTGACTGAAACAGCATGTGTCATGAATAGGACCCTACCAAATTCACGGCCATGAAAAATGCGTCGCAGACCATGAAATCTGGTCTCACCTGTGAAATCTGTTTTTTTGTGTACTTTTACCCTATACTATACAGATTTCACAGGGGAGACCAGTGTTTCTCAAACTGGGGGTCCCACCCCAAAAGAGGGATGTGGGGGGTCACAAGGCTATTGTAGAGGGTTCGCAGTATTGACACCTTAACTTCTGTTCTGCCTTCAGAGCTGGGCAGCTGGAAAGCGGTGGATGCTGGATGGACGCCCAGCTCTGAAGGCAGTGCTGCAGCCAGCAGCAGCAGAAGTAAAGACAGGTTTCAGAGTAGCAGCCGTGTTAGTCTGTATTCGCAAAAAGAAAAGGAGGACTTGTGGCACCTTAGAGACTAACCAATTTATTTGAGCATAAGCTTTCGTGAGCTACGGCTACAGTTGCATCCGATGAAGTGAGCTGTAGCTCACGAAAGCTTATGCTCAAATAAATTGGTTAGTCTCTAAGGTGCCACAGATACTCCTTTTCTTTTTACAGAAGTAAAGGTGGAATATCATGGCACTCTTCTTTCTGCACTGCTGCTGGTAGCAGTGCTGCCTTCAGAGCTGAACTCCCAGCCAGCAGCCAAAGAGCTTCCTGCAGCTGGGGGAGGTTCCTGGAGGTGGGTCTGACCCAACCCCCAGAGAGGCCCTTGCAGAGTAAGAGGAAGTCCCATCCCTCACCAGTCCATCCAGGACCAGCAGCTGGAGCCCAGCATATGGTAAGAGCCCTCAGCCAGGGCACCTCCAGCGCTCCCCCTTCCCGGCTCTGGATCAAGTGCCCTGGCGCTCAGGAGTTAAAGTGGCCTTGAGCTGGCTGGGGTGGGGTGGGGTGGGGTGACCACGGAAAACCACCCCGCCACCCATGGCACCCTAGGCAGTCACCCACTCATAAGGCCACTATGCCCCCCGCAGGTAAGGACCGCTCCATACCATCCCACCCTTAGTTCTGTGCTGCTGTTGGCAGCGATGCTCCCTTCAGAGCTGGGTGCCTGGCCAGCAGCCGCTACTCTCCCACTGTCCAGCTCTGAAGGCAGCACCACCGCCAGCAGCAGCGCAGAAGTGATGGTGGCAATACTGCGACCCACCCCCCTTCAATAGCCTTGCAGCCCCGCCTCATGACCCACTCCATATGTTTATGGAAATATGCTTATGAGTGTAAATATAATGTAACTGGAATATGCTTTATGCAAAAGGTCTCTTATAAGGAATCATTACAAAGCTTTGAAATCTACTGAGTATGTTCATCCTATTTGTATGAATGTATCATACTTGTACCTGAAGCTAGAAATATGAAGTATTACTCTGAAGTCCTATTGTAACTATGCAAAGTGAGGGCCATTAATGGTGGCTTGGAATCTTGTTGGCTCCCATTAACTAGGACAATTGGTTGTGAATGGTTCTGTTTACTCGCAAACCTTCCTGGGTACGTGCAGGCCAGCCGTGAAAGAATGGAGAATGAGGTCTTGCAGTGACATGTGATCATGTCACCTGGTAGTGGAATCCATCTTAAACCTGGTGTTTTTCCATTTAGAAGGAGAGGTGGAGACCCAGAGAGACAAAAGATTCCCACCTTGTGCCAAAGCTATAAAAGGGGGTGGAACCGAACAAAGGGGGCTGCCAGTCATGAGAAATCCCCTAGTTACCACCTGAGCTGGAACTAAGAAGAACTGTACCAGGGGAAAGGATCAGGCCCAGACTAGGAAGGAGTCTAATCTGTGAAAGAAATTTATTGGAACATCTCTGAGGGTAAGATTAACCTGTATTCAGTTTCTTAAATGTATTAGGCTTAGACTTGCATGTTCTGTTTTATTTTGCTTCGTAACTTACTTTGTTTTGTCTGTTATTACTTGAAACCATTTAAATTCTACTTTTTATACTTAATAAAATCACTTTTGTTTATTAATTAACCCAGAGTGATTAATACCTGGGGGTGCAAACAGCTGTGCACATCTCTCTATCAGTGTTATAGAGGGTGGACAATTTATGAGTTTACCCTGTATAAGCTTTATACAGAGTAAAATGGATTTATTTGGGGTTTGGATCCCCATTGGGAACTGGGTGTCTGTGTGCTGGAGATAGGTGACTTGCTGAGCAGTTTTTGGTTCAAGTCTGCAGCTTTGGCGGCGTGGACCAGACCTGGGTCTGTGTTGCAGCAGGCTAGCGTGTCTGGCTCAACAGGGCAGGGTTCTGGAGTCCTAAACTGACAGGAAAAACAGGCTCAGAGACAGTTTCAGCACATCAGACAACAGTCCCAAGGGGGTCTCTGTGACCGAACCCGTCACAACCGTGAAATTTCAGATTTAAGTGTTTGAAACCGTGAAATACACTATTTTAAAAATCCCATGACTGTGAAATTGATTAAAATCCACCGTGAATTTGGTAGGGTCCTAGTCATGAAGTAGACTGTATAGCCATTCGGCAGAACAGCACCCTATTGCAATCTGTTAGTTATATCCATAACTAGAGATTGACTAAAACCAAAGACTTGTATTCAGTCTCCCCCAAAGTTTTGGTGAGTTAGATAAAATGGAACCCAAACTCAAATAGGGGGTGGGGGGAGAATCCCAGACTGAACTTATTCCTGGAAATCACCTGAATGTCTGCAAATCCAAACCACCTTCAGAGAGAAATGTAGACCATGCTTCTTCTGCCTAGCTCTCCTGTAATAACCACGTTCAACAAACAAACAAACAAAATCCCTCTACCTGGTGGACAAAAAGGGGGGGGGGATGAGTTCCCTTGTGTTTATTTTAAATTGCATAAGGCGATGAGATACTACATGGCTGAGCACAGTATAAACAGACAAATAGATAGATCCAACTAACTATCCAAGATTTTGACAAGATTTTGAAAAAACGAAACTAAAACTCTTCCAGTCTGCCCATTACAGAGATGGGACAAACCCAAAACAGTTTATCTGACCCCTTCAACTTCCACAAACAATGACAGATCAGATAAAATGGGACCTGGATCCAAACCATCTGAAAATTTTTGGTTTTGCAAAACAAAAAGCCCAGCTTCCTCAACCTACCTCTAATTATAAGCAGCATATCAAAGTAAAGTGACGTGGATGTATGTGCTCATTATATGTTGCTTTGTTATGATTTTAATATTATGAAAGCTACGGCAGATTGACAGCTCAGCCTGCTTAATTTATTTATATGCAGTGTTGTTGTTGTAAACGTGTTGGTCCCAGGATATTGGAGAGACAAGGTGGGTGAGGTAATATCTTTTACTGAACTAATTTCTGTTGGCAAGGGAGAAAAACTTTCGAGCTTACCCTCTGTGTAAACTCAAAAACTTCTCTCTCTCACCAACAGAAGTTGGTCCTATAAAAGATATTACCTCACCCACCTTGTCTCTCTGATTTATTTATAGTCACTAAGCTATGGCACTCATCATTGTCCTTTACTAATATGCATTAATTTAATCTCACAAGCCTTGTCACCCCTTCCCCGACCCAATGTGGTACCTTTAGCATCATTATCCCTACTTTACAGATGAAGACAAAAAGAGTTTAAATGACTTGCCCATAGCACACAAGAAGTCTGTGGTAGGGCCAGGATTAGAACCCAGACCTTCTGATTCATAGTCCCATGCTTTTTAACTACAAGACCAGCCTGCCTTTCCACTAGAGGCTGCCATATGAGAAAATGAGGTCCCAGTTTCTCAGTTCCTGTGCTAACCTGGGTTCTGAAGATTGTATAAAGGTAGTGTGAGGGCAGAGATTGTAGCACAACTGTAACTTTTCTGGCCACTTAAGAAGCAACATTGATAGGTTTTCAAGAAGTTATTTGAATTCCCCTAGTAAACCTTAGGCTAAGAGAATGCTGCAGTGCCACTTCCTCTGTATGCTGACATCATCACCATCCTCCCTTGTTACCCAGGCTTATAACCTAGGGGAGTCACATTTGAACCTTCACTCATCTCCCTCCTCTAGGCTGGGTCCAAATCTTGCCCCTTCTTCCTTCATAACATTTCTAAGTTGTGTTCTATCAGCACAACTAATGCTCTTGGCCAGACCCTCAGAGCTTCCTGTCAAGATTAAAGCAACCACAGCCTCTCTGACATACACCACCAGCCTTTCCACCAGCTTTCCCCTTTTCCACTACATCTTGTTTGCACCTTCAAGACTCTTCACAACTGTTTTTTCCTGCTTATTTGCTCTTAGTCTCATAATGTATCACGCCTCATCACTCCGCTCCAACATCATCATAATGAAGTGTTAATTCTGAAGACTAACAACAATTTAAATTTCAATATTATTAACTATTTTAATGCTGATCATTTTTGCAGAACTAGCCAGTTAATGATTTTAATACGGTGACAGTTGCTAGGATGCTGCACAGAAATGCATGCAAAACTAGGAGTCTGAGACAGGAGAGATCCTTCAGGGAAATCGAACAGCCAAGCTTGGGGAGGAAAGCTCAGTGGGAAGTTGATATTTTGTTACTGTTATCTGAGCTACAAATGAAGCCAACCTAAAGGAGGGGGACAATTGGACTACAGTACAACCTCAGAGTTACGAACACAGCAGGAATGGAGTTTGTTCATAATTGTGAAATGTTCGTAACTCTGAACAAAACATTATGGTTGTTCTTTCGAAAGTTTACAACTGAACATTGACTTAATACAGCTTTGAAACTTTACTATGTAAAAGAAAAATGCTGCTTTCCCTTTATTTTTAGTAGTTTACATTTAACACAGTACTGTACTGTATTGGCTGGGTTTTGGGGGGTTTTTTGGTCTCTGCTGCTACCTGATTGTACTTCCAGTTCCAAATGAGGTGTGTGGTTGACTGGTCAGTTCGTAACTCTGCTCTTCGTAACTCTGAGGTTCTACTATATATACAGTATGCATGCTCTCTTTGGAGCAGAGAGCTTTACTTTGCTTTACAATGTGTTTGTCCAGTACTGTTGGACTCAAGTTAGAAATTGCCACAGAAAGGTGCTAAGAGGTCTGTGATATACAATCTGCAGCCACCAACTTTCCCCTCCCAGATCTCCTAATTTCAAATCCGCTAATCTAATCCAGAAGTCAAACAATTTTGTGTGGGCAAACGTGGGAGTATTTAGATTGTAGAGGCACATGGATAAGTAATGTAGTTTTCATATACCTATCCAGTCTCTTGAGTCAGTGAACCTTACCACTTAGTTCATGGTATGGTGCAATTCCCTGTTAAATCACTAGGTGTCATATGACTGTGATTTGTAGGAAAAATAATTTGGGGAAGTTCTAGTTTAAGTAAAGCCAATATTGCTGCATTGCATTAAAGAGTTAAATATTAGTTTCTTCGGGTCCACTTCTTAGCTGAAAAAATGGCCCAAAAGACTTCTCAGCCCCATCCATGCCACTTCACACATACCCTCTTTCATTTCTCCATAGGGCTCCTCCTCATGTCTCTCTCCTTCCCCCCCCCACCCCGATCCACAACTACTCCACCTCTCCTTGACCCCCTACCACTCTTCCAATGTCTCTGCATACCTGGCATATACCAAACAAATTCTCTCCCAACTACTTTAGTGAATGCAGTCTCTTTGTAGTGCCTCCTATTTCTATGGTAACCCAGGATAGGAGGGGTGGCATATCACTACAGAAGCTGCTGCAAAGGTCTTATTGGTATGTATGAGCCATTTGGGGATAGAAAGCCTCATTCCAACCATCATAAAAATGGCCAAAACTTTTGCTGTTTTCAATGATACACTAGCACCCCAAATGTAAACACAAAATAATGCAAAGCAGAGCCAATTAAAACACAGTAAACAAACCAAAACAATCTGGTGATGACCCTACTATTCCATTGACAACTATATTTATTTTGTTAACCTACTTGCAAAATAAACCACAGCCTATTCACAAAATACCATTGCTACTTTCCTCAGTATCCTCTGAACAGAATGCATTTAGCAGTGGACCACAGTGAGCTGGGATTCAAACAAGGGAACTTGGAAAATATGTTTTAAATAGAGCTTGGCAATGTATTCAAATAATTAATTTGAGGAATTTAGGTCGTCCCCCCCCATTTGTAAATTATCTGGAAGAGACTGATTTTGATGTGTATGTTTATTTGACATTAATAGATGAACTCTTAATGGGCCTGTTTTTCAGAGGTGCTGAGTATCAGCAGCTCCATTTGTCTTATGAGTGCTTAGCGCCTCTGAAAATCAGACCCTAGAGAGAACTTTCAGCCTATAGCTCGATTGTGAACAGTTTATTTGATTATGTCTTTTGGCTATTTGCATTATATTACTTATTATTCGCAGTACATGATTGGTCACCTAAGTCATGTGATAGTGTTTCTGGTCCCTGACAGGATGCTTGAAGAAGGGAAATGAAAGGGGTTTCAAGAGGCTGTACAAGCTCTTCCGTCATGAATCTTTACAAAAATGTATATTCACTATAACTTTTGCTTTACATGTACATTCTTACAAACAAGTAAATTACTAGTATATTCATGAAACTTGAATGAAAAAAGACAGTGAATGCTGTCAAAACAACTTTATGGTTTTACTCAGAAGAATGCTTAGAAATATGATTCTGCATCATTTACTGAGCTCTAACTGAAAATTAGAGATGGTTCTAAGCCACAAAGTTCTGATCTGGATCCAAACTACTCCAAATTTTGCGTGGGGAAAGGAGGAGGAATTCTGGTTAGAGTTTTGGTTTATCTCTTTATAGAAATAAGGGCTGTGTTGTGCAGATCTAGATCTGAACTTCCCTAAAATTCAGCCTATACAAGTTTATTACAGTCCTGTACATGAAAAGTGGGGAACCTATCAACCCTCAGACATTTTTCTTTGGCAAAAGGAGTCTTTGGTTAACATCACAGCTTTAAATAAGTTATAGACAAAAGTATTTTGTACGAAAGTTTTCAAGGAATTTTAAAAGGTGTCTGTTGAGCAAATAAGGGGCCACAATAGAAATAACTCAAGGCAGAAAATATAGATTGAAGTAAGAAAACATAGTGTTGAGGTCAAATAGTGTCGAGGTCAAATAAGGGGAAAATAAAATTATGCAAAATAAAGGTATGAAAACAAAAGGGAGTTTAAAAGAGGTGAAGAGTAGGAAGCAATGCAATTCAGAGAGATGAAGAAAGGGGCAAAGACACAGGACTCTAAAAGAATGAAAAAGATGTGAGAAGAAGTAATAGAAGAGCTTAAAAGAGGGGGCAGAAGTACAGGTATACTATATGGGGAGACACAGAAATAAATTTTTAATTAAAGATTATGTCATGTGATGAAACCTCCAGGAATACATCCAGCCAAAATTGGCAACCTATTAACAAGCCTTCTCAGCTCTGGCTGCTTGTGGCCTGCTGATAAGCCAGGGGGTATGTTTACACACCAGCGGGATAGACAAACTTGTGCTAGCAGCCGCAGGACTCGAGCTAGCATGCTAAAAATAGCAGTGTGGACGCTGCAGCTTGGGCAACAGATGCCCTCAGTCTGAGCTCAGGTGACTACTCCAAGTCTGCACTGGGCCACAACATCCACACTGCTATTTCCAGCATGCTTGCCTGAGCCCCACAAGTCTGTCTACTCTGGCTGGGAGGCTCACTCCAGCTTCAGTGAGGCCGGTACCTCAGTGTGACCTCATGTCAGTGGACAAAGCATAAAGGGGAAAGAAAGACTCAGATCTAGAAAGCAAGGATTTATCAAATAACTTTTAAAGCAAACACTTCATTATGTGTCTGAATAGCAATTAGTGGACTTACATTAATGAATATGAAAGCTGAGGAAATTCTTTGCACCTAATTTAATCAGCACACATTATTTTCTCAATACTTGTTTCCTCCATGTACTACAGAATTACCAGAGCTTTGTGTAGAGCTGCACAGTATGAAATAATAATTATGGACTTCTAAAAGGTGCTAAAATCTGTAACATTAGAAAATATTTTCAACTCTCATTATAACTCCATGAAACTAACATCACACATATACAGAACACAAACACAAGATAGCCAATCAATAAATATATACTGACCAAACTCAGGGGCCAGGGCGCAACACAGTCACTTACTGCTTAACACGAGAATGTTGTTCAGCAAAGCATTTTGAAAAGGGCTTCCTTCTGATATAACCAGGTTGCTGGAGTTTGTATATAAATGTAAAAGAGAAGGCCAAGTGAATATATGCCCTCAGGAAGATTTAGGAAGCTGTGCTGAAAACCAAAAAACATTCTACACTCAACGTACACACTTCTGAAGTTGGATGCAGAAATTGGACTCAGGCCTTTTGCTGTTAAGTCACAGGGCCACTAACACAATGTAATATCTCTGGGGTAGTTTCTTGAGCAAGGTTTCAGAGATTGTGGAAGCAGATTTTCAATACCTCCTTTGTTGCTACTTTGAAGCAGTAAAACAGGTCTGAATTTACAGTAAACATTTTCAAAGCTGGATTCCTAAAGTTAGGAGCCTGAGTCATTGTTTAGCACCTAAATATAAGTATCCTGATTTGCAGAGTTGCCATTAAAGTCTATGTTAGCTGTGGGTATTTATCTAAAGACCACACTACTTCTATGTATAGTTTCCTAAATCTAGTAATTCTTTATGTATATCACAGGACTGAAGTATATATTTGGAGGTGATATATATGTTAGTTATGCTAATATATGGAAGCAAAGTAAATATAGATAGTAAAAAATAACATACTGAGGAGAAAGAAAAGGAGTACTTGTGGCACCTTAGAGACTAACCAATTTATTTGAGCATGAGCTTTTGTGAGCTACAGCTCACTTCATCGGATGCATACCGTGGAAACATGCATATACATGTAGCTATGCATAAACGAAATAAACCTTTAAAAAAGAAATAGCAAATAATAAAGACTATTATTTTTGTCATGAGAGGTTGAAAAGGTCAAAAAGACTTAAAAAAAACTGGAGAGATGCGTTGACTTGACAAAGGTGAGCTCTGGTATGGCAACTCCCATGCTGAAAATTGTTACTGTTATCACAGCATACATACTATTCTTTTATGTTTGCACTATATATTAAAATAAAGGTAGTCTGAGGTGCAAGATAAAGACTGACATGTTGGAGGGCTTTTCTTGACTAAGGCAGTGTGATCTAATGGTTAGCAAAAGGGATGTGGAGTCAGGACATTTGGGTTTTATTCTGACTCTACCATTGAATCACTGTATGATGTTGGCTGTTTCCCCTTACTCATCCATGTCCCAGGGCTTATCCACACAGGAGGTTAAATCTGCAGCTTTTTGCTGCACATCAGGTAACGTTCAGAATACAAGCTACAATATTAGTGTGCACATCGGACAGAGTGCCTTCTGTCAGTGTGCAGCACTGTGTACACACAGTGGCAATTTGCTGCAAATTGAGGGCATGGCATTCTCTGAGGGTAGCCTGTGCTCCTTTCCTTCATTGCTGGTGTGCATTCTGGGATTTTTCTGCTTTGTATTTTGGGATGCATAATAGAGGCCAGGCTAATTCAATTTTTTTTTTAAATCCCATTATTCATCTGTCTCTGCCCCATATTTCCTTTATGGACGGGCTAGCACCATTTTTGAATTGCTGTTGGTCAGCATGGATCTCTTTAAAACAGTTGCTTCATAATAGCTTCATCCCACTGGATCAGACAACTACATGCATACAGGTATGTGCTTCAGTTGACAATTCTGCTTTTCATATTGACTACTGTAGAGTCAGAGACATTGTTCTATGGTTCAGTGACTTGATATACTTGACATGTTGCACACTGTTGGGTTGATAAGTGTGCAACACATGTGAAGTAATTCCACATGCTATACTAAAAATCCATATATTTGCAGTGGATAAAGGTCACTGTTTATACCTAGTAACCAGTTTTAAACTATTCTGCTTAATCACTATTTTTCCTAAAGAAGCAAGAGTGATTGTAACATGTCTACAAATCATAGATATTTCCATATTCACATTCTTCTGAAAATGTAGCTACATCAGTAAGCTTAATTTTGAATTGGTGAAAATAAATCTTTAGATTGTTAGATTGCTTCATTCTCACAACATAAACTGCTTCAATGTATATCATGCAAAGGTGAGTTTTTGCTACAGTAAGAGCCTCAGGCTGGGGGAGGTCCTTTAGCAGTGGGCGGGCGGAGGATCCCAACAGGACCACTTCTGAAGAGAAAGGACTAGAAGTGGCATCTTTAAAAAACATGGTGAGTTAGAGTCCTAAATTACATGAAGGTACTTGAAATTCTTGTGGTTAGACACAAAGTGAGAAGCCAGAAGACTTGGGTTCTCTTTCTGGATCTGCCACAGAATTCTTGTGTGACCCCAGGTAAGTCACTCATGCTCCCTTTGCCTCAGTGTCCCCATTGAGAGGGGGCTGCGATGTTCCAGTGATTCATATTTCATGGATTTTTTCTCTTTATTCTGTAATCAATTTAGCTGACTATTTTTGTTCTTCTTCTCCTCCAGTAATCAGATTTTAATATAGTGAGCCAACCTTGAAGAAATTACTTCACTACAGGATGCTCTAGCTTGCACCCAGAAAAATACTGAAAATCGCATAATGTTTAATCATTAGAATTTAATTACAATCCTGCATAATTTTACATACATGAGAAGGACAGCTGCATTCTTTCAAATAGACACAAATCATACCAGTTCAGAAATGTTGGGAAGACAATGAATAGCCTCTGAGAATACCATCAGTTTCACTCTTTAGACTAAATATGAAGGACTTCTGTAAAGCAGTGACTGGCACACCATCCCTCCACTGCTTCAACTTTGCCCAGTTTCAAACAATACAAAGTTTGAATCATGAAGCAAGTCAACAACTATCTCTGGACCACTCACTTAGTCCCAAGTGACTTTATCTCTAACATGTATGGTAGGGATAAGAAAAACATAGTTATTGAGTTGCTTCTTTGTACATCATTTACTGGTCTTTTATTACTTGCTGATGGTTGTTTTGAAAGCTAGGAAACGCCACGCTGTCCACTATAAGAGGGCATCTCTGAATCATATCTATCAGTATACTGAAGCTGTCATGTTTTAGAATGACAATAATGATGCTATAGTGCTTTTCATCTGAGGAGCATGGAGCCCTTTTGTTGCACTAGCCCAAAAGAGACTGAGTGCAGTGCATTCTGGATACACCTCCTCCCTTTCCTGACATGCCCCTTCCCCAGCCATGCCTCTGGTATGCTCCTACACTGTGGGCTGTGACGGAGGTGGCATAGAGCCATTCTGCTGATCCTGTGCTCCTCAGGGAATTCCCAGGTGGCCATTTTCACTGGTTCTATGGCCCCTGTATGCCAGCAGAGTTGGCATAATGACATAGAGGCCGACACACACCCAAGAGTCAGAACCCAAGTCTACAGACTCTCTCCCAGCCCCTGTTCTAACCATAAGGCAATGCTGCCTTCTGTACTTGCATCTGATTGCAAACTTTCTGTTCTTCAAGGACTAAGAATCCTGTTATGAATTAAACAGCTGAAGTTTTTGTACACATTGTTAACCTCTTCTGATGTCTTTAAGAAAATACATTAATATAACAAGATCACCGAGTCAATCCTTTGGGATGGGGATCATAAAAACATACATGAGACTGACTTATGTCTCCTATCTGGAATACTTCAGAGTATTTGTCAGTAGCATGTGTAATCATGTACTACTTGTTAGGCAACCAAGACAAACTAATAAACGCTTGCCAGCTGCATGATTTCCATCCCACCCTCCTTGCCAAGGGAATAGCAGGTGACAGCTTGCCTAGCCCAGTGTCAGACATTAGCAAACAAACATACACACACTCGTATTTTGCTGATTTCTTAGATAAAGCATGCTTTCTTGTGCAGATAGAGAGTATTGATAATGGCCAAGATGGTCATCTTAGCTTTATGAATTAAGTCTTCAAGAATGTAGTGTTTTTTCTGATGACAATTCAGTACAACAGAGAAAAATATCAATACAATGGAACTAAACCAGGACTACCAGTACATGAAGCAGGATATTACATTTTCTTTAAGGAAGCTACTTTGCTCCCATATTAACTGATGATACCTCAGTGTTGTTCTTTGAAACTAGGCAGTATGAGCAGGTAGAGCAAATCTTTTATATAGATGGTAAACAATTTTTTCATATCCCAGTACAAGTGTAAGTAAAATAAGTAAGGAAGGGAAGTCTTGTGGCTAAGTCACAGGATTGGAAACCCAGAAAGCTAGGTTCTATTCCTGCGTCTATCACAGACTTTCCACGTGACCTGCAACAAGCCACTTATAACTTAATTTTCAGATGAGCAAAGCATACCCACTAGAGCTGGTTTTGAAATTATTCAGAGAAAAAAAGACAAATTTTTGGTGACATTTTTTACCAAAATTTTTCATATTTCTCAAGGAGAAACAACTCCCATTAAAATCAACTGTATCTCTGAAAATCAAGTCTCTCTTTGCCTTTCCCCACTTGTAAAATGGGGACAATGATATGTCCTCTCAGAGGGGCTGTAGAGGTTATATCATTCATATTTCTTAAGTGTTCTGAGATCCTCAAGTGGAAGGCACTATGGGAGTGCAATGTATGACAAAATATATGAAAATTAGGATCACAAAAAGGCAGGCTCATATTTCAGCATATAACAGAAAATATCCTTTACATTAACACATGGGATTCAATATCTGTGCTAAAAATACAACTACACACACAGAGCTTATGGAGTGTCCAGCCCCCACTTGGGCTGCATCTCCATGACGTCTAGCTGCTATGGGTAACAGATAAGTAATACTGTTGCTGCATTTTGTTTGGAAGCAAGGGTCTTGCACCAGTTCTTTGGCTCTGTTGCCTTCATATTACAGATGTCTCACCAACATAGTCATTATACAGCCCACATATACCTCTGTCCTTGCCACACCTTCCAGCACACTAATCTGCATTCCTCATGCCTCTCAATAATATGCTTTTTCTCATGTATTCATGTGTTAGAGCTCACACTCACTTTCTTGTTTATGCACATAGGACCAAATTGACTCTATGGAGTTCAATGGAGTTACAGCAGGGATATATATAGTTGATAGTTTTGACAGCCAAGTAATCCTGTCTCCACGGTAGCAGATGCACAGCAGTTTAGCACAACATAAATCATGTAGCCTAATCATTACACAGTACAAACATTTTATACCTTGCTCAAAAGAGTAGTAGGTCCATTGGCATCGGTAGCTACAAACCTTTGATATCCCTGCTTGTGTCAGAGAGAGCTCATCCATTTCCTTAAGTAAAGAATCTCCATGAGTCTCTTTTCTCTGTGGTCTCCTTTCAGATCCACCCCAGAACTTCTTAGGAACAACTTCAGCCTATCAGGACTCTCTCTGCTATTTTCTTCTTTCCTTAGTAAACTTTCCTTCCTCCCAAAAGGCTGGTGATTTTTCAAAACCCACCAGCCTTTCCCAACCAGCCACAACACCAAGAATCTCATTCTAACCAACAGAGTATTTACTAGCACTGAGCCAAACCAAAACCCCACATCAGAACATCTCAAAAGTTCAAGGATGTTTGGAATCTGAATCTGAATATGGACCAAATTCGGCAGCTGACCTCTATTTCTAAGAAGAAAAGGAGTACTTGTGGCACCTTAGAGACTAACAAATTTATTTGAGCATAAGCTTTTGTGAGCTACAGCTTACTTCATTGGATGCAGCTCACGAAAGCTTATGCTCAAATAAATTTGTTAGTCTCTAAGGTGCCACAAGTACTCCTTTTCTTTTTGCGAATACAGACTAACATGGCTGCTACCCTGAAATCTATTTCTAAGGCGGATCAAATAAAAACTCAGACCTGAACACCCCCTACCTTTGGTTGATTTGAGATCTGAATTTTTTTCAACCCCCTGCTTTGCATGGAGAAGACTGGAGGTGGGGTGGTCAGCAACATTCTGAGACTTGGCCCTGGTCTATACTACAAACTTATGTCAGTATAACTACATTGCTCAGGGGTGTGGGAAGTCCGCACGCCTGAGCGATGCAGCTATACTGGCCAAACTCCCAGTATTAACAGCACTATGTCAAATGGAGGGCTTCTCCTATCAACATAACTACCGCCTCGCTTCACTAAGCGCTACAGCAAAGCAGCTGCAGTGGTGCAGCCATGCTGCTGTAGTGCTATAAAGACAAAGGAAATTGTTCATCCATCACTACTTCAAAACACAAATCTCTCTGCTTATTACCATGTCCCACAATAAAAAGACTTTCTAAAATCTTGACTGTTACTCAAGCACTAGGTCTTGTCTGCACACATTTCTCCTTGCACCCTCTGCTGTTTCTGTTTTACTCTTAATTTTTGTATCTATTTTTACATGCTTGATTCTAAGATGTCTGTTGTTAAATTAAGCACTTTATTTATAAAGTTTAGCTGGCAACTGCCTCTCTTCTCAGCCCCAGTTTGTTTTTCATATTAATTAGACTAATTAATAGCAGGTTTAATAATTACTTACTTACTTAAGACTGCAAAAGCAAACAAGCCTCAAAACCTCTGTAAATTATTTCATCTGTGAAAAAATTTCTGGTCTCCAAGAAATGAAACACTGAGAAGAGAAGGGAGAAATTCCAGTGGTGGAGGAGAAAGTGCACCCATCAATGCTCTTGGTGGGAAAATATTCCACTGAATTTTCTTCTAGTCACCTTCCTATATGTGCACCTCACTAGTTAAGATCTAATCCTGCAGAGTTCTTTCAATGGGAGGTGTGGACATTCAATACCGTACAAGATGAGGGTCTATATTCTGAAGACAAAGTGAGAAATGTGCTTCTGTAAGGGAAAAAATCATAATGAACAACAAAACTTGCCAAAGCAGTTTGAAAAGTTGTCATGTATGGAAACTGAATGACCAGTGGGAATGTTTTGACAGCTCTGTGATGGAGTGCACATCCTACATTGGACCAGGGAAGGAAGGTATTTATGGTCTGACCTATAGACAGTGGCTGCAATCAGCTCTACTCTGCAACACCTACCAGAAATATTCCATCTAGAAGAAATGATCAAGAAGGGGACTGGAAATAAAAAGAAGAAAGCAGGAATCAATGGCTGGTTGTGCTGGTAGAGGGAGGATCTCATGGTGTCATGCCTAGAAAGAACTGGGTCCCAAGGGCCTAAGAATTAAAGCCTGACTGGAAGATAGGATAGGAGCAATGGGGTTTATATGACATAAGGGAAAGCCTGGAGATCTGCTCACTGGATTTTTCCCTTTGGTTTGGTATGTACAAACTGTTTGCAACTCTGATGAATGGGAGACACTCTCCAGACCTTCCTGAGGTAAAGGGAAGAACTAAGGAATGGACTAGAAAAGTGGAAGGAATTTTTGTCTCTTTGGAACTGAACCCAGCCTATGCCTGCTTTAGGGTGTGAAACTTTTGTTGATCTTTTACAGTATTATTTTGATTAAGAAGGGCTTTTTCACTATGAGATATGTTTTCTTTCTGCCTCCTGCTGTGGCTAGAGGGACCTCTGCATCATGACTGGCACCTGACTAAGACTTCCTACTCAACTATTTTCACTGTAAAGTTTATTTACACAGCACAAGTCAAGCTCTTTTATTGTGTCAAGTTCTGCAAATCTGTGCCTGTGTTGTATTGCAACACATGACCCGTGCATTCTGAAAGTGACCTATTTTCATATAAAAGGACTCTTGTTTCTGATATTTTTGCTACTATCAATACCCAGAATGCAATTCCTACCGTTGTGAACGTGTCCCCAGAAATATGCCAGATTCTAAAATGTTGCTTGCTTTTCCTTTGTCTTCCTGAAAACAAAGTCGAGGTTATTCACTCAGTTCCCCGTGAGTCATTCCACACCCTTGAATTGTGTCTTACAAATGTGAAATCATTTTTCTGAGTTACTACTCTGGAGAGCTCTTTTGCATGACCAGTTTATCAGTGAATGCTAGCAGGCTCATGATTTACAATGCTTCATTATCAAGGCATGTGAAATATTAAACATGGTGACTAGACCAACCAGACCCACCCATTATACTTCTATGGGCCCCCATCCTAAAGGCCTTGTGAAGCAAGCAATACCAGGCTCATGTACAATGGAAATATGCTTGTACTGAGTATGGGAGTGGGGCATGCAGTGGCCCTCTATACTGCTCTGTGGACCTTAGTACTGCCATGAGGAGGGAAGAACTGGTAGTTCTGTTGGAGATATGGCCAGTGATTTTGCACACAGTGAATCAGTGGGATCCAGAAGCCATGCAGGAGGAACGCAGTGGCCCCTTTTTGCTACTCTCCAGCTTTGTCTTCACTGCTAAAAAAGCATGGGTTAGCTAACCCACTATAAAAACATAGTGCAGACAAGGCACATTAATTTCAACACAAGATAGACCAGGCAAGGTCACCATTATTTCTTCTGCCCATGGTTGACATTGCCTAATTTACCTCATGGTAATACTAAAGTGTGTTGTCTCCACTATGATTTTACAGCAGGATAGATAATCTGCACTAGTTACCCTAGGGTAAGAACATGCCTTTTCTTAGCAATGAAGGCAAAGCCTTCATATCCTATAGTTGCCAAGCATGGGCCATTTCCCTCAGTTTGAATGCTCTGCAGCATTTTTTGTTGTAGAGGATTCCTTGCTCAGCCCTGGTGGGCTTCAGAGTACAGGAACTCCTCACTTAAAGTCATCCCGGTTAACGTTGTTTCATTATTACATTGCTGATCAATTAGGGAACATGCTCGTTTAAAGTTGTGCAATGCTCCCTTCTAGCGTTGTTTGGCAGCCGCCCGCTTTGTCCACTGCTTGCAGGAAGAGCAGCCCGTTGGAGCTAGCTGGTGGGTGGTTGGAACCATGATGGACCGGCAGCCCCACTATCAGCTCCCCGCTCCCCTAAGTTCCCTGTGCAGCAGCTGCTCAGCAGGTTATCAATTGCCAGCAGTTCAGCTTTCCCTCCCCGCACTGCCATGTGCTGCTCCTGCCCTCTGCCTTGGAGCTGCTCCCTGAGACTCCTGCTTGCTGTGTGGGGGGGAGGGGAAGAAGAGGGGTGCTAATGTCAGGGTGTCCCCATCTCCCCTGCTCCTGCACCCCACTTACCCCATCTTCCATAGAGCAGGGGGGACACACGGACGGAGGGAGCTGCTGCCTTAGGCAACAGCTGCGGCCTGGTCTCAGCTTGCTGATCTAATTAACAAGGCAGTGTACTTCTGACCCCACTCTTCATACTTAAAGGGGAAATGAGCATCTCTGTCTCTCAAACAGGGTGTGTGTGTGTCTGTGTGTGTGTGTGTGTGTGCCCTCCCTCCTTTCCTGCTGCCTTGTAGGGTGTGAGAGTTAACCCTTGAGGGCTCAGCCAATTGCTAGTTCATCATTTAGGAGTAAGGCATTCCCTGGGAAATATCCCACGCTCTGACTCCTCCACTTCAACCAAGCCTCACAATCATCATCACTGTGTACCAGTATTAAATTATTTGTTTAAAACTTATACTGTGTGTGTGTGTGTGTGTGTATATATATATATATATATATATTTGTCTGGTGAAAAAAATTTCCCTGGAACCTAACCCCCTCATTTTCATTAAGTCTTATGGGGAAATTGGATTCACTTAACATGGTTTCGCTTAAAGTCGAATTTTTCAGGAACATAACTACAACGTTAAGTGAGGAGTTCCTGTACCTCCCTCAGAGCCACATCCTTCTAGGGTTTGATCTTCCAAGGTGCTGAAAACTCCTGCAAGGTGCTGAAGGCCCTAAGCACCTCTGCTGAATTCAGTGGGTGCCAACGCCTCACTGGATCAGGCTATTATATAGCTGGGGCTCCATTATGCATAACATGGCCCATAGTTTTAAAGTATGTATACTAATTCAATTGTTAGCTTTGAATTAGTTCTAATATTAATACCAAGGAGTTTAATGTTGACATTGTTAGATGTTATAATTATCCTGTATGCTTTGTGGTATATGTCTCATAATAAGTGTTGTGCTTTCTTATTAAAGAACAGCTCTGTTGAATAGCCATACCTTAAATAGGTGCATGAATATTCACTTTAAAAAAAGAATTTAAAAAAATATCTGAGAATGTTTCATTAACTGTAGTCAGTGAATGGGACTGATGTGCCTCAGTGGGAGACAGGTATCATTTTAATGATACTACACAGCAGGAGCCAGATCTGATGTAAGGTGGGATTGAATGAAACAGCTCTACCATTTGAAAACTTGAGGAATCGGAGTTTAAAATCTGTTCTACGAAAGACTTTGCTATTTTAAAACAACAACAAAAACACCCCAAACTTTGGTTATTTTAAGAGTAAATTTAATTTTGGTTAATTTATCTATTTTTAAAAAAATGTAATAGAATATAAACCTGTGAATCTTTGACTTCTAACGATCAAGCTGATTTTTCCTTCTCTTCATCTACAGTTAAGATGACACCTTTCTGTCTGATTGATAATCATTCCTTTATATTATGTTTAACTTAGGGATGTATTATATACTGTTTTAGAGATTTACTCTTCTTTGTAATTAGATGTAGTGAATGGACTAGTTCTTATACTGCATTTATGACATATCTCTTAAAGGAGGTTGTAATTCAGACATGTCACATGTGCTTAGATGCACAGAACTAAAAATGTCTACTTTCATGCGGACATCTAAATATGTATATTTTTCATATTTCTAACCTGTGGGAATCTACATGAGACATCAGCAGGAACTGACCTGTCATCTCTCTACACTTATTAGATCCACTGGATTCAGAGAGCTAAATAGAGTATATTAATTAAAGTGTTAATTTTTGTTATATTTCCTAGTTAATTCTGTTTTATACATTTCAAATTACTTCAGTGTGAACAGGACCAGACCCCTTATTTTCCCCTCTAGGTCTCCCTTTTTAAGAGAGAGGAGCTTACACATAGTTCCAGGGGTACTAATTTATAGTATTAAATCTGGAAACGTCTTGGTTTGCTCTCCCTCCATGGGATAGCAGCACAGGGCAGTACGAGCCAGCTAACAGCTGTGCAAGCACTCCTGGAGGAGTAGTCAGGTATTGGAATCACCAAACTGGCAAAGTTACAGAGGGTAAAGCCACATGTTCTGAAGAAATAAAGAGCCTTTATGCTTGCCCTACCCAGAAGGAGCTTTGCTATAAGAAACCAACAAAACCTGGACCTGATTCCACAACCCTGATTCCCATAGGTATCATCACAGAAGACAATAAATTACTGATGTGAAGATGGGACATGAGATCATGCCCCGTGCTCTTCGTTCTTAAGGCAGAACTGCTATTTTTGCATTTAACTATCATTTTATTTATTCCTTGTAATATATGTGTGAATATACTGTTCATAGCATTTTGGTACATACTTTAGAAACGTATATTACTAATTATCAGACCTAGCTAAAACACTTAGAAAACGCAGAGTTTATTTATTTCCAACGTTTAGAATTTTCTCAAACTGTGTTATCTTGAGTGATTTTTCCACAGTAGCTTGCAAGCTACCTTTACTAGTCTCAATACTGGACATGAACCAATAGGCACTTAAAAATGTCAAATAGAAAAACTAAAAATATTTTTTCTCACACTATAGCTGCTGCCTGTTACAGATTTGGACTGTGAATCCCATTAAAACTTCTGAGATCAAATTAAAGCTAATTATATCATGTAAATACATGAAAGCACCTTTCATGACATTGGGGTGTGCAACAGGGCAGACACAATAATGCTTTCATACAATAGTCTCAGTATATTTTGCAATTGCCTTAAAGATACCTGGAAAATAATATGGCTTAGATTTAGGAGGAGATGATATACCGTATTCCTGATGGAGAAAACTTTTACCAAGACACCTACTGCACTGTCCTCCTTGGTGTTTTTTCTTATACATGGAAATTTCATGTTTCCAAATAGTGCCTGGTCTCTACATTACTGAAGTCAATGGGAGACATATGAAGCTCATAGATTGGTCCTTATGGAAAAATGGTAGCTTTATTACAATAATAGAAAAAACTCCTCCCTTCCTCCCAGTGCAGCTGCATCCTACCTAGTCTATAAAATAATTCTTTTAATTAAAGCTGGAGTAACACTAATAAATTATTACAATTTAAACATGATTGTGCATGCACTGTACTTGCAGTTATTCATTTGCCAGCAAAGGTTTGCATTCAAACCCACCAGAGGAAGGAAGATATTATTTAAAGAAAATTTAAATTAAGATATTGTTTCAACTGGAAAAAATATTCAATGGGATCATTATCACCAAGCTTGGACAAGACCCATTAGGGCAGATTCTCCATCCCAACCAAGCTTTGGTCCAGTGTAGTGGAGAGTAGAGGCTGCTAGGAATCCAATTGCAGCTCCTTGGTCCTAAGCCATCCAGCCTTGGCACAAGTTAGAGCTGCAAGGGAGAAGCTCTGACTTATGACACTGGTGTTACCCCAATGGAGGAAAGGGTGTAGAGGAATTCTGTTACTATCAAACCCCATCCCTTCCTAAATCCTGTCCCTGGAGTACCCCTAATATACCCTCCATCCCTATACTCCTACGCTGGGCGTGAGGGTGAGGCTGGTGGAGGAGACAGCAGAGCCGCCTCTGCCAAATTTCTGCTGGCAGAGAATTCCCTTCTCAGGAAGAATTCATCACCAGGTATATCAAAACACTTCAAGTCTATATTTGTGAGTAAGAACAAGGCTATGACACTGCAGATTAGTACCAAGATTTCAGTGCTGTTGTGTGCTGCTGTAACTAGTGTGGATAGATTATCCCCTTCATGTACTGGACATACAGATCCTCTGCAGGTGGATATTCCTCAGCCCATACAGAAAGAGGGAATGGTGCTCTTAAGACACTATCCGTATTTCCCTTGGGATGCCACAAATGCCTCTTTGGGACTGGGAGGATACAGAATCAGGGTTTGTGGGGTGGGGCTGTGGTGGGAGAAGACAGAGCATGCAATTACAACACATGGCACTATTCCCTGCAGACCTGCCAGATTACTATGTGGAAATAATATCAGGGATTAATGCTATTTAGAGCAGTGTAAACTCAATTCTGTGGCTGATACAGAACAGTCAACTCAGCAATACCTGTATAGCTCCTACAGGAATAGTGGTGCAACAGGAGAAAGGGCATCCATTAGAGCCATATAGGGAACAGTCATCCATGCAGGGTAGCTATTGTCTCAGGGACCTAAGAGAATGTTCTCTGTAAATCCCCTGGGGATCCATGAGTTTGGAAGGCATCACTCTTTCCATGGCCCACAATGCCTTTCCATCCAGGGGATCCTTTGAAGAAAACTCTATGAGGCTCCTAATTTTCTGGCCTCCTCCAGTTGGTTTGTCTATGAAAGGGGGTGATCTGGTCTACTGTTGGGAGACTTCTTTAGCGTCAGGATTACTCTAATCCAAGATCTTCTCTCTTCTTTTATTTTTAATGCTGCAGTAGCATTTTGCAGCAGCACTTGCTGTCAATTCCTGTACAGGAAAATTTTGGTGGCTGCATCTAAATCTAAAGATTTAATTTTCTACAAAATAAAAATTCACTCAGTTTCCCACTTGTAATTATTATCCCTAGTTTACTCACTTTGCTAAACTACACTGAGCTCTCCAAATGAAAAGCATAATATACTGTAAATGCTAAATATAAGGTATTATTCCAAAATCATCTGAATAACAGATTATCTGCCAATTTACCCATATGTACGAGGTCAATGAGTTCACATTCCTTCAGTTCAGAAGACAGAACGAGTGTGATGTCATCCTAATGCTAGCTTCTCCACATTACAGAGCCACTACATAATGTGGCAAAATTATTAGTCTCTTCTTAAGTGAGGACTGAATGGCAGAGTTTAGTGGACCAAATTTCAACGTTGTCTGTCTGCATGGGAACACAGGATTGCTATTATGGATCAGAACAGTAGTCCATCTAACCCATATCCTGTGGGCCAGTACTAGCTACATCAAAAGAAGGTGCAAGAAATCCTGCAGAAGGCAGTTACACAATAATCTGCAAACAAGAAATGCTTCTTCCTGACCCCTGTTAGCTTTTGTCCTGAAGCATTTGACCCCCTTCCAAAACTCTGGGTTATTTTTATAAATCCTTACTTTTGTAACTAAATGTTCTTGTTATCTATGTAAATGTCCAGTCCACATAAATATCCAACTTCTTCAAATCTTGGCCATCTATATGGATAATAAGAATACACACTATGGCTGTTTCAAATCAGTGCAATAAATTCACCAGCAACATTGAAAATAAAATAAAGATTTGAATGAAGATTATAAAGTGCAAAATCTGTCCTGGTCCAGGGAATATGTACATCAGGCACTTTACAAAATGGAATATGTCTAAGAAACTAGAACCATTCTGAAGGAACAATTACACTTTCATAAGCAAAACTAGGCAATTTTTGGAAGTGTTTATTTCTACCCAGTACACTGTAACAACTGTAAAAGAATAATCCTGGTCTGTTAAACAAATACTGTATGTATTTTAAGCTTGTGTTTACACAAAGAATAGGAATTGCTCCTAAAAAGTTGTCATGGACAAATTATATCCTGTCCTCCCAGATGCAGACCTTGTAAGGGTCATCCAGTAAGCTAGCTTGCTGCAACACACTCCACTTTGGGCTAAACATTGAGGTCCATGCAGAAACTTTGGCTAAGGCATGACCCACTTTCTGAGTGGGGGCAGACCAGTGAGAGCATACTGGGACAGAATCTGTTCCCCAACTGTAGTTCTTATGCTCCACTCTGGAAGCATATAAGGCCGTCAGTATGCTGCAGTGGGCTGGGGGAGAATTCCTTTGATGCAAACACAGTGTAGAGCCACCATAATGAACCCCATGCTTCCCTCTTCACAAGTCCCAGTGGAGGGGTTTTCTGGACAGAGGACTTGCGACAGGTAAGGGCACAGCTGTAGTACTGAGCAGTACAGAGATTTTGGGTTCATTGCAGCCCTTAGGCAGCCTAGGATAGGCTGTTCAAGTCAGAGCAGACAGGAGCTGCTCTAACTTATGCCTGGGGTAATTTTTGACTTTAGAGCAGCTGAGAATCCAAAGGGTGATGTAAAGTCACCTTTGTCCCCACCGCCTGAGCTGTGCCTTTTGTGCTTCGCTTCCCAGAGGTCGTTCACAGAACCTGACTCATTACACCTTTTGATTCATACCCTCTACTGGCTGTTTTTCCATTTTCAAGTGAAATTCAAAGCACTGGTCAATGTTTCCAAAGCTTTGAATAGCCTTGACCTCAGTTTATGTAAAAGACTGGAAATGTATATAATGTACCTCTCTCTCTCTGAGCTACTAAATCAACTGCATTATGTATAAATGATTACACTGTCCTTCCCATGGGTGACACATGTGAGAACTGGAGAAATGGATTTTTTGGGGTAGTGGGACATTGCCTCTGGAATAATTTCCCACAGAATATGCATCTAAACCAAATCAGACCACATTTAAATCATGTTCTGTGGCAAGAGATTTCTCTTTGTCTTGACTCCCACTGACTGTAAACCGGAACCCCTGTTACTAGGAATCCCAATTACTAGGTTTTTTCCATCTTCTAAAGCTTCAGAGTTGAAGTATACTTCCTATGGGCCCAGTTCCACAAACCTCACTCATATGAATAATCCTTATTCATGAACATGGTCCAACTGACTTCATGAGAGTAAGCCTTTACAAGATCATGCTCTATAGCTGTGAATAGTAATAGATACCACAGTGCAACTAGATAACACAGTGATGGGACACTACATCAATCTAAAGATTGATTGTTCTGATATATCTTACATATTTATATAACTAGAGTCAAGGTGGTGAAAAATAATAACATGATAATACTAATTAACTAATAAATTAATAGGCTAATTCCTTAAATCTTTACTCAGATATAATGCTATTCCCTTGAATTAGAGTTCTGTCTGAATAAAAATTGAGTAAGGAATCTGGGATTTGGCAAAATAAAAATAACGGTGATGATATCCTGACGATAATAACTAATTAAAAAGTTTTCCAAACACAAGGAATGGAAATGACCCCCTTTCGAGTTTGTGTGGATGTTAGATATTCCATAGACTACACTGCTTTCTTGAGTTAGCAGCTACTACAGTCTATTAGATAAGAAGAAAAGGCTGCAGAACTCTTGAAATATCAGCTTCTGCAGTACCCTGAGATTGCATGACACGTAAGCCAATAGTAGTTTATCTTGAGTGTGAATATATTACCAGTAATTTGCACTTATTTTTATTTCGCATCTACAGATCTCAACATGCATTACAAGGTTGGGTAAGCATTACCCCTATTTCACAGATGGGGTAAGTGAGTACAAAGAGGTTAAACAACTTGCCCAATATAAGACATCAAATTATTGTCAGTGCAAAGATTAGAAACTCATCTCCTGATTCCTAGCCCCATGCTTCACCCACTAGACCACTTTGCCAAAGAAATATTCTCATGAATTTTTCAGAGATCATTTGTATAATAATAAAGTTATAATGCTTCATGTTATAGTTATAATTCCACCATCACCAGAGATTCAGTGGCCATTCAGTTGCACAACTTCTGTTTAGAAAAAGTGATGTCTTATGTCTGTCTTTTATTCTGAATGTATGTGAAACAAATAATAAATAAATGAGCCTGGTACTGGCTGCTGTCAAGCTGTACCACCATTTGAACTCCAAGTGGTTGGGGGGAATTTTTTAAAGAGATCATATTTCATTGTTGTGCCCTTAGCTAGAAATGCCAATTGGGTTGTTTCTCTTTCCAAGACTCATTTTCACATTATGAGTCAGTGACTGCCAGAAAACCTCGTTGTCCGAAGAACAAGCACCAGCAGAAAATGTGCTCCAACCACATTCCCGTAAGGTCTTCAAATGTCAGGTACTTCAGACAGGTGAGTGTGTGTCACATTTATATCCTTGCTGCAACAGCTTCTGCTGCTTTATTTTAGGACTGGTCCACCCAGATTTTGCATTGATCTAACTATATCACTTTAGAAACCAATGTAGTTAAATCAGTGTACTCCCTTATTGTGTATGCAGATACACTGGAAGAACTGTGCTTATACTGGTATAGATTATTTCAATAAATTTACAGAAATAAGCTACACTGATATAAGCACCCACTTTATACTGGTATATCCACCCTAGGGGGTTGTACTACTCTGTATAACTGGGATATAGTTATACTGGTACAAAAACTGTGTGTAGACCAGTCCATAGATTTGTCTGAATAACAAATTTTCTCTTTCACTTCTTGCTAATGGTCTTTCTAAGAGTTCTAAATGCCTAGTAACTTTTCTTCTTTGTCAGGAGTCGGGTGTGAATACAGGAAATGCAATACTGGATCAGACCAACATTCCATCTAGTCCAGTATCTAGTCTCTGACATTAGTCAGCTCTGGATGTTCGTATGAAAGGCATTAGAAAACCCTTTAAGTCATCTAACTGTGTAAGAGAAATTCCTTCTGACCCCAGCTGATGATCAGTTGATGCGCGGAAGTAAGTGGATTGATGGCTTTATAATTTTATCCTTCCTGATGTAAATTCTGATGTCTTTATTCAGAGAAAATTCCCAGTGGCTTCAGTGGAAGTTTTGTCTAAGTAAGGCGTTCAGGATGTGGGCCACTGAGTTTAACCAATTTTTAATTTTTTCTAATTTTAATAATCTCAGTCTCTGCTTTGAAAGGCAATGTGGTGGAGTGGCTAATGTGCTATACTGATTAAGCATTTATTCACAAGTAGTCCCCTTGAAGTCAATGGGGATGGCATGAATGAGAACCCAGGATTGGGTACTAAATCCTCCTTATCCTTACATATCTTTTGATTGTAAGATGATGAAGTTAACATCCTGAAGAAGGGAGAATTCAGCAACTGCAGATAAATGACAATGATGTGCAGCCTCTTCTTAACATCCCAGAAAGTTGCATGGGAGTGAAACACACACCTGACAGTAGAGTCCTTAGGGACTGCAGTTCTCTGAGTATATGTAAGTATGCATTTCATTAAAGCTGTTCTTTTGTTTCCTTACAGGTGCATGCACGGTGGGAGCAAGGAGTGGCTGGGATTATTTAGCCCTTTTCCTGATTCATACCACAAGGGCACAAAAAATTAAAAACATCTGTTTGATTCCAGTGGTACAAAACATGAGTATCATCTGAGATGTACAAACAAGAAGGCTGACATCATTTTCAGCAAATAAGAGGATAATTAGAAACCTACCAATGCTACAGTCACATTTCCTGTCACATGGAGAGGATGACACACCAATAACGGATTTGGAAAAACTTTGCTGACAGTGAAAGTGGAAAGAATGTAGAATGAACCTTCCTTGATAAAAACATACTATATTCAGCAAAATGGTCCAGAACACTACTGCTTACAATAGCATTATTGCAGGTACAAATCCTGTGTCTTTTTTCAATGGAAGCTTTGCCTAAATAAGGACTGTGAGACCTGGCCTACACTCCCTTACAGTGTTTTCAGACTTTATTAAGCTTTTATTAGGGCTGTGAATTCAGATTCAGAAGCATGAATAAAGCCAAAAATAGCAGTATAGTATTTGGGTAAAGCTGAGTATCTTTGTATATGTTTTGGTTTTTGGCAGGCCTTTTAAAAAGTATCAGGCAGCCACTGATGGGGACAAAACATAAGTTTTGGTAGTGCTCATGGCATTTCCATAATATTTTCTTTGATGTTGAAAAGATCAGTGACTAGATTTTCAACTGATGTAAATCAGTATAGCTTCATTGGCTTCAATGGAGCTATGCTGATCTGCACTTGATGAGGATATGGCTTCAAATCTCATGAAATTTACTGGGATGCAGTAAAAAAGCAAGTGGAAAAATGTAAATACAAAAGAAAAACTAACAGTAGGTATGCAAATCAAATAGCCCTCATACAAACCATTGAGGATTACTAGTCATTTGTATTTCCTAAAGTCTTTTTTTGTAACATCAAATTATACTTTGTTACATGGAAGTATATCAGTATAAACTCTCTGAAGACAGTATAGCTGCTCCAGATTATGCCAGTGTAACTGAGAACAGAATTTGAACTGTATTATATTTAATGAACTTGTTACCAAACTCGTTTCTGGAAAAAACTATAGCAGGTTTTTTTTTAAAGGGCTGTACAATCTACTGGTAGTAATCATTTAAAACAAAACGGAGAACAATCACAAAGCAGATGGAGGAAAAAATATTATTTGGTTCCTTTTTTCTGGTTTAATATCAGTGAAAATTAGTATCTGAAAAACTGGGTAACCTGTCTTTAAACTCAGTGACCTCAAGGGTGTTACTGAAGCTCTTTCCCTCAAGGATAAAAGGGAGCGGGACAAAGACAAGTTCTTTCAAGATTACTCATTTGTCAGAGCTGTGATACCTGAGCTTGTAAAACAGGCTCTCTCTCACCTGTGGAAAAATGACAAAACATTTTTTCAAGCTATTATCTCTGTCCCCTCTATACCTGCCCATATGTGGAGTCAAATCCTGCTCTCCTTAATCATGGGAGTATTCCTAATGATGCTCATAGGACTAACTGCAGGAGTAAAGCAAGCACAATTTGGCCTGCAATCAGGATCCCACCATCAAATGCTTTGCCACAGAGGTTTTTTAGTTTATAAATCAATGGACTAGTGCCAGTAACTATTGCAGAATGGAACTAATCCAAACTGGGGCTACAGTCAATATTAATTATAGGCTGTGCTGGTGTGATTTTCATTTCAATATTTCCTTTAACAAAGACAAATCTGAAAGGTATTAGGTCTGACATTTTAAAGACGCAAAAACAATTATAGGGTTTTCATCTATTTGTAACTCCATGTAAGTGATGGAAGGAACTAATTCACATAGAGCTGTGCATTCTATGAGGTAAAGGATCATATATTCCTGTCCCTTTGAATTTCTCAGAAGACATTATAAGCCAAATTCCTGCAGGTTCCTATGTTGCCTAGCTAATTTTCATTGCACTCAGCTTGGCTTTGTGAATATTAGTAAAAGTAAAACCCCAGATCCAAATAATATTTTCAGTAACACCAATACAACCCCACTGACTTCTTTGGAGTTGCAGCAGTGTAAGTGAGAGCAGAGTTTGGCCCACAGTCTTTGAAGTGCTCTGCACAAGAGGCTAGAGTCCAGATCTTCAGCTGGTATAAAATGGTGTAGCTCCACTGAAGTCAATGGTGAAACACTGATCATAGGGTTGCCAACTTTCTGACTGCAGGAAACCAAACAACCTTGCCCTGCCCCCTGCCCTTCCCGAGGCCCCATCTCCCCCTCCCTCCAACCCTCCTCCCTCCATCGCTCACTCTCCCCCACCCTTGGCTCACTCACTTATTTTCACAGGGCTGGCCCAGGGGGTTGGGGTGTGGGAGGGGGTGAGGACTTCGGCTGGGGGTGCAGGCTCTAGGGTGGGGCCAGAGCTGAGAGGTTTGGGGTGCAGGAGGGGGCTCTGGGCTGGGGCCAAGGGGTTCAGAATGTGGGAGGGGGCTCTGGGCTGGGGCAGGAAGTTGTGGTGTGGGAAGGGGTGAGGGCTCTGCTGCTAGTACACACAAAGCAAAGAGCAAGCAAAGGTGAAGTGGAAAGGTATGATACAAGGAGAGGTCCAGGAGGAAATCAGAACAAGGAGTGAAGCAACTCCCTTTTCTTTGTAGGAAGTCATTACCCCTCCCCCACCTTCTGCAGTGTTCCTTCCTCTGCTGTGATCTCTCTGAGACAAACTCTCAAGAACCTTTTAGTAACTCTGTGCCAAAAGTCTCCTTTTACACATATCCTGTACAACATGGAAGTGCCTGCAAATTTTATATATGCCTTTTGACAGATGCACTAAATTTGGCCAGCATGCATTATATAACCCACACATACTGTACATGCTATATGTACTTATATAATATACATTACAAAATGCATGGTCTAGTGGTTAGAGTACCAGAATTCTGGTACTCTAATAGGGGACCAGGAATTCTGATGTTCTAACTTTGGGTATGTTTACACTTAAAACACTGCAGTGGTGTAACACTGCACTGCTGTAATGCTTCAGTGTACAGACTACCTAAGCCAAACGGAGGGGTTCTCCTGTTGGCATAGGTAATCCACCTCCCCAAGAGGTGGTAGCAAGGTTGATAGGAGAATTTTTCCATCGACCTAGCGCTAGGGTTGCCAGCTTTGGTTGGACGAATTCCTGGAGATTTCATCACATGACATAATCTTTAATTAAAGATTAATCTTTAATTCCTAGAGACTCCAAGTTGTCCTGGCAACCCTACCTAACGCTGGCCTACACCGGGGGTTAGGTGGGTATAGGTACATCTCTCAGGGGTGTGCATTTTCACACCCACGGGAGACAAAGCTATACCAAAATAAATTCCTAGTGTGGACCAGGCCTTTGTTTTAGCCAGTGATTTGCTGTGTGACTTTGAGCAAATAATTTGAAATTTGTGTCTCTGTTATCACATTTGTAAAATTTAGATATTCACTTACCAGCGTTGCAGCCCAGCAGATATTCTAGTAGGCTTCATTAAAATCCTTCAGCTAGATCCAGAGGCTAGCTATTCCACAGCTTGATGGTTCCAAATCATCTGAAAAGTTTTATTAAACAAATCAGGTATCCCGGAGTGTCACATAACTTAGTCACCACTGGCAGACTGACTTCCTGTAGATGTCACCGGAGAAACGTCTCAAATGTCATTCACATTTTCACTCATGAAGGCCCTTATGATTGTAACAACTTCCCACTTAGGACCAGATTTTGGCACTTAATTAATGTCTCATCTTAGGAACAGTGCAGAGCTGTACCAGCAGGATCTCTGAAAAGTAGGATGATTTGGTAAGGCATGACCTTGATCTATTCCTTCAGAAAAAATCAGCTTTGACCACACTTCATTCTGAATTTGTTTTGTATTGTTTTGCACCATATTGCATCCATATGTGTCTTTAGACTGTAAGGTTTGTAGGCTAGAGGATGCTATCACTTGTAGACACTTGTTGGACAAAGTCTCAAAGTTCAGAACTGGATCCAAACTTTACAAGAGTTTAATGGTGTTCAGATCTGGGGGTTTGTTCAGGCCCACATTCAGTTATTTTGTTTGATCCATTTTACAGGGCTGTACAAATTTACAATGCTGCATTAATAATGGATAACAATATCATTCAACTAATCACCTCTGCCTTTAAATTACTAGCACGATGTAATTAAGAAAAGCTTCAGCCCTGAATGAATTAGATGGCTAAACATCCTAAATAATTAAAGTGGTCAGGGCACCTTTGATCTAGACAGTGTCCGGCTCATACTCAGATGTCTGAGATCCTCATTGTCACACCAAGAGAAAAAAATCAACAGAAATTGTATTGCTTTTCTACAGTCATAATAATTCAAGTAGTAAGTTCCAATGCTCAAAGAACAGGCAGTTCAGGAAATACTTCTTTTTCTTATTTCAGCCAATCTCCTCTTAGTATGATTATGTCATCTAAAATTTATGCAAGATGACAATGTTGAAAACAAGCCAAAATTCCTGTCCCAGTGAGATCACAATGAAACTGCTTATGAGCTAAATTAGTCATAATGTACATTACAGATAAGACACTTTAACAGTGTATATTAGTGTATGAGTAACTGCCAGTGCAAATAAATACCATTGTCTGAGTAGGGAAATCCACAACACTCAGACTTTTAAATAATTAAACCCAGTCTACCCATTACCTGAATAATGTGGAAGATATGTTTTTTTCAATTTGCAAATATTATATAAAAAGTGAAAAAGAAAACAAATAAAAAAATAGAGGCTATAACTGTGCTGACCAATAATAGGTTCATACAAGGCATACATCCGCACAGAAAGTACTTTATATCCATTTTCAGGAGAATTTATTCTGAAACTTTCTTTTTCTTTACAATGTTTTAGGTTACGTGATTTTAATTTTGTTCTGAATTTTAAAAAGATGAAAAGAGGGGAGATGAAAAATGGAGGGGAATAAATACAGGTGTGAGATACAATACATCCAGAGAGAAATAATTCACATATACAGACAGCAAGTTTTCTTCATGTTTAACACTACATGTAAAGAAAGTGAAGACAGTTTTAAAGTTTTAGCTTTAAGGGTCTGATATAATTCACTTCAACTGGAATATGGACCTAATTTTTTCCTGGCATTTCCCCAACATTTAGCCCTCAATCATGTAGCAATCCACACTAGATTTTAATATGAACATTTCCTGTGCTTTTTCTAACAACAGGAAGACTATTCAAATTACAACTATTTTGAGTCCACAACCTAATTCAGTGTTCGGAATGATACTTAAACTCTGTATCATCTGCTTCCAAAAAGAAAACACAATAGGACAATGCCTTAGCATGCAGTATGCAACAAGTATCCATTGTCTTAATTGAAATCCCAACATCTGTTATTACACATTATGTTTACGTATTTTGGCAGGGGTCCAGTTTATTCTAAACAGGATTTTCATTGATGTATTTGTCTCAATTTGAAGTAAATGAAAAACTCTTAATATTTTCACAAGTTCTAATCAAGACTTGTCAGAAAATCACATTTAAATCAAATCCCGAACAGATCCTGCACTTGACCAGCATTTTAATGAAAGAAGATAATAAGAACCTATACTTTATGGACACAAGACATGGTAAAACAACTTTAGAGGAATATGAATGTATGGTGTTGAGGGATGGGGGGTTACAGGAAGGGCCAAAAACTACTTGCCAATCTCTCATTTTCAGAACAGATTTTGGGAGTTTTGCCTGAGTAAGGACTTCAGAATTGGGTCTTCTAATTGCACTGACACCTTTTAGTATCTATTTAAATTGTTCCCAACTATTCTGTACAGTTTTAGTGAGGCTAATACAGGGTTGAGGCTTAAATTTATAAGATTTTTAAGATTATTCAATATCTTTATCAACATATGTTTTTTCTGATTCCCTGACTGACCATGTAAAGATTGCACTTTCTTATTCAGCAGATATGCACTCTGTGTGTGTATTCAGAATTATACCTGCTTTTTCTGACAAAGCTGGGCTTTATTTAAAAATTGCCTTTTATGTCTTTTGTCACTGTAATTCAATACAGAACGGTTAAAGTGAGCAGGATTATTTTCTGACTCATTCATCACAAACAGAATTGTTAATAATACTGTGAGGTATAAACTTTTATTATTGGTTATTAGAGCTGCACAAACAGTAAAAAATATATTTATGAAGATTTGGTAAATTAAAAGATACATTTTGAATTGCCGTGTTCCCAACACATTTCTATGTGTTTTTTGCCAACATTCATGTAAGATATGTTCATATAAATGTTAATGGAAAATGAATTTCACACTGTACCTGAAATTAGTTCATGAGGAAACAAAACTCCTTTCAAGCAGAAGGGGAAGCAGTAAATTTGTTAGTCTCTAAGGTGCCACAAGTACTCCTTTTCTTTTTGCGAATACAGACTAACACGGCTGCTACTCTGAAACCAGTAGATTTCTTGCTTTTCCTAGACTCAATTTAGGAAGAAAGATTGATGTTTTTTTGCAATACAGTAATGTGGTCTGCCACTGCATAGGGGCAGGTTCTGCAGATGAAGCCATGCTTTGCTGATTGTACCTATGTTACGACTATTCTCATGTATAGGATCCAAATGTGTATTTTTTACAGATCGTTTCTCCCTCCACTGCTACCACTCTTGTTCAATGTGTGTGTTTGTTGATGACCACTAAAGACAGTTTAAAACTGAATACTTCTTCATAGTGAAATTGAGGGACAGACTTGCTGAAATGCTCCTCAGAGCCCTGTTGACAGAGCTTATTACAGGGATCCAATCACAGCTTTCTGAACTAGCAGTTCACAGAAATAAACTATGCCACAACCACTGTATGTAACGATCATTGTAAATGATAATGGAGGAGAGAAAGCTGGAGACCAGTAAACTAAGACAATGCCCTCAGATTATATGTGAAATATTGTGGTATGTTTCAGAGTAGCAGCTGTGTTAGTCTGTATCCGCAAAAAGAAAAGGAGTACTTGTGGCACCTTAGAGACTAACAAATTTATTTGAGCATAAGCTTTCGTGAGCTACAGCTCACTTTCACTTCATCGGATGAAGTGAGCTGTAGCTCACGAAAGCTTATGCTCAAATAAATTTGTTAGTCTCTAAGGTGCCAGAAGTACTCCTTCTCTTATTGTGGTATGTGAAATACTGCTTGACAATGCAGCACCAAAGAGACTATTGCTCCCTGCCCCGACCCATTTCTCTGATACGAAGGCTATTAAAGGACCTACCTGTGGGTTTCCCAACTAGGACTGTGCACATATGCCCACACCACAATTACCATTTTGTCTGAGACAATGACTGTAGTAAATGGTGGTAGGTAACAGAAAATTGGAGTCCAGTAAATTCAATATAAGCACTTTATATATACATTATATGAAATATTGCAGTCCAGTAAACAACAACATAGCACAATGGGGACTGGATTGTGTTCTCAAAACAATAGGCCAGAGCCCTATCACAGAGACAATTAAATAAGCCAGACAAGGGTCTAATTTCACTCCAGCCTATTATTAGAACAGTATGATTTTTCTAGCAATGATGTTTCAGACAAAGCTTGGCCTAACTGGTTCAGAAAGGAAAGGGTTTAAAAAGTCCTAAACTCCTACCTTCCTAGCATCTCCTAACTCTATAAACTGTTCCTCATTTCTCCAGGAGAGATTCAAAGGCCCAGAAACTTAAATGGACCCTTGCTTTTTTATTACTGTTGTAGCCAACTACCGTAGGGACAAAAACAATAGCATGTGGCTAAAGTTGCCAATCGCATAGCAGCAATATCAAATAATGAATAACAAATAAATGCAGAGATCATTTTGCAAGCAATGCATAGGCTGCAATTTGTTTACATGAAACATTAATCAAATAACTTTAAAGAAAGAAGAAATTGTTAAAAATCAAAGTCTATTTGCACACAATTCACACAGAAAAAGGGTGAAATTAATTAATGTGACTGAAAGACTTTGGTATGAATTAATTGGCAATGTCTGCTGTTGATGATGCACAAGTGCCCTTTTTACTTGTGAACTGATCAGCTTGGGTCTGAAATAATTGAGAAACAATAAACCTGGACCCCCACAATTCCATTCTTGATCGAAAGCCCACTGAAGTGAATAGAAAGGCTCCCCTTGACTTCAGAGGGCTTTGGATCAAAGTCGTCAAGAGTCACTTGTAATGTGCAGAACTTCACCTTGAGAATTCTGTTGTGGTATCAAAGGCATTTCTCACAAGATGAAGAGGGATAGGATCACTAGCAGTGGCACCAGCAGGGTTGGTACTACCATGAAAGAAGAGAAAGACATTTCTCCTCAAAAGTGCAAATTATCTGGCCCTATAAGTGCAAGAAGCCTTGCCCACTGGCCATAGCATCAGAACCTCAGAGTTGGCACCAGCCCAAACTTGTGCTTCTGATGCAGCTGTTGCTCTTTGCTTTCTGCTGTCTTCACTGACAGGGGGGAAGGATAGCTCAGTGGTTTGCACATTGGCCTGCTAAACCCAGGGTTGCAAGTTCAATCCTTAAGGGGGCTGTTTAGGGATCTGGGGCAAAAATTGGGGATTGTTCCTGCTTCAAGCAGGGGGTTGGACTACATGACCTCCTGAGGTCACTTCCAATCCTATGATTCCATGTCATTATGATGCCATTTGGTCCAGCTGTAGCATGGGGAGATGAGACATGCCCATCTGCCATCCTGTAACTGTGCATTGCACAGATCAGATCCAGTAATGACATTACAGTAGGATCCTCCTCCAGGACAAAACTGAGGGTCTAACCATGATGCTTTTGTATCTGCAGTTGTGTATATATTTTCACATCTAAAAACTATACCCACTTTCTCAATTCTGCTCCTGCTGGTGTTTGGTGCAAAGTGATACTGTTATTCTGTATCCTATCTGCTAGTCTGGTGCAGATTTAATCAGATTCATATCGAACACCAGGAGAGGAAGACTGAGGTACTTCTGTCTGAAATAAAATTGATATCTCTTTGTAGGAGAGGGAGTGTTATGACCTCTCTTTACAATTGTCTTCTGCCAAATGGGGCCCCACTCCTCTTCTGGATGACAGCTCTGTGTCTGTGACCTACAATTATTTTCAAAGGCTTGGGGACTGAAGAGTAATATCTTTATGCTATAAACTCACAAAATGCATGAAGCTAATACTTAACCATAAAGGACTTGTTTATAATTGAGAAAATCATTACTCACTTACACATTAAAATGTTGCTTGATATGCCATCACCTTTGTAAAGTATATGTACTGGCTTTTCAACATTATTTAAGACCTTCAAGACAATCCCATTAACTAAACACCCAGTTTCTCTGCTGAGTGTTAGAAGTTTGGAGGCCCATGGGTATGCTTGCCTTGAGATAGGTAATTGTTCTGGAAATATCAGTAATGGTCTTAAAAGTGTTGTGATATTCTTCATGTCATCCAGAACTACATTTCCAAAGGTTTCATCAGTTTGCTCTGAGAAACAAGAAAATTTCCACTGTTTATCTCTGCATTCTTACAAGTATTAAATCCCTCAAACTGCTGCACCCTAGCTTAGATAAAGGTAACCTTGACCAGACAGCCCTCTGAAATCAGGTGGTCCAGCTCACAATTTGCTTTCTGTTATTGTCTGGCACAGAAACCTGAACTATGCATCCACAGATTTATAGCTTGATTGGCTTAGAAGATATCTATATGGAAATCAGATTTTTAAATGTTTTTGTAAATCCTATCTTAATAGTGCTGGTGGTCAGAAAATCTCACCCATCCTTTGAAAAATGTCTTTAAGAAATCAAGTACCATGGAAATCATTCCACTGTTTAAAAAATGCAGAGTACCATAAAAATCTATTATGGGCCTAATTCTACCATTTCTTAGTCTTGTTTAATAGTCTCCCAATCCCACTGATGTATTTTATTTTATTGACTTCAATGGGACGACTTACACAAGTACTACAACAAGAGTAAGAGTGGAAAAATTGGGCCCTATGTGATCAGGAATCTTAGGTTTATATTTTTCCAGTTCTATCTAGTGTCTGTTAGTACAGAAACCCCAATAAGAGCAAATTCCCTCACTTCTGTAATATCTGAATGATATCTTGAGAGTTGTAGATATTAACTATGTCAAAACTCACAGGAAGGCAGGTAGTCGAAGCTTTTATATCATGTTTATAGGCATCAGATTGGAACCAAAATATACACCAAATTCTCTATCAGTTACAAAATATGTGTGTTTGCAGAAATGTAACAGATACTGCAAAATAAATATTATGCCATACATCTTCCATGAAAAAGCAAAGAGATCAATGACAGTCTGACTAACCTGTATCCTATAGGAGATAGTAGCAGTAGAATTGCCAGAAAAATATCCAGTATCTAAATATATAGCAGTTCCCACACAACTCTATTTATCTAGTTGTAAATCTTTGCTCTAAATATATGCTTATCAAGTAAAAAGGGGAAGAAAACGTATTGAGTGTGCAAGTAAAATATTACAGAAACACATACAGGCCTACCTTTGAACCTGGATGTCTAATATTTGTGACCAAGTGGATTTTCTGCAAGCCACAGTTGTACAGCAAACACATCCCCATCAAATGATTAGGTCAGTTCCTTCAGAAGGACAATTAAAGGTGATCTCTAAAGATTCTTTAAAAATTCTAATTATGCCACCACTATCCTCTCACATTTAAAGCAGACAACACTTCTCTTCCACACTGCCATCTAAACTTATTATTACGCTCCAGAAGTTATGCAAGGACTTACAATCTAGGAACTCAGTCGTGCAAACCATTGACTTCAATTAATTACTCAAGAATGTGAAGGTTTGCAAGATCAGGCCCTAGGTTATTTAAAGTACCTGACTGGTTAACAGAGAATAGTGAAAATTTTCTTTTTGCTCTGAGGACATCCTATATTAATTTAAAAACAAAACAAACAAACAAACAACTACCCTGACCATTATTTTTACTTACAAACTCTGAGGAATGAATGTAATCAAATCAACTTGTGGAAAATATGAATAATAACTGATAATTCATAGAACAGAATGAAGTTAGTACTTATGGTGCAAATAAATTAAAAGAATAATTAGCGTCAGGGAGTAACACACAGATATCAGAAATTATCCTGCAGTGAATCAGGGAGATCTTCCATCATAATACATCATCATCACCATCATCATAATCATAATCCACTGCTCCCAAACTGAGGAATTTGTAAAATCTATAAAATCTACCAGAAATAATTCATTTTCTAAACTCATCAATATTAACTTGGAATATTGACATGAGAAAATGAATATGTCGCTGATCTCTATGAAAAAATATCTGAAACTCTTCATATTGTTCTTTTAACACCAGTTAAACGAAATCTGATCTGGATTCCATTTGATCACAAGATTGAAATGCCAGATATGCTATAAACTAAGACATTTATTCATCAAAATGAAAAAACCCTTAAAATTCATGAATCTTTAGCTGTGTCCTTAAAATTTTACCGCTTTCCAATTTTTTAAACAAATATTCTGATCTTAAAAGCTGTTAGATTCTGACAAACTAACCCAACAGAAAAGACGGGTAACACTGTTTTATTTGCTGATGTTTAAATACTTTTGACTGAAACTAACTCTGTTCCATGAATAACATTCAAAATCAAATTTGAAGACTCAAGTATAAACTCCACTGTGGGCAACAGTACACATAGCAGCAGAAATGTGACATTTTGATGTAATGTGACCAAAAGACCGCATGTTGGTATAAATTAATCTGGTTAATCAGAATAAATTCCCAAATTCCAAGACAGATTATGAAATTTACAACCCCTGCACCCACACAATGCTGTGCTGGAATGGCTGTGCTATTGGGCCATTCACCCCAGGGGTGGGATACATTTAGCACTGTCCCCCTTCCCTGGAGGATCTGGTAGGGGAGCACAGTTCTATTTCATTTCCAGACTTTACATCTGTAGCAGAGGCTTCTCAGAGATGTGCTGAGACAACAAATCTCCTGGCCACCTAATATAGTATATACATGTGGCTAATTAACAAGGGATCTCATCCTGCTCCTGCTGAAGTCAACTGGAATTTTGCCACTGACCTCAATTGGAGTCAGGGTACAGTATTATGGGAATTATTAGATGATGTATTCTCAAAACGTATTGCTCCTGCAACAATGGTTCATTTTGTATTCTAAATATAGTAGCTGCCTTATAATCTCCTCCTAAGTAAAAATCTGCCCAGCATCATTAACATATTATAAAATCATATTGGACTTACTGCTCAGATTTGACTTCTCTTCTGTACTAATTTAGGTTTTTCTGCCTCTAAAATTGCATATGGTTCAAGATTAAGTGGACAACAAAACATTTATTCACATTGTCTGAATTCTGGCAGACTCTGAAGTGTACGCCCTAATGAGAGAATTATGTAAATGAGAGCCGCCAAACCAAACAGATGAAAAACAGACAGGGGCTCATGCAGCCCGAAAATGATTAAAAATGACTAGGCTATTACAAAACATACTGCTGAAACATCAGTATTTATGAAATTGGTACACATCATGCTACTATTTGTCTTAATCATTTATATAGTGCCTTAGATGCGTACAATGCTTTTCAACAGAGTGTGCTGAACAGAGAAAAAAATCCTGCCCCAGAGAGCTTACAGTCAAACAGCTGGAACAGAAGCAGCACAAAATAATATGGGATAAGCATAAAAAAAAACAAGCACAAAGAAGAGCATATTATACTAAAGACTTGTTCACTTATCTGTACAAATGTTCCATGATAGAGGTTGACATGCTTTGTTTAAGAAAAACACTGCTCCCATTGAAATTTAATGAGTTTTGCTACTGACTTCAGTTGAGTCAGAATCAGAACAGTAGAGTCTGATGAGACTTCACAACATTTATTCTTTCCCATTAGCACTTTAAGTATACGGTTCCATATGTATGAACATTTCCATCTGTTGTTTTCAGTTGTTAAACATATTCCTTTTCACATTGTTTGGGAGTTTCTTTATTTAATGCCTCTTTCTACAAAGAAAACAAGAACATCGCAAAGACAATTAGAACAATTTCGTCAGGGTCATGAAAAGGGAAAGTGTCATGCTTAAGTCACATGAGACTTTCAGCAAAGCCTAAAAATCAACACACCAGCTATTGGCTCGTTCTCTTTATATTAGTGTGGTCTTTATAAATGTAAAAATCCAAACTAATTCCATTTTTTAAAATTGCTTTGTTCTGTTTTCTGCCCTCACCTCTAAGCAATCTTTAGCCTGTAATTCATTTTCTTCTCCTACATATTCTAGTCCATTATTTTGCTGTTTAAAATTCAAGCTGACTCGTACAGTATGATATTTAGACCACCACAGCACCTCATCCTTATGTGAGCTTTTACTCAAACTCTAAATTACAGGTTCTAACAACCAAACTGCTAAAAACAACAGGTATTTGGCAAGAATTTTCACATTTCTTGCACCCTTAGTTTAATAAATTGGAACATCTATATTTGTCCATTGGAAGGAGAAACATTCTGCTATAGGTGCTTGGTTTTAATTTTCAGCTTTTTGCTTAATATCTTGATATAGAACTCATCTGCAAGAAAGGCCACCCTCAAAATATCACAGTGATATAGCTAAATTCATATACATGGAAGCTGCCTTTTAGTAACTCCCAACAGTATGCTCAAATTTAATAAAACTAAGTTGCTTATCAATTTTCTGTTTTGCCCAACTGAAATTGAGGGTCCATTGTTCTAGCCTGTTCAAACAAGTAGTAAAAGATAGTCCCTGCCCTGAAGAGTTACTGTCTGAAGAGACCAGACAAATGGTGGGAAGAGTAATAGAGACATATAGGGGGAAGTGATTTGTCCAAGGTCACACTACCAATTAATAGCAGAGCTGGGCCTAGAAACCAGAGGTGAAATCCTACTCCCACTGACTCTCAGTCCAGTAGCATACAGACCATGCTGCCTTCCCACACTATTGATCTTCCTCAGTTATCATCCTAAAGCCACAAAAATGAACCCTGCAGTACTATGTATCAGTTCATTGCATTTCGGGGGAAAAATGTGACAGCCTGATTCCCTTTGATATGTTGTAAAACACTGTCTTGAAAACCACTAGCTAGTCATAAATGTTATTATTAGGCATCTTAATATATCTATTACTTATGCAAATATTTTACATTTTATTGTAATTATCTGCAAGAACTTTTTTTAAAAATACCCAGCTGCATATTGCAATCTGGATGAAGTAAAGATTTCAAATACCGACCAATAGAAGTCCCTGCTTTTGACCATACTAGTAAACAAACAATACTTTAGCACTGTATTAATTAACTGAAACAACTTTTACTAGTCCTCAACAGAGGGAAGTAGGCTGTCTTTATGGTATATTACAGATGAATTGCTTCACCATAGTCTTGCTACACTGATGGTGGCACTTTTGCTGTCTCCGCCTCCTCAGTTGTTAGATATATTTGTCTGCATGAGAGCTATGAATGAGTTCTTCATACGTTAAAATATGGAAAACTACTTTCAGTACTCAAGAGGAAGAAGCACTGGCGCAGAAAGTCACTAATAATTCACTGATACTGAAGCCTTGCAGAGGGATTCACAAAAATATACTAGGACATATGCAGCATAGGCAGAGGGTTCTGTTACTACATCTCTATGCTGGGTACACATAAGAACTCAAACATGAGTTATGTGGGGTGTTCTTTTCACTGGCCCTGGTAAATATTTTTGTTCAAAACAAAAAAGGAATACATATTTGCTTGACATTGAATAAAAGTGCCAGTATGCTTGTGCCCAATATACTAGAACATTGTTCAGTAATAGTTCAACCTTGCAAAAATATTATCCCTGTAACACTGCCAAGGCCATTGTATGGGTTATTTGTGTATGTTTCAGCCAACCTACCCTGGGGCTGAAGCAACTTTTATACTTGACTTTTTAGAAACCTTTCTGTTTTGTTAATGAATCAGTGTGTCTTGTTCATTCTGGTTCCTCATCCTTTCCCTATTTTTCCATCCCTTATCAAGTTCCCCTTCCCCTCCCCCTCCCATGGGCCACACAAAATTTCAGTCAAATAACCCAGGCTGATGAACACTTATTAACTATAGCTTGCTTGAAAGTGGCTCATTACATGGTCGTTTCAAGTTACATCAAAATCCCTGTGTAAACACTGTTCATGAATGGAGTGGTTAGTGATTAACTCTTTCAATCCAGGATTTGGGATTGCCTAACACTAAATGCCAATATATTTTATGGAGTGCCAGTGAGAAATGAATTGGATGTTCTGGCGTGGAAATATTATTGGATACAAAGGCAGGAATACAGTACATCTTTGATACTTTAAATTTCAAGCCTATATAAACCAAAAGCCAGCTCCACTCTGCAAACAAGTACTCACATATGTTAAACTATGCATTATACCAGTGTTATAATAATGACATCAAAATTACAAGAAAGAATGAATTTTCTATTCTGAAATAATGTGTTGGGGGAAAAAAAAATCTGTTCTCACAAGCTGGAAGCCTACTGTGCAATAGTTAATGTTGAACCTTGCTATCCCATAGGGTAACAGTGAACTCCAACTAACTTTTAAATTTATGGATTCCTCTTCTCCTTCCAATCATTTCTAAGAGCCTGCCTATTCCATTAGACTCATCAGCAATAACTTCCACACCACACTTTGCTAGCTATAACTGTATCCGTTTGTGCCTTTAGATTGTCAGCTTTTGGGGGCAGGGACTTTGGTTTTTTGTATAGCACGTTATTATCTGTGAAGTAACAGGTACAAATACCATATTATGTAAATAATGATAATAATGAACAAATGTAGTTAACTGAGAAATTTTATACTGTTTTAGAAAAGAGACAACTTCAAATATACCAATTTTTGATAGATTCAGATAACTTATTTAAAGCCAGATTATGCCATCCTGACCCATGATGAATACAGAACCTTACTCTGCAAGCGAGTGGCATGGATCAGCATTCACTTTGCACTCCTCATCAGTACCAGCCCAAGCCGGGGAAACTAATGATCCAACCAGCAGACCAAATTTGGTGATGAATCCTGGTCACATGCCACCTGAGGTACATTACCCATATGCAAGCAGTCTCACTGATTTCAGAGCATTTGTTATATTGTCTCATTCTTGTCTTCTGGTATCCATTTGTAAATGTAATATTTATCTGTCTTGCGGATGAGGACGTAGTTCTTATGAGCACTATTACCCCATAAGATTTATTGTTAATCAGAAGCGTTTTACCATAACTGGCCAGGGTTATATGTGAGAAAAATGCTCAAATGCCTGCAATCTGAATATTGTTTTAAATGTGCCACAGTGTACCAAAGTGATTTCAGATCTGTACAACTTCCTATCCTTGATCACTGACATACTGGCCACTACATGCCCCCACCTGAATCTTCCTTCAAAGGTCACCATCATTCATAGATGTCCTGTGCCAGATAAAGTACCGGGATAGGAAAACAGACCAGTTGGCACAAGCCACACTCAAAGTCCAACTAACAGTGACATAAGAAGCTCTGTGAGCCTATTTCACTTCTACGACTAAAAGGCTTTTACTCTGCCTTACGATCTGCTAAATCAAGATGTGAAGAACTATTCCAAACTGTAAACTATTCCAAACATCTAATTACCCTGACTGTCTATAAACAACCTCAAAGCCTAACACCGTTCACTGAGGAGAGCTCTCAAGCTAACCTGAAAAAAATCAACAGAATTCCTACTGACCTCCCTGGTATTCATGTTATAAACTGCAGAGGCATACGATAAATAATGTTATCAAACACATTTAGCCACTTGACTTTCCCTCTGCTTTCTAATCCACCACTGTTGTGACTACGTCTAATACTCAAAACATCCAAATAGTTTCAAATAGCTGCCATTAAAAAAACAAAACAAAAAAACCCTAACTTGTCAAATAAACGTTCCCTTCTTCACCCATTCCCCATCAAATAAGGAATTTCATCCTCCTCCCCAAAACAACACCCAGCCGACTTGCAGGACAAGCAGTAATTAGTCCTGGACCAGTGACAGCTTCAAAGTCCAGTGTCTCATGACCCACCAGGGCTTGAAGTGGGTACTTCATATCATTAGAAAGTCAAGAATCCATTTTGGCAGTGGTATAACGCTTATGTTTCTATACCTCTTAGAACATGAAATATCAGGCTTTAATACTGCAAATGATGTCTCAAGAGGATGATACTGGTTATTTTAGAAGATTCTGAATGAAATACATTAAACATAATTTATTCTCTTCCTGAGATTTTTACATTTGGACCCACGATCACCTGGCTTTACAGGCAAAGCAATATGGAAAAGCAGCATCAATTAATTTTTTAACACACAAATATTTTTATGCATAATATTTGGCATATACAAAATCCATGATGGAGTGCTACAGTATACAGGGTATTTTTAGAATTTATGCAACCTAATTTACTCATCGCTTTGCTACTTCTAAAGCCAACTTCAAACATATGCCAATAAAACCTTGTAGCACACTACCATGTATTCCATCTATGTAAATTTACCTCACTGCCATGAAAAGCAGTACATCCCATTCCTACAGCTTTTCTACTCCTGGAGATATTCAGGAATAGTTATTCTTTTTTAAATTCACACCCTTCCCTACCAGAATAACATTCATATGTAATCAGCCCGAGTATTTAGGTTGCAAAGTTTTGAGTAAGTAAGGACTTGTCTACACTGCCACCTTACAGCGCTGCAACTTTCTCGCTCAGGGGTGTGAAAAAACACCTCATGCAGGTGGTTTTTTTACAGTGCTGGGAGACCTCTCTCCCAGCGCTGGTGCCGCAACTACACAGCTACTTCCATCGCCCCAGTACCACCGTGGCATGGAAGAGCACTTTTGGCAGCATCTCACTCCTGATTCTACAAATGTAATGAAAACACTGGGGGTCAGCCACTGGACTAGGCCAGCCGCTGTGAGCTGGAATTCTGTCCCAAGCAGTGGCCCTCTGAAGCAATGCCATGCCTACAGAAGGAGGAATGCCCTGGCTGTGTCCAATAGTGGAGCATTTCAGTAAGTTATGCAGACCAATATTAAGCCAATTTGAGAGTGACAGACATCAGTTCAGATAACATAAGTGACTACTTAAGCAGGGTGGATAAAAATCCATGCTTTTTAGATTAAAATAATCAGATTTTAATTAAATATTCAATTAAATAATACAGTAATAATTTAATTTAAATCAATTTGTACATTAAATTAATTAAATGTATTTTTTAAAAATAAACCTACTTAAAACCTACTTAAAACTGACACTCTATGTTAAGGCCTAAACTTATTATACTCTATTAAATCTTTTAAATTAAATACAACAAAAACTAATTGTGACAGGTTCGGTCACAGAGACCCCCTTGGGACTGTCACCTGATGTGCTGAGACTACCTCTGAGCCCATTTTCTTTGCCAGTTTGGGCCTTCAGAACCCTGCCTTTTTGAGCCAGAGACGCCAGTCTGCTCCAACACAGGCTCAGGGTCTGAACCATGCCCTCAAAGCTGCAAACTTAACTGAAAACAGCTTAAGAAGTGCTCCTGTCTCCAGCACCCAGATACCCAGCTCCCAATGGGATCCAAACCCCAAATAAATCTGTTTTACTCTGTATAAAGCTTATACAGGGTAAACTCATAAATTGTCCGCCCTCTATAACACTGATAGAGAGATATGCACAGCTGTTTGCTGCCCCAAGTATTAATTACTTACTCTGGGTTAATTAATAAACAAAGTGATTTTATTGAGTACAACAAGTAGGATTTAAGTGGTTTCAATTAATAACAGACAGAACAAAGTAAATTACCAAGCAAAATAAAACAAAACACGCAAGGCTAACTTAATACACTAAGGATCTAGTTACAAATACTAACTTCTCACCCCAGATGTTATCTCAGGTACAATCCTTTTCAGACCAATGTTGTCGTTTATGGTCTGGGTCCAGCAATCACTCACACACCCTTTGTTCCAGTTTCTTTCAGGCATCTCTTTGGGGTGGAGAGGCCATCTCTTAAGCCAGCTAAAGACCAAATGGAGAGGCTTGCAGACCCTTTATAGTCTCTCATTTGTGGGCAGAAACCCCATTGCTCTTCCGCAAAATCACAGCAATAAGATGGAGTTTGTAGCCTCCTGGGCAAGTCACATGTCCATGTATGATTCATCTTTTTGCAGGCCAACACCACTGTTTACATGTTAGTTTGAACAGATGTGAACTTGTGTCTCCCAAAGTCCTCTGTAGTTAAATACTCCCAATTACTTGAATAGACCTTTCACAATGTTGGCCAAACCTCCCTTATGTGTTTCCTACAGCAAACACTTCAAATACAAGCACAGAGCCAACGCTCATAACTTTAGATATAAAAATGATACATGCATACAAATAGGATGAATATATTCAGTAGACCATATGTCACATGGCATATCTAGCATAAAGCATATTCCAGTTATGTTATATTTACACTCATAAGCATATTTCCATAAACATATAAAGTACAACATCACACTAATATTAAAGAAGTTCATGTTTGCTACCAAGTTTTAAAGAAAGGCAAACAAAAGAACTGGTAGAAATGACTGGCTAATTGCCTAGAAACAGAGTTTTGGGTAAGTGCTAACCACTTTTGATGGCAGTAACCTCTCTTCTGCAGGTTCAGAGAGAATATTCTCTTCATTTCATCTTATTCCACTAGTTTAATTCAATGACTAGTTCATTCAAAGCTAAGAAACCAATTGTAAGTTGAAAAAACAGGAGAGCTTGTTTTCCTCTTCCAATCTATAAATAAAAATTAGACATCAGAGGATGAAATCTATTAGTTCTAAAATCTTGAAGGATATGGTGAACAGAAAGAATCAATTCATTAACTACAGATACTAATTCCTTTAATAAATCAGTTAACTTTAAATGAAAAACATGTTCTGAGAAACTTCTTGATAAACTTTTTTTATTTATCCAGCACTTTTAAACTAGTTTTATTTAATAAAAAAGCATGCTTTTTTGTACATTTTGCACTGAATTTGAATTATATCAAAATAGTTTGACACAAATCACAAGTTAAAAAAATATTCATCATCTAGAAATACGTTATTCATCATTTTCTAACATAATAAAAAATGTAAAAATGTAAGAATTAAGAATCGTAACTTACGCTACAGTAGAACCTCAGAGTTACTAACACCAGAGTTATGAACTGACCCATGAACCACACACCTCATCTGGAACTGGAAGTACTCAATCAGGCAGCAGCAGAGCCCAAAAAAAGAAAAAGAAAAAAGCAAATACACTACAGTACTGTGTTAAACGTAAACTACTAAAAAAATAAAGGGAAAGCAGCACATTTCTTCTGCATAGTAAAGTTTCAAAGCTACATTAAGTCTATGTTCAGTTGTCCACTTTTGAAAGAACAACCATAATGTTTTGTTCAGAGTTATGAACATTTCAGAGTTACGAACAACCTCCATTCCCAAGATATTCGTAACTCTGAGGTTCTACTGTACATAATTGCTCTAATAACTGCGTATAGATATACTGTATCCTCCTGGTTATCAAAAAGAAGTACCAGACAGTGCAGAATTGCAAATCCAGCTATTTTAATTATTACCAAATAATGAGAATCAAACTGTCTTTAGAAAAATAACTAAAAAGTCCAAATGCAAAACATGATTCAAATTGATTATTTAAATCAAGGTTTCCTGCTTGCTTTTTTATATCATGATTAAAATCGATGATGTAAATCACTTTGATTTAAATCCGTCTACCCTATACTTAAACCTTTGTAAAAAATTCAAACTGAACTTTTAACATTTTCATAAAAGTTCAGCTAAATATTTTGTTTTCTGTGGTTTCCTTTGTACTTCTTGATTTAATCTGGAAGCAAGAGTACTGAAATAGCACAAATGTGACTGGACTTTGGTATCGAGGAACATAGTCCATGATATTCAAGGAGCTGACAAAATTTAACAGTCTGAATTAAAGAGATTTTATAATATTACGAATAGGCCAGAAATGTCTCACTGAAATATTATCATCAGAGGAAGATTACACTTTTAAAACTTCCTTAATGAAAAATGAGGGTACATCACTCCAAATGAGCAACACTTTGGAAGAGTGCTCCAAATGTTCAAATCTGGGTCCCTGAAGTTAGGCTCCTAAATCCATAATTAGGAACATAAATACAAGTAGTTTGATTTTCAGAAATGGTGAGCATCCACAAATCCTACCGAAGTCAATAATCAAAATCAGCTTTAAAAATCAGCCCAAATAAGATAGGCTGAACTGGCACCCATCTTATTTTTAACATAGAAGTATGGCCTTATATAGGTGCTCTCATCTTTAACACAAAGGTGCCACCCAACAAGATGACAGACAACATAAAATGCTCTCTCTCAGGCCTTGTTTACACTGGCAAATTTCTGCGCAGTAAAGCAGCATGCTGCGTTGTAACTCCCGAGGTGTACACACTGCCAAGCCACTTAGCACGCAGAAACTGCGCAGTTGTAGCGCTGTAAAAATCCCACCCCGACGAGAGGTGTACAGCTTTCTGCACTGGGGCTACAGTGCTGCAGTGCCAGAATAGACACTGTGGTCGATTACAGCGCTGCGACTGGCCTCCGGGAGGTCTCACCATGCCTGTTCTCACCTCTCTGGTCATTGGTTTGAACTCTACTGCCCTGCCCTCAGGTGACCAACTGTCAGCCCCACCCCATAAATTTCTTTGAAATTTTGAAAGTCCCCCTTCCTGTTTGCTCGATGATGCGTACAGTGGTCTCAGTGCATCTTTCCAGGTGGCCATGCCTGCTCCATGCACCAGGTGATCCCCTGTTTGGAGCAATGCCGAGCAGCTGGACCTCATCAGCATTTGGGGAGAGGAGGCTGTCCAGTCCGAGCTGCACTCCAGCCGTAGGAATTATGACACCTACAGACAGATTTCATGATGCATGACAGAAAAGGGCCATGACTGGGACACACTGCAGTTCAGGGTCAAAGTGAAGCAGCTGCAGAATGCCAACCAGAAGGTGCGGGAGGCAAACCGCTGCTCCGGCGCTGCGCCTACGAGCTGCTGGTTCTACAAAGAGCTGGACGCGATACTCGGTGGCAACCCCACCTCCACTGCGAAGACCACTGTGGATACTTCGGTGGCTTGCGTGCCAGTCAAAACTGGACTGAGCCAGGAGGAGGAAATCTTGGATGAGGATGTGGAGGGGGACCCAGAGGCAGAGGCTGACTCGGAGGTCAGAAATGCATGCAGCCAGGAGTTCTTTTCTACCCCAGACGAGGCTAGCCAGTCACAGCAGTCGGATCTTGACGAAGCATAAACAGGAGAGGAGGCCCCTGGTAAGTGGATCTGATTTGGGGAATTGCTGAAGTGAATTGTTGGGGGCAGAAGGGTTGCAGAAAGCAGGCTCGTCTCCCACCATTTGCCTAATCTGAGCGGCGGAACAAGCTGTTGATTGACTCCCTCACTTCACGGTAATCTCTCTCAGAGATCTCCAGGAAACTCTCTGGGCAATCCGCTGCTGCACGTTCTTCAGCAGAGCTGCTTTGTTTCTTGCCCCATTAATGGTAACTTTCCCGCACCACTGTGCCGTCACAGGGGAGATGACCATTGCTGCACACAGGTGAGCTGCATAGGGGCCAGCGCTGAAGCCGCAAGCTTGGAGAACACCCTCCCTTGATTCCCTGCTCACCCTCAGCAGCGAGATATCTTCCATAATTATCACCTCCTGTGGAAAGTGTGGGGACAAGAATGATCATCAGACCGCCCCTACAGTCCTGGCTTTCTCCAAGAACTATGTGCCCAGTGTACAGCAGGGTCCGGAAAGAGGGATTTACCCTGCCCCTGTGGCTACTCACCATTTTGGGGGTCTTGTGGCTCATGTGTGCTTGCCTGGGGCCAGCCAGTTAGTGACAGGTGTGTGAGCACTGGCTGTGTTTTAAAACACTGAATCAGTGTTGTGTCGCAAACAATACTGCTTCTGTAAAATGTTGCATTTAAACTGCACACAGATGACCTTGGGAGCCCAGCCTCCCTCATTGTTCTCGGTGGCTGAATGGCTGCGCAGAATTAGACAGCGGCCAAGAAGAACTAAGGAGGACTTTCTGCGTGATGTTATGATGCGCTCCGCCGCCGAGAAACAGGAAATGAAGGAGTGGCAGGACAGCGAGAAGAGGGACCGAAAGGAGAACGTGGCACATCAGAATGAAGCCACAGAGCAGATCTTCAAGCTTATGGAGCGCCAAGGAGACAAGCTCCAGGCAATACTAGCTCTTCAAACCGAGCAGCTCGGCACCCGCCCTCCCGTGCAGCCGCTGTCGTAAAACTCTTTCCCATGCGCCCCCCAGACAGTGCCAACACACTCTTATCAACCTCCTGGCTCCAGTGTATACCCATGGCATTCCACTCCTCCCCCATCACAGTCCAGCACTGCAGACTCCCACTAGCCACTGGACGCAACACCCATCCCTCTGCAGTTTGGCACTGCTGAAGTACAGTACCCACTGCATTGTACTCCAAAGGAGAAGGTTGGGATATGATCCCTGGACATACACAAATCTTTAGCCGTCCTGGGACCCCTACTTCTCCTGGGACCTTCCCTTCCCCTATCCCCCTCACTGCTGATGGGTTTTTTTGTTTGACTCTTTCCTCTGGTTGTTGTCTTTTAATAAAAGAATTGTGTTGGTTTGAAAGCAATCTTTATTCTATTAATTGAAAGCAAAAAGAGGACTGCAAAGCAACATACAATTACGTTAAACCCACATATTGGATCTTCTGCACCAATCACCTCCTAGCATTACAAGCACTGCATTCCCGAGCATATCAACAAATATTAGTGGCTTTCAGCTTTAAATTGCTGCCTCAAGGCATCCCTGATCCTTATGGCCCCACGCTGTGCCCCTCTAATAGCCCTGCTCTCTGGCTGTTCAAACTCAGCCTCCAGGTGCTGAGCCTCTGCAATCCAGCCCTAAGTAAAGCTTTCACCCTTCCCTTCACAAATATTATGGACCGTACAGCATGCCGCTATAAGCATAGGAATATTGTCATCGGCCATGTCCAGCTTCCCATAGAGGCAGGGCCAGCAAAATTTTAAATGGCCAAAAACACACTCAACAGTCATTCTGCACTTGATCAGCCTGTTGTTGAACTGCTCCTTGCTGCTGTCAAGTTGCCCCGTGTATGGTTTCATAAGCCACAGCATTAAGGGTAGGCGGGGTCTCCCAGGATCACAATGGGCATTTCAGTTTCCCCTACGGTGATCTTCTGGTCTGGGAAGAAAGTCCCTGCTTGCAGCTTCCTGAACAGGCCAGTGTTCCAAAAGATGCGTGCATCATGAACCTTTCCGGACCAGCCTGCATTAATGTCCGTGAAATGCCCACGGTGATCCACAAGCGCCCGGAGAACAACTGAGAAATATCCCTTGTGATTAATGTATTCGGTGGCTAGGTGGTCTGGTGCCAAAATTGGAATATGTGTGCCATCTATTTCCCCTCCGCAGTTAGGGAAACCATTTGTGCAAAACCATCTATAATGTCATGCACGTTGCCCCTTCACGGTCTTTCGGAGCAGGATGTGATTAATGGCCCTGCACACTTCCATCAACATGAATCTAGCTGTAGACTTTCCCACTCTGAACGGATTATTGACCGATTGGTAGCAGTCTGGAGTAGCCAGCTTCCACAGTGAACACAGAACATAAGAATGGCCATACTGGGTCAGACCAAAGGTCCATCCAGCCCAGTACCCTGTCTACTGACAGTGGCCAAATGCCAGGTGCTCCAGAGGGAGTGAACCTAACAGGTAATGATCAAGTGATCTCTCTCCTGCCATCCATCTCCACCCTCTGACAAACAGAGGCTAAGGACACCATTCCTTACCCCTCCTGGCTCATAGCCATTAATGGACTTAACCTCCATGAATTTATCCAGTTCTCTTTTAAACCCTGTTATAGTCCTAGCCTTCACAACCTCCTCAGGCAAGGAGTTCCACAGGCTGACTGTGCGCTGAGTGAAGAAGAACTTCCTTTTATTTGTTTTAAACCTGCTGCCCATTAATTGTATTTGGTGGCCCCTAGTTCTTATATTATGGGAACAAGTAAATAACTTTTCCTTATTCACTTTCTCCACACCACTCATGATTTTATATACCTCTATCATATCCCCCCTTATTTTCCTCTTTTCCAAGCTGAAAAGTCCTAGCCTCTTTAATTTCTCCTCATATGAGACCTGTTCCAAACCCCTAATCATTTTAGTTGTCCTTTTCTGAACATTTTCTAATGCCAGTCTATCTTTTTTTGAGATGAGGGGACCACATCTGTACGCAGTATTCAAGATGTGGGCATACCATGGATTTATATAAGGGCAATAAGACATTCTCCATCTTATCCTCTATCCCTTTTTAAATGATTCCTAACATCCCGTTTGCTTTTTCGACTGCCGCTGCACACTGCGTGGACGTCTTCAGAGAACTATCCAGGATGACTCCAAGATCTTTCTCCTGATTAGATGTAGCTAAATTAGCCCCCATCATATTGTATGTATAGTTGGGGTTATTTTTTCCAATGTGCATTACTTTACATTTATCCACATTAAATTTCATTTGCCCATTTTGTTATCCAATCACTTAGTTTTGTGAGATCTTTTTGAAGTTCTTCACAGTCTGCTTTGGTCTTAACTATCTTGAGCAGTTTAGTATCATCTGCAAACTTTGCGACCGCACTGTTTATGCCACGTGCTTCTCCAGTAACAGGGCAGCTCTCATTCTCGTGTCCTTGCACCACAGAGCAGGGACGAGCTCATCACAGAGTCCCATGAATGAGGCTTTCCTCATCCGAAAGTTCTGCAGCCACTGCTTGTCATCCCAGACGTGCATCACAATGTGATCCCACCACTCCGTGCTTGTTTCCCGAGCCCACAAGCAGTGTTCCACTGCAGTCAGCACCTCCATGAATGCCACATGCAATCTCGGGTTGTAGCTACTATGCATGGCGAGATCAATGTCAGACTCCTCTTGCCTTTGTAGTTTAAGGAATAATTCCACTGCCAATCGTGATGTGTTGGTCAGAGTGAGCAGCATACTGGTCAGCAGTTCGGGATCCATTCCTGCAGCCCAAAGAGGCATGGCGGGCAGTACAAAAACTGTTGAAAGATGGTGCCAAATGCGGACGGAAGCACAGGGATTTCTGTGATGCGAAGCGATGCATCATGGGTCATTGGGAAAGGATCCAGGATGCCCTGCGACCCCCTCCACCTTCCCACAAGTCTTAGCGGCAGAAGAGAAAGGTGCTCTGTGGGATAGCTTCCCAGAGTGCACCGCTCCGAATACTGCTGCAAGTGCCGCAAGTATGAACACACTATTGCACAGGCAGCTGATAGTGTGAACACACAACTGCAGTTTCCCTTCAGTGCTCTCTGAGTGGCGCTGTAACTCTGCCAGTGTAGACATGCCCTCATTCTGAACACCACTTTAGCGTCTCAGAAAAACTGCAGGTTTCTAGCATTCAACTGCAGCCAAGCTTCTTGAGTCAGTATGAAGCATTGAATGCTGTGACTTGTAGTTTCTGCATGCTGCATTTCTGTATTAAGGATCCAGCCCCCTTAAATTTACTTAATTCATTAATTTCATGAAAGACCCACCAACTGTCAAAACTTATACACAATTTTAAAACCATAAAAACGGAGTTCAGAGCTCTAATATAAGTGCCTGAGGCTCAACCCTTACGTCCATATTTAGGCACCCAAACATAAGTGCCTGATTTTTAAAGGTGCTGAGAACATGCAGCTCCCATGGACTGTTACAGAATTTGTGGGTACTCTAAACTCAGCACTTCAGAAAATAATTCTGCTTATCTTCAGGTGCCTAAATATGATCCCTTTGAAGGGGGGCATATCCCTCTATTGATCGTGAAGGAGTAGATGGGGGGGCACATCTGCTTATTGAACTGGGGGTTGCTGTGGGGGCAAAGGGTGTATCCCCATACTGAACAGGGGGTCTATAGTGTGGAAGGAGCACGTATCGCAATATTCAACCCAAGGACCTGCGAGGAGTAGTGGACGTCTCCCTAGATTGTACACAGGGCCCTGGCCGAGGCAGACCATATCCCCAACTTTACATAGAGTAATGCGGGGGACACAGTCCCACACTGAACAAGAGGCCTTGCAGGAAAATGGGGGTATCCCCGTACTGAACAAGGGGCCCTGTGGGGGAAGGGAGTGTACCTCCAAATTAAAGACGAGGTCCTAGACCCATAGTGAAACGGGGGCCCTGTGGGCAGGAGGGGAGGGGGCGTCTCCCCGTGGTGGGAAGTGGCTACGTCCCTACTCAACACGGCGCCGCGTGTGGGGAGGGGGCGCACCCCAGTACCGCTCCACAGGCCCCCGGGAAAGCGAGAAAAGGGGGCGTGCCGCCGTACTGCCGCCGGGGCCTCGTGGGGGAAGGGGGCGTATGCCCGGCACTTGTCCCCAGGCGGGGGAGGGGGAGGGGGAGTATCCGCCGAGCCGCTCCCGAGGCCCGTGCGTGCGGGGAAGGGGCGTATCTCCCTACTGAACACTGGGCCCCGTGGGGGGGAGGGGGCGTAGCGCCGTACTGAATGCGTGGCCCGTGGGGGGCGGAGGGAGCAAATCCCCCATACTGAACCCGGGGCCCCGTTTGGGGACGGGGAAGGGACATATCCCCCCGTGAACACACAACCCTAAACATGCAGGCGGGCGCTCACCCCTTTCACCTCAGGGCGGTACCACACCCGTGCGGGCGGGGGACGCCAGGCGATGGAACATTCCAAACGGTTAATACGACGCTCTGAGGAGGAGTTTTCACCCCTACGTGGTAGCCCGGCCCAGCTCAGCCCTAGGTCCACCCCGCGCTCTGCCTGGGAACGAATGTCCGTCAGTGCGTGGGCAGGGGGCGGGTCTAAGGGGTCGATGTCAGCACGGTGCTGGATTGGGAGAGGGGCGTGAGTGTCATCGCTCTTCCCACAATGCATTGCGTACAATTTGAGCCCCATCTTGAGAGAGGGGAGTGAGCAGTTTGAATTTGAGCTCCCTCGGTGCCTGAGTGCGGAGCGCACCGAGCGGGGGCTGGGCCCAACGCTGCTCCATACCCCGCCCCGCCTGCGGGCCGGGGGTTGCTCCCGTCGCTTCGCGGAGCCTCGGGGACGGTGTCTCGGCTGTCGCCTCTGGGACTGTCTGGGGTCGCTGCGCGCGGGCTCGTTCCTTCCAAGATGCGCCTGGTGCTGATCTCCAGGTAGAGACTACAAGAGACGGGGCGGGCGGGGGAGCCAGGGGGCCTGGCCTCACCCGGCCGCCACTGCTGTGGTTCCTCTTCGCTCAGGGACTGACTGGCTCTCACACGAGCGGCCTGCTCGCCCGCCCAGGAGCCCCGCGGCTGCCGGACGCCGCCACCCCGACGCGCTGCGAGGAGCAGGAAGCCTGCTGGAGAGCTTCGCCTGGTACTGCCGCTGCGGCCGCACTGCGAGGCCGAGGAGGCCGCTTGGCTTCAAGAGGGGAAAGCGGAGGCCTGGAGCCCGGTCACCACAGCCCTCTGTCCGGCGAGAGGGAGGAGGCTTGCTGAGGGGCCCGCAGCTCTGCGGAAGGGGGAGGAAGAGGAGGAGCCCAGCCGACCACCAGCCCGGTGTGGTGCCCGGTGAGCTTGGGGCTCTGTGGCTGATCCGGACGCTTGAGGAGGGAGCCAGAGGATGTATAATAGCGTTTGGGTCTCGGCCAATTGATCGTGACAACCTTCGCCTCTCCCTCGGACGGGCTCGGACTCTGCCTTCTCCCCGGGGTGCAGACAGCTTCACCCGCGCTGGCAGAACTCCCTCCCCAAGGAGGCACCATGTCCAAGATGCCGGCCAAGAAGAAGAGCTGCTTTCAGATCACAAGCGTGACCACGGCCCAGGTGGCCAGCAGCATCACTGAGGACACTGAGAGCCTGGACGACCCAGACGAGTCCCGCACCGAGGATGTCTCCTCCGAGATCTTCGATGTGTCACGGGCCACGGACTACGGCCCGGAGGATGTCTGCGAAAGGAGCTCCTCCGAGGAGACCCTTAACAACGTGGGTGACGCCGAAACTCCCGGTGCTGTCTCCCCTAACCTTCTCCTGGATGGGCAGCTGGCGGCGGCGGCTGCTGCTGCGCCTCCGCCGACTGCTGCTAACGGGGGGGCCATGCCCAAAAGCACCGCGGTGCCCCAAGTGGCTGCTGTCCAAGTCCCCTCCGCGGCGGCAGGAGGCAGCAGTGCTCAGATTTCCGCTCCCGGGACCATGCCTCAGACGACTGCGGCCGCATGCAGTTCGCGCTTCAGGGTGATCAAGCTGGATCACGGTACAGGGGAGCCCTATAGGCGGGGACGATGGACGTGTATGGAATATTACGACCGGGACTCGGACAGTAGTGGCGTCCTGGCCAGGACTGGGGATTGCATTAGACATAGCAGCACCTTTGAGCAGGCTGCTCAGGAAAGAGACAGTGGCTTGGGTGCCACGGGGGGCTCCATGGTAATGTCAGCGGTGCCAGCATCGGCACAGGGCCCAGAGTCCCTAGCTGACAGCTCCCTTACTGCTGTGTCACAGCTGCTCCAGGCGGAGAAAATGAACCAGCCCTCTTTACAGCAACCTAATTTTGTCATTGGGCAGCAACAGCAGCTGCAGCAGCCCATAGGCGGGGCCATTCCTCAAAGTACTGCTCAGCCAATGTATTCTGGAGCTACAGTAACAAGTCAGCAGACTGTGGTGCTGCCGCAGCAAACCCAGTCACAGGTAAATGCACAAAGTGTTGTACAGGGGGGACCTAACGGGAAGGGTATGCCACCTCCGAATGTAACAGTAGCCCAACAGACCATGCCCATGTCACAGCAGCAGGTACAGCAAGCAAATGTACCAGTGACTCAACCTCAGCAATTTGCTTATCCTCAGCCCCAAATTCCACCAGTGCATCTACTGCCAACACAAGCTTCTGGCCAGACAGAATACATGCAACACATGACAGTTATGCAGAGTCAAGGAACTATTCAACAAGCTACTACAAGCTCTGTTCCAAGTACTGGGGCTTCCAGCCTTCCTGTGGGCCAGGTGGCTGGCCAGAATCCTTCACCTGTTGGAGCACCGATGATGGGAGTTTCACCACAGCCTAGTGAAGCAGTGGGACAGGGATCAGGATTGATGCAGAGTGGCCAGACCCCACCTAGTCAGACTGTCATACCGCAACCAGGAGGTGTGGTGCAGCAAAGCATTGGACATACAGGGGTTGTGCAACAGAAATCCATGACTCCGCATCAAATGGGTGGAAGTAGTCAAGTGTCTGGAATGCCTAGTGCTCCTCATGCTATAGTGTCTGGAGTTCAGAATGTGCCTGCAGTTGTGCCCGGTACAAGTGTGCCTAGTGTGTCTACCACTTCTGTTACTATGCCAAATGTCCCTGTTAGTTTAGTTCAGTCACAGCTGACCAGCCATACATCTGTCAGTAGGAGTACCAGTGTGGTTCAACAACATGTTGGACTTTCACTAATGCAAGGCACAACTAATGTACTTACAAATCTGCCACAATCCAACCTTGGACAGTTTCAGAGTCAGACTCAACCTTTAGTAGGCCAGATTGATGATACTAGAAGAAAATCAGAACCCCTACCTCAGCCACCACTTTCTCTCATTGCTGAAAGTAAGCCTCTTGTGAAGCCTCCCATTCCAGACACTCTAACGAATCCTCTTCACTTACCTGCAACTACTCCTATGAACAGTCTTGCAAGCTCTGTATTTGGCATATCTATTCCTGTTGATGGTGATGAGGACAGGTATGAACTATTTTATTATGTAACTACTTGTTCTCCTACATGTAGTTGGCAGGTAACAAGTAAGTGTGTGTGTGTGTAAAATATATATATATAGAGAGAGAGGAAGTAGTTCTTAGCCCATCTCTTTGAATGAATTTCAAAGCTGTCAACTGCTAATAGGTGGGAGAAAATGGCTTAATTGCTATATTGTAGTAGTTTAAAAAAAACAACAACAAAACCACTGTACTCCAGAGACCACCCAATGTGTGGTGTGTTTTGGTTAATTTGAAGAGAACTAGCATTAACCATCTTCCCTGATTGCAAAGATCATACAAATCAAGTTCAATAGCAGTATAAATTAGGAAAATACTTGTATACATTAGCATAATTTAAGCTTTTTTGGATTTATTTTATATAGTGGTCCAGTGACTTGAACAAAAGTGACCCTCTCTCTACTTTTAGAATAACCATTCTTAGGGAATCTCTTATCCCCTTGTAGACGTTAACTTAATCAATAATGGAGAATCATTTTGTTAAGCAATATCGACTGGAACAGTCAGATTTTATCAACTTTAGTAAAGGGTACAGTGAGAGCATTATATCAATTGATTTGTGTGAGTTGCAAAGTGTTGGGTTTTTTTCTTTATTTTTCCTCTGATGTAGATAGACTTAAGATTCCTTAAAGTATACGTATTTAAAAAAACAAACTAAAAACCTATGCTGTAGGTTTTGCTGGATGGGTAAAGTTCTGTGACCTAAACTAATCTAATATGCCTGAATTTGAAGGAGGCTTTCAGGGAAAGGAGTGTGTTAAGGGTTGAAAATGATCTTGGTGGGGCAACCTTGTGATGTAAAGGGAGCTAAATATATTGTTACAGTTCAGATTATTATGAACAAGAAGACAGAAATGTGTATAATATGCCTATCGTTCTTTAGGGAACCAGAATAACCATTTCAAAATGAAAAATATTCTCATTCAAAGACATGTCATGCAACAGTTCACACATCTAGAAAAAAGTACCAAGCTTTGACATGTAAAAATCTGGCTTGTGCAGAGTAGTACTAGTAAAAACTTGCTCTCATGTGGGGGAAGGTAGAGCATAATTTCAGCAGCAATCTTATAAGGTATAGTTTTAAAATCCATAAGAGCTTAATCCAAAACACTGATTTCCAGTTTTTTTTTAAAGGGGAGGGGTTTCAGCATCAGGTTATTAACTGTGAAATATGTTGGTACAAAATCTGAAGACTCCTCCAGGCACAATCTGATATACTGTGTAATCACAGTATAATGGGCTTGGGGGTTTGATGACAAGTAGAACAAAATCTTATAGTCATTATCAAAACTATGAACTGCTGACTGTTTGTTTGTTGATAAACACTAAGTTATCAGATCTTTGGAAGTCTGTTACCTTAAAAGATTAACTTTATTATAAGTCACTGTAGTGACTACCATAAAGCTCAAAATAGCTTCCACACTTCCAAAAGACGTCACATTTGTTGTGGATATTCCCTTAGCACTTTTGCTACAGTAAAATCTTACAGGATGCCTTCTCTGCGTCTTCAACTTCCTTGCCTCATGTCATAACTTCTTTGGGAATCTCTGTAGGAGTGCTTAACAAGAGAGTACTAATGCAATGAAGACCGTTATCTGTACCTTTTTTCAAAAGATTTTGTTTTTAAGGGAGAAATACTTTGTTCAGAAACTTTTAGTTATTCCTATCTAAAAGTAAATCTGCAAATAAGAACTAGGAACTGACAGTTATATTCTAAACATCCTCTTTTCCTGTGTTAGTTTCTATGCTGAGTACCCCAATTTCTGTGCTTCTCTTAAGGAGCCTATATTTCTCAATCTTTTATTTCTGCATGGTGTGACATGAAAGTATATTCAGCGTCCATGACGTTGCACTAACCAAGGTAACCTATGAAATTTGAGGCTAGCTTTTAGTGAGGGTAAAGTACTGGATGTACTTCATTGCGTGGGTGTTTAAAGCCTTTTTGAACCCTATAAACAAAGACCCCATTCCTTCAAGCTGTTATGCACAGGTAGAGATTTCAGTGGGGCTCTGTGTAGGAGTCAGTCCATATGGGACAGTTGGCATGCTTGAGGCCTAAGAAATTAAATAACTTGCAAAATCTTATACAGTTCGCATAAGAAAGCACAAGATAGACTGTCAACTTAAATCACATGTGTCTTTGTGTACAAATGCCATAACTGAACAGGACTTGTTTACTTTGTTTCACAGCACTCTTTGTACAGATAATGTTGCTGTTTCTCCTGTGCAGATGCTTTCCCTGTTTGTGTGTGTCTTTCATGCAGCAACACAGAAGAGAAACTTTTTTTTTCCAAAAAAAAACCTAGGAAAATATTAATGGGAGGAGGGAAGGAAGAAGTTGCTGGGGAAGTGTGTGTGTGGGGGGGGAAGTTTCATATAATACAAAAATGGAAGTAATTCCAGGTAATTGATAAGATATGAAGTTGACAGGGTGCCTTTAACTGAATACAGTTCACTCTTGTCCCAAGTAGGCCAGTTCTGTGCTTCAGTGGGCTTCCATGAATGTACATTCACAAGCATTTTGTATGTTGGGGCAATATTAACAGGAGAAGACTGAATTCAGGGGACCTAAAAGAGGTAAACTTTATGTTGAATGCCTTTATCCTTGCCAGTGGAGCATTTCTTGTGAATCTTAACCCTATTTACAGGTCGCCTAGAACAGTCAGCAAGCTAGACGCAGATGGACCCCTTTTTTTCCGAGCAGTCTTTTTGTAACAACTCAGATTTTTTTAAATGTAAAGTTTAAATTTTCGAGGGTCAAAATCTGCCTTCAGTTAACACAGTATAGTACAGTGGAGACTGCATAGCGGAGAGAATTAGGCTTGGAGTGTTATATAGTCTAACGCTGGTGTCAGTCATTCAGTGGAGGGGGCCAAATTTCCATTTAAATCATGGTACATGGGCTAGAGTATAAATTTAGGACAGCCTGCTTCCCTCAAACTACAGAAAAAGTCCAGGGGAAAATATGAATGGCCTTTGTGTAGTAAACCAGTGCTTAGCTATTTGTTCAGTACCTTCTTATTGCATTCGTTATCACTTGGTAGGAAAACCATGTTCGCTTTCAGGACCACTGCTATTTTTCTTCTTCCTTTCTTTCTTTCCGTTTTGAATGTTTTCCTCTGTTTTCTTGGTTCAGTTTTTCCTTCTCAGGAACTTAAATTCCAACCTACTATGGGCTTCACTTGCACCCATTTTACTGCTAAAATGATCAGCAATGAAATAGTTTGACCTTGAAATGTCATAATTGGGCTTAGAGTTGACAGTGTGATTGAAATTAATAAGAGTTTTTAGCGTTTACACTTTGAATCATTGTTTCAGGCTGCCTGCAGACTCGGGAAGCTAACACTATTAGTTTACACTTGGCACAGTGCAGGATTTGAAGGACTTTTTTTTGCAACCATAAGGGCTAGAAACTTCTAAAAATGAACATTTAATTTTCGTATCATTTGATCATTATGGTTCATGTAAATACATCAAATGGTTGGATGTTTGATACCTCTGATTAAATTACAGCACTTGTAGTTTGACAAAAGAATAAAGTCATTATATAGGTAACTTTTTAAAAGAATCTCAAATGTTGGTCTTTCAATGGTTCATACGTAGCCCTGCATATACAGGGTTTCTATTTATTTTGTAAGCTGTTACATATTTAAATGTGAGTAACTGTTTTTAAAGTTAAAATGGGATGGATAGGATTCATACAAACTTTAATTTGTATGCAGAGTGACGTAGCATCTGTGCAGACAGTATGAAACTGTGTCTTAAGGTGTATTGTTACTGATGGACTATATACACCAGATCTAAAATGTTTCTTGTAAGGTGACAAGCAGCCTGTAGTTTGGATCTGTTTTTTGGTAACCCTTACTTAATATTTTTTCTTTTACAAGATTTTGAAAAAATCAATTGTAGCTAGTCCTACTGTTGACCCAGTGAATAATGAGGAAATGATTAGTCAGTGAAGCTCAAATGTCAGGAGCGAGGGATAGAGAAATGTTGGTATGCAACAAAGATTTAAAAAACAAAAAACCTTACTGATTTTAGCTGATGCTTTTACAAAGAGAGGGGAAAATGCTTTAGACTGCAGATACGTCTCATAACTTGCATAACAAACAGTTTTGGTTCCCTTCTCCAAATTAAGTCAGTGGACTGAATAAAATGCAACGATATTTGAGGATGGAGGAAATAGTACATTTAGTCAGTATGCTAGATCTAAGTGTTGAAATCCCCATATATGTTGGGGAAATGAAGAAAATGTCAAAATTTAAAAAGAAAATTCCAGCTGGTCTTTCATGTTTAATTTTTAAAAATAGTACAAATTAAAGTTCTTGGTGAAATGAAGTTGCAGATCTTAATAATCTAGTGAAATAGTCCAATTAGATTGGACTTCTGAAATATAATGTCTCGTTTTGGTAGAGGTGCGGAAAGGTGGATACTCAGATCGTGAAGCTGTCTGTTGGGTCCAAATTTACATGCTAGCTTAGGACTGTGTTTTGGCACTTGAAAAAATATGTTGCCACTCTTAAAAGAATACATTATTGAGAGAGCTTGTTCAAACCTCCTACATGTTTGGCAGACTTCTGGAGCAAAATATTACCAGGCATGTTGGAAAAGGAGCAGAGTACAGATCATTTTCCAGAGATAGCTGACCAATGTGAACGGCACAGGCTATATTCCAGGAACTCTAATGAATGGCTGCAATTGTGAACTGTCAGCTACAGCAGCTAGACTGTTGAAAACCTGATTGTAAGGACTCTTCATGGAGTATATCTCTCTATTTAGTTAAATGGCTTATTTGTATAGCGTGCTAATTGTTGCTAATAAAGTATTATAATTAGTAAAACTGAGCTCTTGAGGCCTCATTCATAGTATAAGAACAAAATCTTGCATTGGCATTAACATAACTTTGATAAGGGTCTCTTTATTTTTCTTTTGGAATAGAGCATATAATATGCACCCTGAGTAATGCATAAAGGATTATGCAAATAGATACCAATAGACAGTGCTTGAATTGTACTGTTGTTGAATACTGTCCCTCTTTTCTCTTTGTTCTTAAGTCTACTAGGACTTCTCTAACTCCACCACAGCTGCAGAGCTTAATGTTTTCAGTCTCTCAAATCAGAGGATCTCACCTAAGTAGAGCTGAAGGAATATCTATAGGTGTATGCAAAAACCAAATATGGGCAAGTCCTGTTTCAAGCGATGAGTGTCTTCGAGTAGATCAGTGTTCCTCCTCCTGTCTCCATGATGAAAATAGATTTCGAAAAGCACGGTTAAAATAGAACTAAACTTCAGTGAACAAAAATCAGCCATACCAAATGGCATAGAGATGCTAACACATCTTTATTTCAAATTGTATGAGGTCAGCACCAATGAATACATGAATTTTTTTTTAGATAAAATAAGATTATACAACCAATTTAAAAGTAACTTTCAATAACATTTCCTTCAAAAATGAGATGCAGTCATGATTTACAAATCTTTTTAAAAGGAAATTGTGGACCTGAATACTTTTTAAAATTAGCTAACTTTAAGTCTCAGTTTTCCACGGCATAGTGTTTGTAAGTGTCCTGAGAACTCTTTAAAATTCATATATACTTTGTAAGGGTCTTTGCTCCCTTGTTTTATGAGGGTCTCTTGAGCAGTGGGAAAAGTGGACAAAGGTGCTGTCAAATGAAGAAAGTAAACAATTAAATCCTATTTTAGACTTTTCACTGAAGTCTTTAGCTGTAACAGACAGAAAAATAAAAAATTGTTATTGATGGTGTCCCTAAGGGATGCGCGTGCTTTTTTTTTTCCCCCTGGCTTTCCCTTCTAGATTCTTCTGATCAAATACTGTAGGTTTATCAAGCTTCTTTCATCCCAATAAGTTCTACAGTACTCCATAGATAGCTACTTTAGCTATTTCTTTCCTTATTCTCTCTAATAATCTGTTTGCAGAAGTAATGCTTAAGTGTTTTTAGGAGAGGAAGTGAAGATCTATAATTAAAAAAATGACTGCCTGCCTACATTCTCCAGTCAGAATCCAACTACCAGAATTGGAATTTAGCCCAGACGCTGAGTTTCATTTTTATGAGAAGTACTGCAGAATCTCTTGTGACCACAGGTGCCATTGTAGTGAAGAGAAACAATTTGATGTTCCCTACTAAATGTGTTGGTGTGTAGGGTTTTTCTGTTTTTGTCTTTTTTTTTTAAAATCTTTCATTTATGATATGAATACTGTGTGTTTCAACTTTCAGTTGGTGCTTCAGATAGCAATTTCCAAATCTTGGCATTCATGGAACTGAATAACGAGTTTTTGCTATTTGTCAGCATATCAGAGTTGTCTGTGCTTATTGTATATGTCAGCAAGCGTTAGCTATAAGAAATTTTAGGGATCTCTTCCAAATAAATAGAAAACAGTTCTTTAAAAATGTGCGCGCGCACAGAAATTGCAGCAGGCATCATGCAAACACTATGAAGTGTGACCATTTTGTAGTTGTGTTGCATAAATCTTGATGACAAACTACTGCAGTTGGCACCCTAGCTGACAGTTATGAGTAGAGGTAAATGCTTTCAGTTATTAAGAGTGAACTGTTATCTCCCAGAGATGGCTCTCCTAAATTTAGAGTGATAACTGTCGAGGTGCAGTGTAAGGCTGTATTTTCACTCCCTGTTCTATAAAAGTTCTTTGGCATAACGAGAACTTCCACTTCCATCAAATCTGTATTCCTCATGAGCTCAGAAATATGATAACTTATTGAAGGAATGGTACGCTTTGCTATATATATCAACTATGCCAACCTAACAGTAGGCCAGTAAGTCTGGCTGTTTGCTCATCGTTCTATCACTGTATGAAAGACCAACCGCCAACAGTCTAATTGTTGTTTGTCAAAAGAATTCCATATTTTCCCTTAGTAGAGGTTGGGAAGGAATTCACCACCACTCAAGTCTCTGAAGTTACTTTAAACTAATTGCATCCATTCTGTCCTTACTCCTTGATTTGAGAACATTTTCATATTGCAAGTGTAACTGAGGAGGAGATATGAGAAATGTTAAACTGATCAATGATAGAGGATTGTACTTCTCTTACTGTATGTGGTAGCAGCTAACTATCAGAGAGAGTCTCACATGCTTCGCAGTAATGGTTGTGAATTTAAGCACAGATAGAGTCCAGCAGAAACACACAAGTCCTGTCTCCCCAGCCTCAGGAAGAAGTGACGGGGGAGAGGGGTGGAATGGAAAAACGGTAGTCCACAATCTGATCTTTATCTGCATAAGGTGCTGTGTTTTAAGCTCTGGTTGCCTCTTAAGAGATGTGGACAACTGACAGTAGGTGGAGCACAGTACTGCTCTTGTTACACTAGCTATGCTAATATAAGTTGAAATTTGATTTTCTCCAAATAGTCTCTGATGTTAACCCTGTGAACACCTCTGCAGGTAAATTCATTTGCTATAACTCTGGCAAAAAAAAAATGCAAAGCTTACATTTTTATTTGAATAAATACTCATAAATTGTTTTCACATAGTTTTATACAAAAGCAGTTTATACAGCATTTATCAGCTACTGTATGAGTTGTTGCATACTTCTGCACAAGCAAGATAGTAAACAAAATGGAAGCTCCAGCAGTCCTGATTTTCTTGTTGTTCTTCTCACTTCTGATGTTAACTGAGGACTAAATTAGTAGAGCAAAAAAGAGGAATAACAAATCCTAAGAGTATTTTCCTGTTGCCTTAATATGAGCTTCAGCAGAAAACTTTAACAGTTCAATTTCTTTCACTGAGAATTAAAAAGAATAAGACCACATCTGGATTTATTGACTATTTAGATTGTCCAGTAAATTTCCCTCACGCCTGTAATTGAAAAATGATTCCCTTTCAGTAGACTAGCTATTTAAATTGCTTTGTACAATGCACTCATAAATACCTATAATGCCAGCTCTTCATACCTTGTGTTGATATGAGGTTTTGACTGCAGCAGACATAATGGCAGAGGATCCTTTAAGTATAGGTCAGTGGGTTTGAAGTCCTAAATCCCATATTACTGAAACACAAATAAAATATTCTAAGAATTATAGTAATCAATTTTCAAGTTACATATTTATTTTTCTTGTACCTCATGTTACTGATATACCCTTGGACTATACTTACTACCCTGTCTACAAATGAGTGCTTTTTTTTTTTTGTATATTGACATGAGAAGACATTGAACCACCAGATGTAGAAATTTACAGCAAAATGATGTTTAAACTCTTACTCTTTCAAATTGGCAAACTGAGGTAGCTAGCCAACTGTTGGCTTAAGTAAACCATTTCAAAATGCCTGTCCCTTGTGTTTTTAGTTTTTGTTTTGTTCTTTTTTCCTTCAGATATAAAAGCAAGTGCTTTGCACTACTTACTATCTGCAGTATGTTTGACAGGATTCTAAGAGGCAGAAGTGAGAACTACAGTTAAGGATTGTTACAAATGGCAGTTGACTGAAATTCCCTCACTTTGTGAAGTGACAAGACTTCTTAATGGAATTCAACTAACAACAGATTTTCCCAGTTCTTAAAAAATGGACTTTCTACAGCCAGTTGATAGTCTGAGGCCTACATCTATACATTGTAGCCATAGGAATAAACAGCAATGAATTTTAACTTTGCTCTTAGTTGATACTATTTCAATCCAGCTCTGTCAATCTAGTGATGGTAGTAATTAGCAGAGCTATGTACTGGGACAGTTTATCTGGTCTTGTTGACTTCCTGCATCCATTTGGTAACCAAAACAAAGCTTCAGGCTTCGATACAATTAAAGCTCACGTGCAAGCCAGAATATTTGTTCTATTTATCAATATTGTGTGCAGAATTTTTTAGGGGGTGGAGGTGGAAGCAGAAGGGATAGTTGTCTCCTTGTGCATGTAATGCACATAAGCAGGATCATTTCCCCTCCTGAAGGAGATCTTCTTAGATTCTGGTAAACACAGTTCTGTTGCAGTACTTGCCACAAGTGATTTTTAACTTAATGTGAGACAGATGGTTTTTCACAGCTTATTCTTCTGTAATTATATCCTTGGATGTCCTCCTCCATCTGGAAAAGTGAGTATCCATGGAATAATAGACAAAGACTGACATGATGATTTACCCTGTCTTGGTCTCAAAGGGTTCCTTCCCAATTTAAAGAAGAGTCTCTTCTTCTTTACCCCCTTCCCCTACTGGAAGTTGATAAATGTTGGAAGTTGAAATAAGTGACTCAACTCCAAAATAGATAAAGGAAATGGAAGAGCTGATGCCAGCATCTCAAGGGGCCAAACTGGAAGGCCAGTGAAGCTGGCTTTCACTGAACTTCCTCGTGCTGCACACATGAGCCAGACTGTTTGTTTGATTTTAATCCCTGCTTAGTGGTTGTGATCCCTTCTCAGGATGGAAACTTGTTTCTTCTCCAGCACCTTTCTTTGAGATCCAGGAGAAAGGTACAGGCTGCTGGTAGGGCTGGACAATTTCCATCAAAAACAGAATTAAATGCTACTACGAGGTGATTAGAATTGTATAGGGTAGCTCAATTCTGATTGTGGGGTGCGATGGGAAGCAATGGGGCCCTTGGGGAACCGAGCCAGCTTCCTACTATAGTAAGCGCCCAGAGCTCCTAGCATCAGAGTTCATCCTGCCCTTTGCTTATTTCTTTCTCCAGTTCTCTGAATGAAGCCCCTTTTATCCAGTCAAAGTACTTCCTTCTCTGCTTTCTGAGGCAGCCACTACTGCCCCAGGTACTAGTGCTGCTGGCACTCCCCTGCTAATTGGGGAGACACTTTGTCCCTAGAAAAATTGGAGGGGTCCTAGGAGGGGTAAGTCAGTCTCTTTAAATATCAAGCTTTATTGAATTATTTGGGGGGCTTTTTTTATGGTTTGATCTGTATCAGAACTATCTGAGATTTTGTCACTAAATAAGACTTACGAAGCAATATAATAATTTTTCCAGTTGAAACTTCTACAAAAACAGTACGATCCTCTTGTATGGATAACTTTAAGGGCTCTGTTCTGCTCCCAATAAACTCAGTTGCAAAACTCCTGCTCATCATGGCCTAGTTTGACCAATGGTCATACTAAACCAGAACACTGCTATAAGAATACGAAGTTTGCAAGACTCTGAACTCCTGTTGGGTGTTCCAAGGCAAGTACTCTGAGCAGGATGGGTTTAAGGTCCTGGCTTAATAGGATATGTAACTGATTTCTCCTAATGAAAAGTGGAAATACCTGCATTTTGTGTTTTGGAACTTTATTAAATCTTCATTTGCTCATTCAGTTCTGTTCAGCTTTCTCCTCTAGCCCATCCCATTTACCCTCTTTGCAGTCTGTTTTACTGTTTTGATAAGTTTGGAACTTTGTAAAAAGAAAGTAGGTTTCACATTGCAGTCCGTGAATCAAATAGATAAAGAATGAAATATTGACTTGAAAAAGAGGAATGGAGAAAGAGCTCAGATATTAGGCTAGTAAACATACTTCTGTCATCCCAGATTTCATTGTAATCTTAGCTGACCCATGACCAAGTACTTGTATAATGTAGTTGGTGTAGGAGCTGATCCAGGGAGGCCCAGTGTGCCACCTGAAGGCCTTATGTAACAGGGGTGGTTTTCTCAGCCCACGGCTACTCACCTGAATAATTGCAAGCTATTCTTGCTGGTGAATTCAGCTTATTGTTTAAATAATTCTCATTCTCTTTAAGAAGAGAGATAAGTTGGATGGTTCAGTATCTTTTATTGAACCATCTGCTGCTGCTGAGACATGGTTTTGAGCTACGTAGAGCTCTTCAGCTGACCAGGCTCTGAGACTCGGTGTTGCAGTTTTTAATGCAGATGTAGATGTACCCTAAAACTCTCATCTTGTAACTTCCTCTACTTCAGTCTTCCAAACTTATTTCCTCCCTCATTCAGCCTCAACAAGTCCCTCCTCAATCAGCTGCAGTTTTTTTAAAATAAAATCAGGATGCATACCTACCAGAGTAATGTGATCTGGGGGCTCAGTATTTCTGTTTGCAGTACATCAGGACCAAAAACCTCTGGGACTTTATATTTGCTCAGTTTTTTATGTTGGGCTGTGGTCTCTGGGATATACCTCACACTGGACACCATCCCAGTATTGTATCTGATCTCTAATAGGGGAAAGGTGTATTTTTAAAAGGGATATTCCCCAAGTCAAATGGCTTCCTCTTTTCCACTGCTGCACCCCCTTAACCTCTCCTCTTCTCCCCCCCCCTTCTTTTTTATATTACATGGCTCAACAGTCTAATACACTTGCACATTGATAGTAGTTCAGACCCGTTCATTAGGCACACATTTTGTTATGTCAGTTTGTGGGTTAGTTTTTCCTGTGGGGTAGCTCTTCCTGTCAAGTTAGTTCTTTTCTCTTGAACAGACCAAAACTAACCTACCTTGAATATAGCAGAAGAAGACTGGAAAGTGCTTTTCAGTATATTTGCAATTTGTGTAAAATGCCCTTAAAAAGCCCTGTTCTTTTATAGGTTATCAATTTAAAAATAGATGAAGCTTGTGAAATACACATGTTGTGGTTATAAACCATAAGTTTCATATTTAATAATAGCAGGTTTTGATATCTGCAAATATATGCATTCAGGATTGTAAGTAGGTGACTCTGTTTAAAATCACTTCCTGAGGAAGAGGGTTTTTAGCACTTTTTTTTTTTAATGCACTTGTATAGGGGAGACAGAAAAGAGCTTTAAGACTTTCTCAAAACTTACCATTTGTACAGCATGAGCTGTCATAGCTTATCTAAAATGGAGAATTTAAAAATGGCATTGTTTGTATCTTTGAAGCATCTATTTAAAAATGGCATATAGTAGCTTAATGTATCTGTCTTCCCAGTTTAGGGGTTTTTTTGTCATAACACTTTGTGCTAAACTTTTTAGGTTGCATATGTTCGAATATGAGAACACAATACTTTGTTGGATGAACAATTTCTGATATAGCATCTTTCAGGCCAAATTCAAAACTCCTAGGGGCAATAAATGACACATGCTGGCCAATAATGACCAGGAACTGTAGTATGTATGGGGCTTTTTTTAAAAAAAGTAAATACACCAAGTAAATCCTCTAGGTTGCTGTAGGAATCAAATGACAGTTTTACCTTGTGTGCACAAAAGTTGATTTATTTTGCATACAATTGTGATTTGATATCTTTCCTGATCGTTAAGTATTTATTCAACACCTTTCTTCAATCTGTTCTCATGTGGAATCCTGTAGAGACTTTTTTAATATGGTAGGTTCAGAAGGGAAAGGCTATATACCAGGGTAAGTAGGGTTTTTTTTGTTTTTGTTAAACAATGTCCTCTGAATTACTTTAGAAGAGCCTTTGTGCCATGTGCATTTAGGGAAAGGTTAAGTAAAATTCCCCATCTCCATGGCTGGCGGATTGTAGTATCCGTAGAACATGTTTTCAATGCAGTTGCCTGTAACAACTGATTTACGAAAGGGGTTTCAGTGCTGTTCTGCAGCCTAATATTGACTTCTTATTGGTAAACCAGTTTGTATAGGTTCCTGGTACCTAAAGACTTTAGACAAACAGATATAATTAAATCAGTGAATTCCTTATGGAGGTTGTAGTTGAAGCACTCCCTGATTGTGGTACTACTGAATAGCTTATTTCAAGAAATCCATGGAAATTAGCTATACCAACACACCCTCCTTTCATGCTGGTATCCCAAACTAGGGATTAATGTCTGTGTAAATAAAAAACCCCACAGAAACAAACTTGATAATTAAAAGGGTAGACAAGTCCTTGGATAGCACCCTTGAAGGGAACCTACACTGATGATCCACCAACCCCAGCTCCCATCAGGAAGATTGTTAGGGTATGTCTACACTACGAAATTAGGTCGAATTTATAGAAGTCGTTTTTTAGAAATCGGTTTTATATATTCGAGTGTGTGTGTCCCCACAGAAAATGCTCTAAGTGCATTAATTGCATTAACTCGGCAGAGTGCTTCCACAGTACCGAGGCTAGAGTCAACTTCTGGAGTGTTGCACTCTGGGTAGCTATCTCACAGTTCCCGCAGTCTCCGCTGCCCATTGGAATTCTAGGTTGACATCCCAATGCCTGATGGGGCTAAAACATTGTCGCGGGTGGTTCTGGGTACATATCATCAGGCCCCCCCTTCCCTACCTCCCTCCCTCCATGAAAGCAAGGGCAGACAATAGTTTCACGCCTTTTTTCCTGAGTTACCTGTGCAGACGCCATACCATGGCAAGCATGGAGCCCACTCAGCTCACTGTCACCATATGTCTCCTGGGCGCTAGCAGACGCAGTACTGCATTGCTACACAGCAGCAGCAACCCATTGCCTTGTGGCAGCAGACAGTGCAATAGGACTGGTAGCCGTCACCGTCCTGTCCGAGGTGCTCCTGGTCGCCTGTGTGAGGTCAATCAGGAACGCCTGGGCAGACATGGGCGCAGGGACTAAATTTGGAGTGACTTGTTCAAGTCATTCTCTTTAGTCCTGCAGTCAGTCCTATTGAACCATCTTATGGTGAGCAGGCAGGTGATACAGATTGCTAGCAGTCCTATTGCATCATCTTCTGCCGAGCAGCCATGAGATGTGGATGGCGTGCAGTCCTTCTGCACCGTCTGCTGCCATCCAGAGATGTAAAAGATAGATGGAGTGTATCAAAACAAGAAATAGACCAGATTTGTTTTGTACTCATTTGCAAAACCCCCCGCCACCCCCCATCTAGGGGACTCGTTCCTCTAGGTCACACTGCAGTCACTCACAGAGAAGGTGCAGCAAGGTGAATCTAGCCATGTATCAATCAGAGGCCAGACTAACCTGCTTGTTCCAATAAGAACAGTAACTTAGGTGCACCATTTCTTATTGGAACCTTCCGTGAAGTCCTGCCTGAAATACTCCTTGATGTAAAGCCACCCCCTTTGTTGATTTTAGCTCCCTGAAGCCAACCCTGTAAGCCGTGTCGTCAGTTGCCCCTCCCTGCATCAGAGCAACGGCAAACAATCGTGCATCTGAGTTGAGAGTGCTGTCCAGAGCAGTCACAATGGAGCACTCTGGGATAGCTCCCGGAGGCCAATACCGTCGAATTGTGTCCACAGTACCCCAAATTCAACCCGGCAAGGCCGATTTAAGCGCTAATCCACTTGTCAGGGGTGGAGTAAGGAAATCGATTTTAAGAGCCCTTTAAGTCGAAATAAAGGGCTTCATCGTGTGGACAGGTGCAGGTTTACATCGATTTAACGCTGCTAAATTCGACCTAAAGTCCTAGTGTAGACCAGGGCTTAGAGTACTGTTCCAAGGAATTCTAAACCTGTAGTACAAGTTTCTATTCTATGAAGTGATACCTCTCAATACTTTACACCTGCAAATTTGATCAGCTGGCCTGTCTCCTCCATTGACAAGCCCATTCAGTGATCACCATTCATTCTGTGCACCAAGTCAGGAGTCTTGTGAGGGGAAGGGAGAATATATGTTGTTTTAAAGACTGTGTTGTACATATTCACAAGAGGGCTAAATTAAGGTTGCACAGACAACCTGAATTTTTGAGTGCTTGTTATGTGCCTTTAAAATTCTTAACATAGTTCTTTGGTATCTGATACTAATGTTAGGGTTATTTACTGATACACCGCTTGCTAACTGAGGCAATTTTCCCTTTCTGACTGTTAGACTTGGAATCTAATTCCTTCTGTCACCCTGAAGTCTGGAATTAGAATGGCGTGGCATGCAAAGATGTGGAGATACTGTGGTTTTTTGTTTGGTTTTTTTTTTTAATAAAGACTGAATTTGAGAGTTTGTTGTATTTGCTGATCATAAAATTTAGGGAACCAGATTTAGAGACTAAAGGCTTTACCTTACCCTTTTCCGCCTATATATTGCAGCACACTTTAGCCTATAGTTCAGAGGTCCACGTAAAATCCTTGAGTTTAAGGTGAAGTAGCACTTCTATGGAGCGGGGTGGGAAGTAGGGATTTTGAATGCTGTTTTAGTGTACTTTAGCTTTTGTAAATATGCATATCTTTGGATATAGGGATTCAAAATTGTACATAGCACACCAATATGATGGTTTTGTATATTATCACCATAACATGGGACCTATTTCATTAATGGATTTTTGTTGTACCATATATGCTCTGGCAGCAGCAACTCGGAATAGTCTCAATTATATATTGAGAAATACAGATTCAGAACTAATCTTCATCTCCTTCATGGAGGTAATTGCACTTGACCACTGGGACGAGATAATGTTTCTCAGCTATTGAACCATAATAGTGAAGTTTAGCAAATGCAACTCAAAATTCACACCTTGGACACTTAATAAGCTATGCGCAGAGGGATGTATTTTAAACTTATGCTCTGTTTAGCATCCAGAACAAGAAAATAAGAAGCAAGAGTATGAAAAGCTAAAAATTCTTCATATTTGTCTGAGTTGCTATGTGTCCATTCTCTGTCCTTTCCATTTGATTCATGAGTATCATAGGAATCCTTCAACTGCTTTCTACCAAGCATTCCTTTGAACAAGTTATGTGAATTGAACTTAAGTATTGAATGTATACATGCATGAACAGCTTTGCACCATGCAGTGTCTCATCATTTACATAATGTGCTCATTTTCTTCATTTAGTACCTCTGAAATCAAGATACTTACTGGATAGACTAGTACATCATAGAAATCCAAAGGCAGTTCAGTCGCTCAGATGTTAATCTTCTTAGACTTTACAGAATTGAAAACATCGTACAAGGTTTTTTCCTCTTCCTTCTCCTGTGCATATCTGAAATAAACTACCTAAATTGAAAGGATTTAAATGCAGAGCAATTGCTAGTAGCTCATCTTTATTAAAAGAACAATATGGATGTCTAAATCTAGTGCAAATACCCACAATTCCTTTTTGTTTTTTAAAGGATGAAATTTTGGCAATGACCTTTTTTGGCCATAATTTTTTGGTATGTTTTTTTATAAAAATGTCCTGTTTAAACATATGCATTTACACTTTCCCTCAGTGTAAGGATTTTATTTGTGGGCAGTTAAAAACAAATGAATGAAGTTACTCCTTTTCTTTTTGCGAATACAGTCTAACACGGCTGCTACTCTGAAACGAATCATGTCAAGTAACTGTTTCGCTTGTTCAATTCAAGTTAAGGCACCCTGATGAGGAAACAAACTTCATCCCTATAAATGAAGAGAGATGTTGTACTTGGTCCTCTTTTGTATCCAGTCACAGTTGAACCCATGGTGAGAAACTGCAGTAAACTCAAATTTGTTTTATGGATATGGCTTGTCAAAGATGTATTATTACCTGTTCATTAACAGTGGCAAATAGATTTGCTTTCTCACATTATTAATTGACTTTAAGGTTTTGTAGACATTAGATTGAAGTCCTGGTAAGATATATAATATCTATTAATCTATAATTTAAGGCTTGTGGTGCATTGGCCTGTTCCAGGATCTCTGCTTCACAAGGTCTCTAGAGTATAAATTGTGTTCACTTGTTGAATGTTGATGAGCAGTTCATCATTTTGTCTTGTTTGCACTTGACTTATTGAAACAATCTCTTCAAAACTTGCACAAAGCTTCATTGGATTCTTTAAAGTTTGCTTGGCAACACATTTGTACACTACAGAACATAGCACTGAATAACACCAGTGCACTCATTGCTCTATTTCTCTGTGTGAAAACAGTGAAGATACTACTGTGTGGTTTAAAAAGAAAACTGAAAACATACTACTGTGATATCACCTAGTAAATATGAAGTGGCACTTAACTCATGTACTATTGATGCGGGACTTTGAAGTCAAGACTGCAGTCTGGCCACACTAAGAGTGTGTGGTTTCGGGGGCTAAAATCACCTTGACCAAAATGCCTGTTAATAAAATTGTGTAATGAAATGATAGTAACATTAATCATCTTATTTCAAACTTCGGTACTTCTACTGTAACTTTGTATTTTTATTTGATGTGACACTTTCCTCACAAATGCAAAAAAGGGATTTGTACCTAAAGTGGCAATGTTCAGGTCCAAAATACTTCCTTTATTTAAACATATCAAAAAAAGGTTTTGGGGCCTGAAAAGGTTATCCTTACATACATATTGTGTGCAGAGCACTCGTCCAGTTAAAATATTTTTTCTAGCTTTCAGTTACTTTATTATTTGTGACAGATTTCAGAGTGGTAGCAGGGTTAGTCTGTATCAGCAAAAAGAACGAGGATAGCACCTTAGAGACTAACAAATTTATTTGAGCATAAGCTTTTGTGGGCTAAAGTCCACTTCATCAGATGCATGGAGTGGAAAATACAGTAGGAAGATACATAGATATACTTATGTGTGTGTGCGCGCGCACACACACACACACCATGAAAAAATGGGGGTTGCCATACCAACTCTAATGAGACCAATTGATTAAGGTGGGCTATTATCAGCAGGAGGGGAAAAAGAACTTTTGTAGTGATAATCAGTATGGCCCATTTCCAACAGTTGACAAGAAGGTGTGAGTAACAGTAGGGGGGGGAAATTAGCAGGGGGAAATAGTTTTTAGTTTGTGTAATGACTCAGCCACTCCCAATCTTTATTCAAGCCTAATTTAATGATGTCCAGTTTGCAAATTAATTCCGGTTCTGCAGTTTCTCGTTGGAGTCTATTTGAAGTTTTTTGTTGTTGAATAATTGCAACTTTTAGGTCTGTAATTAGTGTCCAGGGATGTTGAAGTGTTCTCCAACTGGTTTTTGAATGTTATAATTCTTGACATCTGACTTGTGTCCATTTATTCTTTTGCTTAGAGACTGTCCGGTTTGGCCAATGTACATGGCAGAGGGGCATTGCTGGCACATGACATATCACATAGGTAGATGTGCAGGTGAACAAGTCTCTGATAGTGTGGCTGATGTGATTAGGTCCTATGATGGTGTCCCTCGAATAGATATGTGGACAGAGTTGGCAACGGGCTTTGTTGTAAGGATAGGTTTCTGGGTTAGCGTTTTTGTTGTGTGGTGTGTGGTTGCTGGTGAGTATTTGCTTCAGGTTGGGGGGCTGTCTGTAAGCAAGGACTGGCCTGTCTCCAAGATCTGTGAGAGTGAGGGATTGTCCTTGATGATGCGCTGGAGAGGTTTTAGTTGGGGGCTGAAGGTCACAGCTAGTGGAGTTCTGTTTTCTTTGTTGGGCCTGTCCTGTAGTAGGTGACTTCTGGGAACTCTTCTGACTCTGTCAATCTGTTTCTTCACTCCAGCAGGTGGGTATTGTAGTTGTAAGAACACTTGATAGAGATCGTGTAGGTGTTTCTCTGTCTGAGGGGTTGGAGCAAATGCGGTTGTATCAGGGAACTTGGCTGTAGACAATGGATTGTGTGGTGTGGTCTGGATGAAAACTGGAGGCATGTAGGTAAGTATAGCGGTCAGTAGGTTTCCGGTATAGGGTGGTGGTGATGTGACCATCGCTTATTAGCACTGTAGTGTCCAGGAAGCGGGTCTCTTGTGTGGACTGTCCAGGCTGAGGTTGATGGTGGGATTTCTCAAGGGCTTCTTTTCCATGGGTCCATATGATGAAGATGTCATCAATGTAGCGCAAGTGGAATAGGGGCATTAGGGAATGAGAGCTGAGGAAGCATTGTTCTAAGTCAGCCAGCATTACTTCTGTTTAACGTGCAGAGTGGTTGGATTCTGACCTTAGGTGGGCAACAAAGAATTCCCTTAGTGGACGGAGAACTTAGCGCTTGTGTGAAGCCAGTGGAGACAACTGTCGTGACCAATTCTGACTGGTGTAATGTCCCTTAAGCATGTTGTGTTGTAGACTTAAGTTATTACTCCTGGGGGAATTCTGTGCACAAGCAGAATTCATTTCTGGTGCAGAATCATCTCTCTTCTCCCCCCTCGCCACAGAAAATACTTTCTGCCCAAGAAGTGCTGCAGTTCCACCTTTTGCCCACCAGAGGCTACTGTGGCACCAGAACAGCCAGCTGACAGGCAGTAACAGCTAGCAAGCAGCTTGGTGTGTTCAACACAGCAGCCGGCCTGTGGAGCCAGGTTAGGCGGCAGAGTGGGGCACATGGGGGCTGCTGGAGGGAGGCTCCAGGGGCAGATGTGCCTGATTGAATGGGAGAGGCTTGGGGTCAGCCAGAGTCTGCATGGGGGAGGCTCACTAACTCCCTAACAGTCCCGTCCCCCCTCCAAAACCCCCAAAGAAACTGTTCCATACTTCTCCCACTCACACCCAACAAAAGCCAGCTTCACTCTAGGCTCCTTCCTATTCCCCCAGCTCTTCTGTTATCCCTTAATTTCCCCAAGCCTTTGCACTGCTTCTTTGGAGTGCCAGAAATACATTTCTATATTGTAGTTAGTTTTAAATGAATTATTCCAAAGTTCTGTATTAGTATGCCTAGTAAGGAATCTGTTGTCCCAAAAAAAAAAAAAATCCTGATTTTTTTTTTTTTTTTTTTTTTTTTGCAGGGGGGTTGGAGGGCTGTATTTTTATAGACATACTTGCTAGCACTGGCAGGTATTTTGAAATTACCAAAATGAAACTGATGTTATAGTGTATTTTGAAAATATGTAGAATTTTGCAGAATTTTAAAATATTATTCACAGAATTTTTAATTTTGTATTGCAGAATTCTCCCAGGAGTAAATTTATGCTGGGGTTAGCAAGCACAGAATCAGGGAGCTATAATTAGCTCCCTGATGGCCCAGCTCCCTTATAAAGTGGGAGCTCTGATGAGGGGGAAATTCAAGCCCTAAATATCTAACTTTATCAGCTTTCAATGGATCTGATCACTGTATAAAAAAATTTAATGTTTCTTGTCCTTTTAAGAAACTTACTTTGTGGAAGAAATCAATTTTGCAACCTTTGTCTAGTCATGATAGGGAGCCACCTATGGCTTTCTTAACTCTCTCTTTTAGTGTGAGAATTTCTTCAGTGCAGTCAGAACATTAAGTTTAATCTTGTCTTTCAGCTGCCTCCCCCCTCTGAAATTAATAGGATTTATATTCTCCTGTGGCTAACCATCTTTTGGGAATATCTTGGGTCAATAAAAGCTGAACATTGCTGCAAAAGCTAACAAAATCTAGTGAGGTGATATTCAAGTGCAAAGAGACTTAAAATAAAAGATTAGAAGAATCCTAGACTTCTATCACAACCTAACCTTGCATGGCAGGAGGCTATCAGTGACTTTTTTTGTACTTGGTTGCTTCAAAGAGATGAGTCATTATTGAGGCTTCCCTGGGGAAGTCTGTAAATGTTGTTTTTCCTGCTTACCATTCAAACAGGTGTTGCTAGGTGCACTACTAGCCCCATAAGTTTTTCCTCTTTAACACAAGATTCTTTAAAAGAGATGTAGAGAAGGGGAACAAATGCCTCTGACTTGGATGGTGGCTTTTCTTTAAGTATTAATGGTGATAGAGTCATAAGATCCTAGCTGGACTTATTGCTCTAAAACAGTTATTGTTTATGTTGTTGCTACCCTGGCTGAAAACTAGCCAGGTTCCCATGTGCATCCTCACCTGCCCTTTGAGGGCATCTTTACCTTCCTTTGTGCTGTCAAAGCAGGACAAAGGAGACTTGGAATGGGCCAGGAACAGGTCCTAAAATCCTAGAGGGAGGAGAGCAGGGATAGTGCCAAAACCGTCTGTGTCCTGAGCTTTGCTGGACTGTAGATGGAAGAAAGGCATTGGAGAGAGAGAGACTGGCAGTGTTTCCATTATGAATTTCTGTCAATTTTTCACATGTCAAAGCATCACAGTACAAATAAAACAATTTCAGGTTAGGATTTGTTTATACCAACAAATAGCTCCCAAACTTCATCTCATGTGACACCTGTGAACGTCTCTTCACCCCCTTCTCTGTAAATCTAGTGGACTGATACATGCCTCTTGTGTGGGATTAATCTGAACAAACTATGTATCCCACCCAGGGACTTTTGACTACCAGATGACAGCTAGGAAAAGGGACAAACTTCCCTGATGGAACTGGGAGAATAAGACACGTTTTGTAGGGGGGAGGACCAGAAAATAGTATATCCCCTTCTCCGCATCTCTCTTGTCATTATCAATAACTGGGGGATTCTTTTCAAATTCGGTTTAATTGTCTTGGAATTGAAGTTACGTGAGGATTCTGTAGCAATTCCAAAAAAATCTACCCAGGATTAGCTTGTTCTTGCAACAAAGCAGCCTGGTGACTGAGAGTTAAACAAACTACTGCCAGAGATGTGGTTTCTTCTCTCACGTAAAGTACACACAAATGACATTCTTGCCCTACATATATAGTGCACAGTAAGGGGATATGATGTGACTTCTTCAAATTAAATGCTTCACTAAAACTGAGAGAACGTTGTGTGTATGTCCAAAGAGCCCTGTTCGCTCCTAGAGAGTGAAAAAAATAAAAACTCAGTAAGCCTTAAAATAGACTGTAGGCCACAAATAACCCACAGTTTTCTGTTTGCATACAGCCTTAGCGCAACATAAAACCACATTTTGGAGGTCCTTCTAAAGTAGTTTATAAGCCTTTAAAGAATGTGTAGACTATTACTTTTGTGGCTGAATATCTCGTTCTCCTTCAGGTCCGTCCTTAAATTCTCTCTTGCCATGATATCTATTTAAAAAACAAACTTGGCAACTGGTAGGCAGCTGGTGTGCTGAAACCACTGTGTCTCATGCTGATCATATCATGTCACTTTTATCACGTGCTCTCCGTCTCTGTTGTCCTGTCTTATACTTTGAATGTAAGCTCTTTGTGGGAGGGACAATCAGCATTTTCAAAGTGCTTTATGTGAACTAGCTATGACAATGTGAAAGAGGTAGGGAAATTGAAGAAAAAACTCCTGTATCCTCCTGTTGAGCAGGTTGCCCCCACTTTGTCACAAAGGCAGCTCCTCTGGTGTAATAAAAAGGAGAGCATCTGCATCCTAAATAGCAGTTGCCTATTGGGGAAAGTGAGCCTAACATATTGTAAATTATTTTAGAACAAATCTGGGGATTTTTGGGGGGGGAGGGGGTTTACGCTGTCTCAGGTACTTATATGGTTTCTTCTATTTGCACACCCCCAAAGCTTTAAAGAATTTATCCTAACTACTCCTCTGAGATGAAGTACTGTTGTCCCCATTTCACAGATGGGAAACTGAGGCACAAAGGGCTAGATTCACAAAATGTCTTAGGCCCCCTGACTGACACTTTAGGAGCCTAAATCCCAGAATCACTCTATTTAGTCATAAAGCCGCTGCTCACCTCCCACCAGCTTCTTGCTAAAACAGCTTAAGTGCCCATGCCAGAAGAGGTTTGCAGCCGAGAATCCCAAACACAGAGGTGCCTCCCTGAAGCCCAGACTTAAGCACCTACAACAGAACCTCAGAGTTACAAACACCAGAGTTACAGATTGACCAGTCAACCACACACCTCACCAGAAGTACGCAATCAGGCAGCAGAAGAGCCTGGGGGAGGGAAGGAGGGGAAGCAAATACAGTACAGTACTGTGTTAAATATAAACTACTAAAAAAATAAAGGGAAAGCAGCATTTTTCTTCTGCATGGTAAAGTTTCAAAGTTGTATTAAGTCAATGTTCAGTTGTAAACATTTTTTGGGAAAAGAAGTTTTGTTCAGAGGTACAAACAACCTCCATTCCCAAGGTGTTCATAACTCCGAGGTTCTACTGTAGCTCTGAGAGCAGGCTTAGTGCGCACACCTCAGTTTAGTACCTTCCATTGGCTAGCTTAGGCAAGGACTGGCCATGTGTGTTGGCTTTTGTGAAACCCATTCTGACGTGCCACTCTCTCCCCATTTATAGGGAGCTTAGGTACCTAATTCTGGCTTTGTGAAGCCCACTAATTTTCTAGGCACCTAAAAGTTCAGCATGGTGATGCTCAACATTACATGTCAGTTTCTTTGTGTATCTAAGAACTTAACGGCCATACTAGGTCAGACCAAAGGTCCATCTAGCCCACAATCCTGTCTTCCAACAATGGCCAATGCCAGGTGCCCCAGAGGGAATGAATAGAACAAGTGATCCATACCCTGTCACTCATTCACAGCCTCTGGCAAACAGAGGTTAGGAACACCATCCCTGCCCATCCTGGCTAATAGCCATTGATGGACCTATACTCCATGCATTTATCTAGTTCTTTTTTGAACTCTGGTATAGTCTTGGCCTTCACAACATCCTCTGGCAAGGAGTTCCACAGGTTGACTGTGCGTCATGTGAAGAAAACTCCCTTTTGTTTGTTTTTAAACCTGTTGCCTATTAATTTCATTTGGTGACCCCTAGTTGTGTTTTGAGAGAGTAAATAACGCTTCCGTATTTACTTTTTCCATACCAATAATGATTTTATAGACCTCAATCATATCCACCCTTAGTCGTCTCTTTTCCAAGCTGAAAAGCCCCAGTCTTATTAATCTCTCCTCATACCAAAGCCATTCCATACCCTTAGTCATTTTTGTCCTTTTTCTGAATCTTTTCCAATTCCAAATTTTTTTTTTTTTTTTGAGATGGGGCAACGACATCTACATGCAGTATTCAAGATGTGGGCATACTGTGGATTTATATAGAAGCGATATGATCTTTTCTGTCTTATCTATCCCTTTCTTAATGATTCCCAACATTCTGTTCACTTCTTTGACTGCCGGTGCACATGGAGTGGATGTTTTCAGAGAACTATCCACAATGACTCCAAGATCTTTCTTGAGTGATAACAGCTAATTTAGACCCCCTCATTTTATATGTAGGATTGGAATTATGTTTTCCAATGTGCATTACTTTGCATTTATCAACATTTAATTTCATCTGCCATTTTGTTGCCCAAAGAGACTAATGGACAGATTTGCAGTCACTTATTCTCAGTGGACTTACTGGGTACTAAGTTCTTCTCAAAATCTTCCCCTAAGTGACTTGCCCCAGGTTGCACTGGAAGTCTGTTGCAGAACAGAGAATTGAACCTGTCTCTCGAGTCCCAGGCTAACACCCTATCCACTGGATCATCCTTCCTCTTATGTTTACCAGAAGGTTCCCACAGCATTAACGTAGTTGATTGTCAATAGCTCTCACTAAAACTTTCTATTTCCTAGTGAGCTATCAGTACATCTTGTTAGTTTAGCTATTAAGATCATTTAAGTATGCTACTCCTCCAAAACTATAACTTTTAGTATTAGGTCTACTGTTGTTGTGAAGTGTGTTACCCCAAAATAAACTTATCTTGATTTCTATCATTAAATGGCACCACAGAAGCGTTCTTAGTGACTAAAGACTTGTCTTCATGGGAAAACTGATCGCCATAGCTATAGTGGAATAATTATTCCACTGTGGCTATGCCGGTCAATTTTCCTGTGTATACAAGCCCTTAAATTCAGGATCGGATCTAGAATCGATTGTGGATCCCAAAGGAAAGTGGTAACTTTACAGCAGTAGTAAGTAAAATGCTAGACCTATCTGTGTGAACTGTAATCCAAACAGTGATTTGACTTCAGAATGTCTGAATAACTAACAAAATGGTTAGGATGCCTCCACGTCACCCAACGTTGCACAGTAAATGCACTGCGTCTTTGGATGAGGTCAGAGAGTTGTTTATCTACATTGTTTTGATGACAGGTCTTCATCTTCCTCTGGAGAGATGCTGGCAGCTTGACACTGGTTCTAAAGGAACCATCCATTTTAGTAAATCCAACAATATTCCCTGCTACCCTCAGAGCAGCTTTTCTGATCTCCTCTTCCCCAAGGAAATCTTGCTCTATCTTCTGGGGACAGGAAAAGCTGCAGTAGTGGTGGGAGAGTTAACAAGCCCAAAGACTTGTGAATGTTGTTCTTGCTTTCACAGATGCTGTTTCACAAGAAATACCAAGAAAATACTTAAATCCGTGTGGTGGGGTTTTTTTCCCCTTGGCCTCTGATTTGCAGTTGTCATGCATTTCCTGAGGAAATGGACCTTACAGCTAATCAATACCCCTTATGTAGGGCATGTCTTCTGTAACTTTTAAAAAGTGAAGCCTGAAGTTGGTTTACTTCATCAGATCACTGAGATTTGCAACCTTATTTAAATGTGAAAGAAAATTGATACATAGCAATATGGCTGAGATTTAAATTAATGGAAGTGAAGCAATTCATAACTTTCAAACTTGGCATAGTATGTGTACTTCATTGAGCACTATGTAACCTTTTAAAACTAAACACTACTTTATGAACATAAAACTGAATTTCTTAAACCATGAACCATTTTTATGTCCAAACTTCAAAATACTGATTGCCAACAAACTTTCCCCGAGTATCACTTTTTACTGAGAACAATCATAAAAAAAATTCAATCCCAAGGGTAACAAGTTTGATATTTTTAGAAACATTCCAAACAGTTCATAATGAAAGTACCTATTAATTATAAATGGTGGTGATTTAATCCACTTTGACAAGGTTAAATTTAAATAAGCAGGAACTCTCTGAGATTATAATGGATATCTAAACATCTTTCAGGATGCTGCTGAAGGTAGAATGCCTTTAACCATCCAAAAAGTTTCAATATAATATATTTTAATTTTATAATGCCAATTTCATTTAACTTGTAACACTTTTCTCCTCCCACTCTCTTCAATTCCATTCTCTCAGCGCCTGCCTTTTTTGGACACTTACATACTTATTATGTTTTTCTTCAACTTCTTATTCTTTTAAACAATATCTTTTAACTATTTGTGTAATCTCTAGTAAGATATACTATTTCATTAACTGTGAACATGCACTTAAAGAACTCTACTACAGATAACACTTGCTGGTCTTCGTTATGCTCTCAAAGATGCTAGTTCTGTGACTTTCCAAATAAAAGCCTAGCATGCATTGGGTATAGTATTACTTTGTCCACCAGAGGGTACCTTTTGACAATATTGTAGAAGCTTGTTGATATTTTATGTTGTATGTTAATTTACCTGTGTCAGACTTCCATCTAACCCCATTCTTTTTAAAACTAGGATTTTTCTAAACATATCAATGATGCATTGTAATGTGGATGGGGTTACCAAGGCATTTAAATATGAACTCACGGGGGAAAAAATTCTAAATAGTATTTAGATTGGGCAGAGGTACAACTACAGCTTGTGCAGTGTTTTGCGCACGCACATACAATCTTGTGTCTACTTAAGAGCTTGGAAACTTCATTTCTGTACATCTTCCAGTCCCCAGGAAAAATAAATATATATAAAAATAAAATATTTACTCTTTGCTATTTTATTTAGCAAAACACTGTAGTTGTTGAAACCCTACAATGGAATTCAGATAGGGAAGACACATCTCAAAGAACTCTGTTATGGAAGGTAGGTGGCCTTTCTTTTTACCAAATCTTTAGCTCACACAGTGAAACACAAGCACATAGCTACTATATAGCTGATACATGAACTAACATAACTCACTCTTTGGTCTTGAGAGAACATTTATATTTCCTAGTACTATCTACTTGCGTTTTGAAGCTAATTTTGAAGTACAAGATTACTTACTGGACTTCAGTATGAAATGAGTCTTGCTAATGTTATGGTTGGTAGTTAAACACTAAAACCAACTTTTGACTCCTGTGTTCAGCATAAAACTGACTTTTCTAGCTATACACAGGTTATGCCAGTATGATAGCTGTAGCTTTATATTTTCTTAGATACATAAACTTCAAAACAGTATATAAATTATTCAGATGACAGTGGTTGTAGGTACAAGCAGGGCTTGAAAATTTTGACACCTGCAATCCAGAGAACTAATCCTGCTAGCCCAGATGTTAATTTAAAAAAAAATAATAAAAATTGGGGGGTGATGGGGGAACCTCCACCAGCCAAATCCTTATTTGGTAGGGAATGCCCTGATAAAAGAAGCCCAGCTCCTCTGCACTAACTGCTGGAAGGTAGAAAGATACTGAAGTTGCTATAGGATGCTGTCTGTTGATCTGCTTTGGGTGCTCCTTTGTATCTACCTTCTGTTAGTAAGTGCCTTGAGATTACAGACAACTGTCTCTTCTCTATCTATTCAGAGCCTCCTGGATGCTACAAAAGCGGTCAGAGAAATGGCCTTTGTTACTTTCTCTCAGCTTCCTGCTTGTTACTAATGCTTATCTTTTTGTATGCTGTTCTAGGAGATGCCATGCACACTTGAGAGAAAATAGAGGATGAGGCTTTAATAGAAGCTTTGGCAGTTGGCTTTTCCCTTTCCATGAGTGTGAAAGCAAGGCTGCTGAGAGGATCCTGATGAGGAACAGGGTTCTTGTGCGTGTTTATGTGGAGTAGTTTCAGGTCTAGAAGCTGAGATGGAACTTTGTATAGTGAGGTGGCGCTTCTCACTATCTTTGAGTCTTTGGTATTTGGTATCTATCTTGATACCAACAGTTAGGAGATTGCATGAGAACCTCAGCTTTAATTTTTCACCAGTGTAAATTTCTAGCATTTATGACTGCAGACAATCTTGACTATGTGAAGAAAGTTCACCATACAGTCTCAAAACAGAAGGCTTATGAACAGAACCCCAGATGTATTTATTTTTTAAACTTTTTTTAAGTTAGTCTCACTGTATTTGTGTGGTGGGAGGTGGATGACTCATGACTTGAGTTTTTTGGAGTTGACAACATTGTAAAACTGCCAAGAAAACCTATTTCTTAGAGCGTACGTTCCCTAAGGCTTTGTCTACATGGGACTTTTGTTGTAAAACTTTTTTTTTTTAGGTGTTTACTCTCTACTTCTACCTTCCTTCCCTCCATACCCAAAACACCCACCTTTTAAAATAAGTTTATTGGTTATGGTTTCCTCTCCTTAAGAAGTTGAGCTTTGGATGTGTACTGTTTGATTATTTGAGATGAAAGATGACACATTAAGGGCCGTCATTTATTTTTAATTGATTTTTGTGGAAGGCTAACATGTTAAATTATCTTAGCTAGTTACAGAAAAGGGATATATCTGAATCGTAATGCTAGAAGAAAAAGGAAGCTAGCTTTGGTAACCATTTTGATTTTTGAGGAGGGACATCTACAGTACCCTTGTAACACGGGGAAGCTTGAAAGTTAGCAAGACACTAAAACAGTTTTGTTGTAAAATTTGTATTATAATAGATTTTTTTTAATTAGACTGTCTGAAAGCATAAATATTGTCATCTTAAGTCTCCAAAACTGTTCCTAAAATACGTTGGGGCATTTTGCCATCTTGTGCTGATAGTCTGAAACCTGCTTTGTTAAAACACTTTTTGCATTAGCACTTGGCATTGGAGAAACATATCCCATACCAGTAAGAACCTAAATGGGACTTAATTTACTGACCTACGATAGGATTCTAGTTACCTTATTGGGTGGGGCATCCAGAGTTTCCTGGGAGCAAATGAAGACACTTGTGGGATTCCAGAATTTTGAGTATACCCTTTTTTTACATGCTCATTGACTACTGGCACATTACTGCAAAGCCATAAAAACACTCCTCTACTGTCAGCTAATTGAGGACAAATACTACAGGAGGGGTTTTTTGTGTGTCAAAACATTGCGTATTAGTGTGTGATGTAGCAAGTTTGCATATTTGTTAATCTATTATATAACCTTTTGTTTCTCTAAGTGAGAGTGTGTGGATAATGAGAGAGGGAAATTAAACAGTAACTGAACTAGATTAAGGTATATAATGGCTGGTAATTTTAGGTGTCCATAGGCATGGATTAAGGGACTTACGTTTTATACAATAAAAAGCTTTATCTGGTATATGGGGAGAATGGGGGTGCTGGTAAATGAAAAATTCCCGTTAACTAAGAGCGGGGGAGTTTGGGCATGGGAGGGTATGCGGGACATGGGCTCGGGAAAGGAGTTTGGGTGTGGGAGGGGTTTTGAGGTGTCTGATCCAGGGGACGCTTACCTCAGGCGGCTTCCTGCAAGCAGGAACCTGTCCCCGCTGTTCCTAGGTGGAGGTGCGGCGAGGCAGCACTGCCCCCGCAGCTCCCATTGGCTGGGAACCGTGGCCAATAGGAGCCACAGGGGCAGCACTTGCGGGTGGAGGTAGCATGCAGAGCTGTCTGGCCACGCCTCCACCTAGGAACAGCAGGGGCAGGTTGCTGCTTGCAAGAAGCTGCCGAAAGTGAGCACTGCCTGGATCCGGCACTCAAAAGCCCCTCCTGAGCCTGAGCCTGAGCCCCAGCCCCACGCTGCGTCCCACACTCCAAACCCCTCATGGCCATTCCTCTGCCTAGGAGCAGCAGGGACGTGTCTCCACTTCCAGGGAGCCACGCGGAGCCAGGTAGAGAGCCTGCCAGCCCCATGCCAATCGAACTATAAACTGGACTTTCTATGAAGATTAGAAATGCAAATTTATAGAGCTTTCCGGTTGGTACAGGGCCGGATAACATAGCCATTACTGTAGTTGGTAAACTGAAGAAGCCTGAATGGGGAGTGGCAGTATAATTTTCAGAGCTCTAATTGTCCCAGACAGTTAAGGAGAACTTCCACAGAGGATGTAATGTGTTATGGAATTCTTAAAGCCTCCTAAGATTTAAAGTCTCTCAGCAAAGGCACATATGTCATAAGACAGACCTTTAACAATCTATTACTTGCAAGATTTGTATGTACAAATGGGTTCAATGTTTAGTCAAGTAAGAGTAATCTAATATCCACTGAATTTTTTTTTACAGTGCATCTGGTGCAAGTGTTGTAGCCATTGACAACAAAATAGAACAGGCAATGGTAAGTAGAAAACAGATTATTATTTCTAATAGGACAAGCAGTTAATCAATGAGATGAAATCTTTCAAGCTATGTTCATTTTTATTCAAACATGCTATCTTTGGGATAATGCAGATTCCTAGAATAAAATTGAGTATCATTAGCCAGAATTTCATTGTAGTGTAATGTCTGTTCCCCTCCCCTCTATTAGTTCTGATTCTTCCATTCCATCATATGAAGACTGGATTTACCCAGATTATGGAATGGCAACAGATCAGGATTAGTTTTACATTAGATCCAAAGAGCTTCCTACCCATGGAGTTGGTACACAGAAGAGTTTTTAAACATTTTGAAATGGTTTAACATAAAAACTTGAACTAAATGTAGAGACGCTGAAGATATAGCACACTTAAAATTTTCCTTGGGTTACTTAATATTTAATGAAATAAAATTAAAATCCAACTCTGCCATGTATCCTATGCAGGTTTGTGTGTGTTCCCCCTCCCCCTCCCCCTCCGTCTGAGTTTCTTTCTGGTTCTTGTATGCTACACTGCAGGATCCCATCATCAGCTCCCAGGACACCATTTTTCAGTTGTCTTCTAATCACATTGTCCCCCTTGTACATATTTCTAGAAATAGGGTCAGTTGTCTCATCAGTGGACTGCTTGGCTCCCCAGTACGTGCCGTCCTGCAATACTAAATGCATGTGTATTTATATATTCATGTTCAGACTTTCAAGTTTGAAAACAATCTACAAGATGCTAGTTGCAAAAACATATATTCTGTGCAGTTAATGTATGCCTCTCATGAGGCCAAAATGTAGGACACAGCCTGCTGTCTGGTTTTTATTATAAAGTGTTTTTTGGGCATTAAAATACATATGATGTAACTAGAAGGCCATTCAAAAGCTCCATTTCTTTTCAGCTTTCTGTAGAACTTTTGTAATTCCTGTGGAGTAGAAAAGACCTTACCGTTTTAATGCAAATGGAAGTGCCTGTGCCTACTCTGCTGTGTAGTAGAACCCATTTAGCATGCCGTGTTTTGTGGCCTTTCAGATTGGAGACATTTTGCAGCCACTTTCTCAGGTGCTAGATTATTTGCTCTAAAATGATAAATATTTTCTAGTGTTACTAGGAACCAGATGTACTTCAATGGAATAAGTGAAATCATACTAACATTTTAAGACCGAGCAGGACGGAGTTGTATTGTAAACTCTGCTGTTTCAGTTTGTGTAACTACTGACTTACTGTTCACAGGATCTGGTGAAAAGCCATTTGATGTATGCAGTCAGAGAAGAAGTGGAAGTCCTGAAGGAACAAATAAAAGAATTAATCGAAAGAAACTCTTTACTTGAACGAGAAAATGCACTGTTAAAATCTCTTTCAAACAATGATCAGTTATCCCAACTCTCAACTCAACAGGCCAATCCTAGTAGCACTTCACAACTGCAAACAGCGACAGCACAGCCTCCTCAGCCAACGCAACCTCCACAGCAGCCGAATGTTTCCTCAGCGTAAAGCTTTTCTTTTCTCATTAAGAAAAAACTGAAAGCAATCTGTCCTTGTGTGCCACTGGTGTTCTTTCCACTTTATATGAAAGCAAGTAGCCATGCTTCAGTTGTGTGTTTTGGCCTTTTCAGTATTAGACAATCATTCTACAAGAGCTTTCCCTCACTTTGAGATGTCATACAGCGCAGTTGGTGTCCAGTTATGTCATCAGTGCACAAGGGAAATGGTAGAAGGAGTTAATGCAAAGCATATGCATTTATTTGGTGCGCATGAGTGGGGTCTTTAAGAGCTTTGAGGGCTCTCCAAGGTTTCCATTACCCATGGATTACTTTGAGCCTTGCTATCTCATGTAAGAAGTAACAATTCATCTTAAGAGCCACTGTTCTTTCAGTATAAGTAACATTTGCCTATATTAGTTTCATTTATTTGTTTTATTTATTACAGGGCTGCTATTTTCATAATGTACATGAACAATGTCACAGAACTTTTTTTAATTTTTTTTTTTAATAAATGTAAGTATCAGTAAAAATTGATAGACGGGATTGCGTTTAATAGATAAAATGTTTAGGCAATAATTGAACAAAAGAATCCTGGCATATTTCTAACACTAATGGCAATTTACCTTTGGTATTTATTGACGGTAGTCAAGACCCAGCTTGAATGTACATTTTGTATAGAGTGTAAGTATGAAGACCATAGTGCATCTGTACAGGTAGTCACCAGTTATTGTGATATAATAAATAATTGATGGGCTATTTTGATGAAGAAAACTTTGCTCATTTCTGTTTCTACTTTCTAATAGAGAGAAATTGCCATGGTTCCTCTGCTTTTTGACATTTCGTATGATTTTTTTTGGGGGGGGGGAATAAAAAAGCTGTGAAATTGTTCAACCTACTTTGTAACCAAAGAAGCAAAGCTGTGTAATTGAGTTTTTTTATTTTATAATGCACATTCTTTATGTATTTTTATTTAGTGTTTTTCTCATTCACAATTTTCTTTGCTGTCTAGCATGATCTGCATGACCTATAATCTTTGAACCACTTTCGTACCTCATGTTTTTATCCAGCACTCTTATTGTAATATGTAATAGTCTGTGAACAATGTCAAATAAAAAAAGAACGAACAGCTGGTGTTGGTGGAGCTGCGCTAGTGTACTATGCACTAGTTTAAAAAAATGAAGTGAGCCATCTTTTGTTCATTTAAAATGGTGTTTTGAATTTCGTATGAGAAAACGTTTTGTTACATTGCAGATTTTAATGTATTTAATAAATGCAACATGCAGATTAAGTGCAGTGTATATTGAGTATTTAAATTAAAAAATGTACATTTCATAAATAGTTTCAAGAGAGACCATCATTTGTGTATACTAACACATAGAGTCAGAAATTGATGTATAAATATATATATTTTAACACATTTTCTGAAATTAAACTGCAGTTTTGTTGAACTATTTGACTCTAGATGTGTTCAAAATGTAATCTTAGATTGGATAACCGTTTTTCTTAACATAATTGAAGTTATACCTTGTTTTTAGTGAGCAATAACTACTAATAGGCTTAGATGCTATTCTTAAAATAGGAACTTCCTATTTGCCCTAAAATGTGATTAGCAGAGTTACAGTTTACAGTGTCTTGTATCCTTCCAGAAGGTTGAGTGCCCCTATACTTAAATCTTGGTAAATAAGGAAATAGTTGTGGTACACGCCAGACCTGCCTCACAATCTTAATTCTGCCCTCTTTGAGTGATGACCCCCATCTGACATCCTAGCACTCTATCCTTTCGGATGATACGGAATATTTGTTTTTGTTTTGTTTTGGGGTTTTTTTGAGAGAGGCAAGGCGTGGCTCTATCTGAAGAACACCTTGACCAAAATGACCCAACTTGTATCATTAACTCTACCCCAGCTCATATGTGGCACAGCAATATTACAATGAGGTAGTAGTTACACCAGGATTTCCATTTTAACAGGGATGAGAGCATTCTTAATTATGTTTTCACTGCTTGATTCTCTTCTGTAGCAGTTTGGGGGAGGAATATCATTGAAGTTTGCAACTTTTAAAAGGACCACCTGACTAATTTTCTTTTGTGTGACACTTCATTTGGACTCCTTTTTCACAGAAGCTATAGCACTCTGAAAGATGAAACTGATAAGTGTTGACTGGATGAACTGTAGAAAGTTTTTTGTTTTTCATTATGAACAAGTTACTATATGCTGGCACAATATTTAGTCAATGTGGGGCGTAAGCCAGTCCTTACACTCATTACAGAGAGCCCTATTATATTGATGCTCAGCAACTCTTTTTGATCATGCTGATGGCGAGAGTTGCAGCAGTTGGCCTGCTTTTTATTGTGCTCGTTGTTAAGGAAAAGAGTGAGGAGTATGCCATGTGATTAAAACTAAACACGTTGCATGCTGCTTACTTGGAGTCTTTCATATTCCCTCTATTTCAGTGGTTCTCAGGCTTTTGTACTGGTGACCCCTTTCACATAGCAAGCCTCTGAGTGCGACACACACACACCCTCCAACCCCCAATAAAGTAAAAACAGTTCTTTAATTTATATATAATATATTTATAAAATGCTGGAGGCAAAGCAGGGTTTGGGGTGGAGGCTGACAGCTCGTGACCCCCCCAGGTAATAACCTCATGACCCCCTGAGGGGTCCCGACCCCCAGTTTGAGAACCCCTGCTCTATTCAATGCACTTTCCTTGACAGTACTTCATTAAAGTAAAATCTGAGTATGCACATGAATTTTAGAACACTTTGAAATGTCAACTCTTAAACCAGAAGCTTCTCTGAGGACACAACCTTCAGGAGCACCTGAGAATGCCAGCAAAGAGCAACTAATGCTCACAACATACATTTCTTCAGTTGCCAAGTGCAGGGGCAGGGACTCCTAATTCACAGTATTTAGGTGCAATTCAGATTCAATAAACCACTTGTTGTTTTAAGCCATCCACTTGGGCTGCCTGAAAATGTTCTGGCTAGAAAGAGACCCAGTTCTGCTGCGCATGTGCAAATGACTTTCTCTTTGGCTTAACAAGGTGGGTGAGGTAATATATATATATATATATATATATATATATATATATATATATATTTTTTTTTATTGAACCAACTTCTGTGGGTGAGAGAGAGAGAGGGTTTTGAGCCACCCAGAACTGGCTTTGTGCTATATTGTAGATCCACCTCAAATAACATTTTTAATGGTTCCCCAAATTGCAGTGGGTGCCAGACATTGGCTAAGACCAATCCCAAGTGGGAGATATCAATTTGACTTGGCTCCTCATAGTCTGAGTCCCAAGTGTGTGCATAAAATAGCCATAAAATGTTTTGAAACTTTTTTGTTGTTTGAATATGGGAATCCCCTCAAGTGACCTTACATTTTGAGCACTAACCCCACCTTGATCCCTTTGAGATGCAGCAATTTTCAACACAAAATAAACTCATGGATTTTAGGACACTTAAATTCATGTGTGAAAGAGTATACTAGTCTCAATTGTAAATATATGTTGGTGTTACTGTAATGCTGAAGATTCCGGTCATCGTTGGCCTGGATCAAACCTCAGACTTCTGGAGCTTAATGCACAAGCTGCTACTGCATGAGCTAAAAGACACATCTGTCTTAACCAAAGCTGTAGCAGGCTCATCAATCTTTTTGCTGGTCTAGTCATGTGGGGGACAAAGTGCCACACCAAACAGGCCTGGGTTACACTACCACCATACACAAAACATTGATTTTTTTTTTAATTACTTTTACCCAGAGTAACAACTTTGTTCATTTTCTAATCCAAACTATAATGTGACAACAATCTTCTCTACAAAGTGTAATTATATTCTGACAGGTTGAGGGGACGTTTCCTGTCCATCTATTCAGCCTTTCCATTTCCATTCAGTGACTGGATTGAGCTTTTTAAAATGTATTTAATGGATGTCCTTACTTTTTCTACACATTGATTTGTATAGGAAAGCAATTATGAGAAGGAAGAATAAGTCAGGTCCTACAGCATTCAGGGGATGCTTTTTTTTCTCAACCTCTGGATTCTTTTTTTTTTTTTAAAATGTTCCTAATATTGAGTTCTACCTCTTCACCAACATCAGCACTTTCTTGAGCTGGCAGGAGTCCAAGAAGTTAGTGAAACAGGAAGACCAAGTAGTCATAATTTTTCAAATTTCTGTTGCCTCTTTGAGGAGGCACTACACTATGTGGTCACAAACATAGTCCTCTGCTGGTGCTGAAGCCAGTCATGTGGGATAGGAGACAGACAATGAGAGAGAGAATAAGCATGAAACTCTCCCAAAGATGATACCTCAACCTGAAAAATCCACAAACAATTTTTAAAGAAGATTTGATGGGGGGGCCTTTTTAAAATAAATCAAGCACTACTGGTTGATTAACTGATCTTGTCACTGTAAGGTTGTATCTGGGGCTGTTATTCTTTATGTATTCACTGTCAGCCAGTTCCCCACTGTTCTAAAGACTCTTCTTTGTTGTTTTATACGCGAAAGCACCAGTTAAGTCAGTCAACTACTGCAGACTATTTGTATCACATTATAGTGTATAACAAAGAAAACAAAATCCTAGAACATCAGGGGTCTGGCTGGCACTGTAAATACACACAGGACAGCAATGCCAGCTGCTAGTGGCTAGGTCAGCCAATTGGTTTTTGACACTTTTTTTTTTTTAAAAAAAAAGACATGTGTGTTTGTTCAAGAAAAGGGGCAACTCATGGCAAAAAGCACCAGGCTGACCTTTGAGATTAGACTAGGAAAACATGGGCATTGTAAATGGGCCATTTCTGTTCCAGTCATTCCTTTCTCTGTCAACTGAAGTCTTCCAATGATTCTTTTATCCAAATAAAATTCTTCCATACCAGCATTTTTTCCCCAAGGAAAAAAACCTGCTTATAATAAGAGAAAGATCTTGGCTATACAGATGTGTATATGCTTTGGGGTTGGATTTAAATTATGTGAGAAAATAAATAGCAAAATATACTGATGGTGAGTATTGAATCTCAGTGCTATACAAAATGTTTAGACATGGGTGAATAAGGAAAAGAAGATCCTTAAGTAGCTTTCCTTGTCTTTTGTTCTGGTCAGTGTGCTGAAGAACACTTTTGGTACAACTAAAAATTTTCAAAACCTTCCATGGTCTGAAGTTGTGCTAATCCTTGAGACTAGCAAAAAACAACCGTACGGTTCTTTGAGTTTTATTTTGAGCAGGTTTCATTTGCATGTGTCAAATATTTCATCTAAATAGTAAGACATCTGGATCACCAAGTAGGTACAAGCCATGGAGATTGTAAATCCCAGTGTGCATTGCTCCAACTTGGTCCAAGCAAAGCTACCTAGACCAAAATGAAATATTGTGTTGTGGGGAGTAGTCTTCATGGGGTCAGATTGTGAAACTCCAGTCTGCCTCTGAGCTGCACTCAATGCTTTGCAACCCATCTAAAACTTTTTTCAGCTGATTCAGATGGTGTCTCTGGTGTCCCAGTGCCTGGCCAAGATACAGATTTGGATGAAAGTGAACTTGCTTTGGCTCAGTCTGGTGTAGTGGTTGGTTGGCAGATGCTGCCTGCTGTTTTCACTGAGAGGGTGTACTCACCCTTTTCCAGTGAAGCTGGCAGTTTATGGATGTCACAGGGTGTAGCTGCCCTATATCATCCTCTTCTGGCCAAGTGTCACTGTAGGTGCTTCCTGACTCTGTTTCGGTGTTCCCTGTTTTTCAGAACATATCCTCCAGGTCTCTTGCTCTGGTGAGCTCTCCTGGGGCCTTATCTCAGGAGTTTCCTGTCTCTATGAACCACCTCAGCTGTGTCAGGTTCATTAGCTAATTAGAGGCTAACGAGCCAGCAAGGAATTTAATTACTTCCAAATGGGTCTGAGTTGGCTTGTTCTCCCTTAAAGGAGTACATCACAGATAGTCTGCTGCCTGACTCTCCTGAAAGGGCCAGCCCCCAGGACAATGTGTTTTGGGGATTCCTAATTGCTCTTGGAGACTCAGTTGTGTCAGGGGCCAAAAGTTGGTTCTTGGCATTGGTTCTTGGCATAATGGTGGGCATTGGTTCTTGGCGTAATGGTGACCATTTCTCTGAGATCTAGAACGCCCTGCAGTTATTTCAGTATCTGAGGCCTCTACACTGGATTATTTCTAAGACTTGAAGACAGCTTGGAAGATTCAGCTGCTGTGCGTAGAGATGGCTCCATTTTAGTAGATTTAGTCACAGGAAGCATGTTACACCAGTGGCTCCATAGAATATGTGATTTTCATTTGTTTCAGAGCACAGTGAAAAGTATTCAAATTGATCTTTGAAGTCCTATGTGGTTTGGGTTCTAGCTACCTGAGCTCTCTCTTAGTCAGTACTATGTTGGTGCGGGCCCATTGATACGCTCCAGCTCATAGTCCTAAGCTTTGAATGTCCGGGCATCTTGAATAGAAGGCTTTGGACTGTAGAACTCATTTCCCACTAGTCCAACTAAGCCCAAATTTGTCAGCCTTCAGGGGATAGTGCAGAGCTCATCTCTGTTTGTTTTTGTTTTTGTTTAGGAGCATAGGGAGATGTAGTTGTACTCTGACCCATTGTGTGAGGAGTCTACTTTGTAGTTAATATGTGCTATACTAATTTTGTATGGCTTACATTTGTACTAAACAAAATTAAAATAGTAAAGTGTGGTTCTTTTCTGAAAATATGTTATAAAAATGGCATTATGAAAGCCTATATTTATTATATTTCAGTAACTTCAAGTAGTTTTCTAATAAATACATAGGGTGTTTTGTATTTTGTCCCCTTATTGCCAGCCCTGCAATTGGGATCTGAAAGTCAAACAGGGAACTTTCTGGTTCAGGCATCATCACCTGTAACAAAGATTCTATATGCCAAAGTCAATGGCGTTGCACAGGTGTAACTGAGGGCAGCGTTTGGCCCTGCAATTGGAACTTTAACAATTCTATTGATGATACAAGAGCTGGATTAGCCTCTGTTTCTCTGTCTCGGCTGTATTGATTCTGCTTGGCTAACAGGAGTAAAAAGCTGTGAAAACTTGTTAGTTACTAAAGCCATCAGACCTGACCTTGAAAACACACACACGAAGCAGATCTGTTCAATAAGAAGGCACCATTTTTGCACAGTTGTTTCTCTGTTTAGAACTGTTATTTAAAGTAATGTTAATGTAGTCAGCTTCTGAGTTGTGTTACTTAAGCAGTGGTGGGGATTCCTTATTCTGTGTATGGATAATAAGAAGTGTATTCCTTATTCTGTGTAAGGATAACATGCATCCGATGAAGTGAGCTGTAGCTCACGAAAGCTTATGCTCAAATAAATTTATTAGTCTCTAAGGTGCCACGAGTACTCCTTTTCTTTTTGAAGAAGGCTTTGAAGAGTTTTCTGGTCTGTAATTCCTCCTTTTGGCCATCAGCCCAGCCATTTCTGTTGGCAGACCCGTGAGTTTAGCCTGAGTGTTTCAAACTGATTACTCAGAAAATAATGTTCCAGCTAATGTCCTTGAAGCAAGAGAGACTGGATGGTTCAGGCGAATGCTACTAGGAAAGGGAACCTTACACCACTGCGTCATCCGGCCTAAGTTAGAAGTAACTAAACGCTGTTACTAGCAGTTAGCATTTCATTGACCGATACGAACTTATTCTGGTGGACTTAGTCCAACGTTAGAAAAACTGACAATAATTGGCAAGCTTCTTGGCAGTGTCAGCTGAAAAAACATGGATTTAATTGTCCTGGACACTGGACTATCCTAATCAGTGATAGGGTTGCCAACTTTCTAATCACACAAAACTGAACACCCCCTCCCTGCTCCTTCTCTGAGGCCTCACCCCTGCTCGTTCCATCCCCCCCTCACTCACTCACTTTCACTGGGATGGGGGAAGGGGTTGGGATGTGGGAGGAGGCTGTGGGGTGATAAGGGCTCTGGGGTGGGGCTGGTGATGAAGGGTTTGGGGTGAAGGAGGGGCCTCCAGGCTGGGGGTAGGGGTGCAGGCTCTGGGGTGGGGCCAGGGATGAGGGATTTGGAGTGAAGGAGGGGCCTTCAGGCTGGGGCAGGGGGTTGAGGTGCGAGGGGCCACGAGGGCCCCAGCTGGGAGTGTGGGCTTTGGGGTGGGTCCAGGGATGAAGGGTTTGGGCTGCAGGAGGGAGCTTAGGGCTGGGGCAGGGTGGGCTCCGTGAGGGAGTTTGGGTGCAGGAGGGGACTCTGGGCTGGGGCAAGGGGTTAGGGTGCTGGAGGGAGCTTGGGGTCTCAGCGGTGCTTACCGCGGCTCCCACGAAGCAGCCACCAGGTCCCTGCGGCCCCTAGGCGCATGGGCAGCCAGGGAGGCTCCACATGCCACCCTCACACTGCAGGCGCCACCTCCATCGCGGTTCCCAGCCAAAGGGAGCTGCGGAACTGGCACTAGAGGCAATGTGCGGGCCACAAGGACCTGGCAGCTGCTTCCAGGAGCCGTGCGGAGCCGGGGTAGGCAGGGAGCCTGCCTTAGGCCCAGGCCCCTGTTGTACCACTGACCGGACTTTTAACACCAGGGTCCTTTTTTGACCATGTGTTCCAGTCGAAAACCGGATGCGTGACAACCCTCATTAGTGAGTGCTTTGATTTAATTATCCCACAGATTCCGCTGCTTCTTGGATACTATTCATTTCGCCTTCCTCTGCAGCATGGGGCACAGGTCACTTGCTGGAGGATATTCTGCACCTTGAAGTCTTTAAACCATGATTTGAGGACTTTAATAGCTCAGACATAGGTGAGAGCTTTATTGCAGGAGTGGGTGGGTGAGATTCTGTGGCCTGTGTTGTGCAGGAGGTCAGACTAGATGATCATAACGGTCCCTTCTGACCTTAACATCTATGAGTCTATGTGCACATTTATGTGTGTAGCACCCTAGCTTTTCACAACCAGGAAATGTATTTTTTTGTGGTTTTTCTCACACACATATTTGTGGGTAATGCAGAAGCTGAGGCATCTGGTGCCCATTTAAAGTAAGGTGTTCCGTGATTGATATTTTCAAAGAAGACATATAATTGAAGCACTGAAACAGAAAGAATACATCAGGGAACTGAAAACACAGAGCAAAGTTAGACATGCACAAGTGCATACATGCACATACAGAACTAAATTTTGTGAAATCACCTGATGTGTGTATGAAAATCTGTTTACACACACACACACACACACACAGAGGCACCTAAATAGCCATGTGTATGTCACAATGACACATTAGGTATCTGTTCACATCTGCCTGGCAAACACAAATGTTTGCAGGAAATTTTTAGTCATTGATTAATAGATTTGAAGGCCAGAAGGGCCCATTGTGATCCTCTAGTCTGATCTCCTTCATAATATAGGCTATAGGACTTCCGTGTATTAATTCCTGCTTTACGTTCAATAGTTGGGCTTAAATTAAAAAATAGCTTGTAGAAAAACATCCAATCTTGATTTTAAAATTTCTAGTGATGGAGAATCCACCACAACTCTTGGTAGATTGTTCTAATGATTGATTATCTTCACTGTTAAAATTTTGCACCTTATTTTTAGTCTCAAGTTGTCCAACTTCAACTTCTGGATCTTGTTATATCTTTGCTTGTTATATTGAAAATCCCTGTATTATCAAATTTCGGTTCCCCGTTGAGGTACTTATAATCTGTGTTCAAGTCACCCCTTAAGCTTCTTTTTGATAAACTAAATAGGTTGAGTGCCTTGAGTCTACCGCAGTTAGGCCATGCATACTCATCTTTTAATCATTCTCATGAGTCTTCTCTGAGCCATCTCCAATTTTTTTAACATCCTTCTTGAAGGTGAACAGGAACTGATGGTTCCAACACTTTTGGGAGCAATGTAATCATTTATCCCAGAGGTGGTTACCCCATCTTCACTATCTCTGCCTGATGACCATCCAGATACAACTTGAAGAGGATCAGGAGCATTAAGATAGTTTGCTGAACATCTTCCAACCCTTGGGTCCCACGTGAGTGGCCCTCTTGATCAATAAGCCTGTCATGAATTCAGCTACACAGCCTGACACACTCCTGCTTCTTGTGCTCCCATCACAAAGAGGGTCGAGAGGTGCTAGTTTGTTCAATCTAAAGGAGCAGAGTTTCTATTCTCTCACCCACCACCCAACTCTCTGGTGGATCAAGCAGGCACTGAAAGTACTCCAGTCTTCAGTACCCCAAAACTACACCCTCAGACAAGGGTGCCAAACAGCTCAACCTCCTATGGAAGAAGGTCTTCTCCACTGTCTCCAATTTAGAGTTTCAAATAATCAGACCCTTCTAGCTAAATAGGATTTCACTAATTATGTGAAGTTGTTGGATTTTAAGGGCAAGCTCCCTCAGAAAGACAAGAGCTCAGTTGCATCCCTTAATTAAGGCAAATTAATGGCCAAAACCTCTCCCCAGACTGCAGTAAATTCTCTGGACACCGTATCCAAAGGGATAACTGGCAATTGTCATGAAGAGAGATGCCTGGTTACAATGCTCTGGTTTCCCTAGAGAGGTGTAAAGTTCTATTCAAGATCTGCCCTTGATACAGTTAACTTGTTCAAAGAAAAGATGGATGAATCTCTCCACTCTCTCAAGGACAAACTTTGTTCTCTGGGTAACCATAACCCCGCCCCTAAAAGGAAGCATGACAAGCAACGGTACAGAGCAAGACCTCCTCCTCAACCATTTTACCACCAGTGCTCCTAGGAACCACCATGCAAACGACAGAGGGTACAAAGGCCTAAGTACCCACCTCCTGAAACACCCCTGTCACACCTCACTCTAACCCACAGGCAAATAATTTATTTTGAAGGGATCAGTGAGACCCGTGACTATTTACTGATGCCACATCATCCTGCCCTTCAGTTTTTTGAAGGTTGCTTTGCCACCACTGGAGGGCTTTAACAACAGACAAATGGGTACTGAAAATTATTCCTTATATCCATCTGATCAAGTTTCTGTCAATCCCTACTCACAAACCTCCTTCCCACTTCCTTTTCAGCGAACAATCTCAGAGGGAAATTCTGCATCAAAAAGTGGATTCCCTTCTCCATCACAAAGCTATAGAAAGAGTTCCACAATGGCACCTTCAGGCACCCCAACCTGGGACCACTGCAACTCAAAGCCTGGTGTTTTGATGCGCATCAGGAGTAGAGCATTTATGTTCCAGGGTGGTTCAATCTATTCTCAACCGAAGTAGGAAGGATTCTATTAAGATATGCTATTCAGCCAAGTAGAAGTGTTTCTCCTCTGGGGCATGACACTGCCAAAGTTGAGTGGGATCCCTGCTATTCTAGAATATCTAGTTACCCTTAAAACATCTAGTCTCTGTTAGTTCCCTATGGATTCACTTAGCAGCAATCAGCGCTTTTCATCTCCCTATCAACAACCTCACTATCTTCATTCATCCCACAACAACTGAATTCCCCCCCAGAATTCACCCCAAAACTAATTTCAGAGTTTAACCTGAGTCAAACCATTTACTTATCAATATTTTTCCAAAACCACATGCCTCTGATGAGGAGAGAAGTCTTCATTCTCTAGAAGTCTGAAAAGCTCTGGACTTTTATTTACAAAGAACAAAAGCAGTTAGCAAGACACCTGGACTTTTTGCTACCATAACAGAGATCAAGCTGTATCTGAGCAGAGACTTTCTAAATGGATCTTTGGCTGCATTATCCTTTGTTAACAAATAGCTCACATCCTTCCCACAACGGGGATGAAGGCCCATTCCACCAAAGCACAAGCAACCTCTGCTGCATCTCTGTGAGACATACCTCTACTGGAGGTATGTCGGGCAGCTGCCTGGAGCTCCTTATACACCTTCACAAGATATTACACTTGGTCCAGTCTTCTACTACTGATACACTTGTGGAATAGCAGTATTACAGACAGCCATCATTTCTGCATCCTTCCACCAACCTCTTGTTTGACTACTGCTTGCTAATCTCCCATGTATGGAATTCACATAAGGACCATCACTCAAAGAAGAAATGGAGGTTACTTACCTGTACCTGGAGGTTCTCCGAGATGTATAGTCTCTATCTGTAGCCTACAACCTGCCCTCTGTCCCCTCTGCTGCTGCTCATAACTGGATTTGTGGCAGAAGAAGGAACTGGAGAGGTGCTGGTCTGAGCCGTCCCTTATACCTTTGGTTCAGAGCATGAGAACAACTGCGGATGTGCAGACAAATGGACACTGCTTACTAAAAATCTCCAGACTCAGGCACATAGTGTACATGTGTACACACATGTGGAACACAGATAGGGACCACACATCTTGAAGTACCTCCAGTTACAGGTAAGTAACCTCCATTTCCCTAGAAACTAGAAAATTTTTTGAGCATTCTGGTAAGCTGTAGTACTTAAATACTTAAAGCATTAACTACTTCCAAGGTTAGTCAATATTATTATCCCCAGTGTATAGCTGTAAGGACTTTGCTATGCCATTCTCCTGATCTGGGCGATGCTCAGATATTCCAGTACAGAACCCGTAGGTCAGACAGATATGTAAACTGAAAGGGTAAGAATAAATTATGCAAAGTTGGATGTATAAAACTGGGTATCATGAGGTCCTGGTCCATGACTAGGTCTCCTAGGTGCTATGATAATACACATAAATAATAAGAATAAATCCATTTTGAGGGGAATTTAGATAAAATGGCCTGCTTTTCTGAGAAACTATCTATGACTAGTAGCTCTGGATTAAGGTCTATATAATTTTAGATATTCCTGATTTAAAAAATTGTCCATGTGACTCAACAATGGGACTAGAGGGAGTCCATATCTGAACTGGGTTAGTCAGTCCCTTTCTGAATCCCTTTCCTTTCTCACAAAGATATGCTATTTAGGGAAGACTTTTGCGGATAGGGTGAGGAAGTGACTTGCTGTTAATTTGTCTCCACCTGCTGGCAGAAAGCTTAAAACTGAATGCATCAGATTAGCCTAGGACATTTAAGAAACTGCATTTACACAAGTAGAAAGAAATTAGTTTCACAAATTTACATGTCCCCACTTGCTTTGACCCTAGCCATCTCTCTTTGTAACTATCCTCACTTCCTCACATTTATATCTCTCTGTCACTTTCTGTTCATCTGACCTTCCTGTTTCTTTCTGCTCCCTTCTCTGGTTCAGTTTGTAGCTGGGACACTAACTTGTTTTATCTGCACATGCACTCATTAATTAAATCCATCTTTGAATGTGCCCATCAGTCCGTTGTTTTGTCCACCAGGATCTTCAAGGAAGGTTAGTTGCTGCTGCTGCTGGTTTGAACTCCCTTAACGAATTGTGCATTTTGCAGCATGTGGCAGATTTCCCAGAGCTGCCTACAGTGCAAAAGAAAAGCTGGAGGTTTCCCACTTGACTCACTTCCCTCTCCTCTCCCAACCCAAGTTTGTTGCTATCTTCTGAGGAAAAAAATTGACTTAAAAAGTTTTGTTTTTAATTCAGCAAAATTCACTTCCCCGTCTTTTAAATGAACATGGACAATGGCTGAGCACAAGAACTCTCATCTTTGAGGGACTTTGGAACACTATGCCACTGGTAATATTTCTGCAAGCAGCACTGCCTGTCATCACAATCTTTTCTTCAAGGGCTACTCTCTGTGGAAAACTCAGATGTGGGTGCTTATCCCTGAGATTTCCTGGGGGGAGAGGAAGTAAATGTCCCCTCCCCTGTAACCTGCAAGGGGGACTTCTTAGTGGAAATAGGGAAATCTGACCGTAAATAAAAACTGGCTGGGATGAGACTAAGAGACAGTGAGACAGAAATAAGAGTGGGGAGAGAATTTAGTATTTGCTAATGGAGGGAATTAAGTTTTCCTGTGCATATGATTATTCCATTAGTACGTAGAATTTGAGTCTGTAAAATTACCTAGAAGAGTGCTTTAACTTAAGGATACTCAGCCTTTAACAGCCGTGGAGCCGTTTTGCCAATGGAGTTGCAGGGTCACAACATTATCATGTCCTGAAGCTGGGTTGTGATAGTTGTATCATGATGTTTGGCAATGCAAGTCAGCATGGTCACAAATTTAAGGACAGTCAGATTCTGAATTTGATGGTACCTTCCAAGCTCTTTATTACTCTCCAAGAACTCTTTGGCCTAATGCAGAAGCTGCTCTCCTCACTTCTTTCTTTCATCCTCTTTTATTGAGGCTTATATCAAGATCAGCTCTGACTAACCTACTGAATGGGCTGTGTTACATCTCTTGGGTTTGGGCCATGTCAGAAGTTATTCTAAGATAGTACCCACATGTAATGTCATTGCCATGTTCTGATTTTTCAAGGAGTTGAACAGCTTTGTCAGCCATATCAATAACTCACCCATGGCCCCGCTTGAAACACAGTTCTGTTAAACAGCATTTCTGACTGGGCATTTGTTTTTTCAGACATTCCTACAATTCACCATAGACAGCTGTGATGGGGTAAATACCCCATCTTGTCTCTGAAAGAGTTAACTGGAGCTGGTGAGGCCAATTAACATACCTGGTTGTACCTAGAGGATGGGGATGGGCCAGGTCTAATTTGAACATGAGTGCCTGCTGGGAGGGAGGGAGGTGGTTAGTATAAAGAAAGGGAGCCTGGACAAGGAAGAGAAACTCTAGTTACTCTCTAGGATTAGAGAATTGAGGAGAAAACCTAGAAAGTTAGCCCTAGGAATCTCTTCTAAGTAGAGAAGTCTGCTAGGAGTCCAGGAAAGAACTGGAGCTGCTACCAGAGTGGAGTAAACTCTGGTAGTGAGCTGTAATAAAAAGGCAGGATGGGGACTTCCAGGGAGAGAGAGACCTTGGAGGTATTCAACTGAGGTATTAAGTAAGGGACATGAAAGGTCAAGCCCCAGAAAGGCAGAAGATAATTTGTAATCTTGGTTTGGGGATTTGTTGGCAGATTCCAGGAGAGAGTTCTGTGAGTCCTAGTGCTGAAAGAAGGGTGAACTTGGAGAGGCCTGCTAGCACGCTTGGTAGGAAGAAGTCCAGGGAGGAAGCAGCAAGGAGCCTGATGGAACAGACCTTGGCTGATGGTTATAGGATCTGTGGGCTGGCATAATGGTAAATGGGCCTGCGTACCCACCAGCCATGGGAATGGGAAAAGGACTACTGGATGCCCTGAGAAAAGGGTATGTGGGCCATGCAGCCCAAAGTTCAGGGGTAAGACCTTTTATAAGGACACAGGACTTTTTTTGTTTTGTTTTTTTGTTAGACTTTGTTACCCTAGGAGGGTGCGACTAAAATGTTGTCTGGCTGGAGGGCTAAGTCATGCAAAGAAGCAGACCACTGTGAGTTGGGAGGCACTAGATGAGGAGAGATGGATATGCCATGCCCAGTCCTGTAGGGGTGTGCCAATGGTGAGTTCACCCTTCCTCAGCATCACTTTATTTTCAGAGGTATTTGCGCACGGAGACCTGGCTTCACATCAGTATTACTCTGGGCCATCTCAGGCAGCCATTCTTCCCTGGCCACCTGTTGGCATGGTAAGAACACCTCTAATTTCCCAGAATTTGTCCCTCAGAACCTGCAATTCTGCCCACCCACACCAATGGGGCCTTTAATATTGCTAGGGAAAGTTGCCCCACTAGTTCCCTATGTGTTTTTACAGTGGGCCAATGAAACCTACTCCCAGCGTAACAGCATTAGAAATAATTGTCTCCACAACAAACATCTAACACAGAGGCCTCAAGTTTAGTGAAAACTATATTTACCTTGCCATTTGCAAGATGGTGATTAATAGTCACCTGCAGTAATCTCCTCCTTTCAGAGTTTCCCAGTGTATTTTAAAAAAAACCAACTGTCACAAAGCTATTCAAGCCTCTTCTAATATATGAAAAGCATCATCCAGGAAATAGCGCCTTGGATATACGGTTTGTCAAGACAAGTTGACAATGTCCCTTTAGAAAGCTTGTTACATAAAGCAGGTTCCCAAACTGTGGTGCACAGAGCATTTGGTGGTAGTCCATGGAGCAGTGGCTAGTCACATGGTGCTGGCTCCTCCTCGTAGTTTCTAGCTGCCATTTTGCACTACAAGAGAACAGTGAATACTTTTCTAATCTTGTTTTTCCACCTAAGCAATTGGTGTAATTGTCACAGGGAAGTTATCTGATTAAGGCTGGATTTGCAAGTGATTTTCACAATCTGGAATGGAAAGAGTGATCATGTATGAGACAACTTCTCTATTATACTTTAGTATTAATACCTAGCTCTTAGAGAGCACTTTTCCTCAGAAGATCTCAAAGTGGTGGTTTACACTAGGAAAAGATTTGTGAAACCCTGATTTAAAAAAAATAAAATAAAATAAAAGCTAAAATCTAAGACAAGAGACTTTCATGTTGGCATTCCTTTCTCCTGCTGATGGTAATAGCAATTGTTGTATTCATGTAAATACCTTACTCATTACATTTGGCTTTTAAATTTTTTTTTTAAAAAGGAATTAAGGAAACAATCTATTTGTTTTCATCTCATCATATGTGGTTTTCACTCTGCAAGTTCTTGGATAATCTTGCTGCTCTTGCTCTGCCATCAAAAGCTGGGAGTGTCTATTTAGAGTTGCTAATCAGGGCTAATTTGTCATTATAGAAAGATGACTACCCAAATTGCTGAAGACTTCTGCTGTGTGATTAACTGATCTGCCCACTGGGTGTCACTGTTGATATGGTACAATTATTAAAGTGATGTAAATTGTTTTCCCATAGAAGTGGTATTATAGTGTATGGTGGAAGGGCTTGAGTCAGGAATTGCAGGACCTAGAAAAGGCTACTCCGGCCCACTTCTTGTCACTGCTTAAGGGGGACTAGAGGATGATTCCTAGTACTCTACTTTGGAAAACTGCTTTACTTCCCCCTTGTCCACACCTATCAAGGCCCCTCCCCTGTATCTTTCTCCCCTTACATAAGTGTAACTCCTACTTCTCCTATGAATTGAGGCCAACTCCTCCTCCCACCACAACCCACAGGTACTATCCTATATCATATCCTCCATGTGACTGTAGAACAGTACTTCCTGCTGGTTAGAGCAGGGGACTGAGCCAGAACAACACGGTTTTTTATTGCTTACTTTGATCGCTATGTCATCTTGAGCCAGTCACAACCTTTCTCAGCCAAAGTTTCTCAAACTATAAAATGAGGATAACTCTCACTCACCAAACAACAAAGGATAGCTGGATCCAGGCCAACATTCAGGGCTGTTCCCCTCCGACAAGAGCCCTGCTCATGTAAATTATCACGAGGCCTGGTGCATGTTAGTGGTTTTCTTCCAGCGATACAAAGGTTTCTGAATTTTTATTTGTGTGATATCACAGCCTATTAGGACATTAAATATAGTAAATTATAACAAACATTGCTGAGCCACACAATCAAATTATGGAAGTCTGCTTCTTTTAAAAGCAGCTGGATGTGGCATTTACTCTAACTCGGCTGTGCTGCATTTCAGGAAAGCCCTACAAGACAGGAAGAAGAAAAAATACAGCTACAATGCAGAAGAGAAACTGCAAGCTACACCATGTAGCTACAACTGTTTTATTTAAGAATGATGCAATGCTTATTTCCTTTTGCATTATATGCATTAAGATTTTGAAATGAATATTGTTTTATCAAAGATAAGTCCACCAAATCAACTAAAAATGTGAGATTCTGTTCTTCATTGGCATCTCTATGGCTTTAAAAGTTTAGCATTGTAGAAGCCCAGACAAGCAATAACTAGAAAGCAATGAGTCCTTCACCCCTAAATTACAAATACATTATTTTAATATGCCCATGTGCTTTGGCTTCATGGATACATTAATTAACCCAAAAGTGTGGCTACAATCCTTTTTTTTAATGCAAAAATATTGATAGATACCATCATGCAAATAGGGGGAAGACTCCCTCACTGAGAGGGACCTCCTCCCAATCTCATTCAGCTGCATCTATATGGTAAAGAGGAAGTAACCCTCAACCCAAGATAAGTGCTGAAATCCATCCTCCCACACCTCCCTGAAAGCTTTAACACTTTCTCAGAGCTCCATCCCCTTGGCTATTCCAATTCAGTGTTCTGGAGACATGAGACAGTTACAGTAAGGAACTCAGAAGATTTGAAAGTGACTTTTTAGATACCCACATATTTTATTCCTGGCAAAAGCGGAGATGTATAGATCCATACAAAAACAAAACCTGCGTGTAAAAACCCACCCTCCGGCAGCTTCACCATTCAGACTCCTTTGGGTTTTTGGTTAGTCAGGATCCCCAGATCCTCCTCTCTTTCTGCTCCTGCAATAAGCTCTTTCTAGTTTTGGTCCATTGGTCAAATAGTTCCAAGAGCATATGTGATTTTTGACAGCAGCTTCTAATTTCTATTGCTCCAACCTCCCTTCATGGAATAACTAGTTTCTTTTATTAAGGAGTTTGGCCAAGCTATGTTCATTGTTCTCCTAAGGCACAGTCATTCCATGTTAATGACTTCTTTGTGTAGCTGCTTCCAGACAGGATGTGCAATACCTAACCTGGTCTGTCAGCAAAAAGCTGATTCAATGAATATTGAGGGTTAGTTATACATAAATCATAAAAATTAGAATTTGTAAGTTCTACAAAGGTTTCCCCCAACAATCTAACTGAAATAATTCTATTCATTTAATCACTTCAGGAGGTTTCATAGTTTCCAAGACATTACAGAAAAACTCACTCACAGATTAGTCTATTGCTGCAGCAGATTCTGTATTATAAGAAAAATATTGGTAGTGTAATACTAAATGTTGAATGAAAATGTATCCTTGGCACTGGTCCAGTAGGTATAGTGATAGCCTGGTTTAGGGACACTATTATAGGTAATGTACTGACTGCAATTTAATTCTAATTCATACAGCAGTCAAGCTGAAGTTAATTCAGGAAACTGGCTTATGATGCAAAATAAGACCAAATCCTGCCTCACTTACTCACTAATTATCCCACTAATATCCTCAGGACCACTCATAAGGCAGAGGACTTTGTTCTCCTTTGCCTCTAAAGCAGTTACTATAACATGACCATCTGTTGACTTGCATTAACAGAATAGTACATGGTTTAAAAAAAAAAATCAAAGTACTTACCTGTGCTACGTTAGATTACACCAGTATATTGCATCATAAGATTTGATAAACTTTGTATTTTTAGATAACATTGAGACTTCCCTACATCATCTGTTTGCAAAGAAAACTAAATCCAAGTTTGAAAGCAGTGCTTGGGTTTTAAGTGTAAGCAAGCCTGACTCTTTGACACTTACCCATTGACTGTATTAAGTAATATTTGTTGGCAAATAGCTACCACTAACAAAATGATTAAGATTTGGAGACTAATTTTTCTTCAAGTTTCTATAATGAGACAAGTCCCATTTTTTACATATTTGGATAAAAAGACATGGTGCAAAGAGGAAAATAACTAATAGCGATTGGCCCTATACATGTATTTCATAACTGTAATCAGAGATGCTCCAGTATTATGGGAAACATTTTGGAGCTAACCAAATATGGCCCCTACCATGGACTAGGTCTTTATCTGACAAATCTGCATAGCTCTACTGAAATCAGTGGTACTAAGCCACTTTGCACCAGCTAAGGAGCTGGCCTTATATATAATGTTAGTAGCTCTATTAATAGTTTCTAATGATCAGACCTGTTTCTCATTTAAGCATAAGGTTTAATACTTAGTGAGATGGAAACTGAATTAGGTTGGCTAGTTCATGCCCCTGCCAATGCAAAATTAGGCCCTAGAGTATAATTCCTAGTGCTTTATTAAATCTAACCCTGTTTTAAACAGCGCTTTTTATTAATTCTAAGTTACATAGCAATGCTCTTTCTGGGTTAATGACCAAATTGTTACCATACATGACTCGTATAAAAACTTCTCATTAGTAACTGTACAGCCAAAACGAGGTATTAGTCGGGAATGAATCTGACTACAGTTTCAATCCATTTGATTAAAGAAAAACTAGAATACTTAGCCTTATGGAAACTAGACACTACCATTTTCCAACTGTAATAGTGTGTTAAAGTACATTTATGATACTCAAAGCTATAAACTCATTTCTTTCTCATTCAAGCTATGTGGCTCTCACTATAACCACATAAGGCTCAGTAACATCAAGATCATCATCCATGTCTGATTAAAAATAAGCAATTACTCCATGTTTTCTCGAAACTCTGTTGTGGGATTGTTATACCATGCTGGAGGCAGCCAACTCGGCTACTAAACAGCAGAGTATAAAAAAAATTATTCACACTGGACTGAACCAAAACTTAACATCTCATTTAATCAAGCTTGCATAAACTGTTGTTCAACATAAAATGCAGCAAAATTGATATTTAAATTCATTCTGAGTGATACTATAGAAAGGTATTGACAACTCTAACAAAAAAAATTAGGAGCTAATTTTCCCATTAAACCAGAAGATTTAGTTTGGAATGGTCAGCACCTACAAGTTTAAAAGGGAGACAATTCACGTTTTAAAAGTAATTTATTTAAAATAGTACTGCAATTGTACACAAACTTTCTCATTTACAAATTATACCAATTTCCAAGGACAGAGAACATAACTTGTCTGGCTAAACTATGGGGCAGATCCTCAGCTGTATAAACTGTCATAAGCCCACTGATTTCAAGTGGACTTACGCAGCTGAGGATCTGCCACTAGGTGGTTAGTAACATATCCCTATGAAAGTAGCATAGCTTATTTTTCTAGTTAATTCTTAATGCAACCAAATTTGAGTAATACCCCCTTCTTCTACCCAAAAAACATGCTGGAAAAACAGACCTTTATTTTCCCAAAAGAAGTGCACAATGGAAGACCGACTCCACCTTTAAGTTAGACTTAGCTATTACAAAAGGTAGTTTGACAGCCTACGCTTTTGAGAGACTTCTGCAATAAACTAGGTGTGATACATTGCATCACAAAGATAATTTCAGTCTTATATACAAGGAAGTCAAATCAGATTTTTAGGGTTATTTGAATGCAACTGGGGTGTTTGATGGGGAAATATTTAAGTGCTAGAGACAAAGGCAGGTTTGGACCCAGTAGCTTGGTTCACATGAAAACATGTTACTTCTCTTTGGAGGTATTGTGTGCGTGTAAATGGCATGTGTATGATGGTTGAGTGGTTCAAGAAGTATTTACAGCCACGTTATACACTGCTGCCAACAAAAGTTTAACACTGACAGTCCCAACAGCAGCATTTATCACAGCTGCTATGCCTTAACTTGTTAGTACTAAAGCATTCCCGAAGCAGTTGTTGCCTTGTCATGTTTAGTCAGCCTCATCAAGTAAAACCTACTGATTTTACATTAACAAACACTTGTTTTAGGAGGATAGTCTTGCAAGGGGCATGGAATAAGGTGTTCCACCATTATAAGCGCTAATGCACTGCCACATGCTATAGTAAAACTAGGTGACGGCTACGCATGATGTTCCATTTAGATAAGCAATGTAATGCAACAAAGCCCACTCAGCTTAATTGAGTGTGCTTTAAATTCATAGTACAGCCACTAAAAGAATCCCCGCTTCTCAATTTTAAATAAAACCAGTTCAATTTATACATAGGGTTAACAGATCTCAAGACTGGTGTTTACACAGATGTAGTAGTTCCTACATACCTACACTGCATACAACTTAACATATCTACACAAAAAAAATGTATACTTCACTAAATAAGTAGGTCCACGATTGTAGATCAACAATAGAATTTTATTGCTTTATACATGTGGTGCTTTTCAAGGCACTGTGGTATTGACTAGAAAACTTGGAATGACTCGTGAAGGAACCTGGAATGACATATGGCCAATATGGAAAATCGTTCTGGAGCAGGACAGTATCATGAATTAAGTTTTTAGACCAGGGTATCAAACATTAGGAATGACAGTTCATTGTAATTCACAGGAAGATGAAAACAACTTGTTTAAGGTCAGCGCCTTCACATGCCCATCCTGATACTCTGAATAATTTGGAAGATAGCTGCAAAAGAAAAGATGAATACAAGTGATGCTTACCAAATAAGCCAAACAAATCATAGTTAATACTTGCAAGAATCAACAGACACATCAATCGCACACATTCATGAAGGCGCACAAGTTTTTTTCTTAAATGGCCAATTTTGAAAAAAACTGCCAGAGATCCCTTTAAAGGGTATATCCTTTGTATTCGTAATGGCTTAAAAGTTAAGGCTCCCCCTATTTATATGGCTCTTTTCAGCAAAGGAGACTGATCAAAGAAACAACAAAATACTGTCTAATGTGAAAAGAGAAGTTTCTCTAAAAAGTTAATCATAGATATATTACTAGGAACCAACAGTAGGCACTAAAGATTGGTTACTCTGCTTTACCCTGTTAAGTACAGTGCTAAAGCAATAAAGGATACAAGTGTAAAAACCCTACTTTGAGTGATTTGTAACTTGATCCTTTAGACTCTGTTATATAATACAAATTGCATGGCTGAATGCCATACCTTGAGCAAGGTTAAGGTTGATAAGCTCGAAACAGGTGCACTACTAACAAGATATTCCCAATCACAGCGTACAGGTACTCACTAAAGTTAATATGATTAGCAGATACACATCTAACTTGCTAACGTTAGGTTGTTTTAAATATTTTTTATACCTTTCTCATTTATATAGTAAAGTCATTTCCAGATGACCACTGTGTTTGTTAAGATCAGTAACTACACAGAAAACCTGTAAGTCTATGTGTGGCTTTTTGCATCTTTCAAGATTTGTCATTTAAATTAGTTCCTCTAACTCTTGCCAGCGGGTGGCAGTGAGGAGTGACACCATCTGGGACACCCATCTCACCTGCACACTAATCAGTACCTCCTTTCAGTCCTGCCCCAAGAAAGGTCAGTCACCTGCTGGGCTTTCTCCAGTGACCAGAGGAAGAGCGGGCACAGCCACAGGCCTGGGAGTTGTTCCAAGAGGACTCTGGCCCCGCTGCTCACAGGCAGGGAAAGGCCTGGCCTCCCTCTCAAGTATGGAGGGGGCACAGCATGAGGTGACCCTTATGCAACGCTTACCTGAGCCACAAACCACAAAGATGAACAGCGCCAACAACCAGGGCCCCACGGATGCCTTCTCCTCGGGGGCGTTTCTCTGCAGGGAGAGCATCAGCATCAGGGCCAACTCCCCTCCAACCAAGCCAACCCCCCCGGCTCTGAGGGCGCGCACTGACCCACATGCTCCGTCCCCACAGCTCCCCATGCCCTGCCAGGTCCCCACCAGATCCCAGAGGGAATAAAGCAGTTCACCTACAGGGTCCTTCTACCCGCTCCCCCGGCCCCGTTCTGGGGGCACTCTCCGCCCCCGCCTGCCAGAGCACGGCTAGGGGCCCCCGCCCGTACCGAGGTCTTGGCGACGTTGCCCCGCTGGGTGATGTTCTTGCTGTGCTTCTCGTTCGCCATCCGGATCCGCTGCTTCGCCACCATCTTCCCCCCGCGCCGCCGGGGGCCCGGGCTACTCCTCCCCGCTGCTCTGTGGACGTGAGAGAAGCGACCGCCCCGGCCTGGCCACTCAACCGCCGAGTCTGTGCCGGACTGGGGGGTCTCAGGCACTCAACGCCGCCCGCTTCTCCCAGACCGCTGCCAGCGTAAGCACTGAGATTACGTCCCGCCCAGCGGAAACACGCACTGCGGGGAGGAAGGGGGGCGGCGGCCACCCGGAAGGGCAAAGGTCTACGCTCTCACGGAGCGTCCAACCCGCTCGCCCTACCCCACTACTTCCGGGTCAACGGTAACGGAGGGGCTATCTGAGGCAGGAAGGCGCACTTCCTCGAAGCACATGACCCCAGAAACCCACGTAGCCCAGGAGGCGGTTCCCGCTATCAGAGACCTGGGCGACGTGTGTTTTCTAGAGTCTTTGCTGGTGACCCTTGACCCGGAAAGAGAAGTTCTGTGTCCGACTCAACATGGCGCCTTCCACGCCGCTTTTGGCAGGTGGGTTCTGAGCCAATGGCTAAGGCCAGCGGCATAGGAGCAGGTGTCGCTCGGAGGAGCAGCGCTTGCTCCGCTCCCCTTGCGGGGAACTTCCCAGTCATCCTGCGCTGCTAAACCCTGTTCCGCTGCCCTGTTCCCACTCTCCTGTCATCGGCACCCTCCCCAGCCGGGCCATCGTCTCCCTGCCGCTTTGGCCCCGGTGTCCCGGCTCCTTCCCTCTCCTAGGCCTCACTGCGTTGGTTGCCCTCGGCCCCCCCCCCATGCCCTCGTGTCCCCTGTGGCCCCGGCACGTTTCTCGAGCGCGGGCTGCGATGGCCCGTTTGCGCTTGGTGCCGTTGAGTCTCTGCCCTGTGGAGCGTCACACGCTCCATCTCCGCCTGGCGCCTCAGTACGCAGGGAGGGGGGCCGTGTCCGTACAAGCTGCCCTGCCAATGGGATCCCACCACACTCTCGCGTGGCAAGGCAGCGTCTTGGGTTCAGCGTGACACGTGTGCCGTTCGCACGTGGTGGTGCGCCTAAGCCTAAGCAGTTTTGCTGTTTGAGGGGCTGTGGTATTGTTAACTTGGTGCGCTACATCAGCGTGCAACACTACACAGACCTGGAGTTTCCCATGTGACTTTGTTAGATCTGGAGTTGCTTTTGATACTATTTACCTTGAGCGGTAACTAGAATGTGGCTGTAATTATTAGTAGGAGTGTATGGAGTTCTGAAATAGCTAAATTCCTTTCGATTCATTTTGATAGGATACAGAGCATAATGCTGTAGCCAGGCCTTCAGATTTGGAGTTCCAGAGCATTCCAGTGTACTACCCTCATTTTCATTATATATGTGAGGCTGCTAGGGGAGATAGTGAGGAGGTATGCGTTGTGGTATCTCCAGTATTTGGATGACAGCCAGCTCTGTATCTGCATTTCATAAGACTTGATGGATAGGATTGACCCAGTGTACTTAGTGCTTAGCTGAAATCAGGATTTGGATGAGTTAGCTGAACTCTGTCCTCTCTGCTAAAACTGAGATTGTGCTGGTGGAGTAGAGTACTCCGCTGGAGAAATTGATGATAATGATAGTTGTTCCTTCAGCTGGAGGAGCTTGATCAGTGCTTGTTAATCAGAACCTTGGGGTTCTGTGGGACTCGCTGCTGCTTATTGACCAGAAAGCTGCAATGGCTAGGACGGTGTTTCATAGTTAATTCTTAACCAGAACATTTTGACCTTTACTTTTGAATGTAGACCTGCCCAGTGATCAATTTATTTGTTACCTCAGGACTAGACCATTGTGCTATTTTCTACATCAGGCTATGCCTTAAAATTATTTAGGAACACTGGCAGGTGCAGAATATGGTACTTTGCTAGTTCAAGAATGTTTCTCAGCGGGTTCCCCAAGTTAAATATTAGTATTCTAAAGAGCATGTTTAAGAGGAAAGCAGCATGGTCTGGTGATTAGAACACTGTGTAGGGGAGTCAGGAGACCTAGTTTTTATTCCCATTTCTGATACTGACTCTTTGTAACCATAGCCAAGCCACATAACTTCTCTGTGCCTCAACTTTTCTATATGTAAATGGAAATATTTCCCTAACTCATTGGGATGCAGAGAGTCTACATTTATTGTTTGTAAAGTGTTCTGAAATCATTACATAAAAGGTGACTCATGTAAGTACTGTCTTTACTGCATGTTGTGGTATGCTCAGACTCCATTCAATACAGTATCTTCTGTCTTTCTCTTTCCCACCTCTCCAGGCTACCTGGAAAGAAGGGAATGCATTTTTCCTTCTGTTCCTCACCTCTGGAAGTGATGAGTCACTTTTTGCTCCTGGCTGCTTGGATGTAAAGGGGATTTCAGCTGTTCAGATTTTTCTGCCCCCTTGTCAGATCTGTCTCTTGCACTGTTCTCTACTGCCTGTGGTCTTTACAATGTCAAGTTGCACAGGGAGCACTCCTCGCACAGGTGCTTCACTTTTTCTGAGAGTGATGCCAAGGAAGTGGAGGGCATTCTGCGTCAAAGAATTAAAAATTCTACACGCAATATTTAAAATTCTGCAAATGTTGTAAAATAAATGTGGAGGCTCCAGCATGGCATTGGGGAGCACAGGCCACTGGTTGCACACAGGTAGGAGATCATTATGCGTCTCCCCGCCCTCTCCCCTGGACACGAACTCAGTGGTGAGGCTGCATCCAACCCTGATACAGTGCAAGGACCGGTCCTGCCCTAGAAACACCCCAGAGCCCTGCTCCTCCGTGCCAGGTGCGGGCAGGCAGGCTCAGCATGGCAGGATCCAAGTGTGGAGGGGCTTGGTATGGGTTGAAAGGTTTCTGTGTGGGGCAATCTGGGTATGGGAGAGGTCAGTGGGTGATCTGGGGGCGGGAGTGGGGGCAGGATCTAGATGCACAGGGGCTTGTTGGGGGTTCTGGGTGCAATGGTAATGGGACTCTGTGGGGGGGGGAGTCCAGGTGAAGGTGGTTGGGGCTCAGCAGGGGTAGTCTGGGTTTGGGGGGGATAGAGCTCAATGAGGGGCTGGGGATGGGGGTGTCCAGGTGCTGGGGGACTGGGGATCAGTGGGGTTGGGATCCAAGTGCAGCTGGTTGGGGCTCGTTCATGTGGGGTTCTGGGTGCGGGAGGGGTGGGTATGAGGGGGTTTGGATGCATGGGAGTTGGACGGATGATGGGGGAGCAGCTCGCTGTATAGTGACCCCCTCCCCCTGCAGCTGAGGAACAATGGGTGAAGGAAGTGCCGGGGGGTGGGAGTTTGCAGAGTTCCTATAGCTGGTGGAGAAATCTGGGGGTGAGTCTGACCCGGCTCCGATGCTGTGCAGGGGAAGAGGAAGTCCCATCTTCCCCAGCCCAGCGGGACTAGGAACTGAGCCTGGCACAGGATAGGAGCCACCAGCCAAGTCTTTCCCAGTCTTGACCCCACCCCACAGTGATTTACCTCTCTGCCGGCTGCCTTGGGCACCCAAAACATACTGCTGGGAAGGGTTGCATGACCGCTTTGGTGGCTTCCCTTTGCTTCCATGTCATAAAGTCATTTTTCTGCAGGGGAATAAAGAACTCTGTGAGGGACATACATTCTGCGCATGCGCAGTGGTGCAGAATTCCCCCAGAAGTAAATGTCACTGATTTAGGCCACATCTACACTGGAGACCTTACAGATGCACTGCTGTACCAATGCAGCTGTATTGTTTTAAGATCTCCCATGTAGCCGCTCTATGCCCACGGGAGAGAGCTCTCCAGGTTGGCATAATTAAACCACCCCCAATGAGCTGTGGTAGCTATGTCAGTGGGAGAGCACCTCCTGCCAACATAGGTCTGTGCACACCAGTGCTTCTGTTAATGTAACTTGTGTCACTCAGAGAGATGTTTTTTTCACACCCATTAGTGGTATAAATTTTATTGACAAACGTGCTAGTGTAGACACAATTAGATGTTAAGATATTGATATCAGGTTGTCCATTTGATATATATGACCATTATGTCATAGTAAGGGTTGTTTTTCAGTTTCCTTTAAAGATTTTTTTAAAAATATTTGTGTGAAAGTGATTTGAAAAATGAGACTATCAAATATTAATAAGATGTAAAAACTTTAATAACTATTCTTTTTTTAAAAATGCTGCATGATAGAGGAAATAAGATCATTCCATCAATAGAATTTTTGAAGAACAGAATAAAATAATTGAAAATGTGTAGAACTTTTTTTTAACTCCTTCAGACACCATTGAGGAACTGCTATATTTGTGAGTGATTTTCACTGCAAGTCAGACTTACTTATTTTTAAGGCCAGAAGGAGCCAGTGTGATCATCTAGTCCAGTGGTGGGCAAACTGCGGGCTGCACGTATTTTCATTGGTAGGTTGAAGAGACATCTATTATCAAGTATCTGTTCCCCGTTAAAGTACTTTCAGACTGTAATCAAGTCACCCCTTAAGCATCTCTTTAATAAAGCTACATAGATTGAGCTTCTTTGAGTTTCTTAATATAAGGTAAATTTTCCAGTCCTTTAATAATTTTCAGACCATTTTCTTAATTCTCTCCAATTTTTCCAACATAATTCTTGAAGTGTGGACACCAGAACTGTATTCCAATACCAATTGTATCGGTGCCAAATACAGAGATAATGTAACCTCCCAATTCCTCCTCAATATTCCCTTATTTATACATCTAAAAATCACATCAGACCTTCTAGCCACAGCATTGCACTGGAAGCTCACATTCTTCTGATTATCCATTGTGATCAAGTGTTTTCATTAGTATGGCCTACTTTTGTTCCCAGATGTGTGGCCTTATATTTAGTCACACCAAAACATATTTTTTTGTTTGCACCCCGCTTAGCAAGTGATCCACACTACTCTGTTTCAGTGAATTGTCCTCTGTTTTTTTATCAGTCCCACAATTTTTGTATTATCTGCAAACTTTATGAGTAATGATTTTATGTTTTCCTCCAGGTTATTGATAAAAATATTAAATAACATAGGGTTGAGAAACTATTCCTGTGGGATCCCAGTGGAAACAATATCCTTGAACAGGAGTTTTCATTTACAGTTACATTTTGAAATCTATCAGATAGCTAATTTTTAATCCCTTTAATACATTCCATGTTGATTTTGTTAGCTTTAGTTTCCTAATCAAAATGGCAGTACCAGGTCTCATGTTTTAGAGAAATCTACTTATATTACATCAGCAGAATTATCTTTATTAACCAAACTTGTAATTGCATAAAAAAAATCAAATTAGTTTGCCAGATTTATTTTCCATAAATCCAGATTGATTGGCATTAGTTTGAATACCCTCTTTAAATTCTTTATTAATTGAGACCCATATAAACTGTTCCATTATTTTTCCTAGAATCAGATTCAGACTGACAGGCCTACAGTGACTCAAGTCATCCTGTTTACTCTCTTAAAATATGGCACAACATTAGCTTCCAGTCCTTCTGGAACATCGTAAGTGTTCCAAAACTTATTAAAAATTAACATTAACAGTTCAGAGAGCTCATTGGCCAATTTTTTGAAAATTCTTGGGTGCAATTTATCCTGATCTGACGATTTAAAGGTGTCTAACTTCAGTGGCTGTTTAACATCCTCCTTAGTTACTGTTGGAATAGAAAGTATTTCATCATCATATGAGTTAAGTACATTATCTGTCTTTTTCACAAATACTGAGCATAAATATTTATTGAACACTTCTGACTTGTCTTCATTATTATTGACAATTCTACAAAATCCATCTAGTAAAGAACTAATAACATTATGTATTAGGGTTCCTTTTGTTCCTAATATACTTCAAAAACACATTCTTGTTGTCTTTAATTTTACTGGCCATAGGTTTCTCCTTGTGTTCTTTTGCTTCCCTTATCAATTTTCTGCAATTTTTAGTTTCTAATTTAAATTCATTGCTGTCAACTTCCCCTTTAGAACAGGGTCAGATTTAACTTTTTATGTTAGAATTTGATGAGAGAATCTGACATAGACACATTATTCTAATTTTTTATTCCCAACTTTTGAGAGATATTACCGTGTATATTTCTTTCAGACCCTTCTATAAACCATCTGCATGTGGACCTTCCATTGAAATCAGTGTATGGAGAACTAGAAGGATTGGGCCTCTTATCAGATAACCTATAGTAAATTTTGTTTTGATACCTACTAAAAAGCAACACAAAACTTGTTATTTTTGTTCATTCTGTTGTAGCCAACTCATGTGAATATACTAAGGCAATATCTTTGCTTTTTGATTAATCTTTAACCTTTAGAATTAAAAAATTAAGTAACAATCTTATTTTCTCCTCAGAATAAATTCAATTATTATAAAAATAATCAAAATAATATACAGTAATTTTTTTAAAAAAGGAGTTGGGGTAATATTTGTCCTAGCTCTCTCGATCTCCACAAGAGGAAGATTGCTATTCTTTTTATTGTTTTCAACTTGGAAGTTCACAAAGATATGGGGCTTGCAGTGCGGTGCAAGGTATTTTTATGAAGACCATGATAAGCATTTATACATGATAGCTCTGGCAATGATTTGATCTTGTAGTAATTTGCAAACTGTGCTAGACTATAATGTCTATTATCTGAAATAATCTATACTTGAAAAGGGACAAACCATTTACAAAAGATAAATAATGTTTAAACCGATGAAAAGAACTTTTCAAGGAAATGTATTTAGAAGAGGTCTGGATGTGCTGAATATGTTCTAATTATTCTTTTTATATTTTTTTAAACTTGTTCATTGTAGACCAGTCCAAGTGTAATTTGCAAAGTCTAGACTAAAAGTTTTAATTTATAGATCTAAATTCTTTTCTAAGAAGGAGAGAAAGATCCATGTAGCATTCTCAAAAACTTCCAAAGGATCATAATGTCAGTATATCTGCTGATCTGTAGTAAATAGATCAATACATAGTTTATTCAAATTGTATATTTCTCTGGGCAGAGACCTGCCCCTTTATTTTCCTGTTATGCATTTAGTACATTCTGGGTTTGGGATGCTATAGTAGTTAGGTAATAAATATATCATCCAAACTGTGGTGCTATGTATCAGAGGGGTAGCCATGTTAGTCTGTATCCACAAAAACAACAAGGAGTCTGGTGGCACCTTAAAGACTAACAGATTTATTTGGGCATAAACTTTCATGGGTAAAAAGCCCCACTTCTTCAGATGCACTGAGTGAAAATTACAGATACAGGCTTAAATATACTGGCATGTGAAGAGAAGGGAGTTACCTTACAAGTGAAGAACCACTGCTGACAAGGCCAATTCAGTCAGGGTGGATGTGGTCCACTCCCAATAATTGAGGAGGAGGTGTCAATACCAAGAGAGGGAAAATTGCTTTTTTAGTGAGCCAGCCACTCCAGACCCTATTCAAGCCCAAATTAATGGTGTTAAGTTTGCAAATGAGTTGTAGCTCTGCAGTTTGTCTTTTAAGTTTTTTTGTTGAAGGATGGCTACTTTTAAATCTGTTATAGAATGTCCAGGGAGATTGAAGTGTTCTCCTCCTGGCTTTTGTATGTTACCATTCCTGATGTCTGATTTGTGTCCATTTATTCTTTTACGTAGAGACTGTCCAGTTTGGCCAGTGTACGTGGTAGAGGAGCATTGCTGGCACGTGGTGGCATATATCACATTAGTAGATGTGCAGGTGAATGAGCCCCTGATGGCGTGGCTGATGTGGTTGGGTCCTCTGATGGTGTCGCTAGAGTAGATATGGGGACAGAGTAGGCAGCGGGGTTTGTAACAGGGATTGGTTCCTGGATTAGTGTTTCTGTGGTGTGGTGTGTAGTTGCTGGTGAGTATTTGATTCAGGTTGGGGGGCTGTCTGTAAGCGAGGACTAGCCTGCCTCTCAGGGTGTGTGAGAGTGAGGGATCGTTTTCCAGGATAGGTTGTAGATCGCTGCTGATGTGCTGGAGAGGTTTTAGCTGGGGACTGTACGTGATGGCCAGTGGTGTTCTGTTGTTTTCCTTGTTGGGCATGTCCTGTAGTAGGTAACTTCTGGGTACCCATCTTGCTCTGTCAATCTGTTTCCTCACTCCCCCGGTGGGTATTGTAGTTTTAAGAATGCCTGATAAAGCTCTTGTAGGTGTTTGTCTCTGTCTGAGGGATTGGAGCAAATGCGGTTGTATTTTAGGGCTTGGCTGTAGACAATGGATCGTGTGATGTGTCCTGGATGGAAGCTGGAGGCATGTAGGTAAGTATGGCGGTCAGTAGGTTTCCGGTATAGGGTGGTGATTATGTGACCATCACTTATTTGCACTGTAGTGTCCAGGAAGTGGATCTCTTGTGTGGACTGGTCCAGGCTGAGGTTGATGGTGGGGTGGAAATTGTTGAAATCCTGGTGGAATTCTTCAAGGGTCTCCTTCCTGTGGGTCCATATGATGATGATATCAATGTAGCGCAAGTAGAGGAGGGGCTCTAGGGGACGAGAGCTGAGGAAGCGTTGTTCTGACTCAGCCATAAAAATGTTGGCATACTGTGGGGCCATGCGGGTACCCACAGCAATGCCGCTGACTTAAAGATATAAGTTGTCCCCAAATCTGAAATGGTTGTGGGTGAGGACAAAGTCACAAAGCTCAGCCACCAGGTGTGCCGTGGCCTCATCAGGGATACTGTTCCTGATCGCTTGTAGGCCATCCTCCTGTGGAATGTTGGCGTAAAGAGCTTCTACATCCATGATGGCCAGGATGGTGTTTTTCAGGAATCACCAATGTAGTTTCCTCAAGAAGTTGGTGGTGTCTCGAAGATGTGCTGGTAGCGTAGGGTCTGAGGAGAGAGTTCAAGTAGCCAGATAATCCTGCTGAAAGAGTGCCAATGCCTGAGATGATGGGGGCATCCAGGATTTCCCGATTTATGGATCTTGGGTAGCAGAAAGAATACCCATGGTCGGGGCCCTAGGGGTGTGTCTGTGTAGATTTATTCCCATGCTATGTATGTACTGCTGTGACAATGTCAGAATTCCAGGTTTGTTGGTGAAATCACAAAACAAATGTAAAGTTGCCACACTTACCAAAAAAACCCCTACTATCTTTAATATTCTATGAAAACACATAATATTTAACTACTGCTTATGCATTTCTAATATCATGGGATATCAGACTTGACTTTAAGTGTTGTCACTTTACATTTGTTTTGTGACTTCAGTAACATTTGGAATGATTCTGGAAAGTCAGCTAATCTGAATTTTTTTTTTTTATTATTATTCACTACAAAGCCCTTCCTAATGGATAGTTTGGGAATGAATCTGGATGTCTGTTCTACTTTGTTGACAGGCTATAATAGCTGAAACAAGGCAGCACATTGCAGAATTCACATTCCATTTTCTACCAATATTTATTTCTTACTTGCTCTGTTTAGAGTTTAGTTTTCAAATTCAGATTTCACAGTGGACCAAACCTTGTCTCATGTCAGCCGGACTTTCTTTGCTGACACCATCTTAATATCAGTCTCAACATTGATAAGTTAGCTAGCTTCAGACCTTTTTCCAATTTAAAGTGAGTAATAGTTTATTTAACTTTTCTTTTCTAGTGCGAGGATCTGAAGGATTCTACATGGTGACTGGACCACCTAGTTTTACTGAGAATACAACACTGCAAAGGTACTGTTTTAAACATTCCATCTTTTGCAGAAAATAAAACTGTTTTTCTAAATATTTAATATACATCTAGAATTTTCATTTGGAAAAAAATCATAAAGTGAGTGCTAATGTCTGATCATGAATTAATTTTAATCTAAGTTAATAACTTAGAAAATTGGTGTATTTGAGGGCTTTACATTTGTATACGCACCAATAATATTTGTATTTGTTAGTTGACTATTGCCCCACCCGAGCATGTAAGTATAATTACACAGACTGATTTTGTTATCTCTGTTATAACATAAATACTCCCCAGTAATTTCTATAAGCAGCATGGAAACTGGTTGTAACATTGCTTTTCATCTTGTTTTATGAGAGACCTCTTTTGTGTGATATATTTGACTATTCATGTGTATTTGTTATGTTTTTTTAGGGACTTCGGGAAAAACTGCAAAGTTTTTGCTTTCAGTAAGGATGGTACTCTCTTTGCATGGTGCAATGGAGAAAAGTCAGTGCCACTTTTATTATGAATGATTTTCTTTAATTGATGTTATGAGATCTGGATATATATATATTTTAGAATGTACATAAATGCTATAAATGAAAACACTACAAAGGCACTTTTTGTACTCCAGTTGCAGTGGTAGGTTTTTGTTTTCAAATTAGCATATGAATTATTTATTATTGATTTCATATATGTATAGGGCACCCATCACCATGGAATTTGGATGCCCTTTTATCAGGGGGTGATATTGTTTCTGTTCACATTGCCCAGTAAAAAATATCCAATTCCCAGTTCTGGGACTCATCCCAGGACCTTGAGCATAATAGGGTTGCAGCATGATTTCTAGGCTAAATTCTTTAAAAACAAGAGAAGGAAATGATTGTATATGGTCTTATTATTTTGAAAATATTCTGGGTGCTCAGAATGCTTGGAACTACTTGATTGTCCACCAAATGTGGAATTTTCAGTACAATACAAGGTAGTTTAAAAAGAAGTTGGCACTTTAGGCCAGACGCTGTTAGGTACCAAAATCCCTATGTTCCTAGTGAAATCGGTGGAAAATGAGGATTTTAGGCCCCCTTATTTATCGACTACAGATTCGGGCCCTCCTATGACAAATCATGCCTCAGAAACATTCCTTTCTGCAGTAATGGCCCATTGATACCAATGGAAAGAGGAGATAAGAACCAGTTTTGAGATTTTAAGATTCTTAATGCTCTGTTTACTCATTACCTGGCCAGTGGACAATACAAAATGTCTGTTAATGCTGATGAATGTTTTGTTCTCTGCTCAATTTTATTCCTCAACATTTTGAGGTTTTTCTCCGCTGTGCTATGACCTTTGTTTCAGTGAGCTGGAAAAGTCCTGTCACTGGAAGAGGGGCAGTTCATGTAACAGTGGGGAGCAAGGTCTTACTCCAGTTGCTGGAGTCTAGCAGTGGGTTGGATAGGGTATGAATCTATTTGTATATTGTTCTTTGGATTCCACATGATGCAGGTCACCATCAAACTTTAGTTTTCAAACGTACAATGTCAGGGCTGTTATCTCACCTTGTTATAGTTATTTTTTGATTGTGATGTACATGTTCTCTGGACTTACAAAAAAAATTAAATGCAGTATCTTACAGATCTAACTCTATTCTTCCTTGCTATTGTCTATTTGTAACTCAACTTTAACATTACAGAAACATCAGTAAGAGGTTTTTTTGTGGCAATTTTTTTAGCTGGAATGTAAATTTTTGCAGACCAAGTATGTAACATGTTTTTGACCTGAGATTTTTACTTACTAATTTACTTTTTGGTATGCTTGGATATGTGGTCTTAAAATTTGTTTTAATCAACATTTAACAAAAGGAAAAAACCCTCCTGCATTTAGTTACATTAGCCAAATGTGGAAGAAACCTAGAAGAGCCAAACATATGTGAAATGACACTGGCTATTGACTAACCAGGCTAATCAAGCTTTGTTGAAATGACCTCTCTTGGTTCCAGAGTAAATATTGTGAATGTTGCCAGCACTGAATTACTGCACTCTTTTGATCTCCCAAAGGCAGTTTGCCTTGAATTCTCGCCAAAGAATAATGTCCTGGCAACGTGGCAGGCCTACACAAGTGAGTATTTTACCATCTGTAAAAATGCATTAGGGAACTGTGCACCAACTCAAGTCAACATGAAGACTTGCCATTACTTGATTTGCATAACTATTTGCCAAAGATGTCATGGGGGAAAAAACGTTTTACTCCATGTACAGGTGCATGGTTAAGTGCATAATAAAGCGAAGATGCCTTCTGAAGCATCAGGTATGGGCCACTGGACTAGTGATCTGATCTGCTGAGCAAATGCTATGTTTTAAAAAAATTACTGAATACTACATGGAGAATATGTGTCATCTTAGTGTTTGTGCAAAGTGCCTCAGGTACCATGTGACTAGGATTCATCACTGAATTTGGTCTGCTGGTTGGGTCATTAGCTTTCCCAGTCCGGGCCAGGTACTGACTGGGAGTAAGACGTGAGCGCTGATCAATGCCTCCCAGAATATGTGTGGACACCCTAGAATACAGTTCAAACCAGCTTATAACCATGCAAATAAGATACTTTATGGAAAGAGAAAAGGAGTACTTGTGGCGCCTTAGAGACTAACAAATTTGTTAGTCTCTAAGGTGCCACAAGTACTCCTTTTCTTTTTGCGGATACAGACTAACACAGCTGCTACTCTGAAACCTGTGTTTATGGAAAGAGTTCATCATAAGCTAAAGAGAAACTGAGACTTTAACATGGGAGTTTAAAGAGTGGCTGGGTGAGGTTCTAGGTGACAGAACAAATCAAAGAGTGGGACCCAACTGTGGAGAGTCACAGGAAGGGAACAGGAAGGCCAAGGTTAAAAGACTGTTGTGAACAGCCAGGTCAATAGGTGTATTATAGATAATGGGTGCAATGAGTCCATGGAGAGTTTACAGTTTATGGCTATGAAAGCAAAGGTGATAGATGATGGGGGTGGATGTGGTCATGTGGGAACAAATCTTAGAGGATTTGAAACGTTTACTTTCACTTTACCCACATGGTAGATTTTCTGAGCGCTTGACTTAATTTGTAAAACGTGTATTAAAAAAACCCCAACCTTTCCTAGGGTTAGTGACTCTATTCCTGTGCCCTTGTCTCATAGTGTAGGGAGGAGAAACGAGGAACTTCAGAGTTCTAGTCAGTTTGGGCTTTGCTGTTGACTTCCTGTATTGCCTTTGGGAAGTCTACTCCTTAAACCTGACTCTACTCTGAAAATGGACTCTTTAAAAATGGCATTGTGAGGGTTCATGTTTATTGTCCCATATGATTTCCATATCAGGCATGCTTAGGGGGAAAAAAAACAATTAACCTCCAAAGCTAGTCTGGAAAACTGAACTCTGTCACGCTGGATTCATTCTTTTTTGTGCATAAAGGTTGTGCAATCCAAATTAGTCCTTTTGTGATGGCTTGGATCACAGAAAACCCCTTGGGAACTGCCACCTGATGTGCTGAGACTACCTCTGAGCCCATTTTCCCTGACAGCTTGGGACTTCAGTGCCCTGCCTGGTTCAAGCCAGACATGCTAGCCTGCTACAAACACAAACCAAGGTCTGAACAACGTCCCCCAAAAGGTATAGGCTTAACTGAAAACAGCTTAAGAAGTGTTCCTGTCTCCACCACTCAGATGCCCAGCTCCCAATGGGGTCCAAACCCCAAATAAATCCATTTTCATAAATTGTTCACTCTCTACTGATAGAGAGAGATGCACAGCTGTTTGCCCCCCGATATTATTAATTAACCCACAGTATGTATTAAGTAAAAAGTGATTTTATTAAATACAAAAAGTAGGATTTAAGTGGTTGCAAGTAATAACAGACAGAACAAAGTGAATTACCAAGCAAAATAAAATAAAACACACAAGTCTAAGCCTAATAGTATAGGAAAATGATTACAGAAGAAATCACACCCTCAGAGATGTTCCAATTAGCTTCTTTTACAGACTGGCTGCCTTCTAGTCTGGGTCCAGCAATCATTCACATCCCTGTGGTTACTGTCCTTTGTTCCAGTTTCTTTCAGATAGCTTCTCCACCCCCAAAGGGGCTTATTTGCAGTGCCATTTACCTGAAGCAGAATTGCAAGGGATATAATTTAGAATTTTTAGGGGCTTAAATAGACTTCCTCTTGTGGGTGGAAACCCCTTCTCCTCTCCCACGGAGAATCCAGCTCAAAGATTGGAATTTTGGAGTCACATGAGCAAGTCACATGTCCATGCATGACTCAGTTCCTTACAAGCCAGGCCACATTCCCAGGAAAGTTCAGATGTGGATTGGTTTCAGATCGGTAGCCGTGTTAGTCTGTATCACCAAAAATAACGAGGAGTCCTTGTGGCACCTTAGAGACTAACAAATTTATTTGAGTATAAGCTTTCGTGGGTTAGAACCTACTTCATCAGATGCATGGAGTGAAAATACAGGAGCAGGTATAAATACATGAAAGGATGGGGGTTGCTTTACCAAGTGTGAGGTCAGTCTAATGAGATTAAATCAACAAGGAGTCCGGTGGCACCTTAAAGACTAACAGATTTATTTGAGCATAAGTTTTTGTGGGTAAAAAACCTTTGTAGAGATATGTAACTTGGAATATCTAGCATAAAACTCATTCCAGTTATGTTATATTTACACTCATAAGCATATTTCTATAGAGCATTATGTGGTGCAACGTCACACCCTTAATTACACTTTTGCAGCCAAATAGTCTTCAGATTATGCCCTAAGTGGAAGAATAGGTTCATAGGTAACAATCTGGTTACACAGGTGTAGTTGCCTGGAACCCAATTATCAGTTCTGTTGATGCATGACAGAATGGAATGGACTCCACTTCATTTTTTCTCAGCTATATTGGCTCTGCATGGCTAACAGGAGTGAAAAGTTACTTTAGTTACTCAAGTCAGTGGACGGGAGTCTGAATGCACACAGGGAGCTGATCTGATTAGTAAGTAGAGGCTATTTAGTTTGTAGAATAGTACTATATTTGAATAGTAGTGCCTTGCTACCTCCCAGAGATGAAAATTAACTTGGTTAGTGTTTGAGTTGCACTGTTAAAAGGTAAAGTGCAATTCAAGTGCAAAGTAGTATTATTAATGGTCAAATCATTTACTACTGTGGTAACAATTTTGGATATAAAAAAAATCTTCTTATTCTTTTACAATTGATGAGCTGTCTTCTGTGGGGAAACCTGCTAGAGGCTATGCTAGGGGAGACTGTTAATGTTGCTTACGGCACCCTAGGAAGCTAAAGGAACCACAGAATGAAGAATGGAAAAATAGTTTAGAGACTGGAAATTAGGAGGAAGAATCAGGAACCATTGCTGATAACGGAAAGTCATCTCTGCAATAAATACTTTTTAATGTTGCAGATGGCTAATACAATAAAAAAATTAATTCATTCAGCAAATCTAACTTGTGGTTTGCTGATAAATGGAAAGGAAGTGACATAGTCATTTGAACATCTTAGCAAATAACAAAACATAAATTTGGATACTTAACTACAAGGCACTGATCAGGAATATCACAGCATTGAAGAATGCTGGATGCTTCACTAGTGCAAGGTAGATTCAGTAAACTGGAGGAGCATGGCTCCCAGATTTAAAGAGAAAGTAGATATGTGGTTGCATAAAATAAGCAGCTGGTCCAAAGAAGGAGTAGGTGAAAGCCTTATACTGTCAGAATCTGCCAAATTTAGGACTTGATCTTGCAAGGTGCTTGCACATTCATAAGGGTGTTTAGCCCTTTGCAGGATCATGAAAGGTCATTGTTAGGGTGGAATAGGATGGTGAGTGAAGCAGACCTAAACTTACTCCTGGAGCCACCACTGCAAACCTATGTTTTTTTATTACAGCTGCTAAAGATGGCACAGCAGGCATGCCCAATCTACAACTTTATGATGTGAAAACTGGGAAATGTTTAAAGTCTTTCATCCAGAAAAAGATGCAGAATTGGTAAATAATGTTTTCAAGTATTAATTATCTACAGAGAAATGAAGTTTTCAAAACCTGATCTTGAAAGTATGATTTTAATATTGTGTTGGTTCTCAAAATATTGTCTGCTACAAACTGAAAGTATCTATACTAGTATCTTTGTACACATGTGTAGTCAGTTTGTAACATAGTAAATCCACTACCATTTTGTACAACTGGGGGGAAATAGTACAGTTAGTAACTGGTTGTATGATATTTTCACCACTAACCTCATATAATCTTGTAATAGTGTTGAATCTCTTTTGAGCATTGGTCTAAACTTAAGTTTTGAAATGTAGTTTTTAAATATAGAGATAGTAAATGTTGCCTATTTCAATTTTTATATTGTCTTTTTTTTTTTTTTTTTTAAATCTTAGGTGTCCTTGCTGGGCAGATGACGAAAGTATATCTGCTAGGATCGTAAATAATGAAGTGCACTTCTTTGAAAACAACAACTTTGGTATGCAAACATTTCTAAGATTTGGCTTCATTGCATTCTAGATATGTCTCTTTTGCCTATCTTCACCCTTTTTACATTTTTCTGATTTTTTCATGTTGTTGGCTTTATCTGAAATATTGCTTAAATCCTCTTTTATTTTTGGTACCCAGAAAAAATAAGATCTTGTGACGTCCTAGCATATTTTCAGCACATTGACATTTTTTGTTTTCTACTTCTCAACTGCCCCTCTGTAATGTGAGACAATTCCCCATTTTAGATAAAGAGGGCCATTGATCTATGCCCAGTGGAGTTCAAAGGATGTGTGTCAGTATAGAACATGATTTCTTCTGTGGGTTGTGCTCAGCTTATCTCTTTTGGGTTCCAAAGAGCCACGAGAAGATTGACACTTACGGTGATAACATTACTATGGAGCCAGGATATTTTCCAGAGTAGTTCAGCATTAACCAAAGGTATTTTGGAAGTAAAGAGAACAAGCTGAGGCAGAGTGAAGCAGATGAGGAGGAAGGAAGCCAGGAGAGTTTGGAGATACAGAATGTTGAAAATGGAAGAGAACAAAAGGAACGCCAGGGAAAGAGAAGACAAGAGAACAGTGAAAGTAGAACGGAGGAATTCAGAGAAAAAGAAAAAACGTAGATGACACACAAGTTGTTTGGGGGTTAATGGTGTAACACACTGCCTTATGGGAGACATGGCTTTAGGATTCGGGGGCAGTTTCTTCTGAAGCTCATGGAACTTGGAGATATAGAGACATGGAGACTCTGGCTCCATGCTTGTTGGAGAAGGAAGATTAGGGTGAAAGTCATGTGTGTCTCCCTCGTCCCCCAGCCCCCACAATTTGGTGACTGGTTTACGGAGTAATATTAGTGGTGTTCTGGGGGAGGCTTTTCACCATTCTTCCCAGGTGGAAGAAACCTTCCATAATGCTTATCAAAGGGGAGGTGTTAAGGGGTTATCCTGAGAAAAATCTGTATTCTCATCAGGTGGGATTTCCTACATTGTGCTCTTGTTCTTTCCCATTTATGATCTGTTGTAGATAGAGATGAGACTGCTATGAGAGCAGACACCCTTTAAGCTTTTTATTTAACATGGATTATTATTAGGCTGTGAAAATCCTGCTGGGTTTACTTAGCAATGGGGTGGTTCATGAACTGAACCTTGAAGTTTGTTTGAGAGGTGTAGAAAACCTACATTAATTAAGCCCCAGCTGCCAAGAGAGAATTCCATGATACCGTGGCCACTTCTGCTGTACTGCCTATTGGCCACCCCCTAAGGAGGGTGCTAGGTGTTCCTTTCTCTCTCCCCCATACTCCTTCCCCGCTCCCCACACACACAGAGGTTTTATGGTGTTGGCAGTCCACTGACCGCACAAATCAGTCAGGGTGTTCAAAGGTATGTTAGGTGCCATCTCACCCCTCCCAAAAGCTATAGTACCAGGAACAAGGCAATGACTTCCAGATTTAGCTTACGCAGAAGTTCTCCATAATCCCTAGTGTGGTAGCTAAGGAACTCCCCTATCATTTGGTAGGGAAATATGAGGTGTATCTATTAAGGTGTGGGATCATTTGTCACTTCTGCCACTAAGCTCACTCTGATAGCTGCTCAAACGAGACTCTCGTCCCACTGCCTTACTGCGAAGGAACTGGCAGCGAGTGCAGATTCACTTCCAGAGAAAATTCTTATGTGTAGGGGAGTGATCAGTTCACAGCAGGCCTTTCAGAGAACGTGCTGTGGGGAGCAATCACCTGTGTCCCATCCCCAAAGATCCAAGGAGGGGAGACTGTACAGAATGGAGCAGGATGTGTGGGAGTGGCCGTGCTTCCTCTGAAGACAGCGTAGTTAAGGTGGGTGGCTATGCCACTTGCTTTGATTGTGGAAAATGAAGTATGTTCATGGGGGGGTTCAAAGACTTTCTTGCTGTGTGAACTTCTCCTCCAAGGTTTGTAGAACGTTTAAAACCCTAGGCTGGTTCAAGTGGGTTCAAAGTTTGAGGGAGACATTTCACACCCTATAATTGTCATACCTGTGATCATAAAGAGAAATAAATCTAGCAAAAACTTCAAGTCTGAGAGACTACATAATCAAAGGTGGTGATCATGCTGCTTTTGCCAAGTAAAGAATCTTTTTATGGTTAAGTACATCATTCCTTGTGTATTATCAGTGGGGTACACTCATAAAATGGTATAATATAAAAGTACATTAAGTAGGGTGAGTTAAGTGTTTTGTCATTAACCTTCCTGTAATTGTGATTTTGCAGATACTATTGCAAATAAACTTCATTTGCAAAAAGTTAATGATTTTGTGTTATCACCAGGACCACAGCCAAGCAAGGTACCTATAATTTTTATTCACAATTCATATATTTTGGTTTTCTTTAATTTCTTTAGAAATCATTGTATTTCTCTGCCTTTGTGCTCCTAAGAACAATGTATCACTAATTTAATATATTGGTGTTGATTTAGGTTTCTGTTTATGTTCCTGGAAGCAAGGGTGCACCCTCGTTTGTAAGACTGTATCAGTACCCTAACTTTGGTGGCTCTCAGTCTGCATTGGCCAATAAAAGTTTCTTTAAAGCTGACAAGGCGACAATGCTCTGGAATAACAAAGGTACAGCAGCTATTAAATTAATATCTCTTATATTTATATTCACTAACTTCAAGGTGTGGTTATTTTGCTTGCTTTTGTTTTTGTATTCGTCAAATGCAAAGACAAAAAACTTGTGTTAATGGAACATTAATGTTATAATTTTAAACACTAAAGTTCTCATAACTTGCCCACATTGTCCTTCATAATCTCGTCCCCATCTATATCTGCTCTCATTTTCTCCTAAACATCTTGCTCCATCAACTCCTTGCATACCTTTCTTTCCCCTGAACCCTATAATTTCTTCTTCCATTCTCATCTTTGCATGCTCTTTCATGCTGCCCTGTATATCTATGTAGGACTAGAAAATTGGTTATAGTTAAACTGCAGCCTCCAAAGGAAAATCCCACCACACCATTTCCTAATTCTTGTTGACACAGAACATACTATCTCCTGTTTTCACGTGCTTCTTTAAAAGGCATTTCATCCAGAAATCCTGCTTCTTTATCCTTCCTGTACCTGAACTGGTGTCATGTGTTCCTTAGACTTGTCAAGGTTCCTTCCCCACTCTGAACTCTAGGGTACAGATGTGGGGACCTGCATGAAAACCTCCTAAGCTTATTTTTACTAGCTTAAGTTAAAACTTCCCCAAGATACAAACTATTTTACCTTTTGCCCTTGTACTTTATCACTGCCACCACCAAACGTCTAACAGATACATAACCAGGAAAGAGCCCGTTTGGAAACGTCTTTCCCCCCAAAATCCTCCCAAACCCTACACCCCCTTTCCTGGGGAAGGTTTGATAAAAATCCTCACCAATTTGCATAGGTGAATACAGACCCAAACCCTTGGATCTTAAGAACAGTGAAAAAGCAATCAGATTCTTAAAAGAATTTTAATAGAAGAAAAAGTAAAAGAATCATCTCTGTAAAATCAGGATGGTAAATACCTTACAGGGTAATTAGATTCAAAACATAGAGAATCTTTCTAGGCAAAACCTTAAGTTACAAAAAGTCACAAAACCAGGAATCTACATTCCATTCAGCACAGCTTATTTTCTCAGCCGTTTAAAGAAAACAGAATCTAATGCATATCTAGCTGGATTACTTACTAAGTTCTAAGACTCCATTCCTGTTCTGTTCCGGCAAAAGCATCACACAGACAGAGAGAAAGAGGCTTTGTTTCTCCCTCCCCCCAGCTTTTGAAAGTATCTTGTCTCCTCATTGGTCATTTTGGTCATGTGCCAGCGAAATTTTCCTAGCTTCTTAACCCTTTACAGATGAAAGGGTTTTTCCTCTGGCCAGGAGGGATTTTAATGGTGTTTACAGTCTTGTCATAAATATAAAGGGAAGGGTAATCTGTTTGAGACAAGGCACATGCCTTACTTTCTTTTGTAAAATGCCACATACATTTGCATTGCTACATAAAATGTGTGGTAATCCCCATTCTACATATTCTTTATGACCTAGTTTTGTCCTACCTTTTTCCACACAACTCCCATTGAAGTCCGTTGGAATCATCTGCGAATAGCTGAGAGTAGAAGCAGGCCCATTATATTCAGTTGTATATTTAACATCATAACTAATAATCTGAAATATTCCATATACGTGTGATGTGAGCAAATTCAAGTTACTGCAAGAATCTGAACATACATTTCATGACTTTTGCGTGTATACGTGGGAGCATATGTTTATTTATAATTTCCATAAATTTTATAAAGAGGGATTAAAACACTACTTTCTGTACTCTCTCATTTGTTTAGTCAAAAAATCTAGAAAACTAGCGAACAACAGACTGAAACAGCACAGACACACATTTACATAACTAATGAAACTTTATTAATACATACTTGCAGTCCATGAACACAGATACCACCTAATAATGTGGAAAATTCATTTTATATATAATATGTATTGTGTGTGCTTTTGTGTGTAATGTATACAATTCCACTGTGTTTAGACACTTAGATTTGTGAAACTGCAAAATGTAATTACATAAAAACACATCACATTTGAGATGAACTACATAGTCCACTTTTGTGCTTTACCACTCATGAATAATGATGGTCATTTCAAAGTCATGTTGGTAAAACTTTTATACTAACCACCAATTATTACATATACATGTGAACAGAAGGCAATGTTTATATTATATACTTATATATTTGCTTATATGCTATTTGTGTGTGCGTAAGTGAAATAGATATACATACAAAAGCTATTAATGTGCAAAATTGTTTTGTTTTATTGGTAAACTGGTCTGGATGCTAGTTCACAGTTAGTCTTGGTCAAGCGGATAGCTTAATATAGTTATGTTAGTGTTATGCATATATAAAAAATCTCTTCACACCACTTAAAAAAAACTCTTACCTTTGAATAATTCAAAATGAGTGAATGGGTTTTGCTCACACTTCCTCCATCCTCTTTAAATGAAAAAAGATCATCTTTGGGTTAAAATCAAGAAAGGAACATTTTAATTGAAAAGGAGAAGATGATAGAAAGTTCTGAGCATGTGATAAAGAAAGCATCATTAAAGAAAGTGTCCGTATAATCTTAATTATAGATTTCACAACTGGCCAAACTTAAAATTCTTTCTCTGTGTATATGGTAGTTTCTGTTAGTGGAGACTATAAAATGTAGAGTCTCAGGATTACTAGGTGGTTTGCATGTTTAAAAAAAATCTTACTATGTTTTGTACCCTAATAGCTACGGCTGTGCTAGTAATAGCTAGTACAGAAGTTGATAAAACAGGAGCTTCATATTATGGAGAACAAACGCTGCACTACATTGCAACAAATGGAGAAAGTGCTGTTGTACAACTACGTAAGTGGCTTTTGAACATTTACATAGTGTTATGTCATTTGTTATTGGGAATTGTACTTAATGTATGCTAAAAATCTTACAGTTTCGATGAAAACAGTGAACTACTGCTTGTCATTCAAATATGTTTCTGCACTAAACAGATATTAAGGTAGTGAATTTTGTTACCTCACACGATAAGAGTTTCTATGACCTCTTCCCTTTCTGTTTAATAATAGTGATGGACTGTTCAAAATAAAAACACTTAAAATTCCACTTCTGCTTCTTGAAACTTGAAAAACTGTTCAATTGAATCATGCTTGGTGGCATATGCTTTGCTATCCTGAAGTTCAACCAAAGCATGAAAGCATCCCACATGAGAAGGCCCCGCCTCTTTTCGAGGACATTCCATAATAAGCATAAGACTGTTAATACTGCCTTGCCCTCCACAAGGGTACACATACAAACTAATCATATCCCCTATGTACTGTAAAAAGAAGCATTGAAAAACAAAAAGGTTTGCTATTTTGGAGGAAAAATCACTAAAACTTTTGGATGAGACCATATTGCCAGCCCCAAAAGCTCAAAAATCACGAGTCAGGCTCACCAAAAATCATGAGATTATGTAAAAATGATAGATTTGGTGTTCTTTGTATGTGTCTTCTGCTTTTTGAGCCTTTCGAGTGCACTGGGGTCACATTTTGAAGCTTTCTCCACAGCTGTGGGGGCTAGAAATTTACTTTTTCTTTGAGAATGAAGGCTGAAATCATCACACATCCACTTGACTCCAGGAGCTGGGGCTTTAAGGAAAACAATTATCATGAGACTCATGACAAAATCATGAGAGTTGGCAACACTGAGAGATTTAAAACTGATATTTTTTTTGTAAAAATAAGGGTGTTTAATCCCAGTATCCTGGTTCAATACCAAAACCACTAATCTGTTTACCTAAAATTTCCTCTGTAATAGTTTTCTTCCCTTTTTTTCCTTAACTGTGGTTAGGCTTGTTTTGCACTGTTAAAGACTGTTGTGTGTCAAGAGTGTTGGGAGGCTGAAGGCCTGTCTACACTACAAACTTAAGTCGACCTATGTTAGGTCGACTTACAGCAACCACAGTAATTACTGCAGTGGTTCATGTCTACACTACCCTTCTCCTGTCAGTGGTGTGCATCCTCACGAGGAGCACTTCCGCCAACTTAAGAGAGGCAGTGTGGGGGGCTGAGAGCTCAGGCTCTCAGGTCCGTGCACAGCTCCCCGCTGTGAGCCTGGTTGCCCTCCTCCCCCGGGCTCTCTGCTGCCCCCCGGGCTCTCTGCTGCCCCCCGGGCTCTCTGCTGCCCCCCGGGCTCTCTGCTGCCCCCCGGGCTCTCTGCTGCCCCCCGGGCTCTCTGCTGCCCCCCGGGCTCTCTGCTGCCCCCCGGGCTCTCTGCTGCCCCCCGGGCTCTCTGCTGCCCCCCGGGCTCTCCGCTCCCCACCGGGAGCCCGGCTGCCCATTTCCAGCAGGGAGCTCTGCTCCCAGAAGGAGCCTCCAACCTGCCTTAGGGTGACAGCAGGGTGAATCAGGCTGGTAGGTTCCCTGCTTTCTTGTCTATTTCACTGGTGCAGTTAGGGCTTGTGCTTGTGTTTCTTAATACCCTCTTTGCCAACTGATATTTATATTTCAGATGCCTTAGTGTGCCCCCATATTTCAAATATTTTTTTTAAATGAAGCTTTGTAGTTAATAATCCTAATGTAGGTATTCTCTTTGGAGGGAAAAATGAAGTATGACTTGCTTTGTTTATAAAATTGGTTACTGCAACAACTATTTCCAGTGTGCATGGAAAAAAAAATAGCTACAGGAATCAGTGATTGAAGCTCTTTAGATATACTGGGTCAACATTTTATTTTAAGAGTCATTACTTTAAGCACTAGAAATGCAGTTTACGTTGTACAAGTTTATAGGTAAAGATGTCTATATATACCACATGTGGCGGTGATAACCATGTGATAGTTGTAAAAATCATGTAATGAATCACATTTTTCATTAATCACTGAGCACCTCACTTGCACTGTGGCCACTAATCCATCTCCCCATAACTTAGTCTATTGTTCCAAATGCCTGAGCAGCTTCAGACAGCCCCCATTTTTTAATAAATATGCAACAAAAATGTTTTCTGTTCTTCCCTCGTGATTATCAGGGTCCAGACACCCATAGGGGAGAAGAAGGGGTCTGAATCCCAAGAATAAACAATTAAATCAACTGATTGTATATAGCAGGGATCAGCAACCTTTGGCATGCGGCCTGTCAGGGAAATCCGTTGGCAGCCTGGGACAGTTTGTTTTCCTGCAGCGTCCTCAGGTTTAGCCGATCGCAGCTCCCACTGGCCACGTTTCGCTAGTTCAGGTCAATGGGGGCCCCAGGAAGCGGTGTGGGCCAACGGATCTGCTGGCCGCCGCTTCCCACAGCCCCCGTTGGCCTGGAACGGCGAACTGCAGCCAGTGGGAGCTGCGATCAGCCGAACCTGCGGATGCTGCAGGTAAACAAACCGGCCCAGCCTGTCAGTGGATTTTCCTGACGGGCCGCGTGCCAAAGGTTGTCAATCCCTGGTATATAGTATTAGTGTATTGTAAAAGTATCGAGTAAGGTCTTTTATGAAAGCTGGTGAGACACTGGTGATTAATATCATTGTGAAATATATGTATTAACACTATATGAGGAATTAGGGATACTCACTGATATTGTGGTTTAAAGTGTGTCTCCTCTTGCTAAGGCAGAAGAGTAACGCAGTGGCTCAGTTTTGGGTGTCCTGAACAAGATGGCACGCCCACTTACTCCATTAAAAGAATGTCACTGGTGAGAGGTTCAGGTTGAGCAATACTCATTCCTAGTCTGGTGACAAATTAAAGTCCAGTATTTCACAACTGTGCAGGCATAGAAACAGGAATTTTGTACAACTATGAAAGAGGATATTTGTAGGTTTCCAGTGGGCCACTGCTGCTAGTTTTGGAAGGTTCTGAGCTATCATACTTGAATATTGAGACAAAAAGGATTTTTCCACACAAAAAACTATTCTTACTATAGAAGTGGTGATGCTGACCAGTGAAGGAGAGGTAACTCACAATTGGGTGGGCGGGGAGGATGTTGGTTATGCTCAGTTTTATTTAGAGATTGCACCACATAAGACATTGGTTTGCAATATTAATTTCTACCAAAATCAAAAAAAGTTACCAAAAGTTAGTTTTTCTGGAATTGTGAATGACTGGACTTCAGGAAAGCTTTGTAATCGTGTTTTTTGTTTTTTATCTAGACAAATGTAAATGATACGATTTCATAATCTTAATTTATATATGTTTTTTTTTCTTTAGCAAAAAATGGTCCCATTTATGATGTAGTATGGAATCCCAATTCCACAGAGTTTTGTGCTGTGTATGGTTTTATGCCTGCGAAGGCAACTGTTTTCAATCTGAAATGTGATCCTTTGTTTGATTTTGGAACTGGCCCTCGTAATGCTGCCTATTACAGCTCTCCTGGACATATCTTAGTACTAGCAGGATTTGGAAATCTCAGAGGACAGATGGAAGTATGGGATGTAAAAAACTACAAACTTATTTCCAAGCCACTGGCATCAGATTCTACATATTTTGCTTGGTGCCCTGATGGGGAACATTTTGTAACTGCTACGTGTGCTCCAAGGCTACGAGTTGGTAATGGGTACAAGATCTGGCATTATACTGGCTCTGTTCTACACCAATGTGAAGTCTCACCGAATGCAGAAATATGGCAAGTTTCCTGGCAGCCATTTTTAGATGGAACATTTCCAGCAAAAGCAGTAACTTACCAGGCAGTTCCAAGTGAACTGCCAAGTGCTGAGCTAAAGGTTGCGCAAGCTTATAGACCACCAGCTTTGAGAAACAAGCCTATAACCAGTTCCAAGCTGGTAAGTAAACTTCATCTCAATTATGTTGGCCCATCATTTCATTTGTACATGAAATTTGGTTGCAAAGTACTTTATTAATTGGGAAAGTGGTTGGGAAATGATGACACCAATCTTGGGGGGTGGTTTTGTTTTTGTTTTTTGTTTTTGTATTTTAAGAAATAAACATTTGCCTTTTAATAGGCTTGTTTCACTGACTGCCCCATCTGCTCCCTGTTTGCAGGAATATGTGCTAGGAATGCTGTAATTTTATGGGGCAAATCCTCTTCCCTGCACAAAACTGCCCCTTAGACCAGCAGCACAAAGAGTTGCAAATGCTGCCTCCTCTTGCTGCTGCTGAACAACAAAGAGAGCCTGGGTGGTGGGTAAACTGTCACTCCAGTTGTGGTGTGTTCAGCTGGTTTTCATGAACCAACATGCTAGAGTCAGACATAACACAGATTTGGCCAGGCTTGAGCCAGCGTTGAGGTAGTTGAGTGGTGGTTTGCCCTCCTTCAGTACACTTTGGGTATTTGTGACCCAATGATACTTTTGGCAAGTCCACTGCAGCTTAGCTGTTTTCCTTATGTGGATCTACTCGTTTATTTAGCGTTGCTTTATTTTTTTTTTCTGTTTTCAGAAGTAGATTTGTGTGCAAAGATACTAAGTATAGTTAAGGATTACAGCCTTGACCTGTTTTTTATTCTTATTTTATTTTAGAAGGCTTTGATTTTGAGGCTTCTATCAGCAGTTAGTTATTACTAGGACCCGACTTCACAGGTGCTGCATAAGCAGAGTTAGCAAGAAAGATTCAATCTGTACCAGAATTCAGGGAACTACATTCTGCTAGCTTGTATGGAGGAAAAATCAGAGTTGTGGGTGGAAAACATTTAAACCCATTTGAGCATTTAATATGTCTGACCTGCTAAAACTAGTTTTTCAGAAAATAACAGAGTATATTCCTGGTTTGGTTTTGGGTTTTCTTAAGATGAACAGCAAGGGGGAAAAAAGCTTCCTATCTTTGCTTCTTTAAGATGTAAAAAGAAAATCAAGTTCTGTCTGTCCTGTTTTTGCTTGAAGGACTAAAGAAATGGTGGGGGAGCTTTCTTAGCCCTTACCTGGAGGGGCAGGACTGTAAAATTGTTAACAAAGTGCTTTGCTTCCAATTATCTGTCAGGCATTTGAGTTAAATAAGTGTAAACAAAAAGCAAAGTTTTAAACAGTCTGACTAAAAATCACCTTCGCACTCAATTGTTCAGGTTTTATATTCCTAGTATTTGCTTTAGTACTTTTCCAGCCATCTATAGATGCCTCTAGGAGAGACAGGACAGACAAGTCCTAAAAGGCTAGTGTAAAAAACAAAGGAAAATCTTTTTAGGGGGTGACACTTTTTTCAGGGTGCCTTCAACCATCAAAAGAAGCAGAAAGGGCATAAACCCATTTTTTGTCCTTTGCAGGTCACCTTTTAAACTGTGGTACTTTAACACGTAGAAAAGTTTTTCTAGAGTTTTCATTCTTTTGTAGGATATTTTGAAGTATGGCACATACATTTCAGAAATGTCAATCTTATGTGTCCCTTAGCATGAGGAGGAGCCACCTCAGAACATGAAACCACAACCAGGAAATAGTGATAAGCCATTATCAAAGATGGCACTTAAAAATCAAAGGAAGCACGAAGCAAAGAAAGCTGCTAAACAGGTACTGCTAGCGTCAGCCCTCTTAAGGATAACGTGACATTAGCTTTTGCAAATGTGTTGACTAGTCCTGCAGTAACAAACTTTGGATTGCACTAAAAGTAATATCTATTCATGGCCATGTGTGTGAAATTTCAGGGGACTGGATGGCACGTGTGATACACCTTTTAAGTCATTCACTTGAAATTGGCCCAGGTTGATAGTGACCGACAGTTGTTACCATCGGTTGGTTGTTCATTAGTCTGTGTGAAGTGAAATGAATTGGAAGCGTCAGTTCTGTTCACATAAACATCACACGCTTCATCCTTCCAGTCCCTAAGATTCTGCTCAACTCTTTGCAGTCTCAGGTGAGAGGCAAAAGACTGAATGGTTTTGAAAACCGAAATATTGTCTCACCCTTTAAATGTGGTCTTCCTATAGGTCAGGGTGGAGGCATGATAGCAGGGCAGAGCAAATAAGCTTGTACTTTTGCAGCTACCTGTACTGTATCTGTTCTATGGCTAGATGGCAGATTTCAGCTTTTGATGTTAGCTCTATAACTTCCACAATTACTAAAACCCTTCTAAAGTGTATAATGCTTTTGCTTCATAAATTAGACCTGATTTTGGTTTTTCTGGTAGTGGGGAGGATGGACCACCAGCTCTTATAAGAAATGTTTGTGGATGTATATTTGTAGTTTCATTCCTACCAATTTCATTATACTAAGCATGTTTCTTGTCTGTCTCGGTGGGAAGAAAGAAGACACAGTATATCGGAACTCTAATATTATAGCTAACATTTTCTGATAGGATCTCGGTCTCAAATAATATAATATGTAACTGAAAACTGTTTACAAACAATAGAGAGCACCAGAGGACTAATGAAAGGGAGGAATATTCAACAGCTTTTCTAGGTTTCCATGTTATAAAACAACAGAGCTGTTGTTTAAATGGTTTACAGGAACAGTAGATGAAGTTTATTAACTTACAGGAGGCCAAAACTGATGGGAACCAGGAATCAACACCATCTCCAGCATTACAGAATGTACCACACAGCACTCTGCCTTCTGTGACATCTGGAGACCCTGAGGTAGACAAAAAAATAAAGAATTTGAAAAAGGTGAGAAATTTTTCTAATGAAGAATAGTTTCCTCTTGGAGAAAGTCCTGAAGGGCTAGTCTGATTGTGGAGATGACTAATATCAGTGAGGTATAGGGTGTACATAGAGCATACACCGCAGGCAACTGCTCTCCTCTGCTTTCTCATAGTGTAAAGTAGCACAACAGTAGCCACTTAAAAATGAGCCTGTCAGTATAGTGTCTAAGCATGTAAAGAAAATTGAGACTTGTCCAGAACTGCAGTAGTTTTTCCATTCTCTTCTCTTCCATTCTCAAGAACTGCTGGCTCTCTTCAAAAGGGCAGATGATATAGCTGGTCAATATTTGTGAAGGAACTAAGTGAGCTTCCTAACCTTGCTTTGCAAATCCTAGTCTCATTTAGGATCTGGGAAGGCTGCTCTGACTTGAGGTTGGGGGAAGAGAGGGTTGGTGTTGTTTATAGTGCAGGACTGCCAGGAAGGTATAAAGTTTACCTTTGATGGACATGTATCTCCTGTAGATCCTATCAACTCTGTGCAGAGAGGGAGTCACTGGAGGACAAAGGAAGTCAGTCTGTCTGTCTTCTCAGTCCCAAGCCCACAAAGGAACCCAAGTGTACTGCTTGTGTAGCTCTGTCAGCTTTGGAGTTTTTTGATTTAAATCCTTTCAAACAAGGGTAGAGTCACATTTGGCCAGGGCTAGAGAAGTTTTCCTATTTCTGCACTGCACAGCAGGCCATCTTTTCTTTGGTTCATAATACAGCCATGCTGAGAAAAGATGTATGGAGAAGGGGGATATTTACAGTGGAGGAGTTCTCTTTCTGAATCTTAGATGTAGCTTCCCAGTACAAGAAATTATCCTCCTTTTAAATTGTTGTTGTTACTACTTTAGGGTCAGATTTTATGGTGTTTACATTTCAAATGCATAAAATAATCTTCCAAACTCCTCCGGTACTAGATAGATGTTTCTCTACTCGGGTCTATTCATGACGAAAATAAGATAGGTTGTTAGGTTATCTTGGTTTCTGTTGATGTGAAATTCTGGTTTAGGTATATAAATGAAAAGTCTATGTATTTCTATTGCTAAGTCTTCCCATCAGAGTATCTCCTTCTCTGTTAAGATGATCAACTGGAAACCCAGAAAACTGAACATTTCTGTTCCTCTCTTGGCTCTCTCATACTTCTGTTTTCCACAGAAACTGAAAGCAATTGAGCAGCTGAAGGATCAAGCAGCTACTGGAAAACAGCTAGAGAAAAACCAGGTATTACTAACTTGCATGTGTTTTTATTCAGGATCATACTACTTTTCAATGCACTTAAAGGCATGTCTTCATGTTCAGCGCCACAGCTGTACCATGCAGCGCGTTTAGTGAAGATGCTCTATGCCGACGGCATAATAAAACCACCTCCGTGAACAGCAGAAGCTATTTGAGTGGGAGAAGCTAATCCATAGTACATTTCAAATATAATTCTGGTTAAGTACCAAAAAGAGTGTGGCTCTCTGTCTCTCTCCCATGTCAAAATTAAATGAAGTGAATGAACTTACCTAAAAAGAGGTAAAGTTTCTCTTCTCAAATTCATCTCTAAAGAGGCAGGGCCACTAGTGCTGAGGAACTACTAGGGAGCATGGCCAATAGAACACACAGAGGAGCAAAGGAATCGGGATGTCTTCGGTCACCATTGGCAGCTATAGGTCCCTCCCCATCACAGCACTCTTATTGCCTACCATTTGTTTTCTGCAGCCATCTATGCCATTACCCACACTTCAGGGGTTACACAGCACTTGATTAGGTTAATGCTTGATGAAGAACATTAACTTATGCTGCTTTTACTACCATAAGGTATACAAATTTTGGATGGCAGCATGCTGTCTTTGGCTACTTCTCAACTCTGTTGCTCCTTCAGCTGGCCAGACCCCTTTTTTTCACACAAATTCCCCCTTTAGCAGATACAAGAAGCTGCTGGTGGAGGGTGGGGAAGTATACTCAGAATCTCTCCATGCATTTCCACCGTAGCGTTACCCAACCCGATTACCTCTTGAACAGGCTTTTGTATCCTTTCTCCCCAAGTGGACTAGTATGGAGCATAGAAAGCTTTATGAATATAGAGGAGAGTCTTGTGGTCAAGTGATACTTGGGACAAACTGAGTTCTATCTCTAGCTCTGGCCCAAACTTCCTGACCTTGAACAACTATCTTAACCTGTGGCTCTCAGTTTCCTCATCTGTAAAATGAAGATAATACCTCTCAGGAACGTTGTGAGGCTAAACATTGAATTTAAAAATCATGTCTATTTGAAACCCTTTCTGTGGTATAGTGGCAAGTAACAACAGACTCTGCTAAGATTACCATAGCAGAGAGATGAGGGAAAATATTTTTCTCAATTTTTTAAATTTGTTTGCATTTCATAGCACTTAGTGAAATTGACTATGCTCCATCTCCATTATGTAGTTTGTCAATTTCCCCTGTTGCTTTATGGGTCTTTAACATGGTGCTAAGGAGAGGAAAAACTGGAAAAAAAAATAGGATAATGTGATTATAAAGCCACAAAAATTGGCAGACACACTCTGAGGCAAGTGTAGTTCTTAAACCTAGTTTTAACTCATTTTTGGGAATTCACTAGATTTCAGGTTGACAGTGACACTTTCACACTTGTAAAACACATTGAATGTATGTTTGATATAAGGAACTATAAGTGCAAAGAATTATTACTGTATTGTAAGGTGTGTGTGTGGACAACGTATGTAATGGACTGATCCAAAATAGCAATAATATGGAGTCTTCAATTTAAAAATTAGTATTTTTATACACTAGCAATTCGCATGCATAATTTGAACATTAAAACAGAATGTGGTACTATATCAGCCTCTGTGTATTTTGATTCTTTATAATGCCTGCTGCTGTTAAATTACTGCCATCTTATTTTTTGCTATTTGTTACATATTAGCAATGATGTACATTATTTATTGACTTAAACATTGCTGTTTTACTTCCTGTGTAATAAGCAAAATGTATGATCTTGTGTTATTTTTCTAGTTGGAGAAAATTCAGAAAGAGGCGGCTCTCCTAAAGGAGCTAGAAGATTTGGAACTAGGCTTGTAAAACAGTAGTGAAAAGGAATTGGATTGTTACACAAAATCAGTGCAAAATGGGGTGCATTTTAACCTGAACAGAACAAAGAATATCCTTCAACTGCAGATGGCTGAGGAAGGACAAGTTTACATATTTGCTGCACACCTACATTTGTTAACCTTTAAAAAAAAAAAAAAAATCCGTGCATGTGCAAAATTGTAATCAAACAATGTATATTCAGTCAGTCAGTCATTCCTGCTTCCATTCAAAACCAGAAACACATTCACTCAAAGTTCTAAAATGGTGTTGCTTAAAAATCAAAACAAGTATTTTTTTTGTTTTGTGTTTTTGGCTTTTGGTTGATCTACCAATTTGATAGCTTTATTAAACTTAAGGTACATGTGACCCTTATGCAATAATAGGATTGCAATCAATAATAAAGAGCATTTAACATTAAAAAAATTGTTGGTTTTGTGTTACCAAGTCAGAACTTGTAAAATGTACCAACCATTTCCAAGTTACTGCAATACCATCAACTTGAAATCTACTAAATTTATAAAAATGAGTTTGAAATATTTTCACTTGCTATACCTGCTCCTGTCTTTCCCCATACCAATTTGTTGCAGTTTTGCAATCACATTTTCCTTTTTTTTTTTTTTTTTAATCCTTTCCCCTTTTGCTGGGTTTTTGTATGTGACCCACACAAACAAAAAGGAAAACAGATTATACGAGGAAACCACCAAAACTGACTCTACACCAGGTGCTATCAAATGCACAAAGTAAACAGAGAGAGAGAAAATTCAATGATCTCTCCGTTTATAGTAATATTAGGCCTAATTGTGCAATCTGATTCATATGGGTGACCCTTAAACCAATGTAGAGTCTCAGTGAAGTCAATGTTGCTCTGCATAGAGGTGGGAGATTGCCCATATGGATGAGACTAAAAGATCAGAGCCATGGATGTTACTTGAATAGTAGGATTTTTTTTTTTAAATCGGATATAAAGTATATTTTTTTAATTGATGATATCCCATTAAATTATCACGGAAACACACTTGCAAACCTTCTAATTGATCATTGTTGTTTAGATGTTATAACATTTTCCATTCTTTAAAAAGTAATCTTTCCTTACATTTTGTTTCTATTACACAATTCACAATCACACTTTATTAATTTACATTGTGTAAATGTTTTCTCTTTGTTTTGTTACAAAACAGTCAACAGTTTTATACTGAAACAGTTTTGAAGAAAATAAGGATTTAAAGATTTTTAAATTTTTATGTTAGAAGAATAAATGCAAAATTAAATTCTTTGATTTATCTGGTGTCTCCCTCAGTTAATCTGATTTTAAAAATGTATTTGTTTGTAATTTTTTTAAACATACATTTAGACATATAATTGCTTTGTAATGTTTAGTGTCAGTACATTACCACATTTGTTAAAGGAAAAACACGAGATTGTTACCAAAAATGGAAAAGAAACAGTTTATTTTAAACTAAATTCAGCTTATTTGATTTTGTGTCTTGATTGAAAACAAATTATCTTGACTTTTCAGAATAGTGTAAAAATGAGCCATTATGGTTCAATAGAAATTCTTGTGCAAAAATCTATTACTCGTTTTAGAGCAGTGGTTTTCAACCTGCGGTCTGTGGATCCGCGGAAGTCCACAGATTATGTCTAAGATATCCAAACGGGTCTGTACCTCCATTCAAAATTTGTTAGGTGTCTGCAAATGAAAAAAGGTTGAAAACCACTGTTTTAGAGGACTTCACAGTTCCTCAATGCAGCAACAATCAATGGAAATGTAATGGTTGCCCTCTAGTGGAAGAATCACATTACTGTTTAGACAAATATGGAACTTTCACTCTTGTGGCAGTGCTGAACATAAGAATTTGGAATCAAAGTGAATCATAAACATTGGAGATTAAAAAGACCTGTTTAGACCATCCATTCTATCTCCTTTCCAATGTCTGATTGTTTTCTACAGTACATTTCCTGGTTTGACCAATTTGGTTATAAATGTCTGAAGTGATAGGGCTTCTACCATGTTCTCTGACAGTTCCACATCCTAATAAGTCTGTAAAGAAGTATTTCCTGTTATGTGGCTTAAATTTCTCCTTTTTAAAATTACACCTCTATTTGCTGTGCTGCATAGTTCCTCTCTCTCTCTTTGTGGTTAACACCCTTTAAAAAACAAAAGTGGTTTATGTATCACACAGAGTTATTTCCTAACCAAGCTGCCCATATTTAGCTCTGTCAATCTTTTCTACTAAGTCAAAACTTATAGCTTCTTCATCCCAAATGCATAAAACAACTCTTAACGAAAAACAAATCTTAATTCACATGAAAATCTTTGTTACAGTTAAGGGGGCTAAGAGCAATTCAAAAGGAGAGATTATTATGAACACTAAAAATGAAGGAAATACCAGTAGTTGGTGTGTGCATGCCTTAACTAGGTATTAAAGAAACCGTTCATTTGCAAGCTAGTCAGTTTTCCCCCCCCCAAAAAAAAAAGTTACCAGTACTGTTGGATATTATGTTTTCTCTGCCAATTTTTTTGTGGTTCTATTGAACTTTTTTCCTATTTTTTTATAAGGTTTTCTCTTCCCTGTTGCTGTGTGAAATACCCACACAAGCAACCAGAAAAACTGGCCATGCACAAAGTGCTGTCAAATCCAGAAAACAGACTGGAAAAATAGAAGAATTGCTTATCTTTAAGTTACAGTATCCTTAAGTGCTACTTCTAATGGTAATACATTTAAAATAAACAAGGTAAGCATGTGATTTTTAACCCTTTAAGGCTGCTGCCAGAATTAAGTAACCTGACATGATTCCCATTATTTTAGTGTTTAGAGGTTTTCCATGATGTCTGGTTTTGAATTTTGTCTAGCAATCTGAACTATCAATTGTCCTTTTGTGGGGAAAAATATCATTATGGCTGGCTGGCTGGGCTATTGAATTTAGATTAGTCGTCCTTTCTGAAGATTGCCTAACACAGATGTCCTAAGAAAAAGTGTAGTTATGGAGATGGTCCTTTCCTAGTGCAGCTGCTACAGCCCTTGAGCCCTTGGAAACTGAGAGCTGTAGTCAGAGAGCACATGAAACTAGGAGCAAGCATCTGACCTGCAGGAACCCAAATACCAGGCTTCCTGTGTCTTTTGTTGGAATAACAGAGATGAGTGACCCAGTGCTCAGGAAGTGCTGCTAACTCTCATTTTATTGCCAGTCTTGTGATATTTGGTGTTTTACTTAAAGCTCCTAGGAACAAGTGATTATGCAAGACTGTCAGCTTTTATTTAAAAAAAAAAGTTTCTATCCCTCATGATAGCAGAGAAAACTTGAAAAAATTGACTCAAGTGTACCTTAAAGGGTCAAAACTTGGGTTGTTAATTAATCGCAGTTAACTCACATGATTAACTCAAAAAAATTAATCACGATTAATTGCACTTGTAACAATAGAATACCAAATGAAATTTATTAAATATTTTTGAATGTTTTTCCACATTTTCAGTATTGATTTCAATTACAACACAGAATACAAAGTGCAGTGCTCACTTTATTTTTGATTACAAATATATGCACTGTAAAAATGATAGACAAAAGAAATACTAATTTTCAATTCATGTCATACAAGTACTGAAGTGCAATCTCTTTATCGTGAAAGTGTAACAAATGCAGATTTTTTTTTTTTTTGGTTGCATAACTGCACTCAAAAACAAAACGGTGTAAAACTTTAGAGCCTACCAGTCCACGCAATTCTCCTACTTATTCTGCCTATCACTAAGACAAACAAGTTTGTTTACATTAATGGGAGATGCTGCTTCCTGCTTCTTATTTACAATGTCACCTGAAAGTGAGAACAGGCGTTGCAAGGTATTTACATGCCAGATATACTAAACATTTGTATGCCCTTTCCATGCTTCAACCACCATTCCAGAGGCCATGGTTCCATGCTGATGCTCATTTAAAAAAAAAAAAAGCGTCAGTTAAATTTGTGACTGAACTCCTTGTGGGGAGAATTGTATGTCTCCTGCTCTGTTTTACCTGCATTCTGCCATATATTTCATGTTATAGTAGTCTCAGATGACAACCCAGCACAGGTTCGTTTTAAGAACACTTTCACAGCAGATTTGACAAAATGCAAAGAAGGTACCAATGTGAGATTTCTAAAAATAGCTACAGCACTCTACTCAAGGTTTATGAATCTGAATTGCCATCCAAAATCTGAGAGGGACGAGGTGTGGAGCATGCTTTTAGAAGTCTTAAAAAAGCAACACTGATGTGGACACTACAGAACCCAAACCACCAAAAAAGAAAATCAACCTTCTGCTGGTGGCATCTGACTCAGATGAGGAAAATGAACATGCATCGGTCCGCATTGCTTTGGCTCGTTGTTGAGCAGAACCCATCATCAGCATGGAAGCATGCCTTCTGGAATGGTAGTTGAAGCATGAAGGGACATATGAATCTTTAGTGCATCTGGCACATAAATATCTTGCAACACCAGCTACAGCAGTGCCACACAAAGGACAGTTCTGACTTTCAGGTGACATTGTAAACAAGAAGCAGGCAGCATTATCTCCTGCAAATTGTAACCAGCTTTGTTTATCTGAGTGATTAGGTAGGACCAAGAAGTAGACTGAGTGGACTTGTAGGCTCTAAAATTTTAGATTTTTATTTTTAATGCAGGTTTTTTTGTACATAATTCTACATTGGTAAGTTCAAAAAAGATAGAGATTGCACCACAGTATTTCGTATTAGGTGAATTGAAAATGTTTGGGTTTTTTTTTTAGTACAAATATTTGTAATAAAAATAAATATAAATTTAGCACTGTACACTTTGTATTCTGTGTTGTAATTTAAAATAATATATTTGAAAATGTAGTAAACATCCAAAAATATTTAAAATAAATGGTATTCTATTAACAGCACGATAAATCGTGATTACGTTTTTTTAATCGCTTGACAGCCCTAGTCAAAACCCAAAGGCAAATAAAAATTTTTTTTTTAAAATCATGTCTTTTATGGTCCCTGACTCATGATTTTTGAATACTTGGGATTGGAAATACTGGAGAAGCCTTAATGTGTGTTTCTGTATTGAGGTAGGGCTACCTAGGGGGAAAGAGGTTCCTTCTCCTCAGGTTGTAGTAAGCAGGAAAGGTCTCTGCTTTTAAATGTATTAATTACTTTGAATCTTTTGCATCATCTGTTTGTTAATATACCTGCTCTGAGATAAGGGACATGGAACTGACCTTGAGCATTTAGGTTTTATTTGGAATGCACTGGTTGGTGAATCTGTCTGCTGGTTTAAGGTATATCTGCACTGCAAAGAAAAGCCTGTGGTACCGAGTCTCAGAGCCCGGGTCATTTGACATGGTCTTGGGCTATGGGGCTAAAAATAGCAGGTCAGACATAGAATCATAGAATATCAGGGTTGGAAGGGACCTCAGGAGGTCATCTAGTCCAACTCCCGGCTCAAAGCAGGACCAATCCCCAACTAAATCATCCTAGCCAGGGCTTTGTCAAGCCTGACCTTAAACTTCTAAGGAAGGAGATTCCACCACCTCCCTGGGTAACGCATTCCAGTGTTTCACCACCCTCCTAGTGAAAAAGTTTTTCCTAATATCCAATCTAAACCTCCCCCACTGTAATTTGAGACCATTACTCCTCGTTCTGTCATCTGCTACCACTGAGAACAGGCTAGAGCCATCCTCTTTGGACACAGTACTCCAGATGAGGCCTCACCAATGTCGAATAGAGGGGAGCAATCACGTCCCTCGATCTGCTGGCAGTGCCCCTACTTATACGTCCCAAAATGCCATTGGCCTTTTTGGCAACAAGGGCACACTGTTGACTCATATTCAGCTTCTCATCCACTGTAACCCCTAGGTCCTTTTCTGCAGAACTGCTGCCGAGCCATTCAGTCCCTAGTCTGTAGCGGTTCATGGGATTCTTCTGTCCTAAGTGCAGGACTCTGCACTTGTCCTTGTTGAACCTAATCAGATTTCTTTTGGCCCAGTCCTCTACTTTGTCTAGGTCCCTCTGTATCCTATCCCTACCCTCCAGCGTATCTACCTCTCCTCCCAATTTAGTGTTCCCTGCTTGCTGGTTTCAGAGACCCATCTCCAGCCTCAGCCTGAATGTCTACACCACTAATTTTAGCCCTGCAGTCTGAGTCAATTGACCCAGACTCTGAGACTTGGTACCATAGGTTTTTCTTTGCAGAGTAGACATACCCTTACAGACCTGGAGTATATGCAGCCCATCACTAAGGTTAATCTCTGCATTGGAAGAGCCCTCAGGCCTGTGGTGGTATCACAATTATTTTTCTAAGGCTATAGTCATTTGGAGAGTTCATTGTCAAGTTCACATTTAGGGAATGCATTCCCCACTTCACTGGTTAAAACGTCATAAGGAGGCAAGAAACATGTTGGATTTAGTACAGGGAACACTGGAAATCCTAAGTGGGGATGAAGCATTTCAAATGTGGAAAGATGAGTTGAAATGATTCAGGGGAAAAAAAGCAATAATTAGCAGAATGTGCTGAAGGCCCCAAATAACAAGGGGAAGAGGGACCCCTATGATTGGCAGAAGCACTAACTGTGCCCTCAAGTGGGGATGTGAACTGTGGAGCTGATACTCGGGGCAGGAGGTGCAATACCACTGGACTTCTTCATGTACTCATGGCCAGAAGAATCTTTATAGGATCCGTGCTAGGTGTCCTCCAAAAAGGTGAATGTGGGCAAGGCTAAACACTGCCCTCTGATGCTTTTGTGGCACCAGGAGCTGTTGTACTTCCTGTCCCTGCATCACCCGGTACAGGAGATCCGTCTTGATCATGAAGTAGGGTCCTGGTGCCTGGGCTTTTCTGTCTATGGATACCCCATCTATTTCAGCCACCTCCTTCCTGATGTTATAATATCTCAGGTCTTCTGCCTGAAATTCTCCCTCCTGGGACTAGCCTGTCCAAGTTCCAGGGGGCCTGTCTCTGCCCTCTCTGCCAGTTCGGTGGCATTGTGATTGGGACCAGCCTCGGGTCCTTCTTGCGCCGTGACAGCCTCTGTATCCGCCGCCCATGTCTGACTGCCTATGAGGGCGGCCTTCTGGCCCTGGGTCAGGATCCAGGTTTCCAAGGCCTTAGCTGGCCCTCCTTTCCCGCTTGGTCTTCCTGACCCTCCCAGGAATGGGGAACAGATCCTGAGATATTTCAGAGAAAGTTGGGAGGGGGGTGGCATTCTGCTGTGGACAACTCATTAACTTTGGGATCCTCCCTTTCTTCCCATCCCTCTGGTGGGAGCAAGCTTCCAAATCCTGGGAAATTCCTCCATGTGAGTATGAGGTATGGGAATTTAGGGACCACTCCTGCTGTTACCCCAATAAAGTTCCCCTGTATCTCAATCTTCACCAGGATGGTGGGGTAATAATTGACCACCCCATGGATGCATGTTACCCCCAGTATGTTTGGGCTGCATTAGCTGGCTATGGCTACTTTTCACTAGCTTCCCCGAGATGAGTGTGATAGAATTCCCGGAGTCCACAAGTGCCATGGTCTCTACCCCATTCAGTCTCACTGGCCTTGTGTGTTTATGTGGAGTCACTGCAACCCCACGAGGTGGATTAGGGTGCACAGGTCTGCCCAGTTCCCCACGTTACACTGCATGGGCTCTTTGGCGTTGGGACACTGGGACGCTATGTGCCCCAACTCCCCTCTTTCATAACACCTATATGTGGTCCTAGGAACCCCTTTTATTCTTTTGGCTAGGGGGCCTGGCCCCACAGTCCTCTTTGCCCAGGTTGCTCCGTCCCTTCGTGGCTCCTGGCTGGTCCTTGGCTCCTCTCGGCTTTCACCTAGACTTCCCTGGCTCAATCGTCCGAACACCCAGGATAGGGGCTGGTCGTTTGATTCAGATGTTGTGGTTGGGATAGTTCCTTGGTCATTATTCATCTTTCCACCAGCACGACCACCTCCATCGTCGTAGAAGGAGGGGTCATTCTGGCAAACTGATGCGCAAAGCTCTGGTGGCAGTTCCCTCATGTACTGGTCTGTAGCCAAAATATCCTCTGGTCTATGGGCCTTAGATCACAGCCACTTCCATGCAAGGTTGGTAAGGTTAAATAGTTGGGACCACAGAGGCTTTGTTCTGTTGGTATCTCCACATGTGATACCTCTGGGGCCGCACTGCTGCAGTCACCCCTGATCGGGCCAGGATCTCCACTTTCAACTGGGGATAATCGGTTGCGGCTTCTGCAGGCATGTCATGGTAAGCTTTCTGAGCCTCCCCACATAAAAAGGGGGTGAGGATGCTGGATCACTGGTCCTGGGGCCAGGCCTCGGACAACATGATCCTTTCAAATGTAAGGAGCTATGCCTTGACATTGTCTTCTGCAGCATCTTTGGTAGATAACCAGTAGCCCTCAGTGCTTGTGTCCCGTCAGGCCCATCGGCTAGGGGTGGTCAGAGCTTTTGGCTGGTCCATCACCTCTCACAGCAGGACTAGGTCCTGGGTCGCCTGACTCATAAGTAATTGGTTGGTCTTGTGCTGCACTGCATTGATTCCTGCTGGGCTGTCACTTGGGCCCAGGTGGCCTCCTGCTGGGCCACCGTGGCCTGTTCTAGTGCCCTCACCACATCGTCAGTTGTGTTGAGAACAAGAAAAATTCCCTCCCCCCCTTTTTCTTTAGCTTAGTCCACTGCGCTGTCACAATCCCATCTCTCACACCAGTTGTGATAGAGCTCCTTCTCCACCTCGGTAGTTTCTGCACTTCCTCTTAGCAGCGAGCCAGGGTATTCCTCTCTCCCTCAGAATTTCCCCACATCCCTGGGCTTACTGTCCACACCTTGCCTGAGCAGGGTTCCTCCCAGCCTCCTTGATGGGAAGGGGGAGGGGAGACCCTTAGTCTCTGTTAACCCCTATGGGCATGGTGAGAACAGGCAAGACATCCATTCAGTCTCTCACCTCTGGTGGGGTTTCTTCCCTCAGACCTTGGGACCCAGAAGGGCTGTTCACCCTGCTGGGCAGGGTTTCCCTTGCCCTTCGCCTCTGTACCTGTGGGGTTTCCCTCCTGGTGCTTGTCAGCATCTGCACTGCCCAGCTCTTCAGTAGCGCACCTTCCTCCCACAGCTCTTATCATGCCCTTATCTGGCTGGAAGGGAGGCTCTTAACAGGTTCTGGCAGGCCCCTTGATTGGCCCCAAGTGTCCTAATTAACCTGGAGTAACCCCTGTTCACTTACCAGGGTAAAAGGGACCTGCTTATCCTGGGGCTAATATACCTACTTTCTACCACTCTCCTGTAGCCATCTGGCCTGACCCCATCACACACACACACACACACTCTCTCTCTATATATATATATGTGTGTGTAGACAAAGCTCTGTCCTTGCCTCCGTAGGTCCCGCATTTCTTGGCGGATTTCGGTAGCCTCAGAGGCTCACTGTGATCCTCCACGTAACCCTTCTCTCTCTAGAGACAAGGGTCACAGTCTACTGAGCCATTTTCATCATGAGCCAGTGAGGGAGGTGAGGAGAAGTTATCCTTCCTTGCACAGTCTCTGTTGTCTCCCAGTCTCAGTGATTAATCAGGGGGCAAAGCAGGGGGGAGCCCGGGCCTACCCTTTACTCCGGGCTCCAGCCCAGGGACCCTAATAGCATCAGCTATGGTAGCTGACCTTTTAGAAATATAACATGTACAATTCCCTGGGCTCCTTCCCCCACAGCAGCCCTCACTTTCTCAAGCTCCACTTCACCCTTACCTCAGGGCCTCCTTCCTTGTGCCTGATATGGTGTGTACTACTCAGTCTCTCCAACAGCGCAACTTCCTCCCACAGCTCCTGACATGCCCACCCACCTGATTAACTGGGAGGCTTTTAACTAGTTTCAGCCCGCCCTTGACTGGATTCAGGTGTCCCAATCAACCTAGCATTCTCCCTGCCTTCTGGAAAGTTCTTAATTGGCCCCAGGTGTCTTAATTGACCTGGAGCAGCTGCCATTTCACTTATCCTGGTACCAGGGATTTGGTTAGCCTGGAGCTAATATATCTATCTCCCACTACTTTTCTATAGCCATCTGGCCTTGCCCCGTCACTAATATATATAGATGAGAACACACATTAACAGAAGGGTCAATTCTTCAATTTCTTATTTATGTGAAGCCAATGTGAAGCTTACATGACTAAATACCACTCACATGAATAAAGGATTACAGTATAGGGGCCTTAGAAAGATCACCAAAAGGAATTCTTTCTTTCTTACTCTGGCATTAGTTTATGCTAGATAAAGGAAATCAGAAAAATCTCTCTGCCTGATTGTTTGGGGGAAAGTAGCTCTTACAGAAGAAAATGTGTTCCAAACTAGGTAGGATAACAGAGTTTGAATTACCGATTGTACAACTTTACATTGTTTATGGAAAAAATAAAATCTGACTCACTCATCTCAGTTTGTATCGTGCTGGGACCACACATAGCCTTTAGTTGCTGGGTCACTGTGTTAATTCAGAATAACCTAAGACTGCTGAGCAGAATATTTCTTGTTGGGTCAACTACACAGTTTGTACAAATGAATGTAATTAGCTATCTCTGAATTAAACAGTTTTCAGATTAATTGCTGCCTCAGTTTATGTTTAATGCTCTGGATACATGGAATAAAAGCAACAGGGCCTCTGAAATGAAATAAATATACATACCTCTTTTTTGTTTTCTTACGGGTCATAGATTTTTACTACTCCAAGGCAGTGATTCTTTTGTTTGCACTAAAGTCAGTTTTCCCTCCTACACCTTTCATGTTAGGCTCCGCATCCCATTCTGCTTCTGTCATAGATGGATACTTATACCTAAGTACCCATAACACATTGGCAGGTACATTAGAATATCATAGGGGATAGATTAGATTGCAAATACTGCACTCACCCTGAGAGTGACAAGCTCCTTTGCAGTTGCAATGCAACTTCATAACCAGCCATGTGATAGTACCGGAGAAAGTTTAATATGTGTTAACTAGTAAGTTTGAAGCAGCATTACTTGGGATTTGAAAATAGTTGTGAGGATGGATTCTTTAAAAAGGAGTCTATCTGGCTGATAGATTGGTAGTGTCATATACATGATGATCTCCGCTCCTTCCACACAGTGAAATGAGGCTCTCAACATTAACCCTTTGTTATCAGCTGATACCCATCCAACTCCCTTCCCTTCAAATGTGCGTTGACATAACTGAAATATAGCCTTAACTATAAAGGCACCACTGTTGCCTTTGTAATATATATAATGTATATTAGAAATGAAATAACTTCAGCACCTAAATGCTGTTATTTGCATAGAATCATAGAAATAGAGGGCTCGAAAAACCTCAAGAGGTCATCTAGTTCAGTCCCTGGCACTGAGGCAGGACCAAAGCATACCTATATCACCCTGACAGGTGTTTGTGTAACCTGTTCTTAAAAACCTCCAATAATGCAGATTCCACAACCTTCCTTGGAAGCCTATTTAACTACTCTTATAGTTAGAAAGTTTTTCCTAAATCTCTGTTGCTGCTGATTAAGTACATTACTACTTGTCCTACCTTCAGGGGACATGGAAACCATCTGAGCACCATCCTCTTTAAAACAGCCCTTAACAGCCATATTTGAAGACTGTTATCAGCTCCCCCCCTTCAGTGTTCTTTTCTCCACACTAAATATGCCCATTTTTTTTAATCTTTCCCCATAGGCCACGTTTTTAAGCCTTTTCTCACTTTTGTTGCTCTCCTCTGGTCTCTCTCCAATTTGTCCACTTGTTTCCTAAAGTGTGGTGCCCAGCACGCACTACTCCAGCTGAGACCTCACTGGTGCTGAGTAGCATTGTACAAATTACCTCCCATGTCTTAAATGACACTCCTGTTAGTATGGTTCAAAATACTAGCCTTTTTCGCAACTGCATCATATTGTTGACTCATATTCAATTTGTGATCCTCTAGAACCCCTTTTCAGAAGAATATCATGTAGCCAGTAATTCCCCATTGTATAGTTGTGAATTTGATTGTTCCTTCCTAAGTGTAGGACTTTAAACTTGTCTATATTGAATTTCATCTTGTAATTTCAGACCAGTTCTCCAATTTATCAAGGTCATTTTGAATGCTGATCCTGTACTCCAAAGTGCCAGCAACCTCTCCTAGCTTGGTCATCTACAAATGTTATAAGCATACTCTCCATGCCTGTATTTAAGTCATTAATGAAAATATTGAATAGTACCTGACCCACTTGATATGTCCTTTCAGTTTGAAAGAGAATCATTGATAACTTCTCTGTGTAGTTTTTCAGCCAGTTGTGCACGTATCTTATAGTAATTTAATCTAGACCATATTTCCCTAGTTTGCTTATGAGAATGTCATGTGGGACTGTGTCAGAAGGCTTAGTAAAATCAAGATCTGTCACGTCTACCTCTGTCAAGGTTCCTTCCCCACTCTGAACGCTAGGGTACAGATGTGGGGACCTGCATGAAAACCTCCTAAGCTTATCTTTACCAGCTTAGGTCAAAACTTCCCCAAGGTACAAAATATTCCACCCTTTGTCCTTGGATTGGCCGCTACCACCACCAAACAAATACTGGTTACTGGGGAAGAGCTGTTTGGAAACGTCTTTCCCCCCAAATACTTCCCAAAACCTTGCACCCCACTTCCTGGACAAGGTTTGGTAAAAAGCCTCACCAATTTGCATAGGTGGCCACAGACCCAAACCCTGGGATCTGAGAACAATGAAAAAAGCATTCAGTTTTCTTACAAGAAGACTTTTAATAGAAATAGGAGTAAATAGAAGTAAAGAAATCCCCTCTGTAAAATCAGGAGGTAGATACCTTACAGGGTAATTAGATTCAAAACATAGAGAATCCCTCTAGGCAAAACCTTAAGTTACAAAAAAGATACACAGACAGAAATAGTTATTCTATTCAGCACAATTCTTTTCTCAGCCATTTAAAGAAATCATAATCTAACACATACCTAGCTAGATTACTTACTAAAAGTTCTAAGACTCCATTCCTGGTCTATCCCCCAGCAAAAGCAGCATATAGACAGACAGAGACCCTCTGTTTCTCTCCCTCCTCCCAGCTTTTGAAAGTATCTTGTCTCCTCATTGGTCATTTTGGTCAGGTGCCAGCGAGGTTACCTTTAGCTTCTTAACCCTTTACAGGTGAGAGGAGTTTTCCTCTGGCCAGGAGGGATTTTAAAGGGGTTTACCCTTCCCTTTATATTTATGACAACTTCTTACCCCATCCACTAGGCCAGTAACCCCTTCAAAAAAGGAATTTAGGTTGGTTTGACATGATTTGTTCCATATTGGCTATTGCTTATAAACCTATTATTCTCTAGGTACTTACAAATTGATTTGTTTAATAATTTGTTCCAGATATCAAAGTTAGGCTGACTGGGCTATAATTTCTTAGATCTTCTTTGTTCCCCTTTTCATCATACTTGTCATATACTGATGAACCTCAAATATGCCTAAATTATTTTAACTGCCAGTGGTTAGAGCAAGGGCCTGTGAGACCAGACTTCTAGGTTCTGCATTGAGTAAAGTAATTTCTGAAAGGTATATAAATCTGTTTGTAAAGTTGATAGAGCACTTTGGGATCTCTGGAAGAAAGGCACTAAATAAGACCCCAATCCTGTGGAGACCTATGCACATGCTTAACTTTATGCACATGAGTATTCCTAAGAAGAGATTGAGTTCAATATGACTATTCACATACATAAGTCTTTACATGATAAGGTGCTAAGTGCTGTTTAACATCAGAGATGTAAATATGAATTCAACATCTCAGCCTTAACTTTGCCTTTTCTGTTTTTTATGGGGTGGGAATATATGGATTTATTTATGCACCATGAAATCCAAATAGGAGCCAAATCCTGCCACTGGAGCAATGTGGATTGCCCCCCAGTCTGTATGGAGTTCCTGTTCCCATGCAGAGTCCTATTGAAATCATTGCAGCTGTGCAAGTATTCAAAGATCTGCCTGTGTGCATGCAGTTGCAGTAACTGGCCCTAAATCTGTAGAAGTAGATGGGAAGTAGGGATGGGTAGCAAACCGTTTTGAAGGGGATGTAGTAACAGAGCCTTCTGTCACCTTTCATCTTATTAGCCAAATAGACGATAGCCAATTCCTATTCTATTTTTCGTGAGTGCATTATGCTCATATTCCAGTCACTCCCCACACACATGGTTTATTGAAAGTAATGTAATCTGCTGATGGGGGCAAAACTGACAGATTCCAGGCTTGGCAAAGTTAAATTATGCTTGTGTTTGACAATAAAAAATAACTAAGGGCTTGCGCACAGCAGAAAATGTTTGTGGTCTTCTGAGCTGCACGAAGCCTACCAGGCAATGACGGGTGGCTCCACAGCAGGCCAGTCTCTTCAGGGAAAAGACTGATCTGCTATAGAAGCCCAAAAGGAAAACCTTGAGTGTAAGGTAGGGAGGTTCCATGGTGTGAGGTACTGAAACGTGTGAGAGAGCTCCCTCTGGTGATGTTTCTGTATATATTCCCACAGAATGCCCCCCTCCCCGCTTAATTTTGAGCTACAGTTGCTAGACTTCATATCCAAACAACCCAAACAATAATAAAAAGCAAATCAACAATCAGCACCCCCATCCTTCCACTCATTAGTTCCTCTTTTCAACCTAAAACTACCTCCTTCTCAATACTAGGGTTGCCAACTTTCTAATTGCACAAAACTGAACACCCTTTCCCTGCCCCTTTCATGAGGCCCCGCCCCCTGCTCACTCCATCCCCCCCTTACTCCATCGCTCATTCTTCCCCACCCTCACTCATTTTCATTGGGCTGGTTCAGGGCACTGGGGCGCGGGAGGGGGTGCAGGCTCTGGCTGGGGGTGTGGGCTCTGGGGTGGGGCTGGGGATGAGGGGTTTAGGGTGCAGGAGAGGGCTCCAGGCTGGGACAGGGGGTCAGGGTGCAGAGGGATATAGGCTCTGGGCTGGGAGTGCAAGATCCAGGTGGGCAAGAAATGAGGGGTTCAGGGTGTGGGGGACGGCTCTGGGCTGGGGCAGGGGGTTGGAGGGTGGTGGGTTGAGGGCTCCTGCTGGAGGTGCTGTAGCGGGTTTTTCCTGTCATATTAGCCCCTATGTGCCATCTTGGATTTCCTGTAACAACAACCTGGAATCCGTGTTTGGTACCCTTCTTCCCCCTCCCCCTGTTGGCTTTGGCACACTTTTCCCTCAGAGGTGGGAAATTGGCAGGTCCCTGACTGGTAATCTGCACAGCAACTGGGCAGTGTATAGGTCTAGGTTGTCAGGAAGCCAGGGCTGCCCATCTTGGAGATAGCATATGCTGCTGTTCTAGGAAATAGCTAATGCTGCTGTCTGCATCATAGGTAGGCCATAGCACCACACTAGGATTGTTGGGAGGGTAGCTTACCTTGCACGCGAGGATGGCTGCCATCCGCTGTCCTGATTCTTCAGCTCACATCCACCTACAATGACGCAGGGAGGAAGACCTATAAAGGAGGAAGACAGAGTGATCATCTACCTGTCTGAGTTCCTGCTACCAGTACCTGACCGTGTCACCTGGATCCAGAGGTCAGCCAGTCGTGACAGTGGAGCTGCTCCTCAAGCTGCAAGAGATGGTAAAGAAGCAACATATTGTTCTTTACTGGACCTGATCTGGGTTTATTCTTGGGTCAGGGCTGCAAGCCCTCTACCTTGTCGTAGATAAAGCCTGTCATATTTGATCCCTTTTTCTGTTGCAACCAGGGGTCCTTAGTGTTTTACCTATGTTTTTTACCTTGTTTATCTTACTTGGTTAACTGTTGCCTGTTAATAAATCTGTCCCTTTTTTTGCACCTTATCCCTTGTAAGTTTTCTTTGGGGATAAAGACAAACCAGTTGAGAGATGTGGGGTAGGGAGATGAACCTCAGACTGGTTCCCCTGGCCAAGATATAAAATCCAGTCAACAGTGTGGGCTCTGGGGTGTGGCTGGGGATGAGGGGTTTGGGGTGCAGGAGGGGACTCAGGGCTGGGGCAGGGGGTTGGGATGTGGTGGAGTGTGGGCTCCGGGAAGGAGTTTGGGTGTGGAAGGGGACTCCAGGTTGCGGTAGGGGTTGGCATGAAGGAGTGGGTTCGGGGTGCAGGGTCCCAGCGGCAGCTACTGTGGCTCCCAGGAAGCAGCCGCCAGGTCCCTGTGGCCCCTAGGTGCATGGATGGCCAAGGAGGCTCCACATGCTGCCCTCGCACCCGCAGGTGCTGTCCCCACAGCTCCCATTGGTTGCAATTCCCAGCCAATGGGAGCTGCGGAGCCAGCACTCAGGGTGGGGGCAGCGGGCAGAGCCTCCCTGGCCACCCATGTGCCTAGGGACTTCAGGGACCTGGCAGCCGCTTGCAGGAGCCATGTGGAGCCGGGGCAGGCAGGGAGCCTGCCTTAGCCCCAGGCCCCCACTGCACTGCTTACCAGACTTTTAATGGCCCGGTCAGTGGTGCTGACTGGAGCTGCGAGGGTCCCTTTTCGACCGGGTGTTCCAGTCAAAAACCATATGCCTGGCAACCCTACTTAATACCGGAATATCTCTAGAATTATCCCGAACAACCAACAGGTTCCCTTGAAATATCTGAATAGATGATTTGTGCCTTCAGCAATTATTTTAGTGCTGCTATTTAATTTTTTTCGTAGAAATTATGGAAATGAAATCTGCATATATGTTAATCTGACTTTGAGTGGCATAACTCCACCTGAGAGAGGCTTATTTTGTTAAAACCCCCATCCTCCATATTGTGTATTTTTTTCCTCTAACAAACCCAAGTCCTGATACAGAGAAGCAGCCAGGAGATTAGGAGAAGGTAAGCAACTTAAACTTCTTCCTTAAAAATTAGATGGGAAAAAGGTGAGGGATTTGGTAGCTGCTGGACCAAAGGATTACTTGTCTTCTGCTTAGCCTGACTACTTTCAGGTGAGTATGAAGATTGTGTTGATTGTGACAAAATGGGAATTTTCTGTAATATATAATGCTGTGTGTGCTTCGGTTTCCCTCTGTAATTTGTAAAAGATACCGTAGCCTAGGAAAGCAGCAGGCACTGCAAGTCAGTGCATCATATGTAGCAAACACAGATGCCTACTAGCATTGGAACCACAGCACTTCACTCCCATGCAGGGCACCAGACATTACTGGTGGCTTTCAGCATCGAATTGCTTCCTCAAGGCATCCCTAATCCTTACAGCCCCACGCTCAGCCCCTCTAATAGCCCTGCTCTTTGGCTGTTCAAATTCAGCTTCCAGGTGTTGAACCTCCGTGGTCCATGCCTGAGTGAAGCCTTAACCTCTCCTGTGACAAATGTTATGGAGGGTACAGCATCTGGCTATAACCGTGAGGATGTTGTCATCGGCCAGGTCCAGCTTCCCATACAGACAGTGCCAGCGGCCCTTTAAACAGCCAAAAGCACACTCAACAGTCATTTTGCACCGACTTGGCCTGTTGTTGAACCGCTCCTTGCTGCTGTCAAGGCTCCCTGTGTAGGGTTTCATGAGCCACAGCATTAAAGGGTAAGCGGGGTCTCCAAGGATCACAGTGGGCACTTTGACTTCCCCTACAGTGATCTTCTGGTCTGGAAAGAAAGTCCTGGCTTGCAGCTTCCTGAACAGGCCTGTGTTCCGAAAGATGCATGTGTCATGCACCTTTCCGGGCCAGCCTGCATTAATGTCCATGAAAAGCCCACGGTGATCCACAAGCGCCTGGAGAACCATAGAGAAATACCCCTTCCGATTTATGTACTCGGAGGCTAGGTGGTCAGGTGCCAGAATTGGAATATGCGTCCCATCTATCGCCCCTCTGCAGTTAGGGAAACCCATTTGTGCAAAGCCAGCCACAATCTCATGCACATTGCCCAGAGTCACAGTTCTTCTGAGCAGGATGAAATTAATGGCCCTGCAAACTTGCATCAACCTGATTCCAACGGTCGATTTTCCCACTCCAAATTGGTTAGCAACCGATCGGTAGCTGTCTGGAGTTTCCAGCTTCTAGATTGCAATAGCCTCTTCTCCACCGCAAGGCAGCTCTCAATGTCATGTCCTTGCGCCTCAGGGTGGGGGCGAGCTCAGCACACAGTCCCATGAAAGTGGCTTTTCTCATCCAAAAGTTCTGCAGCCACTGCTCATCATTCCAAACTTGCATGACGATGTGATCCCACCACTCAATGCTTGTTTCCTGAGCCCAAAAGCAGCGTTCCACTGTAGTGAGCATGTCCGTGAATGCCACAAGCAATCTTGTGTCGTATGCGTTATGCGAGTCGACATCATTGTCAGACTCCTCACTGTCACTTTGTAGCTTAAGGAGTAACTCGACTGCAATTCGTGACATGATGGCGAGACCCATCAGCGTATTCCTCACAAGTTCAGGATCCATTCCCGCAGACCAAAAGGGAAGACAGAGCGTGCAGTATAAAAAACGTTGAAAGATGGCACCAAATGTGGACAGAAGCAGAGGGATTGCTGGGATGTGAAGCGGTGCATCACGGGGCATTGGGACAGGACCCAGAATGCCCCACACCCTTCCCTTCCCCTTCCCACAAGCCATGGTGCCAGAATGGGAAGATGTGCTCTGTGGGATAGCTGCCCATAATGCACCACTCCCAATGCTGCTGCAAGTGCCATAAATGTGGCCACGCCACTGCGCTTGCAGCTGACATTGTGAACACACAGCAGTGCTTTCCCTGCTGTGGTCTCCGAGGGCTGGTTTAACTCCCGGCGCTCTACATCTGCAAGTGTAGCCATCCCCCATTGTTCCCTGTCTGGCTGCTCCAATTGCCTGTTGTCTCTTGGTTTAGATTGTAGGCTCTTCAGCTTCATTGACTAGCACCTTCTTTTGTTGGGTGTGTGGCTGGTGTGTGGCACACTGGGGCCATCAGCCACTACCCCAATCCACAGCAATAATAACCAATCCCGCCCTGAAGCGCCAGCGGGCAGCGCTCAGCCCTGCTGCAACTATCTCCTTGGCAAGCCTGCCCCAGGACTGCTGGCAAGCAGCAGAAGGTGCTGCTGGGTCATTTTTAGCGCCCTACCAAATTCACAGTCCATTTTGGTCAATTTCATGGTCATGGGATTTAAAAAATTATAAATTTAATGATTTCAGCAATTTAAATCTGAAATTTCACAGTATTGCAATTGTAGGAGTCCTGACCCAAATAGGGTCGGGGTCGCAAGGTTATTGGGGGTGGGGGGGCTGCAGTACTGCTACTTGTACTTCTGTACTGCTCCTGGCAGCAGCACTGCTTTCAGAGCTGGGCAGCTGGAGAGCGGCGGCTGTTGGCCAGGAGCCCAGTCTGAAGGCAGAACTGCAGCCAGCAGCAGCGCAGAAGTAAGGCTGACATGGCATGGAATTGCCACCCTTACTTCTGCACCGCTGCTGACGGGGTGCTGCCTTCAGAGCTGGGCTCCTGGCCAACAGCTGCTGCTCTCCAGCCGCCCAGCTCTGGAAGCAGCACAGAAGTAAGGGTGGCAATACTGTGGCCCCCAAAAATAACCTTGCGACTCCCCCTGCAACTCCCTTTCTGGTCAGGACCCCCCCCCCCAGTTTGAGAAACGCTGGTTTCCCCGGTGAAATCTGGTCTTTTGTGTGCTCTTACCTTATACTATACAGATTTCACGAGGGGAGACCACACCAGATTCCACAGTCTGTGAGGCATTTTTCATGGCCATGAATTTGGTAGGGCCATTGTTTATGTACCAGACATGCTAGCCCCACCCCCACCTACCCCCCGTCCAGCAGTGGCTGGAGCAGAAACCTCTGGCCGCAGCCAGTCCTGTCCCAGCTCTGTGCGCAGAACGCCTCCCTCGCGCGCGCCCCCGCGCGGGCAGGGTCTCGCGCCCAGCGGCGTGTGTGAGAGAGAAGGGGGGGGCCTCCAGTGACTGTCACCTCACGTGTCCTGCCCTGCGCGTGCGCGCTTCGTTTCCTGCTCCCGTGACCTTGCGGTGGGGGTTCGCTCGCCTCGCGGCCGGTGCGTGCTCAGCCTCCATTTGCCGGTGCCGGGGCTGTTGCTGAGGGACGATGCGGGCGCTGGTGCTGCTGTTCCTCCTGGCGGCGGGGCTGGGCCGGGCCGCGACGGAGCAGGGGGCCCTGCCGGCTAAGAAGCTGCGCATGGCCTACGCCACGGGGCCGCTGCTCAAGTTCCAGATCTGGTAAGTGCGCGCTCGCTCGGGCTGCGGCCGGCAGCGTCCGCCACCCCCGCCCCGGGCTCGGTTCCGGGAGCGCCGGTCCTCGGCGGGGCGCTGGGGCGGGGGCCTCCAGCCGCTTCTTCCCCCGCTCTGTACGCAGGCGGGGCTCCCTGTGCCAAGCCCGAGACCCGCTGGGGGCGAGCGCGGGCGGCGAACGGGCCTCACCTCCCTCCCCGAGAGTTTCCCGGATTGTGCGGAGCCCTGGGCCCGGTGATTGAGCCCCGGCCCCCGAAGGCGGGTGGCCGGAGAAGCCCTGCTCGCTGCGGCTCTAGGGGGCTCCAGACTGCGCCGGGCGGTCGCTGTCAGGGAGGGATTGCCAAGCTTTTTGGGTGGCCAGCCTGCTGCTGGGAAGGTTTGCCAGGCGGGGGCTAGTCAAACCGGACTCGGTCAGGCTCTCTTGTGTTGGGGGGAGGGGTTGTGAGCTCCGTATCACCCCCCCCCCCCGTTCTGAGGTTGCTGAATTGTGTAATATTTTAACTTGTGTTTGTGTGTAGCGTCTAATGTCTCCTTCCCGTTCTCGTTGTAGTTGTTCTTTACAGTAGTGAGACTCAAATAAGAACTTGGTTTAGATCATAACATGGATAAAGTTGAGATCTGTAGTGTAGTTTGTGTTGGGACCCAGAATGACTTGCATTTCTTTAATCAGGGTGTCAGTCATGGATTTGGGTAAGTGATACCTAGAAGAAATCAGAAGACTACAGAGAAGCAATTAATACTTTAGGTCTTAAAACCGTAGCAGTACCTCTTTTGAACATTAAATGTTTAATGATGAATTTTTCTGATAACCGAATCAGTGTTGAATACATTTTTGTCCTTACCTTTATGATCTCTGCTTCTTTAAAATATACCAGAGATTCATGTAACAAGGAAGAACTCCTATCTTTTAACGTGGGGGTTTTGGTTAATCTTTAGTAGTAGTCTTTTAACCCCTTTCACAGCAAGTGTTAATTTAAAAAAAAATGTTTCTGCTTTTCAGGACTATTTTTAAGCTGCTCTTGTGTACTGTGGTTACATTCGCATAGCAACTCATCACAACTGGGACTGGGAGACAGAACAGTAAATAATTAAACAACAACAAAAAACCCCTTCCCAGCTGCCTTAGTGTTTTAAAATAACATAGAGGCACTTTCAGTTTTTTAATGCTATTGCTGGAACTTTATCATTTATAAAGTTAATATTGAAAGGAGAAAATATCTTACTCTCTCTAGTCCTTGATAGAAATTGAGCAATAGTTTGGAAGTTACGTATGATATAATAGCTAACTTTTGGTTTAATAGAAGACACATTTCTCTGGAAAGGGTTCATAGGGCACTGTAAGATTAAAACAGAGCTATTAAACAACCACCTCAAGGGGAGAATCCAGCCCCACTTCTTGGTTGTCATCTGTAGGGCATAACTGGATTCTGCAGGATCTGAGCTTTCATTTTTAAAAAGTAAGTTACTAGCCCTCATGATTGTGGAGAAAACCTTTCAAATATGAACAGAGTTTAGACAGCTGTGGTTTTGTCTTGAGTCTGCAGACAATGACTGTGAGGTGTGCACTTACCTGGCTCAGTTATTCCAATTGGGATGTAGGCTCTAAAGATTAATGATGACCCTTCATTTTAGTAACTGTCTAATTGCGGATCATTTTATCTGACAGGGAGGTGGGAATTGTGAGTTGATGCAGGAGAGAAAATGCTGAGTGAAGATAAGAGGGGGTACATAAAAACAGGGAATGGGGAGAAGTGTGAGGATGGGGAAGGTAGAGAAAGAGCAGAAGCAGTGGTGGTCCTGAAGGTGAGCATAGTTTCCTTCTGAGTGATGTTGAAGAAGGTTTGCCAAATAGCTAAAAGTTTAGTTACTACATAAAGGACATTATACCTTTGGGCTTATGTTATTAGGAGCTCTGCTGTGAATTGATGGTAGTATATAGCATATATGTAATACTAATGCTCGTAGACAATAATTTTAAGGAGTCTGACCATTTCCAAAAAATGAGATTTCCGCCTTTGAAACTAACTTTTTATCCTATCGCTTTTTTGTACATACTGGGGACATGTCATCAATTAAATGTTATATTTGATGAGCAGTTGAGTTTCTAGCCAAACTTCTTTTTTTAAAAAAGTCACATCATTAACAGAATATTTAGACTTAATTTTAACATGATATTGTGATGTATCTGTAAGTATTTGTAAAAGTGGTAGCTGTTGAAAGGGAAAACATGTCTTGACAGGATGTCAAGGAGTAATTTTGAAATACTTGGTTTTAAAACAGATGTGAAGTGTCTAAGTTTATACAACTTTGTGAAAGATACATTTTATCAGCATACAAAATGGTTTCCCACAAATCAGCAAAGGGTTAGTAACAGAAATAGTACTTCATCTAATATTTAAATAACAGATACATCTATTAAATACAGTATTCCATACTGATGTGTTCCATAGTGCTTCAAACCCAAACAAAAGCTATACTCGGGATCAGAAATAGAGCTGTCCTACATCACCACCAAAATTATGCAGGAAAGAGTGTATGTTACCTTCGTGTAGTATTGATCATCTCTGATAGGAGAAGATAAATCTAGCTACATGTCATAAGTTTTATCAGAACTAGTTATTTTGTCTGGTGTCTCTAGTATAATTTTCCACAAGTGCTGCCAGTCTTTGTGAACAATGTTCACAGCAGTAGACATCCAATGTCATTAGCATGGCGAGCATTCCCTACTGCGCAGTGGTCCCCAAACGTTTTGTTTTGTGCTCCCCACCCAGTAATAGAATGTGTCCACGCTCCCCTGGGCTGGGACCGGAGTGGCAGCTGGGGTGGGAGTGGGGGCTGAAGACCAAGAGTGGGGGCCGGGAGCAGAGCCAAGGCCGCAGCTTGGGGCTGGGTGGCACTGTCTTCCTGCCCCCTCGTGGGGGCTGGCCTAGGCCCCACCGCACCACCCCACCCCAACAGTCCTGTGTGCTCCTCTGTGGGGGTGTGCCCCACAGTTTGGGGACCACTGCCTGACTGAGACAGCATGCAATGCCATTTCAGCAGGAAGAAAATATTCCATGTTGGAGCAAGAATGTGCACCCCAAGCCCATAAAAATTAATGGAGTCGTTTCATATTGGTACTAGTGATTCTATAAAACACTACAAGTAACAAACTTTAGTCAAGGTAATATAGCTCTTCATTTTCTTACTTACTATTTCTATATATTTTCATATATTAATGAGACATGCAATCAGATTTTACCTGAAACAGTTTTTACATTTACAAGACATAGGTGTGCATCTTCATAGTTTACTAGAATAAACTAGCATGTTTGACCCTGTATTCATTATCTAAATTCTTCTCTCCATAATAATTTTTAATGGACATTTGTTTTGACATCAGTCTATTCACTTTTAGAATAATATAACTAAAATTACCTATCCTTGACAGTCTGTGAAACGTGCTTAATTGAAATTACTGGAAATGCAACATGTATATGTATGCAAATGTATATCACAGTTTTATAGGAAAGTTCTTTTGTTCAAAGTAAAATCTCAGAGTAAAATTGTGTGCATGCAAATACAATTTTCCTGTTATGACAAATTTTCTTGGTTTGTCAAACAAATCGTTTAATTGCCTTTTTAAACTATTTTAAATAGTTACTTAGTTTTATGAAGCAAATACCATTAGACCTAGCTTATATATGTTTCAAGGCCAAATTGCAGTTCAAAATATTTAAAACTGTCGTTATTTCAATAATATGTTTTGAGTGCTCTTGCTAGCCAATGATTGGGGCATTCCATACAAGTAAAAATAGAGGGTCTTTCTACTTGGGTCCTGTGACTCCTTTACAGTGGCTCCATCTATGCTGTGACAGTTCAGAATGTCCGTGACAACTACTGTGGAAGCTTCCCCAACTCCCAACTTGGTGCTAGATTTAGAAAAGATCCTCTTTAATATATTTCATAGTGTTGTAACATTTATTTATTTCAATATATATATGGATATAAAATGGGAAAACTTCATTTAAACATGCAGTATTGCATATTTTTTTAAAAGGAACTTCTGATTCCTTACGGGTTGATTCCATGCTCCAACAAGAGCATTTCTTGGCACCTGTGGTGTCTCAGATGTGTGCTCTGGAGTGTTTCAGTGAACAAAAACAAACATAAAAGAGTCTAAAGTGTGTGTGTGGGAGGGGTGTCATAATTTGTGCTAAATCTCCTTACTATTTGATGAGGGCGCATTCATTGCATGTTTAATGAAATTGATGTAATTTTTGTATTTTGTTGGCAGTTCACTGCTAAAAACATCTTTTTTCAGAGCTCCCCCCCATACTGTCTGTCATTTTCATTTTCACTACTGTGTCTGAGCATAGATAATTTCATTCGTAGAAGGTACAGCTGTTTATAATAGGCTAGACTGTCCAAGACAATAACAAAACCATGGCCTTTCCAACAATGTTTGAGATTTAATGAGAATGATTGTAGTACACTTCTCACTAAAAAGAAACTTTATTGAGAGCACTTTCCTCCAAGTACTATCAGTCAAAAAAAAAAAAAGTTGCTTATTTGTACCTCAGCAATGGATATTCTCTTTATGCTGGTAGTATGAAGCTCATGACTGTTAGAGATTGTAGTATTAAATAGCTAGACAGCTTTTTATAGACGTCTTCATTCAAGATTTTTGGCTGAAATCTGAAAGTAGAAAACAATCTTTGTCTTCCTTAACCCCTTTAACCATATTTCTGCTTAAATTGACTGATGAGAGCAGGATAAAGTATCAATTTAGGATTTTGCTGTAGCCTCAGCTGAATGAATGATGATTATCTTGATTGGTATGACTGTCTGATGAAGGTGATCCAGTATAAGGCTCTTAAGTGAACGTTTAAGAACATCGATTTCTGAGTTCATTTGTAAGGTGTAAATACCTTTTTTGCTGTGGCGCAGTCTATTAATTGGTTAAAAATTGTTAAAGTAGTATTTCACTCTAAATGATCATGAGGACTTGTGCAGAGTTTGTATATTACCAAAAAAAAGAGATATCAAATCTGTGCCTCACGATCTGTCAGTATAAACATTTGTCCAAAGTTACATTGTTGTTAATGTTTTTTTTCCCCTCTAGTGTTTCCTGAGGCTACAGGCGGGTGTTTGAGGAGTACATGCGGGTTATTAGCCAGCGGTACCCAGACATCCGCATTGAAGGGGAAAACTACCTTCCGCAACCTATATATAGGTAAGTATATGGCTTATCTGCTTATAAACTAGCAGAATGAACCTGTAATGGCTGTATGTATAATTTGTACATATCTCTCAAAGTAGAACAACAGTTTAAAAAGTGTGGGTTAATTTTTTAAGGTATTAAAATAGTCTCTTGTAAAGTCTTTCAGTTTCCATATGAAGGTATTTCCCTTCTCATTTCTAAATCAGATTTAAAGAAAAGAAACTGAGATATATTTTCCCTTGGCAGATGATCCTTATGTGAATATTTGACAAAAACAAAAAAAATTACATCTGTCTGTATCATAATATTTGAGGGTAGGTTAAATTAATTGTAGCCAAAATTCACCTTTGTTCCCTGGACATTAGTTCACATCATCTATCCCTTTTGTAGCTCACTGTTCATATTTACATAATGTTGCATAATATATATAAGGCTACACTAGGAATGGAGAAGTAGATTTTAAAATTAGTTTTCTTGTGACTTGATCATAAACTGGAGAATTTCTTTAAACATAATTTAAAACCTGGTGATGAAGGGTGAGGAAATAAATGAAAATGGAATGATTTTTATTTTTGTATTCAGTAATTTACAGGCTAGAAAACTAATGTTGGTGTAAAGGTACTGCAGTGGTTACTGGACCACTTACTTGTCTAATTGCCTCTTGCAGAAATGTTACCAGTTGTAATGAGGCAAAATAAACATTGCAGAAGATTTTTAAAAGCTTTAGTGACTTTACACACAGAATTTTAAAGTTAAATTGTTCTCTGATGTGGGTTTAACCCCCTCATGATGAGTTATAGGGATTTATGTACTCACTGAGAGAACACAGTTCAAGTGGATGTATTTGCACATCGGTCATTGAAGATATTATTCTGAAATACGATAAGACTGAGTACATTTGCAAGCCTAAGATATTAGGCAAACTGTCAAATACAAATATCAGTTGTATTTATCCTTGTACTTTGTTAAATATATCTTTAAAATGACATCCAGACAGCATGCTATGTCTGTTTTATGTTTTTGTTAAATGAAAAACATTCTAATTCTGCTCTTCTGGATGATCTTAAAAGCCATATATTTTACAAATGGGTGTGGTATTACTTTCTATAAAATTTCTGATTATACAGTGTGAAAATAATTCTAATTGGAGTGATTTCGGCTCTAATGTGGTGCGGTATTAACTAAAAATCTCCTTAGTGACTGTTATGTCTTTGCTTTTGATAGACACATAGCATCCTTCCTGTCAGTCTTCAAACTAGTATTAATAGGCTTAATAATTATCGGCAAGGATCCCTTCGCTTTCTTTGGCATGCAAGCTCCAAGTATCTGGCAGTGGGGCCAAGAAAATAAGGTACACCATTTCCTTTCCTTTAAAAGTAACTTTTTGGTGGTAGGGGCTGACTTTATTGTGACTTGTATAGAAACTGATGCAATATCTGTATTCAGAGTGTTTGTACACTGCAGGTGTTTTTTAAGATACAAATATCTAAAATCTTTATTAGGGAGTATCTAAATTTACTTGACAAATGGAAGGATATTCTAATTGCTCTTTACAATGGTGTCATAAATATAAAGGGAAGGGTAACCACCTTTCTGTATACAGTGCTATAAAATCCCTCCTGGCCAGAGGCAACATCCTGCTACCTGTAAAGGGTTAAGAAGCTCAGCTAACCTGGCTGGCACCTAACCCAAAGGACCAATAAGGGGACAAGATACTTTCAAATCTTGGAGGGGTGGAGGAGGGGAAGGCTTTTGTTTGTGCTCTTTGTTTATGTGGTTGTTCTCTCTTGGGACTGAGAGAGGCCAGACAGAAATCCATCTTCTCCAACCCATCCTAATCCAAGTCTCCAATATTGCAACCAGTATAGGTAAGCCAGGCAAGGCGGATTAGTTTATTTTATGTGAATTTTCACTGTGTTAAGAGGGAGGTTTATTCCTGTTTTCTGAAACTTTAAGGTTTTGCCCAGAGGGAGATCCTCTGTATTTTGAATCTGAATACCCTGTAAAGTATTTTCCATCCTGATTTTACAGAGATGATTTTTACCTTTCTTTTTTTAATAAAATCCTTCTTTTAAGAACCTGACTGATTTTTTTCCATTGTTCCAAGATCCAGGGGTTTGGGTCTTTGATGATTTTGTAACCAATTGGTTAGGATATTATTCTCAAGCCTCCCCAGGAAAGGGGGTGTGTAGGGCTTGGGGGGAAATTTTGGGAGGAAGATGTCTCCAAGTGGTCTCTTTCCCTGTTCTTTGTTTTAAAACTCCTGGTGGTAGCAGCATACTGTTCAAGGACAAGGCAAAGTGTGTACCCTGTGGAAGTTTTTAACCTAAGCTGGTAAGAATAAGCTTAGGGGGTCTTTCTTGCGGGTCTCCCACATCTGTACCCTAGAGTGCAGAGTGGGGAAGGAACCTTGACAAATGGTTACGGTCCTACCAAATTCACAGCCATGAAAAACGCATCACGGGTGGTGAAATCTGATCTTTTGTGTGCTTTTACCCCTTTCTGTACAGATTTAATGGGGAGACCAGCGTTTCTGAAATTGGGGGCCCTGACCCAAAAGGGAGTTGCAGGGGGGTCGCAAGGTTATTTTAGGGGGGTCGTGGAGTTGCCACCCTTACTTCTGTACTGCCTTCAGATCTGGGTGGCTGGAGAGCGGTGGCTGCTGACTGAGGGCCAAGTTCTGCAGGCAGCAGTGCAGAAGAAAGGGTGGCAATACCATACCATGCCATCCTTCTGCGGTGCTGCTGGCCGTGGCTCTGCCTTCAGAGCTGGGCTCCCAGCCAGCAGCCGCCGCTTTCCAGCTACTCAGCTCTGAAAGCAGTGCCACTGCCAGCACCAGCATAGAAGTAAGGGTAGTGCAACCCCCACTACAATAACCTGGCAGCCCACCCCCCACTCCTTTTTGGGTCAGGATCCCTACAATTACAGCACCATGAAATTTCAGATTTAAATAGCTGAAATCATGAAAATTATGATTTTAAAAATCCTATGACTGTTAAATTGACCAAAATGGACCATGAATTTGGTAGGGCCCTATCAATGGTGCTTGGTTTTTTTGTCATAGATCCAGATTTGATTGCTGGTCTTTTGCTTTCCAGACTGATAATATGGTAAAAGGAGCACCAAAAGATAAAGCTGTAGCATTGACTGGCTACAAAGGGAGTCTTTACCAGTCAGTAGGGAGTAATTTTTACATAGTCACTGAGAGTAGAGTCACAGTTTTTAAATGTATGGATTAATTTTTTTAAGGTGTTACGCCTGTCTTTCCTTTAGCATTAACTCCTGGCTATTTGTTAGTTATTTCTTATTAACCCTTTTATTCATTTTTTAGAAAAGCAAGATATCTATTTGAACTTCAGAATATTCTTTCTTCTTTTGTAGAATATGCCCTGCATGCTTTAAGGGAAACTTTCGTTACTGATGAAATGAATATCCCGTAAAATCAATCCTAAAATGACACTGTTCTTTTCGTAATAGTTCTGTTCTTAAACTGGCTGTTCTTGGAAGTGATTGATTAACTCCAACTCTGAAGAGTCCCTCTAATTTAAAAAAAATAATAATTGACAAACTTTATCTGGTTTATGCTTTTAAGGGCTAGTCTACACTGGCAACTCTAAAGTGCTGCCATAGCAGCTCTTTAACATGCCTTGTGTAGTCACGGCAGAGCGCTGGGAGAGAGCTCTCCCAGCACTTTAAAAAAACCACCTCCACGAGAGGCGTAGCTACCAGTGCTGAGAGCATGGCTCCCAGTGCTGGTGCACTGTTTACACGGGTGCTTTACAGTGCGGAAACTTGCTGTACTCAGGGGCATGTTTTTTCACACCCCTGAGTGAGAAAGTTGCAGCACTGTAAATTGCCAATGTAGACAAGCCCTAAGGCTGTTGTAATTTGACACATCTTTAAATATTGAGTTTATTATGGGTGCAGCAAACCTCAAACTTAACTACCTGTGAGGTAGGTGTGCATTAGCAGTCAATTGAAACATATGGAAATACTAGAGTACTTGATTGACAAAACAAGCTGAACCAACAAAGTAGTGGATACAGCTGTCCTGCACAATACCCTGACCTTGCTAATGACTTCACTAAGAAATGGCTGGGAGTTTTATTGGTCTGAATATTTCTCATGCTAAGTCCATTGGTTCCTGGATACCAATGTGAACAGACTGGTGTTTAATACTTAATATGAAAAGTTAAAACTATAAATAAATGTACTAGCTATGAAATCTCCAAATGCTATGTTACTGAAGATTGCATCACTTGATCCTTGGTGTATAATGCCATAAGAGAATTTAAAAGAATGGTGTGGAAGGAAAATGCTAGTAGGGTTTGCCAGGGGGAAAAAAAGTACAATGACTAACTTACACTTATCAAAGGTACCATATATTTAGGCAGAGAATATTTGTTTCTGGCTACTCAGATTATTGTGGAGAGTACTTCTATAAATCCTTTCACTGGTTTTTCATGTAAACACGGTTAAAATTGTACATCTGCCTTCTGGCTCCACAGAATGTGAATGGTTTTCTTAAAGTGGATACATCTTAGTTTACAGTATACTTGAAAATGAAACCTTAAGAATCAAGTGGTTCAATATTACTTCAATATTGAACTTCCAGAGTAGCAAGAAAATGTTTTACAAACTACTGTTTAGATTAGGAAGCAAGGAAGATACTAAACAATTATGTGACTATAAACTTGTTTGAGAAAGTGCAAATTAACAATTGAAAAGGCTTTGATCACAATTGAAAAGGTTTTAGTTTGTAAAGATGTAGCATGGCTCACAAGACCTCATTGTCTCTGAAATTCACACTAATTCTTAATTGGTTCTAGGTCTATGCTTGTATGATGGTTTTCTTCCTGAGCAATATGATTGAGAACCAGTGTATGTCAACAGGTGCATTTGAAATAACTTTGAATGGTGAGTTTTGAATGTTATTTGAAGGAATTGCTTTGTGTACGCTATACGTATGCTATATACTACAAGAGTTCTCCAAGGCTACCAGCCTCTCCTAAATGAACTAATGAGGGAGCAAATCAGATAAAGCAGTTAACTGTGAAATTTGTGGATGTTAACTCTTTGACATATTGGATAACTACTGTCTGTAGGTTGTATAAGGTGGTTCTTATTTGCCTTTCATCTTGAAGCTCACCTGGGGGAAACTTATTATTACTTAAAAGTGAACTAAATGCTGCTTATAACTAAACATAAAGAAGAGAGGTACTAGATTACTAACAAGACATACATGTAGACTTCAAACTGCTTATTTAAAAACACAATAATAAAAACTTAAGCTTTCCTTTAGTAGTGCCTCATTACTCTGAAATCCCCTTTGGGAGTGGTGAGTGCTCTTTCTTACGTAAGCACTGTGTCACAAGACATAGGTGATACTGGTCAGCCAAGGAAGAAATAGGGAGGAAGTTGTCTGCTTTCTCTTCTGTGGGTTTATGTCCCTTCTCTTGGCTAATATGTCTCAGACCTGAGCTATTTCTACTTCTGGAATCTTAGCAACTACTACTGGATTAATAGTGCCAATTTTCATCTGCAGCAGTCCTGGAGCTTGTAATCTTTCCTTTCTGATTTGGACCTCCAAATAATTATCTATTCCTTTCTATTACATTAATCCAACCAGGAGGTGACATTTTACTGACAGCTGCCATTGCAGGCCTGCCACAAGCTTAATGCAGTGCAGAATGCAGTGGCCTGTTTCTTTTGTGGCTCTGGCCACTATAATCATGTAACTCAAGGCTGTGTGGTTTTATACTGGCTTTATAACTGCATCAGAATGAAGTTCAGGGTTATTTAAGTTTTGAGTGCACTGGAACATTTCTGCTTGAGACTGCTTACATGTAATGTATCATGATGGCTAAAATTGACTGTGTACTATTCTAGAATATTCTGTGTGGGACAGTCTGGGTGCAGGCAGCTCAGTTTGGGGGGGGTGTCTATGTGTGGGGGGGATCTGGGTGCTCAGAGGCTCATTGCGGGGGTTCCAGGTGCAGGGGCAATGGGATTCTGCAGGGGCTTCCAGGTGAAGGTTGTTGGGGTTCAGTGGAGTGGTCTGGGTATGGGGGTCTCAGCGCGGGGGGGGACACGGGTGCAGCTAGTTGGCAGTCAGTGGCGTGGGGGTCTGGATGTGGTGGTGCAGGGGGTGGGGCATCAGGGTCAGAGTTTGAGTGCAGGGATCTCAGTGGAGGGTGGTCTGGGTGCAGGGGTGGGGGTCTGGAAGCAGGGGGTCTGGATGCAGGGATTGAGATTCAGTGGGGTGGGGTCTGGGTATGGAGGGCTAGGGGGTTCTGGATGTACTGGGTTGGGCTTGGCTGTTATGGGAGGTCCAGATGTACAGGTGTTGGGTGGATGGGGGGAGCAGCTCTCTGTACAGTGACCTCTCCCCCCACAGCTAAGGAGTGATGGAAGCAGGGGAGGATGCTGAGCTTCGTGCAGCTGGGGGAGGTTTCTGGGGGTGGGTCTGGCACAGCACCAGCCTCTTCTTGCAGGGGAAGAGGAAGTCCTGTCCTCTCCAGCCCAGCAGGGACTAGTAGCTGATCCCAGCTCAGGGTAGGAGCCACTGGCTGGGGTATCCTTCGCCCTGCAGTGATTTACCTCTCCACCAGCTGCTCTGGTATCTGTGCTGCTAGGGAGTGGTACGTGACTGCTCTTATCGCTTCCCTGTCAGAAAGTAATTTTTCTACGAGGAAGTAAAGAAATCTGTGGGGAACATGAATTCTGCACACGTGCAGTGGCGCAGAATTCCCCCCAGGAGTGAATAGCTGAGGGCATTGCTGACCACGAAAACTATTCAGGAAATGTGCCAAGTGTTACAGGATAAACAGCCTTCTGTCTTGGTCTTGGCAAGTACAGACCTTTTTCATTCAGCCTTAAACAGATTACAGGTGGATAGAAATGAGTTGAAAGCTGATCAGACCAACAAGATTTAAGCCTTAGTTATGGTTAAAAGACCCAAAAATCTAGACTGCACCCATGTCTGGGGGAGGGAGGGAATCTGTTAGTAGCTGAGGACAGCAAGGGTATGGATATTTTTGACTCTGAATCCTTATGGTGCCTTTTAAGCAAGGAGCTTAGTGCTTACCCATAATCATTTGGGATGCAGGGTGCTGTACTTCATTTTAATACATTCAAAGGCTTGCAGAGATTCTTGTTCCAGATAACTTCGTGAATATAAGACCAAACTGTTGCTAAACTTCTTGGTTCTAATTAGATGACTACAGGTTTTCCTACTACACCTCTATCCCGATATAATGCTGTCCTCGGGAGCCAAAAAAATCTTACTGCATTATAGGTGAAACCGTGTTATATCGAACTTGCTTTGATCCACTGGAGCGCGCAGCCTTTCCCCCCCCCCCCCCCGAAGGACTGCTTTACCGCGTTACATCCGAATTCGTGTTACATTGGGGTAGAGGTGTACTTCTAATTGTGTGCTTTTTTCCTTTTTTGTGTTAGATGTTCCAGTGTGGTCTAAGCTGGAGTCTGGTCACCTTCCTTCCATGCAGCAGCTTGTCCAAATTCTTGATAATGAAATGAAACTCAATGTGCACATGGAGTCAATGCACCACCATCGATCATAGCCCCATCTAGCAGCACTGAAAACTTCTTGTAAGTCTGTGGGTGAATGAGAGGTGATTTTTGTTTGCTTGTGCTGCAGTCACTAGCTACCTTATTAATTAGCAATGCAAAGGATTGTATGGTAAATGGCTGTTCAAGCCAAAGATCCAATTGAGCAGAATAGTCAGGCCACTGTTCAGGAGTTTCTGATCCAAAAACTATTTAGGTGAGTTGTAATTTAGCATTTAAGTAGAGCTGTCAAGTGATTAAAAAAATTAATCATGATTAATCCTGCTATTAAACAATACTAGAATACCATTTATTTAAATATTTTTGGATGTTTTCTACATTTTCAAATATATTGATTTCAATTATAACATAGAATACAAAGTGTACAGAGTTCATTTTATATTTTTGATTACAAATATTTGTGCTGTAAAAAACAAAATAAATAGTATTTTTAATTCACCTAATACAAGTACTGTAGTACAGTCTCTTTATCGTGAAAGTTGAACTTACAAATGTAGAGTTATATACGAAAAAATAACTGCATTCAGAAATACAACCATGTAAAACTGTAGAGCCTTCAAGTCCACTCAGTCTTATATCTTGGTCAGCCAGTTGCTCAGACAAACAAGTTTGTTTATGTTTGCAGGAGATAATGCTGCCTGCTTCTTGTCCACAATGTCACCTGAAAGTGAGAACAGGCCTTTGCATGGCACTGCTGTAGCTGGTGTTGCAAGATATTTATGTGCCAGATGCACTAAAGATTCATATGTCCCTTCATGCTTCAACCACCATTCCAGAGAACGTGTCCATGCTGATGACAGGTTCTGCTTGAAAACAGTCCAAAGCAGTGCAGACCAACGCATGTTCATTTTCATCGCCTGAGTCAGATGCCACCAACAGAAGGATGATTTTTATTTTTGGTAGTTTGGGTTCTGTAGTTTCCTCAGCGGAGTGTTGCTCTTTTAAGACTTCTGAAAGCATGTGCCATACCTCATCCCTCTCAGATTTTGGAAGGCACTTCAGGTTCTTAAACCTTGGGTTGAGTGCTGTAGCTGTCTTTAGAAATCTCACATTGGTACCTTCTTTGCGTTTTGTCAAATCTGCAGCGAAACTGTTCTTAAAATGAACAAGTGTTGAGTCATCATCCAAGACTGCTAGAACATGAAATTTATGGCAGAATGCGGGTAAAATAGAGCCAGAGACCTACAATTCTAAGGAGTTCAGTCACAAATTTTAAAAATGTGTTAATTGAGTGTCATCAGCATGGAAGCATGTCCTTTGAAATGGTGGCCAAAGCATGAAGGGGCATACAAATGTTTAGTATATCTGGCACGTAAATACCTTGCAATGCCGGCAACAAAAGTGCCATGCGAATGCCTGTTCTCACTTTCTGGTGACATTGTAAATAACAAGTGAGCAGCATTCCTGTAAAAGTAAACAAACTTGTTTGTCTTAGCGATTGGCTGAACGAGAAGTAGGACTGAGTGGACTTTTTTAAGTTTTTTGCATCGTTTTGTTAATGCAGTTATGTAACAAAAAACCCCTAATTTGTAAGTTGCACTTTCATGATAAAGAGATTGCACTACAGTACTTGTATGAAGTGAATTGAAAAATACTGTTTCTTGTTTTTATAGTGCAAATATCTGTAATCAAAAACATAAAGTGAGCAGTGTACACATTGTATTCTGTGTTGTAATTGAAATCAATATATTTGAAAATGTAGAAAAACATCCAGAAATATTTAATACATTTCAGTTGGTATTCTGTTTAACACGGCGATTAAAACTGTGATTAATTGCGATTAATTTTTTTCATCGCGATTAATTTTGAGTTAATCACGTGAGTTAACTGATTATTTGACAGCCCTACATTTTAGTGTAATATAACTTTTACATAACACTTCATGATAATGCAAGCTAAAGATTTACCTTATGACAGTATGTGGAAAAACGCCTATAAAATGAAGGAAATTACACAGACTCAGGAAATGTTGCCCTTGATGTGAAAATCATTGTCCATTTAAGTCTATTGCCAAAAGCTTTAGAGAGTGCCTAGCACTCATTCAGTTTGGTGGTTGACCCAGGCCAACTCCATCTCCTCTTGCTATTGCACTGAGTGAATCCTGCCAGCCAGCCTATTGATCAGATCATGGTGGAGATCAAACTTCAAAGGGATTGACACCTCTATTTTTTATATGAAGCCATTGACTTAGGTTCTGCAAAACCACTTAAGCCTGACTTTAACCCCTACTTATCCTTTAGCAAGCAACACAATAACCAGAGGGATACATAATCTTAAAAAAAAATCCGATATCTTTCACATTATTCAGAGACGCATCTTAATCCCTTTATAATGTTTTGCATATTGGATATGTGCTGCAGGATTCTGGAAAGTGTTCTCTTACTGCTGGGAACATAGATTGTAAACTTTGGTTTTGGAATAGCATAGAACTTTTTCTTTGTTGATTTAACATAACAGGATTCTAAATCTGATAATACAGTAAAACCTCCCAAGAACGACCACTCATGGGGGTTAGCAAAAGTGATTGCTTGTAAGAGATAATAGCTCTTCAAAGGTTTGTACAGCAACACTAATCTGGTGGTCCATGGCCTCTGCAGGTAGTTGCTCATGACAGGTGGTCTCTCTTCAGAGGTGGTCCCCAAGGGCTTGTCTACACTACAAAATTAGCTCAACTTAAATTAAGTTGGCCTACAGCTACTGCAGTAATTAAATCAGCTTGTTAGTATCCACAGTACCCTCCTTCTGCCAGTGGTGTATGTCCTCACCAGAAGTACTTGCACCGACTGCAGTGGGGCATTATGGGGCACTCACAGCTGGACTCCCTTCACACCAGGGCTGACCACCCTAGCTGTGAGCCAGGCACTAGGCTCAATTTCAGAGCAGGGAGCCTACCAGCCGTGAAAATGACATTCTTGTCAGTTTAACGGCTGCAGCTATTTCACATTTCTTCTCTGGGTCCAGCCTGGGAGGGATTCACAGCTGGAGCCTCCTGTATGAGAGCTGGAGCCAGAGACCAAATGTGAAATAATAGCAGCCCTGAAACTGACAAGAACGAAATTTCAGGGCTAGTAGGTTCCATGCTGTGAAATTGACTACGGCTGATTGTCAGCCCTCAGGAAGGGGAGGGTTCCCACTATGAACATGTGCGGCGGACTTGGGCTGTCGGGCATGGGGCTGACAGGAGCCCTGCCTCCTAGCTCAGGCTCTCCTTCATCACTGCCCCCCGATACGGTACGAAACTGCAGAAAAACCTGAGTGTGTCTGTATTAAGTTTAGAAGTGTGAGCAACAAGAGTGATGTAGTGGTGGGAGTCTGCTATAGACCACTGGACCAGGTGGATGAGGCTTTCTTCCAGCAGCTCGCAGAAGCTACTAGATCGCATGCCCTGGTTCTCATGGGTGACTTTAATTTTCCTGATATCTGCTGGGAGAGCAATACAGCGGTGCATAGACAATCCAGGAAGTTTTTGGAAAGCGTAGGGGACAATTTCCTGGTGCAAGTGCTAGAGGAGCCAACTGGGGGGGGAGCTTTTCTTGACCTGCTGCTCACAAACCAGGAAGAATTAGTAGGGGAAACAAAAGTAGATGGGAATCTGGGAGGCAGTGACCATGAGTTGGTTGAGTTCAGGATCCTGACACAGGGAAGAAAGGTAAGCAGCAGGATACGGACCCTGGACTTCAGGAAAGCAGACTTCGACTCCCTCAGGGAATAGATGGGTAGGATCCCCTGGGGGACTAACATGAAGGGGAAAGGAGTCCAGGAGAGCTGGCTGTATTTCAAGGAATCCCTGTTGAGGTTACAGGGACAAACCATCCTGATGTGTCAAAAGAATAGTAAATATGGCAGGCGACCAGCTTGGCTTAACGGTGAAATCCTAGCGGATCTTAAACATAAAAAAGAAGCTTACAAGAAGTGGAAGGTTGGACATATGACCAGGGAAGAATATAAAAATATTGCTCGGGCATGTAGGAATGAAATCAGGAGGGCCAAATCGCACCTGGAGCTGCAGCTAGCGAGAGATGTCAAGAGTAACAAGAAGGGTTTCTTCAGGTATGTTGGCAACAAGAAGAAAGCCAAGGAAAGTGTGGGCCCCTTAATGAATGAGGGAGGCAACCTAGTGACAGAGGATGTGGAAAAAGCTAATGTACTCAATGCTTTTTTTGCCTCTGTCTTCACGAACAAGGTCAGCTCCCAGACTGCTGTGCTGGGCATCACAACATGGGGAATAGATGGCCAGCCCTCTGTGGAGAAAGAGGCAGTTAGGGACTATTTAGAAAAGCTGGACGTGCACAAGTCCATGGGGCTGGACGAGTTGCATCCGAGAGTGCTAAAGGAATTGGTGGCTGTGATTGCAGAGCCTTTGGCCATTATCTTTGAAAACTCGTGGCGAACGGGGGAAGTCCCGGATGACTGGAAAAAGGCTAACGTAGTGCCAATCTTTAAAAAAGGGAAGAAGGAGGATCCTGGGAACTACAGGCCAGTCAGCCTCACCTCAGTCCCCGGAAAAATCATGGAGCAGGTCCTCAAAGAATCAATCCTGAAGCACTTACATGAGAGGAAAGTGATCAGGAACAGTCAGCATGGATTCACCAAGGGAAGGTCATGCCTGACTAATCGCCTTCTATGATGAGATTACTGGTTCTGTGGATGAAGGGAAAGCAGTGGATGTATTGTTTCCTGACTTTAGCAAAGCTTTTGACACGGTCTCCCACAGTATTCTTGTCAGCAATTAAAGACGTATGGGCTAGATGAATGGACGATAAGGTGGATAGAATGCTGGCTAGATTGTTGGGCTCAACGGGTAGTGATCAATGGCTCCATGTCTAGTTGGCAGCCGGTGTCAAGTGGAGTGCCCCAGGGTTCGGTCCTGGGGCCGGTTTTGTTCAATATCTTCATAAATGATCTGGAGGATGGTGTGGATTGCACTCTCAGCAAATTTGCGGATGATACTAAACTGGGAGGAGTGGTAGATATGCTGGAGGGCAGGGATAGGATACAGAGGGACCTAGACAAATTGGAGGATTGGGCCAAAAGAAATCTGATGAGGTTCAATAAGGATAAGTGCAGGGTCCTGCACTTAGGATGGAAGAACCCAATGCACAGCTACAGACTAGGGACCGAATGGCTAGGCAGCAGTTCTGCAGAAAAGGACCTGGGGTGACAGTGGACGAGAAGCTGGATATGAGTCAGCAGTGTGCCCTTGTTGCCAAGAAGGCCAATGGCATTTTGGGATGTATAAGTAGGGGCATAGCGAGTAGATCGAGGGACGTGATCATCCCCCTCTATTCGACATTGGTGAGGCCTCATCTGGAGTACTGTGTCCAGTTTTGGACCCCGCACTACAAGAAGGATGTGGATAAATTGGAAAGAGTCCAGCGAAGGGCAACAAAAATGATTAGGGGTCTGGAACACATGACTTATGAGGAGAGGCTGAGGGAACTGGGATTGTTTAGTCTGCAGAAGAGAAGAATGAGGGGGGATTTGATAGCTGCTTTCAACTACCTGAGAGGTGGTTCCAGAGAGGATGGTTCTAGACTATTCTCAATGGTAGAAGAGGACAGGACAAGGAGTAATGGTCTCAAGTTGCAGTGGGGGAGGTTTAGGTTGGATATTAGGAAAAACTTTTTCATTAGGAGGGTGGTGAAACACTGGAATGCATTACCTAGGGAGGTGGTAGAATCTCCTTCCTTAGAAGTTTTTAAGGTCAGGCTTGACAAAGTCCTGGCTGGGATGATTTGGTTGGGGATTGGTCCTGCTTTAAGCAGGGGGTTGGACTAGATGACCTCCTGAGGTCCCTTCCAACCCTGATATTCTATGATTCTAATCCTTCACTGGGAGGTGGCAGCAGAGCTCCCAGCTGTCAGCCAACAGGTGATGTAAGTAACATGGTATCTACACAGAAACTGTCTCACCCTAGCTACGTTGACCTAAGCACTATGTTTCTCACCGAGGTGGAGTTAGGTCGATGTAGTGGGTGACCTGCATCGGCAGGAGCGCTGTTGTAGTGTAGACACTTACATAGGTTGATGTAAGCTGCCTTCCGTCAATCTAACTCTCCTGTAGACCAGGCCGAAGGCAGGTTTTATTGTACTATACTGTTTCTGGCTATGCACTTTTTTCGTCTAGTTCTTTAACTAGATTTTGGCTAAATGTCCCAATTAAAGATCTTCCATAACTACCCTCTGGAGATGATTCTGCAGCAAATTCCTCTGTTAGAAAGACTTTCTGCTTTTCAGCCGTAATTTTTCCTTTCCTCAACTTAATCCCAGTACTCCTAGTTATAGCTCCTGTACCTTCCTATGTAGTTCCTTTCCCTTTTTAGTGTTTACATGCATAATATATTTATGGACAATGTCCCCCTCACACCCATTAGTTGTCACTTAACTGAATTATACGTATATATTTCTAATATTGGTGAAGTAGGCTATGGAGTCACATAGGTTTTCTCCATAGTTCAGGATTGAAGATGTTCAGACTTGCAACAGTGTGTACAAATGCATCATAGAAACAACTTACTGTGGTTTTTATTGTTTTGACCTAATTGTCCACTGATACAATGTTTTTGTCTCACTGTATTTTCAGCCATTAAGTGACACTTTCCCAAAGGCAGCGTGACTGAAACCTATGAAGGCCTGTACTGAAGACAGCAAGCTGTTAGTGCAGACTGGATGCTTTCTTTTCAGTCATGTTGTACCTCCTGAAAAAACCTTAATGCAAGACATCTTTCGGTGCTGGCATGTTTCCAAATACTGCACAGTCATGGAGTGCAATAATACTGTATAGTGGTTTTTTTAAGAGTTAAGTCAACCAGTTCATAGCTAAACAATGCAGGCATTACTAACTGTAACTTTTGTTTTATATTCATGTGTCACACAATGGAAGATTGAGTTGATATCTTTTTTTCTTGGAAAAAGTTTGTCTAATCTGTTGTAATTTTATATGAATTTGTTCTTTTTGTAGTTTAAAATAGAATTGTAGGAATACTGATTTATTCCCAAACTGTTTTAAAGAGACAATTGCCTATCAAACATCTCTAATTTGGTTATGTTAGGTTTGTATATTTTTTAGAATATATTGCAGAGTGAACAGTGCATTATAAATTATATGAACAAAGCTATATGCAGAGTAATTACCACTTTTGTGATTTCAAGAAAAACTGAAAGACCAACTGCTTCTCAAATTGTATTGGCCAGCTCAAGAGCTTTCCCTTGACCAGTCTATAGAATTGAAAAGCTGGGCCTTTATATGTCCTAAATATAAAGTAAGCAAATTAATTTAAATAAAGAGTTTTCATTTACTGTGTAAAGTATTGGTGTACTTTTATTACTTGTGAAAGTATGACCACACAGAATAATCAAACTGGATTCTTCCAGTTAGAGCTGAAAACAAACCTAGAAGACGTACACTTCACAGGAGCGCTATTAGTCTTGTATTGACTTCTTGTTACTATTCCATCTCAGTGAATTCTCAGAGATACAAGACTGTTATCCAAATACGTTTAACTTAGCCTTGGGAAGTTCATACTGTAATATGTGGGGTTTTTTTTAAATTGCTGAGTGCTATGTGTTCTTGACATTTTGTACATATGAGGCATGTAGGAGAGAGGAGAGAATGCAGTGTCACAGTAGTTAAAAAAGGTTATTGAACGTATTGTAAGATACGGATTTCAGGAAACAGGTGCAGTTTAACGAAGACATACAATAGTTCTGTCATACGGAAATGACTAGTGCAAAGGACTGTATGCCCAGTCAAGTTCTGTGAACGCTGACAAAGTGAATTCAGACTAGGTAAGGATGTGGATGTGCTCAGTTAGATGTAAGTGGATGATAAGCCAATTCTAAGGTTCTTTGGGTGCCATGCTGAGGAGAAAGGTAGCATTATAGCTGTTGCAACATGACCACTTCTACCTGAAGGGAGTCCTGTGTTTTCTGTTTGCTTGTCTCAGGAGCTACTCCTTTACTTAGATGACAGTCTCAGTGACCACTGGCTACCAGCACCTGCATTAGTTACAGAATCCTGACTGAGGTTGGCGTAGTGGCATATGCACTGGAATTCACAGCCATAAAGTCCAGAGCAAGCAGTACACAGAAGACCAAGAAAGCTCTTAACAGGTGTTGCTTAGCTACATGGGACACCTCTTCAAATGGTCATAACAGGTGCAGGGAGAAGGGTAGGAAGTGGGAGGAAGGTTTATTCAAATAGTTCCCTCCCCACTTTCTGGAATAGAGTTCTTCTAGGAGGGAAATTTAGGGGTCAATAGGCTCTCACTCTTTTGTGCTCAGTGAACTTCCTGAGAGAGATTTATCTAAGGGTTTTTTCAAGACGACATTGTAGATCACCAAAGTTTGCCTTTAAGACGTATGGGAGCTGGCCTTTGGGATCTGGACCAAACATAACGGTAGATCTCTTTGAGAAGACCCCAGATCGGTTCACAGCTATAGAGAGTAATGCCCCAACCCTCCTTCTGATGGCTTTACGGCCACTATTTCCTCCTTAGCTCAGTCACAGGAAGGCAGTTATATCCAGTGCTGAGATGTGATTGAAACTACTGGCTACAAAGATGCAGAAGTTCAGTAATGTGCCTGGCCCTTGTCACATCCAAAAATCCAGAATTGTCAAACTTAAAATTGGACACCTAACTCCCAGAGTGCTGAGCACCTGCAGGTCCTGTTGCCTTCATATGTTACCATTGGATATTAAGACCTGGTGCTTCTGACACTATTTAACAGTTTGGCAGTCTGAATAGAAACAAAGTGAGTTCCATAATCAACTGGAGGCATCTGTCACCTTAAATAGGAATTATTTTAGGGCCTTCCTCAAAGATTTTTAGGGACTAATTTGAATAGTGCAGTAACATCAAGACATTCCACCCAGCCACTCTTCAGTGAAACCACATGTATGCCTTTCAGCATACAATAACCTGAATTTGAAATTCTCCTTGCTTGCTTTTTAAAGGATAACTATGTATTTCTGATGATCCATAAGCATGGCCACCCCATAGCATCCCATGTGAAACACAATTTCATGTGAAATAGATGAATCAAAATGTTTTCTAGTGTCATTACTTACATATTTCAGCCAGGTTCGGTGAAATTACTTGTTTTCCATCTATGTATATGACTGCTTAGGTGTGTTGCTAGGCTATGAATTTCATACACAGTTATCAAGCAAAAAAATTCTGATATTTACCTAGTCTTCCCACTTTGATATTAAAATAATTGTTGATCTCTTTCCAAAGAGAATCTTAGAGCTCAGCAGTTTTCTTATCAGATCAAGACTATAAACAATGTTAGGTACAGTGTATGGGTAACTATGCTGGTGTTTATTAAGTATGTAAAGAGTATAACCCTCTTTTACTGGCTTTTGTTATGGACACACAGCTTTTCCATTGCCTCAGTCCTGTATTTAATCTTGGGTCATAGAGTTCACCACATAGTTTTGTTTTTATGATTTATACTGAAACCTATTAAACAGTAATTCTATAGAATGTTTTCAATCAGAAAAAGGTGGTTGAAAAGAGATGTTGGCAGTCATTTAAAGGAAGTGTCACATGCACACCTTCTTAAGAGACAGTTGTACAGTGTTATCAGAATCCTTAATAGTTTGTGGTACTTTAATCAGGGTGACTTGTTTTACTCAGAAGATAGTTCTGTGAAACGGTTCTAATTTTCAGTCATATCTTCAGTTTTTGTGGTGGTCTTTGCAGTATTTTCCCCCCTACAGATCCTAATTATTTGCTGTCAAAAACATGAACACTCAGTATGGTTTATCTATGCGTTATCTTAACATTGGAACTACAGTTTTAGTTCATCTTTCATGTGAAACCGGTTATTCTGACATAATGTTTCTCCAAAATGTTCAATTTTATAGGATCTAATTTTTAGTTCTCCTAGAAATCTTCATCAGTTATCATGAACCCACATGCAAAGAGCATGTAGAATTCTAATAGCACTATAAGAGGCAAACTCTAATTTCGTAATCTTTTTACTCGGTGTTCACTTAGCACAAGTGTAAATGAGGATACAAAACATCCCATAGTGGTGAATCAGGCCCATTTATTCTAATGTTATGTGGATGTAGCTTCACTGACTTATGGGAGTTACTCTGGATTTATACCAGTGTGAATATCGAAGCTGGCACTTATTGTGTAAACTGCTTGAGGTACAAATCAAGTCTCATTCTCATCTCAGAATGGTGTAAATCAGGAGTAAATCCATTGAAGTCAAAGTTGCAGTACTGAGTGAAATCTTTGTCTCTGTCTCTGAAACACCAAGGCCCAGATTTTCAAAGGTATTTACATGAACCTTTTCCAATTCTAATATCTTTTTTGAGATGGAGTGGCCGCATCTGCATGCAGTATTCAAGATGTGGGCATATGTTGGTTTTATATAGAGGCAATATGATCTTTTCTGTCTCATTATCTATCCCTTTCTTAATGATTCCCAACATTCTGTTCGCTTTTTTTGACTGCCACTGCACACTGAGTCGATGTTTTCAGAGAATTATCCACAATGACTTCCAAGATCTTCCTTGAGTGGTAACAGTTAATTTAGACCCCATCATTTTATATGTATAGCTGGGATTGTTTTCCAATGTGCATTACTTTTGCATTTGTCAACATTGAATTTCATCTGCCATTTTGTTACCCAGTTTTGAGAGATCCTTTTATAGCTCTTCACAGTCTGCCTGGGACATACAAAACTACTCAAGATAGTTATCTGCAAATTTTGCCACCTCACTGTTTGCCCCTTTTTCCAGATCATTTGTGAATACGTTGAATAGCACTGGTACCAGTACAGACCCCTGAGGGACACCACTATTCAACTCTCTCCGTTCTGAAAACTGGCCATTTATTCCTACCCTTTGTTTCCTTTATTTTAACCAGTTACCAGTCCATGAGGACCTTCCCTCTAATCCCATGACAGCTTACTTTGCTTAAGAGTCTTTGGTGATGAACCTTGTCAAAGGCTTTCTGAAAAGCCTTTTGTGCTTTTAAATACATCTCCATCCCAATCCTTACCTGTGCCTGGTTTTTGCCCAAATCATGGGAGCTGTAACCCCTGAGGGAGCAAGCGACTGAGATGGATCATGTGCTAGGAGACTGATAGCAGAGCCTGGTGTGAAAGCAGTAACCTTAGAGGGAAGAGACTGGGGGTGAGGGAAGACCTGAGGTCTGACTTGGCTCTGTAGGGTGATCTGGGGAAAAGACTACTGTAAAGTGATTAGGGAGAAGGCCTCAATATAGAGATTTTGGGGGGGAGGGTGGAGGAATGTTATCCTGTGAAATGGGAAGACACAGATTCTGGGAAGAAGGTGGTAGTCCTTAAGAGTTTAGTGTCCTAGAGCTGCAGTGTGTAGCAGAGGGAGGACTTATAATGCATTTTGAGGGTTGGTGTGGAACCCCTGTAACTCAGAGGAGAATGGCTTATGATGCTAGCACTGAGGAATAAAAGAACAAGGGTCTAACTAACCTGGGAAAGGCCAAGCAACTGTTTAGCCTGGTGAAAGCAACTGGTGAAGCCACAGAGATAAAGTTCCATGGCCTAAGGAGGGTCAAGGATGTATTTTGCTTTTGGGACTCTTATTACCCTGAAAATGGGGGGTGGGGGGCATTGTTGTAGCAGAAGAGCGAAAGTATTAAAATTACCCAACCACCAAGAGAAGGAACTGTGAGTGGATGCATCCTGATGCTGTATCAGGTAAGCCACTTCTACTGCTTTTAGTATGTGATGGTGCTCTATGGATTACATGGTAGATAAATATTTGGCTCAGATTCATATCTCAATTAAACTGCTGAAAATTTGGATTTACTTCCATTACTTCAGTATTCAGAGTAGCAGCCGCGTTGGTCTGTATTCGCAAAAGGAAAAGGAGTACTTGAATTCGATGAAGTGAGCTGTAGCTCACGAAAGCTTATGCTCAAATAAATTTGTTAGTCTCTAAGGTGCCACAGGTCCTCCTTTTCTTATTACTTCAGTAATTTCTCCTGATTTACATCATTGTAAATGAAATCCAAATCAGATCCTTTATCTTAGTTTATTGAACATGAACAATACTTAGTTTAACCATGAAAAAGCAATAGTATTTTCTCAAGATAGATAGAAGCTTTAGTCCCTAAAAGGTTGATAAACACTGTATGTGAACTGCCTAGATAGAATGGAATGGTACAAATCCCATTAAAACTGTGTTTGCAAAGCTGTTAGTGGAGCTCTCATACTGGTCATTAACAAGGGCTGAAAATAATATCTTTCTTGGATTGGTTGACTTAGCATCAAAATCTGTAATAAAGGCGAGCTAAATGATTATAGAATGTTTGGCAAGAGGCTAAATTGACTAATTATTGGATTTTTTTTAGGTGAACCAGTTCACTCTGTGAAGGTGAAGTACAGGCATACAGAAGTGAAGATGACTATATATAAAATGATGTCTAATCCATAACAAGATATGAACCTCGTATAAATGATTTGATGAGTGCAAACTGTTCAGTAAATGAGGCCACAACTTTAATGAACATCACAAATAATCAACTCTAGCAAATTGCTAATAGTCCTTCAGCCAACCTGGGAGCACATCTGCACTTGTCCCCTGCGCTGTTATAAATGAATACTCCCCATTTCCTTCTAGTCTCTACCATATTAAGAAACTGCCACATGTGGTTATTGCGGGTATACATGCACTGAAGCAAACAGCCAGATACTGCTTCTAATTCCCCCTGCAAATATTAAAGATACCTTCACCTGATGTCACAGATGTATGTTAGCTAGATAGAGCATGGGAAGGAGCTGAACCCAGTCCTATCTCTTGTAATTAAGCCCCCTGGTATCTAGACCAAAGCCCATCTGTGACCCATGATTGGTGCCAGCTACATCAACCAGAGTGAAAACCAGGCCCCTCTAAGGTTGGGCACACACAGGATCAGAGGTGTAGCTTGGGCAAGTTCCGGCAGGTGAGGAAGTGATGAAAGAAGGGATACAAATTCTGTCTCCCTCAGGGATGTTTCCTGCCACCCTGGTTAAAGTACAGGTGCAGAATTGGGTATCTCATGCAGAGGGGAAAGGAAGGTTTTCACACAGGTTTCATTCAGGCACATATGTCTTCATCCATCACTTTCTTACCTCACATGACCAGACTGCAGTCCAGACTCCAGTATTACAAAATACTGGTTTATGTAAGAACCAAACAGGTGTGCTCCTAATTTCTGGGGACAGATAGCAGGAACCATTCTTTTGTTCTGTGTTTGTACAGCATCTAGCACAATGGAATCCTGGTCCATGACTAGGGCTCCTAAGCACTAGAGTAATACAAATAATACATCATAATACTCTCAGCTGTTCTATTCCTAGCTTAATGCATGCTGCTGGATAGCTATGCAGATCTGAAAGCAATGGTTTAGGCAATGAGAGTCCTACGAAGAGAGGTGCTGTGGCTGATTAATTTACTGGGCCAGAGGAAGCATAGCACTTTAGAGCTCAATAAAAATGTGGGTTTTTTTCCTGTATAAAAAGAAAACAAGGTTCAGTTAACTATGACATGACTGGGAGCATCCTGCAGCCACATTTCTTATTCTGAAGGTGATTCAAAATACTGTGAATTTGGAGTGTTCGAAAGTGTGTGGGCCAGAGTCAGGAAAGCTGTAAACAAAACCAGCTGCCAGGGTTATGCAGTACACATGCTGACAATGTTTGCTTGAGGCATGGGGCAAAAGGGTTTCTGTAAATGATACCATGTCACATCTGCGACACATGTATCAGACATATGGCCCATTCCTTGTCTCAGGCCAAAATACCATATGTTTTCATGGAGATTTCAAAATGCTTTTATATCTTAACTGCACTGGAGGGGATATTTGTTTAATTTCCTTCTCTGAGTTGTTTCCCTATAAATAAGGTCATTTTCTGTAATCTCACTGTGCAAAAACATTAAATGAGGACAATTTGGCTTCTGTTCATTGATTTTATAGTTCCTTCTAAGAGGTCATCCTGCATTTATACATATATTATAGTGCAGGTGATACATAATGCTGTTTCCTTGCTTGCATCTATATATAACCATGAATATTCATATGCTAGTTCTGATTTAGTAAGGGGATAAATCACAATGAAATTATACATATCCATCAGATGTGGTGTGCTGGTGATAGTTGTGATAGGTATTTATCACCTGATTCCACTATTTATCCTGTTCTTTTAATCACTGCTCCTGCACTCTGGCTACCAACTCTTCTCCCCTAGCAATGATTTTACCAATCAGACCTTCTGAGCAGGTACCCCAGAAATGCTTTCTCTTCCCCTCCAATTGTGGAATTCCCCACAACTTCAGAGGTTCTCTTTCCCCTTGCCACCTGTAGGAATCTTCAGTCCTGAGTTAGCCACCTAGGCTCCTCATATAACATGTGGAGAGAGCGAGAAAGGGATCCCCAGATGCCAGCAAGCCAAGTGTGGAGCTGCCAAAGCTAGCCAGGAACTAAATGCCAAGGAGAGGGGAATTGGAGCCTATGCAGCTAACCTGGCTGAGCCGTCTGCTCAGGATCCTTAGCTGCAAATGCTCTCCTGCAGTTAGGCATCTAAGCTAGGTCAGACACTTTAGGTAGCACATGCCCTAGCAGTTGAAACAGTCTTATCTCCTGATCACACTCAATACCTTTCTCATATTTGCCCTACATTTCCCTGTGCCTACAGTGTGAGTGCTGGTCTGCCCCCTGTGACGGGTTGGACCCCCTGGGATGTCACCTGGTTTGCTGGGGTGCCCCTGAGGCAGACTATTCTGTCAGCCTGAGCCCCCTTTTACCTGGTCTTGCTGGACTAGGCTCCCCTGCCTTTTCCAGCTAAGCACATGGGCAGGGCCACACCCAGTTTCACAGAGAGACAGAGATCCTCTCTGAGAAGGCTCACCTTAAGGGGCTTGCCACAGCACCCAGATGACCACCTCCCACCCCCTCCCACACACACACACACACACGGAGTATAAACCCAAAATTATATGAAATTCATCTCCTCCCTCAATGTGGAGGAGGGTATGCACAACTTCTCTTCCTGCCCCCACCCCCATTAGAAATCGCATAAACTGGGTTATACTGTAAACCAGAAATACATTTCTGAGCTATAACAGGTGTATTTTAAGTAGTTGAGCATATTCATATCATAAGCATGTTGTCATAAAGAATATGGAATGACATGTCAGACCCCTCACTGGTGGCCTGCATCCAGGCCTTTGGGTGTGGGGTCTGACAGGTCTCTGTGCTCCGAGCACACCTACAGGGTGGGGCCTGTGGGTGAGATAAGTGTTACCCATCCTTGTTTGAAAAGCCTGCTTTGGGGCCTCCATGATTTCCACTTGAACTAGGGCTCTGTGCTGCACATCAGCTGTGGGGTGGGATTAGGGGCATGTGGGGCATTAGGACTTTCATGGCTTTGTGAATGGTGATCAGCAGAAACCTAGGTGCCTGGAGTCCTATTCGGTTAGGTGGCAGCAAAAATGTCAATGGTGAATGGTGAATTCAAGAGTCCTAGCGTGCGGTGGTGCGGCCTAGCTGATAGATCACTGGACTGGGCCTCAGGAGACCTAAGTTCTAGTCCTGGCTCTACCACTGGCCTGCTGGGTGGCCTTGAGCAAGTCTCTTCCCCTTGTTGTGCCTCAGTTTCCCCATCAGTAAAATGGTGATGATATCGATCTCCTTTGTAAAGCACTTTGAGATCTAGTGATGAGTTAGGTATTATTATTAGTGATTAGTCTCATTGCTAGATAACACTTTCCTGTTACTTGGCTAAGATTAGCCTGCTATACAAAGGTGAATTATTTTACACTGAAGCTTCTTTTTATCATTCCAGTCAGTGTTACATGCAAGATCTGAAACAACAATATGCTGTGCTGGGCACTTCTTCCTAGTGCTAGGCTGCTGCTGTCCTTGGTGTTTTTAGCTGGGATTTTGGTGCTGTGTCTCAATTTAGAAGCACTGTGTTTAATGTTCATTGGTTGCCATAGTTCCAAGAGTTTCTCACAGTCGATAGAAGAGAGATTTCTGAGAGACCCATTTAACTGATAACCTTAGTTTGGTGTTCGGCACATAGCACTCACTGAGCATATTTTGTGATTCTCTGTAGTAACTGAGATACATTTCCCTCTTTGGAACAAATCCTGGTCTCTCTATTATTAGCACTGTGTGTTTAACAATAGCAGTTATACATGGGGGATCATTTCCTGTATGGGTCAGGAGACTCTTCTAGTTTGCACTTATTCTAGACACCTGTCAGGGGTTATAATTTATCTTTGCTTTATTTGATAAAGACCTTTCTTATCTTTCTGCGTCAAAGACACATACAGGAACTGATTGAACAAGCAAACATCCCCAATCACTTTCTCTTCCCACCCATTGAGTTTATTCTGCCAGTAGCCTCCTGCTGCCAGCAGCTGAGGACTTCGGTTTTTTTTGCATCTCCCAGCACATCTCTGCCGGCAAAGAGAAAAATCTGAAAGATCTGGAAACTGCAGCAGACTGATGGCGGCTTGAAGAACAGAGTATGGCCATTCCAAGAGAACAACCTGTCTCTTGAAGAATCAGCCAAGAGTTAAAGGCACCAGGTCTTATTTTTTTTCTGCTGAAACCCCAGAAAGCATTGGGTCCTGCTCTTTTAGTCCAGACTTCAGCTGCACATTTCCTTCCAGCTTGGCTTTCTTTGTGATGGAGTCAATATAGACTGTGGAGTCAGTTACGCCTCTTCGAGCCAATGTGTCTCCCATCCTCACCTCCTAAGGAAGATGAGCCACATCTTTTATGCAGTGTTACATTCTCTCCTGGGCTTCTTCATCCCCTCAGCCAACCTGCTGGTAATTGTGATTGTCTACAGACTAATGAAGAAGCAGCAGAGAAGAAGCTACATCTTCATCCTCAACCTGGCTGCTGCAGACCTGCTAGTGGGAGTGATGTGCATTGCAGAGGCACTTGATGATATTCTGGATGGAGACTTTGACAAGAATTTATCCTTTTGTCTCTTGCGGACCTGCATGAGCATGACACCTTGCATTGGCTCCATTCTCACCTTGCTTTTGATTTCCCTGGATAGATACTTGGCAGTGAAGCGCCCCCTTTATTATCCTACCCTCTTGAACAAAAAACCTGTGGTCTTCTCTCTCACCATCCTGTGGGCCGTCTCCATCTTGTTTGGGCACATGCCTTTGATTTCTTCCTCCCTGCAGCAAAGCAACTACACAGGTTACTGTGGGCTCCTGTATGCAGCCAAGAGTGACTACCTATATGTGACCTGCTTTGGGATCTTCATCCCTTCCTTGTTGGTCATGATCTGCCTGCACATCTCAATGGGGAGGATTGCCTACTCGCAGCACAAGCGAATCAGGCGCATCTGCCTGCAAGCAGAACCCTTCACTGCTCACCTCCGCCACTTCAAGGCACTGCGGACAGTACTTATAATGATTGTCAGCTTCACCACCTGCTGGGGACCTTATTACCTTGCAGGCTTTGTGCAAGCTACTTGTGACTCCTGCAACCTGGCTGACCCGATTACAGATGTCTTATTCCTGCTGGGAGAAATCAACTCCCTCATCAACCCCCTCATCTATGCTCTGTACTGCAAAGATATAAGAAGCCAGCTGCCCAAACTGATGAAGTTCAAGAAGAAAGGCCAAGTAAAGCCTCTGGCTGTGGTTCACTTTAATATCCAAGCCCTTGATGGTTTATCCAATGGAGAGGCTAAAAGACCCAATTCATCTGGGGTTCAAGTCCCCAGTACTACTTTCTTCAACAGTTCTAGCCCCTGCAAAATAGTCTTCTCAGTGTCATGATCCAAAGCAGAAGAGAAGCTCTGCATGAACCACCAGTGAAGTGGAATGTGAGACTGACAGTTTTCTAGCGTAACAACCAACCAACCACCTGGACCTGGAGCACGTTGACTGGTATCCAGATTTACTACTTTCCCTTTTGTCCTTCTCTGTGTAAAAGGTAGCTGAGCTGGCTGGGAAAAAAAATCAAAACTTTGACACAAAATGGTGGGGGTATTGTTTTTTAAAAATAGCCTGTAACAGTTCTGTTTGGACAATTAAACTCTGCAATACTTTACTACCAGTTTTATAAACCTGAACATACCCTGAACATACGCTGTGCACTCTTGCTCAGACCTGGGTAAATCAGGAGTAACTTCTTTTGAAGTTATGTATTCATCAAGGGCAGTTACGCACAGGATCATTTCCTGTGTGGGCCAAAGAGACTCTATTTGCACTTGTTTAGAAACCCAGCGGCAGCAGGTTATTACTTTATCTTTACTTTGTTTGGTGAAGTCCTTTCGTATCTTTCTGTGCCAGCCACATTCTGTGAATGAGTGAACCCGTCATCCTACCCAGCTGCTGTCACCAAGTGAAAGCCAGATCAGTCAGGCTCTGTATTTCCTCTGTATCAAAATATATTGTGCATTAGCTAAACAACACAATTCTGCTTTACCATATGTAAATATATATTCCTGAGCTTTTAAAATATAGCGGTGGTCAGAGGGCAGTGGCCCAAAGTTGCGGCCACCTATCAAGTGACTGGCTGATGGTTTATGTGACTTCAGCTTGAGCCAAGTAGTGCTCAGTGGATTGGTGTCCATATCACACAGGCCACCAGAATGAATACCATTTGGCAATCTTTGTTGGTCATCTCAGCAGTGGGAGCAAGAATCAGGTGGATATGGAGTTTGAACCATCCCTATAAGAAATCCCTTCTAGTTAAGGGTAGGAATGCACTTGAAGAACAAAATAGGAAAGCCTGCAGTGTTGCTAGCGGTGTGCAGAGAATGTGGTTAAGGCACTGGACTGGAACTTAAGGGAGCTGGATTCAGTTCCTTGCTCTTTCATTGACATTTTGTGTACAAGAGACCTTGGTCAAGTCACTTAATCTCTCTGTGCCTCATTCCCCAGCTGTAAAATGGGGATATTAATGCTTCCCTTCTGCATGCTGCTGATAGGGGAGTGAAGATAAGTCCACAAAATCCTTGTGTGGATTCAGCCACTACAGTGAGGAGGGAACAAAACAAACAAGACCTCTAGCCCCGGCCAACTTTTCTCTTTTTAACACAAGGTGAGTGTAATTCCTACTCAATACAGCACACTTATGTGCGCCTCTCTACTAATACTGATGTTAACTAGTCACAACCTTAAACATACACTGTATTGTTTGCACACCTCCTTCTAGTTGTGACTTAGCATTAAATATACTATTCTAATATAGGCGACACACACACTGGAATTTTACATTTCTGAAAATGAACAGATTAAAAACATTATTTTTATAGTTTGGGGGCAGTTGTTCTTTTTTTAAATACAGATCAAATGGTTCTACTCTCAACCACTATTAGAAATGAGCAAAGGCAGCATCTCTGACTCATGCCCCAATAGTGCATGCTTTGACTCAGTTAACATAAATCAGTGCATCCCGAAGGGCACCATTCCGTAACCACTTACCACCAGGTATAATGCATGAATAATCCCACTTATACTAATGGGACTACTAAAGGGAGAAAGCACTGTCTTTGGTGGACGGTGGGTTACTGGCCTCCTGGATAGGTGTTGGAGTAAGAGAAGGAAAAAAGCTACTTTTTTTGAATGTGTATCAACAATGCAATTCTTCAGTACACACACAGCTGCAAATATTTCTCAGAATAATTAAACTAATATTGTCTTTATGCAACACACACACTGCTAGAGACTTCAGACAGGTGCATTTATTATAGCTCTTATTGAACAGTCAACATCATCACTTACGTCAGAATTCTTACAAAGGTACATTAATTTTAAAGCCTGTGTTGCAAGGTAGGAAGGGGGTTTGATTTTGTCCCACTGCTCAGTAGAAGGGAAGTTTAAACATCCATGTAGTCTATCAAACAGACGCTGAATCTTTATTTTGCATGCAAACAGCAGCAGGTCTTCTTCGCGTACATGTTTTGGTGGTGGACGTTCATCAGGCTGCCTTACCTTTGAAGGAAAGAAGGTGTGGGGGAAGAGTTATAAAATGTTTATATTTAGAACAGCAATCAACAGTTCCTCGAGGATCAAAACTCACAGGAGCAGAGAGAAACACGAGAGCAAAACTTGCAAGCTACAGGTGCCCATAAGCAAAGCTACACCCAGCAATGGGAGCATAAGCCTGGTTCTCCCATCCAAACCTGTGAGGGGGAGGTGCTCTCTTTCTCGTAGTAGTAGGTTGCATGTCCGGTACTCCTGCTAATTAAAGATTTAATTTGCTGTTCTCATTGCTGGCTTGTGATATTAGAAACAATGTGAACCAGGTAAAATGCTCAGTGATTGAAATAAAATATTTGAAATAAATTAAGATGGAGATGCCCCTCTGCCTGCATCTTTCCTGACTCCAACAAACAAGGTGCTCTGAAGAATTTAATCCATTCCCCATCTCTCTACAATCTAAATAGCTCCCAGTGCAGATTACTGGTGCTTCTGAGAGGAATAATCTGTACAGAGGGGCTGCGTTTGGCTGCTGCAGATCAATATATTGACTATTTGGGGGGGGGGAGGAGTTAGCAGGGGCTCTTAGGTTCAATTCTGGAAATAGGCACAAACTTGCAGACAGACTAATTTCTGCATAGAGGGACAGAATGATCTCTATTTTGAAACATATCACATGTCCCTTTGAGTTCAATCTCCTTCTCTGAAATTGTAAGTTTCATTTTATATAAAGATGTTTGCTGAAAGTTGTAAGGGTATTTGTAAAGAGCAGGGCCAACAGGGTCCAGATCAATTACTTCCTGAGAAGAAGAAGAAATCTAAAAAATCTGAGAGACTGTAAAGTGATTCTAAGAGAGAACATTGCAGAGCAACACAGATTGCTTGTAATGGATTCCTGTGTGAAAAGGCTAGTGCGGAACAGAAGCTGAGTTGTTGCGGTTTGTGGACAGGGAAAATAGTTTGACACTTAAGGATGAGGTTCTACGGAGGTTCGACAACGAACAAATTGACCATGATGATACCAGTGAGGTGTGGGGGAAATGGCCAAACATATTACAGAAAATGCCCAAGCTGCCTGTGGCCAAACAAAAGGAGACAAGTTTAAGGGCAAGGCGACGTGCCATCCATGGGGATGGGTGTGTGTGTGTGTATGCTAAAGTACCTGCACTTTTGTTCCCACATTGAATTTGGCTTGTTCCCCCTTGGCAAGAAAAGAAACCGCAATCTTGTCTTGTCCAACTATCCTGACACCAACATATTGGTTCAAGGATATAAATATGGGTTTAAATGAAACGCGGGGTACAGAGTCCATCAAACTGCTTGGCCAGGTCCACATTCGCACCCTGTTGCCTGCTTGGTCTGAATAATGTCCTCCCTGAATATTTATGTTTATCCTAAACAAGAAGGAAATAAATTAGTGCTTTACATAACAGATCATGCCTTGCTGTTACTAATACAATGTAGACCCACTCCTGCAAACTTTTACTGTCCTGCAATCAAGGGACTACTCACGAGTAATGGTCTGGAGGTACAGGCCCTTACTAAACCTAGTCCACAGTCAGTGGGAGTCTTTCTCCTGCTGAGGTAGGTCATAAAACAGAGCCCTAAGGGCTTGACTTCACACAGTGTTTAAAGCACTCAGCACCTCTAAGCCCTGGTCTACACTAGGACTTTAGGTCAAATTTAGCAGCGTTAAATCGATGTAATCCTGCACCCGTCCACACGATGAAGCCCTTTTTTTCGACTTAAAGGGCTCTTAAAATCGATTTCCTTACTCCACCCCTGACAAGTGGATTAGCGCTTAAATCGGCCTTGCCGGGTCGAATTTGGGGTACTGTGGACACAATTCGACGGTATTGGCCTCCGGGAGCTATCCCAGAGTGCTCTATTGTGACCGCTCTGGACAGCACTCTCAACTGAAATGCACTGGCCAGGTAGACAGGAAAAGAACCGCGAACTTTTGAATCTCATTTCCGGAGACTGCGGGAACTGTGGGATAGCTACCCACAGTGCAACACTCCAGAAGTCGACGCTTGCCTCGGTACTGTGGAAGCACTCCGCCGAGTTAATACACTTAATGCACTTAGAGCATTTTCTGTGGGGACACAAACACTCGAATATATAAAACCGATTTCTAAAAAACTGACTTCTATAAATTCGACCTTATTCCGTAGTGTATACATACCCTAAGAGATGCTCAACTCCTATTCAAGTCAAAAGTTGCTCACAGGGGTTTTGGTCCCTTACAGAGTTGAAACCCAAATACCCAGAAGTAGAAAAAGGAGAGGCTTTCACCCCACTGTTTTCTCTTCTCTTTAATTCACTACACAGTTTCCAGGGCTTTACAGTTACTGACTTTGCTGTAGGGTATTTTAGGCAAATTTATTGCTTGTGTGGGTGGAGAGTAAAAAGTGGAATTGGTGTTAACAGTTTCCCCCACACATCATCCCCCTCCAAGGCTTCTCAGCTCCCAGGGAAGAGTCCCCGGTGCACAAAATGCAGCTCTGCAAATACTCTACATTTCAAGGGTTGTTACACGTCTAGTTCAGAGGGATTTACAGTTTTCATCTTAAGTCTTCACCTGTGATTTAGGTTGGCTTTGTATGTTTTACAACAATGGGCCCTGATCCTGCAAACATTTCATATGTGCTTAACTTTAAGCATAAGAGTGGTTCCATTCACCTCAATGGGCTTGCTTATGCACAACATTACTGGGCTGCATGATCATGGCCTCGGAACATAAATAAAACTTCAAGTTGGAAAGCACGCAACCTATGCTATAGCTTGGCATTTGAATTTATTTAAAAGGTGCTATTAAAATGCTCATTTTTAAACAAAGGGGGAAAATAACCCTGCTGAGCTACAGCTGTGTCAGCACATGCTAACCAGACAACCAGGGTGATGTGATTTACATGGACGTACCATACAGTTCCGTTTGGATGATAGCAAGTACCTTTGCCACTGGACTCAAACACTGCTTGGATGTCTGCATTTTTTGGTTTGTCTTCCTGTACTATACAAATATAACCTCTCTGCTTTTGCACAACGATAATGGCCAGATTGCCAGATGGATAGCTGTGCTCAGATAAGGTGTTCAAAGCCTCATTGTTTGGCTAGTAGAACTGCCCTATTATCAAGCATTCAATAGTTTTGATAAGTGTTTTATAATACAAAAGTTATCACATCAGCTAGAATATTGTTTAAAGCCTGTGAGACTGAGCTGCCAACATTTTAACCAAAGGGCTCTGTCTCAGGCTGGCCTTTTAAGGTAAGCTGGGCTCAGCCTTGCCTGGGCCCTGGCAGCTATCCCCCAGCTGAGTATGATGCTGACTTAATTATAATGACTGACCCCAGCTCTAAGGGGGTGAGAGACAACTGCTTACACAGAACTGTCAGCTCAACAGAGGGAGACCTAGGAGAGGTGTTTTCTTTCGGGGAAGGCCCTGGGGGAGTTAGGTTGCAAGAGACCCCCAAGGAAAAGGTAAGGCTCCTGTGGGGGCAGTCCTGAGACAGGGCCTGTTGAAGCAGGGCTGTCCTTGGGGGAAGCTACCACACTTCCTAGGGAAGGGAAGGAGTGGAGGGAAAACTTACTGGGCGGAAGCCAGCCTGGGAGATGCTTTTCAGGACCTGGGCTTAGTGGCCAAGAAGAGAGAACTCCAGTGCAACCCAACTGGGCAAAATAATTATTAGTTTCAATATTTATGTGGAATTATAGTTGGGAGAGGACTGAACTTTTAAGTGGCCTGGGGATACGACCAGGTTAGGAAGAAGACTCTGACAGAGAGAGGCCATTTTTGGGCCAAGGAAATGGCCGCCAGGGGGTGTTAGAGGCCAAGTCCCTTGCAACAATGTGTCTTGATGTCAGAGGATGAATGGTGGTAAGAGCAATTGCTTACAGGTTTCCAGAAAAATGTCTTGTTGTAGCCTGTGAGGAGCCCTGTGTACAGGTGGTCTGTATGCAACCAGCAATGAGTGGTGAGGGACGGAGGACTCTATTAACGTGTTCCCTCATTTAAACAGAAATGATTCCTTACAACAGTAACCAAAGAGGCAGGTAATGCCATTTAACAAATATACACTAAAGACACATACATGGGCACCGACTCCGGGACTGGAGCACCCATGGGAATAAAATAGTGGGTGCTCAGCACCCACCTGCCACAGCTGTTCAGCAGCACTCCAATCAGATAGGCTGGGGGTACTGCCAAACAGCTGATTGGCTGCTGAGGCAGGGGTTTGGGGGAGGGTGGAGAGAAGCGAGTGGCAGGTGGGCAGGGCCTCAGGGAGGGGGTGGAGCAGGGGTGGGAAGAGGCAGAGCGAGGGCAAGGTCCCGGGGGATGGGGCAGGGCAGAGAAGGCTGGAGCACCTACAGAGGAAAATAAAAGTCAGTGCTTATGGACACATCTGGAAAAATGTTCTGGGTATACTGAATCAACCTGTGTAATTGTAATGGAAGCAGTGAAACCCTGTAAGGAAATCTGGGTCAGGATGTATCCTCCCCATAGAAATAATCATGCAAATAAAAAACCAACCCTCCCCCCTGCCTCCCCCCCCCCAAAAAAAAACAACAACCCCAAACACTTGGTGCAATCTGAAAACATTTGCTCTTTAGGAGTATCTTTATGAGCCCAGGGATAAGCTATCTCTGGTAGACTTGATTTAACATGCATCATACACATTTATGGCATCTTGTCATTTGACAATATTAATTAATAGCTCTATCTCTGGAATGAGTAGGTGTGGGGGTGGTAGCAAAGGCAGGGAAGTTATCTCAAACCCATGTTCACTTTGGGAGCAGTATTTTAATAAATCCTCTCTGGTGTGTCACTGAGTCAGAAAAATGTTACTGCAAAGGAAAAACAACAAGAGGCTCTTAGAGGTAAAAATGGACAATGGCAAAGCTAGTTTCAGGACTAGACAGTTACTTGGAGATGTTCTATTTCTGTTGGGTTTAAACAGGTCTTGATGTCTTGTAAATTCATGGCTTGTAACTGTCTCTAGTATCTTTTACATGCTCCTTCTTAAACATAGGACACTTCTCCAAAAGGTTAATCTTAGATCTACCATTTGAAAGTCATTTTCAAGAATGGACACCCATGGGTGGGGGTATATCAGCATAGCTCAGGTTATAAAGTGCTTGCGTCTCCTGAAGAAGCTTGTGGGTGAACTTGGCCACATAGTTGCTCCAAATGATTGACACTCCAGTGCTACACGGGCAGGGCAGGCTGTTTCACTGTGAGAGGTGCAACTCCATTTGAGGTTGTTAGACCGAAGCTCCAGCTGCAGGTAAATGATCTCCCAGTGCTCTTTCCAAGAGAGTGGCAGATCTACCTGGTGCCCTGGCCAACCGTCAGTACAGTACAAAGGTTCTAATCGCTGAGCCTCTGTGTGACATGCTGCAGGGCGCGCACTGGGAGCCTCAGTGTGGCACGACCAGCGTCCAGCTTGTGGCTTTGCAAAGTGCTCTAGGATGCTTAAGGGTATTAAAGGTATTGTTATTTCGAACCAAGCTCTGTTCTGTTTTGAATGCATATGCTTTAAAATAGAGTATGCCCTGATGCAAGCCAGTTTCATTACAGTGTGGCAGTAACCCCACTATCATTAAGGATCAGGAGCTTACTGTGTCTGTTCTTGATATCTCTGTAGCAATCAACCCAGTGACAGCTAAGACTTCAGGGTAGGTTTTGTCCTTTGCCATTCCCAGGTTTGGGGAAGCTTTGCTTCCCCATCCCCCACTGATTCTAAATTAGTATTTCCATGCCTTCTGTTACTGCAGGGGCGGGGGCAAATGAGCGGCTCCTATTATTGTGTTGCCCTGCCACCCTCTTACATAGAAATCCAGTCTAGTTCTCCAAACAGACATCCTCTTGTCATGAAATATTATCAGGCACTGCTCAGTCAAGAACGCACAGTGTTCAATTCTTGAACCTATCACAGCAGTTACACTTAGTACTTCTAGAGCAGCTGGAGTTCCTTGGCGAAAAGAGAAGTTATTCCGGTAATCAGAAACAGCCTTCTCAGATTGAGACTGGCGTCGTTTGTAGAACATGCCTTTATCATCATACAATACTAGTTAAGATTTAAAGCCTAAATTGTCACGTAAGCAGTCATTTTTGGGTGCCTAACTTGAGACATTAGGAAGGGATCTGACTTTCACAGGGCAGATGTTCAATCCTTCCTGAAAATCAGGGGCCATTTAAGAAGTCACTAGTTGATCTTGAAAATCTAAATCATTTTGTTTGGGTTGCGATAGCAAAAGTGAGTGATACATCAAGTTATTCTGAGGTAAAAGGAACTAATCTTTTAAAATGTGATTAAATTTCTGGACTGCTCAGGTAAATGAGCCTTGTGAAGGATACAATAATTGTGCTGTGCCGTCTGGAAATATGGTAAGGAACTTTCCTCCTTGTTTGTAGTATTTTTCCAAGAACTGTTGCTTCACTAGCTACATATTAAAAAGAAGAAAAAAAATGATGAGTTGGATCTTCACATAAACCTCACTATTAATGGCACAATTTCCCAGTTGTTCATGTGTTTATCTTGTTAAGAGCTTAGTGCCTTATTACACCCACTGCAGCAAAGCCTGGCTCCTAGCTTGGAGTTAAAAAATTTGATGTTGATTTTTTTTCCTTTCACTCACCCTCCACCTGTTACTTGGATCTGTGCCCTGAAGACCTTACAATCTAAGGCCATGGCTACACTTCCACTTTTGTCTTTATAACTTATGTTGCTCAAGAGTATAGAAAAAGCACCCCTGAGTGACATAAGTTACACCAACAGACGTACAGCGCTCATGGAGGTGGTTTTATTATGTTGACAGGAGAGCTCTCTCCCATTGGTGTAGAGTGGCTACACAAGCAATCTTACAGCGACACAGCTGCTTCGGTACAGCTGTGCGACTGTAAGTTCGCTAGTATAGACATCTTCTAAGTCTACAAGATGACTGTGGTAATGGTGGTCATACAATTACTTTAGACAGGCACAGAGAGGTTTGAAGGGCTAGGATTAGAACACTGATCTCATGAACCGCTTGTCTAGTGCTTTCATTACTAGATCATACTCCCCTGCTACGTGTTACAGCTCATTTTGTTCCTCAACAAAAGGACTTCACTGTATTCCCATTTCAGGCATAAGCTAAGATGGAGAGGACTACCAGGTAAAGGCAAAAAGAAAAGGAAATTAGCAAGACTCTGACTGTCAAGAAACACTATAAGCTTAAGTTGCTAAAAGTGTCTCAATGGCTGCAGGCAAAGCAGCAAATGAATGAAGCTCCTTTGCTGGCCATGATCTCTGATAAAGCAACTGACACAGAACTGTGGGTCAGAATATGGTGGAGGGTGGAGAGACCAGCTCTCTAAACTCCTCGGTGTTGTGAGTTGCTGGCCTATTGCACACTGGGGGGTGAAACTCACCCCAATGACCAGAGGCAGTGAAAGTCCTACACATCATTTAAGTCCCACTAAGGCCCTTCTTAAGTGGTGCATGGCCTTGTGCACAGAGGTGAATGTCACCCTGGAAGGGTCAGACCCAAGAGTGGGGATCTATCACAGAGAAAGTACAGGAGCTGTTACCTTTCCACCCGCAATGGTAAAGTCACAACAAGTAGTACTGTAGTTAATTTCCTCTTTCTCTACTCTTTCAAGTGTCTCATAAGGCATGAGAGTCCAACCTCCAGGGGAGGGTGGCTCATGGGAGAGCTGGTAGGAAATGGTTTTGAGTTGCTTTGAATCTATAGAGAAAAGAAAAGAGTTACATATTTATAGGTGGAGCAATAGTAGCACCATGTATTATTAAGTTTGCCCAACATTTCCCATTAGAAGACCCTGTTTTCAGTTGCTTATAACTTGCAAACTTCAACTTTTTGGAGCAGAAATTTTCCATGGTGGGTGTCTGCCACGGCTTGAAAATTTTTTGGAATATTTCAGCCAAAACAGATTAGCGATTTCAGAGAAGGTGGCTATGAAAAACTAAGTTGTTAAATTCTTGAGACCTTTTCTCTGAAACGCTCTGTCACCTACCCGCTTTGCAGCAGGGACTTGAAAGTTGGCAGAGGGATGGCCTTTGTGTCAAGGATGTGCATTTTGCCATCCCTGTGGAAATCTGCCCAAGTTATAAGCATTTGAAAAATTCACACAGTCTCTTTAGAGACTTGCTAAAGCTTAACAGCTAAAATCTCTGAAAATTCTGTCCTCGCTGGGCATGCTCCCTCCTCCGAGCTGTTCTCTTTTTTATTTACTACTCCCCCAATTTCTGTGTCTTCTGCAAGCTCTCAGTGATGATTTTATGTTTTCTTCCAGAACATTGATAAAAAATTTTAAATAGTGTAGGGCCCAGAACAGATCCCTGCGGCACCACACTAGAAACACACTCGCTCAATGACAATTCACCTTTTACAATTACATTTTGAGACCTAACCGTTAGCCAGTCTTTAATCTATTTACTATGTGCTGTGTTAATTTTATATCATTCTAGTTTTAAATCAAAATATCATTCAATACCAAGTCAAATGCCTTACAGAAGTCTAAGTATATTACATCAATGCTATTCCCTTTATCAATCAAACTTGTAATCTCAACAAAAACAGATATCAAGTTAGACAGGATTTATTTTCCATAAATGCATGTTGATTTGCATTTACTACATTACCCACCCTCTTTTAATTATTAGTGGCTCCATTATCTTGCCCAGGATCAATGTTGACAGGCCTATAATTCCCAGGTCATCCTGTTTACCCTTTTCAAAAATGGCACATTAGCTTTCTTCCAGTCTTCTGGAACTTCCCCAGTGCTCCAACACTTATTGAAAAGCATTATTAATAATCCAGTGAGCTCTCAACTTGCATCCAGGAATTTCAAAAGAGCTGGCTATCTGGACCTAACTTTAGTAGCTTCTGTTTAACATGCTCCAGAGATACAAATGGAATGAAAAGAGTGTTATCACCGGCTGTGATTAAATCATTTGTTTTTTCCCGAAGTACAGAACAAAAATATTTATTGAATACTTCTGCCTTTTCTGCATTATTATTGATAATTCTTCCATTTCCATCTAGTAATGGACCAATACCATTGTCAGGATTCTTTTTGTTCCTAACGTTTTAAAAACTCATTCTTATTGTCCTTAACTGTACTCTTCTGGCCACAGATTTCTCCTTGTGTCTGTCTGCTTCCCTTATCAATATTCTACAATTCCTAACTTCTGATTTATTTCATTCCTATCTACTTCCCTTTCTTTGTTATACATAATTTTTTCATAGCTGTCTTTACTTCTCCTCTAAACCAGGTCAGTTTTTTTTACCAGCACGGTCTTCTTCCTCAATTGTAGGATTTTGGGCACCTAGTAAGGTGTTCTTAAATGATTCCCAATTATCATTCAAGGGGAGATACAGATTAGAAAGGACTGGCAGGGCAAGAAGACAAACTCGGATGATGGAGCAGAGGAATGGAGACTAGGACTGGGTAGGAAAGCAGAACGGGATTGGGACAAGGAGTCAGTGGTGGGCAAGAGAAGACAGAGGCAGAGGGCAGAAGGGTCTGTGCACACTGGTACACAGTCACTTTCAGAGCCCAGAATGAAACTCAGGATTCCTGAATCTCACCATTCCTCTATCAATGAATTTCTGTGAAACCCACTGGTAATGGGCATATCCTATATGCTTCTGTGCTGGTTTGCATAGAGGATGACAAACCTCAATACTATCAGTTACTCAGCTCAAGTGACAGAGGTCTGTGCAGTGAATCCAAAGGTTCTAACCCTGCTGATGACCCATATGGGTGACAATATGATGCCACATGATGGAATTTTTTTCAGTTTGCTTTTTTCAAAACCTAGGACATTACACACAACCTACATTAAAAGATTAGAAGTGTGTGCAACAAGAGTGATGTAGTGGTGGGAGTCTGCTATAGACCACCGGACCAGGGGGATGAGGTAGATGAGGCTTTCTTCTGGCAGCTCACGGAAGCTACTAGATCGCATGCCCTGATTCTCATGGGTGACTTTAATTTTCCTGATATCTGCTGGGAGAGCAATACTGCGGTGCATAGACAATCCAGGAAGTTTTTGGAAAGCGTAGGGGACAATTTCCTGGTGCAAGTGCTAGAGGAGCCAACTAGGGGGGGCGCTTTTCTTGACCTGCTGCTCACAAACCAGGTAGAATTAGTGGGGGAAGCAAAAGTGGATGGGAATCTGGGAGGCAGTGACCATGAGTTGGTTGAGTTCAGGATCCTGACGCAGGGAAGAAAGGTAAGCAGCAGGATACGGACCCTGGACTTCAGGAAAGCAGACTTCGACTCCCTCAGGGAACGGATGGCCAGGATCCCCTGGGGGACTAACTTGAAGGTGAAAGGAGTCCAGGAGAGCTGGCTGTATTTCAAGGAATCCCTGTTGAGGTTACAGGGACAAACCATCCCGATGAGTCGAAAGAATAGTAAATATGGCAGGCGACCGGCTTGGCTTAACGGTGAAATCCTAGCAGATCTTAAACATAAAAAAGAAGCTTACAAGAAGTGGAAGGTTGGACATATGACCAGGGAAGAGTATAAAAATATTGCTCGGGCATGTAGGAATGAAATCAGGAGGGCCAAATCGCACCTGGAGCTGCAGCTAGCGAGAGATGTCAAGAATAACAAGAAGGGTTTCTTCAGGTATGTTGGCAACAAGAAGAAAGCCAAGGAAAGTGTGGGCCCCTTACTGAATGAGGGAGGCAACCTAGTGACAGAGGATGTGGAAAAAGCTAATGTACTCAATGCTTTTTTTGCCTCTGTTTTCACTAACAAGGTCAGCTCCCAGACTGCTACGCTGGGCATCACAAAATGGGGAAGAGATGGCCAGCCCTCTGTGGAGATAGAGGTGGTTAGGGACTATTTAGAAAAGCTGGACGTGCACAAGTCCATGGGGCCGGACGAGTTGCATCCGAGAGTGCTGAAGGAATTGGCGGCTGTGATTGCAGAGCCATTGGCCATTATCTTTGAAAACTCGTGGCGAACCAGGGAAGTCCCGGATGACTGGAAAAAGGCTAATGTAGTGCCAATCTTTAAAAAAGGGAAGAAGGAGGATCCTGGGAACTACAGGCCAGTCAGCCTCACCTCAGTCCCTGGAAAAATCATGGAGCAGGTCCTCAAGGAATCAATCTTGAAGTACTTGCATGAAAGGAAAGTGATCAGGAACAGCCAGCATGGATTCACCAAGGGAAGGTCATGCCTGACTAATCTAATCGCCTTTTATCATGAGATTACTGGTTCTGTGGATGAAGGGAAAGCAGTGGATGTATTGTTTCTTGACTTTAGCAAAGCTTTTGACACGGTCTCCCACAGTATTCTTGTCAGCAAGTTAAGGAAGTATGGGCTGGATGAATGCACTATAGGGTGGGTAGAAAGCTGGCTAGATTGTCGGGCTCAACGGGTAGTGATCAATGGCTCCATGTCTAGTTGGCAGCCGGTGTCAAGTGGAGTGCCCCAGGGGTCGGTCCTGGGGCCGGTTTTGTTCAATATCTTCATAAATGATCTGGAGGATGGTGTGGATTGCACTCTCAGCAAATTTGCGGACGATACTAAACTGGGAGGAGTGGTAGATACGCTGGAGGGGAGGGATAGGATACAGAAGGACCTAGACAAATTGGAGGATTGGGCCAAAAGAAATCTGATGAGGTTCAATAAGGATAAGTGCAGGGTCCTGCACTTAGGACGGAAGAATCCAATGCACCGCTACAGACTAGGGACCGAATGGCTAGGCAGCAGTTCTGCGGAAAAGGACCTAGGGGTGACAGTGGACGAGAAGCTGGATATGAGTCAGCAGTGTGCCCTTGTTGCCAAGAAGGCCAATGGCATTTTGGGATGTATACGTAGGGGCATAGCGAGCAGATCGAGGGACGTGATCGTCCCCCTCTATTCGACATTGGTGAGGCCTCATCTGGAGTACTGTGTCCAGTTTTGGGCCCCACACTACAAGAAGGATGTGGATAAATTGGAGAGAGTCCAGCGAAGGGCAACAAAAATGATTAGGGGTCTAGAACACATGACTTATGAGGAGAGGCTGAGGGAGCTGGGATTGTTTAGCCTGCAGAAGAGAAGAATGAGGGGGGATTTGATAGCTGCTTTCAACTACCTGAAAGGGGGTTCCAAAGAGGATGGCTCTAGACTGTTCTCAATGGTAGCAGATGACAGAACGAGGAGTAATGGCCTCAAGTTGCAGTGGGGGAGGTTTAGATTGGATATTAGGAAAAACTTTTTCACTAAGAGGGTGGTGAAACACTGGAATGCGTTGCCTAGGGAGGTGGTGGAATCTCCTTCCTTGGAAGTTTTTAAGGTCAGGCTTGACAAAGCCCTGGCTGGGATGATTTAACTGGGAATTGGTCCTGCTTCGAGCAGGGGGTTGGACTAGATGACCTTCAGGGGTCCCTTCCAACCTTGATATTCTATGATTCTATGATTCTATGATTATTATTAAGATTGCAAAGTCAAGCACTACAAAGTTAGGAAATGCCAGAATTAAGGTTAATTTGCCGCCCTTGTATATATGTATTATGATACAGTCTTTAATTACATGATCACATATGTTTTTTTCCCCACAGGACCCCTGTCTCATTCAGTGCACAGGCTAGACCTGCTTTGAGGATAAATCAGGGTTATGCAGTGAAGGACACTGTTCTTTGTAGGACCCCTACTTCTTCTCTCCTCCCACTGCCCCAAAATTGGAAGCTGTTTAGTGAACGAGGTTGGGGATTGCAGGAAGAGGAAGGATGGTCTCATGATTAAGGCAGTTGAATGTGGTCCTGGAGAACTGGATTCTATTCCTGCCTCTGCCACAGCATTCCTAGGTGATCCTGGGCAAGTCACTTAAATCAAACTTTTCACAGTTGGTCACTAATTGTGTGTTCTTCCTTTCACCCTGAGACCATGGGGCTCAATTTGCAGAGGTGCTGAGCACTCACAACTGCAACTGAAGTCAATGGGAGTTGTGCTTGAATACATAAAGTGCTACATAATAAATACACTGAAAAACCATGACCCAAATAAGTATATACTTTTTACCTTAATCTCTGTGCCTCAGTTCCCCATCTGTAAAATGGGGATAATACCAACCCTCATGTCACAGGGGTTTTGTGAAGATAAGTTAATATTTGTGAAGCACTTAGACACTGCAGTGATGAGCCCATTAAGAAATTAGTAATTCTCTCTTCAGGAGAGGCTTTGAATAATGTGCAGCAAAAAAGGCCCAGGACCACACATTGAACAATGAAGATAAAACAAAATGTTTGAATAGCTTCTCATGAACTGAGCACCACCCATCCTGTGCACTGAATGAAGCATGGTCCTGTGGAAGAACCAGTATGTGCTCACGTAATTACAGACTGTCATCATGCATACGTGCAAAGGGGCCAAATGAAGATTGCACAGGCAATCTTAATTCTGGCATTTCCTAACTTTTCAGGGCTTGACTTTGCAACCTTCATGTTCTATTAAGGTAGCTTGTGTGTGTGTAAAATTGTATATTAAAGCAAACAGTTCAAGCATAAGCCTTTGATGTCTGAATGAGAGAACCCACCTGGTGTAACACAACTGTGCCTATTTCTTTTTTCATGCTAGGAGCCACCTTAACGTAAAAGGCATGGCACACTTGATAATAAATTTGAGAGGAGGCACTGAAATCCACATTCAGTGAGAAAACCCGTTCCAACTCTGGCACAAATTTTCAGTTGAAGTTCGTAACAATAAAAAAAATCCAACTCACATTCAACGAAGCTGGCCTGCTCTGCAGCCATGAAGGCAAATTGTTTTGCTATTTGTCTTTCCTGTTGCCTATAAAGCAAAAACATACAGGACATAAATTCCAAACATCTTGCTTTGAAAGGTACAATTCAGATGTCCTTGCAATAGTAATGCAAGTTAGCTGCTGTTTGACGGCTATTTGGGCCTGATTCTCCTCTTACTTATGCAACTGCAAGTAACTCCATTGGCTCCAGTAGAATGATGCCACTATGAAATCTGTGCACAAAAGGAGAATTGGGCCCATGTATAGATTACTGTATGATGTAAAATTTGGCTGTTACTTGATTGTTTGACCAACTCTGCATACATTATAGTTTTTAGCTCATTAGTAAATATGCATCTTATATAGAAGAGATTTGACATCTTGCAAGATTCTGTAATTGATATTCTGTAACTGATATTCTGACAGAACATAAGAGAGAATACAGAATATGGAGTTATGGTGGCAGAGTTGGAAATTTCCTCTCTTGCTTATGAGGATACTCACTGTGGTGATAAAATAACAAAAATTCTGCCAGTAACTCTGATGAGCTGGAAAACAAAGAAAGAATTCCTAAGCTCAGAATGGCTGAGATCCAATAAAAGATTGAGTCAGAAGATCTGGTTTTATTTTGCGCTGAATGGCTGTGAAGTCTCATGAGCCCTAAATTAACAGACTGTGTGCCACATTTTATTTCACGGTGAAGACTTCTACCCTGCCATCAGTTATCTTGACAAGCTGACCCAGCCTTCGAATGTGCAACATCTTTTGAAACAGCTAGGGCAGTGGGAATACTGGATTTCAAGATGGAATGACTGGAATTTATCCAGACTATGCAGATTTCTTAATACAGAAAATAATGGCCTCTCTCTTGCAGTTTTGTATCCAGCACAGCTTCAGGTATGTTACGCTGGCTAAACATACTTCTAAAGCCTGCTCGAGAATCTGTCCTAATAGCCAATGCTGGGCAAGCCGTGGCAAGAATGGATTAGGAAGAAACAAAACACATAATTGGGGGGCTGCTATTTAATGCTATTGTGAGGTTATTCTCTTTATCTAAGTTTATAATGTATTTGTCTTAATTTTAAATTTGGTACATAGTGCAGCATACTTACATTACAGGAGTGCATGGAACTCCTACTGTAACTGAGTGTTCAGGGACAGAAATGTTCTTAACATTTCCCCTGCCACTTTATTTTTGTTCTTTAAGTTTATGGAGTGGGCGCAGATATTTGCACGGGCTTTTGGCTTCCTTTTAAGGGCCAAGAAACTGGACATGCACAGTAAGCGACCAGCCCATACTGCAGTGGGGATGCCACTATCCAGCTAATCTCTTTTTATAACTCATTAGTTGTGCAGAGGGCTAGAATTCATTTATCTGGTTATTAGCCTTCAGCTTGGACAGGAAAAAGGCTCTACCAATGCCTTCTCCAAGGGCATAGCTACACTTGCAAGTTAGAGCGCATTAAATCAACCCAGTGAGCTCTAACTCACGACACAGCCGCACTGGCAAGGCACGTAGAGCGCTGCGCGGCTAGAACGCTCCTGGTACTCCACCCCAGCGAGTGGAATAATGTTTGATGCACCTCTGCTGGAGTGCCGTGGCACCAGTGTGGATGCCCTGGTCTGTTAGTGCGCTCTGATCGGCCTGCAGAAGTGTCCCACAATGGTCATCACTTTGAACTCTACTGCCCTGCCCTCAGGTGACCAGCCGTCAGACCCGCCCTTTAAATTCTCTGGGAATTTTGAAAATCCCCTTCCTGTTTGCTCAGCCAGGTGTGGAGTGCTCTCAGCGAATCTTTCCAGGTGACCATGCCTCCACGCGCCAGGCGAGCCCCAGTATGGAGCAATGGCGAGTTGCTGGATCTCATCAGTGTTTGGGGGGAGGAAGCTGTCCAGTCCCAGCTGTGCTCCAGCTGTAGGAATTACGATACCTTTGGGCAGATATCAAGGGACATCATGGAAAGGGGCCATGACCGGGACGCACTGCAGTGCAGGATTAAAGTGAAGGAGCTGCGGAATGCCTACCGCAAAGCCTGCGAGGCAAACAGCCGCTCTGATGCTGCGTCCACGACCTGCTGTTTCTACAAGGAGCTGGACACGATACTTAGGGGTGACCCTACCTCCACTCTGGGGACCACCATGGACACTTCAGAGCCCAGTTAAACAAGGCAGGAGGAGGAGGAGCAAAGCAGGAGCGAGGGTGCTGAGGAGGAGGAAGACACTCCAGATGCATGCAGCCAGGAGGAAGGTAACCAGTCATGGCAGTCACGGTGCTTGGGGAAGGACAAACACCAGAGATATGTGGCTTTTATTTTGGGAAGGAAGTTATTTGGTGCGGGCTCTTGGGGTGAGGAGGGTTAGGGCTGCATACATGCCTAGATGCGGAATAGGGGTTTGATGTGCTCTCTCACATCGTAGTAATCGGCCTCAGTGATCTCTTCAAAGGTCTCAGCCAGAACTTGGGCAATGCACTTGCGCAGGTTTCGTGGGAGAGCCACTGTGGTCCTTGTCCCAGTCAGGCTAACTTGTCCGTGCCACTGTGCCATTAGGGGCGGGGAGACCATTGCTGCACACAGGCAAGCTGCATATGAGCCAGGGTGGAAGCCGCATTGTAGTAGAAGACCCTCCCTTGCTTCCCAGGTCACCCACAGCAGCGAGATATCTTCCAGGACGAACTCCCGTGGAAAATGTGGGGACAGTGTTCAGTGTAGGGGCACCCTGCAGCTGTTGGCTCTCCCCAAGGCACAGAAACCCAGAGGACAGTACAGCCATGAAACAATCAGTCCCCCTTGACCCTGTGCTTATTCACCATTTTGGAGCTCCCTGGGGTTATGTGCGCTCGCTTTGGGACAGGCAAATTATGCAATTGTGTAGACTGTGCTTGCCCTCCTTAAGTATGGGGGAATCATTGCTCTGTCTGGTGTGAACAATGCTGCCTCTGTTAAGTGTTGCATTTTGCCTTTACAGATGCAACCTCGAGATCTCAGCCCTACGTGTTATCACCGGCCGAGAGGCTGCAAAGAATCAGGAAGAGCCCACGTAGAAGCAAAGAGGACATGCTACATGAAGTCATGCAGCACTCCCTTAATGAAAATCAAAAAGTGCAGGAGTGGCGGGAGAGTGAAAGGAGGGTCCGCCAGCAGAATGTGAATCGCCGGCACCAAAGCACAGAGCGGCTGATAAGCATCATGGAGCACCAAGCGGACTAGATCCAGGTGCTCGTAGCCATGCAGGCGGAGCACTACCGCACCTGCCCCCGCAGCCCTCGTCCCAAAACTCTTTCCCTTGTGCCACCATGTCACCTCCAACCCACTTTCCTCAACATCCAGGTTCTTATCGCCACCAGCTGCCTCCAACACCTGTAGCTTCACCACCCAGCCCTGAAAACTACGACACCTACCCACTGCGCTCAACCCCCATCACCATGCAGTATAGCCATCCTGAAGAGCAGCACTCATTGCACAGCACTCCACACAGGAAGGCTGAGTATGATAACAGGACATATGCAAACCTGTGATTGTACCGTTTCCCGCCCCACCCCCTGGCCCTTTCTGTTTCCCAAGCAGTTGTGTTTCTTTTCAATAAATGCATTTTCTTTTCATTAAATGGATTTTTTTGCTTTGAAAACATTCTTTATTATTGCATAACAATAATATACCTTAGCCCAGGAAAGCAGCAGGCACTGCAAGTCAGTGCATCATACGTAGCAAACACAGATGCCTACTAACATTGGAACCACTGCACTTCACTCCCATGCAGGGCACCAGACATTACTGGTGGCTTTCAGCCTCAAATTGCTCCCTCAAGGCATCCCTAATCCTTGCAGCCCTGTGCTGGGCCCCTCTAATACTCCTGCTCTTTGGCTGTTCAAATTCAGCCTCCAGGTGTTGAACCTCCGAGTTCCATGCCTGAGTGAATTTTTCACCCTTCCCCTCACAAATGTTATGGAGGGTACAGCACGCGGATATAACTGTGTGGATGCTGTTATCGGCCAGGTCCAGCTTCCCATACAGAGAGCACCAGCGGCCCTTTAGATGGCCAAAAGCACACTCCACAGTCATTCTGCACCGGCTCAGCCTGTTGTTTAACCACTCCTTGCTTCTGTCAAGGCTCCCTGTGTAGGGTTTCATGAGCCACAGCATTAAAGGGTAAGCAGGGTCTCCGAGGATTACAATGGGCATTTTGACTTCCCCTACGGTGATCTTTTGGTCTGGGAAGAAAGTCCCGGCTTGCAGCTTTCTGAACAGGCCTGTGTTCCGAAAGATGTGTGAGTCATGCACCTTTCCGGGCCAGCCTGCGTTAATGTCAATGAAACGCCCCCTGTGATCCACAAGCGCCTAGAGAACCATAGAGAAATAACCCTTCCAATCAACGTACTCGGAGGCTAGGTGGGCTGGTGCCAAAATTGGAATATGTGTCCCATCTATCGCCCCTCTGCAGTTCGGGAAACCCATTTGTGCAAAGCCATCCACAATGTCATGCACATTACCTGGAGTCACGGTTCTTCTGAGCAGGATGCAATTAATGGCCCTGCAAACTTGCATCAACACGATTCCAACGGTCGACTTCCCCACTCCAAACTTGTTAGCGACCGATCGGCAGCTATCTGCCAGCTTCCAGATTGCAATAGCCACCCGCTTCTCCACCATCAGGGCAGCTCTCAATCTCGTGTCCTTGTGCCGCAGGGTGGGGGCGAGCTCCTCACAGTCCCATGAAAGTGGCTTTTCTCATCCGAAAGTTCTGTAGCCACTGCTTGTCATCCCAGACTTCCATGACGATGTGATCCCACCACTCAGTACTTGTTTCCCGAGCCCAAAAGCGCCGTTCCACACTAGTGAGCATGTCCGTGAATGCCACAAGCAATCTCGTGTCTTATGCATTACTCTCATCGATATCATCGTCAGAGTCCTCATTGTCACTTTGGATCTTAAGGAGTAACTTGACTGCCAAACGTGATGTGCTGGCGAGACTCGTCAGCATATTCCTCAGCAGTTCGAGCTTCATTCCCGCAGACTGAAAGGGAAGACAGAGCATGCAGTACAAAAAAAGTAGAAACATGGCGCCAATTGTGGATGGAAGCAGAGGGATTGCTGGGATGCAAACCGATGCATCATGGGGCATTGGGATAGGACCCAGAATGCCCCCGCATAAGCCACAGTGCCAGAATGGGAAGAGGTCCTCTGTGGGATAGCTGTCCACAATGCACCGCTCCCAGTGCCGCAAATGTCGACACACCAGTGCGCTTGTAGCTGTCAGTGTGGACAGACTGCAGCACTTTCCCTACTGCTCTCTATGAGGGCTGGTTTAACTCAAAGCGCTCTACATTTGCAAGTGTAGCCATGCCCTAAGAATAAAATTTGTACTGCTAAGTACTGGCATTAACCTATTTCTACCACTCCCTGTAGCTCCATCCTATTTTGCTTTTCTCTTTCTTTAAGGAAGGCGAGATTTCTATAGTCACCAATTCATTTGATTGATGGTACTGGAAAGTGTTGCTACTGTAGGTAGAGATGGAGTTTGGAGAGAACAGACAAACCTTTTACTGTTTTCTCATTATCTTGCGGTCTTGCACACCTGAAAGGTTTGGGCTTTTTTCTGTATTGCTACTGCTAGAAGTATCACTTGTTGCTAAAACAATCTAATACATCCCTCTAAACAGACTTCTCTAAGTAGTAATAATGTGGGATTGCAGGGTAGTTGCCATTGATCTTGAGTGCCACCTTAATACCAAGGACCTGGCCTGCTATATATGCATTACATACGCACACCAAATATAACTTTTAAGAAGTGCTGAGCACTCACAACCCAAATTCATGTCAATGTTGCGAGTATTCAGCACCTTTGACAAGTGGGTTCGAAGTGTCTCTCAGTTTGGTTACCCCAAAAACCAAAGGCATCCAAAATCAGTGTCTCACTGAAAGAATAAATGGACACAAATCTGAGATCAGGAATCATAACATTCAAAAACCGGTAGGAGAACACTTCAACCTCTCTGGTCACTCAATAAAAGACTTAAAGGTGGCAATTTTGCAACAGAAAAGCTTCAGAAACAGACTCCAAGGAGAAACTGCTGAGCTTTAATTAATATGCAAACTAAATACCATTAACTTGGGTTTGAATAGAGACTGGGAGTGGCTGGGTCATTACACATATTGAATCTATTTCCCCATGTTAAGTATCCTCACACCTTCTTGTCAACTGTCTAAATGGGCCACCTTGATTATCACTACAAATTTTTTTTCTTCTCCTGATAATAGCTCATCTTAATTAATTAGCCTCTTACAATTGGTATGGCTACTTCCACCTTTTCATGTTCTCTGTATGTATATATATATCTTCTTACTATATGTTCCATTCTATGCATCTGAAGAAGTGGGCTGTAGCCCACAAAAGCTTATGCTCAAATAAATTTGTTAGTCTCTAAGGTGCCATAAGTACTCCTGTTCTTTTCACTGAAAAATATGGCTTAAGCATTTGGGGCTTAACGCTGTCAGTTTGTGATTATGAGTCTGGCTTCACTTACTTTCTGGAGATTACTAAAGCCAAAGATGTCATATCACTAATATCAATGAGAAGACAGTTTAAGTGGGGCATGTGCTAACACATACTGACCAGGTCCTCTGTGGACTTTTCCTGACATATATTCCTCCTGTTTGGTGCAGATTCTTTTTTTAATCCCATTTGCTATATTTTGAATTTCTCTGCATTGTCTCCCCCAGGTTAGAATGTTGTTACCAAAAAGAACTAACTGCACAGTTCGCTATATTTTACCGGCAAATGGTACCTCTGATATTCTTTCTCCCTTGCTTTCTGCCTGTCCACCTCACTGCCGTGGGCTGCATGAGGGTGAATGGAGATTGACTCATTTCTAGCATTCTCATAAATCTTTTTTTCAGTAATGATGTACTCATAGAGATCCTGATTTTGCTCACAACAGAAAAACTGAAAAGCAAAGCAGTGGTGTTACTCCAGTAGGGGGTGATTCATGGAGAAGCTCTGTTAACTCTTTGCAATCGCTTACTGATTCATAATCTTCAGAGGCTGGGTCAAGCTCTTCATAGGAAGGAAATAATTTCAGCAAGCTGCCACAGTACTCACATGTTGCAAGAGATTCCTCTTCTATCTACAATGGGGGGGGTCGGAGAGGAAAACAAGGATTTGCACGTTGATGTAATGTTTCTATAATCCTCCTATTCTAGGAAAAGGAGGCACCTTCAAAAACGCCATGTTTTAAAGTCCTTTATTTCAGTCTATGCATGCACAACCAAGCTTCTGAGATGATTAGCATGACAGTTTGAAGACTATTGGCTCACTTTTACTTTCTAAGGCGATTGCCAAACACTGTAAGTTATCCAACTTATTTCATCAGGGATCTTGAAGAGCTGTCTAGCTTCTGCAAAGTGGTGACAGAGGACCCTGGGCAGTGCTGCAAACTTTTTGTTGCCTGGGTTCCTGGCAAAAAGTATTTTCAGAGACTGTTTTTCCTCCTTCCCCTGTGGCTTATTTATTTATTTATTTCACAGGGTGTTTCTTAGTCCCAGCACCCTGGATCAAATTCAGATAAACGAACAGGTGTGTTTCAAGGGCAGCTCTGGTCAGTGGAACACTGTCTGCTTCTGGCTCCCAGCCCTTACAGAATGATATTTAGATTGCTTGGCCACTGTCTCATTTCTGAAGCAGTGTTAGATAAACTCTAATAGACTCTATTAGATAAACACATACCACTTTGGGCTAACCAGAACTATGTACTACCAAGAACATTATACATAAACCAAAATAAGATTGTATATCTCAGTTTTAGTGAAAGAACTAGATTTTGCCCTAGAAATGTATCCTCAGCATGAAATAGTGTGGGATGCTTGCACAGTCTTAATGTATTTTGGTATGTGGATTACACATTTCAATGCCCTAGTGAATGACAACCTCTCACTGCTAATGAAACCCTTGCAAGTTGAGTTTGACAGATGGCAGCATCTTACATAGATTTCATTTTTCCCTCCTGCAGCTCTTGGGGGTTAATCCAAACACATTACCATGTAGCAGAAAGAAACATCACCTGTATCTCCACGTCTTCTCTTGATGATTCTGGCCTATATGCTAGAATAGTTGGTGGCCCAATATGGGACAGTGTGCGCAGAGATTCCTCAAACAGTCTTATGAAGTCTTCATTAAACTTAAATTTGAAAACAGCAAATTCAATGTAGAGTCAGCTCTTTTTCAGAGGGAAAATTGTTAAGAATAAAATGTATAATTGTAGGGACCAGAGAACCATACCTCCATGTCGCACAAAACGCCTAAACTGCTGAGGTCTTGTGACAGCACTGCATGTATATCTGAATAGCAGCAATGAGAATTAATTAGGGAAGGCGTTGTGTTCTAGGAGAGCATTTCTTCCTAGCATCTTGGGAGGAATTCCCTCCCTGGCTTTTCAACACCTCTTCTCCCCCTTCCCTTTCCTTAACACACGCCAGCTAGCTGGAACATCTTTGGAGTTTATCAACTCGCTGCTCCTAAACCATTGGTAGGGTTGCTGTCCATCAGTGTGGAGCCCTTCCCCGCTTTGGTGTGGGAAGGGACATATGGGCCCTGATCCCATACTGTAATTAAGCATGTGCAGTAAAGCATGGGCTTAATTTTAAACAAGGAATAGTCCCATTGAAGTCAACAGGACAGCTCACTGCTTAAAGTTAAGCATTTAAGTGAAGTGTTGGATCAGGGCTACAGTGTCTAAAGCAGTTCCCACCTCTGCTGTCTTGAGAAGCAAGAGACTGGAAGCTAGAGATGGGGAAACTTCTATTAAGTCTTCTAATCCGTCCACTGCCAATGCAAGACTGTTTCCTATATTTAGTCCACACATAAATATCCCAAGTGAAGGGGTTTGCACCACTCCCCTCAGACATCTATTCCCAATCCAATAGAAATGGTTGGCCGGAAGCTTTTCCTGATATCCAATCACAATGAATCCCATTACTCAGTTATATTTCCGTGTGCCATAATTCACCTTCCACCTTACTATTTACTTCCTTCACAACCTTGCAACCAGCCATATCCCCCAGTTATGGCTCAGAGAAGCCACACTTCTAGTTCTTTTAATCTTGCCAGTCCTTCTAATCCCAAACCATTTTTATTTCTCTTTTCTGAGTTCCCTGCCCTTTGTCACTATCCGATAGGTACTGGTGTGTGCAGAATAGAATGCAGCCCTCCAAGACGGAAAGCAGAAGCAGCTCCTCTGGGTATCAGTTTACCATTTTCATCAGCAGAAGCAATGTGAATGCTGTCTTTCTTGAGCTCTTCAGTCTTTCTCTGAACTAGAATTAAAATACACAGTCAACATAGGCAGTAGCCAAGCTTTGACAATGTGTTTGATCTCGTCAAAGAAAAGAGCGGCAGGGAATGCACAGCTGGAGGAGAGGAAACACCAGGGAGGGATACCAAAATACATTGAGTGCTACTCTGTGGATGGGCCTCTCTTTAATATAGCGGTGTGGTGCTGTGAGACTACAAGCCCCAGGCATTCAGTGCTCCGTCTTGTCTCCAGTATTTCCTCTTGCGAAGTGTTTGTATTGGATTTTACAAATAAGTATCCGTTAAAGTCTAATTGAGCAGCCCTTTTGCACACGATACCCCAATCAACAGTGGTTGTCCAGATAACATTTGGATGATGCAGTGTAGTTGTAGCTCTGTTGGTCCTAGGATATTAGAGACACAAGGTGGGTAGGTAATATCTTTTATATAGAGACAAGCTTTTGAGCCAGTTTCCTTCAGGACACAACCAACTTTCTCTATAAATTCTGCAACATTAACCACCTGCCTCAGAACACTGTCCTCGCCACCATGGATGTCACTTCCCTATACACCAACATCCCTCACAATAACAGCAGAGCTGCCTGCCTCAAATATTTACAAGACAATAGACAACCCTCAGATATCCACCCCAAACACATTGCCAAACTCATCCATTTCATCCTCCCCCCTAACAATTTTACATTCAACAACTTTGTCCAAACCATGGGGACAGCCGTGGGTACTAGGATAGCTCCCCAATGTATCAACCTCTTCATTGGCCACCTTGAAGAAGAATTTCTGGACAAATGTACCACAAAACCAACGATATACCTGAGATACATCAATGATATTTTCATCCTCTGGACAGATGGCTTGAACTCCCTCATAGATTTTCATCACAACTTCAACAATTACTACCCATCCATTAAACTCTCTCTAGAACACTCCTACACCAGCATCAGCTTCCTGGATGCCACAATCAGCTTCAACAATGGAACCCTACAGATATCTATATACAAGAAACCCATGGATCACCCCACTTATCTTCACAGATCCAGTAATTATCCCAAACAAACCAAGAAATCGATCTACAGCCAAACACTCAGATACCACAGAATATGCTCAGAGGAGAAAGTCTGGGATATACACCTTAACACACTCAAAATCACCTTCACCAAACAAGGACACTCCACCAGAGAAGTAGATTGGATCATGGAATGGGCCACCCAAATACTTCAAGAGAACCTGCTTCAATACATAAACCCACTCCAACTGCACACTCCTAGTTATCACCTATCACCCCACATTGGAACCCATATGGGATATTATCAAACCCATATTTGATGGGGACCCCATCCTGAAAGAAATCTTTCCTGAGCCCTGACTTCTGGCCTTCAAACAACCCCCCCACCCATCACCTCTCCAAGCTTATCATCAGAAGCAAGCCCCTGACAGACCAGGACACACCATCTCAAATCAGCACCAGACCTGCCAGAACGATGCAAAACCTGCAGACATATATCCACTGATCAACATTCCCCACAACATACCTTTCAAGATCCATGGATCCTGCACATACATATCACAACATATGGTGTACTGTCATCCAGTGCATTAAATGTTCCAATAACGACGTGAGTAAAACCAGACAATCCCTATGTTCTCAAATGAACTCAAACAGGAAAATGATAAAAGATAAAAACACCCTATCACACTTTTCACATAGGTCGGATATAGAGTGATCACTATCAGTCCTCATCCTCAATGGAAACCTGCACAACACTTTCAAAAGATGAGCCTGGGAGCTTAAATTCATTACTTTGCTAGACACTAAAAATCACGGACCGAACAAAGATCTGTAATTCACTAACCCCCTCTTTTTGTCCTGTGACTGCAGAAGTGTTAATGGGCCACTCTATCTTGAGTGGTCCCTTACAATATGTGCTAACTATTTATGCTAAACAATCTTGTCCACCTTGCATTTAGCTGTGATGCTCTGAGTACCTTTCCCAGATATCAGAGTAGCAGCCATGTTAGTCTGTATCCGCAAAAAGAAAAGGAGTACTTGTGGCACCTTGGAGACTAACAAATTTATTTGAGCATAAGCTTTCGTGAGCTACAGCTCACTTCATTGGATGCATGAAGGGTCTGTCTGTCTGTGTGATGCTTTTGCAGGGAACAGAACAGGAATGGAGTATTAGAACTTGTTAGTAAGTAATCTGGCTAGAAACGCATTAGATTTCCTTTTGTTTAAATGGCTGGTAAATGGTAAATAAGCTGTGCTGAATGGAACGTATATTCCTGTTTTTGTGTCTTTTTGTAACTTTAAGGTTTTGCCTAGAGGGATTCTCTATGTTTTGAATCCGATTACCCTGTAAGGTATTTACCATCCTGACTTTACAGAGGTGATTCTTTTACTTTTTCTTTAATTAAAATTCTTCTTTTAAGACCCTGATTGCTTTTTCATTGTTCTTAAGATCCAAGGGTTTGGGTCTGTGTTCACCTATGCAAATTGGTGAGGATTTGTATCAAGCCTTCTCCAGGAAAGGGGGTGTAGGGCTTGGGGGGATATTTTGGGGGGAAGTTGTCTCCAAGCAGGCTCTTTCCCTGTTCTTTGTTTAACACGCTTGGTGGTGGCAGCATAGGGTTAAAGGATAAGGCAAAGTTTGTACCTTGTGGAAGTTTTTAACCTAAGCTGGTAAGAATAAGCTTAGGGGGTCTTTCATGCAGGTCCCCACGTCTATACCCTAGAGTTCAGAGTGGGGAGCTGTAGCTCACGAAAGCTTATGCTCAAATAAATTTGTTAGTCTCGTTAGTGCCACAAGTCCTCCTTTTCTTTTTCCCAGATATGAAAAAGAGCTCTGTGTGGCTCGAAAGCTTGTCTCTCTCACCAACAGGAGTTGATCCAGTGAAAGAACAGATTTAAAAATTTTATTAAGATATTTTAAAAAAGTGAATGGTACAGAGTTTAAGCGTAGAAGTTTCTGGTAATCAGGGAATAACGTACCGATTATCAAGGGGTGTGAAGTTCGGTTTAGGATCGGATGGCGTAAGGAATACATAATCTGCAATATCCCCGATTAGGGGTAAAAGGTTGACGGGTCAAAGTACAGACATTGAGATATGAGGGTATGTTCATATAATGGCTATGCTCAGGTGTGGAGTTTAATGAGCGGATACGATGATGAGGATGGATTGACCCTCATTTGGTGAGATTATTACCTCAGTCATCCACCTCTCTAAGGGCCAGTCCACACTGGCAATGCTAAAGCACTGCTGCAGCACCATGTTAACGTAGCTTGTGTGGTCGCAGCGCTGGGAGGGAGCTCTCCCAGGGCTCCAAAAAACCACCTCAACAAGGGGCGTAGCTTCCAGCGCTGGGGGCGTAGCTACCAGTGCTGGGGCACTGTTTACACTGGTTCTTTACAGCGCTGCAACTTGCTGTGTTCCGGGGGGTGTTTTTTCACACCCCTGAACGAGAAAGTTGCAGTGCTGTTAATTGCCAGTGTGGACAAGCCCTGACATTTGGTCCAATTTGGATGACTCAGTTGAGCAGCAGAAGGAAAGAGGCCATATATTTTCAACTCTATTTAGAGGCTTTGAAAGTTACCTTCCATAGGGATATGATACACAACGAGGTCTGTTATCTGTTGAGCATTCCCCCACAGACTGCTGTATATTCTTCTTACTAGCTAAACATTCTGTCACGTGTTTAAGAATAGTTGTATTTAGAAGAAGTGCTAGCTAGTAGTTATAGCAATGAGCTCTCCTGGGTTCTGTTCCCAAGTCTGACATTGACTTGCTGTAGAACCTTGCACTTGACTTCTGTGTCAAGTTTACCCTTGTGTAAAATAAGGAATTACACAAATCCTTGGTTACTAGGCACCTTATATAAAAAATGTTATAAATGTGCAATTACTACTATACATGTTGGCTCTTATACAGTAAGCATCAGATATTTGAACTAGCAAAGCCATTTCTTACCGGTTTTTCTGTAGATATGTTCATAAATCCAGCTTGTTTCTGTCTGCATTGACACTGAAATTCCTAAAGATTTCTCATGAGTTGAGTGATCAACATTATCAGATGTTTTTCTTTCACTACGTATAAAACACAAATTGCAAATTAATCATGTATGGTAGCTGCAAAGAAGTTGCTTTTGAAAATCTATTCAAGCAGGAGGTTTTTCCAACTTGAGTATTTAATACACTATTAGAACTGAGAGTCACACATGTATGTAGGAAGGAATAAAGGCCTAGAAACATATTTTTGCTATCTCTAAGATTTATAGACTTACTCTCAACCAAGTCAGTCTCTGAAGGTCTCCAATGGACTAGACAATGAAAATGTCCTTAAAAAGGCCTTTGAGATTAAACTATGAAAATCTCAGACCAGTTTCTCTCTCAAAGCATTAAGTAGTAAATGAACACTAGGTTTGTTTTATACATTAAATACTTTAACACACACATTCTTGTCTTCCATGGTAAGAACTGAGATGAAAGATGTCAAGTCTGGGAAACCAGGATTAACCAAACCAGCGTTTAAAATTCCTGTGCTCCACCATCAAGGCTGACTGTTCCAATATTTGACATTTCTCTTCTTGTGTCTGATCGCAAAGACCCTGTTAAGTATCTAAGGTTTTTTGATTTATAAATCAATGCCAAGGGCCCAAGACTCATGAGCAAACTTAAAAACAGCAAAAAAATAGATGCAAGCACGGGGAAGGAAAAAACGTTCAGTAGGTGAAGCATGATCAGCTTTAAGTATCGTCTATTTTAAACAGCAGTGAGTTAAAATTTGCAAATCCACTTGCATATCCCCTTAATTTCCAACACCTTTCATATGCAGAAGATTATAATCCACATCAGCTGTATCATCCAATTTATAGTTAAAGCATAACATCATATCTAAAATTAGGGCTGATCTACACTAGAAAATTAGATCGACTCAGCAACGTTGCTCAGGTGTGAAAAATCCACCCTCCCATCTCCTGAGTGATATAGTTAAAATGACCTCAGTCCCCATGTAGATAACACTAGGTTGATAGAACAATTCTTCCATTAACCTAGCTACCGCCTCTTGGGGAGATGGATTTATTACGGGGATGGGAAAACTCCTCCTTTTTGCTGCAGTAAGTGTCTATACCAGTGGTTCTCAGGCTATTCACCATTGTGGGCTGCATATGCAGCTCTCTATTCAGTATATGGGCCGCATCCACATAATATATATACTACCTGTATGGCCCTGAGGATGTCACATGGGCCCCAGTTGTGTGCTGATTGGGCTGCAAGAGGCCCACGAGCCGTGAGTTGAGAACCACTCGTCCACACTCAAGAGCTATAGTGGTGCAGCTGCAGCTGGACCACTGTAGCATTTTAAGTGTAGACGTAGCCTTACAGACTAAAAGCATCATAGAGCCCTTCCCTTTTCCACTACATAGTGCAGCTGTCCTACTACCTTGGAGAGGTGAATTCAACAGTTGAGTTGAAAGTTTTAGCCTGCTCAAAGCTGTGAACAAGTAATGTATATGAAATATGTTGGTGGTCCTAGTACAGATCCTAGTGAACAGGCATTGCAAAAACAACCACCGGACAGACGTAGCACAAATAATCGGCACCCTTGTTGGTTATTTAAGTAGAAGCCAAAACAGGATGGACATAGAGAATGAACTACCCTTTCACTCGCAGATACTTTCCCTCCAAATCCAGGCTGAAGCTTATTCAAAAAGTAGCCCATGCTACCATGGCCCATGCTGTACCAGCTTTGTGGATAAATAGAAGACAGCAGTCTCTGTGGCTGTCAGACACCTTTGAGAAGGCCTACATCTTAAAAGCAGGCGTGAACTATATTCAGGAAAAACAATGAAAGCAATGGAGATTTGTAAGTAGCTTTCTTCACTGGTTCTAAGTTTCCCAGCTCATGATCCTGTTTGACCATCACCAAGTCATATTAAGTTCTGTGGTAACTTTGCATGTGCTTACCAGCTTAACTTGTGTAACGAGGGAGAGGAAGTTTCTCTTCTAATTCCACCTAGTATTGTAGGAAGGCCTTTTGTACCTGTTGAACACAACAAACTAGTCAATGCATACAATACAAACAATACTAAATGATTAAACACACAGACTCTTCAGTGCATCTGCTGGTCTAGGTACATGAGAGAGAACTGTATGTGTTAAAATCCAAACTCAAACATATCCTATTTTTAAATGGTAGTTCCATAGCAAGCTGCTTCTTAAAAGCAGACATTTGTTATCTTAGATCAAAAAGATGAAGTGTTGAGGACTAACTCCTGAATCGGTTTTGAGGGATTATTATTGCTGCATGCAGTCTAAACCTACTGTAAACCTATCCTCACTGGGCTTCCCAGGCTTCTGACCTGGCAATTCCAATCCCAGCAGAATTCAGCTACTCAGGGGCTCCTTTTGTCTAGCACTGAGGGTCACTTATGCCCACCCTTCTCACAGTGCCCTGCCTGCCAATATGCTATGTGTCTGTTTATAAAGCCCATCCAAATCGAGGACGTAAATACTTCAATGATCATCTTTTGCCCTAAACCCCTCCTTGGCTGTGTTGGGTCTGCTCTCATTCCCTGTGTTCTTTTTGGTTGATCATAGAGCACAAGTTTCTCAGTCAAAGACTTGCTTGTGGAACTAAGTCTTGGAAGAGGTTGACAAAATTTCTTCCTTAGTTGCCTTCGGACACATGGTAAGACACATTCACTGTGGTTAGCTAGTTCTAGATAGCTTGTTGCCCCCCTCCCTGCTTTATTGAATCTACTAACCCTTCCCCTCTTGCTCCCTTTTGTAATAATTGCACCTACAACTTTATCCTAACTGTGAGCTTACCTGTGAAAAGCAACTGAAAGGTCATTAAATGTTCCCGTAACCTATAATAATAATAATCTATTTGTGGGAAAATGTGCAAAAGAAAGACAGACTACATTAATCTAAACAAGAAGGCCTATTGATAAAACTGAAGGACTATGTTAAAATCATGCTTAGTAAACAAGGGGAGTGTGGAACTGGAAATTAGGCCTAACTGCTGGACAAAATAATGAGGGGAGGAGTTATTTCAGCCAATCACCCCTTTTTGGGGCCCTTAAAAACAAATTTTGGGAGGGCAGGGAAGGACTACTACCACCACTGCTACAGCCACTGCCATGAAATTTTTCATCATGATACCCAGATGTTGGCACATAGTAGGGACATGTGACCACCACCGCTGCACCAGCAAGGACTCTAGTCTGCTACATGAGAGATCCTGCTCTGTCTTCCTCTCCCTTTTGTCTCTCTTTCTATCCCCCAATCTCTTGGCTTTTCACTTGAGCCTAAATAAAACTGCGCGGCACAGCTGGAGCACAATGAGATGAGACAGCCCAAGCAGCTCTGCTCAGCCTGAGAAGGACGAGTGAAGGAGAGGGACCTGACCACATCAGATGTCCCTGACTGGGGAGGCAAGCCAAGGTCCACAGCAACAGCTGTTGTGGGTGATGTGCCAGCCCAAAGCACCTATTTATGACCCACTAGCCCCCTCTTTCCTGAGAACATCAACAAAAGCCATATTTCCCCATCTTATCTCTCTTCTCTCCCTTCTAGGTCAAAAGCAGGAAAGTGACTATCATTCCTGACTCAGGATTAAACAGAACTAGCCACTTTCTTCCTCATCAAGGAGGACTGTTTGATAGAATAAAACTCACTGTGGTGTCCCAGGCCTTGAAGTTTCCAATGTTCGCTGAAACCTGGTGGGCTGAGAAGCTGATTAGAGGAGCGCCCAGTCTCCACCGATTGGTCCAACCACGCTATTTAAGCAAGACGGTGGTACAAGAAGTTGTTTGAGCAACAAGGTGATTTCCTGTTGCGGCTCCATGGGACCCTGCTTCCTGCACCCAACCCTGTTTCCAATTCCTGCTCTGCTCCTGGCTTCTGCCTCACCCCTGCTTTCACTCCTGTTCCCACCAGGCTCATGCACCATGCTTGATTCTTGCCTTTCCTCCATTTCCTGCCCTTACCTCGCTTCCACCATCACTTACTAGTCCTGTCTCTGACTTGATCCCTAGCTCTAGCATTTGGTTTCTGACCTCGGCTCTGACCCTCAGCTTCGATTCCTGACTCTGACTTGATTCCTGGCTTTGGTAATTAGCAGTTGACCATGGTGCTGATCCTCGGCTTTGTTTCCCCAACCTGGGTGCCTGCTAGGCCTCTAGACCTGACTCCTGCTCTGACTACTAGACAAGACTGCCTACATCCCAGTCCACAGTACTCGAACCAATATTCCCTCTCTAAAAAGACTAACTTTGTTTTGCATAATCACTCAGTTTCAATTTTTTTTGCCTTCTTTTAATTCTTTTCTTTTTTGTGTGTTTCAATCAATAAATTTCTGACCTTTGGTATAAATTTCCTAGTGTGTTTTCCATGGTACTGATCTGGCTAAAGTCTCATATATCAAACTTTGTTTAGAACTGTTTACTGTGGAACAGTTACAGGTTATGTTAATACCTCTAACTTGTTGGGCCCATATACTCCATCATAATTAATACAACATCCCCTTTATTTATATAGATGGGACACTGATCCCTTTTGTTGATGGGTGCTTCCCTGAAGGTTTTTAGATTTCCACTTTCATAGATTCCAAGGCCAGAAGGAACCACTGTGGTCATCTAATCTGATCTCCTACAGGGTTATATCCAGATGACTTTTAATTTAAGCCTGGTCGACACTAGAAACTTCTGCCAGTACAGTAATGTCACTTAGGGATTTGAGGTTTTTTATGACATTTTTATATCAGGAAAAGCCCGAGTCTGGACACAATTATATTGGGGAAAAATATGTTTTTGCTGGCATAGCTTGTTTTCTTTGGGGAACTATGAAAAGCTACAGCAGTAAAAATGCTCTTTTGCTAGTAGAAGCTGTGCCTACACTAGAAAGTGTTTTTGTTCTAAATGGGGAGTAGATACTTTGCAGGTGACCTTATAAACTACATAAAATAGGTTTCAGAGTAACAGCCGTGTTAGTCTGTATTCGCAAAAAGAAAAGGAGTACTTGTGGCACCTTAGAGACTAACCAATTTATTTGAGCATAAGCTTTCGTGAGCTACAGCTCACTTCATCGCATGCATCCTGTGGAAACTGCAGAAGACATTATATACACAGAGACCATGAAACATAAAATAGGGTTACTATTAAACTGAATAGCCTAGTTGGGCCTGAAGTCACTGTGGAAGGGAGGAACACTGTTCTTTTTAAGATTGCAATTGTATTAGATTTTCCAACTATCTAATGAGACAGCACCTCTCAGAGGGCAGATAACTAGGCAGGCAGGACACGTCTCTCCGGAATCAGATTGTGAAGGGTGGGAAATCCAGTAGTTACACTGTGCATATGCAATATGCATCTGGCTTTTATTCTCTGACCAATGCTTATTCGTAATCCTTTCTATGCAAGGAAAAATGATGCGCTTTGATACTGCCAGTTTTGGTGCTTTTTCAAGATGATGTGCCAGCTTCCAGTATGATTCTAAGGAAAGGAAGGAGTGAGAGCAGTAGAATAAGGACAGTGGACTTCAAAAAAGCAGACTTTAATAAACTCAGAGGACTGATAAGTTAAGGTCCCATGGGAAGAAAATCTAAGGGAAAAGAGTTCAGGAGACCTGGCAGTTTCTCAAGGTGGCACTATTAAAGGTACAACTGCACACTATCCTGATTCTAAGGAAAGATGGGAAGAACAGTAAGAGGGAAATATGGCTCTAGGAGCTTTTTAATGACCTGAAAATAAAAAAGGAATCCTACAAAAAGTGGAAACATGGGCAAATTGCTAATGAGTACAAAAGGATAGAAAAGCATGTAGGGACAAAATCAGAGAGGCTAAGGCACAATATGAGTTACATTTAGCAAGGTAAACAAAAGGCAATAAGATGAAGTTCTTTCAGTACATTAGAAGCAAAAGAAAGACAAAGGAAAGTGTAGGTCCTCTACTTAGCAGAGAAGGAGAGTTAATAACTGATGACAAGAAGAAAGCTGAGGTATTTAATGCCTATTTCTCTTCAGTCTTCACTAAAAAGATTAATGGTGATCAGCTACTCAACACAATTAATATTAACAACAAGGGGGAAGGAATTCAAAGCTGGGAAAGAATAGATTAAAGAATATTTAGATAAATTAGAGATAGTCAAGTCGGCAAGGCCTGATGAAATTCATGGGTACTCAACGAAGTAATCTCTGAACTGTTAGCAATTATCTTTGAGAACTCCTGGAGGATGGCTGAGGTCCCAGAAGACTGGAAAAGTGCAAACATAGTACCTAGCTTTGAAAAGAGGAACAAAGATGACCTTGGGAATTATAGACCAGTCAACCTAAATTTGATACCTGGAAAGATACTGGAACAAATTATTAAACAATCAATTTGTAAGCACCCGGAGGATAACAGGGTTATCAGGAATAGCCAACATGGATTTGTCAAGAACAAATCATGCCAAAGCAACCTAATTTCCTTTTCTGAGAGGGTTACTGGCACAGTGAATAGGAGGGAAGCAGTAGATATGACATATCTTGATTTTTAGTAAGGCTTTTGACCAGGCCCGCCAACAAGGGGGGCAAAGAGGGCAATTGCCCAGGGGCCCAGGCAATTTAAAAGGGCCCAGGGGCTCCTGGCTGCCGCCGCCGGCAACACAGCAGGGCTAAGGCAGGCTTCCTGCCTGCCCTCACATCCATAGGCGCCGATTCCGTGGGTGCTGCGGGGATGGAGCACCCACAGGGAAAAATTAGTGGGTGCTCTGCACCCACCGTCAGCCAAGCTCCTCCCACCCCCACCCCGTCCTTCTCCCCTGAGCGCGATGTCCCCACTCCTTCCCCTCCCAGCGCTTCCCGCCTGCCGCCTAACAGCTGTTTGGCAGTGCTTAGGACTTTCCAGGAGGGAGTGGGAGGAGTGGGGATGTGGCATGCTTGGGGGAGGAGGTGGTAAAGAGGCGGGGCAGGGGCAGGGACTTGGGGAAAGGGAGTGGAATTGGGGCAGAGCAAGGGTGGTGCAGGGGAAGGGCCAGGGGCGGGGGGGGGGGGGGGTTTGAGCACCCACGGGGCACAGGGGAAATCAGCGCCTATGGTCGCTCCGCACTGCTCCCGGAAGCGGCCGGCACGACCCTGAGCCCCTGGGGGAAAAGAGGGTCTCCATGCGCTGCCCCCAGCACTGACACCACACCTCCCACTGGCCGGGAACTGTGGCCAATGGGAGCTGCGGGGGCGGTGCATGCGGGCAGCGGTGTGCAGAGACCCCCTGGACCCCCCGCCTAGGAGCCACTGCCAGAGGGATGTGCCTATAGCTTTCGGGAGCCACCTGAGGTAAGCGTAAATCCCCTGCCCCAGCCTAGAGTCCACACCCCCTCTCACACCCAAACTCCCTCCCACAGCTTGCACCCTACACCCAAACTTCCTCCAAAAGCCCGCACCCCAACTACCTCCCAGACCCTGCTACCCAACTCCCTCTCAGACCCTGCACCCCTCACCCCTCCTGCACCCAAACTCCCTCCCAGAGCCTGCCCCCCCTGCACCCAAACTCCCTCCCAGAGCCTGCACCCCACCAGAGCCATCCCTAGCTATTTGGGTGCCCTACACAGCCCCAGCCCTCCGAGGGGAGGGGGGCACCTGCTCTCCCCCACCCAGGGTCTAGACTGTGCTCAAGGCCTGCGGGGCCTGGGAGGCAGGAGCTGTGAGGAGGCACTTTGGGGGGCCGCACAGGCCCACAGTGGCTCAGGGGATTAGCGGGGGGGCAGGAGCAGCCCGCTCCGCTTCTCTCACCTTGGCCCCAGCTGTGTCGCTTGGAGAAGGGTGCTTGGGGGAAGGGGTCCCCCGTCCCCTCACACTCACCGGCAGCAGTGGGAAGTGGAGCAGCCCGGCCCCAGCCCGCATAGGCGCCAACTTTTCCCGGCACTGGTGGGTGCTCGAGCCTCATTAAATACTCCAGGCCCACCCCAACTCCACCCCTGCCCCACCCCATTCCAACGCCTTCCCCAAATCCCCGCCCCACCTCTTCCCCGAGAGTGCGGCGTTCACCCTCCTCTCCCCTCCCTCCCAGCGCTTGCTGTGCAAAACAGCTTTTTTGAGGCAGCAAGTGCTGGGAGTTAGGGGGAGAAGGAGTCGCGGTGCGCTCAGGAGAGGAGGTGGAGGTGAGCTGGGGGGGGTGCGGGGCAGGGAGCTGCTGGTGGGTGCAGAGCACCCACCAATTTTTCCCTGTGGGTGCTCCAGTCCCGGAGCACCCATGAAGCCGGCACCTATGCCAGTTCGCTTTACTCCGCCAGCTCTGAGCCACGGCGCTCCGCTTCCTGCCGCCGGTGAGTGCGGGGGGCAGTCCTTTCCCCGACCTGACTGACACGGCTGGGACCGGGGTCGGGGGAGCGGAGCGGGCTGGGGCCGTGTTGCTCCGCTTCCCGCCGCCAGTGGGTGCGGGGCCCGGTCCTTTCCCCACAATCACCAGCGGTGGGAAGCGGAGTGCCGCGGCTGGGAGCTGGCGGAGTGGAGCAGGCTGGGGCTGGGTTGTTCCGCTTCCTGCCACTGCTGGTGAGCGTGGGGTCGCTGGGGGAAGAGCTGGAATGGGGGCAGGGTGGACTGGGGGGAAGGCTAACAGGCTGGGTGGAGGGAGTTGTCCGGGGCTCCACACTCCCCTAGGGATGGCCCTGCCCCTTGAAGTGGGCGCAGCCCGCGGGGGGCCGGCCAAGGGATAGGGCTGGTTGCTGGAGCTGGTGCTGCCGCATATGCAGCACGCAGCTGCCTAGGGCACCATGAAATTTGGGGCAATTTGGTGCCCCAAATTTCATGGTGGCCTATGCAGCTGCATATTCTGCATAGGGACTTAGAGACGGCCCTGCATCCCCTCCCACCCACAATCCCCTGCCCCAGCCTGGTGAAAGTGAGTGAGGATGAGGGAGAGCGAGCGACGAAGGGAGTGGGGGATGGAGTCAGCAGGTGGCGGGGCCTCGGAGAAGGGGTGGGACAGGGGCATAGTCTCAGGGAAGGGGCGGGGCAGGAGATGGGGCAAGGGTCTTTGGGTTTGCACAATTAGACAGTTGGCAACCCTACCAGGCAGGCATGTGGAAGCCCTGTCTGTGCTGGAGGAGCGCACCCAGCAGTGCAGCTGGCAGCTTAATGGGCACCAGCCAGCACAGGAGCAGCACCACCCAAGCGTCAGGTGGACCGCGTCCGTGCAGGCGTGGGGTTTACTTGCGTGGGGGCCCATTGATTGTTCTGCCCTGGGGCCCGGAATTGCTGTCAGCGGGCCTGCTTTTGTCATAGTCCTACATGGCATTCTCATAAGAAAATTAGGGATATGCAGCCTAGGTGAAATTACTAAAAGGTAGGTGCACAACTAGTTGAAACACTGTACTCAAAGAGTAGTTATCAATGTGTCGCTTTCAAACTGAGAGTGCACAGGTCAGTCCTGGGTCTAGTACTAGTCAATATTTTCATTAATGACTTGGATAATGGAGTGGGGAGTATGCTTATAAAACCTGTAGATGACATCAAACTAGGAGGGGTTGCAAGCACTCTGGAGGATAGGATTAGAATTCAAAATTACTGTGACAAATCAGAGAATTGGTCTGAAATCAATAAGATGAAATTCAATAAAGACAAGTGCAAAGTACTACACTTATGAGGAAAAGAATCAAATGCACAGCAATAGAATGGGAAATAACTGGACAGAGGATAGTACTTCTGAAAAGGATCTGGGGGTTATAGTGGATAACAAATTGAGTATGAGTCTTCACTGTGATGCAGCTGCAAAAATATCATTCTGGGGTGTATTAACAGGAGTATGTAAGATACGGGAGGCAAGTGTCCCAGTCTACTTGGCACTCATGAGGCCTCAGCTGGAGCACTGTGTTCAATTCAAGGGCACCACACTTTAGGAAAGATGTGGACAAATTGGAGAGTCCAGAGGAGAGCAATCAAAATGATAAAAGGTTTAGAAAACGTTGACTTATGTACAAAGGTTAAAAAACTGGTTATGTTTAGTCTTGAGAAAAGAAGACTGATAGGAGACCCGATAATAGTCTTCAAATATGTGAAGAGTTGCAATACAGAGGATTATGATCAATTGTTCTCCATGTCCACTGAAGGTAGGAGAAGTAGTAATGGTCTTAATCTGTAGCAAGGGAGATTTAGGTTAGATATTAGGAAAAACTTTACCCTGATAGTTGGAGTTATGCTCTGGAATAGGCTTCTGGGGAAGTTGTGGAATGCCCATCATTGGAGGCTTTTAAAAACCGTTTGGACAACCACCTGTCAGGCATAGGCGGCGGGTATAATAGGCTAGGGAGGTTAAGTCTCCCCTAAGCCAAGCCCTGGCTCCGCCCATGCTCTGCCCTCCCCCTGCAGGTGCCCAAGCCAGCAGGAACTCAGCTATGCAGCCAGCTGGAGGCCAGTGGGCTGGCACTGGGGGCAGTTTGGCTGTGGCTCCTCTGGCTGCAGGGGAGGGGGGGCACTTAGGGCTCTGGTAGACAGGGTGGGGTGGACACTCAGGGCTCCCACGGACATGAGGTAGGGGTGGGGCCTTGGGCAGAAGGGGCAGGGCTGTGTGGCTAGCCTCCCCAAAGGGGGAGCTCACGCGCCGCTAATGCTATCAGGTCTAAGTTTACTCGGTCCTGCCTCATTCAGGGGGCTGGACTCATTAACTTCTTGAGGTCCCTTCCAGTCCTACATTTATTTGATTCTACAATACCTATGTTGGGAGCTGGTTGCTGTGTAGCCCTCTTCTGGAGGCTGGTCTCGGCTCTGGGTTCTGTGGCCCCATCAGACTTTTCTGCTGAACTCTTGTCTTGAGGCGATCTAAGCAGGTGAAAGGCAATATGATCAGACTTTAGGGTAAAGGCTTTTTACCCATAGTGCCTTACTAATACCCATGGTTAAGTCAGATGGCTTGCCATCTCCCAAGGAATTTAGATTCCCTGTTGTTAAAGACAAAATGCTACACTTAGCTGGCTGTTTAATGATTTAGATGAAATAAATGGGTACTCCTAATGTAGTTCCTAGTGGATAGGTATCCATATTCTAACAGCCCCATAACTGTCCTCATTAATCAACAGGAACAGAACACACAGTAATAGGCTTATACTGTAGCAGGGAAAACTTAAGTTAAATATTAGAAAAAATCTTTCTCATATAAGGGCCTAATTCTGCCCTGTGATACATGTGCAGAACTTTCACTAAAGGCAAGAAAAGTTGCACACAAGTTATCAGGGACAGAATTTCACCACTGTGAAGTTTCACAATGAAATATGTGAGTAAGGAAAGCTGTGGAATCATCATCACTGGGAATATTAATATGTAGGTACCCCTCCTGATGAATAACCAATTTTGCTGTGAAATTAGGGTGAGAGAAATCTACATGACTGATCATGGTTCTTTCCAATAAAATGATCATAATATAATGAAGGACCAACATCTGGAGAAGAGTGAAAGCAAAGAAGACAGTTAATTGTACTGATTGTATTGACTTCCTGATTGTACAGTCCCCATGTCAGGAATGGTTACAGCGTGCCACAGCTCAGACAATAATACAAACAAATTAAGTTTTATGTTGAAGTAATAGTTCAGCTAGAGCCTCATCTAACTCCCGTTGAAATCAATGCAAATAATTCCACTGAGTTCAAATGGGAGTTGGAGTGGGTCCTTCCTTACCTGCTTAATGTATCTAATGATGTGGAAATTTCTCTTCTAATTTCTCCTAGTACTCTGGAACCTGTAGCATACAAAAATCACTAGTATTTACACTAGATTGTATCTGTAAACTAGTAATAAGCATAATTCTGACCTGCTATAAAAGACTAAAGAATTATGTATTCACATGAATGTAAATTAAAAACAAAACTTGTTTTTTACTGAATTAAATACAACCAACAGAGCAAATGCCCCTTCTTAAATGAGAATGATAGTAAACTCCTTTTTCTGGCTTCAGAGAAGGGTGACCACCTTCCCTTCCCCACCTGAGCAGTGATTTTATGCTCCAGATTACTGAGGCAAAAGTGCTCAAATTTGGGTGCCGATAGCCAGGGCCATCCACAGGGGGGTGCAGGGCCCGGGACAACCCCCACCCCTCCAGCCCAGGCCCTGCCCCCATTCCACCCCTTCCTCCAAGCCTCCACCTCTTCCCTCCCCTGCTCCCTGCCCCACTCCCCGTCCCTATTGCACCCCTTCCCCCAAGCCCCCACCCCGCCTCTTTCTGGCTTCTGCCCCCTCCCCTGAGCGACACTGGGAGCTGGCGGGCGGGCTGGGGCTGGGTTGCTTGCTGCTGCCGGCACCAGGTCTCCCGCTAGTCCCCCAGAACCCCGCATCCCAAAGTGTGGGGCCCTGCAAAGCACGGAGCCTGGGGTGGTTGCCCCAGTCCATCCAATGTCTAAAGCTAGGCACCTAAATCTGTAGCTAGGTACCTAAATGAAGTTAATAGAGAATTTGTGTGCTCAGCACCTCTGGAAAATCAGGCTACATATTTAGGAGCATAAATATAGATTTAGGTGTCAAAGTTTAGGCATCTAAAACTGAAAATATTGCTCTGACCCTATACCCCATTTCTCAGTGCACCTCTCCTTCTTGCCCCAAGGTATTTACTTCCTTTTCCTACATGCTCCAGATCACTGCCTCCTCCCTTTTTGTGTGCACTGATTTTTCTCTTCCCTCTATATGCCCAAGGCATTATAACCCCAGTCTCTAGCAAGGATGGAATTACATCATAGTTGTACCTGGGCCTGGAGCTGGCTGTTCTGTGGCCCCATCCTGGAGGCTGCTCTCTGATTCCATCTCTGTGGAACTTCTGTCTTCAGATGAGCTAAGGAAGTTGAAAAGACAGTATGTTCAGCTTACAGAGGAAAGACGTCTCTGCAAAGCATTATTGTCTCACTAATGACCACTGTTTATAATAGATGGCTTTATCACTAAAGGAATTCAATTTCCCTCTCCTTGCACAAAGAAAATGACACATTAGGAAGAACATTAGTGTACTCTGTCTTGTTCCTAGTAGACGTATTCATACAGTCCCTCCTCCTCCACTGATCGTCTCAGCAGAGGCTCAAGGACTGAATAAGCACAAAGACTGAAATAAGGCTAACCTAGGAAAAATGGATACAGCTAGGTTTATTCAATCTGGGAGTGGGGAACTGGAGGGAGGAGGACAGTAACTAAAGATAAGGAGACAATCAATGAGGAAAGAACAAGTCATAACAGATGTAAAGTGCTATGCTAAGAAAGTTATACAGGCCATTTGGTAGGTGTAACCTAGGTTACAAAATCATCTTGGCTACATTAGATGCTAGACATCTTCCTATCAAGGATGGTTTTGGGGAAAAACCTCAATATTGCCATGATGCAAGGAATGATGGACTAGATGACCCACTGGAGAGCTTCATAAACACCCAATGTTTCTAAGGTGATATAAGTAAGGACGGGTGGGGCACGAGGGAAGCCAGTGAAAGCAAAGAAGATTCCCAAGTAGAATATTGTGCTGAATATTGAATTGCTAGCTCTAAGATCACGTATGGCAACTGCATAACACTGCTCAGCCCAGAATAAAGCAAATCAAAATTATATTTCCATTTTCTTACCTGCTTCGCCCCTCATAGGATGAAGATGAAGTTTCTTTTCTATTTTCCTTGGCATCTGTTGAATGCAAATATATACAGGCTAGTTGGACTGCAAGATATGCATCCGAACATGCAAGCATAACCCCCCAGTATGTGAGCTGGACTAGAGGAAAGGTAAAGAATTTTAAGGTAGGGTATTAAGGCTGTGTATACAGCATCTCCCATTCTCTTTATTGTCCCCACAGCAGGGGAGGAGGGAAGAGAAAGGATACTCCATGTGAAGGACTCAAAGGGATAAAGTTTTGCCAAGAAGCCAGGTTCTTATAACTCTTTGGCTTCAGCTATCAACGGCATGGCCCCAACATGTGCTTTCTCCCAATTCACGCTCCAGTCACTATGCTTTACTCTAGAGCTGCTCAGAACATTTCAACACAAGTGAAATTTCTAACCAGCTCCCACCCCAGATGATGTCGTAAGTGATAAAACAAATGACACAATGAGGCAATGGCTAGAGCATCAGGGGCAGAAGTCTTATGCCCCACGTCTGAACAGAAATTATTTTGACACATTCCGCCATTGCGGTGCAAAAAGCAAAACATTTATTTTTCTCCACCCTGGGCATCAACAGTATCACACAGCAGGACTGGTCAGGATAGATGATAATCTTGTTAATCTCAGCTGCCCCCACTCAGTTACAGAGTTAGGGTTTTCTTCTCTATGAAGAAATTTCAAATTACTTTGCAGGTACCAGGTTGGATCTGGACTGAGAGGTCTGCCTCTGTGGCAACAGAGTGATGTCTTGAGGGGACCAATACTGAGTGCTCTCTTCTTGACTTTCAGATGATGTGGGTTTGCTTTGGGTCACAACCTGTATGTTCTTCTTGGCTGGGTGGAAGACCTGTGGGAAGTACTGAGCTTGTTGATTAAGACTGTCATTTTCCTACAAGGAGAGGACTGCAGAGTGCCTGGAGTCCTTAAGGAGGCTCTTGCTAACCATTGACTCGTATCTCGTTTTTCTGTTTTGGGAGATCATTGAAAAGGAGGTGACAGGGCAACTCTGGTACTTTCTGCGGTTCTTGTATTTCATTATCTTAGTCTATCACACTTTAGACCCTATCACAGACTGGACTGCCCTTTTAAGAGGAAACTGCTCCAGCCCACCTATGCCTCATTAACAGTCTCTTGATTGGGTGTGACAGAGGAACTGATCTCTATAAAGAGTTAGAGGAGTGAGGACTCTCTGATAGAGGTTGCAATGAGTTGGAGGCTTCTGCAGGATACTGTTGACCAAGGGGAAGAGTTTGGGCCAGAAAGCCAGAGCAAGCTATAGAGAACCTGCAGGGACAGACCTTCAAACTAGGGGAGCTGCTTCAGCTAGGCTAGGCTAGGCTAGGCTGGGCTGGGTGTGGTCTGCTAATGTAGAGAAGATGCTGAGATACCAGAGGAGGTTTGAAACCATACCTCAGGTAGGAGGGGCTATGACCAGCATAAGATATTTTTGTGTTTATTTTTATGCCAATAAAACTAGTCTCTAAGCTAGTCACTGAACAGAGAAAAGTCTTTCTGTAAGTTATTGAGATAGTGTGACAGGCACCCTTGACCACAAGAGGGTGCTCAGGAGGCAGCTGATGTAACAGGCCCAAATACCTGTCTATATGCACTTGTTTCTGTGGCTGTCTTAGCAATGGATAAAGACTGAATATCCATGGTGCTTTCTTAAAATCTCAAAGTCCTTGATGCTTGTGGCCATGAGGTTTTGCTGGTACTGCTGTGGTTGCTAGTAGGGATCTTTGGGGAAAGTCCTAAAGGGTAGTTTTAGAAAATCGCTTTTCCAGCCAAAGGACTCTCTGTGAGCCAGGCTACTCTGAGGTTTTTCTTGTAAATTTTTGCTGATACAGACTAACACAGCTACCCCTCTGAAACCTGTCTTTTGTAAACGTCACTGTCTCTATGGCCATTGGAAATGTTAATGAGGAGATATGGGCTGGCTGCAGTGTGCTGGTGGCACCCACTGCTCCATCCCCACCTACCTGACCCAGCTGATGCAGCAGAAAGAATAAGCCAGGCTCTTTATGAGACACGGGTGTAAACAAAGGGAAGCATGCTCGGGCTCAGTCTTACAAATGAGATGATGTTGGTAAAGGGGAGATGCAGCTGGAAAATGGGAAAGGCGGATCTCCCCTCTGCCTGTCCAACAAGGGACTCCACACTGCTGTCAGGAGGATAGTCAAGCGCAGAGGTTACTGGATCTAGAGTAGCTCGAGGAGCAGCTGTAGCTAAAGGCCTTTAAAAACCTGCTTCTGCTGGGAAGCCCCGGTTGGCCTGTGACCCCCTGCCCCAGAGCACAGCGCAGGGCCCAGCGCCCTAGTTCCGCTACGGCCACCTCCAGACACACAACCCGCCGGCAGTCCCCGCTGAGGAGTGTCACGCTGGGCCGCGCCATCCCCGTGACCCCGCTGCCCCGGGGGCCACGTACCCGTCCCTGCTCCCCGCGAGGCCGGCTGTTCTCCGGGCCCCGGCTCGGCGGACCCACCCCGCTTCCGCCCCGCACTGCCCGCTCCCTCCATGGCGCGCTGCTGCCCGCGGGGCTGCGACCCCTTTGCACGTGAGGAGCCCCTTCCCGGGCCCTTGTGACGCCAACTGTGGTGCGTTCTAATCGCTAGGGAGACGGCGGGGCGGGGCGCTCAGAGCCCGCCCCGCCCCGAGATTTAAAGGGGCCGGCTGCTCCCTGCCCCCGGGGTCCAGGCGCCCCTCCCCGCTGCGGAGCAGCCAGACCGCTCCACGGCCGCGCGGGCCGGATGCACTTGCACCGTGTACAGGGGTCTGGCTTATTCTGGGGTGTGGCAGTGGAGGTGTTTGGTCGCGGGGCGGGGGGATGCTGCGTCTCCTGCTTTGCTGTCCCAGGGGCACGGGGTCGAGGCGATCTCGCGTTTGTGAAAGCGGTGGCAGGTCTCTAGCCCAGCAACCCTTGGCGGCAACCAGCTGCCTCGCTGCACCCGCCCCACCGGTGTTTCCGCCAAAAGAACCAATAATGAAGTAGGTTTTAGGCCATTAAAGATCCCCTTGCATTTTCTGTAAGAGTTCTCTGGACTGTTGGCACCTGTTTACCACCCTCGCCTTTCCCCTAGAAGTGGTGGCTTCGCAGTGGTGCTGGACAAGTGTATGTGACGTTTGTAAGTGCTTCGAAGTGTCCACCAGAGCCCGGATTTATAAAGCTTGTGGTCTTTGCAGTATGCCCAGCATTTTGGGGAGGGGAATGGATTAGTGCTCTGAAGGAGGGGAGGGGAGGGGGCTGTTTGAAAAGTTACTTGAGGGTTTTCTCTGGCAGTTGGAGCCATGACTTCAATATTCATTTTGAAAATCTCCAAAGGTATGAAAAAAAATCTAAATAGTCAATATTCTAGCCTCCTGAGATACAGGTGGGGGTGGTTGTTTTAAGAGATCAGGTGGGAATTTAAAAACAGTTCAGTACAACACAATGTACTGTAATCTGTACTCAATCTAATGTGGCAGGTAAAATTGAGCAGAGATAATTTCACTTCAGTTTACACTAACTCAGCTTCTTAATAGCTTTGGTTTGTCAAATTTGAAAATAAAAAACTACAGGAATTCTAGTCTGCGATAGGATGTCACGCTATAGGTGGCGGCTAGGGGGAGATGTTGAATAATCTTTGTCGGACTGTTTTGTTAAACCTCTAGGACTAAATTCATCCTTGGTGTAACTCCACAGACGTCAATGGAATTGTGTGTGTGAATGCTGTAACACAGAACTCTGCTCTGGCTGGCATTGTTGGGTAATGCTGTTAAGCTTCCTTGGGTGTGGACAACAGTGTAAAAAGAAAAGGAGTACTTGTGGCACCTTAGAGACTAACCAATTTATTTGAGCATAAGCTTTCGTGAGCTACAGCTCACTTCAGCGGATGCATATTGGTTAGTCTCTAAGGTGCCACAAGTACTCCTTTTCTTTTTGCGAATACAGACTAACACGGTTGTTACTCTGACAACAGTGTAGTTTGCACTGCTCTTTTGCACTCCCTTGCAGTCTCTGAGAAGGCTGCCTAATTGTTAGTCTCGAGATGGGTGGCAAATTCTGAAGGAGGGGGAGATGCCATACTGATTGAGGGGAGCCGGAAAACAGTCTCAGAGGAAGTGCATTACAGTCTTACAACTAGAGCTGGTTGAATAATGAAACTTGTCTCAAATGTTCCTGTGAAAATTTTAGATTGGGAAAATAGGGTCAACGTTTTCACAAGTTTTCAACCAGCTCTAGTTACAACTCTTAGAGGAAGGATGTTCCAATGTTTAAAACACTAGCCAGGGTTATGGGAGACCCCAGTTCAATTCCCCGCTCTGCTATACACTTTTTGTTTGTCCCCGGAAAAGGCACTTAGACCCAGATTTTTAAATGTATTTAGGCATGTAAGGCTACATCTCCACAGCCCATGATAGCAAGTCTCAGAGCCTGGGTTGACAAACTCAGTTTTGCATTAACATGCTAAAAATAGCTGTGTAGATGGTGAGAGTCAGGCTGGAGCTTGGGCTCTGAAGCCCCATCTCTAGGCTTCAGAGCCTCAGCCTGAACCTGTACATACCTGTTTTTAGCACGATAACATGAGTTTGAATCTGTTGGTCCTGGGGTCTAAACATACACTTTGTCAGTTAGGCATTGCAATGCAGACTGGAGCAGTGCCTAAATGCCTCTAAAAATCAGTGTCCTTTAGTGCCTCAGTTCTTCTGTCAAATGGGGCTAATAACATTTCCCTTACAGGGGTATTTGAGGATAAATACAATAAAGGCTGTGAGACCACAGAGACTATGGTGATAGGGCCCTATAAGTACATGAGAGAACTCCTTTCATAGAAAGGCTAACATTCTCTGTTTCTACCCATGTGATGGGTTGGATCACCGAAACCCCTTTGGGACTCCCATCTGATGTGCCTAGACTACCTCTGAGCCCCTTTTCCCTGCCAGCTTGGGACTTCAGTACCTAGCCTTGTTTGAGCCAGACAGGCTTGCCTGCTGCAGACACAGGTCCAAGTCTGAACCACATCCTTCACAAGCTGCAGGCTTAACTGAAAACAGCTTAAGAAGTGCTCCTGCTCCAGTATTCAGATACCCAGCTCCCAATGGTGTCCAAACCCCAAATAAATCTGTTTGACCCTGTATAAAGCTTATGCAGGGTAAACTCATAAATTGGTCGCCCTCTATAACACTGAGAGAGATATGCACAACTGTTTGCCCACCCCCCAAGTTGTTAATACTTACTCTGGGTTAATTAATAAGTAAAAATTGATTTTAATAAATACAAAGAGTAGGATTTAAGTGGTTCCAAGTAACGACAGACAGAACAAAGAGAATTACCAAGCAAAATAAAATAACACATGCAAGTCTAAGCCTAATACAGTAAGAAAGTGATTACAGATGAAATCTCACCCTCAGATGTTCTAATAAGCTTCTTTGACAGACTAGACTCCTTTCTAGTCTGGGCCCAATCCTTTCCCCTGGTACAGTCCTTGTTCCAGTTCAGGTGGTAGCTAGGAGATTTCTCAGGACTGGAGCCCCCTTTGTTCTGTTCCACTCCCTTATATAGCTTTTGCACAAGGTGGGAATTCTTTGTCCCTCTCTGGGTTCCCACCCCTCCTTCTAAATGGAAAAGCACCAGGTTAAAGATGGATTTTAGTTCAGGTGACATGATCACATGTCACTGTAAGACTTCATTACCTACTTGCCAGCACACATGTATACAGGAAGACTTACAAGTAAACAGAGCCATTTACAACCAATTGTTCTTGTTAATGGGAGCCATCAAGATTCCAAGCCACCATTAATCACCCACACTTTGCATAATTACAGTAGGACCTCAGAGTTATATTTCATATTTCTAGTTTCAGATAAAAGGATGATACATTTATACAAACAGGATGACCACACTCAGATTTTAAACTTTGTAATGATACCTTACAAGAGACCTTTTGCATGAAGCATATTCCAGTGACATTATATTCAAACTCATTCGCACATTTTCATAACATCATATGGAGTGCACCATGACATCCCACACTAAGCATACTATAACTGGGACTGACTGTGTGAACTTGAACTCTTGAAATTTCTGTCTGTCTCTCTCTTATACGTGCATAAACTCACAAATCTTACATATTAAAGAATAGATTGGAAAGAGAAGTAAATTACATTTATTGTATCTATAAGTACATTTTGCTTGCTTAGTCCTCTGTAGGTACAGGGAGCACTTAGACGCCAAACAGTTTATCTGTGGCACTGCCTGAGTGTTGGTGCATGCGATTACCTAACAGTCTTCTTCGAGACTGATGGATAACAGTCGTACGGTGGACTCTTCGGTATTATTAGGAACATTCATACATGTTACATATAACATGTTTCTCATTTTATCTTACCTTTTTATCCCAACCCCTCTTTTTTAACATATAGCTAAGACTGTTATCTGGTTAAATATGGACATTAGCTATTGTGGCAAGGCACCTTCTCAGTCTCGCTAGCCTGCACTGTTTTTAGCCTTGGTGAGATGGGTTTGGGGAAAAACAGTCCCGTTTGGCTGCACAGGGGCAGTCCGTCTTTCTCTCAGCCAGTGTTTTGGGCTTGTTTTTCTCCCTTATGGAAGGGAATACAGCCTCCTATCTTGCTACTCACCTACTGGTAACTTGACTCCTTTCCCCTTGCCCCTAGGGGAGGGTTTAAAAAGGTCTCAGGCAGCCCTTAGTTGGAATCAGATGATCCTAACTGACCTCAGGTAACTCCCTCTCAGCTGAACTTGATTGACCTGTAGTCACCCCTCCCCAGTTTGATAGGGAGGAGGGCCTTTTAATCACCTGGGACTCTTTTCTACAATCCCGCCCCCCCCCCCAACCCCTGTGGCCATTTGTCTGAGTTTATCACACAATGGATATCAATGTTAATTTAAAATATCCTAGCAGGATCAGCTTTAATTTTTTTTTTTAATTTAGCATATTTTTGGATTAGGAAGGTGATATTTTGTTTGTCTGGTTGGTGTCCTTTTGAGGTTTAAAGTGTAAATCTATATTAAGTCATTTTAAAGAAGTAACCTCTTCCCTCTACTAAACAATACTGGATGTTATACCTCAGAACTCTTTTGCCAATCTGTGTAGTATGGGTGGGTCACAATGGTAATGTGCAAAAAGAAAAGGAGTACTTGTGGCACCTTAGAGACTAACCAATTTATTTGAGCATGAGCTTTCGTGAGCTACAGCTCACTTCATCAGTGATGAATGGTAATGTGTTTGTTATGTCCTAAGTTGTTTGTATGCACTAGGCTGCATTGTCTTGCAACCCTGAAAAATGGTGGTGGTGTTATGATGTATTATGGCAACGATAGCAAGTACCATTGGAATGCATCTCCAGTAGTTTCTCTGCAGTTTATGGAGACTAAGGCTTACTCTACGCTGGAAAAGATTTGCTGGTGTAGCTAATATAGATCGTTTCTACCAGCAGAAATGTCCTTTTTTATTGTACAGCTTATACCAGTTCCCTAAACAAAATAAGTGACAGTGGCAAAAGCACCTTTTTTGGCTGGTATAACTGCATCTGCATTATCAACAAAAGCTTCATAAAAACCCCAACCTCCCACCCCCGCAACACCCCGTTAACTGACGCTATCATATTGGCAAGTTTCTAGTGTAGATCTATCCTATGAAATGTATTATGTGCAAATTTCATGGGCCTCCACATAACTCAGCATGTGTATATAAATCTATATCTATATCTATCTATCATGTGGAAAAAGATAATGTACTCAATGCTTTTTTTTGCCTCTGTCTTCACGAACAAGGTCAGCTCCCAGACTGCTACACTGGGCAGCACAGCATGGTGAGGAGGTGACCAGCCCTCTGTGGAGAAAGAAGTGGTTCGGGACTATTTAGAAAAGCTGGACGAGCACAGGTCCATGGGGCCAGATGCGCTGCATCCGAGAGTGCTAAAGGAGTTGGCGGATGTGACTGCAGAGCCATTGGCCATTATCTTTGAAAACTCATGGCAATCGGGGGAGGTCCCGGACGACTGGAAAAAGGCTAATGTAGTGCCCATCTTTAAAAAAGGGAAGAAGGAGGATCCTGGGAACTACAGGCCAGTCAGCCTCATCTCAGTCCCTGGAAAAATCATAGAGCAGGTCCTCAAGGAATCGATTCTGAAGCACTTAAGGGGAGGAAAGTGATCAGGAACAGTCAGCATGGATTCACCAAGGGCAAGTCATGCCTGACTAATCTAATTGCCTTCTATGAAGAGATAACTGGCTCTGTGGATGAGGGGAAAGCAGTGGACGTGTTGTTCCTTGACTTTAGCAAAGCTTTTGACACGGTCTCCCACAGTATTCTTGCCAGTAAGTTAAAGAAGTATGGGCTGGATGAATGGACAATAAGGTGGATAGAACGCTGGCTAGATTGTCGGGCTCAACGGGTAGTGATCAATGGTTCCACGTCTAGTTGGCAGCCGGTATCAAGTGGAGTGCCCCAAGGGTCGGTCCTTGGGCCGGTTTTGTTCAATATCTTCATAAATGATCTGGAGGATGGTGTGGATTGCACCCTCAGCAAGTTTGCAGATGACGCTAAACTGGGAGGATAGGTAGATATGCTGGAGGGTAGGGATAGGATACAGAGGGACCTAGACAAATTAGAGGATTGGGCCAAAAGAAATCTGATGAGGTTCAACAAGGACAAGTGCAGAGTCCTGCACTTAGGACGGAAGAATCCCATGCACCGCTACAGACTAGGGACCAAATGGCTAGGCAGCAGTTCTGCAGAAAAGGACCTAGGGGTTACAGTGGACGAGAAGCTGGATATGAGTCAACAGTGTGTTGTTGTTGCCAGGAAGGCCAATGGCATTTTGGGATGTATAAGTAGGGGCATTGCCAGCAGATCGAGGGATGTGATCGTTCCCTCTATTCGACATTGGTGAGGCCTCATCTGGAGTACTGTGTCCAGTTTTGGGTCCCACGCTACAAGAAGGATGTGGAAAAATTGGAGAGAGTCCAGCGGAGGGCAACAAAAATGATTAGGGGTCTGGAACACATGACTTATGAGGAGAGGCTGAGGGAACTGGGATTGTTTAGTCTGCGGAAGAGAAGAATGAGGGGGGATTGGATAGCTGCTTTCAACTACCTGAAAGGGGGTTCCAAAGAGGATGGATCTAGACTGTTCTCAGTGGTAGCAGATGACAGAATGAGGAGTAATGGTCTCAAGTTGCAGTGGGGGAGGTTTAGGTTGGATATTAGGAAAAACTTTTTCACTAGGAAGGTGGTGAAACACTGGAATGCGTTACCTAGGGAGGTGGTGGAATCTCCTTCCTTAGAAGTTTTTAAGGTCAGGCTTGACAAAGGCCTGGCTGGGATGATTTAGTTGGGGATTGGTCCTGCTTTGAGCATGGGGTTGGACTAGATGACCTCCTGAGGTCCCTTCCAACCCTGATATTCTATGATTCTGTGTTTACCAAGGGCTGTTGCTGCCAGTGCAAAAAATGTCCAGGATATATCTCATTAACATTTCTCTATCACAGTCAAGCCTGGCCTAGGAATTGATTACACAATATTACTGGGGCAGAGCTTTCCCTTGAAATCCATGTGTGATCACTCCGCTTGCTCTGTAGCAAGCTTTATTAAATGACAAACACTTTAATCATATCTGTGCACCATATGCAATCAGTTTTCATTTAAAAGCATTTAGCTTCTGCTGGAAAATGATTGTACAGCCCTAGCTGACAAATGAATGAGAATTTAAACACCGGCACACAGTATTCCTCTACATTAGCTCATTGCCATACGGGAGCAACTTCAATTACCTCCAGTCAGTGGAGCTGTGCTATTTTGGGGTTACATCATTACCTTTATTAGTATGGCAGCCTAACCAAATGATGTCAAAGTTAATCCAGCAAGTATGTGATTGAGTTGGCTGGACACAAGTAGTAGAGTTTATGCTGGTGAATTCCTCACAGGGAATATCAGAAGGCTAGATTTAATGACCTGTTGTCCCCCTGAGTTTGCAGTGCTCCAGTATCCTTCCTGTTACTCTCATAACAGCAGAGGGGGTGCAACTCCACCCCAGTCAGCTCCTCTTCTGCAAGCTACTCTCTTCCCTTGGTCAGCTGTACTTTCTCTTGGCCAGCACACTCCTCAATCCCCTGCTCATTTCCTGCCTGCTGCTTTCTCATAAGCTTGGCAACCTGCTGCCTCCACTTGCCCCAGTTCGCCACACTTTCTCCAGCTCTTCAATTTCCGCACTTTCTCTGGCTCCCTCTGTTGCTTACGAACCCTCAGCACAGTGCCACAATGTATCTGACCACCACCACGCCTTTGGCCAGTGAAGCTGTCGGTAATTCCCCATCGCTACCAGGGTCAGAATAAGACATCAGAACTATAGGCCCATGTGTAGGGCGCCAGCTCCAGGAATCAGATGATCACGTGAGAATCTTAGCTTTCATTTTGAAAAATGAGTAAGCCCTCTAGCCCTCATGGGTTGTGAAGAAAAGCTTGAAAAGGTGACCCAAATGTAACTGACGCATGGTTCTAGATAGCATGAAACAACAGCACGGAGAGATATGAACAGGGCCATCCTCTGGGATGTTAACTCCATGACCCACTGCAGCAGGAGGTCCCACCAACAACACCCCAGCCTAGGACTTTGTGCAGCAGGACAGCCTACCCATGCAGATACTTACATGATAGCTGTTGGGATATTTGGAAGCTGCTCTCCTGTTACCCCATTTCTCCAAGGGAGAGAGGAGGCCCCATCATGCTCTCTCTGCCTTTCTGGGAGGTTGTGGGCATTCCAAGTCAGGGTGGAGCCATGGGAGCATTTCTTGGTGTGAAAGACCCTTCTGGATTGCCTTAATCTGGCCCTGAACACCACCCCAGGCTTTTCCAAATAAACACTGAGGAATGAAGTGTTCAGTCTCCTACAGCATTCCAGAGAATATGTTTGGAGGGGGCAGTTCATAACTTATCTTATTACAGATTTTACTTCCGAAAAATCACAAGTGGGAAACCAAATATTAGTAAGGGAGAACCATTCCAAGAACAGACACTTTTAATAACCCTGGGTTCTCAACTTGCACTGAGGAAAGTGTTCGGAACCCATCTGTAGGCCTGGCTGTTTTCCCCATCTGCTCAGATAGTTTAAATTCCAGTCCACATGTGTCATTCCAGTTTAAATTCCAGTCCACATGTGGCCCTGAGGAAGTTGCAAAATTCCTTGCCCAAGCAGTAGGTTGCACTCAGTTGTCATTAAAGGAGCAACTTCCATGATATGATCAAAAGGTAATGTATGTCCATTGGCACCTCAGTGTAAGTGTCCCCACAGAGATGTAGAAACACCATCCTGGGAACTGACTAAGAAGGACAGGTGCAATCCAGAAGGACCACTTGCTTGGACATTCTGTGTGACTGTGAATGAGGTAGCTTCTGGAATGTTGAGTAGCTATTCTTAGTACCTGTCTCACCTTTTAGAGAGGACTTGAAACAACCCTAGGTGATTTAGGAAATGGGTGTTTGTACCTGGGCAATGATGCTTGGCTACAAAGAGACTACCCAAGAACAGGCACACAGGAGTAAAATAATACATTAAAAGAGGGGGAAATGGCTGACAGCAGCAGCTGCTTTGGAATCATTAGTGGCAGTGCACAGTTGCTATTCAATCTCTGCTATTTGTATCGTGTGAAAAATTCAGAACAGTGTTAAGAGCATGAGCAGTGTTGTCAGATTATGTAAGTGTGTCCACATTTTTCTGTTTTAAAATCACACTGCTTATCAAATCAGATAAATGACTTGCTAAGGACTCACTTGTCATATTCTAGAAGGGTTGGTGTAAGCAGGCATTTCTCAGTCATTTCCCCTCCCGCTTTCCCTCCCCTCATGTGAGGTCTGAATTTGGTTTGTGAGTACAGAGTTGGCAGTGAGTATGATTTGATGGGAGGCACCTGGAGACTGAAGTGCTGTGAAAAGTAACTCTGCATAAAGCCTTCTCCCAGAGCCACAGTGGAAGACAAGTGAAGAAAATTCATACAATCCAGTCCATCAAAACTAAAAAAATTCTTGACTTAATTAAAATAAGTATATTTAAGTATAGTGATCAAAGATCCTGTCTAGTAATTCGGGCCCATAAAGCCCACTTTTGTAAATACAGCAAAAACAACTAATATCCCTAAAAGCTAGTTTCAGGCCTATGCACAGCTTCACAGACCACACATGCGATGCTGGTGCACCGTCAGAGATAAATTGGATCCCTATTCCTTTCTGCTTATGTAAGTGGCTTGAGGCAGGTTCTGCACTTTGTTTGCTGCACTTAGTACAGTGGGGGCCCTTGATCCTGGCTAAAGGCTCTTGGTACTATTGTGACACAAACAACAAATAACAATTAGAAATATGGGGCAGGGGAAGGGGTGCCTACTAAATAAAAAAGGATTTTCTTCTGAGAGGCCAAAAAACCTTAAAACAAATCTCAACCCCTTGTCCCCCACAACCCAGCACCATTTAATGGTTGGACTCTAAGTAACCAAGACAAAGAAATTCAGTCTTCCCTTGAGGGCCTGACTTGCAATTAGCTCAGCTAAACCAATTTAAAAACCAGTTAGGGGCATAGGCTGAGATTTTTTTGAAGCCTCCTAGGATGCCCACTTCCCATTAATTTCAGTAGGAGATTTGGACATCCAATTCCTATGAGGTTCTGAAAATCTGTTAATGTAGGCCCCGTTTTAGGGGTGGGGTGGTTTAAGGCAGCATCACGTTTTTACTGAACCTAGTGGTCTCAAAGCCAATTCAGTATAAAAAGCTCTACACAACAATTTGAACCAGCTTTGAGATTTGGGTAGTTGAATCAAGTGGGTTTTTTTATTCAATTTTTTTTATTGATTTGTCATAACGAAAGAGACAATGAAAAAACACAAAACTGTAAATAACCTACAGCTTGTCTATGTTTCCAAATACCACATGCTTCACAGGGTTGCTAATAGAATTACAAAAGTTTGGTCTAGCAGCTTGGACAAGTTGTAAGACACACTACACAGACATGTTAGGGTGGGGGTAATAGTAATAAAATAAAAAGAAAAGTAGTACTTGTGGCACCTTAGAGACTAACCAATTTATTTGAGCATGAGCTTTCGTGAGCTACAGCTCACTTCATCAGATGCATACCGTGGAAACTGCAGCAGACTTTATATATACACAGAGAATATGAAACAATACCTCCTCCCACCCCACTGTCCTGCTGGTAATAGCTTATCTAAAGTAATCTTCAGGTTAGGCCATTTCCAGCACAAATCCAGGTTTTCTCACCCTCCACCCCTCCACACAAATTCACTCTCCTGCTGGTGATAGCCCATCCAAAGTGACAACTCTTTACACAATGTGCATGATAATGAAGTTAGGCCATTTCTTGCACAAATCCAGGTTCTCTCACTCCCTCACCCCCCTCCAAAAACCCACCCCCATACACACACAAACTCACTCTCCTGCTGGTAATAGCTCATCCAAACTGACCACTCTCCAAGTTTAAATCCAAGTTAAACCAGAACATCTGGGGGGGGGGGGGGGTGGTAGGAAAAAACAAGAGGAAATAGGCTACCTTGCATAATGACTTAGCCACTCCCAGTCTCTATTTAAGCCTAAATTAATAGTATCCAATTTGCAAATGAATTCCAATTCAGCAGTTTCTCGCTGGAGTCTGGATTTGAAGTTTTTTTGTTTTAAGATAGCGACCTTCATGTCTGTGATTGCGTGACCAGAGAGATTGAAGTGTTCTCCGACTGGTTTATGAATGTTATAATTCTTGACATCTGATTTGTGTCCATTTATTCTTTTACGTAGAGACTGTCCAGTTTGACCAATGTACATGGCAGAGGGGCATTGCTGGCACATGATGGCATAAATCACATTGGTGGATGTGCAGGTGAACGAGCCTCTGATAGTGTGGCTGATGTTATTAGGCCCTGTGATTGTGTCCCCTGTAAACTTGGAGAGTGGTCAGTTTGGATGAGCTATTACCAGCAGGAGAGTGAGTTTGTGTGTGTATGGGGGTGGGTTTTTGGAGGGGGGTGAGGGAGTGAGAGAACCTGGATTTGTGCAGGAAATGGCCTAACTTCATTATCATGCACATTGTGTAAAGAGTTGTCACTTTGGATGGGCTATCACCAGCAGGAGAGTGAATTTGTGTGGGGGGGTGGAGGGTGAGAAAACCTGGATTTGTGCTGGAAATGGCCTAACCTGAAGATTACTTTAGATAAGCTATTACCAGCAGGACAGTGGGGTGGGAGGAGGTATTGTTTCATATTCTCTGTGTATATATAAAGTCTGCTGCAGTTTCCACGGTATGCATCTGATGAAGTGAGCTGTAGCTCACGAAAGCTCATGCTCAAATAAATTGGTTAGTCTCTAAGGTGCCACAAGTACTCCTTTTCTTTTTGCGAATACAGACTAACACGGCTGTTACTCTGAAACCAGTAATAAAATAGGCATACATGAATAAGGAGGGGAAAAGAGGCAGGGTTAGGTGGAATGTAGGTCTAGTATTCTTTGAGCAATCTCTTCTTTTTTATCCAAATGTATCTAGAACTAGTTTTAAACCACTTAGAAAATGTCCCCAAAGTAGGCTGGCCCTAAGTGACATCTAAAGCCTGGTCTACACTACGGGGTTAGGTTGAATTTAGCTGCGTTAGAGCGAATTAAAAATGACTGCATCCACACAACCAACCCCCTTCCGTCGACCTAAAGGGCTCTTAAAATCAACTTCTGTACTCCTCCCCGATGAGGGGAGTAGTGCTAAAATCGACCTTGCTGGGTCGAATTTGGGGTAGTGTGGACGCAAATCAACGGTATTGGCCTCCAGGAGCTATCCCAGAGTGCTCCATTGTGACTGCTCTGGACAGCACTTTGAACTCCGATGTACTCGCCAGGTACACAGGAAAAGCCCTGGGAACTTTTGAATTTCATTTCCTGTTTCGTCAGCATGGCGAGCTCAGCAGCACAGGTGACCATGTGATCCCCCCAGAATCTTAGAGCATAGAATGTTTCTATCATCTCTGTCCCTGAGGTTATTGCAGATTAGAAGGCGAAAAAAATGCACTCGTAATTACATGTTTTCTGAGCTCATGCAGTCCTCCAGCACTGATAGGGCACAGCTTAATGCATGGAGGCATTCAGTGGCAGAGGCCAGGAAAGAATTAAGTGAGCACAAAGAGCGGAGGCAGGATGCGATGCTGAGGCTAATGGGGGAGCAAACGGACATGATGAAGCATCTGTTGGAGCTGCAGGAAAGCCAACAAGAGCACAGACCCCCGGCTGCATCCACTGCCTATCCTCCTCCCCATGTTCCATAGCCTCCTCACCCAGATGCCCAAGAACGTGGGGGGTGGGAGGAGGCTCCGGGCACCCAGCCACTCCACTCCAGAGGATGGCCCAAGCAACAAAAGGCTGCCATTCAAACAGTTTGATTTTTAGTGTGGCTACAGTAAGAAATGTGGCCTTTTCTTTCCCACTTCCCCCACCCCACCTGGGCTACCTTGTCTGTTATCTCATTTTTAAAAAATTAATAAAGAAAGAATGCATTGTTTCAAAACAATAGTTGCTTTATTTCGAAGGGGGGAGGGTGTTTGGCTTACAGGGAATTAAAATCAACAAAGGGGGTGGGTTTGTGCTCTTCTAATAGCCCTGGCTGCTGGTGTCTGGCTGCTCAAAATCGGACGCCAGGTGATTTGCCTCAACCTCCCACCCCACTATAAACGTCTCCCCCTTACTCTCACAGATATTATGGCGCACACATCAAGCAGCAATAACAATGAGAATGTTGGTTGCGCTGAGGTCTGACCTAGTCAGCAAACAGCACCAGCGAGCTTTTAAATGTCCAAAGACACATTCTACCACCATTCTTCACTTGCTCAGCCTATAGTTGAACTGCTCTTTACTACTGTCCAGGCTTCATGAGCCATGGGAGCAAGGGGTAGGCTGGGATAGGTGCGACTGTGCGGTGCTGCCGGCTGGGAGAGCAGCCTGAGGCAGAAGCCTCCAGCTCACATGATATTCCAGGCAGGACTGAATTTCCACGAGATGAAACTTAAAGAAGAGAATGACCTGGAGTCTCCGGCTCCCATTTGGTGCTCTAAGAGGAGAATAGCCATGTCTGACCAGGCGCCCCTGATCAACCTCACTGAGGTCTGCCAGGAGCACCCAGGAGATGTACGATGGCTATCAGTCCTACTACACCATCTGCCGTGAAGGCAAGGAGCTACTGCTGTGTAGCAATGCAGTACCACGTCTGCCAGCAGCACCCAGGAGACGTAGGGTGACGATGAGCTGAGCGGGATCCATGCTTGCCATGGTATGGTGTCTGCATGGGTAACCCAGGAAAAAAGGCATGAAACGATTGTCTGCCATTGCTTTCACGGAGAGAGGGAGGGAGGGAGGGGCACCTGACGACATGTACCCAAATCCACCCACGACAATGTTTTTGCCCCATCAGGCATTGGAAGCTTAACCCAGAATTCCAATGGGCAGCGGCGACTGCAAGAACTGTGGGATAGCTACCCACAGTGCACCGCTCTGTAAGTCGATGCTAGCCATGGTAATGAGGACTCACTTTGCCGACTTAATGCGCTTAGTGTGGTCATACGCAATTGACTGTATAAAACCAGTTTCTAAAAATTTACTTCTATAAAATCGATCTAATTTCATAGTGTAGACATACCCTAAATATTGCTTCAATTGGAGAGTGCTAAGTGGTATAAGTTTAAACCAATACCCATACACAAAATTGTGCTTATTTAGAGTTAAGGTTGTTAGTTCTTTGCTTTTTACATTAGGTATGATGTCCAAGCAGTTACATCATTTAAAACTCCATCTGCACTCCATTCATTTGTTCTCTTTCTAAACCTCCACCACACCTCCCTTGCAACCACAGCCCACCCTCATCATAAACAGACCTGCAGTCTTAACTCTGACCATATGTATTGGTTAGACGTTACTGTGTTCTGTACAGCGACGTGTAGTGTCAGATTGCAAACAGCAGTTGCCAGTGGTTTTCCTGTAATGTTTAGGAAAACTTATGTGAATGGGTATCTATGTATGTTGTAAATTTGGTAGATGTAGAAATTACAGGTTCTGGGGTACACACTGGTAATTATAATTGGGATTAAGACTATTTTATTGATTCAAGATGAAGGAACTGTGATATAGGGTAGGGGAGACCTGATTGGGAGGGAGGGATGAGGTAGTATGGAGGAATATGAGGAAAATCGGTGGGAGCATGGCAGCTGTGCTAGCGATCTGGAAATGGCACACATTTATGGGAGGGAATTATGGATTACAAGAGGAGTTTGTGCTAGCAGAGGGGAGGTACATTTCTGATGTGTACATGCAAAAGTAACACTTACCCCATTAGGGAGCCCAAAGTTCCATAAATAAAGTTACTAATGCAGAGTTTACTTTGGTAACTTATTGGCATTAAGACAACCTTAAAGGTAAAATAGAATCAAACCTGCAAGAGATTTTCCCCTAGAGAGTCACAACCTAGAAAACCACTGCTCATTTAGAGCTCCTTCCTTGGAAGCAATGGTTACAGTAGTGAAGTAGTAACAATTACCAGCAATTAATTTTATTGAGCCTCATTAGGGATGCCTTCATGGCTTTGGGGTCATAATTTTGATCAATTTGATAATAATTATTGAATCACTGCAATGTCCTAAATTTACTACTGTATTATCAATATGCAGTCTGCTAATGATGCCAAATTCCATGATCAGCTTCAGTATAAATGTAACATGCATTTCCTCACAAAATAATCAGAGTCTCCTGGATATGGTAAAAATGGCCACCAACCAAGCTGAAAATACACTTAGAAGACCAGGTGCAATGCTTTAAAAAAAACTATTCATGAGCTCTTCACTAACAGAATACAACACAGAGAAGAGCTGAGGATTAGAGGTTTGTACAGTATGATGGGGTTCACTGCAACAGTCGTCAATTACCTCGACTTACTCCACTTGAACCACCCTCACTGGAGTGAGTGATTGTACTGCAAAACAACACTTGGCCTACACAGAGTGACAGGGTTAGCAGCTGTTCCATCCCCATTGCATTACTATCTAGTGTCAGCAGCACTTGAGTTTCAATCTCCCCTCTTCCACAGGCCAGCTAGCTGGATCTTAAATCTCTTGAACTAGAATGTGTGTGTGGATGGGAAATGGGTTGCTACAAAACTTGATTTATAGCTCAAGCTAACAATGAAGGGAAGACAAGCCCATATACATGCTAAATATTAGACACATTATATATGTTGACTTGTTACAAATAAAAACACCATATGAAAAGTTTTACATGAATTTAACTGTTATTCACCCTCTAAGACAGAGGTGGGCAAACTACGGCCCGCGGGACCGTCCTGCCCGGCCTCTGAGCTCCTCCCCCGCTGTTCCCCAGCAGCCAAGCCGCTTTGAGGGCAGCTCTCTGGGCGGCGGGGCTGCGTGCTCATGCAGGGCAGAGCGGCAGCATGTCTGGCTCTGGCTGGGCAGCTCAGCAGCCAGATATGCTGCTCTGAGCGGCATGGTAAGGGGGCTGGGGGGTTGGATATGGGGCAGGGAGTCCCAGGGGGCAGTCAGTGGACAGAGGGCGGTTGGATGGAGTGGAGGTACGGGGCGGGGGGGGTCGGTCAGGGGATGGGGAACAGGGGGCGGTTGGATAGAGCAGAGGTTCGGGGGGGCAGTCAGGGGACAGGGAGCGGGGGGTTAGATAGGGGGTGGGATCCCAGGGGGCAGGGGACAAGGAGCAGGGGGGTTTGGATGGGTTTGGGGTTCTGAGGGGGGCAGTTAAGGGGCAGGAAGTTGGAGGGGTCGGATAGGGGGCGGGGGCCAGGCTATTTGGGGAACCACAGCCTTCCCTACCTGGCCCTCCATACAGTTTTGCACCCCAATGTGGCCCTCGGGCCAAAAAGTTTGCCCACCCCTGCTCTAAGAGATGAATTCATGACAGTGTGGATTTGACTGATTACAGAAGTCTAACATCTCTTTATCTATTGTTTTAGGTGACTGCGATAGGATCAGCTCTGACAGGAGATACCAAAGAACCTGAATTCAGAACCTGGCAAGTAAGTGAATGAAAACTACTTTTAAAATTATATGGTTTTGAAATGTAAGTTTCTTAGAAAATTTAAGACTGCTTAAATCAGGGGTGGCCAACCTGTGGCTCCGGAGCCACATGCGGCTCTTGAGAAGCTAATATGCGGCTCCTTGTATAGGCACCGACTCCGGGCTGGAGCTACAGGTGCCAAGTTTCCAATGTGCTGGGGGGTGCTCACTGCTCAACCCCTGGCTCCACCACAAACCCTGCCCCCACTCCACCCCTTTCTACCCCCCCCTCTGAGCCTGCCTTCTCCTTCTCCCTCGCCCCCAGAGTCTCCCACATGCCACAAAATAGCTGATTGGGACGTGCGGGGAGAGCGGGGGAGGTGCTGACTGGTGGGGCTGCTGGTGGGTGGGAGGCGCTGCTCCTTCTCAGGCTCAGGCTGGCCACCCCTGGTTTAAATATCAATTTATAAAAGTTAGCCATTATTTGTTTTTAGGCAGCACCTTTCATATGATTATCAATTGCTTTACAAACACTACTTAAGCCCCATAACAAAAAGACGCAAGCATTATTCCTATTTAAAGATGGGGAAACTGAGGCACAGGGAGACTAAATGACTTGCCTACGTGCACACAGCATGACCATGGCACAGCCAAGAATGGACCATAGAATTCTGGCTCCCTGTTTACTGCTTTAGCCTCTACACGTTTGTAGTGTGAAGCCAATCCCTACAAGTCTTTTCAACTCATTTGTCTTTAAAATGGAAATAATTCCATTTCAGGGGGAGTTGCCAGCAGGATAAGGGTTAAACTAAAAAAAAAGCTTCATAAGCAGATAAATACTCTGTTACCAGTATTATCTTCTGCGGCTGGAATTAACTAACTCTTTAAGAATATGCCATAGCGGAGCAGCAAGTATGATCAGTTTTGTTGGTCTGTAAAGTATTTCTCTGTCAGTTGTCAAAATGCTGGACAGACAAGAAGTATGATCAGAGACGTCCGAAGACGTGGTTCTAGGACTTGTTTCCTATTCCATACTACATAGCTTCTCTTCTTACTGGTCACTTCTTTAATAAAAAGTTCACTTGGCTTCCGTGGGGTTATCTAATATACTCCAGAACAGGACATGACCTTGCACCTATGCTACTTTCTTTTTCCTTGACGCACTACTGCATGGCTAGCGTGTTCTTTTTGTAACCCTGAGCTATAGCCATCAGAGAGTCACACCGGTAAAACGGTCTCCAAGAATATGTTTCAGGTTTGCTTCCTTAAGAAGTTAATCTGGTTTTTGGATCAAGTATCAGCTATCTGAGTTTATTGTCTAAATGGATTACACTTCTAACTTCTTGGCAGCAGGGGTTACGTCTTCTGTATTCGAAGCAATAGATACAGCAAAACACCAAAACCAGGCACCGTAAAATCCAGAGTGAAAGGACCTCCCCCACAACTAATTTAACAAGAACTAAATGATGTCTCAGGTCTTAACTATGTGAGTAAATTGGTATACCAAGTCTTCATAAAATACACTTAATTCCAGTGAACCTTCATTTCTCCAACAAAGGTGTTAAATCATCTACCATGAATTGTGCAGTGTGATTTACAAAGAGTGTTAGGGAAATTTAATCTGGATTCATGAATACTGTTACAAACCAGGACTTTGTTTTCACTTTACATTTTAGTTCTGTTTAAATTATTGTTGTGATTCTGTCATGCTTAAACTAAGGGCCTTCTGCAGCAAAATTTGGAAAACGTGCCATTTTTCATTGTAAGCATTGCTAGGCTATTGGAATGTGAATTGCTTTTGAGAATTCTTGGTTAACTGGTCCTACGCAGAGCCTAGGCATTACCTTCTGAAGACCCAGAGCCTAAGTCTGATCTTGCGACAGCAGTGTAAATCAGTTCAATGAAGTCACTGGAGTTATGGAGTCATGAGTTGAAGTCATTGGAGTTACGCTAGTGTGAGATCCACCAATAGGACCCTGAACTATAGTGTGTCATTAATAATAGTTCCAGGGAGTTCTTTCCATGATCTCACAAACCCTCAACCACAAAACAAACTAATACATATCCTACTATTGGTTCTGGTGGATTATTTGGGAGTACTAGCTTGCATTCTCAAGAAGTTGTACAGAAGCCCCCCTCCCCATATGAACTAGATCACAGAAAGGAAGGAAACATTTTGCCTGGAATATCGGATTCTTCTTCCATTTTGGAGCACATAGTATATTGTCCCATACGGTCACAGACACTGCTACTCTATTAAAGGGAAGTCAGATTTCTACTATTCTCTAAGAAGGTGATGTGCTAGATCTCAGACCCTTTCTGGAGGAAGAAGCAGCATGTGTAAAGACCTAAATCTGCTTATTTTCTGTTTTTTTCTCTATATAGCCTAACTGGATAATAAAACTGTCGTCCCAATCCTGCAAACATGTGGAACTCTCACTGATGTCTATGGAAGTTCTGCATGTGGAGAGCTTACAGAATCAGGCCATAATGTGGTATCCTTTCCTCTGATTTGATTCAGATTAAAAGTTGATGTAAATGACACTTAAGAGTGAGAATGTGGTCTCAATTCACAGTAGCACAAGAGAAAATTTACATGTACAGAGAGTAAAACAACTTTGAAAACAACAGCTGCCACCATAATTTCACACAATTAAACTTTAATATGTGGGCACCTCTATCAATTAAACACGCCACACAATGTTGTTTTTGCAAAATATTTATTAAAAAACTAAAGTAAATATGGCAACAAAAACTTAAATAGCAAATGACATGACACTGGCCATAAAGCTTTTACTATATTATTCTAATCAGTCTCTGACAATATCAATAATCAAGTATGTCTCCAGGGGAAGCCACATGTAAACAACCTGAATGCACCTCTATATGGTCAACTGCTAGCTGTTTGAGAACTATTAGATATGCGCCTCTTACTTTACTAGCACCTGTTCCAGGGCCCTTGTAAAATGTTCCAGGCATACTCAACTTTAAACGAAGTGAATGGGAGCAGAAGATGCTCAACACTTTGCAGGATCAGGCCTGGTTCATTTTTAAAGACACAGCAAGTGATCCAACACAACTGTTTTTTTTTTCTTTTTCTTTTCTTTTTTTAAAATAAAGAAAAGGGAATCAGAGCAGCAAGGGAACCTACACCAAAGTACCTTTTGTTCCTCTCTGAGTCACAGTAACCTCTCATGGGTACCACACTTGAAGCTATTTGTTTATTCTCTTTTTAAAAGCCCAGCAGGGGGAGTAAGTCAAGAGGTGTCTGTTTTCTCCTTGGATAACTCCTCTTAAGGGGAGCTTTGGGTGCACTTCAAAGAGAAAAATAGACCCTCAAGTCTATTAAAGACATATGTCTAATGGAAGCTCTGTTGTTTTTAAAAAGCGGTAAAAAATCTTCAAAAAGCATTCAAGAATTCTAAAAAAAACACCCTTTTCCAGTTCAGATGATTGACAGGACACGCACTCATTTTGTCCAGTTAGCCATGACTTAAAACCCAAAGAGAAAGTTGTTACAAAATGTTGGCTAAATTAGGAATCCTAAGAGATATATATGAAGACATAGTTGAATATCATTTTAAAAAACCCTTAAGAATGTAAAGCACTATGCCCAGACAACCCTAGGTTTCACTAATGACACAGATATAATCACGGACAACACGTAGAAATAGTCACATTGATGCCAAGGTTTCCATTGTCTGCAAAAAGATGTGCTATAGCTGTATCGAAAACTAGACAGTCGCTGTTCATGATGGCAGCAGCCACCCCATCGTGAATGGAGCGGGGCGTTGCCTCCCAGGTCAGCCTGCGCCGGTTACCATTCAGCTCCAGTCGATAAGCAAAGTTTTCTGCTTGTTTGCGAGTGCCAATGAGCAACACAATAGCAAAAAACTGCTGGTGACCCTCATACTTCTCCTGTTTCTCCAACACCAGCATGAAATGGTGGCCAAAGCAAGACTGCATCATGACCCAGTCGACGGCACCTGGCAGGTTAATGTCCGTGGCGAGAAAGACTATGTCTTCTCCCTGAAGGGTGGTAATGCTTTTGTGGGCGTGCATGAGGTGGGACATCACAGCTTCCAAAGAGCCCTGCCATTTACAGGAGGCACCAGGACATGGACAGGAGTAGGGACGGTATTCACAGATATCTTCATGCTCCGGCTTTTCTGTATGGTGGAGTGTCAGGGAACAGCCTGTAGTGGCATACTGGAAGGAGACAAAACACAGACCATCAAGATATACACGCAGATTTAATGTTCTAAAGCTCCCAGCTGTGAACTGCAAAATGCAGCATCAGTAAGAGCCCTCATTTCATTCTAAATTTTACATTATATTTTTAAGTGCTCTGGATTCAGAGCTGAGATTTATTTTACCCCCAAATGGATTCCTGCTTCATATGCTTTTAAATGGGAATTGCAAGCCGTTAGATAAACACGAATATTTTATTAGAACACACACTTAGAAAGTGCAGCATTACTAGAATTTATGTCCCATTCAATGAAAGATTTTATTTTAATTTAAGTGTTTGCAGTCTCACTCTGCCACTGCATGAGAATCAAAGGGAGTGAAACTGACTATTTTCACCATACAAGTAAGGTGAAAGCCTAAATAAGTGAGATTTTTGTTTAAAGCTCTGTTTTAATAGTCTCTGAGTCACACAGGTAAAGACATGTATTTATTTGTTTTAAATCAGAAAGTGCACCTTTACATTCTTATAGCAAATTCAACATTCCTTAAACAAAGCACATACTTCTGCATCCTTACACAGCAACAGTCCCTTAATGGGAAAGCTTTTCCCCTTCATCCCAGCACCTGATTATCACCATCGTCACAGCTGTGAGACAAGCCAGAGCACTTTCTACACTGATAGCAATAAGCCCTCCACAATACGTACATCCACAATTCAAAAGAAAAAGGATTAAGCAAGAGTTTTCACTCTCCACCTGGCTAAAGAATAACAGTGTCTCAGACCGGAGCATAACAGGGGAGGCAAACTTCTTTTCTCAACCTCATCCCTTATCTTTTTCATGCACTGATTTATTTAGAGTCATTTTATTCCCAGTCTCTAGTTAGGGACAAGTCCAAAAACAACTACTAGCTGAGTCACTTTGCTGGAATACACAATGTTATATATTAAGTTTATATGCAACACAGTTAGGAAATGTCAAGTGACCATTCTCATAGCAACCAGTACTTGGCCCTTGTGTAAGGGCCTCATGAAAAGTGCATCTTGGAGTTTCCTGACTTTGTATCATCTAGTGTTTCCACTGATGTGCTGGTGTGGTGGTTTTTGTGTATGTATAACATGAGGGGGAAACGAGTCCAGGAGAGCTAGCTGTGTTTTAAAGAATCCTTATTGAGGTTACAGGGACAAACCATCCCGATGTGTAGAAAGAATAGTAAATATGGCAGGCGACCAGCTCGGCTTAATAGTGAAATCCTTGCTGATCTTAAATACAAAAAAGAAGCTTACAAGAAGTGGCAGATTAGACAAATGACCAGGGATGAGTATAAAATATTGCTCGGGCATGCAGGAGTGATATCAGGAAGGCCAAATCACACCTGGAGTTGCAGCTAGCAAGAGATGTTAAGAGTAACAAGAAGGGTTTCTTCAGGTATGTCAGCAACAAGAAGAAAGTCAAGGAAAGTGTGGGTCCCTTACTGAATGAGGGAGGCAACCTAGTGACAGAGGATGTGGAAAAAGCTAATGTATTCAATGCTTTTTTGCCTCTCTCTTCACGAACAAGGTCAGCTCCCAGACTACTGCACTGGACAGCACAGCATGGGGAGGAGGTGATCAGCCCTCTGTGGAGAAAGAAGTGTTTCGGGACTATTTAGAACAGCTGGACGTGCACAAGTCCATGGGGCCGGATGCGTTGCATCCAAGAGTGCTAAAGGAGGTGGCGGATGTGATTGCTGAGTCATTGGCCATTATCTTTGAAAACTCATGGCGATCGGGGGAAGTCCCGGACGACTGGAAAAAGGCTAACGTCGTGCCCATCTTTAAAAAAGGGAAGGAGGATGATCCTGGGAACTACAGGCCAGTCAGCCTCACCTCAGTCCCTGGAAAAATCATGGAGCAGGTCCTCAGGGAATCAATTCTGAAGCACTTGGAGGAGAGGAAAGTGATCAGGAACAGTCAGCATGGATTCACCAAGGGCAAGTTATGCCTGACCAATCTAATTGCCTTCTATGATGAGATAACAGGTTCTGTGGATGAAGGGAAAGCAATGGACGTGTTGTTCCTTGACTTGGGGAAAGCAGTGGACATGTTGTTCCTTGACTTTAGCAAAGCTTTTGACACTGTCTCCCACAGTATTCTTGCCAGTAAGTTAAAGAAGTATGGGCTGGATGAATGGACGATAAGATGGATAGAAAGCTGGCTAGATTGTTGGGCTCAACGGGTAGTGATCAATGGCTCCATGTCTAGTTGGCAGCCGGTATCAAGTGGAGTGCCCCAACGGTCAGTCCTGGGGCTGGTTTTGTTCAATATCTTCATAAATGATCTGGAGGATGCTGTGGATTGCACCATCAGCAAGTTTGCAGATGACACTAAACTGGGAGGAGAGGTAGATACGCTGGAGGTAGGGATAGGATACAGAGGGCCCTAGAAATATTGGAGGATTGGGCCAAAAGAAATCTGATGAGGTTCAACAAGGACAAGGCCAGAGTCCTGCACTTAGGACGGAAGAATCCCATGCACTGCTACAGACTAGGGACCGAATGACTCAGCAGTAGTTCTGCAGAAAAGGACCTGGGGTTACAGTGGACGAGAAGCTGGATATGAGTCAACAGTGTGTTGTTGTTGCCAGGAAGGCCAATGGCATTTTGGGATGTATAAGTAGGGGCATTGCCAGCAGATCGAGGGATGTGATCGTTCCCCTCTATTCGACATTGGTGAGGCCTCATCTGGAGTACTGTGTCCAGTTTTGGGCCCCACACTACAAGAAGGATGTGGAAAAATTGGAGAGAGTCCAGCGGAGGGCAACAAAAATGATTAGGGGACTAGAACACATGACTTATGAGGAGAGGCTGAGGGAACTGGGGATGTTTAGTCTACAGAAGAGAAGAATGAGGGGGAATTTGACAGCTGCTTTCAACTACCTGAAAGGGGATTCCAAGGAGGACGGATCTAGACTGTTCTCAGTGGTTGCAGATGACAGAACAAGGAGTAATGGTCTCAAGTTGCAGTGGGGGAGATTTAGGTTGGATATTGTGAAAAAGTTTTTCACGAGGAGGGTGGTGAAACACTGGAATGCGTTACCTAGGGAGATGGTGGAATCTCCTTCCTTAGAAATTTTTAAGGTCAGGCTTGACAAAGGCCTGGCTGGGATGATTTAATTGGGTGTTGGATCATATTAAAGAAGTTCTGTATTAAAATCACAAATTAATTTGATTCCCCATAGTTTAAATTCCAGGGTATTACTAATTAAGAGGTCTCTTGGCTTTTGGTACTGTTTTTCTCCCTCTATGTGTGAAACCTGCAAGCTGCTAATTGCATTAGTACATTCTAGACAAAGTCTAGACAGAGTCTGTTCTCAAAGCAATTCACACAGAGAGAGACTCAAAGCAATACTCTGTAACAACAGAAACAGCATCCAGAGACTCCCCGCCTTTTGTTGTATTAACAATTGTGATTAAAATAGAGATAGAGGATGTATGTGGATGGATGCTTGGTGTGGATAACAACTGAATGATCAGGGAGGTGCCAGCCTAAGAATCCAGTGTCCATCGGCTGAAGAAGGCGTCAAGTGGACCCCCTGGAGGGCAGACTGGAATCCACCCAACAGCCTCAAGAATGGGAGAACCAAAGAACAAGATAACATCTGGCAGCACGGAGCCGTCAGGAATGTGCCATCTGCTGATTGATTCAGCAACAGCATGATGAAGCAATTCCCATAGACTGGCATAGGAAGAAATTCCTATAAAAATGGACTCTAGAAAGGGAGAACTTTGGGGTCTGATTCTGCAAACCAACTTCCAGGAGCATCAGACAAGGCCCTGCTCCCTCCTCATGTCCAGGCCAGCTGGCCAGTGGCTTGGCATGAGCAACTCTAAGACTGGTAACTATGATAACTACCTTGCAGAACGTGTGTGTGTGTGTGTGTGTGTGTATGAATGTATGAATAAATATGAGATTGAATGGAATGTTATAGCTATAACTAACTGCTTACTATGATTCTTTCTGTATTCACAATAAATGTGAAAAGAAAAGGAGTACTTGTGGCACCTTAGAGACTAACCAATTTATTTGAGCATAAGCTTTCGTGAGCTACATCGGATGCATCCGATGAAGTGAGCTGTAGCTCACGAAAGCTCATGCTCAAATAAATTGGTTAGTCTCTAAGGTGCCACAAGTACTCCTTTTCTTTTTGCAAATACAGACTAACACGGCTGTTACTCTGAAACCTGACAATAAATGTGGTATTTTGCCTTTTTCCCTTTAATAAGATCCTGCTGGTTTTTAACTTATTGGTATAGCATGGGGATCAGTCCTGCTTTGAGCAGGGGGTTGGACTAGATGACCTCCTGAGGTCCCTTCCAACCCTGATATTCAATGATTCTATGAGTGGAGGGGGAAATGGTTACACTTCCTTCAGAAGGAAGAGAAAAATATACTTGGCTGTGCAGTCAGAACTCTAGAAATCATACATTCAAAGAGGAACTTCACATAAAGAACAGAAATAGCTGATCAGGGAAGATTCACAGTGGACAAGGTTAATGCTGACCACCAAAAGTTTGTTTTGTTTTTTAAATTGGGTTTGCACCCTTTGTTTATACTTTATACAAAGAAGGCCCCAAAGGATGTTTTTATTTAAGTTAGCAATATCAGGAATGTCAAGATCTGATGGAGGACCTTAGATGTTTATTAGAACATCTTACATGTGAACAGAGGACAGGTGAGTTGAATCTTTAAACACAATACCCTTTATCCAAAATGTTCCCCAATCCTTGGAGTTAAGAGGTGATAGCAAAATGAAGCAAAAATAATAATAAATAGTAATAATAATAAAAAAAGGCCCCTTTCCCAAAGAATGGGACAGAGGACTAAGCTACCAGCTTTAGGTATAAGAATGGCAAAAACTCAGTGATCTAGAAGCTGAATTAAATACCAAATACGAAAATACGAACAAGTCTGGAGAGAGTTTCTGGTGATATGAACAAGTAAAAAAAGGGTTGTTTCTTAATAATTATCTGACCAATTTTTAAAAAGGTTAAATGCAATTTTTCCAAATGTTTAAAAAAGAAACAGCTATTTCTGAGTCAGAACAAGCACAAGGAATTTCAGTTCCGAGGGTTAAATGCCTGAGAAACAAGGGCTTAGATTCAATATCAACTCAGTTATTATACATATCATGCTGCTAACATGTATAGTGGAAGAACATGAGAATACAGACTTCTGTTTCAGATGTCACTAAAGAGTTAATGCATTTACTGTATCCGCCCCTCCCCCCCACTAATTAATCCTCTGCTAAGAGATTTGTTTAGGTATGCCAGTGAGCAGACAAGCCATGAGTTCTGCACCACCACAGTGACAATAGAAAGAAGTGGTCCGAGTGTCAAAGGGGGGGGGCGCGCCACAATTGAGGCCAAATGCTGCAATTTGTCAGGATTGCAGCACTGCTGTTTGCACACGCATGTATGCAACAGAAGATTGTTCCAGACACACAATGATAGGTGCAGGCAGACGTGAAACAAGTCAGTCTTAAGCCTAAGCATTCTTCCCAGGAAAAGATTTTAGCCCTATTGCTGCTCATGGTGCAAATAAGTCTTTATGATAGTGACACACTTGTTTGGAAGTTAAAACAAAACAGAATGCAAGAGAGAACTAAAGTTCAAGTATATTGATGCTCGTGGCACAGAAAAGGCAATATTTTAGAGAAAGTCCAAGTGAAGGGACAGTTAGAAGAACCATCACTCTAAGTACTTTACATTTCTTTTAAAAAACATAGCCTATCACTTACCAAATTTTTTAAAAACCAACTTTCAACAGCCCCCAAACACTGCACTTTGTTGCTGGAAAGCTGCTCTCGTGGCATAACACTCTTACTTGTCATTTAAGGACAGTGCCCCAAAGGGTTAAATAGGAGTTTCCGGATGGATGTTCAGTATTTGAAAAGTGTGAGCTCTGGTGATGTGGATAAGCCTTGCCCAAAATTATATGGTATGTGAGAGTGCTGCTTTAGCTTTTGACTTCATCCCTGCCACGTGAAGCATTCAGTTAAATATAGATTTAGATCCCCAACCCACAATGATATTTTTCTAAGCCTGTTAAATAGAGTGTCACAGCCCTGAATCCCAACCGTCTCTTGTATGCTCCAATATCTTCCATTTGTTAGCAGGCTTCTTAGTTAGAAGTAGCTAGCCCTATAGCACCCTTCGCAAACCTCTGCTTCTCTAGCAAAGCTGCATTTTCTGCTATGCTAAACTAGGCTGAGGCCAAACAATTTTATGTAAAACGAAGCCAAGTAACTTCACTCAGAACGATCAACCTCAATTCAGCACAGTGCAAACAATGCAGAGGGGCTCCACTATAGAAGCGAGGTCTACATATTAAAAAACAAAACATGAGAACAATAAAATATCAGAAGGGTAAATACTGGGAAAATAAACATCCATCAGGAAAAGATAGAGAATGAAAGCAGAATTGGAACTATTGATAAAAATGTCAAAACATCATCACTTCTTTCACAGCCTTGTGTCCTGCAAGCCTTAAAAGAACCTGTTATGCCTCAAAATTAGAAAGTATAATCTGATGTTAGACTCTTGTTAGATCTTGGACAAATGGAATAAGTAATTCAAATCAGAATCATAAAGCATAAGGACAGAAGGGACCACCAAACCACCTATATCACAGGCCACCAACTCCATCCCGCATGCACACACTACCCCAACAACTGAAATTAGACCGAAGTATCACAGCCCACAGGATGCTGAAGTATTATGCACCACAGTGAGAAAATAGAAGGGACTGACATGCACTTTTGCCTGAGATGCCTACAATGACAGTAAAATGATTGAGATAATCCTGGCAAGTGCATCACACCCACATGCTGCAGAGGAAGGCAAAACCCCCCCCGCCCTCTAAAGTCACTGCCAATCTGCCCTGGTGGAAATTCCTGTCTAACCTCATCCACATATGCCTATCAGTTAGACATGTGAGCATGTGAGCAAGAACCAGCCAACCATGCACTTGAGAGCGAGAGAATACTTGTTTTACCTTTCTAGTTTTGGAAGATTTAAAATAAGGTTTGAAGTCATGGGACACAATCAGTGCTAGATTACCGGGAAGAGAGTAAATAATATGCATCACATAAATATGAAATGCCAAACAACTGGCATAATATTTACCTGACTGGGAAAGCTGCCATTCTACCACCCTATGTGATGTGTTTATTTCTGTCTGGACAATTAAAATTAAGGGTCGCATATCTGTCTATGTATGTTAACAGTCAGACTTAGTTTGCCTTGTTTATGTAAACTTCTGATAAAGTTGCGAGGTTAACCGTGAAGCACAGAAGGAAGTTCAATTTTTTTCTCAAGTCAAAAGTTAATTACACAATACTGTGAGTTTATCAGGTTTTCTTGTAATAAGTACACTTGTCTTTAGAGGGCTTAGAAGCATCTGATTATCTGGTGGTAGAGTTGGCTGGAAGGCAAGATGTGCAACTGGCGTATTTCTTGAAATGACATCTCTATATTTAATGTACCTGTGGTCTAACTTCATAAAGTGCTGAGCACCACCGTTCCCAGTGATGTCGGGAAATGTGGGTTTAAAACCCCTGAAAAAAAATCAAGCCACTTACTTCCCTGAGACTCCTGGAATATATGCAATAACGAAAAATACAGAAATCTGACTATTTCCTTCCTAATTTGCAAAATGTATTCTTATATCAAATTACTCACATCACTAAGAACCTATTTATTTGGCAATGGGGGGAAATCCTAAAACATTTTCAAATATATATATTTGTATTAAATGTAACTGAGCACATTCCATGTAGTTGCCCATTAGCAAGTTTGCTACAAATGTATAGGTTTCAGAGTAGCAGCTGTGTTAGTCTGTATCCGCAAAAAGAAAAGGAGTACTTGTGGCTCCTTAGAGACTAACAAATTTATTTGAGCATCAGCTTTCGTGAGCTACAGCTCACTTCATATCCGATAAATAAATAAATAAAATAAATAAATTTGTTAGTAATCTCCAAGGGACCACAAGTACTCTTTTTCTTTTTACAAATGTATAGAAGACATTCCCCCCAGTGGAGTCCTCAAAGCTAATACAAGGGGACTAAGTTTATGGCTGTGTAAATCTGAAGCAAATTCTATTAAACTAAAACACAAGCAGGCAGTAGCATGTGTTTTAACACTATCAGGAGTGCAGTTCTGCACAGGGTTCTGTCATTTCTGTGGCCACAGCAATGATCACTCAGGCATGAATGGTTCTGTTTGTGAAGTACGATCATGAAAGGTAATGCTAAAATATTGCAGAATATACAAATATTGGTTAACGTGTAAATATATGAAGTCTCTGCAGTTTTATAGCTCAAAGTAAACAGCAGCATTTAAAACTCTAATTATTTCACTGCAAATTTCTGAATAAGTAGTTCATCTATAAAAGCACATTGCACCACTCAGTTCGCTAGGCCACATTGCAGTAGTTCAGTTGCTTAGGAAGATGAAATTTGGCAATAATTAATTAGATTTTAATAGCCCTTCATACATCTGTGCGTTCACAAGGTTTATTTTCTCCAATCTACAGCATCCTTACAAAGACACCTGAGGCCACAAGAGAAGCTAAATCCATATAAAAAAGCCTCCCTGACTAAACAGCGCTTTTCTACAGCTAACCAGTTCCATATTTATTTAAAAGAGGAAAGGTAGTAAGATGATATTTCAGCATGTCTTTAACGAGGATTTTGAGTCAGAGGATGATGTGCATTTCTAGTTTTGAAAGCGTGCCTAGAGCATTCCGTAAGTATTTTAAAATTTCAGTGACTTAACACTTATCTCCTGTAAGACTCACCTCTTTCATAATGCCTATAAGAAGCACGTAGAAAATTATACAATGCTATATATATTTTCAAAAAGCCTTTGTAACCCATCCAAACGGGCACAGGGAAAAGTAAGAAACCTCATGACCCCATTCCTATAAACCTTTCTGTTTTCTCTATTGTACACTCTTGGGCACTGTAAAAACAATAAATAGATGCTTTCTAAGCATGGAAGACAAATGCCAGTGAAAAATACCCCGGTTAATGTCACTTTGTTGCTGTTTGGGAGGAGTATGTGCAGCAGCATAGAAATTACTCGTGGTAAAGAAAGACACCCCCTCTCCCCCATAAAAAGAGAGGTTGGGAGAGGAGTAGAAAGTAGAAGAGATTCTTAGTATTTCCACCCCTTTTCCATCCATGAGAGGCAGAAAGCTCCTTCTACTTCCCAACAGCTAGCAGGAAGTAGGATTTCCAATTTAGCAGATTCCTACCAGCTGGAGCCTGAGGCCAAGGTTGGAGCTCCAAAGATCAGAAACATCAGCCCGGGAAAACCCCAGCCGTCTCCCCATTCTCCAACAGTTAGGGAAGATAGAAGAGTAGTTAGTTGCCACTCCATCTTTCATATCCACCTCTGGCATGCTCTTCAGACCCTGTACTAACTGGTGCCTATATATGGCAATGACCCAATTCTATGTTTTCTATAGGCCTCCTGTGGGAGACTTGGATGCATAAAGAAATGCAAGATCAGGTCCCAGCCTGTTTCACACAGGCAACTGAACACTATCAGCATTAACAGCTTTCAGTCACTCAGGCTACATCTGAACTCGTAAGACAGAGATGAAAAGCTCCAAAGCCCATCACCAAGTAAGTCTCTGAGCTATCCAGTCCCCATGCCTTCCCCCCCCCCCCTCAATTATTACATCTTCCAATCTAAGCTACATCCCTCCCCCTTTCTCAGTCAGTGTTAATGGTATCAGAGTAGCTCTGCAGGGTCAGAACATACCAAGCAAGATAAGTTAATTGCAAAGGTAATATTGGAAAGAATTTTGGAAAAATGGTTTCCTCAACTGCAACAGAAGTAAAGGCTCCAAAATGCAAATTTAAGCTTTGTAATTAATGTTGTGCTCTCTACACCTCCACAAATGTTTCAAGCAACAATTGAACACTTTAAAGAATATGTGGACTCAATTCACCATAGCTGGCGTCCTTCCCAAATGTATACTGACACAGCACTTAAACTATTAGTTTGGAACTTCCTGTGAATTGAATTGCCTTGCATCTGCACTGAAGATCAACAGTGGATCTGCTGGGACTCACTGCCCAGAAATAGACCAAAGAGAAAGTCTGAGACAATTCTAGAGACGAGGGGAAGGATATAAGTGCCCAACAGACAGTAAGATTATTTCTACTTGTTTTCTTCCACTCCTTATTTTGTATTGTCTCTGTCTCACAATTAGTAGTAGTTTGCAGGAAAGTTTTTTTCCAATTAAACTATTAAGGTCCATGTACTTAATGACAGGTTTCAGAGTAGCAGCCGTGTTAGTCTGTATTCGCAAAAAGAAAAGGAGTACTTGTGGCACCGTACTCCTTTTCTTTTTGCATGTACTTAATGTTTCCCATGACCCTATCCAAAACAAGATAACTGAGCTGCAAAAGGGAGTGGGGTGGGAAAGGGTGTGTGTGTACATTTTCTTGCTTCTTTACGATGTTTAAAGAAGGCGCAAAAAAAATTCCGCTTAGTTTTATTTACATTAGTCAGTCAGGGTTTATCTGTGCCGAGAGCTTCTGGCCAACTGGAGAACTGACAGGTTAATAACAGATATACCAAAGAGGAGAAACTTGACTCAGAAAGAGATGAGGTGCTTTTTATTCAAACTGTTTAAATCTTTTTAGGTTTTATTGGTTACACCTTTTTATTTAAAGAACAGGAGAGAAAAGAACTTGGTTAAAGAATCAACAAGCCAATCTTTTGTTTTATCCTGTAAAGTGAACTGGTTTAATGTATTTGCTTTGCTAAAAATATCACTATAAAATGGAGAAAATAGCTTGATTAAAGGAAAGCCTGAACAGAGGGAGCTGTTTTCACCAAGGTTTGTAATTGCTTGTAAGTATTTCCTACCACTAGCAGTGAGGCTAGGAGACATGTAAGTAAGTGTTTTTGAACTTGGGGGGAAAAAAATCATCCTTTCAGGTAAGGTCTCAGAAAGCTTTCTGTGCCCATTTCTGAGTCATCCAAGATGCTCTCCAACAACAAAGACAAGTCTTGACATTTCCAGTATTTAACATCTACATTCACACACCCCTTTCAGGCCTCCTTTAATCATCATAAAGCAGCAATAAATAAATAAATAAATACAGTAAAGCATAAGTCCAACCTGGCAATGGCAGGTTTTCAGCCTAGATGGACCTCTAGTCAGTTTCAATACAAAATGAACTGTAATTTGTGATCAGAATAGTTGCTTTGGGGAGTGATGCATTGATTTTGTTAAGGGCAACTAGGAAATACTAGGGGGGTGAGGGAGTGAGAGAACCTGGATTTGTGCAGGAAATGGCCTAACTTCATTATCATGCACATTGTGTAAAGAGTTGTCACCTTGGATGGGCTATCACCAGCAGGAGAGTGAATTTGTGTGGGGGGGTGGAGGGTGAGAAAACCTGGATTTGTGCTGGAAATGGCCTAACCTGACGATTACTTTAGATAAGCTATTACCAGCAGGACAGTGGGGTGGGAGGAGGTATTGTTTCATATTTTCTGTGTATATATAAAGTCTGCTGCAGTTTCCACGGTATGTATCTGATGAAGTGAGCTGTAGCTCACGAAAGCTCATGCTCAAATAAATTGGTTAGTCTCTAAGGTGCCACAAGTACTCCTTTTCTTTTTTAGGAAATACTAACTGTCACTGAAGATTAAGACAGGACACTTTAAAAAATGAAAACTAGGCAAGCAAGCATATCTGAAAAGAATGCATGGAACGTTTCGGTCTTTTTAGGCCAAGAATGCATCACAGTGGGGCATCTGACTCGCTGAACTTCTTCCTATATTGGATTTAAAAAGAAAAGCTGTGTTTTAGTTCTACATTCCATGTTATTACAATCATGAGATTAATTCTCATTTGAAAATGGAATAGAGAGAAACAGACTCCTATGTTCCTAAAAACTCAATAAAACCCCTAAACTCATCCCACCTTGTCCTGTGATCTAGTTCACAAGCTAAATAGGTGTCCCAACCAAGGACTGTCACTGAACTTAAAATGTTGAAGTAAGTGGCACTGATGATTCATTCAGGAGGTGTCATTCTTTCCTCTGAGTCAGTAATGAATCTTGCAGATTGTTATAGGGCACTATATGGCTATGGACTGGCTTTCAGAGGTTATACAGAATTAATGACCATAAATATCCCATGGCACCCTTCGTCAGTGAATGCATCCGAGGAAGTGAGCTGTAGCTCATGAAAGCTTATGCTCAAATAAATTTGTTAGTCTCTAAGGTGCCACAAGTACTCCTTTTCTTTTTGCGAATAGAGACTAACACGGCTGCTACTCTGAAACCTGATCTTAACAAGTGTTCTGTTCAACCTGGGTCATTATGTTCTGCCTCCTTCTGTTATCAAGCATTCTCTCTCACGTCTTGTCATGAAGTTACATTCAACAGCAAAGAGAAGCAACACCATTCGGTGTCACAACCACTATTGGCTTCAGCCATTATTGTTGTGAGGCTTAGCTGTCTTGTCAGGTGCTTTCAGACATTATGAAAGTAAAAAGGGTTAAAGGATATCTAGCTAAAGTTTTAAGAATAATTGAATTACATTTGCAGCTCCAAAACCTATATTGGGAAAGATATGTACTTCAGAACAGTTCACTAAGTTTTTAAAAGAAAACAGTTTAAAAATGCAGTAAGATTTAAATATTTAATCTGCCTACCTGAAAAACTGTGAAGTTCCGAATTAAATCTAAAAATGTCAACTATAATTAGTGACAGGACAGCTTGTTCATCCCTCTCTCTCTCTCTGAAGGACTACAGAAAATTGGCTGAAGAGATGTAACAGATGCCCCATTCCCATGGCTAAATAGTTCTTTTAAAAACAGAATGAAGCTACCTCGCAAAACACTTCTAACTTCATAAAGGCAGGATGACTGTGCCAAATAGTAAGAACAAAAGAGACATTCTGCATCCAATTTACTGCAAACTAGAACGAAAGTAGTCAATTTAAAAAAAAAAAAATTAGTGAAATTCATTTAATGCTAGTGATGTATGATGCTCCACACTGCTGAAGCATGTAGCTGGCCTATGGAGTGTCAGGTAAATGCCCTCTTCTTAGTACAGCGTGTGTTCTGTTTGCAAAGCTTTAAAACTAGGAACTGGAGACTTAGCAGAGCCGTACATACACTGTACTACAAAGGGAATTTACCAGATTCTTCACAGGTACAGCAGTGGAGTTCCACTGTGAGAATTACTTCACCTCCTTAATGTACACTGGGGCATTGCATGGAGCAGCAGCCGGAGACTCACAACTTCAGGCCTTGAAAGAAGGAAAAGCTCACAGTAAATATTATTTAAATTGAAAACCAACAGAGCATCTACCCCTACAAACTGCCAAACAAACCTGCCATTGTTTGTTTTTGATTAATCTGAGAAAAATCCTGGAAATCCTCCCGTAACTGCAAACTATCATATCTCTTGGTCTTGCTAGCAATGGGAATTTAATATAAACTCACTTATATTATAGTTCAATTAAGTGCTGATTATCAGAACTCTTGTGCATCAATCTCCCTGCGGTAATTTAAAATCATTCTTGAAGGAAATCCAGCAATAGTAATGTTTATTACAACTTTAGATTTCCAAACAATGCAGTTGGCTGAGAGTCACACAACCAAATACTCATGCATTCTTGCTTCACTCACCGATTCAGAGGGTCTGGTCTTTGCCCTCTAGCCTATGACCAGTCCCCTGGGAGTGACTCTTAAGCATATCAAATCCCCCGGGGTCACACAGTTCCACAGAGACAGGCCCATGGCCTCCAAGACTGAGTATTTGTCTCTCTCTGTCGCTCCCTGTAAGGAATCTAGCCAAGCCAGACTCCTGCAGGAGGCTTGTACCCTTTGGGCGCAATGGTCTCAGTGAGCATTTGCTGTGATATGGGAAGCCTTTTCTAAACAAGGTAACAATTTATTAGTCACTTGGCACACAGAACCAGAACGTCCTTGGGTTAGCAAAGAGAGAAAAGTTCTGTCAATTCTGGTCAAACCAGTGCCATGAGCAAGCCAAGCTCTAATCTAATGGATTCCATCTCAGGCTCTCTCTCTCTCTTTGTCCATCCATATGACAGCAGCCATCCTCTTCCAGAAGCAAACTCTTTAACTCAGTGGTGGGCAAACTACGGCCTGGGGGCCTCATCCGGCCCTTCAGATGTTTTAATCTGGCCCTTGAGCTCCTGCTGGGGAGGGGGGGGGGGGCTTGCTCTGCACAGCTCCCTGAAGCAGTGGCATGTCCCGCCTCTGGCTCCTACAGTTCCACTCGCTGCCCTGCCACAAATGCCTCCCTCGCAGCTCCCATTGGCTAGCAAAAGGAGCCAGAGCGGGGACATGCTGCTGCTTCTGGGAACTGTTTGAGGTAAGCATAGCCGAGAGCCTGCACCCTTGACCCCCTCCCACACCCCAACCCCCTGCTCCAGCCCGGAGTCCCCTCCCACACTCTGAACTCCTAATTTCTGGGCCCACCCCAGAACCTGTATCCCCAGCCGGAACCCTCACTCCCTCCCACACCCCAGTCCCCAATTTTGTGTGCATTCATGGCCCACCATACAATTTCGATACCCAGATGCGGCCCTCGGGCCAAAAAGTTTGCCCACCCCTGCCTTAACTCCTTTCTGTCCCAGATCAGTTCTTTGTTCTCAAGCTGGGGTCTCTTCTCAACTTCCCTGCTGAGAGGTGGGGAGAAAATCACCTTCCTCCTGGCCATTGTTTCCTAGGTGTCAATGTTCTGGCCCCTGAGGCTTTCCATTGTCTCTTTTGGACTCTGCATTAATAGGGGTTGCTTTCAGCAGGTTCCAGCCAGTTCCTCAACAACCCTATTCATTGCAGCCCAGACAGCAAGACAACACCCACACCTCATGTCCTGTGTGCTGCTCCCAAGAGCAGGCTTAACTCTTTTTCCTCCTCTGGGTAGCAATGCAAAGTACACAGGTGTTTCATAAAAATATTACAGAAAATCCTAACTTCCTCACAGCTTCTCTAGACGGTTAATAGCTTTTTGGAATTGATTGGCAAGACACTGGCCAAAAGAAGAGTCTGACCTGTCCTTAAAGACTTCTCAGCACCAGGCAACAAGGCTGGCCTGAAAGAGACTTCTCAGCACAAGGCAACTTTTATGCTGCAACAGCTAATATTCTGCCAATATCCCCACAATGTTCCCAGCCAGGTTTTAAGAACACCCTAACAGATCATGATCATACAATCCACCTCAGGTTTTACACTGAGACCAGTGCATAGGTGGAACAGGAGTTACTGACTTTCCACCCAGCACTGACTTAACTCCTCTAATGAAAGAAAACAACATCAGTAACACTTATTTATGTAAAAGCAGCAAAGAGTCCTGCGGCACCTTATAGACTAACAGACGTATTGGAGCATAAGCTTTCGTGGGTGAATATCTACATGTCTACATGCATCCGACGAAGTGGGTATGCCACAGGACTCTTTGCCGCTTTTACAGATCCAGACTAACACGGCTACCCCTCTGATACTTATTTATGTATCTTGCTATCAAGTCTCAGGGCCTTGCCTAAAAGAGCTCTCACTTTTTTCGGGGGTGGGTGGGATACTTTTGATTGGACACATTATGCATTAGAACTTGAGCCCAATGAGTAAGAATTCCAGGTAAGAATAAAATGTTTTAAAAAACAGGTGATGAGACACTAAGAACTGAAGTAAATATCACTCCTGGAGCGCTGCTGTTGGCTGCATGTGACCCTGCAAACTAAACTACAGAACCTTAAATATTGGCAGGACATGAGGAAAAAAAATACTTAAAAAGGAATATGTAAAACAAACTGGAGTTTTAAGGACAAGCCTCACTTTGGAAAATCAGAGTGAACAAAAAATACTCTTAGCTGTAGAACACAGGACATATAGGGGGGTGGAAAATGAGCAGCCATTAATGGCCTGCTGTCACTTTTTTCAACCAGAAGGAAAATTCACTATAAGCATCAACTCCAGTCAAGGCTCTACATAAACGCAATGGAGTAAAACAGTCTATTCCTTTTGTAACATTTCCTATTGCCCCAGTTCTTCAAGTAGATGTGATAATATGAACTCTTGAGCTTGTGTGCAGGCTAACTGCAGGATCTGGGGTTGTTTGTAAAAATCAAAGTTCTGCTAGATGTAGCAAGAATCTGTATAATACACCTTGTATGCTTATTTCCATAAGGAAATATTTTAAGATATATTTCACACAATCTACTTTCAATGAACAGACACACCAAAGAAAACCAAAGCTCTTAAATTCAAATGAAACTTTTCTAAATATTCTTTGGGGCTTATTTTGGAGTGATCAACACTTTATTTAAAAGGACACTGACAATTTGAAATCTAATCAATTACAGAAGTGAATGAACAGTAGTCTCAGGTACTACATCTGTCTCTGATTCCCTTGGTCTATCAATCACATTACCTATTTTTTAAAATATATTTTTCTGTCCCTTGGTACTGTAAGAGAGACCCACCCATACTACAGAGAACTATGCCAGGGGAAAGATGTGAAACTGATTAAATACGAAAGTGCTGTCTATAGGCATAAAGTAAGCAAACTGAAAATGAGAGGACAGGTTTTTTCTCTCTGATCTCTTGGAATTATAATAGTGTTCTAAACAAATAGGTAAAATGTATTCAGTGATCATGACTTTTAAAATATATTGTGTCCCTCTTAGTCACAAAATTAAATCACAGGCCTACTTATATAAACCTTAACCCCCTACTTCTTTCCAGTGATTTAATTAGAGATGGCCATTTGTCCTACAAAAGAAACAGTATATTGCATGAAGAATAATACAGTAGAGTGGTCTAAACCCTCTGCAACAGTGAAAGAGGTCTCTGCAAGAGTCTAAGTGTGTGAGATATTACTTTTAAAAATTAGATGCTTATGTAATTTTTAATCGTTGATTGTTTTAAAAGCCTTAATGGTGTAGTTACGCATTATGCCACTGTGTAGCAGCATGGCTATCAAACAGGATTAAGGCAAGACAGCAGCTCTAAATTGTAAACAGGTATGCAGAAGAGCCACGCTGTCGGTATCTTTAAGACAAAGAACAATAGGATATATATTCTATGTATTCTTATTGCTCATGGGGGTCCCCCCCCAAAGTTCTCCTGGGTAAAGGAACTGTGCTCCTAGCAAGAGGCCATATGTCTATTGACCGGGCTAGGAGTGGAAGACCCTCTGTGTTTCTGCTGGAAGGGGGTGAGACAGGCTGCTACTGGGGTTCCTCAGGCTCGTACTGATGTGGGGAGCTTCTTCTGCTTCTGCTGGGAAAGGGGGCAGAGATTTGTTTAAAAGCCATATAAATAACTAGGACAGGAGCCTCCCTCTGGTATGGCGGAGAGGTGCAGAATGTTTCTGTTGACTGGAATCTGGAAAGGAGAGGCGAAACTTTCACGATCTCGCCTCTCTGCAAAATTCTGCGACATCTCGGGAGTTGAGAGGGCAGGTCCCCTTCTTAGTGACCCAGGGGGCAAGGGCTCCCTACTGGCAGCTCTTGGAGGAGCCTTTGCTTTGTGGCTCTGCAGAAGTGACAGCAGCATTCCGGTCCAGAGGCGATCAGAGGCACAAGGAGTTTAGCTCCATCCAGGCACCCCCGGGACCGTGTCGGCCGGAGCAGGCAAAGGGCTTGGAGGATGCTCTTACCTTGCAGGGGAAGAGGACAGCCGAGGCCACTTTCTCCATGGCCAGGTTCCTGATGCTTGGGGTCAGGGATCCCCTGCACGTGGGGCAGCAGCTCAGTTTCTGCCGGCATTGATTGCACACCAGATGCCCGGCCTGGCACTGCAGGATCGGGGGCAGCACATAGTCGAAGCAGACGGGGCACTCGAACAGCGAGGTCAGCTCGTGGTGCTGAGGCGAGACCGGCCCGCCGCCGCCGCCGCCTCCTCCGGGGCCTGAGATCACAGCGGCCGCGGCGGGTAGCGCGGAGGAGCCGGGGCCGGCAGCCGAGATGGTGGCGGCGGCAGTGGGGGCAGCAGCGGGGGACGGGGCGTGCTGCTGCTTGCCGCAGGGTTTGTTAGCACTGGGTCCGGCGGAGGACGGGCGGCTCATCGCGGTCCGAACCAACCATCGAACTGCGGGCACCTGGGTGGCCACTCACCGAAACCCGGCGGGACCCGCGCGACGGACCGGCTCCGGGGCCGCTGTCGGGAGTGGGCCGCCGCCAGCAGCCGCTGGGCCGCCGCGGACGTTCCAAAGTGTAGCAGCGTTCCAGAGGGCTGTCCCAGCGTTCCGAGAGCGGCCCCGCCAACCGCCGCGCTTCCCGGGCCGAGCGCGCCACGCGCGGGTCCTCAGCCCAGCGTCTGCACCATTGGTCTGACGCAAGCGAGAGAGGCAGGAAGAGGGTGTAGCGCCGAAGCCTGCTCCCCGGCGGGTTCTGCTCCCAGTGCCTGGCTCTTATTGAGCATGCCCCAGCCGCCCAGGCTGCTGTCCCTCCTCGTCCTAGTCCGCTCTGGGATCCGCCCGGCGAGACGGCGAAGGGAGAGGAGACGCGGGGGTGGGCGAGGAAATGGGGTAGGAGTTGCACGAGCAGAAGAGGAAGGCGTTTGCTGACACTCCACTGGGGGAGGCAGGCCCACACTGGCATGTCTGACGTGTAGGAGCCCCCTTCCACCGCCCGGGGGTGGTGGGGTGAGGGCCGCCTCTGCCTGTCTCCATGGGACTGCGTGGCTGCTAACATGGCTGGCGCAATCCAGTGGGGGAAACGGCACAGAAAGCGCCAGCAGGCACCGAGCTTGCACCAAGGGAGCTGCGATCTACTATGCATCCATCACCATAGCACTTTGCAGCAATAAAGGGTGGTGGAGGGGCTGCCACGCGGTGAGGTTCATGGGTAGGGTGACTAATTGCGATTCACGGTAGCAGGCCGAGCTAGTGTTTTTGCAGCGCACAGGTATGGTAGTTATTCTAAAAAATGGCCTGTGGCTGCAGGAGGGTACGCCAAGGCTCCTGCTGCCCAAGAGCTTCTTTGCAACGAGTCTCCGCCTCTTCGGAATCTCGTGCATCCTGTGGGATGCATTTAGTCCAAGAGCAGATTTTTTTAATGATGTCATGCACCCATGTTTTGCGCTGAAACATGTATGTTGCTGATTTGACACACGAGTACTATGTGCGTTACAAAGAGACTGATCCTGATAAGGAGCGCACGTTGTGGGAGACCTGATTCATTTTTACGTGAGATGTGGTTGCAGTTCAGCAGATCCACTCATGTGCGGCTCATCAACTGGAGGCTTGATATAAAAGCCACGTCTTATTGCTTTGCTGGAGTGCACACTGCATACGTAGCTGGGGGCGGAGGCTAAAGTTTCCCATGCATTCCCTTCGCTCGGAGATGACGACCGGGTGTGCGGCATGTGGCTTTTTTAGACACAACAAATCCTGCATCTTGGCAGGGGCGGAGGTTAGACTGGATGACCCTTGCAGTCCCTTCTAACCCTACGATTCTATGTCTGCTGGAATTGCAAGTGTGTGTGTATGTGTGTGTGAGAGAGAGGGCAAATAGAGTAAAGGCACCCTCCCGCATAGTGGATTATTGGTGCTGTGCACTGTGGCACATTTAGCACACTTTTAAAACGTAAATTAATCTCAAATCATGTTACACAAGTCTTTTATGACTACCAGTCACACCATATATTCTAACTTTACATGAACACATGACATAATCACTTCAAAAATTCCTTTGGCAGATTTTAAGATAATGTAAAATTCAGAGTGCTTTTTCTATGGTTTCTAATATTTTCTATGGTTAACATCAGGGATGTGAAAGTTAGAAACCCTTGTTTTGCAAACACTAATGCATATACAGAATTTTGATACTAATTACTTGACTAAAGTAATGCACATGCCTAAGAGTTCGCAGGACCAGGGCCAAAGCAAGTGTAATTAAGCGTCGGAGAAAAACACAGTTCTCATTCTTCGGGTTGAGTGCAGCAAGTCAGATACACTTTATTTTCTCAAGCAATTGCACAGAGGGAGAGAGTGCACAAGGACACAGGGTTTCCCCCACCTAGGCAGATCTCTCAAGAGATAAACAATTGGAGCAAGCATTTATACCTTTATTACAGACAATAATAAGCAACAGCTGCATATTGTTTATACATATTCCTTCATGATATCTTATTTTTCTCACCAATTTCTCTTATAGTATACATTCTATTCTTATCTAATACAAGGTCACAACAGCCTCTCTCACGGTTCTTTTCCCACTGGCTTCGCACAATCCCTGCTTCTACAAATCCCACGTTATTAAAGCTAGAGTTAGTCTGACTCCTGCTCATTTCAGAGGCCTGAATCCAAAGTCCCTTTATCTACTTCCACACTTCCCCCTTTTTGTGCTTCCAGCAAAACTATCAATTTTAAACTTCCATTCTCATTAAATTTTGTATTTCAGATTCTACATCAAATACTTCAACCTTTGGGGTTTTAATTGGATACAATGACAATGCATGGTTAGTATGGACATGGAGAGTATTATTATTACATCCTTTACAACAATAATAACATAACCCTAAACTAAAGAACAACAATACAAGCAATAACATGCCCCCAATGATAATATAATGGGGTTGTTGCACAGTTTTAGTCACAAAACACAATACATCATACTTAGTATATAAAGTAGACACTCTATGAGCGGTATGAAGGGCATACTTTTCAACTTGATACATATTTTGAAGCATATGAATTTGCCCTTTCAGAGTAGCTGCCGTGTTAGTCTGTATCCGCAAAAAGAAAAGGAGGACTTGTGGCACCTTAGAGACTAACCAATTTATTTAAGCATAAGCTTTCGTGAGCTACATGCATCCAATGAAGTGAGCTGTAGCTCACGAAAGCTTATGCTCAAATAAACTGGTTAGTCTCTAAGGTGCCACAAGTACTCCTTTTCTTTTTTCAAATAAATTGGTTAGTTTCTAAGGTGCCACAAGTACTCCTTTTCCTTTTGCGAATTTGCCCTTGTAATTCAGAAATTTTCTGAATCTCTGGTAGGAGTAAAAGTAAATTTTGGAATCAATCAGGTACTAGGGTGGTCCAATTAAAGGGTATCTGAAACTTAAGGGCTGATAGTAAAATTCTATCCGCAGGTCAGTAAATATGATTGCCTGCAGCAGTGGTGAGATTAAAATGGATATCTTGTAACATGGTGGCCTGAACATGCACACAGCTATCATTAGCTTGGAAGAGTAGGTGTCCTGTCAGGGTAGTTCCTTGTCCCATACCCTCCCAACAAACGTCATGAATAGTCACAACTTCCCCTGGCTTCAGTTTACATACACACTGAAGCTGTGGGGGTTCTAATAGCCAGAATGTCCATTGTATCCCTATCCAAATGTTGGGTGTTATTCCAGGAGCACTGACTAAAAATCGATTAGGCATACTAGGTAGTCTAAGTTCCCAAATGTCTCAGTGAATTACCCAGTCCCACATGCATCCTCCCCACGGACCTGGCAGGATTCGGTATGTGGGAGCCCACATCCCTCCAACCGGTCCGTATGCTTGGAAGGAACGCTGCGAATGTCTGCACCTCCACGCAGAAAATCTCCAAGTGTGTCTCCATGGCCATAGATCAGATGATACTCCTGACGTCTCTGTAAGGGCAGTAGGCCAGGCCTGATGCTCTAGAGCACTCTGAATGGCCGTCAGATGGTCATTCAGGAAATCCTGGTTTTCTGAGCAAGCCAGATCCCACTGCAATGATTTCCCAGCCTCAGTGATATTCAGTACCATCTCTGTTAACAGCTTCTGGGTCATTGAACTAAGGGCGGAGATAACACGTAATTCACCCAGTCCAGCCTGAACCTGCTCCAGTAATGAGACCAATGGCTTTTTCCAACTCTCCTAATTTCTCTTCATGTTCTTGGTTTCTATAAATATTCCAAATTGCTGCTGCACTATTGGCCCCATCCCATAGGGATCCAGCTAAGTCCCTCTTCCTTCTAGAGGAAACCTAGGACCTTTGTTGTGCTAACCTAACGGCAGCCCCTCTTGAGCAATTTGGATAGGTAGAGGTGATCTGAAAACTGGACAAGGGCAGAGTGAATTTTATAGTCCCTAGTGTAGTACTTTACCACATCTGTTGGCTAAACACTTTCACTTTCAACATGAGAGGCATTAGCATTAATGGTATAAGAAGGGGTATATTGCAATATGGTACAGGTTAAATTGTTAGTTACTGCACTAACTTCAGTACAGGTAAAATTTCCAGTGACAGAACAAACTCTTTGGGTATATGTTTGGTTATTCACTAATTGGGTGACAAATAACAATAAGGGCCTCTGTCATCTAACATTTTACAAACTCCAGGAATGACCATCATCTCTACCTTGCTATAGAACTCACTAATCTCAATTTCTGATTCTTGGGGTTCATGTGTAGTGATATCATATGTTTCTATTTCCACTAGTCCATTTGTTTTCCATTCAGTTGTTCTCTCATATGAACTATTCAGAACCTTAAAAAATAGGTTTTCTGAACAAAATTTCAATAAATCACTTAGAAGAGTGAGAACTGTGTTTTTCTCTGACAATTTGGGGGCTTGTCCGGGATGGCAATGCCTGCGGAGACAACAGCAGCTGCTGCGGACCGTTCCCCTTCGAACCTCATGGCACCACAATTGAGGTAAGAGACCTTTCGAAATCTCTGTTGGGGTATCGGAGAAGGACTCCCGTGAGGCCATCTGTCCCTTTTGGGCTTATGCCATCTGAACTTATTGATTGTGCAGCAAGATCAGATGCAGAGCGGTACTGGGGATTTGTTTGCCACCCCTAATAAGGTTAATGTATAAGGTTAATGCATTAGGTTATTGTACCGGTGCTGAGGGGTTGTTACTGCCTTAAAGGTTGTATTAAGTCCGGACATAAAGCATTAAGGTTACTGTACAGGAGATGCATCGTGGTGCGAAGATACAAAAGCCTTGGTGTGTGTGTGTGTATTTGTGGGAATGAGGGCCACCGAAAGATGCCCAGAGCTCCCTGCGAAGCTGTAAGCTCGTGATCGCGGATATCTCTAACACAAGCTCAGTGGCTTTATCTTAGTGGATCGGTAAAAGATCCGACCCAAGGCGGCTGTCTCTGCATAGCATGACCAGCGAGGGGTCTGCCTGGGTCTAGGATTGTGTGACCCCATCTCTCCTCCTTGTTTGAACCACTGACTAGTCTAATCACCTCACCGGAAGCAATTAGCGTATGCAGCCTTGTCTGTCTGAGACTAGCCGACTCTCTTTGCTGAAGAGGGTGTTGGAGGGTCATGGACATCCTTGATAAATCTTTCCTGTGTGAGTGCCTGAGGAGAGAGAGAGAATTCCTTCGCTCATAAGCTGCTGAGCAGACAAGGCTCCTCCCCTGGTGTGTGTGATTGGAAAATGGGTGGGGGACAGTATAAGAATTCCCCCTCACCCCCAAAGTGTACCCCTTCATACCACATGTATGTGTATTATGGTCCCAAAACCTGCAGATATTTAGAAAATTGGAATTCTTGTACGCATGATAATCCATCTAAATAATTCCCACTAGAAGGTACCTTCCATTTAGATAAACTTACATACCTCAGAGGAACCCTTACATCACCAAAAGCCTCTGATACACAGTGGGAGCAATTTGTATATTGATGGGAGGAAGTGACAAAGAGAATCCACAAGTCTCGGGTGTGGAATCTAAAGGACTCCCAGGAAAATTAAAAACTCAAGGACAGGATTTAAAACTTAAATGCAAAGCATCCGGATGCCTCCCTGCCCGAGCAATCCCCTCTGTCCCTGTAGATCCCCAATTGGTCAAGACTGAGAGTGAGAGGGAAGCTGCTGAGGACATTGTGGATTTTTTCAGCAATGTTCCACGGCAGCAGCCATTGCCTCCTCTCGCCCCTCTGCAGGCTGCACTTTCTGGTGATCTCCCTGCAGCAGCAGCAGGCTCATCGCCGCATGTCTTGACTGTACAAATTGTTCTTTCTTCTTCGGGGGAAGAGCCTTCTTCTCTGCCTTCTACCCGCAGAGAAGTGATTCCAATAATACCAGCCCCTCCAGCAGCTCTCCCGACCCTGTTTCTCCTGTTCCAATTGCCCTCCATACTAGAAGCCATATATCAGCACTCCAGGCTCCCTTAAGACAATTGCCTAGTAGTGATGGAAATAATCTGATTACAGTTCATGCCCCTTGGACACCAGAGGACCTTAGAAACTTGGTAAAGGAATTTCCTAATGTTTGGGAGGAGCCAGAAAAGTTTAGAGATGAGCTCTGGACAGTGATTCAGTGTTATAATCCATCATGGGCGGATGTTAATCAGCTCTTTTGAGTAGTTATGCCAGCCGAAGTTCGACAGTGGCTTTCCAGGCAGGCCGATTGGCCTGATGCTGACCCTGGAATTGAACGTGACTTAAGAGAGGCTAGGGACCGTCTTTTGAATCCATTTTGGAGGTTTGCCCTAAGAAAAAGGGTTGGACAAAGATTAACAACTGTAAACAGAACAAAGGAGAGCCCCCTGCTCATTATCTAGACAGACTGACTAAGGTATTTGAACAACACTTGGGAATTGCCCAGCCAGCTGAAAATGCCAGAGAGGCAGTAGGGGCTGCCTTTGTTCAGGGACTCTTGCCTTAGGTCTAGCAGCAGTTAAGGACTATCTGTATTGGTTGGCAGACTAAACCCCTTTCTGAATTGGTGGCAGTTGCCAACCATTGTACAGCTTGCATAAAGCAGAAGAAGGAAAGTACTGAAACAAAACTCTTGGCTTTGCAGTTGCAAACTTATCAATATAGAGGCCGTGGGGTAATGAGGGGAGGACGAGGACAAGGGCGAGGTTGGGGGAGAGGTCCCTCATATCCTACCGCGATAGGGAATACTCCATGCCACTTTTGTGGCCAAGAGGGACACTGGAGGAATGAATGCCCAAATCGACCATCTCAGAATCCTCCACCCCCTTTCCCAAATCCTGAAGCGCCTGCCTTTCCCCCACCAAACAATTCTTATTAGGACAGCCTGAGGGAATGTAACTGCATCGTGAATCCTTTAATTCCTATTAATCAAGAAGGCCCATATGTAACTTATAAAATTGCAGGACAATCTGTTGCTTGTCTTGTGGATACTGGAGCTAGCTGGTCAGTTTTAAGATCCTTAGAGTTTCCCTCTGTTCCTTTTTCATTCTCATCTATTAATACCGTTGGCATTTCAAATAGAGTAAAGGCATTCTCCCGCATAATGGATTATTGGTGCTGTGCACCGTGGAACATTTAGCACACTTTTAAAATGTAAGTTAATCTCAAATCATGTTACATAAGTCTTTTATGACTAGCAGTCACACCATATATTCTAACTTTACATGAACACATGACATAATCACTTCAAAAATTCCTTTGGCAGATTTTAAGATAATGTAAAATTCAGAGTGTTTTTTCAGTATTTTCTATGGTTAACATCAGGGATGTGAAAGTTAGAAACCCTTGTTTTGCAAACACTAATGCATATACAGAATTTTGATACTAATCACTTGACTAAAGTTATGCACATGTCTAAGAGTTTGCAAGACCAGGGCCAAAGCAAGTGTAATTAGGTATTATCCAGTGGTTCTTCATTTGGTGAGGTAAATGCTGGAAGATTGCTTGTTTTGTCCAACCAGTGAACATAAAACCAATTGACTCTGACATTACTGAATCTGCATTAAAGAAGACTGCCTAATGAAATGACACATATTTTGTTTGACTGCATCTTGTTTACACAGCATCATTTCAGACCATATCTCCTCTCATTAAAAAGGGATCAAAGGATCTTACTTGCCTAAAGGAAAGTGACTCTTAAGTATTCCCTGGGCTATGGACTATTGTTACTCTGGAACTCTGGGTAAAGACCTAAAAGCACTTAGCCACAGTAATACTAAGAAGCACGAAATGCATCTTCAGTGTTTTTTAGAAATTGACTTTTGCTGATGTTTTTGGATTGTCTCAAGATTTCCGTGTCTTCAAGCTAAGGCTCTGATTCCATTATTTTGAGAGCTGCAAACTCCTGCATTTCCTCCTGTATCCATTTAGCCATTGCAGCTATTGGTTCTCTAAGCCCCAATTCAGCAACAGCTACTTTAAAATTCTTCTGTTATATACTCTGATTAACCATGTAATGCATCAGCTGATAATGCACAAATCTGTTATAGTCGAGTTCTAGAAGTCAATAGCTGCAGTTCCTGGAAGGATAGAAAAAGAATCGACTTGTACTATCTGCATGCCAGAATGAAAAATGCAGTACAGCGTTGACTGTAGCATGGAATACCTTGTGACACAAGTAGAAAAATATAGCAGGCAGCATGTTACTGTTACCTCTGTGATTTTGGTGCTTGAAATTAAATTGTTTGTATGAAATCCATTCTCAGGAGTGGATGCAACAAAAACTGCCAGCATGTATAAATGAATAAAAAATACATCAAATGAGGATGTAACCCAAACTTCAATGGGATTACTCCTGTGTAAATATAAACAGGATTGTTTATATTTATATACATTAGTGTTTGCAGGATTGGGGCCTGTTTTCATGAGATCTGTCAAGGTTCCTCCCCCACTCTGAACTTTAGGGTACAGATGTGGGGACCTGCCTGAAAAACCTCCTAAGCTTATCTTTACCAGCTTAGGTCAAAACTTCCCCAAGGTACAAAATATTCCACCCTTTGTCCTTGGATTGACCGCTACCACCACCAGACTAATACTGGTTACTGGGGAAGAGCTGTTTGGACGCGTCTTTCCCCCCACAATACTTCCCGAAACCTTGCACCCCACTTTCTGGACAAGGTTTGGTAAAAAGCCTCACCAATTTGCCTAGGTGACTACAGACCCAGACCCTTGGATCTTAAGAACAATGAACAATCCTCCCAACACTTGCACCCCCCCTTTCCTGGGAAATGTTGGATAAAAAGCCTCACCAATTTGCGTAGGTGACCACAGACCCAAACCCTTGGATCTGAGAACAATGAAAAAGCATTCAGTTTTCTTACAAGAAGACTTTTAATAAAAATAGAAGTAAATAGAAATAAAGAAATCCCCCCTGTAAAATCAGGATGGTAGATATCTTACAGGGTAATTAGATTCAAAAACATAGAGAACCCCTCTAGGCAAAACCTTAAGTTACAAAAAAGATACACAGACAGAAATAGTTATTCTATTCAGCACAGTTCTTTTCTCAGTCATTTAAAGAAATCATAATCTAACACGTACCTAGCTAGATTACTTACTAAAAGTTCTAAGACTCCATTCCTGGTCTATCCCCGGCAGAAACCAGCATATAGACAGACACACAGACCCTTTGTTTCTCTCCCTCCTCCCAGCTTTTGAAAGTCTCTTGTCTCCTCATTGGTCATTTTGGTCAGGTGCCAGCGAGGTTACCTTTAGCTTCTTAACCCTTTACAGGTGAGAGGAGATTTCCTCTGGCCAGGAGGGATTTCAAAGGGGTTTACCCTTCCCTTTATATTTATGACAAGATCTAAAAAGAATTAATGACAAATAAAGAGTTTTGTGGTGGTGAATGTTTTGTTGTTTTGCTTTACGTTTAATATTTGCCTAGAGTGCATGAGAATCAGAAAGTGGAACTGATTTGGTTGTTTTCATTGTCTATGCTAAGTGAAGTTAGAAAATCAGATTCGATATTTTCAAAATTCCTTTTGTTTTAATAATATTACAGATGTGAGGAAATGGTTGTGAGGAAAAAATAATCTTACAGTGCCTCTTTACAATTTGAGTGAAATAGAGGAAAAAGAAGGAATCGTTTCATTATGGTTAGTAAAGAGTCAAACTTAAGTCTGGGTCTGTTTGTCTTTTTGTTCGATGACCATGTGTAGAGGTTAAAAACAAGGCTGAACTATTTCCTATATACAAGCGCCCATGTTCAGCATAACCCATCATAATGATCAGTTAGTCTTGAAGGAGTGGTATAACTAGTGTGCGTTTCCTTGTCAGCAAAATGAGACTATTTTCCAAAGAGTTGTTGTAATTTGACTCTGAGACTATCTGTGCTTAAAGAAACAGTTTCTTACCTCATGGAGGCGTACATGTTTTTTTTGTTTGTTAGGCCTTCTATAATTAGAAAGGTTGCTATGGTATGAGCAGCTGCATGACTCATTCTTGACTTTAGCCACTAACAAGATTCTTAATTAAGTTACTATCTGTACAGAACTTAGATTAAAGGGAAATTGTCATAGTTCCAAGCATTGGAGATCATTTTTTCCCCCATGTTCATAGAGAGTCCAGAGCTGCCCTGTAAAATCACAAAATCATATAATTGATAAGAAGAAAAAATGTTTTTGGCATTAGTACATGCATTTCTAGTGTCAATACAGCACTTTACAACTTTTTTAACTTTTTAGTAAACTGTTCAATAATGCATAATGCAGTAATACATAGTGAAAAGAGCTTGCATTTCATCTGACATTCATTAGCAATATCATAAGGGAAAAACATGTAGGGGGAAACGAGTATCAAAACACCAACTGAATTTTAATGGAGGATGAATACCCAAGTCCCATTTGTGCCTTTGCAAATCTTTTCCCACCTTCTAATTTTTCCTGATGACCATTGATTTTCTGAATAGTTTTTTAGTCAGGTTTTTTCTCAAAAGAGTCAAATCATACTAAGAAGTATAATAGCTTGAAGAATATTCTTAACTGTGGCTGTAGAAGTGACTAAAGAAGTCATGGATTTGATTCTGAGGCCTTTATGGGCTAAATTCATAGCTTCCCATACAGTAGCTAACAATAGAGGAAAATAAGCAAAGTATGTGAAGAGAGAACAAAATGTCTTTCTTACTGTTTTGTCCGCTCTCTGCCCTGTGCATCTGTGATGATAAAACTCAGAAATAATCAACATATTATTAGATAGCTAATATTATATTATAGTCACAGATGACTCCAAGGAGAGCCATTGATTATTAGAAATATAGAAAAGACTGACCAAATATTAGAATAATTTAGATAATTATAAAACTCTCATTTAAACAGTATCAAGAACAGATAATTACTGCACGGCAAGACACATAAAAGGCAGTCAGCACAGAAAGTTCAGAAACTGAAGTACTACAAGTAAAACAACTGGAACGAAGCACCGATGCCGGCAAAATTAATGTTGCTTAGTGGGGTGCTTTTTCACACCCCTCAGCAACATAAGTTTTGACGACATAAATGGTAGTGTCGACATGGCCTTAGTTTTGGTGTCAGTGGTTGCTAGAATCACCACAGGACATTCTCAGATCATTGCAGACTTTCTCTGATGTGTGTTTTCGCAGGCTTGGTCTTCGTTTGAAAGCTATATTGGCAAAGCTATGGCTGTATGGGGTGGGGGAAAAATCACACCCCTGACTGACATAGATCAGCTACCATAACTCCCAGTGTAGACATGGTAATGTTGGTGGAAGAATGCCTTATCGATGTACCTTACGTCATGCAGGGAGGTGGTATTGCTATACTGATAGTAAAACCCCTTCCGTTGGTGTAGGCTGCAGGGCCATACTGGCATAGTTTTTCTGGTATAGTCTTTATAGGGTAGAGATATTCTTAGTGAAATCATCTCAAGAATGCAAAGAAGGCAAGGTAGGCATTAGCAATTATTCATTCATTTTTTTTAGTCAAGCGGCTTTGTCTTTTACAAGGATCATGGTCTGTATGTTCTTAAAATGTCACTGAACCACACACTACACAGGGTCAGTGAGATTTAAATTGAAATAAGGTAGTTTTTGAAATACATGGCTGAGGCTTTTGAAAATTCACTGTCCTTGACTCCATCAGATGAGAGGTCCCTTCACTGCAAGCCATTGCTGCCAGTGCTTGCCATTACCGTAACAGTGAATAGTTCAGATCTTGCAGTTTCATGTCTGCGACTACACGGGTATTCGTTCTCTGAATTTTTCAATCCATTTAAAACGCTACAACTTTACAATTACAGGGGCCAAGCCTGCATTCATTGCACAGCGAAAGCTCCCACTGATGTCAGGGTGGATTTATTAACGGGGATACTCTATACCCTAGTACTCTATACCCTCCATCATTGGAGAGTTTTAAGAGCAGGTTAGACAAACACCTGTCAGGGATGATCTAAGTAATACTTAGTCCTGCCATGAGTGCAGGGGACTGGACTAGATGATCTCTTGAGGTCCCTTCCAGTCTTATGATTCTATGAAAGAGTACAGGATAGAAATTGATAAAGTACAGGTAGGGAGTGAAGAGAAAAAGCCAAACAAAAAAAGTCTCATTCAGTTACATCACATGAAGGCAGACAACTAAATACTGATACATTTTATAAATGCTTGTATACAAATGCAAGAATTCTAAATCCTAAGATGAGGGAACTTGAGTGCCTGGTAGTAAAATGAGGATATTGATACAATAGGCATCACAGAAACTTGGTGGAATGATGATAATCAATGGGACACGGTAATATCAGGATACAAAACATGTAGGAATGACGGAGTAGGTCATGCTGATGGGCGGAGTGGCATTGTATGTGAAAGAAAGCACAGAGTCAAATACAGTAAAAAATCTTAAATGAATCAAAAAGAACTATTGAATCTTTATGGATAGAAATTCCATGCTTGAATAATAAAGAGTATAGCTGTAGGAATATTCTACCAACCACCTGACCAGGATGGTAATGGTGACTGTGAAATGTCTAAGGAGATTTGAGAGGCTATAAAAAGAGAAAACCCAATAATAATGGGGGATTTCAACTATCCCCATATTGTCTGGGAACATTATCTCAGGATTGGCTGTAGAGATAAAATTTCTAGACACCAGTAATGACTGCTTCTAGGAAAGCTTAGTCCATAAAGGGAGAGGCAATTCAAAGTATTAAGTGGCGCACAGGATCTGATCCCAGAGGTGGACATAGCTAAACCGCTCGGTCATAGCAATCATAATGTAATTATATTTAACATCCTTATCGGGGGGTGGGGGTGGGGGTAACTAAAGAAACTCACCGCAGTAGCATTTAACTTCCAAAAGGGTAGCTACACAAAAATGAGGTGGCTAGTTAAATGGAAATCATAGAATATCAGGGTTGGAAGGGACCTCAGGAGGTCATCTAGCCCAACCCCCTGCTCAAAGCAGGACCAATCCCCAATTTTTGCCCCAAATGGCCCCTTCAAGGATTGAACTCACAGCCCTGGGTTTAGCAGGCCAGTGCTCAAACCACTGAGCTATCCCTCTCCCTGAATGAAAAGGAACAGCCACAAGAGTGAGATGCCTGCAAGCTGCATGGAAACTTTTTAAGATACCATAATAGAGGTTCAAACTATATGTATACCCCTCCTATCCAACCTCCTCACCCGAAACAAACAAACAAAAACGGAGGACCAAAAAAAAAAATGCCACCATGGCTAAACAACAGAGTAAAAGAGATGGTTAGAAGCAAAAAGTCAGTCTTTAAAAATTGGAAGTCAAATCTCACTGACAAAAATAGAAAGGAACATAAATTCTGGCAAGTCAAGAATAAAAGTATAATCAGGCAGGCCAAACAATAATTTGAAGAATAACTGGCAAAGGACACAGAAACGAGCAATTTTTTTTAAAGTACAAAAGCAGAAAGCCTGCCAAATAATCAGTGGGGCCACTGGAGGATTGAGGTGCTAAAGGCCATTGTGGTGAAGCTAAATGAATTCACTGCAGAGGATGTGAGGGAGATTCCCACACCCAAGCCATTCTTTTTAGCTGACAGATCTGAGGAATTGTCCCAGATTGAGGTGTCAGTAGAGGAGGTTTTGGAACAAATTGATAAATTAAACAGTAATAAGTCACCAGGACCAGATGGTATTCACCCAAGAGTTCTGAACGAACTCAAATATAAAATTGCAGAGCTAGTATACATGGTATGTAACCTCTCACTTAAATCAGTCTCTGTACCAGATGCCTGGAGAATAGCTAATGTGATGCCAATTTTTAAAAAAGGCTCCAGAAGCGATCCTGGCAATTACAGGCCAGTAAGCCCAACTTCAGTACCAGGCAAATGGTTGAAACTGTAATAAAGGACAGAATTATCAGACACATAGATGAACTTAGTATGTTGGGGAAGACTCAACACAGTATTTGTAAAGGGAAATCATGTGTCACCAATCTATTAGAGTTCTTTGAGGGGGGCCAACAGACATGTGGACAAGGGTGATCCAGTGCCCATATAATATACTTGGACTGTCAAGAGACCCTCTGACAAAGTCTCCCACCAAAGCAAACTTAAGCAAAGTATGCAGTGATGGGGTAAAAGAGAAGGTTCCTCTCATGGATCAGTAACTGGTTAAAAGATAGGTAACAAAGGGTAGGAATCAATAGTCAGTTTTCACAGTGAAGAGAAGTAAATAACGGGGTCCCCCAAGGATCTGTATTGGGAGCAGTGCTAATCAACATATTCAGAAATTATCTGGAAAAAGGGGTAAACAGTGAGGTGGCAAAGTATACAGATGATACTAAATTACTCAAGATAGTTAAGACCAAACCCGACTGCAAAAGTTACAAAGGGAGTTCACCAAACTGAGTGACTGGGCAACACAATGGCAGCTAAAATTCAGTGTTGATAAATGTAAAGTAACACACATTGAAAACATAATCACAACTATACATACAAAATGATGGGGTTTAAATTAGCTGTTACCACTCAAGAAAGAGATCTTGGAGTCATTGTGGATAGTTCTCTGAAAACATCAGCTCAGTGTTCATCAGCAGTCATAAAAGCTAGCAGAATGTTAGGAACCATTAGGACAGGCATAGATAATAAGACAGAAAATATCATAATTCCAGTATAAAAATCTGTGGTGGGCCCACACCTTTAATACTGCGTGCAGTTCTGGTTGCCCCATCTCAAAAAAGATATATTAGAAGTGGAAAAAGTACAGAGAAGGGAAACAAAAATTGTAAGGGGTACAGAACAGCTTCCATATGAGGAGAGATTAAAAAGTCTGGGACTGTTCTGTTTAGAAAACAGACATCTATGGGGGGGATAGGATAGAGGTCTATAAAATCAGGATTGGTGTGGAGAAAGTGAATAAGGAAGTGTTAATTACCGCTTCACATTACACAAGAATCAGGGGTCAGCCAATGAAATTAATAGGCAGTAGGTTTAAAACAAACATAAGGAAATACTTCTTCACACAGCATACAGTCAATCTGTGGAACTCATTGCCAGGGGATATTGTGAAGGTCAAAAATATAACTGGGTTCAAAAAAGAATTAGGTTAGTTCATGGGAGAGGTCCATCCATGGCTGTTAGGCAAGATGGTCAGGGATGCAACCCCATGCTCTGGGTGTCCCTAACCTCTGAATGCCAGAACCTGGGACTGGACAACGGGATGGATCACTCAATAAATTGCCGTTTTCATTCCCTATGGAGCATCTGACATTGGCTACTATTGGAAGACAGGATCCTGGGGTAGATGGACAATTGGTCTAACCCATTCTTATGTTCTTATGTCATAGAGTTCAATAAGAAAGGATCAGGTTCCTTTTTGGAATATCTTTTTCTCAGGAATGTGTTTTAAAATTAAGCATAACACTTCAGCATCATAGGAGAGCATGGGAATGCTGCTATATGGAGAGTTGTCAGTTTCCACTACAAACCCCAGCATTGAGATTGTTTTAATTTTATATCTCAAATTAAATTTGAGCTGTAACTTCACATTTTAAGTGTCCATCCAGAACATTTTTATATATTAATACATTTTAAAGTTCACTTGTTTTTTTAGAATTCACTTGCCAAGTATTTTCATTATTTTAAAACAGTGTATTTTTGCTTGTGGTTGGACCTCTCTTCTTACCAAAATATTTTTCCTCATTTGGGTACACACACTGAATTGTTGTTGTAGAGTTGCGCCTGAATGAATTGATGTGTATTTGTTTGTTTGTGCTGTTTGCACCTTCATTTTTTTTTCATTTTGAATAGAAGCATTTGTTTGGAAACACACTCATTTGTTTAAAAAAGACACAGATTTGTGTGTGTATTTGTAATGTGTGTATCTGATATATAATTTAGGATCTACTAACCATAGCAGTTAGACTCAAGTTTTGTGGCTTTTAAATGCTTTTCTGTGCTTTTCAAAACAATTCTTGGTTAGTTTATACATTGAAAAGGTCTGTGTTGTTATACTGCTGTGGCTGCAGACTGTCAACAGTGCCAGCAGTGTAAAAACATTGTTCAGCTTCTGTGCAAGTAACTCTTAAAGGTTTTTAGCAGGTCTTGATACTCAGGTGTGACACCCTGGGCCTGATAGGGATTAGTGTGTCAATGGATCACACACTTGGTAGGATTTTGCAGTGTAATCAATAATAGCCGAGAAGGAAAGGTTAGTGTTGTCAGTAGTTGATTGCCTGTGTGTTCTCTCCATGTGCTGTCCTGGCTCTGGCCAGGTTGCCGGCCCAGCAGACCTCGATTGAACGGCCCAGAAAGATTACCGACTTGGTTCTGTGGCGGAGGTGCTCATCTGGGTTTATTGCTGACAAAGCATGGTACCAGCCCCCCATGGACTCTGCAGGGACACTAATACATGTATGCTTGTGACAGCGGACCAATTCAGTCAGTGGCAGGATCTCCCACTGTTCCTTCGGTCAGACAAAGACACTCCTCCTTTGACCCCTTCTTTTATACACGGATACAAACAAGTTACATAGTACCCTTCTGGTGTGGTTAGGGATCACCCTACACCTTGTACCTGTTGGTTCAAACAAAACATCTCCATCCATTATCCTGTCCTTATCTTTAGGGCGTGCCTTTGTGTCCTTGTACCATCTTCGGGCAGTGTGTTTATATCATAACTTTGTATCGGACTGATCTAGTACCACCCTTCCAGAATGTGTTTATGTGAATGCCTAGTGCCTAGCCCAGAGGTGGGCAAACTACGGCGCGCGGGCCACATCCGGCCCGTGTGACCATCCCGCCCAACCCCTGAGCTCCCAGCCAGGAAGGCTAGCCCCGGCCCCTCCCCTGCTGTCTCCCCTCCCTCGTAGTAACACCGCCGCGCAGGCAACGTAGCTTGCTCCCGCCCACCTCCCAGGCTTTCCAATAAGCCTGTCATGCCGCTCTGACCGGCATGGTAAGGAGGTGGCGGGAGGGGGGGGTTGGAGGTCCTGGGGGGGCAGGAGGTCCTGGCAATCAGGGGACAGGGGGTAGTTGGATGGGGCAGAGGTTCGGGGGGGGCGGTCAGGAGACCGGGATCAGGGGGGGTTGGATAGGGGGTGGGGTCCTGGGGGGTCCTGGAAAGGGGGGGGAACAGGGAGCGGGGGGGTTGGATAGGGGGTGGGGTCCTGGGTGGGGCAGTTAGGGATTGGGGTCGCAGGAGGGGGCAGTCAGGGGACAAGGAGTGTGGGGGGGTGTTGGATGGGTCGGGAGTCCTGGGGGGGCTGTCAGGGGGCAGGGGTGTGGATAGGGGTCGGGGCAGTCGGGGACATGGAGTGGGGGGGTTGGATAGGGGGTGGGGGTGTGGATAGGGGTCGGGGCAGTCAGGGGACAGGGAGCAGGAGGGTTGGATTGGGGGTGGGGTCCTGGGGGGGCAGTTAGGGGTGGGGGTCCTGGGAGGGGGTGGTCAGGGGACAAGGAGTGGGGAGTTGGATGGGCGGTGGTTCTGAGAGGGGCAGTCAGGGGGTGGGAAGTGGGAAGGGGCGGATGGGGCGGTGGCCAAGCTGTTTATGGACGCACAACCTTCCCTACCCGGCCCTCCATACCGTTTTGCAACCCCGATGTGGCCCTCGGGCCAAAAAGTTTGCCCACCCCTGGCCTAGCCCATCTTAGGAGTGCCTGTGTTTTATCAACACCAGCCATGTTCTTGCCAAGTCCATGTACTGGACAGTGAACTTGTAAGCAGGCATTTGCTTTATAGCAGGGCCTGACCTTTGATCATAGCCTGACTTCTGCTGACTTTGGTTCAGGCCTCAGGCCTTGTACCAGGCCCCAGGGGTCAGGGTCTCTCTTTCTACTACAATTAAGTCAATAATGTTAAAAGTGTGTCTTAAGTGTGTTGTTTAGAAATCCCCAAAATATACCTAATCACAATAGAATAAGTTGGCATCTGAGGGTTAACTTTGGTCCTATTTATACTACACAACAACTAAACCAGTCAGGGGAATCAGTTACAACACACTTAAAACTTGGAGATTGGATTTAGCTGTGTCCCTGTAACAGTGCTAAAGCTTTATTTTTGTATCCAGTTCCCCTGATTTGGCTTTAATTTAGTACAGATGGGGGCCTTCAAAGGTCCTTGCTTTTGAGGGCCAAATTCTGCTCTCATTTACACATGAATTCTATTCAAATTAGTGGAGTCATTTCAGATTTACAGTGGTGTAACTAAAGTCAGACCTTGGCTCTGCAGATTTAAGTTAGACCCTTACAGCTAAGCTTTGCCTATGCTACCCCAGGAAAGTCGGTGCAATTTCATGAAGTGAAAATGAGGGCAGAATGTGCCCTTGTTATTTTTTGTGGTTTATTGTGTGTGCTGTGGTATGAGAAAGAGACAGAGAGAAATAACAACCTGCCGACAAATGGAGTGGAATAATATGGGCGTTTGTAGCACAAGAGTATCGTTTTGTGTAATCCATTAATAGACATTAATTTAAAAACATGTTACTATATTTAAGCAGGATCTAGTTTTCAAATCTTTGTATGTAGCTATTTCACTTTTTTTTCTACCAAAGGCTCCTGCTAAATAACTACCCTATCTAACACTTGTCAAAGACTTTTTGTGCCTGATTTTCAGTGCTAACACCCACAAAACTGACTTAAATAAATGGGAACTCAGCAAAATCAGGTCCTAAACCAGTTAGATCGGTACCAAAAGAGCATGCACATTTCCACTGCCTCACACTGGCTTGTCTACCAAGTTATGACTGTCCATTCTTGAAGACAAAGATGCTTGGAAAGGGTAACCCACCCTTGACACAAAATAGTACAGTACACACCAGTGCCTAAAAGGCTTGACAAGCCCATAGTGACCATTATTTCCAGAAAAAAAGGGTGATTCACAAAGCAGATAGTAAAAAAAATAAGAGCAAAAAGGATACATGCAAACAGCTATCCATACAACAGATAGATCTATGTCAACAAAACAGAGTAAGCATATACCTAAATAACTGAAGGGAGTTAGATCTAGAGCAAAACAACATGCTGCATACGGTGTTATGTACGTTTCTGTGAGTACCTTTGAGTGTCATTGCACATGTTTATTACCTATAAGTAAGATGAAGAGAATATCATTTATGGCAAGAAGGTAGCTGATATCTAATCTAGCTGCAAATGCACCTTTCCCTGTAGGCATATTTTTGTTTTAGCCAATATTTTTTGTTTTTACCAATATTATTGTCGTTTTAAAAATAAAAGCTTCCATGTTTCATATACGATGTTACGGTCTAAGGACGGAAATATTTAAATATAATTAAAAAAGGAAGAAAAAATAGAGGCAGTATAGGATACACAGATGTACCCAAAATTTTCTGTGCACTTTGTAAGATTATGATGCTATAGTGAGGGAGAGAAAATTGAATTTCAAAGACCTACTGGAAAAAGCATTTTTTGCTAGGCTTGTGCATAGGGGAGTGTGCACAGTTAGGATTCCTATGTCTTGTCACCAGCATTTGGATGGTCTTTGTTGTTGCTGATGGGAAATGAAGCCCATGTAAAATCAGTCTTGTTTTGTTTTGGAAAATGGAGCTGGCCTGTTTCAAAGAGATGAGGGCTTCTGTAACCTACATTTATTAGACATTATAGAGGGTCTTTAGACCAGCATGGCCCTCAGAGGGATCATATGGGTGAGTTTAAAAGACACACCATCAATTTCAATTATCATAATTAATTATGCAAAAATTTCAGAAGGGATATTAACATGGGCAGCTGGTGGAGCCCCGCTTTGGGAAGGCTAGTTCCCAGCTCCGCCCCTTCTGCCCATGCCCCTCCCCTGGGGCAGAGACCCGAGTGCCACCCCCTTGGACGGAGGAGCCCTGAGCCCCCACAACCTGCCTGAAGGAGCCCTGGGCCAGCTGTGCCACCCCTTCTCTTCCTTCCACTCCCCAGACCCCAAGCTGCCCAGGAAAAGCTGCAGCATGACACTGACTCTTCCCGGAGAATAAACTGAGCTTTTGATATGCCCCATGCAGATTCTGGGGCGGATGAGGAGGCAGTATGTGTTACTCAGATTCCTCAGTTCATCAGTAATCTCTCTGGAGTCCAGGCAGATTACTGATGAACCCAGGAAGCTGAATAGCACACACCGCCTCCTCAGCCACCCCAGAACCTGTATGGGGCATAATAAAGCAACACCTTCCCCCTGCCAAACCTGTAACTAGGCATCTGGCGGCAAGCGCCATGGGAGGCAGAACCGCCCCGGCCTATTATATCCTCCACCCATGGATATTAATCCTAGTGTGTCAGAGCTTAAACCTAACCATCAGAGAGCAGGATGAGGCCTATGTGGTGGGCAGATTATGCCACATCTGCCAACTGCAGGGCTCTTCTGAAGTGTCTGGTGCTGTTCACTGCCGAAGACAGGATACTGGACTAGATGGACCTTGGGTCTGAGCCGGTCAGGCAATTCCTATGTTTCTAACTTTAAAATTGCACTATTCTCTGAATGTTTTTACCTGCTGTTGTTACCTAAGGTAGTGTAAGTGAATGAGTGAATGTGTCTAGAAAAGGGAAAGTTTTCCCCTGGTTTGCTTACATTGTCCATTTGATAGCAGTTTAGTCAGTTCTGTTATTTCCTATGGATAGTTAGCCAGCTTTCCCATTTGTTTGTGTGGATCTTTCACACAGCAATAGAGAAGAGAAAAATAGTTAAAAAGCAAACAAACAAGTGCGCCCCCCCAACCCCGGGCCAAAAAAAATTCTGCTTATAAAACCACAGGAATTGGCAGGAGGACTCAGATACGCCTAGTGCTTGAAACTGCTTTCAAACTCCTATTTTTTGTGGCTTTAAGTGCTTTTTTGTCCACTAATGTTTCTTTACAAAGACATAAGAGTCCAAAAAAGGGGGTTGTTGCTTTAGATTGTAGGGAGGTTGGCTTGTATGTGTAGACATAGACACAGGAGACAGTGTTCACTATGCTTTGAAGAGCTTCAGCACTTTCTCATGTGTTAAAGCTGGGCTGTTAATACCGAGCCATAATCTTTGTATCTTGGGGTATGCAGTGGCCAAGTTAATTGGGTACAGAAGTAGGAGTTAGAAGGCCTGAATTCTATTCCCAGCCATGTCACTTTCTTATTCAAACTCTGTGGGCAAATCACTTGGTTTCTCCATGACACAATTTCCTCATCAGAAAAACAGAGAAAAAAAGCATACTCATGCTTTGTAGAACATGAGACTGTGGGTGAAAGTTCTGCATTATTAACAGTAATTAGTGAGGTGTGTACCACCTCTCCCGGCTGGATGGTGGCCATTCTTGTTTTCTAAATTACTTTCTAATTCCCAGTTTCTGGGTAATTGTTGGATATGGAAGCTACACAGCTTGGTGGTATGGAAAGATGTCCTGTCTGGTTCATTCCCTCCTCTAGCCTCTGATAAAGGTTGTTCACTGTGACTTCATATTTTAAGATGCCTGAGGAGATGGCAGCATTTAATCTTTTTTTAAAAATAGGAATTGTGTGGTAAGCTAATGTGGTGTGGGTGTAGGTATGTGAGGAGGGGCGTTGAAAAAGAATTGCTTGTGGGAAGTTACAGTGCTATGTATCCTATAAAAAGTGCTTTGCACTCCCCTAGTGCCTCCTGATCAAGGATGTCAAAATTCCTGGCAAACATTAGCCCCACAACACCTTTATGAAGCAGACATTATTACCCCCCATTTTACAGATGCTAAATATCCATGTGACAGAGATGGAAACCCAGACTCCCAGTGCTGTGCTTTTCTGGATGCTGTTTCCTCTCTTTCGGCTTGTGTAAGCTGTTGTTATAATAAAGCACAATATTGAATACTAGGGGTAAAATCCTGGTCCCTTTGAGGTCAATGGCAAAACTTCCGTTCTCTTCAGTGAGGCAGGATTTCACCGCAAGTGACTTCACCCACCTAATCCATGCAATATCCCCTAGAAATGCAATGTGTGAGGTGGCTAGCTGCTATTATGAAACAGAATTTATAAAGAACAGTGAGGAAAATGTACCCACTCAGAGTATGGGGCTCTGAATAGGGTGTGCCACCAACCATAGGTAGTCAGAAAGTTGAATTTATGTCCAGCTCTTGAAAGCCATCATAATCATCTTCCTCACTGTTTGATTGCTCTTGGAGTAATAAACTTTCCAGCTCATCCAGGAGTTTTCAAGGAGTTACATTGTTTGAATATTGAGGCTGGCTCAGGTAAGGTACCAAAATGAGTTGTGAGTTTCATTGTTTACATTGACTGGATTTGTTTGTGAAATACTTTGTCATGGCAGATTGTTGGCTTAAAAATAGAAGTCTGGCCTGCCTAGACTACTCATGGGTAAAGTTAAGTAGGTGTGTGAGTCTCTGCAGGTCTGGAGCCTTAGCCTGCCTTCTGAGAAGGAATTTCTGTGCTAAAGGTGGAAAGCCACAGTTATTTTAATTGTGATTAACCTCTTGAATGCAGAATTTCTCTGAGCAGTCAGAGCTGTTTAATCTCCACACCTGTTTTTTTTAAACAGGCTTAACTAATAGCCACCGGTCTGTTTGTTATTTTTAGAGCCCCCAAAATGTGCTGCAGCCTCAGAGAAATGAACGAAGACACTGTCCCTGCTCAGAGGAACCTACAGCCTAGATTAGACATGATGCAACAAGGGGGATATAAACAGATGCTAGGCCAGGGCGTGGGGAGGGGCAGAAGAGAGGAAATCAAAGGGAAACAGTGAGGTCAGATGGTTTCTCAGCTCAGTGAGGCATGTGCACATCTTGACGTTTCTGTTCCCCTTTTTCCCCTTTCTTACTTCTTTTAGGTAAGACAGCAGAGATGAGGTGGCAGGGGAGGGGGGGATTTGAATGAGGCGAAGGAGGTGGTTTGAGGACCAGTGTTTAGGAAGGCGCTCCAGGCCCAAAATGGAAGTGGTGAGTTGTTTGCAAATCACAAGTCATGTGCATTTAGGGTGACCAGATGTCCTGATTTTATAGAGACAGTCCCGATTTTTGGGTCTTTTTCTTATATAGGCTCCTATCACCCCCACCCCCTGTCCTGATTATTCACACTTGCCGCCTGGTCCCCCTATGTGCATTGCCCAAGTTTACATGGGAATATTGCACAGAGCTTGCCCACATTATGCAGTCTCATGGTCACTAAAATCACCGAATACACCTGACAGATATTTGAAGAGGTTGCTTTTGGCAAAATACTCAGCTTCCCGCGTGTGAGTTTTTGTACAGTAAAGGGTAAATTAATAGCTGTAGTAGCACCATCTTGTGGAGAGCTTAAATAACATTTAATGCAAGAGATTTTATGTAGAGCAGGTGTTTTAGGATATTGTTTATTGCTAAAAATGTTTGATTTACATGGGTTTTTTTGTGTGCAATAGATGCAAATTGTTCTCAGTAGTGACAAGTTCTTTACACTTTTATACTGTACTGTCTATCTGTCTGTGCACACAATCAAAGGACACCATTCTGATAAGATCAATTTTCTGTTTATTTCATGGAACAGTTAATATCATATGACTTTTTACTTTTAGATGTTCAGGTATGTCATGTTACATAACGTTTACATGCTTATACATATAAACAGAATATTTGTATGTGTTGTACAGAGAAAAAGAGACAAAGAATGACGAGAAAACTGAGAGGAAGTGTATTGTAAAATGCAGTCACTAGAATACTCTGTTCCTGATTTGTCAATGTGTCTGGGTATCTGAGGCAGGAATCAGTCACCAGTTCTATACCAGAGCTCTACCACTGACTTGTTGACATGATGTTGTTTTTCCTCTCATTGAAATTAAAATGCAGTTTTCAAAAGGGTTGGATGAAACTAACCCAGGGTGAGTGTTTTTTCTCATCACTGTAGTTCACCAAAATTATAAAGAAATTGGTCTAGATAAAATGTTTTGTCAGAAAAGTCCAAGTCCTATAATGAAGGGGAATTGTAAGAATTAATTTACAGTGGAAATTAATTTCCTGTTACAGTTTCATTTGAACAGACTACCAGCTTCTGTTTCCTCCATACCTATTATGGTAGCACTCAGTTGGTTAGTTGCCAGGGCTGTGTTGTTCCAGAAATAGATACTCACTCCATAGTAATAGTTTAACTTTTTTACTAGCAAAGTGGTAGCGACTCTGATTACAGGTTAAGTTGGTGTGTGCAGTGTATGGATGGGGTGACCACCTGTCCCGAATTGGGTGGGACAGGCCTGAAATGCAGAGTTCAAGTTCCGGTCCGGGGCTGAATGACTCTGGGACAGCATTTGTCCCAGAATCCCTCCGGCACAGCTCTGCACTTTCCCTGAGGCTCAGGGGTGGCACTAGTCTCTTCCGTGGCGGGGGTCTGAGGTGAGCCAGGCAGTAATAAGAGCTGGTCAGGTAGCTTGGGCCGCTGTGGGGAGCCTGGGACTGTCCACCTGCCCTTGGTGGTGTGGCTCGGGGGGGCAGGGACACTGGCTGGGGTCTGGTCTCGGGCACCCCAGCCCCCCATCCAGGGCAGGTGGAGGGTTTGGGGCTCCACACAGTTGCCCGGCTCCTTGGGCTGCTCTTACCATAGCCCGGCTCCAGCCTCTGGCCTGGCCAGGGCCTCTGGGTTGGGTGGGGTCTCAGGGGAAGAGGAGGAGGAGAAGCAGGGGGAGGGGCCACAGCCGGGGGTGCAGGACTCCTGCATATGTCCCGCTTTTGCCTTTTGAAAAGATGGTCGCCCTATATATATGGAATGCACACAGGGAAGGGACAGCTGTCCACAAAAGACCTTGTAGTAATCACTGGGCCAAAGGAATCCCTGTGTGAAACTGAGTCCTGGCACAAGGGTGTAACTGGAGTGCAGAAAGTGCAGTTCTACTCTCCACCATCCTGAAATTCAAGGAATGAATGTCATTCAATATTTGAAGCAGGGCTACATTCTCACATTTAAAGTCTTCGGGTGGGACTTTAATAATTGGTCAGAGTTGCCTCATATTTGCTCCCAGTGCGAGCAAAGTTAGGTCAATGCTGAGTGCATTTGAAAAATCACATGCTATTGTACCTTGCAACCAAAAATGCCTCAGAAGTGAGCTGTATCTAGTTCCCAGCTTCAAATCCTATGCTCAGTCCACTAGGACGCTTTCTTTACTTACAGTAGAAGATTTCTTTTTTTAAAGACATTAATTAAGTGACAAGTCAGAAGTGCAAAGAATTTGAAACGTTGAGCAGCTTGCATTTCATACACATCAGATGAACATAATGGTCATTTATACTATCCTCGCTTTATTGACTCTGATTTTATTTCCCCTATGTACAACACATATAGGAGATACTATTATTCAATTAACATCACTGCTTGCCCTGGGAGAAAGTGATAGTGTTGGTGTGGCCCCTTCTTCCTCCCAAAAAGTTGCCAGGCTCCACTTTTCTCCTTACTCTTTTTTCAGCCTGCAGCTGTGAGAAGTGTGTTTGTGTGTGTGTGTGTGTAGCATAAACTACACCCCCTCCCAGAATTCTTGTATAGATTAAAAGAGTTTAATAATGAATTCTTCTGTTTCATAAATGATAATTTACAACCAAATGCAAAGTGATTCGTAGTAGACTATAATGCCAGTCTAAGCTGGGAGTCCTGTTAAGATGGCAAAGATTGTTCTAATGGTAACAAAGCATTCTTTTCCTCAGTGGACTTCCGTACTTTACAGAGCCAGTCACAGGGCCGTGGATGCCACATTTGTGCAGTCTCTTTCTTCAGAAGAATGGGACAGCCCCATTCCAGTTGATGGCTGCCCCCTCCCACTTAGTTCTGATTGCCATCTCCACAGAAGGAAATCTCTTTTCTGGGTCACTTTCTTCACAGTGATTCTTTTCCCAATGATGAGAATGAGTGTCTGAAAGAGCAGTGCCGCAAATTCAGTGAAAAAACCCCAGCAATATGAGTCTAATTGCTACAGCTCCATTGGCTGTTTTGTGCAACCGCTGATCAGATTTTAAAATTCCACATTAGAAGCCTAATGGGACTGTGTGGTAATATTCTGCTCTTCTACATGCAGAGCTGGTCTAGAACTGCTAGGCAAATGCAGCTATTGCAGATGAAACTCTAGACTCATGGCAATATGCAGTTTAAATTTAACATAGGTGGCACTGCTTGCTTTCCAACAGTTCATAATTTCAAAGGCGACTATTTTAAATGTTCAGTTTTTGGGGTCAGAATTTCAGAAAGTGAGGCTTGAAGTCTGTGGGCATTACAAGCATATGGGCATGCAACTGGAACGAACTGTTGGTGTAAAAATGGACAAGGACCTCACATCCTAAAAATCTGACCCTAGTTTACAATAGCAGTAATGACCTCTGGGTGGCACACTTCCTGGCAGTTTAAGACCAGCTATGTTAAAGGCCCTTGGGCTCTCAATCCTTCCCCTTGATTATAAATAGGCTGGAGAGGCCCTTTCCATCAGTTATTACTTGATTCTGAACTCAGTGAAATGGTTCAGAATGAAATCTTGCTTTCCCATGGGTTATTGTGCCAGTCATTAGCTGTTTAGAAGGCTGTTATTGAAAATACATCAAAGTCTGCACCTGCAGCAGCATGCAAAGCTCAGGATATACAGTTTATTAAATCAGAGCAGCCATAACGTCCCCTAGTGGCTTTTAGATAGCAGTGATGGGGCAAAGGGTGGTGGGAAAGCTGCAGGTGGGGTTACAATGTAGTGCATGGAATGAAAGTATAATCGTTGAGTCACAGTTCTAGGGCCCATCCAACCAGAATGGCAGTCCCTGAGCCACCTCCTGCAGATCCAGTTCCCGACTCCAATAAACTGCTGTACCCCAAAAGACCTAGCCTCAGCGGCGTACAGTGCAGTAGAGTAGCAGCAGACTGGCCATCGTGGCACAGTCTCTTTCTGTACCTATTAGACACAAATGGATGATCTGGCCTATGGGCTGCAACATCATGATGTATCTGTGCCATTGTTTCATTAGGGGAGGACAGTTTTGCAATTAAGTCACTGGACTGGGACTCAGGAGATCTGGATTCAATTCCTAGGTCTGCCATTGACCTTTGGCAGGTAATTTAATCTCTCTGTGCCTCAGTCTCCCATCTGTAAATGTGGATAATAATACTTCCTCTCTTCCACCCTTGTCTATTGAGATTGTGAACTCTGTAGGGCAGGGGCTGTCTCACACTAGGTGTCCGTACAGCACTTGGTACAGTTAGGCCCTGATCTTGGTTGGAGCCTCAAGTCACTACTGTAATACATGTAATAATAATAATGTGATCCCAGTCCTGCATGGTGCTGTGCTCTCAATTCCTATTAATATTGGTGGGTATCGAGGATGCTCAGCATCTCAGAGGATTCTTGATATTCATATATTGATTCAAAAGTGGTCAATTCTACTGACAATATTCTTAGATATTGCCCCAATAATAGAGCTTCTGCTCAAGAATATTATCCCCACCCAACTGATTATGTCTCTTAAAATCAGCTTTTGATTTGAGCCATCTCTTATGCACTGTTTACTGTATCTTCTACATGAACAGACTAATATTAAACACTGACAGTGATATACATTTAAATACCTTTCTTTGATAAGCTTAAATGCCTACCTACTGTTAGATGTACTGTTTTTTTCTGTGATGGCTGCCCATTATATAAGTAAAGATCAAAGATGTGTTCCATTTTCCAGTCGGATAAGAGCAGCCTGTTTGTGCTGAAAAGAACACTGTATATGCCACTGATGTTGCACAGCCAGATGGGTAATTTAGGAGTCTTTAGCATGCTTCCAACCTGGGGGGGAAAAGGGTATTTCAAACATACTTTCATTATTAATAGGCACTTAATGTCTATGTTGCTTTAAAGGAACATTAGTTTTACTGCTCTGAATACAGAGTTACTAGGAGGTATTACTGTCCATTCCCTCTAGTAATATCTCTGCAGATACCTTTTAATCAGGACATGAGTAAATAAGTCAAGGTGGTATAAATGATATATGTCTCAAGTTGAACTCCAGCGCTGATGAAATCCTCACCTGTGCTTTCATGTCTATTGATTTACAGCAGCTGAGGATCTCACCCACTATGTTTTAGCTTGAGAAGTGCACTTTGCTTTATGGATAGTGTAATAAAAAACCTCCAGTAGATCCTAAGCCTGGGAATACATTTACGGGAATCAGCTTTTAAAAATAACACTGACATAATGGGGTTCCAAATGGTCTAAGAAAGGGTGAGATAATGAATGGGTTGTAGCCAGTTCAACAAATTGTGGACCCAATTCCGCAGTCCTGTGTTCATTCTAAAGTGCATTTGTGCAATTGCTACTGAACGTTGGTGCTATTCTGTCAGTAGGTCTATGTGGTAATGTAAGCAGCTAACATCAGCATCTGAAAATATAGAAAAGAAACAGTGGTATGATGTGGTGTGACCGTGGAGAGGAAGGTGTATTCAGCGGGGTTTGAAGGGCTGAACGTTGCAACAAGAAAAGTCTTTCTAAAAGTATGTAATCTATTTCTCCCCATGAGTAGCAGTGAACTCTCCCAGTCCAGTATGTTTCCAGGTAGTCTGAGCATTGCATTATCCTCCAGGACCTGCTTCATAATGTCTCTTCATAGAAACCTCAGACCTCTGGGCTAGGTTGTGATCTCAGTTACACAGGTGTAAATATACAGGAACTCTCTTGGGCATAATTCTCATTTCGCTTACTTATATAGGTTTTAGGGCTGTCAATTAATTGCAGTTAACTCATGCAATTAACTCAAAAAATTAACTGCAATTAAAAAAATGAATCACGATTAATTGCACTGTTAAACAATAGAATACTAATTGAAATTTATTAAATATTTTGTATGTTTTTCTACATTTTCAAATATATTGATTTCTATTACAACACAATACAAAGTGTACACTGCTCACTTTATATTATTATTTTTTATTACAAATATTTGCACTGTAAAAATGATAAACAAAAGAAATAGTATTTTTCAGTTCACGTCATACAAGTACTGTAGTGCAATCTCTTTATCGTGAAAGTGTAACTTACAAATTTATATATTTTTTGTTACATAACTGCACTCAAAAACAAAACCATGTCAAAACTTTAGAGCTTACAAATCCACTCAGTCCTACTTCTTGTTCAGCCAATCACTAAGACAAACAAGTTTGTTTACATTTATGGGAGATACTGCTGACTGCTTCTTATTTACAGTGTCACCTGAAAGTGGGCACAGGTGTTCGCATGGCACTTTTGTAGCTGGTGTTGCAAGATATTTATGTGCTAGATATGCTAAACATTCATATGCCCCTTCATGCTTCGGTCACCATTCCAGAGACATGCTTCCAAGCTGATGACGCTCCTTAAAAAAAATAATGCGTTAATTAAATTTGTGACTGAACTCTTTGAGGGAGAATTGTATGCCTCCTCCTCTGTTTTACCCACATTTTGCCATATATTTCGTGTTATAGCAGTCTTGGATGGTGATCCAGCACATGTTCGTTTTAAGAACACGTTCACGGCAGATTTGACAAAATGCAAAGAAGGTATCAATGTGAGATTTCTAAGGATAAATGCAGCACTCGACCCAAGGTTTAAGGATCTGAAGTGCCTTCCAAAATCTGAGAGGGAGAAGGTGTGGAGCATGCTTTCAGAAGTCTTAAAAGAGCAACACTCTGCTGCGGAAAATACAGAACCCAAACCACCAAAAAAGGAAATCAGCCTTCTGCTGGTGGCATCTGACTCCGATGATGAAAATGAACATGTGTCAGTCTGCACTGCTTTGGATCGTTATTGAGCAGAACCTGTCATCAGCATGGACGCATGTCCTCTGGAATGGTGGTTGAAGCATGTAGAGACATATGAATCTTTAACGCATCTGGCATGTAGATATCTTGTGACACCGGCTATGACAGTGTCATGCAAACGCCTGTTCTCACTTTCAGGTGACATTGTAAACAGGGAGCAGGAGGCATTATCTCCTGCAAATTGTAACCAGACTTGTTTGTCTGAGCGATTGGCTGAACAAGAAGTAGGACTGCGTGGACTTGTAGCTTCTAAAGTTTTACATTGTTTTATTTTTGAATGCAGTTTTTTTTGTACATAATTCTACATGTGTAAGTTCAATTTTCATGATAAAGAGATTGCACTACAGTACTTGTATTAGGTGAATTGAAATATACTATTTATTTTTTTATAGTGCAAATATTTGTAATAAAAAATAAATATAGTGAGGACTGTCCACTTGGTATTCAGTGTTGTAATTGAAATCAATCTATTTGAAAATGTAGAAAACATCCAAAAATATTTAAATAAATGGTATTCTTTTATTAACAGTGCGATTAATTGCTCAATTAATTTTTTAAATTGCTTGACAACCCTAATAGGTTTTATAGTGATGTAACACCACTTAAGTTGCTTTGGATTTATACAGGGGTAAGTGAAATCAGAACGTGCCCCCATAACTTAAAACAGAAAAATAATGGGGGTGCTCTCTAAATGGTATAAAATGTAGTAAATACTGCTGTTACAGAGAACAGGCCAAATTCAGTTCTGGTGTAAGAGGACATAAGTCCATAGACTTCGATGGAGTTGTGTCTGCTTACAACAGGGCTGAATTGGCCTCTCATGAAAGGTCTTGTGTCTCTGTTGGCAGGCTATTGTGAGGATCACTTGGGGAAATGCAAATTTAATGTCTCTGGATGTGGCCTTTGAACCTTGTTTTCATTGCTTTTCCTTTAAGTTTGGACTCTGATGTCATATGATATATATTTGGCAGTCTCAGACCAGTGCTTCATCGGCAAACAGCTTGCATCCAATGACCATTAACATTAAGTCTGGTGTGTAAAGATGAATTACCAAGGTGAAATGAGATATGACCAATCTAGAGACAGAATAATTCCTCACTTTGAGAACAAAATCTGTCAGGCAGAATTAAGTACTGAAGAAGAAGGAACCCCCTAAACAGTTTATAGACTCTAGTCCTTAGACATATCCATGCAGTAGTTTATTAGGAAAGACAGCTAAGATTAACTCTAGCATTTGATGGTGTAAATAATTCCTCATACATAAAAGAAGAAAAGAAACTTTATGTTTTGCATTATTGTGTATTCTCTCTTGTTTGGGGAAGGGGGAAAGCATCCTATCTAGAAAGTAATGCAAGTCAGCTGAAAAAAGTGAATTGGACAACAATGTCTTGTATGTCAAGTTTGAAATGATCACCATGCTATTGATGTATGTAAGCCTCAAGAGCATGACAATGAGAGTAACACATGTAAGGAAAGAAAGAACAACATGTATTGAGTCTTCTCTGGATAAGTGAAATTAACCCCAGAGGGTCATGTTTGCATTTGTTCTGCATTAACTAGATCTGTGAAAATATTTCAGTCTTAAAAAGGGAACTAATATAAGAAAACCTTGGCTCAGGTCCACAAAGGTATTTAGGATTCCAAATTTGGATCTGGGCCCTAGTAACTCAAGACCTTAAAATAACGTCCCAAGACATTAAAAGACTCTTCAAGCAGCTTAAATCCCATCTTCATAAAGGGCAAACTGTGTTGTTTTAAACTCCTATGGGAGTAGGCAAAAAGCAGATGGAAGTAGCAGTTTCCCAGCATTGACAGTCTAGAAGTGTATTTGAATCTTTAAAGCAAATCGTGACTGACTAAACTTCACAGCACCTCTGGGAGATAGGTAAATCTTATCCTGATGTAAGCAGTGTCAGAATGAGCTCCACTCTGACATCTGGTGGTGAGGTGTGGCAAGTTGTGGAAAAGAACTTCAGGGGCCGATCTCATTTGCATAGGCACACCCACCCCGCCTAGAATGAGGCCATAGCTGCCCAAATGGTCACTTTGGCTGCTGTGGGATCCCCAGTGTCTCTGTTATTGGGGCAGGAAGAATAAATTGTTATTACCCTGATTATGGGAACTGTGCTTGGAACTGTACTTGGCCTTTTGTTATGATGGAGGGACTCACCATCAACTAAGTAGCACTCGCTAGGCAAGGGTCATGGGTTTTAAAACTCTGTGAATGGAGAGAGGCTGGGGACAAGTATTAATACTTGGTGGCATGGGCCCCTTGGTGAGGGCCTTTCATGCTAATTGCACTTTCTTCTCTCTCCACTATGGAATATCAGAGCTAATTTTGATTCCATTAGGAGTCTAGTTACAGGCTGCTGAGCTCACTTTGGGCTAATGATGTACCAGCACTGAGGCTCCCCTACTACAAGCTGAATTCACCAAAGAGCTGAACTGACTAAGATTTCAGTGAACTGAAATCACTGAGCGTTGTGTTAAGTAGTGGGGGAGCCTGAAGATATATTGTGGAGCAGTTTGTGGGACGGCTGGAGTGCCTTGTGGACAGGCTGGTGGAGCAGTTCGTAGGACGGCGGGAGCTGCTGGTGGGACGCGGAGCAGTTTGTGGACCGGCTGGTGGAGCACAGAGCGGAGCTGCGTGAAGGAGTTCGTGGGGCGGCTGGCAGAGCGAAGCGAAGGCCTATGGAGCTGTGGGGCGGTCAGCTTCAGATCATGTAAGGTGCCTCTTACCCCCGTCCCATCTCCACCCAGGTTGGGAGGTAAAGCTCCGCAGATAAACTTTCAAACTCTGGGGCTGCCCTGACCAGGGACAGAGACTTTTGGGTCATTGGACTTTTGGGACTTTGGGTGATTTGGGGTTGCTGGACTCAAGAACCAAAGGGAAAGGGGCATGCCCCAATTTGCTTGGGGTGGGTTTTTTTGCTCATGGGTTGTGTTATGAATCCTGTTGGTGGTGTTTCCCCAACATAATGCCACATTGTTTCTCTCTGTTATTAAAAGGCTTTTTGCTACACTCAGACTATGTGCTTGCGAGAGGGGAAGTATTGCCTCTTGGAGGCGCCCAGCGGGGGTGGTATATATTTGTCCCAGGTCACTGGGTGGGGGCTCGAGCTGGTTTGCATTGTGTTATTGGAATGGATCCCCTAGATATTGAACCCGGCCCTTGTTGCTGCCAACTCTGACGGGCAGAAGGGTTACACTTATTTTACAGAAAGGGAAACAGAGGCATTGACAGGGTATTTGAACTGCCCCAAAGCCACACAAGTCAGTAGCAAAGCCAGGGATTAGAACCCAGAGAATCATGACTCTCAGTCATGAACACCATCCATCAGACCACACTGCCCTTCTTTACATATACATCAGAGTGTTTCATTGTCTTCATTCTTTCCATCAGCGATACTTTCACTCTTCAGCCAATTTTATTACTGTGTTTGATGTGTTACTCTGAGGGCTGTAGCTTTGAAGCCCTGGAGTTTGCAAGGCAACACATTGAGCACTGGGGTTGTTCTCCTATGGCCTGAACAAGGGTGCTGGAAAACCCTTAGGGAACAAAGGAAAAGAATAGGGAGCACTGGAAACTATACAGCAGCTCCTCGGATCTGCTGGTGGTGTAGGCATGTGAGCAAAGTGTGGTTGTTTTAGCCATCTAAGTGGAGGCTCCTGTGATGCAGCAGGCCAGGGATTGGACAAAAGGAGGGGGCAGGAGTGTGCCTTAAAGGTTCAGCATATGGGCATCTAGCAGTGGGGATTGAGTATGGGAGGCGGGTGGGAAAGTGTGGGAGCTGTAGACTGAGAATGTGTGTGTCTGTGTCCAGCAGTAACTGTAAATGTGTGGCCATCCATTGCCCTTCTGCATTGGCAGTGAGTGGAGTGTGACTTATACAATGAGAATGTGTGTGTGTGTAGACCTGGCTAACTGGGGCTGGCTGCATTTTGGCTTAATGCAGACATTGTCAGCTTTAGTTCAGATGGCTTTCTACAAATGTATTTCCATGTTTTCTTTGCATGATCCTCCTTTTCCCCCTGTCCCTCCTCCCACTGACTCCACCTACTTTCTACCCAGCTACACTCAGATTATGTGCCAATGATCTGTTTTTATGCTAGTTTTGTGTGTGTCACTGTTGGCACATTTTAGCTGCATGGCAGGGTGGCATTGAGACAACAACCCTGTAATTACCTAGCCTTCAGATGCTTTACTTCATCACTTATTGCCTATTCCCTTATTCCACTGCCTTTTTCCAATGCCATGATGTGGCCCCCACCCTCAGTAACCGTTGTGCTTTCATTATATTGCCCAACAGGAACCTTTCTAAGACGGTTTGCAGGTTTCACATGATTTGTCTTCATTAGTATTTTATCTTGAGTTACCTAACTCAAATTAAGAACACGCTTTATTTTCCAGTGAAGATAAGCTCCCAGTCTACAGAGGCTAAATGAAATTTAAGGGGAAAGCTGATGATATATAGTGCACTCACTGTAATAATCTAAAGCCAGGGGAACTGAGCATAGGAGTGTCAGTGCAGCTCAGTGATTTGCATACGCTCTCACCTGGAGGGGTCTGTAATGCTCCACTTCCTCCTTGTTCCAGTGTAAATAGCCCACATCACTGCGGGCCAGGACTCCATGCAATAGTTCTTGCACTCCACCTTCACTGTCAAATTTCTGGAACCCATTAAATACATGTGGACTTGCTCTGCCTGTTAAAATGACGTTGAGAATTGCCTAGAGGGGAAATGACCTACAATTACACTTTCAGGCAGTGGAGCAGAAACTGCGCTCTAGAATTCCTTGCTGTTGTTCATCTTTCCTATAGCTCCTTTTTTTTCTCTATATAGAGTAGGTGGCACAAAAGCATGATTTCATACACATCCGTCTTAGGCATTTTCAGGACACCTGTTACCCTGGTATCTACATGCCAATAATAGTACTTGCCATTACATAGAGACTTCCAGATGTCACTTCCCTGTGACAAAGATAAGTATTTTGAACTCCATTTTACAGATGGGGAAACTGACGCAGAGAGGTTAAGCGACTTTCCCATGGCCACATCGTGAGTCAGTGGCATAGCCAGGACTAGAACTCAGAAGCGTTGCCTCTGAACCCAGGCTCATTCTGCTAGACCATGCTTGTGTTGATGGAAGTTTCAAAACTGTATAATCAGTAGTAAAAACCCCATTGTGTCTATGGGAATGTGAGGATGGATTCATTATATTAATTAATGAAAATATGGGCAGGCAGCAAAACCAAACAAATAATTGCATAGGTGCTGAAACTAGGGGTGCTGCAGCACTCCCTGGCTTGAAGAGGTTTCCATTATATACAGGGTTTACGGTTTGGTTCAATGGGCTCTCAGCACCTCCACTATAAAAACTATTCCAGCATCCCTGAATAACTGAGGTTTATTTTATGCTGCACAAGCACATATATCTATTTGCTTCCCCCTAACACCTGCTTGTACTTCTGTATTATCCTTTAGTGTGCCTTGAAGATAGACCTAGGTAGGCGATCTGTACCTTCTGATGCCTTTTGATTCAAGTAACTCGAAGCGGGAAAATATTTGCATTTACATTTGTAATGCTTGCCATGTGAGCATTTTTGCATTTTGTCAAAAATCCAAAACTGGCCCTATTTTTGAAAAAATACCAAACTAAAACAAGCTCACTATCAACTTTTTAATTTTGCATGTTTTTAGACTTAATTTCCTGTTTTTATGATCTTTTGCCCCCAAAGCCACATAATTTTCAGAGGTGGAAAAATACCTAATGAAGCCACCATAGCAGATGTCAGGAGAATGCCTGAAGCTTTACACAGCCCAGCAATGCCCTTGGCAATAAAACACAGCATTTTGTGACAGTAAAAACCATAATGATGGCTCTCAATCCTCATTGTCATTTCTGGATATAGACATCCAGCACACAGTAATCTGCTTTTCTTCTCTGCAAATAATAGGTGCCAGATCCTTAGCTGGTGGAAACTCATGTTACATCCATTGAATGAGGATCTGTCCCATAACCCTTTATGGCCTAACATTTGCCTTTTAGCAAAACACAGTAAAAGTTATGACTGTTTTTCTACCTCAGCCACCAAATGATGTAGGAAATCATCTTCATCATGGGTAACATTAGTGATTCAAATTCTGGGAGACCAACAGTCAGCTATGGTAGGTGTATGAACCATGAACAGTAAAAATCATCTGTTTGATAGGACTTGTAGAGGCTGACGCAAATAGTTTTTGAGTGGGGTGGGATGGGGATATCTACTGGGCCTACTCTTTGCTGCCTGGTTTGTTCTGTTTTCTCATTGTATTTTGGTGTGTGGTGATATTTTTTGAGACTACAAGTTTAGTTGTGGCCAGGACATCTAGAGTTTGTGTACAGATGTTCTTTTTTATATTTTAAATGGAAAGTAAGAAATCATAAAAATATTTTTGTAATTGGGAAGACCTTGATGGATTCTTTCTGAAATTGAAAAGACTAGAAGCAATAATGGAAATTGACCTAAAATGCGTACACTAATGTTAAGACAGTCAATTAGGAGAGCACGATTCTAAAGTGTCAGAAATACCTTTTGACCATATTTGGAAGTGGAACCATTTACCTTTAGGGGGGTCTTATTAAGAATTGTGAATATTAGGTAAACTGATTACACATATTTTACAAGAACCATTCAGGAAAAAATCACATAGTCCTACCTGTCTACAGATGAAGTTTCCAAGACTGAATTGTAACAGATGAGATGTTGTGAAGTCTAGGTCTTTTTGGAGCCTGTGCAACCAAAAACAAAGTATTATTGTGGTGTCAGCTGAATGATAGGAATGACTCTGTACATCAGTGTATGATTGTCAAGAAAAATTAAAGTGGCAATATGTTCCTCAGGGTTCTTTTGTTTTTCTTTATTACAGGCAAGGCAGTGGTGATTGAGCTATACTATTATTTATAAACCCAGGTTTAACTTTTATTCGAATTGGATCTGAGATGCAAAATTCAAATTTAGACCCAGACCCAAACTTTCCCAAAATGTATGTATGTTTGGTTCACAAGATTTGGTTCCGGGTGGTCTTTAGCATTTTCTGGTAACTATTATTAACAATTCTAATACCTATCTTTAGGAATTGAACTGAAATGTTAGTGGGTAACATTTTGAAAAGTGCCTAAGACCTGGTCTACTCACCTATTTTGTATGGCTATATCTATTTTTGTTAGGGGTATAATTTTTTTAAAACTAAAATACTGATACAACTCTGGTGTGGATGCAGTAATATTGGTATAAAAGTGCCTTATATCAATACAACTTATTCCCTATCCCACATAGGAATAACTATACTAGTATAAAGCACCTTTACACCAATACAATTGCATCCATTCTTAGGGTGGGGATAGAGGTTGTGCCACTTACCTTTATAAGTATAGTTAGAGTGATAATTTTTGAGTGTATACAAACTCCTTAGTGATTTAGGTGTCTAAGTCCCATTGACTTTCAGTCACTGTCACCACTATCTATGTGATAAGAGTTGGTACAATACAGGTATAATTTGGCTTCCCTCTCCTAATTCCTCCCAGTGTCATGAGGAAAGAGACCACTTCATATGATATTGCTAAACATGTATAGAAGGTTTTAAAAAAAGACATAATTTACCTTTCCAATGTCCTAGAGAAAAGCAAGCTGTATAGAAATAAGATCACACCATGGCTTCCTTCACCTTTGAACTGATAAAAAAACAATAAAGAAGGAATTATGGCAGTTACCCGTGATTGGTTGAGATACCCCTTCTGTTAACTCTTCAGATTTGTATCCCTTGCACCTTTTGCTACAATCTTAGATGAAAATACTGGACCAAATGCATGAGCTGCTGCTGCAGTCAACGGGAGCTTTGCCACTGACTTATTAATCACAGTAGGATCAGGTCAAAAGGGGTGATAGCAATCTTTCATATCATTTCTATTATTTCATAGAACAAACTACAGTCCTATTTGTTGTTTTCTTTGTATGCAGATTTTAACAAATGATTTTAGTGACTTTACAATTTTTTTGTATTTTTACAAACCACTTTTTCATTAACATAAAATTTAGCTCCTGATTACATAGAGTGGAGTATCCTGATCCCATTGAAGTCACTGGCCAAACTCCCATTACTTTCACTGAGAGCAGGATCAAGCCGCGTAATGTATTGTTCTAATTTCCTGTAGTGAAAATCAGAAATGATTCATGACATGTTCATAAAGTTTCTGAAGATTACATTAAATATGATGTTATAAGCAAGATCAGATTTTATACGAGAAATAGAATGGGTGGGAAGCAGCAAAATAACTCAACATAAGAAATTGCTTATTCCTCACTTACACATTGTATATGATCACAGATAAATTTCTGAGCTGCTTCTTTCTCAAAAAATTCAAACAGCTGGAGCTGTAAGTCAGGAACATAAGAAAAAAATAGAACAGAAGACATTAATTATATCCAAAAGTGGAGTTTTCAACCCACTGTTGTATTTCTTTCAGACAAACAAAAGAAGAATATAGGAATCTAATCTGACTCTGCCTGAACTAAGGCATTCAATTATATACAGGAAAACTAAATAAATAGTTATAAAGTTAACATGTTTGCCCTTTTAGGAGGGTGGGAGAAATCATAGTTGTTAATCAAAAATAATTATAGCCTCTGGATTCATATAAAGAGATAGAAATACCTTTCAGAGCTCCAGCTGTGACATGGATCTTAAAGTGCTTATAATTTGTAATGTATCATAAGGTAGGGCACGGGTTTTATGAGATTTTATATTTGTCTTTAAAAAAAACCCCCACTTTTTTCTGCAAATCTTGTTTATAACAGGTACTGTATTTTCTTACTTACTCTTTCAGTCAAGTTATCTATTTTGTAGTCTATATTGGGTGTAAAATAAGTATCAGTGGTGACAAGACATACAATGGCTTTCCGACATTCCCCTGCTGTCCACAGAATATCTCCCAGAGATTCTGCAAGAGCGTTTTCTTGTTCTGTTTGGCTCATTTCACATAAACTGTAATGCAGGACACAAAAGAATATGAAAGGCATGGCAATGGCCGATGAAACTACCACAGGAAAATTCTAAGGCATTGTGTACGCTCAGGGACATCCCTGATTCAGCACTCGGTGCTGGCATCTAAACATAGACAGTGCCATACTGGGCTTTGTATCAAATGAGCTAAAGGACCGGCACAAACGCAGCTACACCAACTGCTGGCAATTGTTTGCTGAATCAGGGCTGTGCCTGAGGATAGCCAAGGTTGTCATGAACATTATGGTGTTGAAGGGTTTTCTTATTATTATAAACGAGTGCCCTGTGTTCTGACATGATTTGGTCTTTCCTGTGTTAGAACCATTTTATAAGCATGCTACAGAATTATGATACAGTTCAATGAAGGTTAGGGTTCTAATATTCATTCTCTAACCTGGGTTGCCTCTGTCTGCGAGGGGTGAGACCACGATGTGTTATGATATGGTCAGGATACTATCATGTAATAACCTGATCCCTGACACAATAAAATATGTATGTAGATCGGCCTTAGTTGACAACCAAATTCTATCCCCACAGTAAAACCTGTGAGAGGAGGCCAGAGGACCTTGAAGTGTTTCTGGCAGATGATCCTCTCATGGGGATGAGCTTAGAGGGTTGGAGGAGGCCAGAGTATGAAAACGATAGCACTGAGGTACCTGCTTCTCTGCAGCACTGCCTCTGCCCCTCCCTAGAATCATGCTGCCGTTGGCTGTCCATGTCACAGGCAATTTTGTAAGTTAGTGCTATTAGCAGCTGCATTAGCTCCTGCCTGGTTATCTGCCGCTGTTAAAGGGGGATGGGGAGCATGGCTGGAAGAGGTTTTAGGAGTTCTGAGAGGGAGGACCTTGCCACACTGGCTTCCAGCCCTTCGGATGCGTTCCCACTCAACTTTAGTGTATTAGCTCCCCTCCAAGCCTCACTGAGAGGGGTTTAAAAGTTTCTGTTAGATCTTTGCTCATGTTTTTGTCTCTCTCCTTTGGTTTCTCTGAGGGTGCTATTGAAGACTGTCACTGCCAGAGAAAGGAAGATCTGCCTTTATAGCAAGTGCAGCTTTACAGAGCTATCCTGATTACCCTGTTTGCCCTATCACCTGAACTAGGGCTAAGCAAGTTCCTGTTAAATCCTGCCTGATCTCTCTGAACCTTGGGCTGCTTTTTGTGGGTTTCAGTGCTGCATGGCATAACCTATAAAGAATTAGGGCCTGGTCCCATTGACAGCAATGAGGTTTTTTGGTTCATCAGGAAAAGGATTGGGTTCTTGGTTTGACCATATTCTTGTTGATTTACTTTCTAAATAACACATTATATGAGCCATTGAGTTATTTTCAAATAGTGTTTAGTGCAGGGGTAGGCAAAGTTTTTGGCCTGCAGACCACTTCTGGGTATAAAAATTGTATGGTGGGCCATGAATGCTGCAAATTGGGGGTTGGGGTGTGGGAGGGGATGAGGCCTTTGGCTGGGGGTGTGGGCTCCTGGATGGGGCTGGAGATGAGGGGTTCGGGGTACAGGAGGGTGCTCCAGACTGGGACTGAGGGGTTCGGAGGGTGGTAGGGGGATCAGGGATGGGGCTCAGGATGGCAGGCTTCAGGCAGCGCTTACCTCAAGGAGCTCCCGAAAGCAGTGGCATGTCCCTCCTCTGGCTCATACGCGGTGGTGTGGCCAGGCAGCTCTGCACGCTGCCCCATCTGCAGGTGCCACCGCCGCAGCTCCCAGAAGCAGCAGCATGCCCACGGACGGCTCCTACGCGGAGGCGTGGTGCTGGCCATGCAGTTCTGGACTCTGCCCCATGCACAGGTGCTGCCTCTGCAGCTCCCATTGGCCATGCTTGGCGTGGGGGCAGTGTGTTGTGAGCCCCCTGTCTGCCCCTACATGTAGGAGCTGGAGGGGGGACATGCTGCTGCTTCCGGGAGCCGAATGGCAAGCTCCTGACCCAGCTCCCAGGCTGGAACACTGGAGCGGGTCAAGCCCTTGACCCCACTCCCTGGCAGGAGCTCAAGGGCAAATTAAAAGGCCTTATGGGCTGGGTGCGGCCCGTATTTGCCCACCCCCGATTTAGTGGTTTTGTGGCTGTCATAGTGAAATACTTGTCAACCCACATAGCCTGGTTCTCCGCTCCTTGACACCAGTGTAACTCTATTGATTTCAATGGAGGTCCTCCTGATTTACACCAGTGTGAGGAAAGAATCAGGCCCATGAAATCCATGTGTCACAGCCTCAGCTAGTGTAGAGTTAAGCCAGTTTACACCAGATGAAAATCTAGACCGATGTGGTTACTCAGATTTTGGATCCATCAAGGAAGATATCACATTGGAAACTGGAAGGATTTGCTAAGAAAGGAGCTGCAGCAAAAACGGTTAAATTTTTTCCTTTAAAACACCGGTGAATTCCTATTACAATATATTCAGCCAATTAGCCAGCCTGAACCCCAAATCTGGCTCTTTACCAAACAGTGCAGTCAGCACATGCATTTGTTATCATTAAGAAGGACCACATGTGCAGAGAGGGATAGCACCTGTGTTTTCAGGGCTTTCATTCATTTTAGCGCTATCACATTGGTGTCCTTTGCAATGACTGCTGACCCCTGCCTTCTCCTTTCAAACACTGACAAAGAATGTGCTTGAGATCAGGGGAGGGTTTTAATTTCAGTTGCCAGTACAAAGGCCGGCCATGCAGCATGGAAATTGTCCATAAGTTCTGGTCACCACAACTCAAAATGGGCCAAACAAGCAAGTCCATTGGCCATAAAACTAAAAGATTTCTGAGAGAAAAATCTATAGCAAATGGACCAGATTCTGCTCTTCACGCTTGGATTTGCAGAAGCATAACGGAGAGTAGACTCTGTCTCTGTATAACACATAGGACAACACTAATCTTTCTGTTTATGTCCAAATAATTTAAGTAATTCGTATTTTTTTGTGGGAAAGTACATTTTCTTACCCTTGGAGGGGAATATTTTCCTCTCTATTTCTTATGAACAAGCAGTATTTAATGATGTACACCTGTACAGCCATCAGAATTGCTCTTGCTCCCCCCTAGAAAAATTTCAGAGAGTTAAAAAACCGTAAAACACCAACCCTCTGCCCCATATACTAGTGGAACCAAACTACAATGCGCTGTGTGGATTTTATGCTAATTCCAGCTGTCTCTGACCAAAGTTTTAGCTTTCAAATACCAGTGTCAGTAACTTGTCCAGCCTGTCTGAGACTCTAAAATGGCCACCATGCTACTGACAGCTCTGGAGATAAATGGAAAAGTAAGTAGAGAGAGGGCTTATGAGACTAAAATTAGGAAATCACTATCCAAGAAAGGGCACAATTTTGACCCTGCTAGATGCCTATGCTGGGAAGATGTCCCCTTTACTCCTTTATGCTGGCTACAGCTATCTGTATGGTGCAACATGGGGAGAGAGCAGCTGCTGCCCAGTCACTACTTGTCATCCTGTGCAGTGGGCATGCAGGGGCAGAGCGTAGGTGGAGCCTTGAGTAGCTAGCACAGCAGTCTGCTCTAGATATAGGACAGGTTCAGGTTGCATCTGGCTACTTTCTCCCCCTCCCCAACAGAGTCCCAGAGCACCAGAGGGACCAGATTCTCTGAATTGCAATCTGATTCCTGATTTGCTTCTAGAGTAACACAAATAGCTCCTGACCCAGGGCTCATTGCAAAGTCCAACTAAGGCCTAAATTAATAAATTAAGCAATAGCAGACCCTTCAAGATTAGAAAGTTTTGGCCGGACTAGCTAAAAGTTTTTCAGTGAGGTTAAATGGAATTGCTAGAAAGAATTGTTACATAAATAGTAGATTGTGGACATTCACAACATTAATTGCTTACTGCCGTCGTCTTGCTTTACTTTTAAGGCCCTGACCCAGCAAAGCACTTAGCATGTGTGTAACTTTAAGCACCTTAAAAAGAACAGGAGTAGTTGTGGCACCTTAGAGACTAACAAATTTATTAGAGCATAAGCTTTCATGGGCTACAGCCCACTTCATCGGATGCATAGAACACCCTTACTCTACTTGCGCTACATTGATGACATCTTTATCATCTGGACCCATGGAAAAGAAGCCCTTGAGGAATTCCACCATGATTTCAACAGTTTCCATCCCACCATCAACCTCAGCCTGGACCAGTCCACACAAGAGATCCACTTCCTGGATACTACAGTGCCAATAAGCGATGGTCACATAAACACCACCCTATACCAGAAACCTACTGACCGCTATACTTACCTACATGCCTCCAGCTTCCATCCAGGACACACCACATGATCCATTGTCTACAGCCAAGCTCTAAGATACAACCACATTTGCTCCAATCTCTCAGACAGAGACAAACACCTTCAAGATCTCTATCAAGCGTTCTTAAAACTACAATACCCACCTGCTGAAGTGAAAAAACAGATTGACAGAGCCAGAAGAGTACCCAAAAGTCACCTACTACAGGACAGGCCCCACAAAGAAAATAACAGAACGCCACTAGCCGTCACCTTCAGCCCCCAACTAAAACCTCTCCAGCACATCATTACAGATTTACAACCTATCATGAAAAATGATCCATCACTCTCACAGATCTTGGGAGACAGACCAGTCCTCGCTTACAGACAGCCCCCCCAACCTGAAGCAAATACTTTCCAGCAACCACACACCACACAACAAAAACACTACCCAGGAACCTATCCTTGCAACAAAGCCTGATGCCAACCCTGTCCACATATTTATTCAAGTGACATCATCATAGGACCTAATCACGTTAGCCACGTCATCAGGGGCTCGTTCTCCTGCACATCTACCAATGTGATATATGCCATCATGTGCCAGCAATGCCCCTCTGCCATGTACATTGGCCAAACAGGACAGTCTCTACGCAAAAAAATAAATGGACACAAATCTGACATCAGAAATCATAACATTCGAAAACCGGTAGGAGAACACTTCAACCTCTCTGTCCACTCAGTAAAAGATTTAAGGGTGGCAATTTTGCAACAGAAAAGCTTCAAAATCAGACTCCAGGGAGAAACTGCTGAGCTTGAATTAATATGCAAACTAGATACCATTAACTTGGGTTTGAATGAAGACTGGGAGTGGCTGGGTCATTACATATGTTGAATCTATTGCCCTAAAGTTAAGTATCCTCACACCTTCTTGTCAACTGTCTAAATGGGCCACCTTGATTATCACTACAAAAGTTTTTTTTCTCCTGCTGATAATAGCTCATCTTAACTAATTAGCCTCTCACAGTTTGTATGGCAACTTCCAACTTATCTGTATGTATATATATGTTCTTACTCTATGTTCCATTCTATGCATCTGATGAAGTGGGCTGTAGCCCACGAAAGCTTATGCTCTAATAAATTTGTTAGTCTCTAAGGTGCCACAAGTACTCCTGTTCTTCTTGCAGATACAGACTAACACGGCTGCTACTCTGAAACCTGTCTTTAAGCACCTTAGTAATTACATTGAAGTTACATTGGGACTGCTCATGTTTTCAAACGTAGGTACATGCCTGCTGGATTAAAGTGTAATGTGATCACATTTGTTCCTTATGTGGATCTAGAAACATGTTGGGGCTTTCCTTATGGGACATATTTTGAATTGCCGTTGGGGAGCATGCATATGATTTGAAGTCCTCTACAGTGCATTTCATGGAGAAAAACAACAAAAATAGTGTACGGCTATTTAAAGGATGATTAAAATGTTTAAAAGAAGTTGGAAATACAGACCTCAGGATTGACTCTATGGACTAGGAAATGACAGAAATCATGAGAAAAACTGTCTAGAGAGGGGACTGGATGAGGAAATCTGAAGGGACTGGATTGAAGAAACAAGTTTTATAAATAGGAGACGGTAAATGAACAGAGGAATCTGAACACCAGCAAAACAGAGCTGGTAAATCAGTGCAAAATAACAATACCAACAAAAGAAGAGCAATAGTAATCATATCTGGACAGTTATTACAGAGAAAAACAAAACCTTGAAGAAGCAAGACAAAAGAAACAGGAAGGAAAATCCCACTGCTAGATAGAGGAGTAAACTGAAGAGTTCTCTAAATGGTTAGATTCCTGTGTGCAGTTTCACTGCCTAAAGGAAGAACAGAGCACTTCATTACAAATCTCCTGGAAATCTCTAAATTAAAGAGTCCGCCAAAGGCATGAAAGGGGAAAAGTGCAGAAATGTCTCAAACTCTATTTCAGCCCATTACTTCTAGTACTATTATAAATAAATCCTCTCTCTTTTTGGTATTTATAGCCTTTAGATATTTGCAGACTGCTTTGTCCCCCCTCAGTCATTGCTTAGCCATGCAATATATTCAACTCTTGTAATCTCTCCTCATAAATCATTCTCTCCAGACCCATAATTATCACCTCTGAGCACATTCGAATTTGTCCATATTTCTGGTATTTAGATGCCTGGAATAGAGCACAGTGTTCAGGTGTGATCATGCAGAATTAGAGTCTGGTAAAATTAGAGTACATTTGCAAATCCCCGCAGTTCACTCTGTGATACTGAAAATACATGGTCAGTCATTACATAAAAAAATTTTACCTTTTCTGCCTCCAAAGCATAGGATAGATCAGAATATGGAGCGTGGAACTTGAAACATGATTTTTTCCATTCATAGCTGAAGACGTGGAACGTGTTTCCAAATAACATTTTTCGGAGCCCCTTAACATGAGAGGAATAAAGATAGAATGGGTCAGATTCTCATTACACTAGGGCCAATTTACACCACTTTGGCAATGTAGAGGGGCCTTCAAGTAGGAGTAAATTACATTTACATTCACTTTCAGGCACCTTCCTTCACATTGCCAGCGCACTGTAAAGTGGTCATAGGGTGCATCTACATTTGAGCTGGGAGATGTAATTAATTCCCAGCTTGCTTACATGTGCCTGTGCCTAAAAATAGCAGAGCGTCCCTCATGGCAGAGGCAGGGGCGTGACTAGATGCCTGAGTACATACCCAAAGGGCTAGGTGGGATTGTACTTGGGAGAGGGGGAGCCGCCACCAATGACACTGTGCTATTTTTAGGTGCAAGCTTGAGCAGAACTAGCATGGGTACATCTCTGCAAGCTGGGAATTGCACTTCCCAGCTCAAATATAGATGTACCCTTCGTGAGAAGCAGGCCCTATGACATGAAAGGAAAGGAAGCATTTTTGGTTAGTCACGATGACTTATTTCAGGTCTCAATTACAATAAAATATAGCTCTAGGTTGAATTATTAATTTTAGGTTATAGCACCTAGTTAAAAGGAATCCACTTTTTCAGATTTGCTGTTGCTCTTTTGTGTAATTCCAGGAATGAAAGTCTGGACCCACTGAAGTCAGTGGTAAAAATCCCATTGAGTTAAATGGGGCCAGGACTTCACCCCAGAGATGCAAAGGGGCCATAAAACTGGCTTAACTGGCTGCTTGGGAAGTCTCCTGTGTAAGGCGAAGCATAGAACTGGTGTGGCTGTTCACTCTCCCTAGTGGAATGCCTTCATCTCTTTAGTCCTACTCACATGAGTGAAGCCATGTATATACGTGTTTACCCATTCAAAATGGATAAAAAGCCACTATGCACCCATCACTTATTGTGCTGCACTTCTAGTCAGAAAACACTTAATGGGAACACCTGCCTGTGGTGTTCACCTCGTGAGAGCGTGGCATAGAAAAAAGAAGCTTGGTTTAGCCAAAAGAGAGCACGTTCCCCATACCAGTCAGAGTAGGGTGTTCCTGGGCAAACATCATGAGTCCCTCTGTGCACAGCCTCTGCTTAAGCTACTCAACGTCAGAGATGGAATGATTTATGCACACGGTCTGTTGTATCCAGTGTGGAGAGATTCATTTGAAGTCAGTGCGACTACTCATGTAAGCAAAGTCATTCATATACATGAGTCTTTGCAGGACTTGACCCTTACTATCTATTTTGTAAAAAGGAAAGGAGTACTTGTGGCACCTTAGAGACTCACCAATTTATTTGAGCATAAGCTTTCGTGAGCTACAGGTGAGCTCTAGCTCACGAAAGCTTATGCTCAAATAAATTTGTTGGTCTCTAAGGTGCCACAAGTACTCCTTATCTTTTTGCGGATACAGACTAACACGGCTGCTATTCTGAAACCTGTCTCTGTTTTGTGTGTGTTCACCAATGCGGTTCTCGTGTCAGAATTTTACCCTTAGTGTTAAATGCCTGAGCTTTATGTTACATGGGTGTTTTACATTAATAGATAACTGGGATTTTTATTGATCCTTACAGCCTGTAGGCACCAAAGACCAATTCTGCAAGTTCCCCATCTTCAAAAATCCCATTGAAGTCATTGGAGACTCTGCATATGGCAGGATCATGCCCCAAAATATTTAGTGACTTAAAAAACTAGCCTTTTGGATAAGGGAAGAATGTTAACCTAATCTCCTGAATTTATGACCAGTGTTCTGACACGTAGGCCAGTGGTTCTCAAAGTGTGGAGTTCCCCCCACAGGGGAACGTGGAGGAACATGTAGGGGGCACATGGGGCTGGAGCCAGCCTCCACAGGGAGCAGGGAGGGAGCTTCATGCTTCCAGCACTGCTCCATCCTCACACCAGCTCTGCCTTCAACCCTGTTCAGCCCCGAGTCCTGCTCCACCTCCAGGTCCAGCTCCATCCTCGCTCCCTCTCTGCCCCCATGTGAGCTCCGACCCAAGTCACAGCTCCACTCCTCCCCAAGACTAGGTCTGAGCCCAGCTGCAGCTCCACTGCGCTTCCTGCTCAGGCCCCAGCCTGGCTCTGCCTCTTGCTCCAGCTCCACTCCCATCCCCAGTTCTGACCCCAGCTCCATCTTCAGCTCAAGCTCTGCTGCTGAGGAAGCTTTGGCTGTGCAGTAATGGAGGGGTGTGTGTGTAGACAAATTCCATTGCTGGTAATGGGAGGGAGGGTGTGACTGGAAAATTTTAAGCACCACTGCACTAGGCAACAAAAATATCAAATAGCAAAGAAACAATATCCTTTATTATTTGTCATAGTACCTGATAAACATTGTATTATATCAGTTTTGTGGCTTGTACAGCAACTGTGTTCTTTAAAAGCATAATAAATAAATAAATTAAATTTATATTCTTCTTTTATCAATACCAACAAACTGCACCCTTGAATCCAATAATAATCTAATACTCATATAACACCAGATAAATTCCCAGGTCTTTCTTGATTTGGTGAGGTTAAATTACAGCTCATGCTTAATTGACAAGATCTGCTTACCACTGCCATTTCTAGGGAGATAGGCAGGCCGCCCAGGTTTGACGAGACTGTAAGCGGTTTGGGGATTAAGAAAGGGATAGTGGATAGAAACTGTCCCTGCTTTTTGGAACTTCTAAACTGAGATGCTTCCATTCCATCCTTGTTGTCATAATCAGATTTGTGATTGTCTTGGTATTTCTATAGAGAGAAATGAACAGGACTTGTATATTCTTTCAGCTGCAGGAGGTAGAAGCTAGCTTATTCCTATGCTTGGTCCTACTAAGTTATTTCCTTCCCCCATACCCCCCAGCGTCCTTTTTTCGTAACAACATGGACATGATGAAGTTAAAGTTATTTTAAAAAGTGGTAAAAGATTAAGAATACATATTCTTTGTCATATAATTCCAGATAGTTAAAAGGAAACTATAAAATATACACTGATGTTCTAGATTTGAAATAATACAGCAATATATTTAAAGAGACAGACTGACATGTAATTCTGCAACACTGCTCAAATGGTGCAGTTTTTGTAATAACTGTATAGTTATCTTTCTAAAGGCGGTTTCAAGCCACATAATTCCTAAAATTTTCTGTTTATTGCATTGTGGAAACTAACACACAGATAAAATCACTTTCAAGAGTCAAATTCCCAACAAGGTCGGACATTTCTATTTTTGCGGTTGGGAAAGGAATAAAACAAATACTTTTCTACTTACTATTTGGCTTTTCTTTACCTCTTCCTGCAGTATTTCAGTATAACTTAACTTTGAATCTACTCGTCTTCTGACTTGCTGTACTTTTGGACCGATGTCCATAGTTTGCCAGTGTAATGAAAGCAGTTACAGGAGAAGTTACCCAGTGACAGCTGAACCTTGGAAAAGAGAATTGCCTTCCTAGCTGCCTGGATTACCAGAGAACAGGAGAAGATCTCTTTCTTGTCTAGTGAATAAATCATCTGAGTCATAGGCAACTACTGGAAGAGAAGCTTTATTGCAAACAAAAAGACGAAGCTGTCACATCGGCACTTTGAATGTTTTTTCAACACTGCCACCTACAAAATGTTATTTATCTAATATGTATTTTTATTTTGTCTTCCTTCCTTATACACTTAGTTTTGAATAGGATTTCTAAAGAGTTTAAATTATTTCACTGTCCCCTATTAGGACATGAACAATAATTAATAATTAAAAAAATCCAGAGCTATTTCTGCTTTAGAACAAATTTGTTCAGGAAGCCATTTAAGAACAGACTTCAATAAAGGTGATGCCTTTAATTTCAAGTTAGTTTATTTTAAACATGCATGATATTGAAAGTCAAATATTGGTTTTATAACCAGAAATGATTGTTTTAGCCTAAATACTAATTAGGGTGAAAGAGTTATCTGTACATATTAATTGTTTTAAATTGCTTAATACGCAGTTTACTTGTCTGTCTGACTCACCTTTTATTTTTTTTATCAATGGTTGCCAATAACTTCAGCACATTCTAATGACTACAGTACAAAAATATATAATCTATGACTAAACTTTTTTGATATCTTTCAATTTAAGGTTTGGGGCAATACATGCATTTTGTATTTCTGAACACTGTCTTCTTACCTATGTTTTAAAATTGACCAAGAAACTCTTGACTTTTAGACAAAAAAGTTCGTTATCCTAGATTCTTCTGTTACTTTGAACCTGATTATGAAAATTTCTCTTCCAAATATATGAAGGCTTGCTTCTCAAAGGAAAAATGTATAAGCAGAAATTGTTAAAACAGGCTTTTTTACAGTTTGATTATTATTTTCTTAAGAGAATACGAGCATCTAATGTGCTACATGTTACATGAGTAATCTCTTAAATACGATTGCCTACTGAAGCAATCACAAAAAAGGGCAGACAAATATAAAAATGTTACCTTTGAGAAAAACAGTTACTTGGTGAATTGTATTATTGATTTCCAACCTGCAAGTGAAAATAAAACTCAGCTGAAAAAAATAAATGCAGTATTAACCTAGTATAGTTTTCTTTGACCAGTGGGGAAGAAAAACTTAAAACCAAGGAATCATACTTGCATTTTGAAAATACATTTGAGAACGCAGACATAGAAATAAAACATTTAAATTTGTAAAACCCCTAACAAAAGACTATCTGGTTATAAGAATATGTGAGAACAAAGCAGAATAAAAATCTTACCCATGGCAACTAAAAATTTCTCTCCATTTATCTCGATTTGAATTTTTGCTGGATATCTCAGCTAGTTCCATTTGTTGTAAGCTGTGTTCACCATTGGATGCTTCCTTGTACATCTGCACTCTGCACAAAAGTAAGAGATGTAAACATTAAAAATAAGGATATAAACTCCCTTGTATCTAAAAGAGAACTGACCCTCTTGGCACATATGCCTATATGAAGTGTCCTAGCTCATACCATCAGATCCTGATTAAACTTTTATTAGAGTTGGACATAGTCTGTTTTTTTTCTGCTCACTGTATATACAGCATGAATGTTTAATCCAAGACACAGATTTATACAAAAACAAACTGCAATTACATATCTGTTTCAGAGAAATCTGAATAATTAACTTGATGGCACTAGGCTTGGGAGAGTGTAATCATTTTCATATAGCACTGCAGGGAAGCCTACCTAAGGACCAAATCTTGATTCTATTCATGGCTAAATGCCCATTGACTACAAAGGGAGCATGATTTGGACCTTAATGAATGCTTGGTGCTGAAATAAGTTTCCTGAGGAACACATTTACTAAACAGATATCTATGAACTCTGACACATTCAACACAGTGATGTTACTGTGGGAGACAAGCTAGTAAAAAAGATGAAATTTAAGATGAAGGCTGACACCTTGTCTTTGACTGCCCCCCACTTGTCAGTGTTTAGAGTTGACTGTTAGACTTATAGACTGATAGATTTTAAGGTCAGAAGGGACCATTATGATCGTCTAGTCTGACCTCCTGCACAACGCAGGCCACAGAATCTCACCTACCCACTCCTGTAACAAACCCCTGACCTATGTCTGAGCTACTGAAGTCCTCAACTCATGGTTTAAAGTCTTCAAGGTGCAGAGAATCCTCCAGCAAGTGATCTCTGCCCCATGCTGCAGAGGAAGGCGAAAAACCCCCAGGGCCTCTGCCAATCTGCCCTGGAGGAAAATTCCTTCCCGTCCCCAAATATGGCGATCAGCTAAACCCTGAGCATGTGGGCAAGACTCACCAGCCAGACACCTGGGAAAGAATTCTCTGTAGTAACTCAGATCCCACCCTATCCAGTGTCCCATCACAGGCCATTGGGCATATTTACCGCTAATAGTAAAAGATCAATTGTTAAAATTAGGCTATCCCATCATACCATCCCCTCCATAAACTTACCAAGCTTAGTCTTGAAGCCAGATGTGTCTTTTGCCCCCACTGCTCCCCTTGGAAGGCTGTTCCAGAACTTCACTCCTCTGATGGTTAGAAACCTTCATCTAATTTCAAGTCTAAACTTCCCGATGGCTGGTTTATATCCATTTGTTCTTGTGTCCACATTGGTACTGAGCGTAAATAATTCCTCTCCCTCCCTGGTATTTATCACTCTGATACATTTATAGAGAGCAATCATATCTCCCCTTAGCCTTCTTTTGGTTCGGCTAAACAAGCCAAGCTCTTTGAGTCTCCTTTCATAAGACAGGTTTTCCATTCCTCGGATCATCCTAGTAGCCCTCCTCTGTACCTGTTCCAGTTTGAATTCATCCTTCTTAAACATGGGAGACTGGAACTGCACACAATATTCCAGATGAGGTCTCACCAGTGCCTAGTATAATGGTACTAACACCTCCTTATCTCTACTGGAAATACCTCATCTGATGCATCCCAAAACCGCCTTAGCTTTTTTCACAGCCATATCACATTGGCGGCTCATAGTCATCCTGTGATCAACCAATACTCCGAGGTCCTTCTCCTCCTCTGTTACTTCCAAGTGATGCATCCCCAGTTTATAACAAAAATTCTTTATTAATCCCTAAATGTATGACCTTGCACTTTTCACTATTAAATTTCAGCCTATTACTATTACTCCAGTTTACAAGGTTATCCAGATCTTCCTGTATGATATCCCGGTCCCTCTCTGTATTGGCAATACCTCCCAGCTTTGTGTCATCCGCAAACTTTATTAGAACATTCTCACTTTTTGTGCCAAGGTCAGTAATAAAAAGATTAAATAACATTGGTCCCAAAACTGATCCCTGAGGAACTCCACTAGTAAACTCCTTCCAGCCTGACAATTCACCTTGCAGTATGACCCGTAGTCTGCCGTTTAACCAGTTCCTTATCCACCTTTCAATTTTCATATTGATCCCCATCTTTTCCAATTTAGCTAATAATTTCCCATGTGGAACTGTATCAAATGCCTTACTGAAATCGAGGTAAATTAGATCCACTGCGTTTCCTTTGTCTAAAAAATGTGTTACCTTCTCAAAGAAGGAGATCAGCTTGGTTTGGCACGATCTACCTTTTGTAAAACCATGTTGTATTTTGTCCCAATTACCATTGACTTCAATGTCCTTAACTACTTTCTCCTTCAAAATTTTTTCCAAGACCTTGCATACTACAGATGTCAAACTAACAGGCCTGTAGTTACCCGGATCACTTTTTTTTCCTTTCTTAAAAATAAGAACTATGTTAGCAATTCTCCCGTCATATGGTACAACCCCTGAGTTTACAGATTCATTAAAAATTCTTGCTAATGGGCTTGCAATTTCTTGTGCCAGTTCCTTTAATATTCTTGGATTAAGATTTTGTGGGCCGCCCGATTTAGTCCCATTAAGCTGTTTGAGTTTGGCTTCTACTTTGGATGTGGTAATATCTACCTCCATAACCTCATTCCCATTTGTCATCCTACCATTATCCCTAAGCTCCTCACTAGCCTCATTAAAGACTGAGGCAAAGTTTTTGTTTAGATATTGGGCCATGCCTAAATTATCCTTAACCTCACTCCATCCTCAATGTTTAGTGGTCCCACTTCTTCTTTCTTTGTTTTCTTCTTATTTATATGGCTATAGAATCTTTTACTATTGGTTTTAATTCCCTTTGCAAGGTCCAACTCTATATAGCTTTTGGCTTTTCTCACTTTATCCCTACATGCTCTGACCTCAGTAAGGTAGCTTTCCTTGCTGATCCCTCTCATCTTGCACTCCTTGTAAGCTTTCTGCTTTTTCTTAATCACCTCTCTCAGGTGCCTGCTCATCCAGCTTGTTCTGCAACTCCTGCCTATGAGTTTTTTCCCCTTTCTTGGGATGCAGGCTTCTGATAGTTTCTGCAACCTTGACTTGAAGTAATTCCAGGCCTCCTCCGCCTTTAGACTGTTGAAAGAGCAATGGTCAGATATGTAGTATGCACAGTTGAGCTGTGGGAAATACATTGGTTTCATGTTGTAGGGGGTCATGGAAATATTTTTTCCCTCCTTTTTATTTCAGTTTGTGAAAACTCAAGAGTAAACCTAAGACAAAATTAATTTCAATGAGCTTTGCCTGGGTTCAGGTCAAAACTAGAGAGGAGTCAATACATGAGAGCACTGATTTGAATTTCCCCAGGAAATGTATGAATTCAGGGCTTTGTTCCAGGCCTATGCAAAGAGTAAACCACATGAAATTATGAAGTTTTCTTCCTGAAAAGCAGAAACAAGGATATATATATAGGCACAAAAGAAGATTCACCTGGAACACCAAGCGGAGTGTGTCTCCACATCTGATAATTGTAGGCTTCTCCCACAGGAATTTGTTATGGAACTTTTTTCTTTTCTTCAGGCTTCTGATATTAGTAGGATAGAATTGTTCTACAATCCAAAATTCACCTTTCTTGTCAGCCTATACTGAGGCTTATTTAAAGCATGTTGTAATGGGGCAGTTTATGTAGACAAGCTAAAGTAAGCCAGTAATGCTCTACCTTGTGTCTGACAAAAACTGGCCTCTAGGCAGAGGTATCTAGAATCTCAAAAGTCAAGTTCAGAGACAAAAAATGGGTCACATTTCCCCAACTTCGGAGAGTCCACAATCCTTGAATATCATGTAGCTGGGGAGAATGAATATGATAGTGCAGAACTGTCCCATGGATACAACTGAGAGCTGCTTACACAAGGCCAATTTTGGTTCTCAGAGGCAAGTAAAAGAGTTTAATGTGGGGAAATGCCATTGGGAAAGTGGAAATTATAATCTTCCCCTTAGTCCTGAGAAGGGGTCCTGCTTATGGGCCATGTTCTGGCCTCTTTGCACCATTCCGATGGCAAGAAGAGACCAAACCCCAACCACATCTCCCCATTGTGAAGTACTTCAAATACAGAACAGTCTCTAGCATAGGTGTGTGTCTGGGGGATCAAGAGGGCATATGGACAGAGTGCAACTCCTTGAGGCTGCTCTACGTTTTACTGGGGGCTACTCTCAGATATTAGAAGGAGCAAAGGTAGCTTAAAGTATCTATGTGCCCTCCACCACAACTTGCCCTTGTCTACACCAACTGCAAAGTTGTGTCAGAATTGCATGTATTAGCTTGACCCTTCAAGGTCTTGTTCCATCATGACTAGATTTTGTGGTGAAGACAAGCCCTAATTAGACTCTGTCTGGGAGAGTAACTCTAAAACTGACCCAGGGATCAGGAGAGTTTTTCTATCAGATCCACTGCTCCTGTCTCTGCCTCAGGTTTCCCCCCATTTCTCCCCTACAGAGATCCCCCACAGTTTGATGCTACAAAGTAGGCTTCACATTCCCTATCTGTTCCTGGTGCAGTGGATGTGGGGTGATTCTGCTGTGTTTTGGGCACTCTGTGGTAGGCAGAGGGCCACGCGATTTAGCTTTGTGAAAGCCAGACAGCAGCATCTAGAGCCAAAGCCCTGACACTGACTAGCATACACCCTTTCTCCTTAACCTTCCAAGTCTGCTGTGCATAATAAAAAATGAATAATTAATCAGAGAAGGTGAATAAATTACTTTAGCTTAAGGCATCAGTAATAAGATCTGTGTAAATCTCAGCTGTTGACAGCATAAATCCTTCTAGGTGATAGTTTGGCATTTCCTGTGCCCATAGCTGATTTTTCTCATACAAATTAATAGTGACTCTCCTGTTTTTCAGTTTTGATATATCCAATGGGCCCAGTCCCATGAGGTGTATGTATTTGCACAACTCCAGTTGGACTCAGTGGGAGCCCCAACCACAATGGGCTTGTAAGACTGGGTCCAATATGAGCAATTACCTAACAAGCCAGTAACAATGGGTCAATAATCACAGGGAGGTTTAAATGTAGAGAAAGGCCACTGAAAGGTGGGAATGTCCAGCCCTTAGAGCCAGTGAAAGGCACAAGAGCCATACATGGATAGCTCTCATTTGCTGTTGATTCCAAGGGGTCTGTGAAGCAGACCCATGGCCATTCAGCAAAGGGAAGAGGATTTCCCTGCTTTGTATCTTCCTCTGTCTTTGTACAGTGCCTATCACAAGTAGGTCCTGATTCTGACTGGCGCTTCTAATTGCTACTGCAATACAAATAATAATTTATAATAATCCCTGCCAGCCCCCACAGAATGATCTGGGAGCAACATTGTGAGGAGATCCTTGCAAAGTTCTTCTCACCCTTAACCCTTTCCTATGGGGTTTGGTCAGGAAGGGACAAGCTAAGCTCATATTAGGTAAAGGAACAGAACCATCTTTTATCCTAACACCTCCCTCCCAAAGGTTGTGAACATTTTAATATTTGTCCTCTCTATAATCTGCACTACTGACCCTGGTCTTAATAAATAAATAAAAAGTGGATCTGCCCTAGAGACTGACTTTACCACTTCTAGGATGTGTTATAGGTCAGTTTATTTGTGTTATTGTTTTATTAAGTGTTTAAATGACCAATGAAATGTATCAAAATTATGTAAAGGAGATGGTGGTATGAAGAGGTTGACACTTAATCAACAGTTTCTACAACAAAAAAATTTTATTTTGTTTCTATATACGCCCCCTCTTACAGTTGTTCTTGGTTTGTAAGATAGCCTTCATCAAGGAAACATAACAGTCAAGTGTAATGGCTTCTTACGTGCACTATAATGACTATTGTACTTTGATGCCATACTACATTCCACCATATTGTATACACCCCTCTCTGTGACACATCAAAACCTGTCTGAGAAGATGTGCTCAGTGGATGCAGGCATTCTTTTAGACATCATAATGCACACAATTTCCATCATGAGACATTGTAGAAGACTATTTTTAACAAAAGTTTAAGTAGAGACATGTAGGAAGAAGCTTTACCAGCCCCTGAAAACTGATTCCTTTTGAAAAAAGTTAGGTTCTGAGGAATTAGCAGTTGTTACTGAACTCTCTCCATTACACCATTCAAAGTGCTGTTGAGTACATCATACCTACTTAGAAACATTAGGTGAAACATTAGGGGTTTTGTTGTGAAATTGAGCATTGTCCATTAGCCTGGTGTTTTTAATGAAGAATAACTTTATTGCTTCACTAAATGTGCTTAATAGTTATCTCTTCCTTATAAAAGGCCAGTATAGATGTCCCCAGCAAAGTGCAGAACGTGGTTTGCTCCACTGAAATGGATGGTTAGTAACATTTACTGGATACTGGTAGTTATGATATAGTCAGACGCGTGGAAAGGAATGGGAGCGCTCACCTATTGTAGTATCACCACCTTTTAGGCCGGATTCTGATCCTCTGGGCAAAGCCCAAGAATGGAAAAACCTATGGAGAGACATGGACCCCTTTACCTCGACCCAGTATCCAGGCCCTCCTTGCTCACTGCCAGAGACATTGTGCACCTCCACTCAAGGATTTTAGGCTAGTGGATCCATGTAGATTGTGGGCTTGACACCCAGACCCTAGAGCAAGTTTAGGTTTGAAGTAGTGCTCTGTGACACACGGGGCTCATGAAATGTCCCTGCTCTGCTTATCCAGGGCTCCCTCCTCACCCCCACTGGTAGAGGACCCTGAAGGCTGGGCTTGGCAGGAAGTACTGCCCAGCAGGATTTGAGTGGCAGCCCCCAGCAGCCTCCTTTTTGGCTGACACCAGTACTTAAACCAGGAAGCCATAGAGGGGAGCTGTCTGAGCAACCACGCAGACTGTCCTACTGTCTCTGCTTCAGATCGTGCTTGTGATAGACTCTGGCTTCTGCCCCTGGTTTGTCCTCAACTTTGTTATTCGATTGCTGTCTGTAACTTGGTGCCCGACCCTGATTTCCTGGTAACCTGATCCTACCTGCCTCCTGTTACTGGACTCTCACTTCACTTTCTAGCCTGCCTTGGGGGTATGTCTATGCAGCAGAGAAAAACCTGTGGCTGCCCTGTGCCAGCTGACTCAGGTTCATGGGGCTAAGGCTGTGGGGCTGTTTCATTCTGTGCAGACTTCTGGGGTCAGGCTGGAACCCAAGCTCTGGGACTTTCCACCTCGCAGGGTCCAAGAGCCCGGGCTCCAGCCTGACCCCAGACATCTACACACCAATGAAACAGGGCTGCAGCCTGAGCCCCATGAGCCTCAGTTGGCTGGCACGGGCCAGGCATGGGTGTCTAGCTGCTGTGTAAATGTACTCTTGCACTTTCACCCACGGGTAACCTGACTGTGCCTGCCTCCTGATGTCTGACTCTCAGTTTGCCCTCTGGCTTGTCTCGGACTCTGACCTCCCGAGTGCTGCTCTGACCCAAGTGCTGCTCTGACCACTAGATAACACTGCCCTCGTCCCAGTTGAGACACCAACCCACCCTCGTGTTCAGTGGAACTGTATTAGTTCTGCATTTCAAACTTTGGTTTCCAAATGGTTAAGTGGGTTCTGCTGATTCACTGAGGGAGGTATCTCATCACTCACCTAGATATAGAGGATGTGGTTGTTAAGAAAGGAAGAATCTAGGGTGTGGGCTGAGCAATCCTGAGGTAGGAGCCCTCCTGGGGGATGGCATGAGCTGAACTTTCTTATGTTAGTAAGGCAACAGTGTTTGGGCTTTGTTTTGAACAAGTTGTGAAAGACACCTGCTCACACAGCTCTATGTGTCAACTGAGAACTGCACATGTTGTTCTTGAAGCAGGACCTGCAAACTCTAGGAGTCAAAAGAGTCTGAAAAAATCATTTACCTAAACATAAATATAAACAGGAATTATATTTCAGAAGAGGTGTGTGCGTGTCTGGGTGGGTGTGAGAAAGAGTATATTTAAAGCGTTTTTACACTTTGGGCCAGATTTCGTCCTCATTTACACTGGTGTAAATCCAGAGTAATTCCATTGAAGTCAATGGAGTTATCCTAGATATATATGAGTGTAGTTGAGCAAGATTTAGCCCAGTATTTGTATAATATTTTTAAAATGTTGTCACATTAAAAGAAAATGTACCAAAAACATTTTATAGGAGCAATGCTATATATCGTACATCACCACACAGCTGAGATATGTGGGGATTTTGTATAATTGCTGCCCCTGCCTCCCCCAGGATATGTTGTTTAGGGAATTTCAGGTGCAACATGTTTCTTTGTTCCAAAAAAATCCCCATCCTGCTGTATATTTTTCAATTTGCCTGCCTTGAATTGTTTGAATCCTAATATTAGCACAAAAATAATACATTCCATCTGTAGATAGATCTTAAAATGCTTTACAAAGAAGGTTGTGTCAGTGTCCCCATCTTCAAGATTGAGAGGTTATATGACCTATCCAAGATCACTTATTGAGCCAATGGCAGGTCTTCTGACTCCAGGTCTAGTGTTCTAAAGGCAGTCTTGTCCAATGGGTAGAAGGGAAAAATTATTTAGCTGTAGATGGCTAATGAAAGTCATTGCATTTTTGTGTGCCAGTCACATCCTTAAATTGGGTGCCTAAAAACAGTTCAGCTCAGTTCACAAAATCAGTGAAACTGAGGTGGCAGAGATCTATTAGGTCATCTTGTCCATGTACGTAGCCATGGTATGTGTTAATTTTGAATACATATGTTTCAATATGAAGCTTCCATCATAGAAATGTTGCAGCTAAGAAGCTGCAGAGTTAATTCCCAGGCAGGTAGATTATTAGGGGTAATAAATAAACCCTGGCTAGTGAAGTCAGAACTATTTTAACATTAACAGGTTTCAGAGTAGCAGCCGTGTTAGTCTGTATTCGCAAAAAGAACAGGAGTACTTGTGGTACCTTAGAGACTAACAGATTTATTTCTGCATCCAATAAAGTGAGCTGTAGCTCACGAAAGCTTATGCTCAAATAAATTTGTTAGTCTCTAAGGTGCCACAAGTACTCCTTTTCTTTTAACATTAACAGATGCCAGGAGCAATGAATTAGTGTTTTTAGGGTTTTTCATAATGTCTGCAGCAGTGAAATGTAAAGAGGAATCTGTTTTTCCCACCTTGCACCATCTGTTATTTATAACAATCAGTAATAGATAAGTTGTTCGTGTTAGTTACAGGAGCAAATTAGTTTTATTTTTAATTGTTTCTCCCCTCATGTGGTAGGTATTTTATATGAGGATAAGAACTGTAATCACTTGGAAGATAAATGGAAAGTTAGGACTTTTCCCTGTATCATGATACTTGGAATAAATCACCTTTCTTTATATAGGGAAACAAGTTATAAATAACTCAGTGGGTAACCTTTCATTAAAAGCGTGCTTCAGTTACTAGAAAACATGTCATTGAGGAATAATGCCTGCTATTATGATTCATCCATATGGTTTTATAATCCCCGGTTAACACTTCTTTGCCCAGTGTATTTACTGGACTATACTCTCCCAGTTGTTCTTAGGCAGAACACCTCATTGATTTCAGTGGGGAGTTTGGATTAAAATTTGACAGCACAAGCCAGTCCAGTATGTGTAATTCCGACATGCTATATGCAACAGCGGTCGGTCTGTTTTAGATCTCATCTTTTCCATAAGTGGCTCTTCATTGCTGTCCTTCAGCTTCTGGGCTTTCTCCTTGTCTGCAGGGGTGAGAGACATAGAATTTAGGCACATATCTTGTGGCCCAGGGAAAGGTGAGGTGGGATATTCTTTCAATCCACCTGAAGGGGCTGGTTGGCTGGGACTCTAACTGGGAAGCTTAGTACCGGTCAGTTCTAATGTAGATGGTAGGGACAGAAAATAGGTTTTGCATGGTTTCTGTTATAGTTAGGGTATGTCTACCCAGCAAAAGTTGCGTGTTTCGGCTAGTCTACCTGAGCAAGCTTAAATCCAGCTAGTGCGGGTAATAGCAGCCAAGTCAGCAGAGTGAGAGCTTCAGAGCAAGCTAACAAGCCAAGAACATACCTAGGATCCATGCTAGGCTTGTACTACTAGTGCTGAAGCCTGAACTAGCTCAGGTGGGCTAGCCCGTGCACAGCTTTTGCTGTGTTGACATACCCTTAGTCACACAAAGTACCCTATTGTGCTTGACCCTTTCAGAGGTGCAGAAGGGGGAAGTGGCCTTTCCCCCCCTTTTGCATCCCCATTCAAGAGCTAGGCCCAATTGCTCTCTTCTGAGTTAAGGGACTGCTTCCTGTTGGCATCCTGAGGCATTCTAGTCACTCCAAAGAAGGTGGGAGGAGATGGGGTTATGGCTCTGCTCCTCTCTTCATGCTGGCCTGTGGAGTTGGCTGGCTAAAGAAGGGAGAGTATAGGATGTTGCACCTTCTTTTGCTCCAGTGGTAGCTGTGAGTCCTCAGCAAATCAGGTGTTTCAGTTTAGGCAGCTAAAATTAGTTGAATGCATCTGAAAATATTATAATTGTCCCTCTTCTTCCTCATTAGCACCTGGTGTTGCTGGTTGCTGGTAAGTCCCAGTACCTATGTGCTGCAGCCACTGTTCAGGGACGATTCCTCTCTGTCATGCTCTCCCTTTTGCCTTTTAATCCTTTTAACTTCCTTCTTTCTTATCTGTAAGTGTCAGGTCAAATTACAAAGGTTTCCTATCACAGGCAGCACCTCCGTGTGGAAGGAGGAATTCTTGCCTGGTGGCGCAACACAGCTCCGCTGACTCTGAGTGTTCTCAGCACTGACTGGCCCATGTGCAGTTAGCATTCTTTCCACAGTTTCTGTGGAAACGTCCACACTGCTGCTCCAGCAGGGAAGTGGCTTTTCACCTCTAGGCGTTCACAGAGGGCCATTGTGATTAGAAAATTAATCATTTTATAAAGATAATACTTTGCATTTCCATAGCAACTTTCTTCCCAAGATGTCAAAGCACTTTACCCAGATAAGTGAATGACATGGGAAGGTGTTGTATACTTCAGGAACATGACTCACCTAATTCTCCTTTAAATCCATTAGCCTGAGACAGATTTAAATGGATTTTACTTCTCTAACTTCACAGAAGATAGCTAGTCTTGCAAGTTCTGCCCCTCCATCCGCATCTATCAACGGTTATAATTAGTGATTAAAGACTTAAGCAGGATAAGGGGAAAACATAACTGGTTTATTAGACAACAAGATTTAAACAACAAGGACCCCAAACAGAAACAGAACAAATAATAATAGTCTGGTTGTTAATGATGATGTTGTGGACATGAATTCCGGAGCCCGCAAACCCTTACACAATAGGGGAAACTGAGGGACAATAAAAGGCAATCACAGTACCATCTCTCTCACTGACCCAAGGGAGGAACCCTGTTGCTACAAGATGATGATGACCGGTTCCCTGGACTGGAACTGGAACTCAGGAACACAGGGACAGAAGCTGGAACACAGGAATGGTGGAACAGGTGATCAGTTAGGTAAGTGGCCAATGTCCTCTTTTTCCTCTATCTTCTGTTCTTGAAGATGTCGTCCTATATGTGGTATGGAGACTCTTCTTTCTTAGATGTGTAACGGTTGCATTCAGGTAAGTCTTGAAGCTGGAAGCTATATGGAACCTGAAATCACTAACAAGTCCTGGTTGGGCTGGACTCTAGCTCTTGGCTGCTCATGTGGAAGACTGCCTGCCATTCTGATGGACTGCCCAGAGTAACGGTTACACTACCCTTAAATAATCTGCAGTTGCTGGGCAGACTAGGCTGTTACATGACTTACCCTTTTCGTGCTCTAATTTGAAAAAGGCAAAAAGGGTGCCAAACTCTCCATGAAGGAGGGTGTCCAAGATGGAGACCTAGTTGTTGTTTTAACAAATTCAACATGGCGAATGGGGAAACCATAACAAACAGATTTTAACCGAACACTTTTACTTCAGTTTTACACCAGCAGAACTGCACTGACTTCATTGCAGTTACTCCTGACTGTTGTGAGAGGAAAATCAGGGCCACAGCATATGAAAAATGCCATCCCCAACAATGGGTACTGATGAGGAGCTAGAATCTTGAGTATGTCTTGAAGTTAATGCTACAGACTTTGGTCTGCCAGAGAGCTGGATGTTGATACATAATATTACGACCTCCTTCCCAATGCACACGTGCGCACACACACACACACAGGTAAATATGATGATGGTGTTGAAACCTTTTTAAATATTTTCTTTATTCCACCCCCCTCACCATACAACTGCTTCATGCTTTCTGATCACAAAATATGTGAATATCAAAATGGCATAGGGCAGAGGTTCCCAATCTGAATTCTGTTTACTGCTAGTGGTTTGCAGAACACTTGCTGGTGGTCCATAGCAAGAAAGAACTGGTCACATGATGCTGGCTCTTACCTTTGTTTTCAGCTGCTAAAACGCACAAATAGTTTCTAAGTAAACAATTGCTGTGATTGTAAAGGGGATGAGGATGAGATATGATCATGAATGGGAATGGTGTTGGTCTTCACAACTGAATAGGAGAGGTGGTGGTCCCTGGAGCATTCTCTCTAAGTGGGTCACCTTATGACAATGTTGTTTGGGAATGTGACAGGATGTATTAGGCTCAGAGGCCCCCTGCTGGAACCCTTACAGTCTTACACAATCAGAAGGAGGCTGCAGGGAGCCGCCAATCCAGGCCCAGCAGGGCCATATAAATGCAGTTTCAGGGCTCTCTCGAGCAAGTCAGTTGCTGCCTGGAGTTGGAGGAGCACAAATGGTGTTCCTGGCTGAAGGCTGGTACAGGGATGGGATAGCTCAGTGGTTTGAGCATTGGCCTGCTAAACCCAGGGTTGTGAGTTCAATCCTTGAGGGGGCAGTTTAGTTGGTCTGGGGCAAAAAATGGGAATTGGTCCTGCTTTGAGCAGGGGGTTGGACTAGATGATCTCCTGAGTCTCTTCCAACCCTGATATTCTGTGATTACCTGATTACATTGACAGAATAGGAGAAAGTGTTAATATGCTTTTTAAAAAGGGGGGAGGGATAGCTCAATGGTTTGAGCATTGGGATGCTCAACCCAGAGTTGTGAGTTCAATCCTTGAGGGGGCCATTTAGGGATCTGGGGCAAACATTGGGCACTGGTCCTGCTTTGAGCAGGGGGTTGGACTAGATGACCTCCTGAGGTCCCTTCCAACTCTGATATTCTATGACCATGGGCAGAAGAGTTGCAGGCAGGGACTCAGGAAGCAAGAAGGTGCTCCTGGCTAATTGCTGGGATGGCGTACAAGATTTCAGCCCTACAGTAAGGTTGAAGTGGTCCTGAAGCTGCTGGGGCTGTGGAGAAGTAGTCCAGGGAATTGTAGCAGCAATGCAGTTTAGTTAAAGGGATGCTGTGGGTGGCTACTATTTGTAGGGTGCTTGGGCTAGGACTTGGAGTAGTGGGCAGACCCCAGTCCCCTCATTAGCCACTGTGGAAGTAGCTGGAATACTGAACTGTGCTAAATTCCCAGAAGGGGAACTGAACTGGTAGGTGGCCTAGCTGGAGAGCTAGATCAGAAAGGCACAAAGTGGGCAAAGAGTCTCCAGAGAGGAAGCCTTGGGGGCATGGCCCCATACCAGGGTCGAGGGACATTTGAAGGTTGTGGGACTGATGAGGACTGAGCCCAGGGAGAGCTACAAGAAGAGATGTACCAAGATGTACCAACCAAGGTACCAACCATGATGGGCCCTATTGAATTCTTTATCCTAAAGGGGTTTGCTTGTATTTCACACAAACTGTATGTGACTTGGCAAGAAGGTTGAGTCACCGAACACCCACCTGAACTGAAAAAAAGCAGGCTCACACACCAGTTGACAAGGGGGCACTCTCATGAGGTGAGTGCACCCCATTACAGGGAACCTCAGTGATAGAGTATCTCTGGTTCCATGTAGCTAAAATGTATTGAAAATATTGACTTTTTTTACTGACCACTTTTTGTTTTGTTCTTTATTTTACAAATATGAGTCCTGCTCCTGCAGTCGGATCTGCTATGGAGCCCACTTCATGCAAAGTCTTAAAAATATACAAATAATTTTTGTTTGTATATTTTTATTTTGATCCATTACATTAAAATTTCAAAGATGTTGCAAAAAATTTTAAAGTAGATAATCTTTATAACACACAAAAACAACCAGAACAGAACATCCTTTTTTTCATTTACTGTATTTCCTCATCACCAATCCTATTCAAATGATTTACAGTTTGTCTGCACACTTACTAATTGTTCATATTAAAAATATTTCTTGGTTGTGGCATACTAGAGTGTGCATTACATCTCATTCAAATTCCAATTGATATGATATGCTTTAGGAGACGATGGGGCGTAATGGATGGGACACTGAGGTAGGAGAGCTGCATTGTATTCTATGCTCTGCCACTGAGTCTTAAAGTCTTAAAAATATACAAATAATTTTTGTTTGTATATTTTTATTTTGATCCATTACATTAAAATTTCAAAGATGTTGCAAAAAATTTTAAAGTAGATAATCTTCATAACACACAAAAACAACCAGAACAGAACATCCTTTTTTTCATTTACTGTATTTCCTCATCACAAATCCTATTCAAATGATTTACAGTTTGTCTGCACACTTACTAATTGTTCATATTAAAAATATTTCTTGGTTGTGGCATACTAGAGTGTGCATTACATCTCATTCAAATTCCAATTGATATGATATGCTTTAGGAGACGATGGGGCGTAATGGATGGGACACTGAGGTAGGAGAGCTGCATTGTATTCCATGCTCTGCCACTGATTGTCTCTGTTATCTTGGGCAAGTCACTGCCCTCCTCCCCCCTATGCCTCAATTTCCCTTCCTACCCTTTGACTCTCCTTCTGTTTAGAAAGTAAAGTCTTCAGGACAGAGAATCTCTTACTATGGGTGAAACCCTTGTGCTGTTGAAGTCAGTGGGAGTTTTGCCATTGACCTCAGTAGGACCAGGATTTCATCCTATATGTATTCAAATAATAATTAATTTGGCCCCTTCTCCAACCAAGCAACAGGTTTTACTTTCTATTTCTGCCCTCTATGGTCTTCTGGGATTGTCAGTACCATGGTAGATGTGATACCTGTGAAATATGTGTGGGTTTAAGTTGTCCGCTATCTTCCTCTAATGTTGTTTACCTGCACCACTGAGAACAAATGAGTTTTTAAAAAAATGGAGCTTCTGTACTAACGAATTAAAAAAAAAATCCCCTGCTGTTCAAACTCTTGTATTGCAAAAATCCTTTGTCTGGTTAACCTCTCTTTTATTTTTTTAAGTGGGGCAGCAGACAACACATGAGGAAACAGAAGGCAGAAAGGAGACCTTTTTTTTGAGCAATTTAGGAGGGATGGAGGCGTATAATAAGGTTATAGGACAGTCTCTCTTTTATGGACTCAATAGTGCAAGGCACTCAGCAAGCCTGGGAGGTGCTGAATACCCAACTCCCACTGGACCCTCAATTTGGAGCATTTGTAACTATCAAGGCACAGCAAGCAATTGGGTATGCAGCCTGCTAGTTTGGTTACATATTCTGTAGATTTCTCCCCCCCCCGCCCTCTTCTGTTTGGAATAACCGCCCCTGCCCCCCAGCATGGTTTTGAACATTACTCGTGGTCATTGTACTTGAGAGAGAGAATTCATCACCTTGTTTTGCAGGTATGGGCCCTAAATTTGTTACTTAAGCTGCAACAATACATTCTGTTTTCTTTCATTTGGTGTTTGCAGCTTTCTGGTGCACTCAGCACTTTTCATTTGTTGGCCGGAGTGGAATTTTTAGTCCAGTCTTGATACATAAAACATTAGTAGTAGTCATTCTAGTACACCACTACCTTTACAGATATAGGCAAATGCTGTACTGCTGGTGGAAATGTTTGCTTTCCTCCTTTATTAAAGTACATAGGGCCCAGATCACTGTTATATCTTATTTCTTTCATAATCCCATTGAAACAAATTGGACTGCTGTCATGATAAGGTACTACGCGATGGGAGTAAGGATATGTTGATCTAGTCCTAATGAGGACCATGCATACTATGCCTTTATTGTATTTACTGTGTTGACATTTATTTTAGATTTCTTCTTGATTTTAATGTCTTTCAAATTAATCATGTAAAACCAGATAGATTTGGTCATTATTGAAAGTGTCTGAGATTAACCTTTTTGCTTGAAATGTTATTAAAAACTGACATCAGGCTAGTACATGAGATCAGCTGCTCCAGTAGTTGTTGTGTCTGACTCTTTAGATTTTGAAAAAGGAAATTCAAATCCAGCAAACCGTATTAGCAAAACATTCAGGAAGTGCACCAAGGAGCAAACCAGGATGATCCAGAATGAATCCTGAAATTGTTCATTGTGAGTTTTAAAGATGAAACTTCCCTCTTTGTAATTTGCAATTTTCTCAGAGAGGTGGTGAATTTTCACTTCTGAAGAAAATAGTATCATGATGAGACAACTGCAAGAACCTGAAATAGAACAAGAAACATCACTGCTCTGAGAATTTCCTAACAACAAATCTTTGAGAGACATAATAACCAAAAAGTAAAATGTCATTTTCATTACATTTCAATATATATTTTATGGTCACTTAACTGACTCCTTCCAAGGTGCTTCTTTTTCAGGACCTGATCCAATGGCCATCGAAGTCAATGGGATTCTTTCCATCGACTCCAGTGAACTTTGGATTAGGATCTAAATAGCCAACCATACCAAGTGTTATGTCTAGTGTAAGGCCTCAGTCCAGCAAAGCACATATGTAAGTGCTTAACTTGACTATTAAGCATATTAATAATCCAATTGATGTTAATGGGACTGCCCACGTGCTTAAAGGTAAGTATGTACTTAAATACTTTGCTGATCAGGGTCTTAATGAGCAACATCCCTTAGCACAATTTTTCTCTCCAGCTAAACTAATAGTAAAAATTTACTCTAGTTAAAAGTCTAATATGCCTCATTCTTTTTACTGCAAGTGGCAGTAGATTTCCTATCCCTAATGGGCTTCTTCAAATAGGATGCTTTCCAGTTGCAACCCTTACAAAGTGTGAAATGTTGGCAACAAATCTGCCTCTTGCAAAGAAAGGCCCCTGAGCCTGATTTTGATCTTGTGCTGATGTCAATCAGGAGTAATCCCAGTGAAGTCAGTAGTGTTGAGATAAGAATCAGGCCTATTGTTCTTTCTAATAAGGTACTAATACAGAGCCCTTTTCTCCCCACAGTTACACCAATGAAATTCCACTGACATCAAGGGAACGAATGGGAGAGTCAAGCCCAAGGATTCCCAGGTGGGTTCCCCAACAAATAAAAAAAAAATAATTTTTTTTGGTGTTAGAATTTGCTGATTCATCAAAAACAAAACGTTCTGTGGAGATGGTTCGAATCTGACAAATGGAACCTTGCTTGCCAGGCAAGTTTTGAAACCCTACCTAGAATCCAGCCAGTTTGCCTGCCTGGCTCTCTGGGACCTGTCTGGTAGGGTGCTGGGGAGCCCAGGCTTCCAAGGTCTGTGGCTGCAGACGAACTAGTGGCCATGCTTCCTACCCTGTTATGGAGAATTTTGAAGTTTTGGGGTTTGTTCAGAATCAGAACTGCACCAAATTTTAAAATAGCACAATCCTCCAAAATGGAATATCTTTCTCCACCCAGCTATAGTTTTCAGGTTTAGATTCAATGCAGCGACAGTTCTCAGGACAGTATCATGTTTTATTAAATAGATCACTTATTTTAAGTCATTAAATATGAATAAGTGACTAATTTAAATGCAGAACTATACTAAAGTACTTACATGAAATGAAGCTCCAAAGATATAACCCTACTGGACCATGCAGAGTTTCATAGGGATTGCCAAATGCATTGTACATGAAGAAACCTGTTCCCACCAGAGCAAAGACTATCAGTACTGTACAGAAGAGAATGACACTTACATGGATACTTGCAGGGATAATTTTGAGCAAATCTGGAAAAACTAAAAACAAAATAGAACAAAAAATTACTACAAACATTAGACAAAATTATCATTTTAAAAATCTGAGCAGGGATTTTGTGCTGCTCTGTGCTAATTGTTTTAAATTGTGCTCCTCAGAACTCAGTGAAAGAGGAAAATGAAGTAATCAGATTTAATTATAAACAGATTTGTAAGGATGTTTAAAGAGAAGCACATTGTGGAATTCAGAAGTGCAAATTGACCAAAAGAGAGAGACTAGCTTTGTGGGAAACCTCATCTCACCTTTTAGATCACATCTATCTACATGTATTAATAATTACTGCCCTTTCTGTGCCAGAGAGTAACTCAAAACCTTACCTTGTGATGTCCAAGCTTTTAAGAGCATTCTATCTGAGCCAGCCTTATTGTGTTGAGCTTTTAAAGAATGTAAATTCCACATATTTGAATTTTTAAATGCTAAAAATATGCCCTGAATCAGCATACTAAATGTTCACTCCCTACTCCCGAATGGTATTAGAACAAAGTAAAGTGCTTCAACATCTGTAAGTATTGCGTCTGTTACACAGTGCCTAGGGAAGATATAAAATGCAGACTAGAGTACAACATTTCAACACCCTGGAAGTCTCTGGGCCAAATTCAGTACTGATGTAAACAGTGGTGCAAATTATATGTTGGGCATAAGTTGGTCAAGAAACAGATCCTGCTGCATGTAAGTTGCAAAGTAATGTAACTGGCACTCATTTGACATTAAGTTTTTAATGTCAGTTAAGTTAGCCTGTCATAAAACAGGAAGAATGCAGTGGTAAATCAGATCCAGGTTGCATAGGTCTAAATAATGACACAAGGTGCAAGAGAGTGGAAAACCAGGTCTAATGGTGGTGATAAAGAGTGTAACTTGCACACCAAGCTGGTGGGGAGAAGGGCGGTGGAGGGCTGGTGGGGGGGGAGAATGCAGCAAGAAAATGGTGTAAGAAAATACAGCTCTCACCTCACTTAATTGTTAGGGAACCTTCCCATTAATTTTCTAGGGCAAAATTCCACACTGGCATAGTGGGTTTCAACTAACAGGTTTCAGAGTGTCACATGATTATACAAGGACAAATTTTGTCCCCACCAAATCCCAAACTGGTGTAAGTTATACTTGGTTGACATACTTACTGAATGCCAAATTGTTGCAATTTATTGTATTTTGCTTAAACCCACTTAAATCAATTTTCTGACCAAGTTACACCTTATTTAGGTTACGTTGACATTACCTAACATGGTGTCAAGTATCAGGGGGTAGCTGTGTTAGTCTGTATCCACAAAAACAACAAGGAGTCCGGTGGCACCTTAAAGACTAACAGGTTTATTTGGGCATAAGCTTTCGTGGGATGAAGTGGGTTCTAGCCCACGAAAGCTTATGCCCAAATAAATCTGTTAGTCTTTAAGGTGCCACTGGACTCCTTGTTGTTTTTATTGACATCACCATTAACTCTGGTCCATAGTGTTCTATAAGTAACAAAAAAGTGCTGGACAGTGGATTGTTTTGGTCATTTATGTAGCTGTAGCAAATGTATGGAATTAATTCAGAGTTTTGTTTGGAGGAGTTTGGATTTTTATTATTCTCACTTTATTTGCTGAGGGTCTTAGGTTGAGATCAGGAGTACCTTTACACTGTATAGTTATTGATATTGTGTTCTTTAATTTATTTGATGGGCGCCTATTGGAGCTTTTATAAAACTAAAGAAAGTTAATGATTAACTCTCCACCAGCTTTTTCAGTTGTAATTAAGGGTTTGATTTATACTGTAGGGGAGATTAATGCGTTGTATTGTATAGTGTACTTCCTTATCTGTTGGAGACAGAAAGGACTTCCCATTGAAAATGCAAGTCTGTCATTGATAATGGAACTATATTGTGTGGGCACTTATATATGGTTAAGGGTGTCCCATAATTTGATTGATGTAGCTGCAGATAGCTACCCCAGTTTGTGTTTGTAAGTTTGTTCCTAGATAGTTCCTATAGTTTTGGGTCCAGGAACTACAATTCCCAGGATGCACTGGGGGAGGAAGAAGAAGGAGGTGGAGGAGAAGAAAAATAGGAAGAATGTGAGCTTTGTGAAAGAGTGAGGGGAATAAACCTTACCTTTGCTGTTATCAAGCTTCTCGAGCCTTCCTCAAAGGGGTTCAGGTAGAAAACAAACTGGCAATGAGCATAAAAGAACCTCAGAGAAACACAAAGGTAAATTTATCTAAGTGCCTCATGATGTGGACTTACCACCAGCAAGAAGAAATGTCAATTCTGTACCAATTCAGCGACATATCTAGGACATACAATATGTAAGAATAACATACAACCCAGACCAAGTGAAAGCCATTTGTGATGCACTAGAGCCTGACAACAAGGGCAAACTTTGATCCTTCTTGGGACTGCGAATACTATTAAAAGTTTGTATAGCAATTTGCTATGAAAGTAGACACCTTTGCATCATCTCCTAAAAATGATGTAAAGTTTCAATGGGATGAAGCATGCAAGACCAGCTTTAATAAGATAAAACATACAATTTCTACCAATCTGCCTCTTAGCCCTTTTATTTCTGAGACGCAAACAATTTCATAACAAACGCTTGTGAGTACAGTCTTGATTCAGCTAAAAAATGGACAAGAAGTCGCTATTGCATTCACCTCCAGAGCCTTGACTGATCCAGAAAAATCCTAGTCTGTCACTGAGAAAGAAGCTCTCGTACATTTCTGGGCAGTAAGTCACTTCAGAAACTACCTGTGGGGTAGGAGATTTATCTTTAAGATCTGATCACAAACTTTATTCAGCATGTGAGGTTGTGGGAGAGCAACACCAAGAATTGCCAAATGGACCACCAAACAAATGGACTTTGATTTCCAGACAGTATATCTTCCAGGTGCCAAGAATACCACTGTAGATTGTCTGTCTCACCTGCCCATACCTTATCATGAGTTTAAATAGAGAAATATAATGAAGAGATTGTCATTGCCCAAATATCTGCTACAACCCAAGGAGTGATCGCATTCTGAGAGTGGGCAACAGTCATGAGAGAAAACATTGTACTTCAGGACCTAAAGATTTACATTCTCAACAGATGATCTTACAAGACAATGACACCAGAACACTTGCAACCATATAGACACATATCACACGAGCTGTCCCTTGTGTAAATGAATGGATTTTGAGAATTGACTGTCTTGTGCCTACACTTCTGAGTATGATTGATTCACATGGCACATGAAGGATATCTGGGGATGAGTCTAACCAAAAGACAACTGTGACAAGCCTTCTGGTGGCCAGGGATGGACAAGCAAGTTGAGGAAATAATCAAGAATTGCATGGCTTATGTTAGTAGAGATAAGTGACAGAAAACCTTCAGCATCCTTCTCACAATAGTTGACTATCCAAGCTGTCCAAGGGAGAATATGGCTCTCAACATAATAGGACCATTTGAGGATCAGCCTGTTACGCAAAGGTTTGCCATAATATTGGTAGATTCATTCAAAGTGTCCAGAAGATAGATTCACTTGAATGGTTACCCCTTAAAGAGTGATTAAGGTCATGTCATCAGTCTTCTCCCAAGAAGGATTTCCCAAGGAATTGGTGTCTGACAATGGAATGCAATTGACCTCTGTTGAAATGCAAAACTCCCTCACTAGCAATAGTATCAAGCACAAAACTGTTTGTTTATACCATCCTAGAGCTAATGGTCTAGTTGAGAGAACAAACAGACTGGTGAAAGAATTTTTTGCAACTTATCAGTTTGCAAGCTTTACTTGAAACACTGTTTGCTTACAGGACCACTCAACAACAAGAGTATCAACCTTTGAACTGTTCGGAGGACACCAGGCCGATACACGACTTACTACCTGTCAAAGGCTCACATTCTCCTTTTTCAATTAAACCTTCCAATGAAACTATTTGTGAACGTGTTAAGAATAAACAGCAGAAATACAGACAGTATGTAGATCATAAAAAAGGTGCTACAATTTGAAACTTGTGAGGTTTAGATTGTGTGAAGCTGCCATACAGAGTCAAAAAGGACATTCAAGATAGCAGAAATCCAGGGGATTCTGCTGTATTAATAGATAGAAAGAAATGGAACATTTCAAGATTGTCTGCAGCTCATCAGCCAGCAGCTGAAGAATAGAGTGCTAATTCTCCACCTTGGACCAGAGAACATCAATGACACCAATAATAATGATGGACAATCTATAGTAGTAAGAATTGCTCCACTGCTAAGTCTTGTTCCTGCCTTTCCAGGTATTAGGAGAAGTGTGAAACAAAGATTGGAAGACTTTGCTAGCGGACTTAAATCATGGTTTGGAAACAACTGTTAAAAGTTTTACAATGGTTATTATTAAGGGGAAGGCTGAGTTCTATCTACCTAGATGCAGATAGCTACCCCAGTTTGTGTTTGTAAGTTGTTCCTAATTGTTCCCATAGCCTTGAAACCAGGAACTACAATTCCCAGGATGCATTGGGGAGGAACAGACGAAAGAGGAAAAAGGAAGACTGAGCTCTATGAAAGTGTGAGGGTAATAACGTTACCTTTGCTGTTATCAAGGTTCCTGAATCCTCCTCAAATCCTCCTCAAAATTGGTATTTCCTTTTTCGTTTATGGACTATAACAATGAACTGGAACAAATGCGCTAGGTTTACATTAGAAAATTTCCCTTCCTAAATTCTCCAAATGGCCTGCTGAAGCTAGGAGCGGACAAAGGTCAAGGGTATTTTATAAGATCAGAACACTTCCCCTGAGTTTAAGTAAAACATTTAATGGAAAGTTTTGTGTCTGAAAACATAGTTCTGCAGGTAAAAGAGAGGGGAATTAAAGGAGAAGTAAAAGAAAACAGTGAAGCCTTAATTTTAAAAAATGGGATGTCAAAATAAAGGAAGAAGGAACTAGTGGCCAAATAAGATGTATAGATATTGTGGGCCTTTTTCTGCTCTGTCTCATGTTTTACATGTCTAACTCAATCAGTTTGGTCAGAAGGCATCCTCTTGTGGGTTGTTGCTTTGCTACTTGTTACAAAGCACAGTACTCTGTATATAATAACTCATTAATCAGCACTAACTTGTAAGTCTATATTTGTTTTTTAAAAATGGCCTCAATATTTTGGCTACAATTTGTTGCATGTGCAATTGTGCTCTTTGTCCTGACCACCTAAAGGCATCTACAAAGCAAGCAGTTACCCATCTAATGGGTATAAATATGCACATTATTATGCCTGCAGTTTTGCACCCATACTTAATTATTACTGAAGGATAAAAACTGTGCCTGCAAAACTGGAAACTATGTTGAGGCTTAGCTAAAAACAAGGCATATTTTATCAGGCACAGTGTCAAATAAAATGTTAGGAATTATATATGGTTTTGGCATCTTTTGTATTAGGTTTTAACTATTAGTTCAAATTATGACCATACCTACACAGGTCAGGGTGGATAGTGAATCAGATTTTCTGTAAGTAATTTTTAATCATTTATGTGTTCGGTGACAACAAATATTTTAAAACTAACCATAGAACAAACTTAACTGCTGCCGATCCACAGGGGCATGATTAAACTGGGGGTAATAACTCCTCAAACTGCCTTGCTGTGATTATAACATGCTGAGAAAGAGCTAAGTAGGAGCTTCACATAAATTAATCTACCATGTAAAATGTTTACCAGCAAACAGTTTTGTAGCTGGCATCGCAGTAAGCATAAAAAAGCAGGTAATGCAACATTTATAGTCATGATGAAATTAACAGCAAATTAATTATATTTAAGCAAACATTCGTAAAATTTGCTAGAAGCTTTGCTAAATGTAATCTTTAATATTGTCTAAAAATATAAGTGTGCACTACAGCGAGTCCAGGCATTCAAATTCCCTTCTCCTTGCCCATTACCCTCTCTCAGCCCAAAGTGAGAAGAACGCTTTAAAGTACTATTCAAAAGATCTGTTAAAAACTGTACTTGTCTTGACCGGTTTTGATGGACAAAGGCATTATGTAGTTATGGTTTTGCCTTGATAGTCCCTGGGGGGTACAATCTCATCAATGTTTCTCTTATCTTGTGATGAAACATGTCCAATTGCAGAATCAAATCTCATAAAGTCAGAGTTATTAACAAGGAATTCCTCAAATACCAGTTTATATATTTCTAGCACTCACCAAGAACTTTGCATTTAAAACTAGCCATGTACATAAAATTCAATTCAAACACTTATAGCCTTTGTAGCGTAGTTACAGAACTGCTGTTCATCAGCAACAAACAACCCCTCTGGTAGTGCTGCCACCCCACCAGGCAGGAACTAAGCCTTGTCTATTTTCAAGACATCAGACTACAGTTACAATTCATTCCTTACTATTTAGGGTCTCAGAGTAACAGCCGTGTTAGTCTGTATTCGCAAAAAGAAAAGGAGTACTTGTGGCACCTTAGAGACTAACCAATTTATTTGAGCATGAGCTTTCGTGTGTGCATGCCCAAAACTATGTACAGGATTGCATGCCTAATTTGCAAGAACATTTACCACAATTGCATGTATAAATCAGGTATTTGCAAATGCTATTTCTGCTGCGAGCCACTAACTACTGGTAACTAGACATTTGCACATCTGAATACCAAGTTTCATGCACAGTCCCAGTCACTGCACATGCATAGTTCTGAAAATCAGGCCCTTCATTTATTCTTTATGTTACACATTTACTTTCTTACTACCCAAAATAGTACTTACTAATAGTACTTACAGTAGTATCAGTGTAAATGGTATACATTTTAGCACTATGCCAATTAAGTTAGCCATAAACTAGGGAAAACAAAGTCTTTAGTTCATGTCGACTTTCTAAAAGGGTATATCACACATTCTATCACAAATAAGGTTCTCCAGAATTAAGTCTTTCAGCACTAGTGAATGTTTTGGGATAAAGTACAATACGGCAAACTTAATAAGATCAATCTTTATTTTAAGTAAACATACAACTACATTGTATTGGCTGTTACCCTTGACAGCTACGTCTAGAATTTTAAAATTGTATAGGTGACATATCAGGAAAAATTAAATTCAGCAGAGATGTTGTTTTGAAAGAAAAACATTTCTTCATTATAATGAATGAATTTGTGTGCTAGGTGTGAATGCCAATGACCTTTAGAAAATGAACTGCCGACCCAGAAACTGATGAGAATCAGCCAGAGTAAATGAAGCAGAAGTCTTTTCCCAGCCTGACGGGGTTTGCTGGCAGACCAAATTCATTTTACAATTAAAAGAGATATAGTGGTCAGTAGGGAACATTTAATGGGAACAAACATAGAACTAAATCATTTAACCTATTTTCCAGACTGTTTCTTCTCAGATGTGTTACAGTGTACTTCAGTTCATTAAACTGTGGACACATATATCGTACTACTTCCTGAGACATTTATAATGACTTCTAGAAAGAATTTGTGTAGACGTTGTGTGTATTCCCACAGATATGGAGAATGTCAACTGTCTCTCAGTAATTGGGCTCTGTGCAGATGAAATCCTTCCTTAGATGCAGATATTAAGCTACCTTATCATATTTAAACACAAAAATCACATGCATTTGCTCTTTCAGCTAAATAAAAAATAGTCTGAGTTATTTGTAAAGGGAACATTAACTCCTCCATCATCCACTCTCTGTGAAAGTTCACAAAAGACAAAAATGCTTTAGTGACTGATTTTCCAAAAGGGTGTGTTTATAAGATTTATGCTGTAACCTAGTTGCAGCAGGTCATCCTCGTGGGATTCTACAGTTTCAGATGTACACTAGGGCCAGTAATCACTTCCTGGTAGTCTCTTCTGAGGACGCTACAATGAAATATTCCTGGGCATGTAAGTAGGATTTACACTGGGCTTGTAATACAAGGGGAAAATCTATTCAAATAACAATGCAATGCCACATATTTAATTTAGATAAAAGGAAGGCAACATACACTAGTGGTTCACTTAGGGCAGGGGTGGCCAACCTGAGCCTGAGAAGGAGCCGGAATTTGCCAACGTACATTGCCAAAGAGCCACAGTAATATGTCAGCAGCCCTCCATCAGTTCCCCCTCCCCGCTCCCAACACCTTCCTCCCACCAGCAGCCCTGCCAATCAGCACCTCTCCCTCTCTCCCCGCACCTCCCGATCAGCTGCTTCATGGCATGCAGGAGGCTCTGGGGGGAAGGAAGGAGGGAGGGGTGAGGGCATGGGAGGCTCAGGGGAGGGGTGGGAAGGGGTGGAGTGGGGGCAGGGCCTTTGGCAGAGCCAGGGGTTGAGCAGTGAGCACCCCCAGCATAGTGGAAAGTTGGCACCTGTAGCTGCAGCCCCAGAATCGGTACCTATACAAGGAGCCGCATATTAACTTCTGAGCCACAGGTTGGCCACCCCGGGCTTAGGGAAATGAGAGCTAGGAGGCCTGACTCTCTACTGATTTGTTTTATGTTCTTGAACAAGTCACTTAGACCCCTGTTCAGGAAAGCAGTGACACGTATGCTTAAACTTTAAGTACATAGTTAAGGGCCCTTCCTCAGGAAAATGGGTGCATTCCTGAATCAGGGCCTTAATCTCTTTGTACCTCATTTTCTCCATCTGTAAAATTAGGATGATAATATTTGCTAGAGTTTCTTGTATTATTCTTAACACAGCCTCTTTTTTTGCTTGTGAAATATGTGCAAACATTGCAATTTCATCATATTTATTCATTACTCAAATGTATTTGATGAATTTTTAAAGAATATTTTCCCATGTGGAATGATCACATAGTTCACTGTGGATGGATTATCTAGTGCTCAATTTTTAACATTCCACACTGTGTTTAGTATGTTTAGCTGTGATTAGCTAGATACCTCACCTAGTATTGTTTCTGTTCATCTATTGGATGTGCATGCATGCACTTCTGGGTGCAGTTACTTGTAGGTGTGAAGCATAACATTCTGGTGAATGCCACTTTGAAATTAATATTTGGTGAACATTTGTGACAGTAAAGCTTGTTTGGACGAATGGTCCCAGAAAGCTCATCCAAAGGATATATCTCCAGTGCAAAATAAAAAGGTGAGTTCTTAACTCACATTAGCTAACCTAAGATAGCTAACTACCTGAGTTAAAATAGCAGTAAAGACACAGCAATTCGGTTTTTAATTTGAGCTAGCAGCTTGAGTTAAAGCCTGTAGGGGAGTCAGGGGTTGAACGCGAGCTGCAAACCTAAGTTAAAAAACAAGTTTGTGCATCTTCAGTGCTATTTTAACTCATGTTAGCTAATGTGAATTAAGAAAACACCTTTATGTATTTTTTTTTTTTTTTGCGGGGAAGACAAACCCAAAGAGTGCAAGTATGACAAGGGAGCCAATTCATTTAAAATGGGAGTAGCTATTCATGGAAAATTTGTTGCAGTATTTTGCCAGCTCTAAACTCCACTTTAATAAAGCACTTTCAGATCCTTTGTATTATTATTATTATAAATCATTACAAACCTATTAAGAGCACATTCATAATTTCTCTTTATATAGAAGCAGAAGTGATATCAGATTAGAAGTGACCAATTCAGAACAGACTAGTAAATCATTTTGGTAATGACTAGTTCCATGAACCCAGCCATCTTAGGCTAGGAAAATGCATTATAACCATTTTACTTTACAATATGAGGACAATGCAAGTGTTCTAATAACTCAGGGCCCAATTCTGCAACCAGAAAAGGAGTACTTGTGGCACCTTAGAGACTAACCAATTTATTTGAGCATAAGCTTTCGTGAGCTACAGCTCACTTCATCGGATGCATACTGTGGAAAGTACATAAGATCTTTTTATATACACAAAGCATGAAAAAATGGGTGTTTACCACTATAAAAGGTTTTCTCTCCCCCCACCCCACGCTCCTGCTGGTAATAGCTTATCTAGGAGAGTGGGGTGGGGGGAGAGAAAACCTTTTATAGTGGTAAACACCCATTTTTTCATGCTTTTGTGTGTATAAAAAGATCTTTTGTACTTTCCACAGTATGCATCCAATGAAGTGAGCTGTAGCTCACGAAAGCTTATGCTCAAATAAATTGGTTAGTCTCTAAGGTGCCACAAGTCCTCCTTTTCTTTTTGCGAATACAGACTAACACGGCTGTTACTCTGAATTCTGCAACCCTTACTCATGCTGAGTAGTCCCTATTTGAGTGAAAGTCAGAACTACTTGTCTAAGTAAATTCTGCTCAGTGTAAGCATTGCAGAATCAGGCTCTCTGCTGGAACTTTTGCCAAAACTCATTAGTGCTTCACACATTCCCAAGCTGCTGGGGAGACAACCTCCCCACTCCCCCCCGCTAATCATGTGATTCCCAGCTTTCTCCTTAACCAGTCTTAACAACTCCATTATGTTAATGAACATGAACTAAATCCAGTCAGTGCTCTGTTGTGCTATCTGCATTATCATTTGCAGTTCATAATAATATCTACAGATGAAATCTAATTCCTTTGGATTTAGTAGACTGCTCTGAAAATTCATCCCAGACTGTAACCTGCAGGGTAGAACATCAGCATAGTGTGACAGCCGGGAAAGTAATAAAGAGAACTGTCATAAATAGACCCGTTATGGAATTTAGACATATCAAAGTTTAACAGTAAACTAAATGAATTTGGTCTGCTACCTCTGCAAAAAATAGTACATAGTAAATCTTTTCTGATGCATAATCTGGTAACCTTACACCACCACAGATGATTGATGCAAGCAATTTACCATTACTGTTTCAGAAGACTGCTTCCAAATTGTCTTTTGTAATAATAATTTCATGTGGCATATTGTAAGATACGTACATAAAACAAAGATCCATTTGTTATTATCCATTTAATATGTTGCTATATATAAACTGTATGTTCACTTGATCAATGTATTAATCTTTTTATCCTTGAGGATGAACAGGTTATGAATATTGCATGTAAATCAAAACAATTTCTAACTGTCTCCTTCCATTAAACTCTGTATCTGTCAGATACCCAATTCAATTTGCAGGTCAATTAATTGAACAGCTACTAGCATAAACCCGGTATGTTTTCCCAATTAATGCAGCAGATTGTTATCTTTTGCTGCTATATTCTTCAAAAGCAGTAAATGAGGCTTTGCGCTGTCTTTCTAATAAGGCTGCTGTTACCTTACTGCTGTTGATTTCACAATAGAACATAAAATAGATAAATAGACAACAAAATCATTCTTTCAAAGTAACAAAAAAATTAGGGGGAAATAGCTATTTGTTGTAATAAACCATAAGAGAGGTGCATTGAAATTGTCACTAATACTGTAACTAATATTAGTAAGGTAATTTAAATGTTAAGATGGACACACTTCAGAAACAATACCATTTAATCTTAGAATATTTTGCACTTGTTAAAACTCTTAAGTAAATAAGAACGCTGCAGCATTTGTCTGCTCATTATCATGGTAGTGTGCACTAAGGTATTAAATAATTCAAATGTCATTGTTACTTACATGAAAATCGAAAAGGTCTCCCTCCTAGCCCACATTGTCTAACACGCTCCCCGTAGAAAAGCCCATACTGAATTTCACCAATAAACTTCTCCAGTTCTGGTCCTGTAGCGTTGACAAGCAGAGCTCCAGTTTTGCACAGTATTGTTCCTTTGATCCATAACTGAGTTCCGATGGCTGCTGCAATGCCTAGAGCACAAGCAAAGCTTAACACCCCAGCTATGCAAAATATGACTTTCTTCTGTTGGGCTGGCATGGCTGCTTGCAAAGTCCTTTCTAGGGAAGGAACAAAACTTTTAATAAGAGAGCAAAACGATCTTCATCACATGAGCAAAGCAGACATACTATCCAACTTGAAAACTGCAATTTCAACTCAGTGGTAGCCCGTCCCCTCATAGTACTAGTATGCTGCTATAGTGCTAAGTAATCTCCCCCCAAAGAAGCTTTTAATTCTTTTTTTCCCTCTCCCCCTATATAATCCTAATTTATATACACACATTTTAAAAGAGGCTGTAAAATAGAACTGTTTGCAAAGTGTTTTTCAGCATATCCTCTGTGTTACTTGATAACAAAGGTTTAAGATAACAGATGGAACCTTCTGTGTAATTTGATGAATGTTTCTCCTCTTCTTCATCCTTTGTCTGATTGAGTGAGCTGAAAATTACAGAAATAGGTTTGGCTGCCATGTGACATTATCAACTGTCCAAAAAGTTAACTTCTGTAGGTGGTTTTGATTTTCCAGTGATAACTCTAAAAACTAGCAACATACAGCATTTCTGCTTGTTTCACTATTCCTTGTGCAATACAGAGAACCAGAAACTGAGACAGAAGTCCTAGGTGGAATGTCCTTTTCCCCATCAAGATCTCCTTTACAACAGGGCTAGTGTGTTTTGCTCAATAGTATTTTGTTTAAAATATGTGGCTGGATGCCAGCTTCTTGGTGGAGTTTGGACAAATATATGTTTGAATTTGGGTTTTAGATATAAGCAAATAATTTCCATTTGTTTTACTCTTACACAGTAATATGTTATTCACAGCACTTATGTAGTTAGGCCCTAATTCTGCAAACACTTATGCATATGCCTATTTTTGTGTGCATGTGAGTTGAAGTCGGTGGGACTACTCATGTGCATATGTTTATTATGTGGATGTTCTTACGTGCTTGCCAGATCAGGGCCTCAGATAGGACCAGATGCATCGGTGAACAACCTGGGATGGTTCATTGACTACTTGCCATCTCAACACTTTTTGTAAAACATTAGGGCCTTGTCTAGACTAAAAAGTTTCACCAGTTTAACCAAACCAGTTTAGAAATGGATTTAGTTAACTCAGTGCAAACCCTTTGGGTGAACACTCTTAAATTTGTTTAAAATACCTTATATCAATTAAGCTTAAACCGATTCCTTACTAATTTAAACTAAATCCATTACATTAATTCAAGCACTGGTTTAACTAATTGGTTTTAAAACAAGACTTTTTAGTTAAACTGGTACAAGTTTGTGTATCAACAAGACCTAAAATAGGATAGTGTTCTGTAAATAAAATAAATTAGATAAACCTTTGCTTATGGTTGTGATAGTAGATGTAACCAAAAGATGGTGCACTGCTTTATCATTAAAAGAAAAGGAGTACTAGTGGCACCTTAGAGACTAACCAATTTATTTAAGCTTTCGTGAGCTACAGCTCACTTCATCGGATGTAGCTCACGAAAGCTTAAATAAATTGGTTAGTCTCTAAGGTGCCACTAGTACTCCTTTTCTTTTTGCGAATACAGACTAACACGGCTGCTGCTCTGAAATCTGCTTTATCATTAGAATCCTTAGGGTCAGGCTTATACTATACTCTGCACTAAATGCATACGTGTTTGTAGCAGTACTTAATTTTAAAAATGATTTTGAAAATTCTTGGTCAAGAGGAATGCCTTGAACACTTCCAGGTAACATACTATACAAACATCACAAGTACAACAGCACTGACACCACACACAACAAAAACTCCTGGGAATCATTTAAAAGAAAACATGTAGTTTAAAAATGAAAGAACTGAGGGTATGTCTACACTTGCTGGTAGATCAGCACTGCTGCAATCGATGCAGTGAGTGTTGATTTAGTGGGTCTGATGAAGAACCGCCAAATCGATGGGAGCATGATTTGTATACTCCACCTCCCCGAGCCGCGTAAGGGAAGTCACATAGCGCAGTGTAGCCACCGCGGTAAGTGGATCTAACAGTGTCGACTTCAGTTACATTATTCATGTAACTGAAGTTGCGTAAATTAGGTTGATTTACCACGGTGGTGTAGACCAGCCCTGAGTGCTAACAGCACCACAAATCCCCTACCTGTGGCGATTTTATTTGATAGGGCCAGTTTCTGATCCCCTTTCTCATTTTGAGTAGTACCTTACTCCACAGAAATTCATTACATCAATAATGTTACTTGTGGAGTAAAATATTATTCCGCATGAGCAAGAGGATCAGAATCTGGCACCCTTTTTTTAGTTTTTAATTTAAAAAAGAACTAAAACAAATAAAAAACTCTAAGGGTCAGGCTCAAGACTCATGATTGCAAAGGAGCTACTCCAAGGGTAAGGTACTACTCAGCATCTTGCCTATAATCTTAAATTTAGCCACACTCTGTTTGTACTCTGCTGGCCTAATTCAGCTTTTACGCAAGTGTGAATTAGGAGTGACCCCAGTGAAATCAGTGAAGCTATACTGTTACAGCAGTATGTGAATGAGAGGAAAATCAGGTCCTTTTAACCATAAGGGTGGGGAATTGTTCAGTGGTGAAGTGGATTTGTGCTGGGTTGCTTTTAAAATCACTGTGTTTAGAATGTATTTTAAATGTCAAGGGGAAGTAGAGCGTATGGATAGTTTCCTTTTAGCATATTTATAAATCTAAATAAATACAATAAATCTCCTGATATACGAGGCAGATGTTAACTTTTCAGGTCTCTGCAAACTTGAGGCCCAATCCTGCAAACCCTTGTTCATGCAAGCAGTCCTGAATGGTCCATGAATAGTGTTGTTGAAGTCTATGACACTACTCACAAAAGCAAAGGTCTGAAGTATTGTTATTATTTCATTAATTTAACAATTCTATTGAGGTAGTGTCTAGAGACCTCAACCAGATCAGGGGCCCCATTGTGCTAGGCACAAACTCTTTTTACTCAGACTAAGTTTCCAACCAATTTAGGGCCATATTCTGATATCCTTACTTCCACGAAGTGGCAGCTTACTCCATGAGTAGTTCCATCAACTTTAATAGGATTACTGAGTACTCGTATTTTGAAGGAAAAATGATATTGAAATCTGGCCCTTGGCATTTAAGGGTGGGATTTTTCAAAAGTGCTCAGCATTAGCCTAACTCTGCTCCCATCGAAGGCAATGGTAAAACTCCCGTTGATTACAAATGGGAGCAGAGTTGGGCCAATGCTGAACACTTGTCCAAATCCTACCCTGTATATTGAGCTATCTTAACTGAAATGCTTTTGATTTGAAGATAAAGTAGAGCCTTGCTAATCCATATATCACACATCTGCCCTCTCAATTCACAGAGATATCTTTGTGTCTCCCTATATATCACTCAAGATATTATACCAGAATGCAAGTGATGTTACCAATAAGCCCTCATTGTTCATAGGAAATAGGCTGCAGTACAGCTACTGGTATGTTCTTTTCACAAGTAATTCAAACTAACCTGCAGTTGCTGAGATAAACAAGTGAGGTGCATTTTTCTCTTGGGTCAGCCTAACATTGGCCGGAGCAGAGGGGCTTTGGGCACCACACGCTTTCACAAAGAACCACTGTCAGTGTCAACTTGTCAGCCCTCCATCCAGTGCTGACGCTCCTGTCATACTCCCAATGATGCACACACTGGGGCAAATGGGGCAGACAGCGGGTGGGCCTCCTTATGCCCTCTCAAGGCCCCCCAGAATGGGTGCCTAGGGATGTTTGCTCATATAACTAAATACTGCTGCTCCATTACAAGAGTAGTTGAAGTTTTAGGGCAGGGGTGGGCAAACTTTTTGGCCTGAGGGCCACATCGGGGTTCCAAAACTGTATGGAGGGCCGGGTAGGGAAGGCTGTGCCTCCCCAAACTCTAACCCTATCCGCCCCCTCCCACTTCCCGACCCCTGACTGCCCCTCTCAGGACCCCTGACCCATCCAACCCCCCTACTCCTTGTCCCCTGACTATCCTCTCCTGGGACCCCCTGCCCCTAACCGCCCCCCCAGGACCCCACTCCTATCCAACCTCCCCTGCTCCCTGACTGCCCTGCCCCCTATCCACACCCCCACCCCCTGACAGGCACCTGGGGACCCTATACAACCCCCCCACTAAAGCCCCTTTCAGAATGTGGCCCGGCGAATATGGGTGGAGGACTCAGGAGGAGCCGGGGTAGCCGCACAGCCAGAGAGAAGCGGCGGTTTCCCCTTCAAAGCGCCGCTTCTCTCTGGGTGGCTGTGCAGCCACCCGATGCTCCTCCTGAGTCCTCTGCCCGTGTTTGCCACGCTCCCACCACCTGCACTGCCCGCCTGCTTCCCTGTGGGCTGCAGGTGAGCCTCCCTCCCTGCTCTCCCCTGTCCCCGCAGTGCAGCCCGCTCCCACGCTGGCGGTGCGGTGAGCTGAGGCTGTGGGGAAGAGGGGACAGCGGGGGAGGGGCTGGGGCTAGCCTCCCAGGCCGGGAGCTCAAGGGCCGGGCAGGACGGTCCCGCGGGCTGTAGTTTGCCCACCTCTGTTTTAGGGCTAAATATAAATAGTGGCTTCTCTGCAAGACCAGAGCAAATAGCGACCGGTTGTGCTGTCCCAGGCAGGAGCAGAACCAGAGAGTCATAATCCAGTTGGTGGTTCCTTCCTGGCTGCAGGAGGGAAGGAAATTATACTGATTGTACAGATTATTTCTCTGTCTGAGCCAGCTCAGCTGCACTGGCCCATGCAAAAGCCATGGCTGGATAGATAGATAGATACATACTGTGCACTGGCCCATGCACTAGCCTGGGGGTAGAGCCAAGGATCCACCCATTCCCAGCCTGCCTGTATACAGGAGGCAGAGTAGCAGCTCTGCAGAATGATGTAGATATGCATAATCCTGACACGGGAAAAAGAAGCTGGCTTTCTAATGTCTCTTTACTCCCCTACATGCTCACATAGGGGGAGTGACAGTCTTGTCCTTTATAAAGATGGAGATTAACCCTTTCCCCACTTCTCCATGGCCAGGGTTTAGACACCTCATGACAGAGACAATGCAAATCACTGAGGTTAGTGAAGTTATAGTATATATAAAACAATACATTTTCAAATATAAACCCCATGATGTGATATAAGTTTAGAAGAATGAATGTGCTTTGAGGCGATTCAGTGCTGAGTTGCCATTTGCCTGCACTAACAGGTGGGTAAAAAGGTATTTTTTATGGTTTTCAAATTTGAAGAATTATAATAGACAGTTTGAGGCTGGTGGGGTGAGGTTCTGTTCTCATGTTTTTAGCATTATTCAGGTACCCCTTTTCTTTGTGACCTTTCCTGAGCTTTTCTTTTGTGACAAGGAATCAGGAGCTGCAGGTTGGTACTGTTAATATTTCTTGCTACTGAATTGTGTCACAGTTGTCGGAAGCTTTCAGAGATTTAGGCCCTTTGCTGCAAGCACTTACTACTGAACATGTATTTCTTCAGTGGGGTTGCTCACAGTTGTAGCCTTAAGTATGGTAGAAAGTATTTGTAGTCAGGCTTTAGTCATATGTGTTGTTTAGACAGGCCCAGATCCTCCAAAGTATTTAGTTGCTTTACTTCCACTGATTTAAATGGGAGTGAGGCCAAATCTACATTACAAAATGTTGTCAGTATAGCTATGTTGCTCAGGGGGAAAAACACTGCCCTCCCCCCCCAGGCAACATAGCTATGCCAGCAATCTCAGCCCCCCCACTCCCCCTGACGCAGCTGTGCCAACAGGGGGAGGTGGTGTTACTATGCCGACAGAGAAACTCCTTCTGTTGGCATACCCTGTGTCTGCACTATGGAGGCTCTGTTGATATAACTGTATCAATACAATACTGGCAAAGCATTTGTAATATCGACAAGGCCTTAAGGGTCTAAATACCTTTGAGCATCTGAGTCATGCTGACTAGTTTAGGGCCTGCTTTTCTTGAGTTTAATGAGAATGGTTGGTGAACTAAGAATATAGGATCTAGCTCAGAATCAACCATTGCTGCATGCAATGCACACATTTCACAGCACAATCAATAACTATTATCTGGCTCTTCCCCCTCTTACATTGTATGATGCATTGTACATCACAACATACAGAGGTCATGAACAGTGGGGTATGTGTGTGAACGCCAAAGAGAAGTGGTGTGTTATCCTGTTAGCAACATCCACAGGACACAGATAAATATTTATTATTTATTGTGGCAGTGTATGCATCTATCTCTAAGGACTTTATCAAAAGGATCAGAGCTAGCTGTTGTTTTGGAGTAATGTTTGTTGTGTCTTCTGCAATTGAGTTCCAGGGTTTAGTACATAGGTTTGTTGCAAAGATATGAAGAAAATTCAATTAAGTCCTGTACTGCATGAGGAAAGAGAGAAACTGGATATACTGTCCTTCAAATTTTGGTACCCTAGGCAGTCAGATTTATCTACACAGCGTACAGATTATATTCTATAACAGAAGACTATTTCATTATTCCATGATTTCATTCCTTTATTAAGAGAGGCATAAATGAAGCTCTTTTGGATTAGGTCCTAGGCTAGATCCTACTCTTGTTTGAGCTGATGCATGAGGAAGAAAAAGGGCATGGGGCAGCATTATGCAGGGGAGGGGATATCTTGCAAGAAGCCACAGGAGTGTGCAGGCAACTATGCATCTATGAGTCAGGACCTGCACTATGGTAATCAGGGATGTGAAAAGTAATCTGAGCAAAAAGGGGCATGGGTAGGCCTCCTGTGCTACCATCGTCAATAGTGTAGCAGCACCTGGCAGTGCATTGCAGTGAGCCATTGTATTCTGCTATGGTGGAATGCCTTTTTTTGCTGGATGTACAATCAGCTAATCACCTCTCTCTCCATGGCATTGATTTCCTGCAGTCAAAGTTATAGATTTATGCATTTATCTTCACAAACCATTGTTATTTCTTTAAAGGGGTTTAATTGATTTCAACAGAAGTTAGGTGCCTATATCCTTTGAGGATCTTTGCGCTTGATTCTCCAGAGTGCTGAACACTATCAACCCCACTGGGGTGAAAAAAAAACAAACTTTTCATTCCCGTTCCAGCTTAGGGCTTTCCATGGAAAAGAACAATTTAAACTGACACCAAGGACTGGATTCATCTTTCACATACCCCAGTATAACTGAGAGGAGAATCATGCCTGATCATTCTTAAACTTACTCACTCTTTGAACAGGTGTACTGTACTCAGTAAGTAGAAACATGAAGCAAAAGCACCCTTCTAATGATCACCTGTATTCTGCATTCCCAAAATTGCAGATGAGGTTTCTGGCAGTGTCATGCAAGCATTCCTCTGGCAAGAAACAGAGTATGGCAATGCAGATTCTCTTTGATTCCTGATCAGAATTCAGCTCTTGAGTTGCTATTAATAGGGATTTCTACTTTTCATCTCTCTTCTATATGCTTTATTAAGTATCCTTGGTGAGGGAAAAGCATGTTTTATATGGAAACTTGCCAGGAACCTCATTGATGACTCCTAGTTTGGATAAGATAAAGCCGATTAGTCACCTTTTTATTTTTACTGTGTCTCCATTAATAATGTCCTTCCACTCAGCTCAAGACCAAACATTGCATGCTGGGGTCTATTGTCTCTGTGGGCTAGAGGCCACATTAAAATTGAGGGCATCTGCAAGCTCTGTTGTAGAATTCTGGTCACCTCTCCTCTTTTTGAATGAAATTTCACACTGACAAGGTAGGTAGGTCATTCAAGCTTAGCATGTACTAATTAAATTACTAAATTAATCTTTATTAAATCTGCCAGGTGAAGCAATTTCATGGAGCCTAAACCTAAAAAAGGCACAATTTTGTGAGCAGTAACTTCTCTCTAGCGGGGATCGATTTATCGCGTCTAGTCTAGACATGATAAATCGACCCCTGTGTGCTCTCCCGTCGACTCCTGTACTCCAGCGCCACGAGAGGCGCAGTCAGAGTCGATGGGGGAGCGGCAGCAGTCGACTCACTGCAGTGGCGACACCACAGTAAGTTGATCTAACTACGTCGACTTCAGCGACATTATTCACATAGCTAAAAGTTGCGTAACTTAGATCGGTCCCCTCCCGCCCCCAAAGTGTGGACCAGGCCACTATCAGGTTTCTGCTATGCCACTTTGAACCAAACTAGCTGCTATAGAGTGGCTGGTAATTTAAGGGGAGTTGGTCCCAGCCTAATATGTGATGGATCAGGGATCTCTCAGTTGAGACTGATTAGCTAGGAATCAGGTGATTGTAAAAACCAGGATAGAGAGCTGCTGGGATTAGAGGGTTTCTGGGGGAAAGTCTCTTGGTAAAGCTATAGTAAGAAGATGGGCTCCTGTAACAGGCTGGTTCAAACAAGTGCCTGCTAATGTGAGAACCTGTAGGGAAGAGATATTCCCCTGCAGAGGACCCTGGATTAGGTGGGAAAGGATGATTGATATTCTGAATTTTTGTTAGTTGTTTAGAGGAAATAAAGTTGAATCCCTGAGAAAAAGGGCCTGAACCAGACTCTGAATGTAGTATCAATCCTTCCTGAGCTGGGGAGCCCACACTTGCCAAGAAATGTGATAATTTAATGTTACTCTGCAATGTTGTTTATAACGAAAGGCCATGGATGATAATGGATTTTATGTTTGTACTAGGAGAAGGACATGAGCATTAAAGGCAGAAGATTGTTTACTGTAACACCACCCTGCTATGCTCAGGAGGGCCTCTAAATTTCTGGAAGTCTTGAGACCAAATTCAGCAATTGTCTACACTGTAGTCCATGGTGTATTTGAAAGCAGAACTTGGTTCATCAGCACTGTGTGTTTAAAATGATACCATTGGTAGTTTGAAATACTAACCTACATGATTTTGGTTCAATGAATTTACAATGGTCAAATACATATGGTGTTTTAGATCATATATTGTGTATTAATTTTGCTATCATTCAACTGAGTTCCAGGGTATCAAAATAAATGTTTCACTTTGCATGGGGAATTCCCAGTTGCCTGTTTAGGGCAACTCTGTAGCCATAGTGGTACAAAGGAGTTGTTATCTTTGGGGTCAGGATTTAACTGTAGGTTTTTACTTGCAGTGCTTTTTTTTTTTTAGTTGGAGTATCCATTATTAAATGTAGGTACTGTGATGGGTTCCCCGCGGGGTGCCACCTGGAACTGGGGTACTACTGAGCCTTCTGCCCCACCAGCTTGAGCTGCCTCTCATACTTCACCATTGTGACAAGCTCCAAAGCCCTCCAGCCTGCACTTTCACCAACAAACGTACAGGTAGGGACACACCCAGCTGCAGTTACAAGCAGACTCTCTGACCAGCCCCTGCATGGGAAGGCTACTCCCAGCTCTTCAGGCTCCCCGTCTCTGTAGTATAAACCCAAAATTATACCATTTTGCACTGCACAAGGAACTGTACAGTGTAAGCTCATAAAATTTGCCCGCTCCCTCAATATGGAGAGGAATATGCAACAGCCTTTTGCCCCTGAGTTATGATTCAAACACATTTCATTCCAACTCACTGGTTTAGCTAAAGCAAAAACAAATTTATTTACTACAAAAGATAGATTTTAAGTGATTATAAGTGATAGCAAACAGTTCAAAGCAGATTACATAGCAAATAAAAAAATGCAAACTAATCTTAATATACTAAATAGATTGGATGATTCTCACCCTAAGAGATGATACAAGCAGTCTGCAGATTCTTCAGTGGTAAGCTGCACTTGCTTTACAGCTTGGAATCCCCAGGTGTTTCATTCACAGGCTAAAAATCCCTTTAGCCTGAGTCCAGCACTTCCCCCAGTTCAGTCTTTTTTCCTCAGGTGTTTCCAGGAGTCTTCTTGTGTGGGGAGCAAATAACCAGATGATGCCACTCCCTGCCTTATATAGCTTTTGCATATGGCGGGAACCCTTTGTTCCCAAAGCTTGGTTCCCAGACCAGTCTGTAGAAAAATACTGACATCCCAAGATGGAGTCTAGAGACATGGTCTCATCACATGTCCTTGTAGAGTCATAGCAGCCATTACTTGGAGGTTGTCTGTAGCATTCTCAGGAAGGCTCCCAAGGTAGGAGATAAGCTTCTCCTAAGGCCTATTATTTTTCCTAATGGCCCACTGCCCTGAATAGGCCCTTCCCCACCCACTATTTAGGCTGAAAGCATCTTGTCTAGTGGGCATTACCCAAGTGTAACTACATTTTAAATACAGATATGTAGTCAATATTCATAACCTCAGATACAAAATGATACATGCATACATATAGGATAGTCATATTCAGCAAATCATAACTTTTCCAATGACATCTCACATGACTTATTTCTCATAAAATACAGTCTAATTATGTCATAATCATATCATAATATCACTGTGAAGAATATCGGGTGCAGTGTCACAGGTACCAGCTTACTTCTCTCATTCCTTAGGAGAAGTGGCTCTGCACTGAATAGATGTAGCTATCATGTATTATTCCATATTGTTTCCCAGTTTAGAGACCCATTGTGTAAAATCATCAACTCAGGCCTGGTTGTTTGTTTGAAATTCCTTGTTTTCTCCCCACTGGAAGATATCAATGATATAGCTCAATGCTAATAGATAACTTTGAGTTAGACCTTTTTATTTAGGGGATTTAATATCTTTTCTGTACCCTTTGTAAATGTGTGTACCATCTGTGTTCTTAGAGCAACTGATTGTGTGTGTGTGTGTGTGTGTGTTTAAATCAGAATGAATGAAATAAATATCTCTGCCTAGCTTGCCCCCTGTCAAAAAAAGCACATACAATGGTGATCAGCAAAGAGGGCTGACCGTGAATGAGGAACTTATTCAACTGAATATGAGGGAAGGGTTTTTCCCTACATTTTCACTAGCATTAGGAGGAGTAGTGCTGATGAAGCTGATAACAGAATGCAAACTAGGAAAGAGCCATCACGGGCTGATCTAATGTATGTCAGGGCAAGGGCGGAGCCAGGTGGGTAATTGGGGAGCTGTATCTATGAGATGTCCTCTCCTCTCTGCTGTGCCCAGTGGGCTTCTGCTGCAGCAAAGCCTGACTCCCAGGACTTGAACAACCAAACTAAAATTAAAGGCAGCCCAGCAGGACTCATAAAAAGAAGTAATTCATAGACTCATAGACTTTAAGGTCAGAAGGGACTATTATGATCGTCTAGTCTGACCTGCACAACGCAGGCCACGGAATCTCACCCACCAACTCCTGTAACAAACCCCTAACTTATGGCTGAGCTATTGAAGTCCCCAAATCGTGGTTTAAAGACTTCAAGGTGCAGACAATCCTCCAGCAAGTGCACTGCAGAGGAAGGCAAAAAACCCCCAGGGCCTCTGCCAATCTGCCCTGGGGGAAAATTCCTTCCCAACCCCAAATATGGCGATGAGCTAAACCCTGGGCATGTGGGCAAGCTCTGTACTGTCAAGAATCGCAACCCAGCAGTTTAGCAATGGAACTGAAAGGGTTTATTGGAGGAAGTTTCCAGGGCACTGGAGCAGTGGGTTAAATCCAAAAGGGGCCCCTATGAAATTCCCAGAGATGTATAGGGGGAGACTGGGACTGCGTGGGAAAAAACTTCCAATGAATAGTGCTGGAAAAAAATGCAGAAAAAAGAAGCAAAACAATTTTTACTGCAGGAACTACGTGTGTCTTTGTTTTCAGATGTTTATTTTGTATTATAGTGATGCAGAATTGTCTCAGGTAGTCAGTGTAGGGATGCTGGGCAGTTACTGACCCAGAACTGTATACGTATTCTCCAGTGATTTTAGTTCTCTGCACTGTGGCTGAGAGGTTTGATTTGCATGAAGATTGTATGGTTATTTCTCAGCTATACAGTGTGTAGATCCTTGCATACTATCTGGCTCAGGGCTGTTATTAATATTATTAATATGTTATTAGCTGATCAGAGCTCAGGGATTTATAGTAGACAAGCAGAGTATAAGAGAGAGGAGGAGGAGGAGGAAGGGAAGTGCATTTCAGCACAGTAGTAAATATAACTATTTGTATTCTAACACCACCCAGAATGTGCTGACCGTCTCTGAATAACATTCCTGTTAATAAATTTGAAGAGGCCCCTAATTAACTCAGTAATTAACACGCCCTGCATTAATAAAAATTCCTAGGCTTTTGACCTTGGTGTTTATTTCCTACAGACACCTTAGCCTTTTTCTTATTGTTTTTCATCCAATATATAATTATTATCTTGAAAACAGGGACCATTTTTGTTTTTCATTTGATAACTATGAAAGTTATGGCTTGATAAGTCTATGGGCAGTTCAAAGTGCTGCTGTTTTTTTTTTTAATGAAAAAGTAATATATGCTTAAGCTGGAGTAGTGGTATGATACTTCCTGGCTGTATTCAGGGTTGTGAAGCCTCTTGCTACCACCTGCCCTTAGGAAAGCGTTGGCAATGGTTATTCTGAGTCAACTCCCCAGGTCCACAGGCAACACAAGTACTTGTCTTGTCACTCTACAGGTTAGCAATTGGTACACTCCAATCCTTGAGTGTTCCAAGCATCTTCCTGGAGTGTTCGGCCACTGGACACTTGCAGTATTCTCAGATTCGCTGCTTCCAAAGAAACAATACATCTCAGCTTACCAATTCCATCTCAAATCACTGCTCCCCTTAGTGTACAGAGCACTTAGATATGTTTATAGTGAAATCAGGCATAAGTTACAGAAGCACAGAAATTCAAGTAGTATCAAGTGGAAGTATTGGAAACAGAAGGTTAAATATAAAATCGTAGCATGCATTCTAGAAACTAGACTTAATTAACAAGACATTCATCTCTTATAGATAAGGTTGAGATTCTTTCACGGGTATTTTTAGTAAAAGTCAGGGAGAGGTAGTGGGCAATAAAAAATTCACAGAAGCCCGTGACTACTCACTGACTTTTACTAAAAATACCCTCGGGGGAGGGGGATGAACGGTCAGAGTGCTGCTGGGGACTGACCTCCAGCAGCTGCTCTAGCCCTGCCGCTGCTCCAGGCCCATCCAACCTCGGCCGCTTTGGAGGTAAGGTGACCAGACAGCAAGTATGAAAAATCAGGATGGGGGTGGGGCTAATAGGAGCCTAAAAAGAAAAAGACCCCAAAATCGGGACTGTCCCTATAAAATTGGGACATCTGGTCACCCTATTTGGAGGCCACTGGATGCTCCGGAAGAAGTCCCAGAGGTCCTGGAAAGTCATGGAATCCATGATCTCCGAGACAGAATCGTATCCTTCCTTATACAGCATAGCTCACCCATAATCCTTGCAGCACTTTATAGCCAGGCTGGCTTGGACTCTCTTTTCATGAGGCAAGCACACTGTCTCCTAGGTGAAGGATTCACTGCGTCGTTTTGTGCTCCAATCCTTCGTCTTTATTCATAAATAGCACACCCCCTGCTGCATGTTTCTTCCTGTAGATTTTCTCTCTTGTAGAATTTGCGATCTCACCATTTGCATTTAGCTCAGTATATAAATAGGCATACAGTACACAAATGGCCCCATCAGTAGATAGGTGTCAGTTACCTCCTACCTGACTGGAGCATTTCCTAGGTATGGCACCTCCTGGTAACTTGATTTACCTCCAAGACCTTAAAAATATAATTTCAGTATAGATACGTAACTCCTGAAATCCTGTCCGTACATACAGTTCTCAGTGATTATGACAACCAGTGGGCTAGTGGCTCTCAGTAGAAGACTCACATGCTACCCTTCAATGACCTGTTATTCAGATATTTGACCCCAGGGATTCCTGTAAAACCCTGTGCACCCCTCTGCCAGGTATCTTTATATATTATTTACCTTATATCATCCATTACAGTGTCCAGAACTATTACAGCAGCAAAGGTACAATTTCCTATGGGGACACTACAGTTCCCCTTATTAATAACAAGTAGTATTAATATGCCTTCTGCCTAAATCCATATGTTCTCTGTTAAATTCTGCCGTTAAAGTTCTGCTTGTGACACAAAAGAAGAATATTTGACAGGGCCTAGTGATTTATATTTGATAACACAGCTGCACATTTATTGCTTCCCCACCTACTGTCTTGTTTACCTTCCTGTCTTCAGACTGTGAACTCCTGCGTGCAGGAATTGTGCTTTCTGCTCTGGGTGGAAAGTGTCTTGCACACTGTGGGTACTATTCGAAATCAGTAACATAGAGGGCCAGACCCTCAACTGTGAAATTAGGCACAGCTTCATTGAATTCAGTGGATCTGTGCTCATTTACACCAGCTGAGGATCTGGCCAATAATATTAATATTTCTAGTTTAAAGGCTAAATTTTCAGCTGCCTTTGAACTACCCCAAGAACATATACCCAGAAGATGGGTGCATGTTTAATTTTGTGGGCTCAGTGCTTTTGGGAGCAAATTTGGAGGCTGTGGCTGAGTTGTTCCTTCCACCATAGTTATGACTCAGTCAAATTTTTAAACAAATCCACATTTACTGCATTCATATTTTGTGTTCTAATATTTTAGCAAACAAGTTGGCTACCAGCATTGTTTGCCCAAACAGCATAGTACAAGCCTTGGTATTTGAGTTGATCCTAAGAGTTATGCTCATCCTATCAGAAAACAGAAGCTGAAGCATACCTTATCATATCCATGCCCAATCCGGCAGCTCAGATATTGAATACGTGGAATGAATGTGTACTAGAACCTGTACAACTGCCTTAATCTAGTTTCCTGAAGTCCACTTTTTGATTGGTGTTTCATCTTCCCCATTAATAAATCACTGTGCATTACTGTTAATATTGTTCAGTAGCAGATTATATATATATACATGTACATAGGAAAGAGATATTATATAGATAGATAGATATAGGTATAAATAAAATTCAAAGATAATTTTGAGCTTGCTTTAGCTGCAGTAGTCATGCTGAATTCATTTGATATTCATGGGATATCACATGCATCTTGACAGCCATTGCACTGTAATGCAGCATTATCTTCTGAATGCTTAGAATAATATCTCCAGCTATCTTCGGCATTCTGTGTATCGAGCAATTTACCAAAAAAGTCCCCACCCCATTATTTTAGATGTTGATGACATTTTGTATATAGGCAGAGGAAGGAGTCTCTCAGTGAATTTTTGCAGGTTTCACACAAAATGTCCTCCAACTTCTGGAGTACATGAAGCAGTAAATGCCCCCCCCCCATTTTTTTTCCTGTAGGTGATTAAACACAGAAGTGAAACTGAGTCTGTTGATAACCACACAACTCATTTTATTGCAAGTGCTGTATGCTCCAACTCCATGAATGTTACTCCTAATATGTGACAAGAGACCAGAAGATACAACAAATCACAAAATGAAAAAGTATGTGGGGGTGACTAGCATTTTTTTTGCCTTAAGAGCATGAGAAGCCAGACATTCTCACTGAATCATTGATGATGAGACTAAAGCAAGTTACCATTCAAGGGCCAGTTTGATAACCTAACATTTGTTCAAGGAGTGTTGTAAGTGGGGTATTGTGATTGGATGTTATCAGATGGGAAGGGATGATGTTTAATTTTTGTGGCCAGTAAGTGGCTGAAATCTGTTTTGTTGCTAGATAAGCTGCCACTTAAAGTATCACCAACCACCTTAAAATATTTTACTGTAAGGTTGTGACAGAAAGTATCCCTGTATTCACGCCATTGTAATAATCTTTGTACAAAATATGCCTTGGGAGGTATCATTTGAAAACTAATAACTTTCTGGTCAATAATACCATGTAAAATGTGTGTAGCAACACTGTATGGAAAGTTACAAAATCTCCCTGTATGATATTATTAGCACATGTTCAAAATCACACAGCCCTGCCTAGGGAAAAGTTGTTAAACAGCTGTGTCCTAAACAAAGGAATGTGCATTTACCTTAATATACATATAAATTGTAAACAGCGTCCTCAGACAGTGAGAGGGTGAAGACAGCAGACAAGGAAAATCTGCATTTTAGCAAACCACAGCAGGAAATATCTTTCATTATGCGATCCCATGTCTCCATCCTCACAGCTGGAAGGAACTTTATTTGGGGGTAACCCTCAGGAAAATGCATTTCAAAGGGTGACAACTATAAAAGAGAGAGGTGAAAACGCTCCACATTCTCTCTTCCTATCCATCTCTCTCTTTTCCACCTAGGAAGACAAAAGAAAGAGTCTATGGACTTTGGGAGCAGATCCTGATCTGTTACTGGGAACCTGTGGTAAGAATTTTACCTTGCACCAAGTCTAGTTTGTTAAGAGGAGAAAACATCTTATCTTTATTTCTCTTGTAACTATTTCTGACTATAATGCCTTATACTTATACTCACTCAAAATCTCTCTTTGTAGGTAAATGTTTTATTCTTTAATCAAAACTAATCCAGTGTTGTGAAGTGTGCAGGTAACTCCATTTATAGTACCAAACTGTTGTATATTGATCCCTTTAGAGTGGCAGTGGACCTAACATATTTGGACTGTCCAGGCTGGACAGTGCAGAACAAAGATTTTTTTGGGGAAAATCTGGGACTGGGAGTGTGTTGGGGTCACCCTGCAAGTAGTAACTAAGGCTGCTGGAAGCCAGAGTGTGGCTGGAGTTTCCTAACAGGCTGTAGGGGTCAGAGTTGCTGGACCAGGGCTGTGGCTATACACAGATACTCAGTGTGACCTGCATGCTGATTGTGAGGAGCCTGGGTTGGGATATACAGCAGCAAAATACTGTGAAGCAACCCATGTTGTAGAGCAGGGGTGACACAGCCCCTTACTGGTCTGAATCGCATTACAGAATATCATAAAGGTTTAGTCAAAAGTCTTGGTATGGCTGTCACCCACCTCCCCTCCAAAAGAAAACCTGAACTGCTGCTTAGACTTACATTCTGTCATCTTTGACTCTTTCTGGTCTTTCCCCCCACGTATCCAGACTGTTACTAAATCTTGTTACTTCTTTTGCCACAGTGTTTAAAAAATCCTAACTTTCCTCTCCATCCTGATAGCTAAAACACTCTCCTGAACTCTTTTCATCTCCTGTCTCAGCTTCAGCAGCCTCTTCCTCTCTGGCCTCCTTGACATCCCAGTTCCTTCCCTCTAGTTCATCCTAAACTATGGTGCCAACACAATCTTCCTTGGCAGATGATCAGACAAGGTGCTTTCGCTTTGACTCTCTCCATTGCCTTCCCTTTGCCCACACATAACAAGTTTAAACTTATTCTCCCCTTTAAGGTCCTGTACAGCTCAACCACAGCCTGTATTGTGGATCTTGTCTCCCATCATGTTCCTAGTTGACCCCTTCTCTTCACTAATGCCAATCTCCCACTTTCATTCCCTTCTCTCACTCCCACCTTTGTGCCTTTCCCCAGGCTGTCTCCTACTGATAGAATATTTTCCCATACCCAGGACATTCGCCACTCCTCTTTCAATCCTCTCCTACTAAAGGCCCCTGTATCCCCAAGGGCCAGGTACAATGAAAAATAGATTCAGGGATACACTTAAAGCTAAGTTTTATTTTTATCATTCTTCCCTCTTCCTCTTTCTTATTGCTGTCCCCTGTTCTTCCTTTTAGCTAATCCCTTCCTGTCTTCCTTCCTCACATATCCTCGTCTATCATATATTTAATAGATATAATATAATAAGTAAAAGAAATAGAAACCTATCCAACAATAATTAAAAAACAAAATAACCGTCCTATCAACAAGAAATGGTGGCGGTAATATGACACTTGTATGGCTCTGTTCACAGTGTATATTATATCCTTTCCTGGCCCATCGTCTGCCTTGTCTATATAGATTGTAAACTCTTTGGGGCAGAGACTCAATACTTACTCTTGCGCTATTTTTGTATAGTGGCTAGTATAATGAGATCCAGTCTTGGATGGGGTTTCTATATGCTACTGGAATACAAACAATAATAAGGTAATTCCTTTTAATTACAATTTTGCAGCATGTCTCATCTTTCCATGTCTATTTTGTATACTGCAAGGGATCATGTCTTAACAGTTAATAACAATTTTGGTGGGTAGCCTAACCTGCTAATTACTTGCAATGGCTTTGCTGAGTGTTCTGTATCGAAATACTGTGCACAGTGTATTAAAAAGAGGGTCTGGAGAATGCGGGGATTGTGTGTGGTATTTTTTGCAAATAACACTTGCCCTTCAGGGTACCTGTGTTATAAGAGAATGACAGAGAGAAGAGTCCTTGAGGAAACAATGGGGAAGATGTTTATTGGGGAATACTCCCTACTTGGATCCACCTGGGCTAAGAACCATTTACTCTTCCAAAGACTAAGCTTAGGATCAAAGGGGGACACTAACCCATTACAGGACCCTGGGAAAGAAAGCGGTTTGGATGAGCTAAGTGGAGCTGCCCATGGCACCAAACTCAATTGGGCCTGTTTTGTTAGTAGGGAAATAGGGGTCTGCACCCCAGAGATATAGTCTGAGGAGTTGGACCATATGATTCCACCCATAGTGAGGTGCACTGAAGAGGGACAAAAAGGTGTCTAAGGAGCAGCTTGTCTGACAAATGGTAAGGAGGTTAATTGCCTTCTATGTATCAAGAGACTCAATCAGTATATATACTTCCTGGAGTGTTCAGCACTCTTTTTCCAAGGGAGCATGCCTTTTAGGTGTGGTAGGATACCCTGCAGAGTGTCTGTATGAAAATAGCTCCTTTTTAATGGTCACATCTGTATGCTCTCTTTCAGTTATAGTGCAGCAACTTACTTAATTGACAAAAATAAATTTTAGGTTAGCTCTGCAGTGCTAAGAGCACAATCTGTGAAAAAGCATGCTGGGATCTATGCTGCCTAGTACATTATCAACAAAACTGTTAGCCACATTCTGGTTCCAAGATCTTTATTTGTGATGATATAATAGGCAGAAAAACCACAGCTGGATGTTCTGATCACAAGTTGATTTGTGCTGCTTAGAAAAACTTCTTTTGAGTTGTAAACTAAATAGGTATTCTGTGGAAGTAACTGAGATGCAATAAACTTCTCCATGTCATTTTTACAAAGTCACCTTTCAGAGTATGCTTTTCTGAAAATATTGGTGTAAAAATAAAGGTACACTTGACATAATGACCTGTTCACCTGCACGTGTTGCATTTTACTGGATGGAGTAGTGGCACAGAGCTAATGCACATGGCACAGAGTAAAAGATTTGTAAGAAGAAACATTGTGAGAATCCCCACAAAGATTACAAAGCTTCTAAGCATGAAGGTACTAGTTTGTCTATATAATAGAAGGATGTCAGTGGATTGGTAAGTAGTATAGTAGAATCAGATTAATCTACATGTCTTGGTGAACACAGCAACAACAACAAAAAATCCAGCAAATCATCATCCTGATAATTAGATGCTCATAAGAATATGATGTAGTAAATTAAAATAATTTACCTCCCTCTCTCCCAGGGATGTTGTGAAGATTGATTAGTTAAGGATCGTACTGTCCTTTGTCGATGTAAAGAACTATATTCTATAAATGCTAAGTGTTGTGTAAAGTGCTGGTACTGAGATGATTTCAGTAAGACCTGTGGGTGCTCAGCTCCTCCCAGTACACAGTAAATTTTATTTAAGATGTATGTTGCCTCCATAATAGACCAGGAAAAAATCATGAGGTGAACAAAAGACTGAAAAATATGTTGAACTAGATATTGTGACTTGGTCCAAACTCGCTTCAAGGAAGGAAGCGGGAGTCAGAACCTCCCTTATGTCCCTACAGAGGGCAACCAGACCTTGGCTTTAAGAGTGTAAGAGTAAGTATTTTGCCTGCCTCCTACTCCCCTCAGAGCAGGTGGGTACAGAGTGGATATGGGTTAGGTGGAAACTTGGCCATAATCTCCTACATTCTGGCCAGTGCAACACAGCTGAGATGGGGGTGTTCTAATCTTATTGCTGGTACAGACCACAAGCAAATTTCTGCCTGCTGGCTCAAGGAGCAAGCACTGGAGGCATTGTAACCCCAACGGGTATTCCTGGGGCTACTCCTACGTAGTGCAGTTTATAAACTACTCATTGCTCAAGGTTTAAGTTACACTCTAGCCCATGCTAGCCATCACCAAATCATACTTGTAAATTACTGTGAATAGTCTTAGAGAATCTGATACTGTACCAAGCATTCACTTAAATGCATTAGTATGCCATTGTGGAGATCTCTGTGATTTGCTACAGTCTTCTGTGTTTACTTTGCGCAGCACCTTGTTTAGATGGCTTTGTAAATCAGTACCAGTTGTTTATTGGGATTGAAATGCATTGTATTGAATCTGCTCGCTGGCCACCATCTCAATCAAGTAGATATATTGTTATTTGTTAGTGTGCTGATGAAGTGTATTTTATTTTACTCTAATGATTGAAAGTATGTGGAACAGGGACACATGTAAGTATTAGGACCTCCAAAATTGCCTCCAGGTTTGTATGACAGATCTATAATTGGTGCAATGCATGAAAGAATAGGACTTTAACCTCTGGGACACCAAAATTCAAATCAACACATTCTATACGTGGAAATGATTTTGGTCTGGTTCTAGTCCCCTTTGTCCTTGTCACAAAACTACTGCACAGTTTGGCTCAATTCAGCACAAGTGGCAGTTTCTGTTATAAAGACAGAAACAGCAGGAATAATGTAGATTGAAAGTGAGAGATACCAACACAGCGATCTGTGGGATGCTTACACATTACCTGCTTGTGCTCCACCTGACTCCAGCCAAGGCCATTAGTCCTTCACTACCATGAGCAATAAATTCACTTACAAATTTTGAGAACACGAGATGTCTGTAAAGAAAACATATTATTAATCATTAACAGGGTGATTTCAGAAGTTACTTTTTATTTTTAACTAAGAGGAGCTCAGAAAAATCAAAAGACGATGAAGGTGGATAAATTACTATGGGCAGATTCTGCCACCCTTCCTTACCATGTAACTAATTTACTTCATGAATAACACAATTAAATCTGTGGGACTGCTCGTATAGAAAGGTACAACTCAACTTGAGGAAGGGTGGCACAAGCTGACCTATTATTTTGTGACTAGATAGAACCCCAAACCAGGATTTGCATTCCAGATAGGGATCCAAATTTCAAACAGCATTTCTGCAATGGTACATACTGACAGTCAGGTCAGTATGGTCCCAAACCTGAAGGTTTGAAATCTGATTCGGAATCCAAATTTCCCCAGATTTAAAGATATTTGCAAGCCACATCTGATACAGATCATTATAGAAAGCAAACAACTCAAATCCACATCTGAATTTAGATCTGTGCTTTTTGTTGGGCCCCCTCTCTGTGGAGAACATTGTGGGGATGCTGTGAATTTGTTTAATGTTTGTAAAAGGTTTGAGATGCTTGGATGGCATGGAATAGCATGCAATGTATTTCTATGAGATCACCGGACAATTTTGAATTGTAAGAAAGACACTAAAGGTCAGGATGCATGTAAAAATATTAAGATATGTTTCACAAAGTCTCAGACAGAAATAAAGAATGTAATGATATTAATCTTAAAATATGAAAATGTGAATTATTTTAATCTTTCCAAAGATATGGATCTTAACACTAATCTAGTTATTTTGCATACCAATGCAATTTATGAAAAGTTCTGAAGCATTCTGCTACTGGAGATGATGGGTAGAGATAACAAACACTGCTAACAGATGAGCATACTCTTGATTCAAGGACAGAATCCAATAAAGCCATCAAGGAGGGTTGTTCCTGAACTGAATGTTAACTTTTTCATGAGCTCAGACTTGTTGATCTTTGGCCTTTTGGTGAAGACTATAGCTTTAAGCATTATAAGTAATTTAGTAATAAGAAAATGGAAGAAGATTAAATTATTTAAACAGAGGGATGGATTTGCCAGTTAATAGATTTATTAAAAAACGAAACATATGGGGGCATTACTACCCTACCTGATACCATACTCTAGTTCAGTATCAGCCTTTAAATTCTCCTTGGAGAATTCATCACAAAGATTAAACTTTTAATTCTAGGATAAAAGAAGGGAGGGACCAGACAAAGTGTCCAGTACTGCCAACACCTCAAGTTCATGAGTTCATCTGCAGAGTGACATTGTTAATTTTGTTAGGAGCCATTTGCTCACCTACTATCGAATGGAATTTTATTTATAAAGGATGCAATTACTGTCCTGGGTGGAGGCTTAGTACCACAACAGAAGCTGGTAAAAGCTGGGGATAGGAAGCATGAGAACTACTTTTTCTCTGTAAACATATTGCTGTCACAAATGCATCTGCTTGCCTGTAGCAAACTAGTTTCTATTTATATTAGGTGTTTGTAAGGTGCCTACCATCCTGGCATCTCTACCAAGCAATTGGAGACTTTACTGCAATAAGGGAAGTGAACAATTCTGACAGCAGTTGCATGTCTATGATAGGGACTAACACCCTGATTCATGAAGATAGGTAAGTATGTGATATCCTTACTAATCTTAAGTAGTACATTATTCTGGGAGAAGTCCCACTGAGTTCACTGTAATTTTCTTTTGCAGAATAAGTATTCAGAAGTTGCAGCTCATTCTACTGAAGCTGTTTTGTTTTTCCCATCCAGAGTAAGTTCCAGGTCCTGTGGCCCTTACTCATTGAAGTCTATGGGGCTATTCATGTGAGGAAGGACTGGGTTGGATAATTGCATAGTAACAAATGTACTTAGCATTTATACAGCAGTCTTCTCACAAAGATCTCAATGTACTTGACAAAGCAGGGTGGATATAATTAGCCCCCTATCCTAGATATGAAACTGAGGCACAGAGATTAGAGACAGAGTGACAGAGCCTAGAATGAAATTTGGGCCTCCTGACTCCCACTCATTGCCCTATTCAATGGAGTATACTGCCTTTCCATAGTCTTTTTTCATGTATTGGGTCAGGTTCTTGGCCTGCTTGTCGCAGACTGTACTCAGTCATGCAGGCCAGTAAGGGGAGTTACTCCTCTGCTCATGGGTGCCAGGTTTGTATAATTTTTGGTGGTGCCCAGAACGGATCCAAGCAGAGACATCCCATCCATAGGATGAACTGGGGCAACCGCCCTGGGCCCAGTGCTTCAGGTGGACACGGGGTCCATGGCGGCCTGGGGGATTCACGGGGGGGCCTGGTGCTGGCAGCAGCAAGCAACCATGGTGCCAGCCCGCTCCGTGGCTCCCAGCGTTACTTGGGGGAGGGGGCAGAATCTGGAAAGAGGCAGGGCAGGGGTGGGTCGGGGCGGAGCAGGGGCAGGAAGGGGTGGAGTGGGGTGGGGCAGAGCAGAGTCACTTGCTGCTGCTGGCACTAAGCCTCCCGCTAAACCCCCAGGCCACCCTGGACCCCGCACCTCCTGAAGTGTGGAGTCTGGGGCAATTGCCCCGGTCCTTCCTATGCTCTGAAAATATAAGCTGAAACATTTGTGGAGCTGGGCCCACCTTCCTGAATATTGGTGGAGCACAGACACCATGGGCCCATAAACTTGCCACCTATGCCTCTGCTTGGCCATACTCAGATTCCTTCCCGAGGGCTGGTGTAGCAGAGCAGGAGCTACTTGCTTACTACTGCTCCTCCCTGCAAGCAAGTGGGTGCTGACAGGGAGGTGCTATGGCCCCACAGCTTCCTTCTCATTCTGAGAAGAGCCTCCATGAAAAGAGGTGAAGTAAGTTACTCCTCTCACAGAGGCAGTGGGTAGGAGAGAGGGAACTGAGACTCTGAGAATCCCAGTTTTTTTCCTGAAGTGATGCAGTTATGCACTAGCCTTTGCTTAGGCCAGGCTGTGAAGTTACAGTCTAGCCCTATCTGATAGTCTCTGCACCCTTGGACTCACGAGCAACTCAGGGAAAAATATTACAGTAATTGCAATATTATAATAGCATTTCATATAATAAGCTACATTTGTTTGCTGTTACTCTAGGCCTAATCTTGCAGTCCCTACTTAGAAAAAACTCCCATTCACTACAGCTATCCTAGCAAGGACCACAAGCTTTTTCCTGGGGAATTTAACAAATAGCAATAAAAACCTGAATTATACATATTGACACCATGAAACTTGTGTGAGAGCCTTTCATGCCTTTGCCACTTAACAACTGGGCAACTGCAATGTTGCTCTATATCTGATGTCCAGTCACAAGCTGAGGCTAGTACAGAATATGACAGCCCACTTAATAAAGAGCCTTTTTTACTGTGAACACCTGAAGCCAGAACTCTGGGATCTTCATTTGCTGATTTTTTAAAAACTTCTTGATTGAGTTTAAGGTGGCATTTTTGACCCTTTAAAACCCTAAATGGCCTGGGAGCAGCCTACCTGAGAAACTGCCTCTTCCACATGCCCTAGTACCACAGATGAGATCAGCAGGTGCACTCAGTGTAACAGAGAGAAGTCTGCCAGCTGAGCCTCTCCCTGAAAGCCCCTTTCTGTTGGGAATACTCTTTGCACTAGTTTAGAATAGCCCATCTATTTGAGCGAGTGTTAGATAATGGAAGAGGAAATCTGTGAAGGGAAAAGTGTGTGGTGTGGTGGGAGCATTAATCCATATGTGCTTGGCTGAGAGATGCCAAATCTAAACAGTCTCAGGCTTTCTTCTTTAACCATCAGAAAGCAATCCCAAGCTTACTCAGATTGAAACCAGGAGACTCAGTCCTGATTAAAATTGGATGAGTGTAAATACTCGACCACACCATCTGCAGCCCAGGATGCTACTTTGATGAGACTGATCAACAAACTGGGTGCAGAAGAAACAGAGAGCATATTCAGTTGTTTCCACATGCAGTTGAATTGCCATGATTCTAATCTCAGTGGGTTTAATGCAGGGAGATAATTCTGCTGAGATGGGTCTTAACTATTGAACAGGAGTATACACATTTGGGGTTTGATAGTCCCAACTGGACAAAATCTTGCTCAAGGCCAGAAAATGACCAGATCTGAACAAGTGAGGGAACCAATGACTTGTCTGGAACTATGATTTTGATTTTCAATAATAATTCTGGCTAAGGATAACTTACATAGAAAAAGGGGGTGGGGGAATTGTGAGGAGATGTCTGCTATTTCTTTAAAACTTTGGTGTGAAGGCGGATGGAGGGTGTGGTGGGGTTGAAGGTGTGAGTCAGGTTCTACAGTGAAAAATAAGAAAGATTAGCTTTAGGGAATAGACAGTTTTCCTTATTACAATAGAGTTCCATGTTGTTCTAGAAGACAATTACTTTGTAAATCTATACTGTTGTCATGTGACATCCACAAGGGAAGGGCACCTGCTGTGCAACAATTGAGGAGACTCTTTCCCTCCCCCCACCACTTGACTTAAGAGACATGTTGGGAGTACACCTGCTGCACAATAACTATGGGCTTTCCTCCACCATCTACATAATATGTTCACCAGAAGAAGGGTCTGTAATAGTCTGGTGGCCTCTTCAGCACTGCAAACAACACACCTGCCAGAAGAACAAAAGTAGCAACCTGCCAAGCCCAAATGTGGGATATGATATAGGACAAAGATCCAGAATGGGGAATATAAAAAACCATCCATGCAGAAAATTAAAAATGCTGTGGGATTCCTTACTTTAGTGCAAATGACTCCTTCTATAATGTATGCAGTGTAGTTGTAGCTGTGTCAGTCCCAGGATATTAGAGAGACACGGTGGATGAGGTAATATCTATTATTGGACCAACTTCTGTTGGTGAGAGAGACAAGCAATTGAACCACACAGAGCTCTTCTTCTGGGCTGGGAAAGGTATTTCTAGCATCACAGCTAAATTCAAGGTGGCACAGATGATTTATTATTTATTTAGCATAAGTAGTTAGCACATATTGTAAGGGACCATTCAAGGCAGAGTGGCCCATTATCAAACAACTACAACCCATACTTGATGCAGACCCCATCCTGAAAGAAATCTTTCCTGAACCCCCACTTCTGGCCTTAAAACAACCACATAACTTCTCCAACTTCAGCATCAGATGCAAGCTCCCCACAGAGCAGGACACACCAACTCAAAGTGGCATCAGACCCAGCCAGCACAACAGATGCAAAATGATAAAAGAGAATCACCTCTTCACCTGTGGGTGAACACTTTTCACAAAGTGATCACTCTATATTTGACCTATCCTCAAAGGAAACTGGCACAAAACTTTCAAAAGATGAGCCTGGGAGCTTAAATTCATTACTCTGTTGGACACTACAAATCATGGACTGAACAGAGACACTGGATTTATGTTTATTACAACAATCTGTAACTCACTCATCCCTTTTTTGTCCTGTGACTGCAGAAATGTTAACAACCACCCTACCTTGAATGGCCCCTTAGAAAATGTGCTTACTACTTGGGATAAACAATCTGTTCCATCTTGCATTTAGCTGTGGTGCTCATACCTTTCTCAGACCTGAAGAAGAGCTTTGTGTGGGCTTGAAAGCTTGTCTATCTCATCAACAGAGGTTGGTCCAATAAAAGATATTACCTCACCCACCTTGTCTCCCTCTACAATCTCAGTTTTAGGATTCTTTATTTCAGAAGTAAATTATTTTCAACAGTAAAAGTGAGTCAGGAGAAGTGACACCAAGTTTGTTGAACGTAGGTATGTTTGCGACTAAATGAATAACATCTCTCAAAATAAAGTACAGTGGAGTGCTATGCAGAGAAGGTGTCTTTTTGCACAATAGCTATGGGTGTTTCTCCATAATACATCCACCAAACACACTAGAGTTAAGAAAGCAGTTAACCAGGCTGTAAGCCACTGTGAAAGTCTGCTGCATTTTGCAGAGCCCATATCCCATTTCCTTCACATTATTTCTAAGTGGAAGCACTTAGGGACAGCAGTTTCATTTTGAAGCAGTAGGAAGCAGCCACTTAACAGGCACAGCCAAAATTCCTGCAGATTCCCACCTGGCTCCCCCTCCTCAATCTCTTTCAGGCCTCAGCTGTGCTCACTTCCATCTACTAGCATTTGTGGGAGTCACCCAAGCCCCCAGAGCTGTAGGCATCGGGGGGGGGGAAACACTTTATCTGTTTAAACATTTAATGTCAGAAATAGCCAAATAACACTTAAAAAAAAAGTTTTGCTTTGTTATGACCCAAGTTATTAGTCAATGTCCTGCTATGAGCCGATCTAGTACATCTCAGTTATGTGGAGATTAATGCTTTCTCTTTCACTTGGAGATTAATTTTAAACCAGTTTATTTCTGAGCCCCTCTCAGGAGGAAGGATTTTGCTCTGCGTTGCAGTCGGGCATCTACCATCAACCCCTCGTTCTGGATGCAATTGGAAGGCATCTCCCTCCTGATGAGTGACTTGGCTGTGTCTTTAAGTGATATAGTTGAAAAAGAAATAGCCAGGCCGGTTTGAAATCCCCTCAGTGAAATTATCCTAGAGTGAGAGAGGGAGCCCTGGCAGGGCTGGGGAGGGGGGACATACCCCGCCCCCAAAACCCTCCCTCCAGCTGTCCCAGGGCACACACTGCCCTGCCCTGCCGCACCCCCAGCTGTGGGGCACTTGCTTGGCAGCAGCCTGGGGGCGATGCTGGTGGGTGTCTGTCAGGAGGCAGCATCCAGCCTGCCTCGCTCGCCGCTGCAGGAGAGAGCGAGCCAGACGGAGAGAGGGAGCCTGTCTGCAAAGTGCTGCTCCCTGGTGCTCAGAGCCTGCTCCGTCTCCAACTCCCATTCATTTTGCCGGCTAACATGAGAGATCATGGCCGCCTTCGGGCTTCTCAGCTATGAGCAGAGACCTCTCAAACGCCCCCGGCTGGGGCCGCCCGACGTCTACCCCCAGGACCCCAAGCAGAAGGAGGTGAGAGCCCGAGCCTTCGGCTGCGCCGGGCGGGGGCTCCGCGGAGCTGGCGAGGGGCAGAAGTTTGCCCGGCGGCCACCTGAAGGGGTGATGGGGGCGCGAGTCTGGGGGTGGGGTGGTGGGAAAGGAGCCTGCCGGAGCGGAGCTGCTGCCAGTGTGGGGGGAGCCCTGCACCGGGGCGGTGATGTCTTCACTGGGGGGCTGCTCCCAGCCTGGGCCTGAGGCAGCCCCGGCTGCTGCCGCCCCATTCCCCTCCCCTCCCTTGTGAAGCCTTTTAAACTTTTGAAAAATGTCGGCTGGCAAGGCAAGGCAAGGCACCCCCCACTGACTTGCATTTTCTGCGGCGAGGCTGGGCAGGCATGACAGCTCTCTGGACCTGTGTGAACAGGAGACCCCCTTCTCTGGCAACCCTGGGGGAACTGATTTCCCTTCCCTCCCGCCTTCTGGGGCAGCAAATTCTGACCCAGAGGAGATGGACAATCATTATAGACGGACAGAGGCTTGTCTATGTCCATGGATGCTGTAGTGCAATAGGCAAGTTATTTGGCTGTTGGTCAATGGTCAGTAACATCTGCTGAAAAAAAAGCTGTTTGCTTGACTTCTAGGTGCGTTGCTTCAGCACTCTGGGTGCCACTAGCAGGTACAGTGCAGTAACCATGGCATTCTGTAGGTAGGGTACACTGCAATTAACAAGCAATTATTTAAAAATAATTGCTTGTTAAAATAATCACTCTGCTACAATTTGTCATGGGACTTGTTTATTTTTTGACTCACCTGCTTCCCATCTGTAGTGTTTTGTACAGGTTAAAGCTTCAGTCACCTGTAAACCATTTTGCCTGGGTGACTTTCCTTTTCTCACCGTGACCTCAGCCAAATGGTAGTCATTGCCCTTATAGATATTTTGAATGTAATTGAGGGAGGGAGAGGAAATCAGCAAAGATAATTGAAATGAGATGGATCCTCAAATTTGTTGAGGTAAAACCTTCTGGGAAGTGCAAGTGTTCATGTCCTTCTGTTGTTACAAAAATTTGGTATTTTTCTTTCTAAAAGTGCATTTTAAGAAAATGTACCCTCGAATTGTTAATCTAGATTGTAAAATTACAAATCCCAAAATAACAAGTAACTCTTAAAAAGAAAAGGAGTACTTGTGGCACCTTAGAGGCTAACAAATTTATTTGAGCATAAGCTTTCGTGAGCTACAGCTCACTTCATCGGATGCAAGTTTATGCTCAAATAAATTTGTTAGTCTCTATGGTGCCACAAGTACTCCTTTTCTTTTTGCGGATACAGACTAACAGGGCTGCTACTCTGAAACCTGTCATCAAGTAACTCTTAGGCAGCGCTTGCTGATGTGTTGACTTGCAGGTAAACCAAATAGAGATCTGAGACCACAGAAGTAGGGATAATGATTCTAATTTCAAAGGGCAGCTGGATGCATGGCCATCTCAAGTGAGAATTTATTAATTACTAAAACATAGTTTCTTAAATCTTAAGCAGTGGGCTCTGAGTGACCTTCAATTCTAAGGTAAGATGCAGCCCAAGGAATTCAGAGACTTGAAAATGTATTTTTAAAACTTGGTCAAAGGGGGAAGGGGAAGGAGGAACCATACTTGCTGCTCTCAAATATTATCCAAACATTTGATCATAGTCTCTATGCTGCTGTTGTCTCTGGTAATATAACAAAAACATATCTAGAATTATGGTTAATTCCTTTATTGAGGACTTGGGAGAGTAATTCAGGACTGGCAATATGTTCTAGTTGGTGCTTCTCTGTAAAATCTGACAATCCATTACACTGTCTGTCAGTATATCTGCTTCCTGTACATTTTTTTTTCCTTTTGCCAAGAAGATTTCCCCATTTCACCTTTATATTTCTTTTACGTTCAAAGCTCCTGCTTCAAGCTGATTATGCCTCTGGCTGTCTCTAAAGTCCTGGGGTTTGATCCAAAGCCCATTGAAATCCGTGAGAGACTCGCTTTTTCCATTGACTTTGTTGGGCTTTGGATCAGGCTCATGGCCCCTTGTGTGGTATGAAGGCCACGTTCTTCCATTCCCTGCTATTCCTCTCCTTAGTAGCTGTATGTACTGTTCCTAGAGCACTTCCAGCTTCCACCCTTTCCCCACATCTTTTTTCGGTGAGTTCACCATTTATGAAAGTTGCCAGCCTGAGTCCTGGAGAATGAATCTCTCTAGTTATCTATGGAGCAAGTATAGCATGGGCAGCAGCAATGTAAGATTCTCCAGGTCGCCTGGTTATCGTGGCCCATTCATTCTTTGGTTTCTTTGCTGAGACAGCCAGCGAGGATGTCAGTGATGCTAATTTTGATGGTGATTTGCGAACATGGACGCATCTGCTATGAATTCGACTTAAACCACCAACTGATTCATATAGGTCACCAAACAGTCATCAGATTGTAACTGCTTCTGGTGACGGCTGACTTCAGATGGATTTGAACTAGTGATTTAGATAAAAGCTCCATTTTCTATCCCATTACCAATCCTCTGAACTCTTGTTTCTTCCGGCCTCCGCTTCCATCCCACATGCTGCCCTTGTTGTCATATTTATAAATAAAATTGTAGGTTACCATTATTTTGTGACACATTATATATTTTTACAAGTGATCTTGACCAAACTTACAGAACTGTATTTGGACTAAGGTGTGCCTACATACACAGATCAATTTTTAGCTCAGGAATGCGATATATTTTTAGTTAGGAAGTGGACTGATTCTTGCAGATACATTTTATACATATGCAGTCAGTTACAATAAGCATGATAGTGGTAAGTGTCCAGATGGTTAATATTTAGAACACACTGCATGGGCATATTAGTAAGTAGAAAATAACTGCAACCGTCCTATTATTTGCCATGAGATAATTGATTGAAGCATAACTTAAGGGGAAGACTTGCTCACTTTATGTTCACATGTTGCATTGCTATGCGTTTGTTGCAGTGAGCATACACAGTATGAAATAACGCTACCAGCGTCACTCCATCTCTGTTGTTAAACCATAGTCATCATTTTTGGAAAGTGGTAATAAGCTTAAAATGATTGATTGAAGAAAAGTTAGGAGCAAGTTAGAGTAGATATTTTTGATTAGTGTGGTGTCAAAAACCATCATTTCATCCTTTACCAAATTCACACTCCATCGAGAACAGGCAACACCTCATATGTTGAATTGTCAAGTTCTATATCTCAAATCTGATTTTACAGTAAGTGGATGCAAATATGAGGTATTGTAGGCTTTAAGACCTGGTGTTCAATGTTTTTTACAATTGGTCAGTCTCTTTGGAATTAGTAATTACTTACAGATACAAAAGGATGGTTGAAGGCACACCTTCAACTTAAAAATCTCACTTCTGTCTGAATATATTTTTACCTAAAATTGCTATAAAAGAAAGATTAAAGAATTATTTTTTGGTGTATTACTTTGGACAATACTTGGCACTTAGAAAGTTTTACTGTGTATTCAGCTTCATCTGTTGAATGACTGCATTTTTCACATAACATAGGAGAGAAAAACTTTGAAAAAAATTAAGAAAAATGTGATTGCTGGGGAACTCGGGGCAAGTGTAGTACCTAAATCTACTTTTTTCCCTTTTTTAAAAAAATGCTTATTAGATTTCAAGTTGACAGTGTCCCTTTAAAATAAACTCAACTCACATTAAATGCTGTCTAACACAGATCTAAGGCATAACACTTAACCTAAATAATACAATACAGCATTAGGGCCAGGTCCTCCCTGTTTTGCTCATATAAGTAGTTCCATTGACTTAAAAAGCATTATAGAATTTCATCCTTATAAAACTTGTATGAAGGAGACTATTAAATCTCAAAATGATTTACAGAATCAAATTCAAAGTATAACAATTTCGTGTCATGCACATCACTGTTGTATTTAAGAAGTGCCCCCAGTAAGGAAGGGGTTTCCGTTGTTCTTTCCAAACTAGAAGCATACAGCATGACTCTTCCCAAACTTCAGTTCTCTTAGGTTTAAAATGCCTCCCATTACATCCATAACCAATACTTTATTTTGTTTCAGATACTGAATTGTTTCATCTAGCATAACAGGGAAATCTATCCCAACACGATTCCCTTATGCGGTTTCAGAACATGCCTATTCTTCTTAGGCCCTTTGAAAGTACATGTAAATCACTCCTTTCTCTCATGCTCTGCAGATCCATTTAATATGTTCAGTGTGTAATCTTCACAGCCTCTGATACACTCGGCTTTAGAGCTCAGTGTTTTTCCCTTTCCAAAGTAATGGAAGCACCATTCTGAATAGTTACCCTAGAAAGCACTAATTGCCATATTAACATTAAGACTAATCCTTTCCTGCTTCCTCCCCCACCCACTTGCAATGTATTGCATTGTCCATAAGAGGTAACTAGTATAATATGTTATCTATGTGCTTTCTCATCTGTTTTAGGGAGTTATTTCTTGATCTCAGTTATAAATCAGCTGCACTACTATAAACCATGTATATGCTGGGGATTTGTGCCAGGGCAGCCGCATCAGTGGCTAAAATCTCAGTATAGACGTGAACATAAGAACGGCCATACGGGGTCAGACCAATGCCAGGTGCTCCAGAGGGAATGAACAGAACAGGTAATCTCCAAGTGATCCGTCCCGTGTCGCCCATTCTCCGCTTCTGGCAAACAGAGGTTAGGGACACCATCCTTGCCCATCCTGGCTAATAGCCATTGATGGACATATCCTCCATGAATTTATCTAGCTCTTTTTTGAACCCTGTTATAGTTTTGGCCTTCACAACATCCTCTGGTAAAAAGTTCAGAAGGTGACTGTGCGTTGTGTGGAGAAATACTTTCTTTTGTTTGTTTTAAACCTGCTGCCTATTAATTTTAGTTTGTGACCCCCTAGTTCTTGTGTTATAACACTTCCTTATTTACTTTTTCCACACCAGTCTTGATTTTATAGACCTCTATCTCATCCCCCCCCCTTAGTCCTCTCTTTTCCAATCTGACAAGCCCCAGTCCTTTTAATCTCTCCTAATACAGAAGGTGTTCCATACTCTTCATTTTTGTTGCTCTTTTATGAACCTTTTCTAATTCCAATATATCTTTTTTTAGATGGGGCGACCACATCTGCATGCAGTATTCAAGATGTGCGTGTACCATGGATTTATATAGAGGCAATATGATATTTTCTGTCTTATTATCTATCCCTTTCTTAATGATTCCCAACATTCTGTTTGCTTTTTTGACTGCAGCTTCACATTAAGTGGATGTTTTCAGAGAACTATCTGTGGCCTTACTTAGGAAGGGTTTGGGTATCCGAACTACTACTTTAGCCTGGGAGTAAAGGCCCCCAAATCCAATCCCTCTGTCTGTCGCTGCTGCCGGTTGAAAAAAGGAAATACGTTTTTGTGAGAGTTTAGGCCAGAGCTGAAATTAATGAGACATTATACATGCTTATCAGCTAAGACATCTGTTTTTTCAGTAATGTCTGTTACCTTACAAATGCCTACAGAGAATATAAAGATAGCATTACAAATGTAGCTGAACATGTGCAGCTCTGACTCATTCACCTGTCCTTATTGGTACATACTCTGGATTTAATTCTACATTTTTGTATTTCATTTTTTATCTCAGTTTTGTTTTCATTCTTAGACTGGAAGAATAAACACAAAAACACAGAAGCTGATCATAACAGCTTGTATACTGTTAATTTTTTACATAGAGCATTTCTAAAATGTTTAATAGTAATCCAGTAAGTCTGAAAATGCAATCCAGGTTTACTTTCAGTGTACTAGTCCTTGTCCATGACAAATTTGTTAGCAAATGACAGAAACAGGTTGCTATTCACATTTAATATGAGAGCGAGAAAATACCTGAAATAATAACAAAACTCTTCCCAGCTCACAAATGGTTTTGCAGTTGTGTGGCTCAAAATGTGATTTTTTTTTTTTTAAAAAAAAATATTGACAGCTCAAAGTATTGTCTAATCACACCTAGTATTTTACGGGGGATGGGGAGAAGCCTCAAATTGCCCATTTTAAAATTAAGGTTGGTATGTGAAGGTTTGAAAGACAATCTAAATGTGTACTCTCAGACCTGAACCTTCCTTTAGATATGCAGTTTATATGTGTGTATTTGTGCCGGTATAGTTTATAAGGAAAAAACCCAGATACATGAGGTAGATGATAGCTGAAGTGAGTGGAAAGACTCCCATTGACTTCTGCGGTCTTTGAGTCAGGCTCTTAATATTGTGCTGTAATCCTAATTCCCATGATAGAGGAGATGTTGTCTTTCTGATATAGAACTCTCAAATTTGGTGTGTACTAAAATGCATCCTTGTACATCTCAAAAACAGCTTGTGTGTGTGTGTGTGTGTGTGTGTGTGTGTGAGAGAGAGAGAGACACACACACACGGCTATTTTCTCTGGGTTTATGTTTTATCTCTTCAAAGAGGTTTACAAATGTTAACTAATCCTCATAGCAACTGTATGTGGTAGGTAGTTAAGTGTTCCTGTTTTACAGAGAGGATGAGGGTCTGGCCCTGGCTATACCAGCCTTGTGTTGAGTTGCATTCTGCGCCCATGGGCAGAATCAGCCCTAAATGCTTTACACAAGGTCACTAGGGTGTCAATGTGATTTGAACACACGAGTTCCTGGCACACAATCCCGTTTCATAACCACTATAAATCACAGCTTCATAATAACTCATTTCTAACCCCTTGTAGTTGCTTTGTGTAGTGTCATCAATGAAATACCATGTTACAGCATGTTAGCACTGTGTGCTGTATTTCTTTATCTCCTAAATCCAACTGATAGCACTAATTCCTTCATATATGTTGAAAGATGACCACACCTCTGTTTGAAATCTCATCAGTCACATGGAAAGAAATTGTTAGGTGTGTTTCAAGATGGCATGTTGAATTAATCAGTCGTGCATTTACTTACTTACACACACCTCCCCAGCAGCAACTTCTGCAAATGGAAATATAGCCAATTTAATGGACACTTTAATTAACACATATAACTAATGTATTTTGCACTTTAGTGATAAGTTTTGTACATGTTTATAGTTAAGGATCAGTCAGGATTTTCATGATACAGTGGCTCAGGTCACTGTCACTTATGGGGAAAACCAACAGTTGGGAGCCAGAGAGGAGGAGAACTCTCCCCAACATCTCTATGCTGTAAATTGACGAAGTTCAAGCTGTAACCAGGTACTATATCAAATCTCTTCTCTTCCGTGCAACAGTGCATTGAAGTTGTGTTGAAGTGTCCTGAGGCTTTGTGTGGCTCTGTGCCACTCAAAGCATCATCGAAGTCGTCATGGACTGGGAATAATGCTTTGTCTATCTTGTAATATTGTACTAAAGAAAAAAGGTGGAAATGTAAAATGCTTAAAATAAAATAAAAAAAAAACCCCTCCAGACTTCATAATTCACATAAGGAAGAGAATCCAGAGTTTAATATGGAAAGTATTTATTGTAGCTGTACTGTAAATAGTGGCAAAACAAGTACCTGTTAGTGCTGGATTGTGCATTTGAGCCTTCACAGCAAGGGTGGGGGCAGAAACTCCATCTTCCTTTTCCAGAAACACAGGCTTCTACCACTTCAGCTTAAGAGAAACTTCCTTAGCTCTTAGACACATAGGTAGAGCACTATGCGGATACAAATTTGTATCCACATCTGATGTGTGATCCACAAAAATGGTCTGGATAGCCGCATCCATGGATGTAAAACAGATATCCGCAGATTTGTAGGGCTCTATATACAAAATTTGTATCTGCGTCTGATACGCAATCTGAAAAAATGGTCCGTGGATATCTGTGGATTTGCAGGGCTCTACGTACAGGACCGATGAGACACAAGCCAGTAATTCTGATTCTATCCAGTTGACGGCAGTGTCCCACTGTCAAGGTTCCTCCCCCACTCTGAACTCTAGGGTACAGATGTGGGGACCTGCATGAAAAACCTCCTAAGCTTATCTTTACCAGCTTAGGTCAAAACTTCCCCAAGGTACAAAATATTCCACCCGTCGTCCTTGGATTGGCCGCTACCACCACCAAAATAATACTGGTTACCGGGGAAGAGCTGTTTGGACACGTCTTTCCCCCCAAACTACTTCCCAAAACCTTGCACCCCACTTCCTGGACAAGGTTTGGTAAAAAGCCTCACCAATTTGCCTAGGTGACTACAGACCCTGGGATCTTAAGAACAATGAACAATCCTCCCAACACTTGTACCCCCCCTTTCCTGGGAAATGTTGGATAAAAAGTCTCACCAATTTGCATAGGTGACCACAGACCCAAACCCTTGGATCTGAGAACAATGAAAAAGCATTCAGTTTTCTTACAAGAAGACTTTTAATAAAAAATAGAAGTAAATAGAAATAAAGAAATCCCCCCTGTAAAATCAGGATGGTAGATACCTTACAGGGTAATTAGATTCAAAACATAGAGAACCCCTCTAGGCAAAACCTTAAGTTACAAAACAGATACACAGACAGAAATAGTTATTCTATTCAGCACAGTTCTTTTCTCAGCCATTTAAAGAAATCATAATCTAACACGTACCTAGCTAGATTACTTACTAAAAGTTCTAAGACTCCATTCCTGGTCTATCCCCGGCAAAGACAGAATATAGACAGACACACAGACCCTTTGTTTCTCTCCCTCCTCCCAGCTTTTGAAAGTCTCTTGTCTCCTCATTGGTCATTTTGGTCAGGTGCCAGCGAGGTTACCTTTAGCTTCTTAACCCTTTACAGGTGAGAGGAGCTTTCCCCTGGCCAGGAGGGATTTCAAAGGGGTTTACCCTTCCCTTTATATTTATGACACCCACGCACATGAGCCAGTTTGTTAGTGTCCTCTTATGCCTGTTGTACTTAGATTGCAGGGGGCCATACCACAGTGGCTGAATGTGACTACTATATATTATGCAATATCTTCTAGACACAAGAATGTGTAAAGAACGTTATTTTGCATTTCCTTTCTTTTGTGGGTTTAAGTTGGTCCCCTTTAAATTTGTCCTCTGAAGGATTCTCTCAGGTTAAAAATTACATTTTTAAAAATCCGTTGTTTTTAATAACACTATTAAACTGAAATAATTTTAAATCTAATTTGCCATTTACCAGTTCTGCTGTCTGTTTACTTCATATGCTTCATTTAGCCTGGATGTCAAAATACACTGGGCAGTTCCCATTTTATTTTTCACTGTAATTTTCTAGTAATTTACTTTCTGATTCTCCTTCACTAGCCCAATGATGCAGTGACTGGGTGATAAACATTACTGGAGAACGTTGCAAAAGAGTCTCTTCAGATTTCAGCAAATTAAAAACAAATTCTTATACAACTATATAGTCTGAAGTACCCCACAGTGATCCTTTAACATTGTTTGAACATAATTATTTATGGTGTATTTGTATTCAGTGTTCTCTCTCTGGATTCAAAAACACTAATTGAAGTAGGCCTGTCATGTACTAATTGTGACCCTAGGAGCACCCCGATGCCAGTTGGCAAGGAGCTCCCTGGTACATAACAATAAAACTCAGCTGGCCTGACCAGCTCAATGCACTTCATATGCTGTTGTCATGATATTTATCTAAAAGGTGTTGTCATGGAAGGTATCATATACAAACTGGTAACATGCTGGTCCTGAAAATCATTGCATGGTGTATATATGGGGCTTGTACAAAGAGTTGTAAATGTGTGCTGGAATTCTGTTAAAATGTGTTTGGCAAGCAATGCATAAACCCAGTCTGCCCTAGAAAAAGGAATATGTATTTGCTTGTCTGACCTGCCTGGTTGTCAGACAGAGACAATGAAGGTACGTATAAGGTAAACAAAGCTAACAAGCAGGGGAGAAGACAGCATGGTGTCTACACCCCAGCAGGAGAGAGAAGTTTTGTCTGGTCATACTTTTCAAAGAATATATTTCAAAGGTTTACTGGCCTATAAAAAGATGGGAGAGAACACTTATTTTATCTTTCTATCTATCTATGGAATCAAAGAAACCAAGTGCTTTGAGCTCTGTGTGTTGGGTCTTGGCTAAAGACCGGGCCAACTATGCTATGCCCAGCTATGCCGGGCCAGCTATGTAGTGAGAGAAACTTCTTTGAACAGAAGACTCTAGTTTTGTTGATTTTTAATCATAGAAGCATATTTTTAGTTTGTTTGTAACCATTTCTGACCTTATTCCTTATACGTGGTGTCACTTAAAACTATGTCCTTTCGTTAATGAATTTGCTTTACTTTTACCATAAACAAACTCAAAATGCTGTGATTGAAGTGGAGAGTTTTAACCCCAGTTACGTTAATAAACTGCTTTTTACTATCCCTTTAAAGGAGCAGTAAAGTTTTGTGGGTGCTACTGTAAGAGGGGCTAAGCACCGCAGAGAAAGACATATCTGAGGTACTCGGGAATTGGAGCTCACTCATTCTTACCAGCTAGGCAAGGTTTGGACTGGTAGAGTCCTGAAGTTTGTTGGCAAGACAAGGGGGATAACCATAGCTTAGCCACAGCAAAGCTCACACTTGCTGAGACTCAGAGGGGTAATACACTGGCTCACAGTTCTGGGAAACCCAGCAGATTGTCGTGCTAATATTCTGAAGGCTCTTTTGACTGCACTTGGTAGGTGTTGCAAGACTCTGCCATACAATGACAGTATATGAGGAGTGTAATAATGAAGGACAGAAATAAGTTCAAGGCCTGACTTTTTCTTCGAGGTGTAGAACAACTGCAACTTCGATTCAAACTATGGAAGATGAGGATGCTCTGAACATCAGCATTCTAATGTATTATCCTTTTCAAAATTTCTTACCTTTTATAAATGCTCAGCTACTATGGAGATGAGTGTTCTGAATGCATAGATGGATCTCAAAAATGCTCTGTAAAGCAATTAAGATTTAATAAAATTTGAGCTCAGCTACTCGGATGACTATTTAAAACTACAAAACAGTTTTAAATCTTGATTGGGCTTGCTTGGGGGCGCTGCTTGACATCTTAAAAGCAGGCTTGACGTCCCTTCAAGAGCCTGCAAAATCCAGTGCAGTGCAGTACAGTGTGTCTCCTCATAAGTGACAGCACTGTGTGGCATTCCTGTGTTTGTTGCTTGGAGATGGCTTGATTTTCAAGCTAAACCAAGTGATAGCATGCTCAACCTTTGTACATTTAGTTGTGTACAATTTAGGGTTGTCTACACGGAGAAAAGCCTCGGTAGCTGGTGTGCACTAGCTGTGTGGACACTTACTGTGCACTGAGTGCCTTTGTGTGCATTAGTTTAATTGGAGATGTACTAATCAGTGTCTACACAGGGTGTTTGTGCAGAGTAACTAGTGCACTTTAATTTCACATGCTAGCTTCCTGCACGCTAACTTCTCTGTGTGGACAAGCCCTAAGTTTTTTACTGATGTTACATAATTAATTTGCTTGGCATTTTTTTCTAACAAAGTTGTACTTTTAGGATCTGATCCTGCACCGTTAAAGGAATTGATATCTCTCTTTGACATTAACAAGAGTGGGATACAGTTCTTATTTCTGAATTTTTTAACCTTCCCAGTATGATGAGTGTTCAGTTATATGAATATGATTGGTTGAATTAAACTAGTGTGATATATTTGAATCTTTTGATGGTATCTGGTACCTGGATTAATTGATCTCTGTTCTTGGTATGTTAAACTTCATTTATTAAAATCAAAAGCTGATTGGAAAGAAATTAATAAAAAAGTGAACCACTCCTCTGAAGCCCCACCTAGCTCTAAATATGTGTGAGGCATGGATTCATTTAAAGTTCTTGTATCTGAACTGTTGTTTGACCAAGAAAAGTCAAACCAAAGAACTACAGTATTGTGGTACCACTTAAACTTCAACTCATGCCATGGGTCAACAGTATGTAGGATATTGGAACACAATGTCACTTACGGACAGATTTTCAAAAAAGCAGAATTAAAATAAAAAGACAAACAGCAAAACCTTTTGAGGTCATCTATGCAGTGAGCAGTAACAGTAACAAATATATTATTTTTCTTTGCAGCTTACTTTACATTTTATTTGTTTGCTTAGAATTAGGGCTGTTGATTAATCGCAGGTAACTCACACTATTAACTCAAAAAAATTAATTGCGATTAAAATATTAATTGCAATTAATCGAAATTTTAACCGCAGTGTTAAACAATAGAATACCAATTGAAATTTATTAAGTGTTTTTGGATGTTTTTTCTACTATTTCAAATATATTGATTTTTATTACAACACAGAATACAAAGTGTACAGTGCTCACTTTATATTATTTTTGTTACAGATATTTGCGCTTTAAAAATGGTAAACAAAATTAATAGTATTTTTCAATTCACCTCATACAAGTACTGAAATGCAATCTCATCATGAAAGTGCAAGTTACAAACGTAGATTTTTTTTGTTACATAACTGCATGCAAAAACAAAAAGATGTAAAACTTTAGTGCCTACAAGTCCACTCAGTCCTACTTCTTATTCAGACAATCGCTAAGACAAAAAAGTTTGTTTATATTTAGGGGAGATAATGCTGCCAGCTTCTTTTTTACAATGTGACCTGAAATTGAGAAATCACATGGCACTTTGTAGCTGGCATTGCAAGGTATTTATGTGCCAGATATGCTAAACATTCATATGCCCTTCATGCTTTGGCCACCATTCCAGAGGACATGCTTCCATACTGATGACGCTTGTTAAAAAAAAACCCTGAACTCCTTAGGGGAGAATAGTATGTCTCCTGCTCTTTTACCTGCATTCTGCCATATATTTCATATTATAGCAGTCTCAGATGATGATCTAGCACGTGTTCGTTTTCAGAACACTTTCACTGCAGATTTGATGAAACGCAAAGAAGGTACAAATGAAAGATTTCTCAAACCAAGATTTAAGAATCTGAAGTGCCTTTCAAAATCTGAGAGGGACGTGGTGTGGAGCATGCTTTCAGAAGTCTTAAAAGAGCAACACTCTGATGCGGAAACTATAGAACCTGAATCACCAAAAAAGAAAATCAACCTTGTGCTGGTGACACCTGACTCAGATGATTAAAGTGAACATGTGTTGGTCTGCACTGCTTTGGATCATTATCGAGCAGAACCCGTCATCACCATGGATGAATGTCTTCTGGAATGGTGGTTGAAGCATGAAGGGACATATAAAACTTAAGCGCATCTGGCATGTAAATATCTTGCAACGCCGGCTACAACACTGCCATACGAACGCTTATTCTCACTTTCTGGTGACACTGTAAACAAGAAGCAGGCACCATTATCTCCTGCAAATGTAAACAAACTAGTTTGTCTGACTGACTGAACAAGAAATAGGACTGAGGGGACTTGTAGGCTCTAAAGTTTTACAGTGTTCTATTTTTAAATACAGTTATTTTTTGTACATAATTCTACATTTGTAAGTTCAACTTTCATGCTAAAGACATTGCATTACAGTACTTGTATGAGGTGAATTGAAAAACGCTATTTGTTTTTTACAGCACAAATATTTGTAAGAAAAAATAAATATAAAGTGAGCACTGTACACTTTGTATTCTGTGTTGTAATAGAAATCAATATATTTGAAAATGTAGGAAAACCCCAAAAATATTTAAATAAATGGTATTCTGTTATTAACAGTGTGATTAATAACAATTAATTTTTTTAATCGCGCACTTAATCGCAATTAATTTTTTTAATTGTTTGGCAGCCCTATTTAGAATCCTTTTGATCGCTTTCATCTCTTGGTTGGTCTAATTTTCAAGGCTGTCTTGGTGGATAGTGTAGGTGGGAAGAGGGTTTTAGCACTTTGTTGTACTCATTTAGAATTCAGATTAGTGTTTCTGGCTGGCTTCATAAATCCTGCAGAGTGTTCAGAGTTCTCTTAAATTCAAAAATACTGTAGTGAATAATTCCTATGTTACCCTTCAGACTTCCCAGAAATACTCAAAAGCTCTGCTCCTTGTTGAGGATAACAAAATAAACCAAAAGGGGAGTTTCTAGGTCAAACTCCTTTTGGAAGACTGTTTTGCCAAAAAAGATTATAGTCCATATATTTTTGGAAAAAAAAAATTCTTCTGGCACAGTATTTGTTTAGTTTTGGTGAAGTTTAGGGAGTTGGAGGAGGCTGTTAGAGCAGGTCTTAATTGGCAAGTTACACCCCCAACCTGTAAAGACCTAGGTATGTACATGCGATTAGTTCACCGAACTCAGTGGGATTGCTCATGCTTTTTTGAGTTCTTATTGTCCCATTAATAGGACTGTGCACTTGTTTAATGTAAATACAAGCATAAATCTCTGTAAGATCAAGTCACTGTCAAAACTTTATAGTAGTGATAATCTCTCACCGTAATACTCCTACTGCAAAAGTAACACTCCAGAAGAAAGAAAAGGAGTACTTGTGGCACCTCAGAGACTAACCAATTTATTTGAGCGTAAGCTTTCGTGAGCTACAGCTCACTTCATCACTTATTTATGCTCATATAAATTGGTTAGTCTCTAAGGTGCCACAAGTACTCCTTTTCTTTTTGCGAATACAGACTAACACAGCTGCTACTCTGACTCCAGAAGAAGTAGGTTGAACTGCAAAAGGGGCACCATTGCTTCGTTGTAGCTGATTATTCCGGCTGTTTCAGTATGGATAGTAAAGATTTGTTTCAGTTGTGGTTTCAGCCACCGAGCTGAAATGGTTGCATAGAAAGTTTCAGCAAAGCAAAATATGGTACAGACCATTTCTCTTTGTACCTGTCATAAATCAGATGCTGTTTTTGCTCTCTGCTCTTGGGGCAGGACTACATAGGATGGTGTTCTTAAACCCTGCCACAGATCTCAAGTCGGAATGAAGCTGCCTCTGTAATGTAGTGGGAACATATTTTTACCTTTGCTCTCTGAATTGCATTGGTTTCCTGTTTGTTTCTGGGAGCAATTGGAGACGTTGATTCTAATCTGTAAAGTTCTTCATTCTGTCTGACATCGTGTCTCTCTATGCACCATCACAACACGTGAGATGCTGACAGTTTCTAGATATGTGATCTGAAGGGCTGGAGCAGCGAGTCCCCAGCTGTGGGAGCGCTCTGCTTTGGGCAATCCAAGAGCGCTTTCAAATTCACTGATTTTTTTTTTTTTCAGAAGGCCATGCAAGACACAATTTTTAGTCCAGATCTACTCTGGTTATTGATTGTCCCTGTGATATTTATAATGGCTTGTTAAAGCAACAGTGCTGCTTGTGCTTTCTGTGGTGAACAGTTTCCTTTGTTCTTTGTTAACTTGCGTCATGCGCCCAGCTGCCACAGCACAAGTGCATAAAAATATAGAAATGTTATCCCTTCTGTTTCCTACAGCTTCAGCTGAAAGCCTTCAGGTTTCTAATCCAAAAATAATAAGAGTTCTGGGTGCCTCTGAAATGTGTCTTGTGCTCTTTGGATGGTATAACATTTAAATACCTTCGGAAAGCTTTTGGTCATTGAGCATTGCGACGCATTCAGGTAAGTGCCAGAATTAGCTCAGGAGTGTAGCCGTGTTGTTGGATATGCAGCATCCGCAACTTTTGATGCCAGTATCTCTTTTCTGTAGTATTGGTAGAAGGACTGAGAGGCAAGGATCAGACATATAGCTCCATTTAGCAATGAGAAGTAAACCTAACTCTTGCCCCTCCACCTTGAAAATATGGAGCCATCTTTGGAGAGGTGGGATAAATGCTACTGGCTCTTCAGACATGAGTCTTGAAGGGCCTAAACTGTATGTAGAACAACTTTGTCATGGGATTTCCCTTTTACGGGCCAAACTAAATACATCTTTGAAGAAGGGGGTGGCGAAGCAGATGGAAAGGTTACATTTGTGTGTGTAGTAAGACCATGTTTGGCTTTAACAATACACTGGAGAACTTCTTTATGAAGACCATGTCATTTTAGAAAATGGCCCTTGTAGTGCAGCCAAGAGCAGTGAGACCGATAATAGGGTCATCTGCGGAGTAAGTGCTGATAATGGAAGGCAGTGGTAGTGATGGCAGCTTAAATATTTATGTTCGGTCATTCTCCTAAGATGATACATTTGGGGAAAAATATATTTGTAAACATGTTTGTGTGTAGAGAAATTCTAGTGCCTCACGTGAAAGGGCTTTGCATGGGGAAACAGTGTTGGAGCTGATGGGAACACAGGCAGGCCATGGAATCCTTTTGCCTCTCACTCCCCACCAGAACAAAAGAAAACCAAACTAATAACAACAACAAAAACTGGCAGATCAGTACAGTTCATTGGCTGTAATGCTGAATACAACCTGTATGTAACAGACAAGCCGGAGGCCTGGCACCTCTATCACTGGGTCTCAGTTGGTATTCTGAGTTACGGTTTTTGGAGGGACTGTGTGACTGTTGAGAGCAAGGCTTGCTGGGAATGGGGAAGCAGAATATAAAAGGCAGGTACCACGTCTTGTTTGCCAGTGTGAAGAGAGACTTACAAAGAGCAGCATGCTGATGAGGTTCTCCAGTGACTCGAGGCCAGCAAGCAGGGTTCCCAGTAAGGGGCCATGCTAAGGCCTGTGGAAGGAGAGGTGAGATGGGCCAGTGTAGGAAGTGGGTCACAGAGAATTATGCATGGAGTGGGCAGCTGTTTTACTGCTGTAAGATGTTAGAGGCTGGAGCCTCTGATTAGAGGGTGGCGCAGGCTTCCCTGTGGTGCTGCCTGACAGTGGTAGTATACTGGCACCCTGGCAGTGAAGGGGGAAAAGGGCTGTTGTGATACACTGGAGCAGAGGGGGAAAATTCCAGACTTGTGCGGTTTTCCTTTGGGCCTTTGTTTACCCCAAAAGGGAATGCTTTTTAGTTTGGTCAGAGTGTCAGGCCGCCTTACCAGTAAAGGCAAGCAGAGGTGTAGATGGAGGAAACAGAGGCAGGGGTCCACCTAGCCTTGCATGTACCCCATAATGGAGGTTTGTGGCTAGCGGATCTATCCAGTTCCTGGACCTGGATTTATGTGTGTAGTCAAGTCCTGCCACACTCTTGGCTAACCCAGAGCTCGCCCTGCTGCAGAGCTCAGCCCTATGGCATACAGAAGACTGTGGAGTCACACTCTGCTCTGTCTGTGCTTCACGTCCTCCCCTCTCCCAAACAGTAGAACCATATTGGTTCTATTGTGTGTGGGCTTGATGCGCAGATACTTGTGTTGCCGGCACCCAGTGCCGAGAGGCTAAACAACAGGTGGAGTTGGTTCGCTATCCGGTGTGCTACACCCAATAATCACAACGGGGTGGAGAAGCAGAAAAGCTTATTTGCAGCTGCAAAAAGGTACAGGGAGAATAAAATCTCAAATCCTGCGCACAGAGCAGGAAGTTACACAGGCTTTTATACATCCTTTTTCCCAGCATACTTATCCAATAGCAAGCTGCCCTAAGTATCCATATAGCCAGCCAATCCAGTTCCCAGCTAGTGCCCCTGTTCTCTGTATCATTTCTTAAACCATACATAAAGCTGCTTTATTCAGCATTGTTCTTCCATATCTGCCCTGTTTGGCCTTGCTTAGTTTCAGGCAGTCTGACTCTGCTGCATATTGTTGCAGATTCTCAGCATAACTGCTGTGTGTGCCTCCGGGCGGGGGGGGGGGGGGGGGGGGCAAGGACACTTGGGCCTAGTACGCAGAGCTGCTGCGAGTGTTTCCAGGTGGGAGGAGGGGCCAAGGACAATTGGGCCTAGTGCGAGGGGGCTTCATCGACACTTGTGGTCTTCCATCCCCTCGAGTTACCTAGTGGCCATGCCCCAGTGTCCCCAACACTTGGATGATTTGATCTCCAGGCAGTTTCTGTTCTTCCTTCTTTCCTCTTTTTATAGGAACCCTCCTGCTCCAGCAAAAATACAGACAGGTTTGAGCTGAAGCCTGGAAATCTGGAATTAGGAAGAACAATTTCATGTAAATGGGAACAAGAGTTGCATACTGTCATCTTCCCTTTTCATACAATTTTAGAGAAAGCATATGTAGAGAATACACCGTCTACGTGCAAAATATACAGTGTGACACACCAAGACTTGCTTTTATAAAAATATGTTTATGCGAATGATCAAATTTAAAAAAACCTAAATTCTAAATTTAATTCTTCGTAACTTAAAAATATGCTCTTTGCAGGATGAACTTACTGCAGTGAATGTAAAGCAGGGTTTCAATAATCAACCAGCCTTCTCTGGAGATGAGCATGGATCTGCTAGGAATATTGTCATAAATGCCTCAAAGGTAAGGCAAGGTTTGTTAGTTTGCTGGAATACTGATTTACAAACATGTATATTTTACCATTTAAGTTACTTTTTTTGGAGGATGGGGGAGGGAAAGCAGTCTACAATTTGTAAGTCAACAGTGGTGTTTGTTGTTGCACTGATTGTTCTACACTAAAGTCTTAATATTTGTAGATCAAGATTGGATGTTTGTCTAGAAGATATGCCCTAGGAATTATTTGCAGGAAGTTCTGCGTCCTGTGCTATACAGGACGTCAGAATAGAAGATCAGAATGGTTCCTTCTGGCATAAGAATCTGAGTATTGAAGTTAATTGTAAACCTAGTGTAACAATGTTGAGAGTAAATTCCAGTTCTTCAGCTGGTTACTGTACTGGCCTTCAGATGTTAATAATAGGGTTGTAAGTAATAACCAACATAGATTTGTCAAGAACAAATCATGCCAAACCACTCTAACTCTTTGACAGGGTTACTGGCCTAGTGGATAGGAGGGAAGCTGTAGATGTGGTGATCTTGATTTTAGTAAGGCTTTTGACATAGTCTCATAAGCAAATTAGGGAAATGTGGCCTAAATGAAATTACTACAAGGTAATTCAACTGGTTGAAAGACCATACCCAGAGTAATTATTAATGGATTACTGTCAAAGTGGGGTGGGGATGTATCTAGTGGATTTGCACAGGGGTCTGTTCTAGACTTGGTACTATTCAATATTTTCATTGATGACTTGGATAATGGGGCATGCGCAGGAGGGGACAAGCGGAACCATGCCGCGCTGTCCTCCCCCCCCCAAATAATCAGCAGGGGCGCAGAACTCCTCCTGGCCCCGGGGCTGTGTCAGGGAGCGCGAGCTACTCCCGGCTGCAGCGGGGACCCTCCAAAAGCGGTCAAATTCCTGTAGATGCCTCTGCTTATATTTGCAGATGACCCCAAGTTGGGAGAAGTTGCTAGCACTTTGGAGGACAGGATTAGAATTCAAAATGACTTTGACAAATCGGAGAATTGGTCTGAAACCAACAAGATGAAGTTCTTTAAAGACAAGTGCAAAGTACAACACTTAGGAAGGAAAAATCAATGTAGAACTACAAAATGGGGAATAACTGGCTAGGTGGCAGTACTGCTGAAAAGGATCTGAAGATTATAGTGGATCACAAATGGAATGTGTCAACAAAATGACGCAGTTTGATAAAAAAAAAGAATATCATTCTGGGGTGTATGAACAGGAGTATTGTATGTAAAACATGGGATGCAATTGTCTTGCTCTGTTTGGCACTGGTGCAGCCTCAGCTGCAGTACTATGTCCAGTTCTGGGCACCACACTTTAGGAAAGATATGGACAAACTGGAGAGAGTCCAGAAGAAAGATACTGAAATGATAAAAGCCTTAGAAAACATGGTCTCTGAGGAAAAGTTAGAAAACACTGGACTCCTTTAGTCTTAAGAAAAGAAGACTAGGTGTGGGGGTGAGAGGAATGTGATAAGTCTTCAGATATGTTAAGGGCTGCTATAAAGAGGACTCTGATCAATTTTTCTTCATGTCCACTGAAGTTAGGACTAGAAGTAATCAATTTAATTTGCAGCAAGGGAGATTTAGGTTAGGTATAAAGAAAAGCATTTGAATAGGCTTCCAAGGGAGGCTGTGAAGTTCCCATCATTGGAGGTTTTTAAGAACAGGTTAGACATACACCTGTTCAGGGATGGTCTATGTAAACTTGCTCTTGCCTTAGCACAGAGAGCTGGACTAGATAACTTCTCGTGGTCCCTTTCAGCCCTCTGTGGAAAAAAGGGTACTAAAAACTGAATACTGTTTACTTGACATAATACCAGATTGTAACATTTCAACCTGAAAAAGGTAATTACTTTTTGTGTTCAGTCTTATGTTTTCATGGTTTATAAAGGCAAGAATGACTTTCTTTCCTTGTAGGTAATCATTGCTGGTGTAAAGACACCTGCCTTGTGGTGGGCCGTTAACTGGTCCAGCTGTTTACTTACTGCCAGGAAATACCTTCCCCATCAGCCATTGCTTGTTTGATTCTATTCAAATGAAGATTTTTTTAAAATGTAGTTTTGAATTGGATTTACTACATCTTCACATACTTTTTTTATGAAGAAAGCTAAGCAAAAATCAAAGTACTGTAAAGCTCAGTAAAATATAAGTAAAAGTCTTCTAACATGATAATTACAGCTTATAACTTAATTTTTTTTTAAAAACAAGGTTTTTCAAAGGAAACAGAGAATTTCTTTTTTCCTCCTCTGTTCTCCTCCCCCACTTTACCACTGGGAAAGGAGGTGGGGGGGAAGGAATTATTTATTGATGGAAAAACTGAAGTTTCAAGCAAAATGAAAAAATCTTTATTGCATTTGTAATTTTTAATAGAAAACACTTATCTTCAGGGCTGGTTGGAAAAGTGATTTTATTGTGATAAGTAATCAACTGTTTTGTACACAGAGGACATGTAGCTGTTTGGAGAAGCATAAATATCAAAATATGGTATTTGCCAATTTATTCTTTTAAAATATTAAGAGATGCATATACAAATTGTTTGTATTGACAAAATACTAGTGCATTTGTGCTACATTCTTGTGGCTTTCGTATCCTCTAGAACTGCTACCTGCAGGCACTTGCTGTGTCATTTACCCTTTAATTAGTCTTGCATTGAATAATATTGTACTGTGATGAGATCTTAACTATTCAAAAATACAAACTTAAAAAAAACAGTTCTGAGGAAATGCTCAGAGCTATTAAAGCCGTTTTATTCTACACGACTTAAAATGTGTTCAATGTCTATTTTGAAGCCTTTTTGCTGAAATTAAAACTTAACCACCTGGAAACATTCTCCATGAAGATTAAAAAGCCCCCCACAAAATGGTTTTAAAATATCCATCTATAATATCTTATGTTGTGATGAAATACTTGTTTTGAGATCTAAATAAATTTGGATAACTTTTTTTTTTCTTTATCGCATCTTTGTTTTTCCTGCTGTTGGTAGGGCTGCCAATTTTAGTTGTACATATTCCTTGAGGTTTCGTCACATGACATAATCTGTAATTAAAGATTAATCTTTAATTCCTGGAGACTGCAGGACAATCCTGGAGGGATGGCAACCTTAGCTGTTGGTTGAACCTGAGATTGCTGAAATACTGTAAAAGGCAGTTCCCTTGAGCATTTTTGGCTTAGAAATAGGGCTGTCGATTAATTGTAGTTAACTCATGTGATTAACTCAAATTAATCACAATTAAAAAAATTAATTGCGATTTATTGGACCTTTAAACAATAGAATACCAATTGATATTTATTAAACATTTTTGGATGTTTTTCTACATTTTCAAATGTATTGATTTCTCTTCCAACACAGAATACAAAGTGTACAGTGCTCACTTTATATTTATTTTTTATTACAAATATTTGCACTGTATACGTTTGTAAGCTACACTTTCATGATAAAGAGATTGTACTACAGTACTTGTATGAGGTGAAATGAAAGATACTCTCTTTTGTTTATCATTTTTACAGTGCAAATATTTGTAATAAAAAATAATATAAAGTGAACACTTTGTATTCTGTTGTAATAGAAATCAATACATTTGAAAATGTAGAAAAAATCCAAAAATATTTAAATAAATGGTATTCTATTATTGTTTAGCAGCACAGTTAATCGAGATTAATTTTTTAGTTGCTTGACAGCCTTACTTAGAAGAAATCAAGAAGTATTGGAAATCTCATGAATCTATGCTTAAACATTTTCATATACATTTGAACCTTTATATGCTTATCTGTACCTTTTCAGGTTTGAATATCATCACTGATGATGGAAGGGAATTGAATACTGTCCTGGTCATAACTGAGGGCTTTGTCTACATGGCAAGATGCTGTGTGGCAAACCAGGGTGTCAATCTACAGTACTCTAGGTCGCTGCATAGTAATGTCCCACATGGACACTGCTACAGCACACTGAAAGTCCTGGAGTGAGGCTTAGCAGATTACTACTTGAAAATACAGTACACTAAGTCATTCACTGTATTGTAACAGTGTCCACGTGGGAAGTTACTGCATGGCAAGCTGGTGTGCTGTAGATTGATACCCTAGCTTGCTGAGCAGTAATTTATCAAGCCCATAGTTTGCTTTTAAGCAAAGGGTGTGTGTGGGGTGAGGGAAGGGGCATGCACGTGCATTCTCACACAACGTGCTATAATGATGAAAGATCGAGGAACAGTGAGAAATGTATTACTGTTAAAGTAGTTATTTTAGACTTGTATTATGGTCTCGATCCAGCAAAGGATTTAAGCACACTTTTAACTTTAAACATGCGAGGAGTCCTGTTAAAATGGGACTATTCATGTACTTAATGTTTAGAAGAATTCTAAATTCTTTCCTGGAATGGGCCTAAATTGAGGATAATGTTCTATTGAAGAGACATGGAAGTATGGGTTATAGTGTAATCATTGGAAATATGGTGTGCACTGCATTTTTTTTCAACTTTATCAGGCATCTTCAAGAGCCTTTCTTATTTACTGCTTGGCTCTGTTGGCCCTTATCTCCTATGACTAGTAATGGTGCTCTGCTGCTTAGCATAAGGAAACTCCAGCTCCGAGCTCCAGGGAATTAAAGTGTAAGCTCATTAAACTGATAGCTTAGACTAGAGTGATGACTACCTCTATTCAAATGGAAATCTTGTGTGTGTTAATGTACAATAGATGCTTACTTACTGTGTTGTCTTATATTTGTGTTTTTTGTTTTTCCACCAGATTGGCGCTTATTTTAGCAGCATATTAGCAGAAAAGCTAAAACTTAATACTTTCCAGGACACAGGAAAGAAGAAACCACAAGTAAATGCCAAAGATAATTATTGGCTGGTTACTGCTCGCTCTCAGAGTGCAATTCACAACTGGTTCACAGATTTAGCAGGAAATAAACCACTGACGATTTTAGCAAAAAAGGTATAAACAGATTTTCACTCCCTTTTTTAATGTTCCTTGGATTTTACAGAGTTGGAGTATTTATGTAATACTTTATTTATATTAACCAATGCATATTTCTGCATTTATTTATTAAAAAGTGACTTGATCTCATTCTGATCACAAAGTAGGCTTTCTTTTAATCGTGTAATAAGGGTGTAGGTGGATATGGACAACTCTATATACATCACATGGGGAAATGCTTTTTAATCTGTCCTGAGATGTATAGTAATGGGAAAATTGGCATACTTTATAATTGGGGTCCCCACTGAAATCAATATGATTTTGCCACTGACTTCAATGGGAGTAGGAGGATGCTTTGATACGTTTGTTCTTGTCTTTGTATCTTCTCATTCAAAAGAAAAGAGGCAAGATTCCCAAATACCATCTAAACTGTAAAGTTCTTTGTGCAAATTGCCTTACTTCTCTTTGGCTATAGTTAACCTTGGGTAACCAGGTTCTCTGTGTATACACTTTATTTAGATGTTTTCTGTCTCAGTGCAAGAATTCTGCTCTACAGAAATTTCTCATAACAAAATAGGAAAGTGTTGGAGGTTGATGCAGTATTGAGAGAAACACCTTGCTTTTACTCCCACCCTCTTGAATACCCTTTATATTGACACCAATACGTCCTTACTATCTCTTGTAAATTATTTTCCTTTCACCATTCTTACTCCTAAGATCTTGCTCAGGTTTGAGCTTCCAGCAGCTCAAGGATGAGGGAAGACATCTTGCTTCTTTTCAGGTTTCTTTCAAATAGCATGATGTGTCTGAAAAAAGAAGTGTGTGGAACTAGGAAAAAATTCTGTCAAACTCTGATCAGTTAGGAATATTGAGACAATCAAGACAAGTGTCAGTGTGGCTATGGAAATCTTACACAGTGCTTGAGATGGAAACTGGAACCAAAATAACTAAATTGGTGTCATTAGTTATTTTGGTGTAAATCTGTCTGTGACAATCTTATTGTGGTATAAGAGTGACCTATGAGTTTAACAGGTTTCAGAGTGGTAGCCGTGTTAGTCTGTATCAGCAAAAACAATGAGGAGTACTTGTGGCATCTTAGTGACTAACACATTTATTTGGGCATAAGCTTTCATGGGCTAAAACCCACTTCATCAGATGCATGGAGTGGAAAAAACAGAGGCAGGTGTATATATGCACAGTACATAAAAAAATGGGAGTTGCTTTACCAAGAGGGGGGTCAGTGCTAACGAGACAATTCAATTGAAGTGGAAGTGGGCTATTCTCAACAGTAGAATACCAAGGGAGGAAAAATCATTTTGGTAATGGGGCAAATGTAATCAGGGTGGCCCATTTCAAACAGTTGATAAGAAGGTGTGAGTAACAGTAGGGGGAAATTAGTTTTTGTAGTGACCCATCCGCTCCCAGTCTTTATTCAGGCCTAATTTGATGGTGTCCAATTTGCAAATTAATTCCAGTTCTGCAGTTTCTCATTGGAGTCTGTTTTTGAAGTTTTTTTGTTGAAGAATTGCCACCCACTTTAAAGTCTGTTATTGAGTGTCCAGGGAGATTGAAGTGTTCTCCGACTGGTTTTTGAATGTTATAATTCTTGACGTCTGATTTGTGTCCATTTATTCTTTTGCGTAGAGACTCCAGTTTGGCCAGTGTACATGGCAGAGGGGCATTGCTGGCACATGATGGCCATATGATATGTTTTTTCCACTCTGTGTATCTGATGAAGTGGATTTTAGCCCACAAAAGCTTATGCCCAAATAAATGTGTTAGTCTCTAAGGTGCCAGAAATACTCTATAAATTTAAGTTACATTGAGATATAGTACTCTTATTCCACAATAAGATTGTGCACAGTGAGACCTAAGCAGAGCTGTGAGTTACACCAAGTTTGGTTCTGGTTTCTGTGTTTCCAAGGCCTACGACTAAAATAAATAGCATAAGAATATATACCATCCATTGCCAGGAGTGAGTGTTTTACAATAAGAGCTATGTTCATTATCAACCAATAAGGTTAATTTCTTAACTTAAAAAAATGTTAATCTCAGAAGTGGTGATACTGAAAGGATCCTTTAGACTATATTCTTGCTTCCTAGTAAGTGGCCAGGACACTTAAATGTCTGAACAGCTAGGATAATTGACCTGCCAATAACACCACAAAGGGATACTAACATTGTCATGTGTCTAGTAACACAGAATGGACCACCACTGTAACTGAACACCTGTGAGATACTGTATGAAAAAATGCTATCAGTCAATGTCAAAGATCATGAAAACAGCCATTATTATACCAGGGACAGCAAGCTGAGCATTCACGCTTTACTCCACAGTATGAGTTGCTTTGAAAAAGTGTTCAATGGATATGTTTTCCTCCTTAGATATTGCTTCAAAATGCATTACAAAATTATTCCACATATATGCAAAAAGTTAGATGATCTCCTGAGTTTATGGATTAACATAAAATATACTTCAGAAAGAATTTTAGAATTAAATAGTCAAGGTCTATAGAAACCCAAGTTGGTTTCCTTACAATTGGTTACATTGGATTTGCTATAGTATTTTATTTTCTGTTTCATTCTAGGTTCCTATTCTCAGTAAAAAGGAGGATGTCTTTGCTTATTTGGCAAAATATTCTGTGCCACTACTGCGAGCAGCATGGCTGATCAAGATGACCTGTGCCTACTATGCTGCTGTATCTGAAGCTAAAATTAAAAAACGTCAGGCTACCGATCCAAATATTGGTAAATGAGCAAGAATTCTCATGTCTAACTGCACTGTAATAGTTGAATGGAACTGTTCCTTCTGTTCAGTGTTCTGGGGTTGCTAGGAAAGTATGTAGCAAAGATTCATTGATTAGTAGGAGTCTTATTTTTTTTCCATTTAGATTTCTATTCCCCTGGCCCCCACTCCTCCCGAAACCATCAAATAATACAGAGTGCTATAAGATACAAAATATTGCCCCATCCAATTACCCCTCCACCTGTCAAATCAAATCCCAAATCTCTAATCACTTTAGTGAAAAGAATATAATGTATTTTAATCATCTGCTGGTGACATTCATCCCAGTGTAGAGAGCTCACCTAGGGGCCTATCCATTCAAGTTCCTCTTATTATGAAGTTAAAGGCTTAAATGGCCAGAGGTCCTTCTATGCTAGGATGAATGTCATCCTGGAGTGAATTGAGCTGTTACTTTGAAAAGCCTGGAATTAAATTTGAAAGTTTATATTTGAGGCATAATTGTATTAAAATGATTGTGGGAGCACTTTTCATTTCACCAGTGGGGTTGAATGCTACCTTCTGGCACCAAAAAGTACTGGGCCAAGTACTGAATGTACCATGGATGTGAACATGAAAATCTAAAGAGCTTTCAAGAACAGTGAGAATGGCATGCTCTTTCAAGAGAGATGGGGAATTTGTTATGTCTTCCTGCTGAACTCCAACTTGAAAACATATTTGTAGGCTGTTCAATGCTGGAGGGATTACATTTCATGTCAGATTTTCTGTATGTACAGACAGGTTGGTTGCCTGATCCAGATCTGACTTGTATGTCTTTCTCAGCGTTGTCAGAATAGTTTAGTGTGAGCTGTCTGGCGCAGGGGCTGTCTTCTCCCTTCCTTGTGTGTACAGTGCCTACCAGAAGGGTGCTGCTGATTGTGGTTCCTAGGTACTACCAGAACATAAATAATAATTGGAACAAGCTTCGTCCTGGGGGAAATATGCCATTTTTCTGATCTGATATATCGCTAAGTCATTAGTATGGTCCATCTCGTTCCCGCTACCCATTTTCCATTTCCTCTGGGCCCAGCCCACCATTCCCACTGCAGATCTCTCTCTTCTGTTCTCTAGCACTATGTCCCTTATCTAAATCCTCCCTCTCTAGCTTCTTCCTGCCACTGTTCCTTGTTTGTGGGTTTGTACTAATTTGTTATTTGTATTATGATAACATCTAGAAACCCTAATCAAGAATCAGGGCTGCGTTGTGCTAGGCGCAGTACAGCAAAATGACAAATAAAAAGAAAATCTAGGTATGAGACAGGACAAAATACAGTAGAACCTCAGAGTTACAAATACAAGAGTTATGAACTAACTGGTCAACCACACATCCCATTTGGAACCGGAAGCACACAATCAGGCAACAGCAGAGACAAAAAAGAGGAAGAAGAAGAAGGAAGAAGGCTTTCTTCCGGCAACTCACAGAAGTTACTAGATCGCAGGCCCTGGTTCTCATTGGAGACTTCAATCACCCTGATATCTGCTGGGAGAGCAATACAGCAGTGCACAGACAATCCAGGAAGTTTTTGGAAAGTGTAGGGACAATTTCCTGGTGCAAGTGCTGGAGGAGCCAACTAGGGGCAGAGCTCTTCTTGACCTGCTGCTCACAAACCTGGAAGAATTAGTAGGGGAAGCAAAAGTGGATGGGAACCTGGGAGGCAGTGACCATGAGATGGTCGAGTTCAGGACCTGACACAGGGAAGAAAGGAGAGCAGCAGAATATGGACCCTGGACTTCAGAAAAGCAGACTTTGACTCCCTCAGGGAACTGATGGGCAGGATCCCCTAGGAGAATAACATGAGGGGGAAAGGAGTCCAGGAGAGCTGGCTTTATTTTAAAGAATCCTTATTGAGGTTACAGGGACAAACCATCCCGATGTGCAGAAAGAATAGTAAATATGGCAGGCGACCAGCTTGACTTCACAGTGAAATCCTTGCTGGTCTTAAACACAAAAAAGAAGCTTACAAGAAGTGGAAGATTGGACAAATGACCAGGGAAGAGTATAAAAATATTGCTCGGGCATGCAGGAGTGAAATCAGGAAGGCCAAATCACACCTGGAGTTGCAGCTAGCAAGAGATGTTAAGAGTAACAAGAAGGGTTTCTTCAGGTATGTTAGCAACAAGAAGAAAGTCAAGGAAAGTGTGGGCCCCTTACTGAATGAGGGAGGCAACCTAGTGACAGAGATTGTGGAAAAAGCTAATGTACTCAATGCTTTTTTTGCCTCTGTCTTCACGAATAAAGTCAGGTCCCAGACTACTGCACTGGACAGCACAGCATGGGGAGGAGGTTACTAGCCCTCTGTGGAGAAAGAAGTGGTTTGGGACTATTTAGAAAAGCTGGACGAGCACAAGTCCATGGGGCCGGATGCGCTGCATCCAAGAGTGCTAAAGGAGTTGGCGGATGTGATTGCAGAGCCATTGGCCATTATCTTTGAAAACTCATGGCGATCAGGGGAAGTCCCGGACGACTGGAAAAAGGCTAATGTAGTGCCCATCTTTAAAAAAGGGAAGAAGGAGGATTCTGGGAACTACAGGCCAGTCAGCCTCACCTCAGTCCCTGGAAAAATCATGGAGCAGGTCCTCAAGGAATCAATTCTGAAGCACTTAGAGGAGAGGAAAGTGATCAGGAACAGTCAGCATGGATTTACCAAGGGCAAATCATGCCTGACTAATCTAATTGCCTTCTATGACGAGATAACTGGCTCTGTGGATGAGGGGAAAGCAGTGGACGTGTTGTTCCTTGACTTGGGGAAAGCAGTGGATGTGTTGTTCCTTGACTTTAGCAAAGCTTTTGACACTGTCTCCCACAGTATTCTTGCCAGCAAGTTAAAGAAGTATGGGCTGGATGAATGGACGATAAGGTGGATAGAAAGTTGGCTACATTGTCGGGCTCAACGGGTAGTGATCAATAGCGCCCTGTCTAGTTGGCAGCCGGTATCAAGTGGAGTGCCCCAAGGGTCGGTCCTTGGGCCGGTTTTGTTCAATATCTTCATAAATGATCTGGAGGATGCTGTGGATTGCACCCTCAGCAAGTTTGCAGATGACACTAAACTGGGAGGAGAGATAGATATGCTGCAGGGTAGGGATAGGATACAGAGGGCCCTAGACAAATTGGAGGATTGGGCCAAACGAAATCTGATGAGGTTCAACAAGGACAAGTGCAGAGTCCTGCACTTAGGACGGAAGAATCCCATGCACCGCTACAGACTAGGAACCGAATGGCTTGGCAGCAGTTCTGCAGAAAAGGACCTACGGGTTACAGTGGACAAGAAGCTGGATATGAGTCAACAGTGCACCGTTGTTGCCAAGAAGGCCAATGGCATTTTGGAATGTATATGTAGGGGCATTGCCAGCAGATGGAGGGACTTGATCGTTCCCCTCTATGCAACATTGGTGAGGCCTCATCTGGAGTACTGTGTCCAGTTTTGGGCCCCACACTACAAGAAGCATGTGGAAAAATTGGAAAGAGTCCAGTGGAGGGCAACAAAAATGATTAGGGGACTGGAACACATGACTTATGAGGAGAGGCTGAGGGAACTGGGCTTGTTTAGTCTGCGGAAGAGAAGAATGACGGGGGATTTGATGGCTGCTTTCAACTACCTGAGAGGGGGTTCCAAAGAGGATGGCTCTAGACTGTTCTCAGTGGTAGCTGATGACAGAACAAGGAGTAATGGTCTCAAGTTGCAGTTGGGGAGGTTTAGGTTGGATATTAGGAAAAAGTTTTTCATTAGGAGGGCGGCGAAACACTGGAATGTGTTACTTAGGGAGGTGGTGGAATCTCCTTCCTTAGATATTTTTAAGGTCAGGCTTGACAAAGCCCTGACTAGGATGATTTAGTTGGGGATCGGTCCTACTTTGAGCAGGGGATTGGACTAGATGACCTCCTGAGGTCCCTTCCAACCCTGACATTCTATGATTCTAAGAAGAAGAAGAAAAAAAAGAAGATACAGTACTGTAAACTACTAAAAAAAGGAAACAGAGTAACAGCCGTGTTAGTCCGTATTCGCAAAAAGAAAAGGAGTACTTGTGGCACCTTAGAGACTAACCAATTTATTTGAGCATGAGCTTTCGTGAGCTATAGCTCAAAGATTTGACAAGGTAAGGGAACTGTTTCAGTGCTTCTTTCATTTAAATTAAGATGGTTTAAAGCAGCATTTTTCTTCCGCATAGTAAAGTTTCAAAGCTGTATTAAGCCAATGTTCAGTTGTAAACTTTTGAAAGAACAACCATAACATTTTGTTCAGAGTGACGAACAACCTCCATTCCCAAGATGTTCATAACTCTGAGGTTCTACTGTAAGTGGGCAAAAAGTACCAAATGGGTGTCTGGATGAGATAATATATGAACAGAGTTTTTACCAGATAAACAGGATTTGATGGATACCAAGTCAAGTTGTTAACCTCCACGGTTTAAGGAAAGCATTTTTTAATTTAATATTTAAAGTTTAATACTGAATGTACTTTTAAACAGTTGTTAAATGTAGCTGAAGTACATCTCCTTTGCTGCTGAGTGTACCTGGTAAACCCTGACTTTCTGATTTAAGTGAAATGTCACTTTAAATTGGCAGCTCAGAACTGTGCCTTGGAATCCAGCATCAAAGAGACTAAAACTAAAAAATATTTAGCCAGTTTGGAAGTTGGAGAGTTTGCAGATTGTTAGGGATGAAATAATATGTTTACAACTCTTCCAGTACCTGAAATTAGTGATTCCCTTCTCCTGCCCTTTATTTATAATGTAAACCATTAAGTTAAAGCAAAAGCTCTTTGTTTTTCACCATCATATTACAGCACTTCTGTGTCCCTGCTATGAGCACCTGTAGGCTGTCATATCTTGCTAATATTTCATGCAAACATTTTTTCAGTTACTATTTGTGGGTTTTCAGCCCCTAAACTTTGCTTTGATTAACACATTTTAAGCTAGACAAGCATGTTTTTCATTCTTTAGCAAAAATCTTAGACAACTTAGCCCTCTAATGGGGATGTACAGAAATAAGTATCTGACCCAACTTTTCAAAAACTCTGAAAGTGTTTGTATTTTGGAAGTTATAAAACCGTAGTAGATAGAACCAAAGAAACCTGTGGTGGTGCTGCATGGTGCTAGCATTGGTAATACTAGGTGTGCTACTTTATTTTCCAACCTGCATAACCTGGGGCTTCAGATTCAGAGTCAAACCAGGAAGGAGGCAAACTGAGGGTGCTGCGTATACAGCATTGTTTTTTGGAAACATTGCTGCTCATGGCAAATTCATTAACAGAAAAGAGTCAATTGATTATAAACTAATCAACTTGATTATGAAATGGACATTGCATTATAAAATACATTAAAAGAATATTAAGATTGCAAAATCCAGCACTCAGAAGTTAGGAAATGCCAGATCTGAGGTTAACCATGCAACATTAATTTGGCCTTTTAGTGCATATGCATTACGATACAGTCTTTACGTACATGATCACAGACTCTCTTTTCCCCCACAGATCTCAGGGTCATTCAGTGCAGAGGATGATAATCTAGACACTCAAAAATGTTTGATCTAAAATATTAACATCTGTGGTTTTGCCCTAGGTTTTGGCCTAAAGTAAATTACAAATTTTTGTGTCATCGGACAAATGGTAGGGGTGTCTAGATTAGTATTTTAAAACTTGTTAGTTAATTGGCAATCAGCTAACTTGTGTTAGAACAGGAACAAAAACTCTAGTCTGCCTACTTCTACTCATGCTACTACAGCATCCAGGCAAAGGGATATGAAATATAAAAACTAGAATTGTTTCCTATAACTGAAATATTAATGATTTTTTCTGTAAAACATGTGGCATATACCAAATATATGGCATTTTGATATGCGATAAAGGTTTTAATAGTGCTTTTTTGGGATAATCTGTATAACTCACTCTTGGCTTTGGCAGTCTCTTACTAATACACCCACGCTAAACTGATGCTGATAAATCTTTTGTACCACACACATACGTTGTTTTGGTGTCTTCTACAAGTGTGCTCTGAGAAAAGTTCAGGACAGAAATGTATCCTTGCCCTCAGTACATATCACAACTCATTGAGAGAAGTAATCTGTGACTCTACAAGAGCTGGTCTTGTGTCTCAAGAGATGAAAGGCTTGTGCATTAACCCACTGTGCCAGCCAGTGAGGCACAAGTAAATGTGGATTTACTGGCAAGATGAGTTTTCAGGTTGCATTTATATCTTATTAGATAGAAATTGGGTCTTTGGAGGACAGTCTACTGAGGGATCATAAATATTTGAGTTTAAAATAATTATAACGAGAGTATTCTGCAAGTCCACATTTTCCTCTGAGAACCTTAATTTTATGTCTGTCTTTGGAAATGGGGCTGATTATCAGTTTACCATATTCTGAGCACAGCTGGAGGATGGTAGGTGCAAAGGAGCAGTGTGCAACAACCCCAACCCCAATCCTGGGGCTGGTTCTGAATCAGCTGGATTTTCAGGGTAGGTTAGAGAAGCTTGAGGGCTGCTCTAAACAAGGTTTGGGTGGAAACATCATTTAGGGATGAATTTATTAAAGGGGAAACTCTGTATGCTAGTAAAGAGGATAGGAAAGAAATTGGTAAACTACGGATAGAAGCTAGTGAGAAACGGTCAACTATAAAAGAGTCCCATTTAAACATAACACATGAAGGCAAATAACTAAATATTGACAAAATTGTACAAGCTCATGTGTACAAATGCTAGAAGTCTAAATACTAAGATGGTGAACTAGAGTGCTTAGCATGAAATTAGGATATTGATATAATAGGCATGGAAACTTGGTAGAATGATGATACTCCGTGGAACACAGTACTATCAAGGTACAAAATATATAGGCATGACAGTGTAGGTCCTGGTGGTGGGGGATATGTGAAGGAAAGTATGGAGTCAAATAATGGAACCATAGAATCTCTATGGATAAAAATTCCATGCTTGAACAATAAGAATGTAGCAGTAGTACTGGCCTGGATGGTGACAGTGATTGTGAAATGCTCAAGGAGATTAGAGAGTCTACAGAAGCAGACAATGCAATAATAATGGGGGATTGCAACTATTCTCACATTGACTGGATATATGACCTCAGGAAGGGATGCAGAAATTAAATTTCTAGACACATTTAAATGATTGCTTCTTGGAGCAGCTAGTCCTGGAACTCACAAGGGGAGAGGCAGTTCTTGACTTAGGCCTAAGTGGAGCACAAGATCTGGTCCAAAAGATGGATAAAACTGAACCGCTCAGTAATAGCGACCCTAGTGTAATTAAAATTGTGTCATTGTAGGGGAAAAATACCAAAGAAACCCACCACAGTAGCATTTATCTTCAAAAAGGGGAACTATACAAAAATGAGGAGGCTAGTTAAATGGAGATTAAAAGGAACAGTCACAAGGGTGAAATGCCTGCAAACTGTACAGAGGCTATTTAAAAACACCATAATAGAGGCTCAAACCAGATATATCCCAAATAAAAAAACAGAAAGAGGACCAAAAAATGCCACTCTTGCTAAACAGTAAAGAGGCAGTTAGAGATAAAAAGTCATCCTTTTAAAAATTGGAAGTCCACTACTAATGATGCAAATAGAAGGAGGCATAAACTCTGGCAAGTCAAGTGTAAAATATAAGGCAGGCCAAGAAAGAATTTGAAGAGCAACTAGCAAAAGACACGCAAATAGCATTTTTTTTTTAAAGTACATCAGAGCAAGAAGCCTGCCAAACGGGGCCACTGGACGATCGAGGTACTGAATCAGTGTTCCGAGAAGGCAAGACCGTTGCGGAGAAGCTACATTAATTCTTTGCATTGGTCTTGTGTGCAAAGGATATGGGTGAGATCCCCATACCCATTAGATCCTGTGCTAACATAGTGTGCTTGTACTTTCAGAAAGTCTTTGACAAGGTTCCTCACCCATATGCTCTTAAGCAAAGTAAAGAGTCATGGGATAATAGGGAAGGTCCTCTCATGGATCAGTAATTGGTCAAAGGGTAGGAATAAATGGTAAATTTTCACAATGGAGAGAGAGAAATAGCAGGGTCCCCAAAGGATCTGTACTGGGACCAGTGATGTTCAGCATATTCATAACTCTCTCTTCACTGTTAAGATCATTTAAGTCCAAAGCTGACTGAAGAGTTACAAAGGGATGTCACTAAACTGGGTGACTGGGGCAGCAAAATGGCAGATGGAAATTTGGTGTTAAGTGCAAGGTAATGAACCTTGGAAAAAATAATCCCAGTTCTATGTACAAATGGATGATATCTAAATTAGCTGTTCACTCCAAGATCTCTCTCTTCAGTGGTATCCTGGATAGTTCTCTGAAAACGTCTGGTCAATGTACAGCGGCAGTCAAAAAGGTGAACAGAATATTTGGAGCCATTGGTAAAGGGATATATGATAAGACAGAAAATATCAGAATGTCGCTATATAAATGCATGGTACACCCACACTTTGAATACTGCGTGCAGTTCTGGTCGTCCAGTCTCAAAAAACATCTATTAGAATTAGAAAAGGTGCAGAGAAGGGCAACAAAGATGATGAGGAGGATGGAACAGCTTCCATATGAGGAAAGATCAAAAAGACTGGGACTGTTCAGCTTAGGAAAGAGATGACTAACGGGGGGATATGATAGAGGTCTATAAAATCGTGAATGGTGTGGAAGGCCATGAAAAGGGTGATGTTGTTTATCCCTTTGTGGAACACAAGAACTAGAGGCACCTGATAACATTAATAGGCAGCAGGTTTAAAACAAAAAAAAGGAAGTAGAGTCGCACAACACGTAGTCAACCTATAGATCTTATTGCTATGGGATGTTGTGAAGGCCAAAAGTATAACTGGTTCCAAAAAATTAGATAAGTTCATGGTGGATACGTCCATCAATGGCTGTTAGACAAGATGGTCAGGGACATAACCCCATGTGCCAAGTGTCGCTAAACTTTCAATGTCCAGAAGCAGGGACTGGATGACAGGAAATGGATCACTTGAAAGTGCCCTCTTCTGTTCATTCCCTTTGAAGCAACTGGCCCTGGCCCCTGTCAGAGACAGGATACTGGATTAGATGGACCATTGATCTGAGCCGTATGGCCATTCTTATGTTCTTATGCTAGCTGCCAAGGGGCTGTTCTGGTGTCTGAACATCATTAGGGCATATGGAAACTGTGTCTGAGCCCTCTCTTTCAAGGGCTGGGATGGCTTTATCTAGAGAGCCTCTTGCACTGGAGGGATCCACAACTAGCCAGATTTAAGTCTGCCTTCTACCAGGAAAAAAGGCACAAAGCAGGCATAATCTGTCCAGTTATTTCCCTTTGGGCTAGCATTTTTAAAATGCAAATCCTAGATCTGTCACTGTTGGGGAAGATTGGGACCTGATAGGATTTTGACAGCTGGGATAGGCAGGCTGATGATGCAAATAACATAATGGGAAATCTGTTTTCCTCAACCACTGTGTTTTCTTGGAGGCTACCACACTCACTCCTGCCTAAGGGTTTAGGTGCTGCTGGCTGTTCCTACTTGCTTCCTTTAGGGCCCAGCTTTGCTGTTTATAAACCTAATTTGGCTGCTTTTTCTTTCCACTGGCTAATTGAATTTGCATAGCAGTATATTTATAGAACATCCCATATTGTGCCTCTTAACGTAAAACATGGCAACCAGCTTAATTCAATGGAGAAGTGGCTGGAGGAGAGAGCAGGGTGTAGCAAGGAGGAGAGGTGGTGCATCTTGGAACCAGCACAGACACCACTGGATCCAGCCGCAGCAAGGGATATCGTAAGTGCAGGGAGTCTAACTGTCTAGCTCTGTAGGGAACCTAGGGCAAAACCCATTTCTGCAAGAACCACTGAGAACATTTGCTGGTGGATTGTCCCTCCAAAGAAAACAAACAAACCCCAGAAAGATATTTGGGAACCCTAATCAGGTCTTTTAAGGAGTATACTTGAATTTTGGCAGCCTATTTGCTGCCCTATTTGTCAGTGCTTCTCAATTTTATATATATCTGCTCTTTTCAATAGCATACAGAACTTTCTCTTTCAGCTTGTTTTTCTTTCTGTTGAAAGAATTAAACTATTTTTTTTTGTTTACTTGGATGCTGGTAACATGTTGCATTAGATCTAGGACATGGGGAGAAAGAGGCAGCCAAGCAGGATGCAATTGTTCATCTGCAATTTTTTCCAAATCTGAAACAGCTCATGTGCCACACCCGTGAAGAGTGTTTTCTGGATGTGGGGTGTCGGAGAGATTATTTTGCACTGTAGATAGATACGCCTTGATCTGTCCCACCAAATCTTGTAGCTTATTCTGTCTGGGACTGTGGTCAGGCCATAATATGGGCCAACACTAAGGGCATATCTACACTTGCAAAGTTACAGCGCTGGCAGTTACAGCACTGCTCAGAGAGAGCAGAAGGAAAATTGCTGTTGTGTGTTCACACTGAGAGCTGCCTGTGCAATAGCATGTTCACGTTTGTGGCACTTGCAGCGCTATTCAGAGCGGTGCAGTCTGGGCAGCTATCCCACAGAGCACCTCTTTCTCTTTTGCCTCTAAAAGGTGGAGGGAGTCGCGGGGCATCCTGGGTCCTGTCCCAATGCCCCGTGATGCATTGCTTTGCATCCCATCACTCCCTGTCCTTCTGTCCACATTTGGCGCCATCTTTCAACGGTTTGTGTGCTGCGTGCCCTGCCTCTTTCGGGCTGCAGGAATGGATCCCAAACTGCTGACCAGTATGCTGCTCACATTGACCAACATGTCACAAGTGGCAGTGGAGTTATTCCTTAAACTACAAAGGCAAGAGGAGTGCAACATTGATCTCACCACGTGTAGTAGCTACGACACGAGATTGCTTGTGGCGTTCATGGGGGCGCTGACCATAGTGGAATGCTGCTTTTGGGCTTGGGAAACAAGCACTGAGTGGTGGGATCAAATCGTGATGCACATCTGGGATGATGAGCAGTGGCTGCAGAACTTTCACATGAGGAAAGCCACATTCATGGGACTGTGTGATGAGTTCGCCCCAGCCCTGTGGTGCAAGGACACGAGAATGAGAGCTGCCTTGTCACTGGAGAAGCGCGTGGTAATAGCACTGTGGAAGCTGGCTACTCCAGCCTGCTACCAATTGGTCACGAACCATTTTGGAGTGGGAAAGTTGACTGTTGGAGTTATGTTGATGGAAGTATGCAGGGCCATTAATCGCATCCTGTTCCGAAAAACTGTGACTCTGGGCAATGTACGTGACATTGTGGACGGCTTTGCACAAATGGGCTTCCCTGACTGCAGAGTGGTGATAGATGACATGCATATTCCAATTCTGGCACCAGACCACCTAGCCACTGAGTACCTTAATCGCAATGGGATTTCTCAATGGTTCTCCAGGTGCTTGTGGATCACGGTGGGCGTTTCACAGACATTACTGCAGGCTGGTCCTGAAAGGTGCATGATGCATGCATCTTCTGGAACACTGGCCTGTTCAAGAAGCTGCAAGCAGGGACTTTCTTCCTGGACCAGAAGATCACTGTAGGGAAAGTCGAAATGCTCATTGTGATCCTGGGAGACCCCGCCTACCTCTTAATGCCATGGCTTATGAAGCCATACATGGGGCAACTTGACAACAGCGAGGAGCAGTTCAACAACAGGCTGAGCAAGTGCAGAATGACTGGAATATGCATTTGTCAGTTTAAAAACTCGCTGGCGCTGCCTCTATGGGAAGCTGGACATGGCTGATGACAATATTCCTATGCTTATAGCCGCGTGCTGTATACTCCATAATACTTGTAAAGGGAAGGGTGAAAGCTTCACTCAGGGCTGGACTGCAGAGGCTCAGCACCTGGAGGCTGAGTTTGAACAGCCAGGGACCAGGGCTAATAGAGGGGCACAGCGTGGGGCCATAAGGATCAGGGATGCCTTGAGGCAGCAATTTGAAGCTGAAAGCCATTAATTTTTGTTGCTATGCTCGAGATTGCAGTGCTTGTAATGCTAGGAGGTGATTGGTGCACATGATGCAAGAAGGGGCCTTAACATTATTGTATGTTGCTTTGCAGTGCTCTTTTTCGCTTTCACTTAATAGAATAAAGATTGCTTTCAAACAAACACAACTCTTTTATTAAAAGACAACAACTGGAGGAAAGTCAAATGAAAGAATTCATCAGCAGGGAGGGGAAGGGGGTATGGAGGGAGGGAAGTTCTCAAGAGGAGTCGTCATCCTGGGACAGCTACAGCTTTGAGTATGTCCAGGGATCATACCCAACCTTCTCCTTTGGAGTACAATGCACCTGGTACTTCAGCAGGGCCAAACTGCAGAGGGATGGGTGTTGAGTGCAGCAGGTAGTGGGAGTCCACATTGTTGGACTGTGAGGGGGGAGGAGTGGAATGCTGCGGGTAGAGAGTGGAGCCAGGATGTTAATAAGAGTGTGTTGGCGGTGTCCGGGGAGGCACATGGGAAAGAGTTTTGTGACAGAGGCTGCAGGGGAGAGCAGGTGCGGAGCTGCTCTGTTTGAAGAACTAGTATCACCTGGAGCGTGTCCACTTGGTGCTCCATAACTGTTAGGAGCTGCTCTGTGGCTTCTTTCTGGTGTACTGCCTTCTTGTTTCGGTCCCTCTTCTCGCTGTCTCACTGCTCCTTCAATTCCTGTTTCTCGGCGGCCAAGTGCATCGTAACCTCACGCAGAAAGTCCTCTTTAGTTCTTCTTGGACGCTTTCTAATTCTCCACAGCCATTCTGTTGCTGATAAGGGAGGCTGTGCTCCCAAGGTCATCTCTGTGAAGTTCAATTGCAACATTTTACAGAAGCAGTATTGTTTGCAACACAGACAACAGTGATTCAGTGCTTTAAAACACAGCCAGTACTCTCACACCTGTCAATAACTGGCTGATCCCAGGCAAGCACTCACGAGCCACAAGAGCCCCAAAATGGTGAGTAGCCTCAGGGGCAGGTAGATTGCTGTTCCCGGACCCTACTAGACACTGGGCACGTGGCACTCGGGTAGAGCCAGTACTGTAGCGGGGGCCTGATAATCAATCCTGTCCCCACACTTTCCACAGGACGTGATCATTTTGGAAGATATCTTGCTGCTGAGGGTGAGCAGGGAATCAAGGGATGGTCTTCTCCAAGCCTGCAGCTTCCGCCCTGGTGCCTATGCGGCTAGCCTGTGTGCAGCAATGGTCCATTTCTCCTCACCCCCCCCCAGTCACCGCAAGGTGGCGCAGGAAAGTTATTGTTAATGGGGCAAGAAACAAAGCAGCTCTGCCGAGGAGCCTGTGGCAGCAGATTGCCCAGTATCTCCATGAGAGTTTCCTGGAGATCTCTGAGGGAGATTCCCATGAAGAGACGGAAATCTATCAACAGTCTGTTCCGCCACTCAGACTAGGCAAGCGGTGGGAGACAAGTCTGCTTCCTGCAACCCTCCTGTCCCCAACAACTTGCTTCATCAATTCCCCAAATCAGATCCACTTACCAGGGGCCTCCTCTCCAGCGAAGTATCCACAGGGGCCTTCACAGTGGAGGAGGGGTCGCTGCCAAGTATCGCGTCCAGCTCTTTGTAGAACCGGCAGCTCGTGGGCACAGCACTGGAGTGGCAGTTTGCCTCCATGCCTTGTGGTAGGTGTTCCGCAGCTCCTTCACTTTGACCCTGCACTGCAGTGTGTCCCGGTCATGGCCCCTTTCTGTCATGCATCGTGAAACCTGTCTATAGGTATCATAATTCCTATGGCTGGAGCACAGCTCGGACTGGACGGCTCCTCTCCCCAAATGCCGATGAGGTCCAGCAGCTTGGCATTGCTCCAAGTGGGGGATCGCCTGGTGCGTGGAGCAGGCATGGCCATCTGGAAAGATGCGCTGAGACCACTGTACGCATCAACGAGCGAACAGGAAGGGGACTTTCAAATTTGCAAAGGAATGTATGGGGTGGGGCTGACAGTTGGTCACCTGAGGGCAGGGCAGTAGAGTTCAAACTGATGACCAGAGAGGTGAGAATAGGTATTGTGGGACACCTGGAGGCCAGTCGCAGCGCTGTAATCGACCAGGGTGTCTACACTGGTACTGCAGCACTCTAGCCCCAGTGCAGAAAACTACGCCTCTCGGCGGAGTGGGTTTTTTTTTTCCAGTGCTACAACTGTGCAGTTTCTGTGCATTAAGTGGCTTGGCAGTGTGTACACCTCGGGAGTTACAACGCAGAAAGCTGCTTTACTGCGCAGAAACTTGCCAGTGTAGACGTGGCCTGACTCATCCACTGAAGTTATTCCAAGGCCGCTTTTTCTTCCAGCTTCTTGTATGATACTCCACAAAGTAATCTGTAGTGTGCATAGAGCGTTCTGGAAATGCGAAAGAGAAAGTGGTGCTTTTGTCATTCAAATAAGTCCAGCAAGAAAAGTGCAAAACATGGGCTCAGTCATGCAGCCCTTAAATCATGTGAGTTGTTTCCCTGAAATGACATACGAGCTGTAGGATTTATTTTTGTAATGACTGTTACTTGGCTGTTTCTGTCATTAGAAAGGATTGTGTCACAGGATATGACACATGCTGAATGTACAATTGAACTGGGAAACACAAACAAGCAAAACAGCAAAGTAACATGAGAACACACCAAACAAAATAAAATCAAATCATATTTGCAAAAAAACTGCAAACTTGAACTGACTTGTTATAAGTACCAAGTATTTTTGTGTAGGATCCCCTGTCCTCCCCTCCTGTGCACAGTGGGATGTTAGTTCCTTGAAAGTGAATAGAAAATCCCTTTTAATTAAAAGAAAAAAGAGAGGGCACTCTTAAAATTCCGAATCATTAGTTAGATATCATTAGATTAAAAAGGAGTTTTTTCAAAACTTTGCATGTTTCGTGCTGTAAGAAAAGCAAATCTGGCTCTAGGCAAGGAAGTGTACTTTCAAGCTGCTGGACAAGGAGTTAGGCCCATATGGCATCTACAGAGGCTGCACAGTTCAGTTAAAGGTACAGAAAGATTGGAAGGACAGGATACATATGCCTCAGTGTAGACGCTAAGCATGGGGTGAGAGGATAGGAATTTTTGAGTTCTGATTGTAGCTCTTTCACTTACTGTCTGGATGACCTTGTAAAGTCATTTAATCCCCCGTGACACTTTCCCCACCTGTAAAACATGGGTAAAGATACTATTACTTCATTATTGAAGTGCCCAGAGTGCATGCAACACAGCATAAAATGTGGTCCCTGCCTGAAAAATTTACAATCTGAAAAAGACAAATGAAACATGCTAGAAATCCCAGGAGAGGGATTATTCGAGCATATATATATTTTAATTTAATGTGGCGATGACATTTGTACTGTCATGGACTGGGTTTGAAAGGAGCGAGATGCCTGGCATACTGGGAATAGGCTGTGGGGTCAGCAAGGGAGAAAGCATGAAGATGAGAGGAGATGTGGGGAGAAGTGAAGTAGGATTTATGAGTAAAGGTGATGGTGATAACTAAGAACAGCCAGGCAGAGGAAGTTTGAGCAGGACTAGAAGGCAAGCCGGGCAGTTGAATTTGGGTGGGGGTAGATGAGAGGAGGTCTGTGGAGGGATTCAGGGTGAGCTGACATTGTCCAAGTGGCAGGGGAATGTTTATTTTAGTAGTTGCATTCTAAATGGAGTGGAGGAGAGCAATACAGGAATGGCGGAGGGCAGAAAGATGATGCTTGAAGTATTCAGGAGGATAATCAATGCGTGGACAAGCACTTTAGCCGTAGGCACTAGAGTGGAAATTTGGAGATACTGGAAAAGTGAGTAGGATTTGGTAACTGCTTGGATATTGGGGAATAGGAATGGAGAGGAACTGAAAATAAGAGATTGTGAGCTTGGCTGAAAGAAAGGGTGGTCAGTCGCAATGGAAAAAGAAAGGAGAGAAAGTAGTGCCTAAGAAGAAAGAAATTAGGAGTTCTTTCTATCATATGTGGTAGGGGGGTTGTGAAGATTGCTTAATGTTTGTGCTGTGATTTGAGATACAGAGTACAGTAGAAATGGCAAATAGTTACAGCACTACTAGTTCTAGATGAAAACTTCATCATATTGCAGGTATTAAAGGGGGGAAAACAGTCCCTTAAGAGGATCTCACGTTCTGTGAGACGCACAGACTTTAACCAAACTCCAAAGATAAAGTTAGAGAAACTACCAACATTAGAAAATAGGAAAACTAAGTTATCCAAGCAGACTTAACTCTGTCCTCATCCCTGCTAACCTTCTATTCTTTCCACTGTCACATCTGGATTTTTGGAGAATGTTTCTTTGTCAGGACTTTAAGAGGTTTTTGCAGCCAGTGGCAGTTTGGCTTTTTCACAAAATGAATTATGGCAGCCTGAAAAAAGCCATCTTTAAATCTGAACAATTTTTTTTTAAATTGTGTGACAGTGTCGTAAGGTTAGTTTAGGATTGGATAATGTATGACTATATAATACTATTGCACCCGTTACTGTGTCTGTATGTTAACTGCATATTAGTAGCAGCAAACTCCCAAAGCAATAAACTTGAGCTCCAGTGGCAGAAAACAGTGTTGTGTTAAATTAATAATCCTTGTTCAGGAGTCTAAATATGAAAACAGGTGAGAGCAATAGGCGAGACACTGAGGAACTAGAATGTCACGAAAAAGGTATAGATTCAGAAGGTGAAAAAGCAATGTTTACAGTGTAATAATCCGTGTATTTAGTAGAGTGGCTTTAATGAAAGCAAATGAAACAAAGTTAAATTAACCTAGTTTAGTTGAAAGAAAAGGAGTACTTGTGGCACCTTAGAGACTAACTAACAAATTTATTTGAGCATAAGCATTCGTGAGCTACAGCTCACTTCATCGGATGCATTTTTCCCCCCCCCCACTGAATGCATCTGATGGAGTGAGCTGTAGCTCACGAATGCTTATGCTCAAATAAATTTGTTAGTCTCTAAGATGCCACAAGTACTCCTTTTCTTTTTGCGGATTCAGACTAACACGGCTGCTACTCTGAAACCTAGTTTAGTTGTGCATTTGGCAGTTAGGACCCAGTTTGCATCTCATCCAAAAGATGGGATCTTTGGCACAGTGCTGTCTTGCAAGAGTATTGATTTAGTACTGTCACAAACAGATAAAGGTCTCTTACTGAACTGGCAAAATGAATGAGTTGTGTTGTCCTGGGTTTTCCTTAGCACACCCCCATCAAACTTCTGTCCAGGTCTGGCCTTGCATATCTTGCAATCTAAGGATGACACAATTGCAGCTTGAAGCAAGTTTTTGCAACACTGTTGAAGATGGATTTTCCAAGATAGAGTAATAAATGGTAGAGATGGGTCTGTGCCATGAGGCTTAGATCAGGCATTCTCCAATGTCTGTGTGTGTTTGGACCCAGTGTTCAGGTTTGGTCCCAGATACTCTGTAATATGTAATGATTGCTGGAGTGCATTTCAGAACTCTGTTGAAATGGGACTGTGTCCCATCACCAGTGACTGGAAAAAGGCCAAAAACATTGAATTAGGTTCATGCCTCCATGTTCTGTTCTTGTTTCCTTACGTCAGGCAGTGAAGCCCCCTCCTGATATTTGATTTGGTTGGTCTGGGGTCCATGCCTCTTGTCTGTGACTGACAAAAAGTGCTCTTTGGCGGATAAATGTCTGCCTTTTTTTCTCCCTTCCCTCTCTGCTGCTGCTTTTTGCCCTTTTCTCTACAGGAGAAGCTCATCTCCATATCAGTGAAGCAGATCTGCAACTTTTTGGGGGAATGACCACCTTACTTATCTAACTCTAACTCCCTGTTTCACCCTTATCACTTTTTGTGTGGCAGAATCTCTTCTCTTTCGCCCCAAGCATTAGGGGTGGGGTACGCATTGCAACAGGGTCTTTCCAACCCCTCATGACCCTTCCAGCTGCTGTGTGTGAGTGTAGCAGCGGGTTCTCTGCTGCCTTTCCCCAGGCCATGGAGTGTAGGGTTAGGGCTTGCCGAAGCAGGCCCTCTTTCTCCTCCCTGTAGGGAAAAGGATTGGGGAGATGGTGGGGTGTTTGCAGTAGGATCCTCTTCTTACCCAGTAGAAGTGATAGAAGAGGATCCCTGGATGAGGATTCCCCCACCCCCCACTTCTCAGTAATGTGTGTGTTTTAATGCAGCTTCTGGTGGGTGGCTGGGCTGCTGAGTTCATCTCACGTGAGTTCACATCACCTTCTTTTTCTCTTCTTCCTCCTGTGACAGTCGCTTATATCACAGCAGCAGGGAGGCAGAAGGCAGTGTCAACTCCTGATGAGGTCCAGCAGTCATGGATGGGGGAGATGGAGCAGGCAGGCTTCCGAGGGAAGGGAAAGAGACTGAGGGTGGCACTGTGGGCTCTGTGCATCTTTTCCTTCCCCCTCCCAAGGTCTCTCCAATGTAGAAACCTTTGGGGAAGAAGAGTCTCTAGGACCTGTCCCTCAACCCTGTGACCAGTGCTGCCTTGCTTCTCTTCTGCTTTTTTTTTTCTATTCCTTTCCTGTCACACACTCTCTTCTCTCCTTCTGCAACCTGTTATAAGTTTTTATAGAACATAGTGTCCTAGGCACTTACTCACCTGTCTCCTATCTCCTGCTTTTACTATTCCACCTTGCTATTCCAGTCTCTGACCACCTTTATCCTCTTACCTCTACTCCAAACAGATTTAGGGATAGTCCGTAGGAGGAGTTACAGTATTAACCGCTAGAAGTAAGTTTATTGCTTCCCTAATCACGGCGATTAGCTCTGCTCATGATCTTTGTTGAGACACCACATCATGCTATCCCAGGGAGATATAAAATGACACTGGATTAGGTTTGAGTACCAAAGGCATATCTTCTCAGCCTGGAATGAATATTGGTAATGCTGCATTTAAACCAAAGAATTCTCTCAAACTATCTTGACTTTCTAAAAAAAAAAAAAGAAAAATAAATACGTTGAGTCTTCTGAGCAAAATCAATGGTTCAGGTCCTCAGTTGGTGTAACTTGTGGCATAGCTTCAGTTTACACCAGCTGAGGCAGTATTTGTGAAGAAAATGTTGTTCTGCTTCCTGGAAAGGGAGAGACATTGGTACCACAGAGGGAAAAATAGGTGGGTGGATACTTCTGGTTTCAGTTCTGTCTTTGGTCAGTTCCATGATGATAGCTGGAGGAGGCACATGGTTATCTGAATGAAACGAGATAACAGGACTGTCCTAAGGTTGATGCACGTAGTTTTTGTTTCACTATTATATTAGAGCTCCAACACAGATTTCATTTTGAATGTGCCAAATGGGTGCTAAAGGTTACATTATGCATGCAAGTCTGCTATTTTGCAAAGGTTATTTAGAGCTTTCTGAGAATAATTATACAGTACATCACTGATTAGTTTTTGGCAGTCTTCAAAATGTTTCAGGTCTGTGCCTTAAGTAATGAAAATCATTCATTCTCCATGGTTTCTAACTCAGTGGCACTGAGGTACTGGTAATAAATTGCCTTGGGAAAATTATCCTTTCATGGTGTGACATTGAAAAGAAGTGTGAAATGGTGGATTTGCAACAGTTTTTAGAAAATTGAGTGAGTGTTTTGAAGCAAATATTTACTAAACATTTCTATATAGTTGGTTTAAGCCTGAAAATTACTCCACGTTTTTGTACCAAGCCACTAGCTTTGGAGAGAAAACCCTTTCAGTAGACGTTGATGGTAGAAGAAATTCAGGGAAAAAAGATTCAAAGATGAGCAAGCTAGCGTAAAGCCTGAGGAGCAAATATTGCACAGGCCACAATGAAAACTGTAGCCTTTCATATGGGGAGTCCCTGTAGCTCTGATAGTAAACAGGTTTAGACTGTCAAAGCAATGCTTTTATGTGTTCATAGAAGAATGTGCTACAGTATTCTCAAATATGCTGCATGCTGGTTAAACATAACTCTGTAACATATTTGTCTCTTGTGGGATATTAAAAAAATATCCCTAGTAAATTCAGCTGTACTGTTAAGAGGATGGAAAAGAAGAATTCTAAGGTAGGTAATCCTTCAGCTAAATTATCACCCCTCGTTAATTTAAGGTTTGTCTAGACAAGTTAGTGTGCAGCAAGCTGCGATGTGAATCTAAAGCACATTAGCATGCACGTATCAACTGTCCATGTAGACCCTGCTACCACCCACTCCTGCATTTGTACTAATTTTAAGAAAAGTTCCACCATATTTTGTGTATTGCTCTCATACTGGGTCCATATTTCTGTGATTATCTGAATAAGAATGACAGAAACGCAGCAATCACGTCATTATTGCAAAACTTCACATAGCCTTTTACTACATTGTTCACTTCACTCTAAACTTCAGAACGAAACACTCAATGAGGTAAATGGTAGTGGATTAATTAACTTCGATTAGCACTGTTCTGTGTATGGCAAGATCAAAGCTTGTGATGTCGGTGGTAGTTTGTATTCACAGAAATCCTCTTCATGTGCACAGATGATAAATGCTTAATTGTGTCCTGTGATGTGTGCAAGTCAGAAAAAAGACCGAATCTGCAAGATGAGAGGGGTGTTTGGTTTTTGAAAGGCAAGACATCAGAAGACTTTACAAATATTAATGTAAGGTTCAACAAATGGCTTACATGACTTCAGTGAAAATGTTAGGAGTTCAGACGAGCAACTGCCAACAGGAAGACCCAAGGTTTTGGGTGTAATGAGCTAGAAGGAAAGATTTAGGGCCAAATGTTCAATTTGGAGTGCCTCAAAATAGGCATTTAAATTCATATTCAGATATGTTGAGGTATCTGCATTTCAAAGGAGGAAAAAAGAGGTCATGTTCGGGTAGAAATCTGAGGCATAACCTTTTAAAAGGAGCGCTACAAAGATTAGGTGGAGAAATTGTTCTCCATAGCTATCAGCTGTAAGGTTAGAAATAATGGCTATTTTCTGAAGCAAGAAAAGGTACAGTTAATAGAAGAAGCTGTTTTGGTAAACTCAGCAGGGCAGTTGGACATACCACAAAAAGGAAAAAAAATAGTAGTAGTAGAAATCATCTGAGTCATATTTTGAGTAGCCAAAAGTGCTGAGATTTAAAGTAATGGGAAACTCACCCTTTTAGTTAGCAAAATTCCAGTGGGCTAAAACTGGAGGGTTTGGGTCAAACCCCAAAAGTTTGCTTGGAATACTGAGTTTGCCACTGGGGCTTGACCACTCCCCTGACTACAGGGTGTGGCAAGAAGCTCTTCTACCTCTGCTTCTTATCGCCTACAAATCTTTGGGAAAGATCTCCCAGGGAGTGGGCTGCCTGCCTTATACTGCCCCCCCACCTTTCCCCAATTCAGTAGCTTCCTGCCCATTCAGTACTGTGAAACTGGAAATTCTCCTTCCTGCTTGGTTTTGTAAAAGGACGTTTACTTTATTTGGGGGTCTGAAGGAGACTGATCAGGTCATGGAAATTGCATTCAAACCTCTGTGTAGAGCACTAACACACATCTGATCCTATAAAAATATTGCAGAATACATTGTACAAGTAAAGAATTGATATATTTTTTTTAATCCTAAAGGCTTTTGTATAATCAAACCTGTATTTCGTGACTTAAGCTACTTGAGGGTGAACTTTTAAGTGTATTCACTGAAGTTGGTGATGGCTCAAGGTTTTAATATCCGTCTCGTCCTGTGTATAAAGGAGGAACGCAATATTATTTATTGTGTATTGCTCTTTCTTGTGTGTGGACTCAAGTGGGCTGACACTTGCTGTAGCTTCTGCTGAAGTCAGTTTTGAAGTTCAGCACAGCCATCCCTTAGCTCAGTCACTGTTGGCTCTGACCATCTGGTCAGAGAACATCCTATCAGAGGTAGGCCCAGGTAGTAGGGTTGTATGTAAGAAAGTGCCAAAAGATTCTTTCACGTATGCAGTGGGGGAGGTTTAGGTTGGATAGTAGGAAAAACTTTTTCACTAGGAGGGTGCTGAAACACTGGAATGCGTTACCTAGGGAGGTGGTGGAATCTCCTTCCTTAGAAGTTTATGGTCAGGCTTGACAAAGCCCTGGCTAGGATGATTTAGTTGGGGATTGGCCCTGCTTTGAGCAGGGGATTGGACTAGATGGCCACCTGAGGTCCCTTCCAGCCCTGATATTCTATGATTCTATGGTCAGGTGGAGTTGTGGCCATTTTCAGAGTTACACGACAATCTTCTCCGGCAGCAGACTGGATTGGTCTATGGGTTATTTTTCCCTTTCTCCGAGCACCTTGCAAGACTCGCGTTGTAAGGCAGCTGTTACCCCTAGGGGTCGGAGCTAAGGACAGACAATGCATCTTTAGGTAGTCATGATTCCCTTAAGGGGAATCTTTTTGAGATAGTGAGAATTGTGCCTGGGGAAACCTTTGGTTCTCAAGTGGTTGTGCACCAAGAGACCAAGGGCGGTTTGTAGGGGTACAGTGAAAGGAGACTGCAAGGACTGGGTGCCCCGAGGCTGTTGGTTCATTTTGATTTAAGGTTTTGGATAGAGGCCTTTTAAATAAATGTAAGATCTAGAGTTTTATTGGCAGTTCTGACAAGTGGCATAAGCAATGTGTCACTAGCTCTCTGAGATACAGAATGAATTGAAGTTGACCTTCTTATGCTTTGAGGTTGCCAAAGGTGACCATGTGGGTGAATTTCTGCCCCTATGGTTTTGATGTAATTTGATGTACTAATTCTTCCTGCCCCCACTAAAGCATCCTGCATTGTAGACTCACTGGTTGGATGAGGCTAAGAGAAGCACTACTGCTTGCTGTTAATGTCATGACTATGTGACAGGCAGTGCAAGATGACTCAAATCTGTGATTGCGTCTTTGTCAGTCTGACTTGAGAACCGTCAAAGCAGTCTTGTCTTGATGCGTTTGATACTGCAGTGGCCAGTCTGTTGATCTAATAAACTGCTCTAAGAAGGTTACGTTCTGGAGAAAAAGTGAAATCAGAGTTGTTATAGATCAATTTCAAAGCATTATAAGAAGAACGTTTTTTTTTATTTCCAATCATTCTGGCTTGTGTAAAATCCTGTTTTTGTTTTATTTGTTATAATTCTTTGCGGGGAAAAAGTAAGACTCCATATCGAAATAATTAATTGTAGTATATTCCTACACTTCTATGCAAGGTTGCTTTGTGATTGAATATTGAGCCTTGATGGAGCAGATGGGTGATTCCCTAAAGGCATAGCTGGTATTTGTAAGTTTTAAAATACAGGTGGACACATTCCTGGTGTGTACACTTTGAAAACAAAGCACAGGAGATGCGCACACACACAACCTCTTAGTTCAGAGTCATGTTATACAATTGCTGCTTAATGTTATGAAAAGGTATTTTGACTGTAGAGGTAATTGAAAAGTTGTATTTTTACTATGAAGAATCAAATATGTCATCACATGAAAAGAAAAATAAGTCAATTTTTAACTGTAAACTTATTTCATAGAATGGACTCAGATCTCAACCAGATACCTTCGAGAGCAGCTGGCAAAGATTGCAGAATTTTATCATGTATCCTCAAACCAAGGGAATGGCTCGGTAGCTATGCCTCAAGAGGTGGAACAAGCCCTGAAGCAGTGGGAATATAATGAAAAGTTGGCATTTTATCTGTTTCAGGTAACCTTGTAAAAAGTGCCTTTTTGGGGATGACTGTATTAGGTAGGGTCCAATTTTAAAATGCACTTAGAAGTAATTTGGCACTTTGCCTGCTCTTTCGTAATTTGCAGTTAGCAGCTTACAATTTGTGCACGTTTTGTTAAAATTTGCTAGGTATGATATTGTTTTAAGTTTTCTCTGTATTAGATCTATGAGGTTAAATGCATTCAGATTTAGGGACAAACTTTCAACTGGTTTTTAATTTTGGGTGCCTGGTTTAGGACATCTAGGGCAGGGGTTCTAAGGACAAATTTTTTGGTGGCCTCAGAGTGTGGCCACCAGCAAGGGTTAGTGGCCGCTCTCTCATTTTTCCCTAGAATACTTAATTAGCTTTAGGAAAAACAAATAAATATGCACATATACATGTCTAACTCATTGTAATTTATTTATTGCTAGTGAGTAAGTCTGTTGTGAAAAGTAATATTAACAAACATACAAGTATTACTTTTCGCAGCAGACTTAGTCAGTCCTGGCAAGCCTGGGGACAAATGAAGGCCTGGATGGAGGGTCGGGGAAGGTAGCAGGAGCTGGGGCAATGAGGGTTGGTGGGTTGAGGGATGGGGGTGGCAGTGGGTGGCTGGAGCCTGAAGAACCGCAGCCAGAGCCTGGGGTCTGCTGCTGCACCGCTGGAGCCCAAAGCCCTGCTGCCGGAGCCTACCAGTCCATCACCCAAGGGCTGAAGCCCAAAGCCTGAGCCCCACCGCCCCTAGGAAGGCGGGGGAACTCACCAACTCCCTGCTGCTCCTGCATTGTGCCCCAGCAGTCTCCAGAGGGGATAGAGCCCAACTGCTGCTGGTGGCCCCAGCAACCAACACCAAAGCGGAGCATTCAGGAGCAACAGGGAGGTGGAGGGGGCCACTATTTTGTCACCCTCCCAACCCCATCACAGTCCAGGAGGTGTGGCCTCAAGAAAAGCCCCTGGTGGCTGCATTTGAGAAACGCTGATCTAGGGCCTGATTTTTCAGAGATTCTGTGGTTCTTTTGCTGGGGTTGTGGGTGCTCAGTATTGCTGAGGATCATGTACTGCTAGGTCTCTGAGGCTGTACACCAAAAATGGAGGCATCCAAAATAGAATTCCGTTTTGAAAACTTGGGTCTCCTTTCCCATGACTCTGGTGTACGCACAGTTATTGTCACTTTGACAAAGCTGCAACTTTCTTGTCTTACCACTGATTAATTTTGCATGAAGTGGATTTAAACCTTTTAATTTAGAAAGAAATGCACATTATTATCAAACTTCCCATTTTCAGTCACTGAAACAAATAATGAGCAAATTAATGTTAATTCAGGTGCAACCTGCTGATAGCAAACTTGTAGCTTCATATTTGGTAATGAAAGAGCTATTTGTTCATTATAGGATAGTGTAATTCAGCTCAACTGTAACTTGAGGTTGTGTGTGTGTGTATGTGTGTGTGGGAGCAGAGGGTGCTTCTTCCATAAGCCTAGTTTTCTGACCAAATTGTATGAATGAAGCATAAAGAGGTCAGGTACCATGTGTTGGACAGTGGCTTGAACAGGGTTAAAGCTCGAGATTCTCTGAGCCCTTAATTGATTAGTCACTTGCTCAGCCCATTAGACCCTGTGCCCTCCATAAATGCATTTTCAGCATGTATTTGATTCCAGTGCTTGTCCATACATATTCCATTCTTGGTACGCATGCACCCAGTGCACTTGAGTTTGGGTTCTTTTGGCCAGCAGTGTCTGTTGGGGGCTGTGCCTGTGGCCTGAGTGTCCTTGTACCTCCAACCAAGGGCATGAGGGAGGAGTGACCCCAGCTGCTTCTCAGTGCTTTCTCACTGCCTGTGGCTGCAAGTCAGATTTGCAGTGTCTGAGCTTTGTTGCTTACTGTGCAGCCCCAATCCCCACCTATCCCTTTTCAGGGCCCCTTTTCAGGACAGCATGCTACACCAGGAGGTGCAGTCACTGCCATATCTCAGAACAGTGGCAGAAGTACCTCAAGAGCATGGGGAGGGCTTTTACCCTTATTACTTTCTGAATCCCAGAAAGGAAGAGGGCTGGAACCTTTTCCAGGACCTGGGACAAATGAACCCCTTCAGGTACAAGTTCAGGTTGGTAACTGTAATTTTGGTGATTCCAACTCTAGATCCACACGACTGTTCATAGCTTTCACTTCCAAGACGCTTATTTCCATATAGTGATTCACCCTGCCTGGAGAAGGTATCTGAGATGACAAGTGGGCAGTTCTCACTACCAGGACAGTGTTCTCCCATTCTGCCGATTGACAGCATGATGGGTATTCAGAAAATGCCTGGCAATAGTGGGGGCTTACCTCAGGAAACAAGTTCATTTTTATCTGTGTTTAGTTGACTTGCTCATTTGCAAAAGTTGCATTGACAGGTTTCATGCTCCATACTACAGACTGCAACTTTTCATCCCTTAGATCATAGAATCATAGAAGATTAGGGTTGGAAGAGACTTTAGGAGGTCATCTAGTTCAACCCCCTGTTCAAAGCAGGACCAACACCAACTAAATCATCCCAGCCAGGGCTTTGTCAAGCCGGGCCTTAAAAAGCTCTAAGAATGGAGATTCCACCACCTCCCTAGGTAACCCATTCCAGTGCTTCACCACCCTCCTAGTGAAACAGTGTTTCCTAATATCCAACCTAGACTTCCCCCACTGCAACTTGAGACCATTACTCCTTGTTCTGTCATCTGGTACCACTGAGAACATCCAAGCTCCATCCTCTTTGGAATCCCCCCTCACTCTCCTCTTCTGCAGACTAAACAAGCCCAGTTCCCTCAGCCTCACCTCGTAAGTCATGTGCCCCAACCCCCTGATAATTTTCGTTGCCCTCCGCTGGAATCTCTCCAATTCGTCCACATCCTTTCTGTAGTGGTGGGCCCAAAACTGGACACAGTACTCCCGATGTGGCCTCACCAGTGCCGAATAGAGGGGAATAATCACTTCCCTTGATCTGCTGACAATGCTTCTGCTAATTAATGCAGCCCAATATACCATTAGCCTTCTTGGAAACAAGGGCACACTGCTGACTCATATCCAGCTTCTCATCTGCTGTAATCCCCAGGTCCTTTTCTGCAGAACTGCCGCTTAGCCAGTCAGTCCGCAGCCTGTAGTGGTGCATGGGATTCTTCCTTCCTAAGTGCAGGACTCTGCACTTGGCCTTGTTTAACCTCATCAGATTTCTTTTGGCCCAATTCTCCAATTTGTCTAGGTCACTCTGGACCCTATCCCTACCCTCCAGCATATCCATCTTAGTGTCATCTGCGAACTTGCTGAGGGTGCAATCTGTCCCATCATCCAGATCATTAATAAAGATGTTGAACAAAACTGGCCCCAGGACTGACTCCTGGAGTACTCCACTTGATACCATCTACTAGGGCTGCCAACTTTCTACTCACACAAAAGCGGACACCCTTGCCCTGCCACTATCCCGTCCCTCCTCTGAGGCCCTGCCCATTCTGAGGCCCCACCCCCACTCACTCCATCTCCCTTCCCTCTGATGCTCACTCTCACCACCCTCTCTCACTTGCTCATTTTCACTGGGCTGGCTCAGGGGGTTAGGGTGCAGGAGGGGGTTAGGGCTCTGGCTGGGGCTGAGGGCTCTAGGGTGGGGCTGGGGATGAGGAGTTTGGAGTGTAGGAGGATGCTCTGGGTTGGGAACGAGGGGTTCAGAATGTGGGAAGGGGATCAGGGCTGGGGCAGAGGGATGGAGTGCGGGGGTGGGTGAGGGCTCTGTGCTGGGGGTGCAGGCTCTGGGGTGGGGCTGGGGATGAGTGGGAGTATAGAAAGGTGGGAGGGGGGATTCTGAGGGCGGGTGGGGGGATCAGGGTTTAGGCAGGGGGTTCGGGCATGGGAGGGGGTCAGGGGTACAGGCTCCGGGTGGCACTTACCTGAGGAAACTCCCAGAGGCAACGACATGTCCCCCCTCCGCTCCTACACGGAGGTGCAGCCAGGCAGCTCTGTGCGCTGCCCTGTCTGCAGGCGCTACCTCCATAGCTCCCATTGGCTGCAGCTGCCCCTACACCTAGGAGCTGGAGGGGGGACATGCTCTTGCTTCCAGGAGCTGTGTGGAGCCAAGGCAGATAGGGAGACTGCCTTTGCCCTGCTGCACTGCTGACTGGACTTTTAACGGGCCGGCAAGGTCAGCGGTGCTGACTGGAGCCACCAGGGTCCATTTTCGACCGGGTGTTCCGGTCCAAAACCAGACATCTGGCAACCCTAAGATCTACAAGTAAACCAAGAAAAATCAATACTAACTCCAAGTCAAAGAATGAAAATTATAGGAGGGGCTTTAGTATCCTTGAGGCCAATGGCCTACCTGTAGCCATTGTTTAGGTTGACTGGTAGCACTCACCTCCAATAATCTAGGCTGCTGCTTGTGAGTCGCTAGCCGTGGAATATGCATGAACAAGTATTCAAAGAAAATATTGTTACTTACCCTACAGTAACTGTTTCTTTGAGATGTGTTGTCCATGCATGTCCCATGACCCGCCCTTCTTCCCTGATACTACAGAGTCTGATAACACCTGGATTCTGTATTGGGGGAAAGAACTGAGAGATAATTGAGGCCATCCTGCTCTTTATGCCTATGCTCAATGCACGAGGACACTCAGTGTGTAACCATTGCACACCAACACATACTACTGGCCAAAAGAATCTGAACTCAGGTGCATTGGGCGCATTTGCACCAACCGTGGAATATATATGGACAACACATCTCAAATAACCTGTTATTGTAAAGTAAGTAACTGTTTCTTTCTATCTGTGTTGTTGTAAGTTAAAGTAATTTTGGTTTATAAGAAGTTTAAAAAAAGATGTGACTAGAAAATAGCTATTGTATAGACTAACCATTGTACAATTAGTATGGGCCTAAAGCCAGGTCACATGCAGGGATCCAATCTCGGCATTTGAGGGTTTCTTAATTTCCCATTTGCAGATACTAGACTACACCATCAGACCTCAAAAACCAAGAACAACAAATTGGTGTTGAATCGGTTTTCTGCTCCATGAGAATGTACTTTGTGGAGTTCCCCTCCTGGATGATCAGCCTTGCTCTCCTCCTGCATGGTCCACTGTGCACTCAACTTGCCTAGCCTGCCACTAAGCACCTCTTTCTAGTCTGATTATTAAAAATAACAGTAAAAAGGAATTCTGTTGTGGGGTAAATCAATTAAGGTAGCGGGAGGCTGTGCATAGAGAGTGTGTACTCCCTGCCAAGCTGAAGGTCTGAGAAGGGGGAACTAAGACAGAAACAAGTCTCTGTGGTGCCAGGGGTCAGGCTTAGAGCTGCCAGGGGTCATGATAGTGAATCTGTCAAGGGGATAGGGTTCAGACAGTCTGGTGAATTTGAACTGTGTGCATAGTCCATTCCAGTTCATGGTTGCTTCTTCATCTACTGGGCTCTTTCAGTAGCATTAGTTCTTGCATATTTTTCTTTCTAGGTTAATTTTTAAAAAATCTTTGAGAGTTGTAGGGTCTTATCATCAAGTCTTAAAATCATTTTGATTTGAGTCAGGAGATCAGAACCAAGTGGCATGATAAAGGAGCATTTGTAACAAAATTATAAAGCTTCTTGTGTGCTGCTTCCAATTAATTTTGATGCAATTTAAAAAAAAATTCTTTCAGGAGGGAATGCTTGAAAGACATGAGTATTTGACATGGATACTGGATGTTCTGGAAAAAATCAGACCTGCTGACGATGAACTTCTTAAACTCTTGTTACCGCTAATGTTGCAGGTACAGAGCATGGTTTAAAGCTATAGTTATTTTTGAAAACAATTATATTTTAAAATATCCCTGGTAACATTTTTTTATTTGGTGCTCTTCAGTATATTTGTAAAAATTGCTTATGTACTAATGTTCTACCTATAAAAAGTAGTGAAATCTTTTTCCAGATGCTTCGCATTTGGACTAAACTACAGTTTTATATGCATTTTTAATGCTTTGAAATTCCTCATGCATTGAATACATAAATTAGGTTTTCTAAATAGAAAAACAGGGCCAAAAATGCTCTTTCAGGACAGTTGATTTTTTTAAAGAGTCAGAACTGTAGACCAGTGTTTCAACAATGTTTTCTGTCTGAGAGATCTTCTAGATGTATTAGATGATCCCTTCTAATTTATGTATGTTAGATATCAGAATTGTAGTGAACGTGAGTACCTTGAAAAGTCTGTTTTGCTTAATATATTATGCATTTTTTTCAGTATTCAGAAGAGTTTGTTCAATCAGCCTACCTGTCCCGTCGCCTTGCTTATTTCTGTGCCAGACGACTGTCTTTATTGCTAAGTGATACTCCTAACCTCGTAGCTGCACACTCACCTCATATGATTATTGGACCAAACAATCCTCCTTTAGCAGCTCCAAGTCCTACTGCAACAGGTCCTGTGGTGAGCCCGGTACAGCTAGCCTGTTCAGATTTCTTTTCCTGCCCGCAACATCGTCCACTAGTTTATGGACTGAGTTGTATGCTGCAGGTAGGTAGATGTTTTCAAGGCTCTAACAATTCTCATTGCAATGTATCTGGGGACTTGATGATTTATGGGTCTGGTAATGGGATAAAATGGGACCTTCTACGTAAAGGTCATTATTTCATATCTATCTGTGACAATTTTTGTTACCATCTCATGGTTGCTCACTGGTCAATTTGAAATGAGTGGTGTCAGACACATTCCTAATGTATAGGTGCCATATCACAAAAACCACCAGTAGGTTTTGTACTTCTGACAATTTCAGCTAAGAGATGAAGATCTGAATGAGCCTGGTCAATGAACATAAAGGTGGCTTCTCCAGGTTACGACTGAGAGGTATCAGCAGGAAGAAGCATGTGCTGGCTACTGTCCATGTTGGTACCTGTTGTGTGGACAGAAGCCCTCTGCTGGCAGAAATAATCAAAACTTCCCTCGGAGAGCACTCTGCTAGGCACGTTGAAATGCATGGTAGTCTGGCCTGTCCTCAAGAAGCCAGCGCGTGACATCAGTGACTCTTGTTAATTTCTGCCTGGTGTCAAACCTTTCATTCCTGAACAAGGTCAAAGACAAGGTGGTAGTGCACCGACTCCGGCAGCATCTAACCTCAGAAGATTTGCTCGATTTTTCGAGGTTGGCACAGAGTCAAAACAGTGTGGGTCATAGTGATAGACAAGTCCCGGTGGCAATGAACCAAGGTGAGACAATGACATTCATACTACTTGCTTTTTTATCAACCTTTGACAGTATTGATCCTGAGGTGCAGGTAACTCATTTACATGTGCTGGCAAGAGGTGACAGAACTAGGCTAATATAACTTTTTTTCCTTTCTAAAAAGGCTCAGTTATGATGAGCAGCTGCTTCTCCTCCCTAAGAGCTCTGACGTGCAGAGTACCTCAGGGCTCAGTTCTATTTCTGCTTCTGTTTAACATCTACTTGATGACATGGCTTGTGATGCCAACAATATGCTGATGACATGCAGCTCTATGTATCTCTCAGGCATCACTTTCTCACAGGCCATGGCACCTGAGGGAATTGAGAGCCTGGGTGAAGACCAGCTGGCTCAAACTGAACACCAGGGACACTCAATTAATACTAAGTGAAGAAGGTAAATGGGAACATGAGTACCTCTTCCTCCATCAAGGGCTTGTGACTGTACTAGGATAATGCAAAGTCTATGGACTCCTCACTGACTCAGGAAAATCAAATTGCAGCTAGAAAAGAGTTTTTACCACTCCCAGCTAGCAAGGCTTCTCCTGTTCCTCTTGGACAAGGACCTGCTATTAATGTTTGTCGCCTCCATATTGGATTACTGCCACATGTGCTCTTTTTCTTTCTTAGCACAGACAAATTCATAAAGCTGGTAAACAACATAGTGGCTTATTTCCTAACTGTAACAGTCCAAAGAGACTATATAATGCTTTGCTACCTGCGCTGGTTCTCCTTGTATCACCAGATCAGTGCTGAGTTTTGGTACAGATTCACAATGCTGTCAATGGGACATGCCCAGGTTATTTTCAAATGACACTTCTCGGGCAACCTGTTTAGCAGGTTACTGTTGTTCGAGTCCAGATCTGGATTTGTGAGAGCAGGAGGTAGATCTTCTCAACAACACAACCCAGGACTCTGGAACATGTTCCCAAAAGAAGCTGGGAAGAACCTTACTCTAGCTGTTTTTCAGATCATGCATTAAGATCCATCTCTCCTTCACCAAAAGAATTTCCAAACCACCAAGGCAAAAGAAAACAGAGTGGCAAGCTCAGAAGCAACTTAGAATTTATTTTCTTACTTTCTAAAAGTAATTTAGAGCAGGATAGGTTGCTGAATGGAACCCAGTCAAGAGGTCCTGCTTATACCTCGATGATGAACAACCCTCGTGGTGGGTGAAATCTTGCACCCGATGAAGTCAATGGCAAAACTCCTATTGACTTCAGTGGGGCATGATTTCCCCCGGTGGATTTTAATCCTTCTACAGCACTAGATACCATAGCAATAGTCATTTTTATAATGGTTTATAAATGAACATCAGTCTTCATCCAGCACCTTTCAGGAACAGTAGATTTACTTAGAAATAAGGTGCATTTGAATGGCTCCTTTGTGTTTTTAAAATCTTGATAGGAAAGCATATTTTAATTAATGACATAAATTTTAATTTTTCACACATAGCTTCTCTTTGTAAACGAAACCCAAAAATGACACCTTTTTGCTAAAAGTTATTCATGTTTCATAGGCAGTGTCTGATGGAAATTAGCCTTCAGTGGTGTCTTTGATGGCAGTATGAAAGCAATACAAATGTAAAGCGAGCAAGTATATATTTAAATTCAATTTTCAAATTAATAATGAATAAGGAAAATACCATTTTAATTTAATTTCCCGCACTGATGTTTTAAAAAGCAAATGGTTTTGCAAAGGCCTCTTTTTAGTCATTTTCACTGCACTTGTGAGGCAGAAGTGATTTAGTTCAAGAGACTATCTCCTTTCGTTGGTGTTTAGCTGTGACCCTGTCTGTGGCAAATGTTCTGCAAAGGAGATTACTTCTAACTACTTTACATTGTCGCTTGCAGACTGTAACTCTCTGTTGCCCAAGTGCCTTGGTGTGGAATTATTCCACGAATGAAAGTAAGAGCATTAATCCAGGCTCTCCTCTGGATTTACTTCAAGTTGCTCCATCTAGTTTACCTATGCCAGGTGGAAATTCAGCATTTAATCAGCAGGTAGGCTTGTTTTTTTACAGGGCAAAGGTCTATATTCTGTGTACCAAAGACATAATATTTCATGCTCATTAAGACTACTAGCAAATTTAGGTATGCCTATATTCTTGGTTTGGGATTAGTTACATGTTCGCTTTAGAATTGTATTAGTTATGGTATACTAAATTGTTTGGCAAATCTTTATGAATGATGGGATTGTTTGGATTAAAGTATTGTGCATTTGAATAGCAGTATTGTTAATGCTTTCAAAGGAAAGATCTTGAGTTAATTTAAATTGATGTTATTTAATGGCACAAAACAACAAATAGCAGGAGACTTGTTGCAGTTGCTAGTAAAGTTGCGACATTCATGACCTGAAAAACTTTCACTCATACAGTATTGTTGGGTTGAATATAAGTCCTGAAATGAAGATATTTCAGTATAGATAATGTTTAAAAAAAAATTAAATCAGTTGAACACTCTGTGCTTGAGGGTACTTTTTCCTAATATAGGAAAAATTGCGATACACTGTTGTATACCTTACTCATGCAGAGAAATGTGCTTGAGATGAGAATTGTGGCTTCCCAGCCACTAGCTAATAAGCAACAATAATCTTTTTAGGTTCGGACAAAGATTTATGAAGTAGAACAGCAGATAAAACAACGAGGTTGTGCTGTGGAGGTGCGATGGTCTTTTGACAAGTGCCAAGAATCAACTGCAGGTAAAGCAAGTCAAATGCAATGTAAATGTTGAAAAATGTGGGTCCTAGGTTTTACATATTTGTGTGTGTTGGGCTTGATTACATCACATTGTGATTAATTTTAGGCGTAGATTTGATAGACTGACACAAAGTAACAGGCAGCATGTATTTTTTTTTCGTTTTTGGATTGGTGGTGTGTTAGCATAAATATTAGTCAGGAGGGATCATTACAATTCAAGTTCTGGGCTTAGTGAATCCTTTGCTCTTGGACCAAGTGGGGATATGAAAATTTGCAGAAATAGCCACTTCAGTCAGTAGGGGATAATCTTCCATGACTCACCTGCTGACACAGGACTAAGTGGTTTTGGGCTCCTGAGGGAAACCGTATGTAACCCATCTGAACTGTAGGATTGGTCGATGTGAGAAGGGAGCATGTAAAGATCCCTGGGGGTGGGAGTGTTTCAAGAAGGGCAGTGAGGACACCACCTAAGGACTGGAGAAACTTGCAGTTTTAATAGTAGGGTTTGTGTGTGCATAGATTTCTGGTAACAGACAGGATTTGGTTAATCTCTAGATGTATTTTTAGAATACAGGAAAGTATTTAGCATACCATATCTTTCATCATTGGATCAGCTATTGCTTACTAAACATCACCATCTGCAGCTTTGGTGGGCTGCAGTAGCTCAGAGGATTGATAAAGAGAGTGAGTGCGTTTGGTCTTGCATTGGTTCAAATCTAGCCCAGGTTGATAGTGACTGACCATTCTTTTTGCTTTTCAGAGACCAACGGGGAAGCTAATTTGATTTTAGTCACGCTGGCTGAGGACAGGAGTCCATGTCAAAGAATCATAGAATATCAGGGTTGGAAGGGATCTCAGGAGGTCATCTAGTCCAACCCCCTGCTCAAAGCAGGACCAATCCCCAATCTGTCATCAGATCCACCACCGAAATTAGCACTTTCATAGTACCATAAACATTAAATTCAATTTCCCTCCTTTTTTAGGGGTGGGGTTGGAGAAGGCTTTTGTGTTCATTTCACCCAGACGTTAGTGCTGCGTGCATCCAGTGAAAACAGTTTTAACAAAGAATTTTTCTGGTAAACTATTTGGTTACCTTTTTTTTTAAACTTTCATATCTAGGGGTCACCATCAGCCGAGTTTTGCATACACTGGAGGTCTTGGATCGACACTGTTTTGACAGATCAGATTCCAGCAATTCAATGGAGACTCTTTATCACAAGATTTTTTGGGCAAATCAGAACAAAGATAACCAAGAGGTAATTAAGGTTCTCCCAACCCACTTCAGAAATTGTAGGCTCATGATTCCTTTATTCATTGCAATAATTTTATAAAAGTTTGGCCTTAAAGTTTCATGTCTTTGTTTAGTTTACATGCACTGGGTGATTAGTTGTTAGGAAAAAATGGTTCGTCATTGTTATGAGAGACTTCTTCTTCAGTGTTATATGACCTAAGCCCTTTTTTATAAGGAATACTCTTTCTCCACTGGAGCATAGCTCCCTTGCCCCTCCTTGTGAATAGAGGGAAAGGAGAGATTCCTACCCCCCTGATTCCCTCAAACTATCCCTCTCAACAGGTACAACACTTATTTTATTTCCTTAATAATCTTCTTTAGGAACCCCAGATCACATCCCCCTGGGGCTGCTCCAAGAGGCTTACTGGTTCTCTGGGAAGTGGCGGATTAGCCACTGGGCCCACAACCACCCCCCGCAGCACCCCTCTTTTCTCCGGCAGAAGCTGCAGGACAGGGGAAGCCCCCCATGACCTCACCGCCGGCAGAAGCCGCAGGATGGGGGCAAACCCCCCCAGCAGTGCCCTGCTTCCCTGGCAGAAGTCGCAGGATGGGGGAACGCCCCCCCCAGCAGTGCCCCCCGCCCCGATCCATTCCCTGGCAGAAGCTGCGAGATGGGGGAAGCCCCGACCCCATTCCTAGCAGAAGCCACGGAACAGGGGAAGTCCCCACAGCAGCTCCTCCTCCAGAAGTGCTTCCCCCGTCCCCAGGAGAAACCCCTCCCCCAGCAGTCCTGACCCTGGCAGAAGCCCCCAGGCAGGGGTAGCCCCCCCAAGTGGGTCCCAATCCTGTCTCTGGCAGAGAGAGCCCCCAGTGCCCCGAACCCACTGGGTGGGGTGGGAGAAGCCCCAGCGCCCTGATCCTGGTCCCCTGCAGAAGCGTGGCACCTGGACCCCTACTGCAGCCCCGGGACTGGAGGAGCTGTCACTCCCCGCTATGGCGCTGGGGCTATGGTGCAGGGACAGAGCTTCTCCAGTCTTGGGGCTGCAGTGGGTGGGGGAGCGGGGAGGAGAAAGGAGCAAATGGGTCACAGGGAGGGCGGAATGGGGAGGGGACCACTGGGTGGTATAGGGACTGCTTCCCAGGGAAGAGGCAGAAGGGGGTGGGGTGTGGGCGGGCCCATAGATGGAAGGGGCAGAACGGGGTGAGACCGCAGGTGGAAGGGGTGGGAAGGAGCCCCCCACTTGCTCTGACCCAGGGCCCTGGGAAACCTTAATCTGCCTCTGGGGCTGACTAACCTCTGCAGGCCATGCATGGGAAGAGTGAAATTGATCCCATAGCCTTCTGCAGAACCTAACTTCGGCTCATAATGGGCTAGTCCAGCACTATCCACTTCAAACAGTTCCAAGAATCTGTCAAAGCTGCCTTCAGCCTAATAACAAATACTGCATTTATATAATTTCACAGCATGATTATAGGGTATGTATGTGTGTTGTAACAGGGATTCTATCACCACAGTCTTGATTCTGGATGCCAGCCGCAAATTCTGATATATTCAATTAATTAATAAAATAGAATTAACTGCAAAGCATATACATAGGTGTAAAATCCTGTTCCAATGGGAGTTTTGCTGTTGACTTCCATGGAAACAGGAGCTCACTCAGAGTGTTTAAGCCTATTGAATGATCTTCCACTCCCTTCCTTTGTCATCCCTTGTTGTGTTAAGATTAATTTAGAGCTGTATCCTGTAATCCTTACTCATGCAAGTGTCCTACTGAAATGTCATGCAAGTATGACTTGTGAGTAAGGTTTTGATGGATCAAACCTTTAGGTTCCTGTAGCAAAGTGAAAATTGGGATCCAGTCAGGGGTGCTGAGAGCCACTGAATCAAACTGTAAACCCTCTATATGATAGAAACCACTTCAAAGCATTGGGTGCTTCCACACCTCCAGTACCACTAGTTCCAGCACATATGGATCAAATTACAAATAGATCAGCAGATACTGGTACAGAAACTTTCAACACATTTGATTCTTGTGATTGTTTCGTGTATAAATATACAGTTGTAGCCCTTACATAGTTTGGTAATTTTAGAACTACAGCAAGATCCCTTTCAAACTACATATTTTAGACTCCTGTATGTGGATGGGTTGGAAGGATTTTTTTGTTCTGTTGGGGTCCAAGAGGAGGCGTTTACTGCAGTGGAGTTAGACTGAAATGATGGTGGGGAAATAGAGAGGAAAAAGAAATGTTAAAGCAAGACGATGAATTTGCTGAAAGTTCTGAATCTTAAATCATGGTGAAGAAGCTGGGAGGTTTCCCTGACAAAAGTCTGAAACTCTTAAACTACAAGAAAAGTGACACCCTTTGTTGCTCCTAGCATTCAATATTTTGTTTTCATTTTCCTTCTATGGGTCAGGTTATTTGGCTCTTCCTTATTGCTCTGGTGTTTTCCCGGGTCTGAATGGATTCCTCATCTTCTGTCTGTATTTTACAAAAATGCATTGCTGGCAGCAAAATGGAATTTCTCCATCCTTATTGTGTATCTGCTTCTCTCTCTCCCCCTCCCCCTTTTTCTCTTATGGTCTTTTTTGTCATTCCCATTATTTTTCTCTTCTGGCACCTGTTTGTCTCCTCTTGCTCTCCTCTGACCCTCACTTTTGCCTCTCTTTGCCCCCTCACACATCCTCAGCATTTCTTTGTACCACCACATTCTCCTGGCTCTTCACCTGGGCTGACTTCCTCCTGGCCTGTCTGACCCTCTGCTTTGTATCTTTCTCTCTGTGTTCTGCACCAGAGTAACTCTAATTTACCTGCCTCTGTTATGGAAGTGATGTTCCAAATGGCCAGATCTGCTCCTATGATTCTGAGGGGAGGGGAGGAGGTCTGCTTGTTGTGCATGTCCCAGGCAGGCAGAGCTGTGAGCTGAGGGATGTTGCAGAAACAGGTCCACAGTGTGAGGTCAGGCTGAGCATTGCACGTACGTGTGTGTGTGTGTGTGTGTGTGAAAGATAGTGAGTGGGGGGTTAGCCCTTTGCCCTATCCTAGAAATATAAGTTTCAGATTAATTGTTTGACTCCCTGTAACTTCTTTTAGTGATCTTGGTCCCTTACTAAGTATGTCCATAACTATTGGCTTGTGCACCCTTTTGTTGCTGTATGTGTGGGGTGAGATTATTCAGAAGAGTGTAGTGCCGAGCAGTAACCTTTGTGATGCTTAGGGATGGATTTTTTTTTAAAGGAGCTCAGTACCCAATTCCTTGAGTTCTTTTCAAAACAAAATCAGTCCCCTCCCCCTTATTTTTGGTGTCTAAATGGGAGCTGAGATCTCTTGAAAACTTGGCCCCAGTTCTGGGTGCTGAACTTTTCTGTTAAGATCTGGCCCTTCCTTTGCAAAGCAGGTAGGGTTGCCAACTTTCTATTGGCATAAAACTGAACACCTGAGCCCCACCCCTTCCCCAGGGCCCTGCCCCACTCACTACATTCCCCTTCCCTCAGTGGCTCACTCTCCCCAACCCTCATTCGCTTTCACTGGGCTGGGGCAGGGGATTGGGATGCGGGTGGAGGTGAGGGATCTAAATGGGAGTGCGGGCTCTGGGTGGGGCCAGAAATTAGGGGTTCAGGTTGTGGGAGGGGGCTCCGGGCTGGGGCAGGAGGTTGGGGTGTGAGAGGAGTGAGGGCTCTGGGTGGGGCTGGGGATAAGTTTTTTGGGGTGCAGGAAAGGGGCTCCGGGCTGAGGGATTTGGAATGTGGGAGGGGGCTGTGGGTTTAGGCAGCGGGTTGGGGTGTGCGAGGGGTGAGGGCTCTGGGCTGGGGATGGAGATGAGGGGTTCAGGGTATGTGGGGGGGCTCTGGGCTGGGGCAGGGGGTTGAGGTGCAGGAGGGTGAGGATTCTGGGCAGGGGGTACAGGCTCTGGGGTGCAGGAGAAGGCTCAGGGTTGGGGCGTGGGCTTAGCTCGGGCAGCTCCTGGTCAGTGGTGCAGCGGGGCTAAGGCAGGCTGCCTGCCTGTCCTGGCTCCGTGCTGCACCCCAGAAGTGGCCAGCAGGTCTGGCTCCTAGGCGGTCGGGGAGGGGACAGAAGGCTCCATGGCATGTGCTGCTCTCTCCTGCAGGCACTTTCCCCCAGCTCCCATTGGCTGGGAACCGGTCAATGGGAGTGCGGAGCTGGTGCTCGGGGTTGGGGCAGCATGCGGCGCCCGTGGCGCCCCACCCCCCACCTAGGAGCTGGACCTACTGGCCACTTCCAGGGTGGAGCACGGTGCCCAGGACAGGTAGGGACTAGCTTGCATTAGCACCGCTGACCGGGCTTTTAATGGCCCAGTCAGCGGTGCTGACCAGAGCCGCCAGGGTCCCTTTTCAACCGGGTGTTCCAAGTTGTAAACTGGACACCTGGTTGCCCTAAGAGCAGGCCATTTTCTGAAGGCTTTGAAATGGCAACTTTATTCCAGTATATGGTGGTGGGGAGTTATGAGGCATTCTCACAGTAATCTGTTGAAGTCAAACATACTTGCACGTTGGTTATATAGCATTAGCTGGTTAGAGGAATTAGGAGGAAAATAAACACATTTATGCCAGTTGGTTGAGAGACTTTAGTTTTCCCCTCCTGTCCTCCCTGTTTGGCTCCTAGGCTTATGTTAAATTGCAAAGTGTTCCCTTAAATGAGCAGAACCTGATTAGGGTTTTCAGAGGATTGTAACTTGCTGCTTGATATGATATGTATGTTGACTAATAGGAAGTGGGAGAGCCTTGTATTGCTGACGGGCTGTTTTCCAGTATTTGCTGAACATTATCTGATATTTGAGTTTTTAACAGTGGAAAAAATTACCACTTTTGATGTATGTTGTCATCTGCACACTGACTTTCAGAGAGCTCCTGCATCTTAATAACTGACAGGTGTGTGGTGACCATGAGTATAATGTAAATCACAGTCTCTGTGTTAGTCCATGTACCTTGTAAATAATTTAGGAAAGTGTAGTTGAGCCACTAGGTGGCAGTTTGTTATGAGGCACCTTTATGGGCCTTGCAAGTTTACTTATACCAGCTGTACTTCGTCTTTACCTTTGTAGAAGTCACATACGCAAGAGAGTAGATCTGTACTCAGCTAGAAGGCCTCTGACTTGTATCTGGTCTTGATTTCAGTCTGTTAGATGCAAACTGTCTCTGTGTTTGCAACAAGAAGCTCTCAATCATGGGTTATGCCTGTACTCCTATTTTTAGCTAACCATTTATGTAACATTGTGGCCTGTCCTTGTTTTTTATAGTGCTCACAGCACCAGAGTATCTGCACACTAACAATTATTTAAAGCAAAATTCAGTATGAAGGACTGTATGCATTATCCCTCATTGATAGGAAGCCACCATAGCATGTCTGTATGAGTTATCCCTCATTGATAGGACTGTATGCATTATCCCTGATTGATAGGAAGCCACCATAGCATGTCTGGCATTTTTTTTTCCTGCTTCCATGGTTGATGAATTGTAAAACTTCATCATGAAAACAGTAAATTATGGTAGTGTTTATTTTACACTATAGGAGTGCCCCAAAAGTGCTAGGCACTGTACAGGGAAGACACGCCCCCTGCCATGAAGACCTTAGAATAAAGAGATCAAAAAATCAGATGTTTGGAGTGGTGCTTTGCCACCATCTTATCTTATTGATTCCCTGAAGGATTTTTTTTTATGGAAGAAGTAAAAATAAACCTTTTTATTTCTTTCAGCTGTCATAGAACAAATGGCTCTTAGGGAGTGTAGTGAGGTAGTTACCCTGCTCCAGCCCTGAAGGGGTTCAAGCAGCCTGGAGAGGGCTGAAGCTGGGAAAAAGCTAGGCTGATTGGGGGGAAGCAGCCACAGCCGGGCCCATGCCCCAGTCAGGCCACAGCTGGCCCTATAAGAGGGCTGAGGGCCAGAAGCTGAGGGAGTCTCACTCTAGCCCAGGAATGGGAAGGGCTAGCTGCCTGAGAGTGAGGTACCTTAAGCAGAGCAGTGCTGGGGAAGGGCAAAGGGAGCTGGGGAGCTCCAGCCTGGTAAAACCCCAGGCTGCAGGCCTTGGTAAAGTCCCAAAAGGTACTGGGGCTGCAAAGGGGCAGCCTGAGGATAGGCAGAGGCAGCTGGTCCAACCTCCTTGCCAGTGATGCGTGGCCATTACACTGCAATCTGCCCCAGTGAGTGGGGGCTAGATGATGACTGGCAGTAGCCACTGAGGCAAGGTGGGTTTAGAGGGTTGGGGGTTCCCCTGGGAGTGGAGACCCAGACTGTGGGGTACTGCGGTGGGCAGAACCCCAGGGTGAGGGGCACCGGGGTCCAGGAGGGACACGGGGGGCCATAAGGCAGGTGAGACACTGGCCTGCAGAGGGCGCTCCGGAGGTTGGAGAGCTAATTCCCGAGATGACCAGCAGGAGGCGCCGTGCCAGTGAGTCGTTACTTTGCTGCAGGGAGAAGTTTGATGAGGGTAGTGGAGTGACCTGGTAAACCAGCTGAGGAAGCGCAATTCAAGTATGGAAGTAGTGTGACGAAACAAATGTGGAAGTAGTTGTGGGAGAAATGAATGATGGGGATCAGGGCTGGAAGAGTTTAAGGGCTGGGGGTAATGTGAACAAGGCAAATGTGGATAAGTGAAGGTGTTGAGTGAAAGTGTTAGGCAGGGCCTTGAAGTTTAAACTTTGCTGTAGTGGAGAAGTAGAGGATCAAGAGGGAGGCGATGTAGTCAGATTGGGCCAGAGAGATGGTCTTAGCAGCTTCACGAACATGTTGGGTAGCTGAGAGGGGGAACTGCAGATGTCCTCCCTTGGAGTGGATGGTGTGTGTGGGTGGGAGGGGGCGGAATGGCATCAGTGACAGAGAATGGGGAAGTGAAGAAGCTATGGGCTGAAAAATAGGGGTACAGCTTTGGCTATGCAAGTTTGAATTACAGCGACATATGCAGGGGAGGAGGTACATAAATGGATTGAGTAAGACAATGGGCAGGACGATTTTGAGAATCGTCAGCATAAAGATGGCATTTTGAAACTGCATGAGTAGATGAGGTCACCCAAAATGAGGATCTAGAGGGGGAAGAGTGGACTAAATACTGAGGCCTGTATGGGATACTTGCAGAAAGTGGGTGGGGCTCTTTTTCGAGTGCTTGCTCATGTGTTTTCCACAGTAGATGTGCATGCTCACCACGTGCACCGGTGCTGGAAGTTTTTCCCTTAGCAGTACCCGTAGGGGGAGCGTTGCTGCGACCCCTGGAGTGGCACCTCTGTAGCGCGCGATAAGGGGAGCTGCACGCTCCCCCCACCCTCAGTTCCTTCTTGCTGCCAGTGAGCGTGTGTCGGAACTACTTGCTTCAGCTTCGCTTCGCTGTAGCTCGTCCCAGAACTTGTCGTTTGTTGTTAGTGGCACCTGTGTGTGTGTGTGTTGAACAAGTTTCAGTTCAGTTAGTTAGCGTTTGGGCCGGAGCATGCCCTGTGCCCCAGGGTTTAAATCGTGTGACTCTTGCAGATGTTCGATGCCCAGAAGTGACCCGCACGCCGACTGTCTCCGCTTCTTGGGTCAATCCCACATTAGCGACCGCTGTAAGATCTGCGGGTCCTTTAAACCTAGAACCAAAAAGGAAAGAGTCATTAGACTTCGGGCCCTTCTCATGGAGTCGGCACTAGCCCCAACCCCGGTGTCCCGAGCAGATTCGGCACCGGGCACCTTGTCTTTGGTGCGCAGTGATCCCCTGGCACCTTCCAGTGGCTGGCACCGCTCCCCGTCTAAGAAACAGAGAAAGGCCCCATCTTCTCAGCAGCATCAAGAAAAAGCAAGGGGAGAGGCTAGACCTGAGTTGGGCAGCCCCAGTTCCTCCCCGGGCTCCAGAGCTCCGACTCATGTTGAGTGGAGCAGCCCGGTTGCATCGACTCAGGCCTCTCCTGATGTCCGGATGCCTTTGACCCCGGAGGCCCTGCAGGCGGCCCGAGACATTATGACTCTGCAGGTCCCCGAGGCACCACCGGCACCCAACACAAGTGGTCGCTCCACTTGGAGGTCACTCACCAGCTCTCCCAAGCGTGGGGCACTCCCCAAATAGACCTGTTTGTGACCCGACAGAACTGGTTTTGTCACCAGTTCTGTTCTAGGTGGGGGTGGGGAGGAACGCGATCTCAGATGCCTTCATCCTGCCATGGTCAGGTCAATTCCTCTACGCCTTTCTCCCGTTCCCCCTCATTGGCAAGGTCCTGGAGAAAGTTAAAATGGACAAGGCACACGTCGTCCTGATCGCCCCAGCTTGGTCCCGGCAGCATTGTTACAGGACCCTCCTGAACTTGCTGGTGGCCCCTCCGCGGCTGTTGCTGCTCCGCCCAGACCTACTTTCCCAGGACCCGGTCCGCTGCCTCCATCCCAACCTGGCCACCCTCCATTTGACAGCGTGGCTGCTCAATGGCTAGATACAGAGGAGAGAAGGTGTTCGGAAGGGATCAGGCGTGTCCTCCTAGAAAGTAGGAAGCCACCCATGTGCCAAGCCTACTTGGCAAAGTGGTCCAGGTTCTCCAGGTGGGTGGGTGAGTGGGGTACTTCCCCAGGGTCTGCCCCTCTCTGGCTTATCCTCCTTCACCTCACGGTCTGGCACCTTCCTCCGTCAGGGTGCACGTGGTGGCTATATCGGCATTCCATCCGCCAGTCCAGGGCTGCTCGGTTTGACCGCGCGTTTCCTCAAGGGGCTAGACTGGTCCTTTCCATATGCTAGAACCCCTGTTCCACAGTGGGATCTAAACTTGGTGTTATCCCGCCTCACGGGGCCCCTGTTTGAGCCCATGGCCACATGCTCCTGGTCTCGCCTTTCATGGAAGGTAGCCTTCCTCGTGGCTATCACGTCAGCTCGGTGGGTTTCGGAGCTCAGGGTCCTGACCTGCAAGGCTCCCCCCTCCCCCCCAACTGTCTTTCACAAGGACAAGGTTCAGCTCTGCCCACACCCTGCATTCCTCCCTAAGGTGGTCTCTGCCTTCCACATGAGCCAGGATATCTTCCTGCCTGTCCTCTGCCCCAAACCTCATGCCTCTAATGAGGAACGCCGCCTCCATATGCTCGATGTGCGCAGGGCACTGGCTTTTTATCTGGATTGGACTAAGCCGTTCCGCAGGTCTTCGCAACTATTTGTCACTTCAGCCGAGCGCATGAAGGGTCAACTGATCTCCACCCAGAGACTTTCCTGGTGGATTACATTGTGCATCCACACATGCTATGACCTAGCAGGGGTTCCCTCATCACCGATCGTGAGGGCGCACTCGACAAGGGTTCAGGCCTTGTCGTCTGCCTTTGTGGCCCATGTCCCTACCAAGACATCTGTAGAGCTGCTACCTGGTCCTCAGTTCACACGTTCACCTCGCACGATGTGATTGTCTCCGACGCCGGGGATGACGCTGGTTTCGGTAGAGCTGTGCTTCAGCCAGGGAATCTGTGAACTCCTACCCACCTCCATCAGACATAGCTTGTAATCACCTACTGTGGAATATACATGAGCAAGCACTCGAAGAAGAAAGGACAGTTACCTGTTCCATAACTGGCGTTCTTCGAGATGTGTTACTCATATCTATTCCACATCCCGCCCTCCTTCCCCTCTGTCAGAGTTGGTTCGGCAAGAAGGAACTGAGGGTGGGGGGAGTGCGCGGCTCCCCTTATCGCGCGCTATAGAGGCTCCACTCCAGGGGTCGCAGCAACGCTCCCCCTACAGGTACTGCTAAGGGAAAAACTTCTGGCACCGATGCACGTGGCGAGCATGCTCACCTACTGTGGAATTGACATGAGCAATACCTCTTGAACACCAGTTACGGAACAGTTAACTGTCCTTTCTGCCCACCAAAAGAGTCCTTGAAGGAGAGGCAGGAGGAGAACCAGGGAGTACAGCATCACAAAAGGCAAGGGAGGACAGCATTTCAGGCAGGAGGGAAGTGATCAGCAGAGATGGAGGTTGTGAGAGAGTGTTGGCCTCAAGATTTGGCCATAAGATTGTTAGGATGTGCTCTAATTAGAGAGACTCAGACTGTATTCATAATCTATCTTCATTTTGTGACCAGGACTAGTTGCTCCACAGCTGCATGAGGGGGGAATAGATACTGTATTGATGAAGTGAAACTTTAAGCAGGAGATGACCGATTGTTCCTGGTTTCTGATTGACTGACTGACTATACCTGTAGCTTAGCAGGGTGATGGCCTCTGTGTTACTAACTTTGAACAAATTGGCTTGAGGAAACAAAAAAAGCCTTCGATGTGATCACAGACTACAGCGCACATACTCTTTGCCTTATGCTTGCTTTCATGCGAGATACAGTAGATTTACCCAACTGTTTGTGTACAGGCCAAAAAGCAATGTTCAGTCTGTCTGTCTCTGAGTCCTGGTCTACACTGGGGGGAGGGGAGGGAGCAGGAATTGATCTGAGTTACGCAACTTCAGCTACGTGAATAACATAACTGAAGTTGACGTACTTAGCTCTACTTACCACGGTGTCCTCACTGCGGTAAGTCGATGGCCGACGCTCTCCCGTCGACTCTGCCTGCGCCTCTTGCTCTGGTGGTGTACCGGAGTCAATGGGAGAGCGCTCGGCAGTTGATTTACTGTGTCTGGATTAGACGTGATAAATTGACCCCTGCTGGATTGATTGCTGCCCGTCGATCGAGCGGGTAATGTAGACAAGCCATGATTTTTAACAATGAGCTGTCTCTTCAGTTCCATGGTATCGTAGTAATACTTGGGTGAATTCTTTAAAACCAAAGCATATGGTCTGAGCTCTCCTACTGTTTTTATTTCATAACTCCTTACTGAAATTCATATGATGAAAGAGAGTGTGTTATGCTAAGCACAGTGACTAACCGTTCACTCCAACAGTTCATTTACAACAGTTCAGCTCCACTGACTTGAGTGGAATTGCTCCTAATTCTCAGCAGTGGGATAGAATTGGGCCCTAAGTATCCATGATACGGCATAGGTAAATATGACTTTCCACTGACTTAACAACAATTAGCTACTTAATAGCTACTTTCCACTGACTTAACAGGAATTTCCTGTTCCATGATGACCAACCCCGTAGCAAAAAATTGTATCACTGTAGATTTTAAAAAAATTCATGCAGCTTGATATGTCATTTGAGATTACATGTATGTCTGTAGAATTCTTGTGCTCGGCTCAAAAATGATTAGTGCTATAAATATTATGACGCAGGTGTAATATTTTAAAATAAATATTGTGTGTGTAGCCCTCCATTCCAATCAGGCAATTTTAAGCAAGGTTAAATGTTTACTAAAATCAGCTAGATTTCAAATGAGTGGTTACAGTAAATGCAGTGAGCTGTAGCTCACGAAAGCTTATGCTCAAATAAATTGGTTAGTCTCTAAGGTGCCACAAGTACTCCTTTTCTGGTTACAGTAAGAATGCCTTTTAATTGGTCCTTTTTAGCTGCTAAAAATGCCTCTGGAGGTTTGGATTAAAAATAGGGCCCTTAGAAACATTAAGGCAGTATCCCATAGAGGCAGCCTAATGCACAGGGATATAGTACCAATTTCTTTCTGGACCTTAGATGAGTAGGTTTGCAACAAGATGTATGGAAGTCATAAATTATGTTTAACGCTCAGCAGCAGTTGCTAGAATTGCATGACTAGCAACTATCTGGTTTTAAAGTACTCACATAGCTTCCTTTTCACATTTGTGCACTGGAATTTAGTTTGGGCAAAATCATCACCCTACTGCACAGCCTGAATAACGGTGCTCTGTACTGAGCTGTCCCATGTGATTGTGAATAAAGGAATCCTCCTCACCCCAGGACTGTGCAGTGACTCTGTGGATGCTCAGGGATGCACACTATGCTTTTGCACATAATGCGCTTCTGTGCCTGACCCTCCAAAACCTGCAGGGAAGAACATCTGCCAGGCACCGATGTCAAGAGCCTGGCCAAGGAAGCCATGTCTGAGAAGGAATGAACAGAACAGGGCAATTTTGAGTGATCCCCACCCCCTGTCACCCAGTCCCAGCTTCTGGCAGTTGGAGGATTAGGGACACCTGGAGCATGGGGTTATGTCCCTGACCATCTTGCCTAATAGCTCATTGCTGGACCTATCTTCTGTGAACTTATCTAATTCTTTTTTGAACCCAGTTATATTTTTGGCTTTCACAACATCCCCTGACAATGAGTTCCACAGGCTGACTGTGTGTTGTGTGAAAAGTACTTTCTTATGTATGTTTAAATCAGCTGCCGATTAATTTCATCAGGTGATCCCCAAGTTCTTGCGTTAAGTGAAGGGTTGAATAACAGTTCTCTATTCACTTTCTCCATATCATTCATAATTTTATAGACCTTTCTCATATCCCCCCTTGGTCGTCTCTTCTCTAAGCCAGAAGAGCGCCAGTCTTTTAATCGCTCCTCGTCTGAAAGCTGTTCTTTACCTCTAATAATTTTTGTTGCCCTTCTCTGTACCCTTTCCAGCCTCATTCAACAAGCAATGGAAAAGCAGGAATAAATTCTGAGCAAGATTATAAAGTTTAATAATTCAGTCAGCACATGCTGAACTACTGTTTATTTGAAACTTGTCTATTTTTCTTCTGTGCTGCGGAAGTCCAGCATGAAATTCCTTCATGACTAAGGGACTATACTGTGCAAAATCAATGGTGTGAGGCAAAGTCTGCCCTATGACATTAATAACGTGAACAGTTTTTTAAAACAAACTGAACAAAGAATTTCTATTATTAGAAAAGTTGTAAAAGGACAATATTCTTAAATTTTTTGTTGAGTCCGGTCTGATTTTTTTAAAGCAAACGTGTAATACAATGTAGCATGTACCTCTAATCCGAGGCTTGTCTTCTGTCTTAGAGTATCTTGGTGTAGTGAGTAATGGCTCTCCCGTCTTCCTTTCATAACTTTCTTCCATTTGGTAGTCGCTGTCATGATGTCATAAATACATACACTATATTATTGCATTCTAAGTGCTTTCGAACAAAAACAATAAAATTATGAACTCTGTCAGAAATAAATTTCCAGGATGCAGTATATATATTGAGAGCTAGGAATCCGGGTCAGAGTCAGGTTGGAGTTGGAGACCAGGCAATGTCTGATGTTGTAGCAGGCCAACGTCTGTGTGGCTACCCATACAACTTCTCGGGGCAACCCTTGGGGTTAAACGGGGTGCTTGGCCGATCAGAAGGCTGCAGGGTACCATCACTCTGGGTGTCCTGGGCAGCACTTCCTACAGCACCTGCTCTCCATAGTACTCCCACGGTAGCACCCAGAATACTATGCAAATGCACAGCCGGGGAGCATCAACCATCCCAGTCTCTGCAGACTTTTCTAGTCCCTGGGCCCTTACAGGAACAAAGGATTCTCAGGTAAGACCCGGAGGAGATGAGTTGAATCCAGAGTCTGATCACCTTTAGGAGATGCTACTTGAATGTTAACTAAATTACAGTGTAAATAAAAATTCACAGCATCAGAAAGCAGGAAGTCCTGAGCTAAAGCTTTTATGAGATGACGTGACACGCGCCTTTATGCACATGAAAGGTAGTCTTTATATATGAGAATTGGTGTGCTATGCTTTTCACTGTCATAGGTTTATTGATCATATACACAATTTGTTCATTATGTTGTGCACTTGACATTTAAAAAATGCTGTATTTTTGCACTCAACTTATCCATCACTTTAAATTGATAAAATAAAGACTTTTGGTGTTGCGCTCTTCACACGCATACTTTTGTGCACTGTGAGTGGTCTCATGGATGTCAATGATACAACTGACAACTGATAAAGTGAAGAATATACATAACTCTGCAGGATAAGAGCCTAAGAAATTCAGCTATTTATACTGCTCTTCATGCATGTACGTTTTATGAAGAGTTCATTGTTTTTAGTCACTTTGAATTTTGAGGTGGGGAAACATTTTAATGTTCTTCAAGTAATTGGAGCCTTGTATTTTTGTTCAACAGAGATTGTCTTTTGAATAAACATATTTACTGTGCTAGTGAAAAGTATGAAGCTGTAGAATCAGTGCCATGGTTTCTGAGTTTAATCACCTGCAGCCAACTAGTGCTCCCGTTTTTTAATTGGCACCTTACTTTACTAAAAATTTACATTAATTTTATTTTGAAGGTATATAATCAAAATTTATTTTTGTATTTGGACTAGCAGTTGTACAATATTAACCAGTAAATGACACACTTAGAAATAGAACCAGATGTCTGCCCCCTTTCAGTTTCACAGAGCTTTTTTTCTAGTTTATTAGTTTATTTTTCTAGCATTAATAAAGAACATTTTTGAAAGTCTTCAGTAAGAAGAGAAATGATTGTCTCTTTAAAATATTCAGACAATTCTACTGTATAACCTGTTTAAATTTAGGGTGAAACTGGAAAAGATTTAATTTAATCTACAGCTGCCTTTGTCAACTTCAGTGCTGTCCTCAGTAGGGTAAATGCATGTTTTTAATTTATTGCAAAGTATACAGAGTATACTTCTAGCAGAATTTTAAATTGGACCTTTGTAAATACTGTATCATTCAAATGCAAGAAGCCACAGCTGTTCTTGAGTCAATTTATAAAGAAGTTTTAGCTTTCAGATTACAGGGTCAGCTGGTTCTGATTTTGTTTTTGACTTTTTTTTTTTTTGGGCTCTTTCCTAACCAAAGTTAATTATACAAACTTTAGTCAAATAAGATATGTGATTAATGTTACTGGCATATATATTACCTAGGAGTGTTCTTTTGTGTGTTTTGTGTGTGTGTGTATCATATATGTACACACGTATGTATGTATAATAAATCTCATCATTCTTTTTATAAATCTACCTCCACAATTAGTGTCAGAGTAAAAGGTTTGAATGTTCTTTTTGTTTTTAATCACAGTGCCTCCTCTCATTTAGCAGCCAATCTGAACTTTCAGGTTATTTGATAACACTGACTGCAGAAGAAGATAAGCTTTCCTAATGAGGGTTTAAAAAAAAATCACATATGAAAGAGAGGATTTGAGTCGATAAGCCTTTGCCCCTAGTTCCAGTTGGTATAGTACTTAATTGAAGCTCTGGTTCCTTAATAGAGCCTGTAGAAATGCGATAGTGTAAATTATTACATTTCTCCAAGTACTTAGCAGAGATGCTGTGTGTCTGATAAAGCAGGATTTGCAGTTTTCCACCATCTGTCTTTATAGTCTCAATAGACTCAGGAAAAATAGGTTTTGTGGTACTGACATTTCCCATCTTCCTGATATGTATCTCAGGATGAGCTTTGATGTGTACCGGGGACTATTATTCGAAAGCTTAATTATGCAGGCTGGAAGGAACCAGTGATGACGACCTGTTGCATTAAGTACACAAATTTAATGCACTCTTAGATGTAATTTACATTTTTGTATGTAGTGGAGAGGAAACCCCAAATCTGTTCCATCATCTTCATAGTAACATATATGTAGTCTGCATGTGTGAATCACTGTCCACTTGGACAATTGAAAAGAACTTTTTTACATTTGGACATTTGACAAAGGCCAGCTGTAATAATCATTGAGCCCATGTGTGTTTATCATGTTTGTGATCAACTTCCTGCTGATTTAATCATAACATTAATGTTCATAATAGAATCGTATAACTTCACAAGTAAAACTTTTTATACAGTGTTTTCTTTAATGTTTCTCCTGCTCTTTATTAAATAGTCTTTTCTTCGTATGGTACATTGAAACATTAATTATTACTATGTTTATCATAAACCTGAGGCTGGGTTAGGATGGACTTTTGCTACCACTTGAATTAAGCCAACAAGATACGAACACATTGAGCTTGGTGGGATCACAGGTGGGTTGGCTGCATGGTGCTAATTCTTTTTCATTTTTCATATTATTTTTAAATTATAAGAGAATAACGGATGAATATGTCTGATGGTTTTGACCATCACAGATACCTTTGGAAGAAAATGTTTGCATATTATGTGTGCAGATATAATTTTTGTAAAGAACAATAATTTCATTATGTTTGTGCTGGGACAACCTGGTGAACATGTTTTGGGGCAATTCTATGGAAAAACTTTCCTAAATTCATTTATCAGCGTTTTTGTCCTTGAAATTTCGCGTGTGCCCCAGGTTGGACCAAGATAGAAGCATCGAGGGATGTTTGCCCTCTGGTTCCACCTCCAGAAGTGGCCTGGTGGGACCTGTTCAAGACTTGCTCTTTTTCTTAATTTCTCTGCAGTTTATTTTCTTGTCAGCTTCTCTTTCTATGTTTCCTCCCTTCTGTTTCCCCTAAACCCAATCACTAGATGCCTTGATTAGTCCAAAGATCCGAGTTGACCCTACTGATATTGGAGCTCACACAACTCTTCAATAACCTGCAGTCTTGCTGCGGGATTCTACATTTTATCATTTCCTTAGGGCTTGATTTTTCAGAGGTCTTCAGTGGGAGTTGTGGGTATAAGTGTTGCTGAAAATGAGGCACTTGATCAGTTTGTACTAGGAGCAGCCATCCTTTCTGCTTACTGATGAGATAGAGATGATCTATATGAGGGGAGGGAACTCCAGCTAGGAATCCAAAGGAGTACTGTTGTGCTAAATACAGCACTGCTACAACTACAGGGATTTGATGATCTAAGAAACTTTTCTTTTCTCCCATTTAAGACTGCCCTTGGTTGAGCTATAGAGCCATTTCCTTCCATTTTTTTAAACTTGTTTTCTGTTGCTTGCAGAAAGGGGAACAGGTCAGTGTAAAGTTCAAACTATAATATCTTAGGGATTTCCTGCCTGGGTGTTGAAGATACGGTTTATCATTATTTGAAGATATTTGTTTCCATCCGCCACAGGAAGAAGTGTGTTTGACCCTTGTGGTTCCATTTAACCCTATGGTTCTATGATTGTTCCATTTGATTATGAAAGATAAAGTAAATATTTTGCCACCCTATGTTTGTTTGAAGGATTCTGCTTTTTACCGTTGATCTTTTTGATGGTTTTAAACTGTTTAATCTCTCTTTCTGGCCTGCCCTGCTTGAGCGCAAATGTAATATGTGGAAATGTTCCATTCAGTGAGTAACATAGCATAGTTTTTGTAGGTGAATGGCTTTTATGCAAATAATCATCTCTCTTAAAAATATTAATCCTGAAACAGTTAATCTTCAGTGCTTGGAGGTCTGTAACTTTTAATAGCTCTGAAAAATGTGTTTATTTTCTGGCTGTTTCATGTACGTTAGCCTTTTTACTTTTTAAACTCTTCAAACATAATATTGATTAATAATCTAGAGGAAGACGTAAAGAGCCCACTTATTTAATTTGCAGATTATGCTAAATTCAGAGTGTTTCAAACACTAAGTGAAGGCAGGGTAGTAGAAGTATACACTGTATAGATGCAGAAAAGTTAAAAATATGGGGAGGAATTACCAAAATTGAGATGCAACTATCTAAATTCAAGGCAATATCTGAGGGGGAAAATATTTTAAAAATGAAGATGTTCAATGTGATGGGAGATATTTAGTAAATAGTTGTTTTTTCTTTCTTTTTTTTTTATTACAACTTCCTATAATGGCATGATAGAGAGAGAAAATTGGATATGAGCTTGCTGTGAGAGGAGAGTGGATTTTAAAATTATTTTAAAGCAAAACTAGTGTAGTTTTGTGATGCAGTACTCAGAGCTGTCACATCAGAGATCAGTGATATCCTCCTTTATTTGTCACTGGAGATTTAGTAGCTATTATATTTCATTCATTTCTGGGTACTTCAATTTAAAAAGATTCTGATAAACTGGAAATAATTCTGAGATGAGCAACACAAGTAATTATGATTCTGGAGGTATTTCTTTGAGCAACGTTTAGCCAAATTAAACATATTTATTATGGAGAGAGGAGCAAGGTGATATGCTGTGTTCCTGCTAGGTGTTCTTGTTTACACACTTTTTTTTTTAATGGAAAATTGGATTTTTAACTAATTTTTTCATGATCTCTACTTTCCACAGAATTTAATTTTTTTTCATCAATACAATTTTTTTCTGTTTAGATATGCTGCTGCAGCGTCTTATGGGAGTGATAGGTTCATTGCCTCATGTTGCTATTCTCTATGGGAAGCATTAGACACCCAAACTATAACTCTGATGGGGCAATTTTCAAACAGAAGTATTTCAGATTTCGGTCCAAGATTTTCATTATATATTTCAATTTTGGACAAAAAAGCAAAAATTTCCGTGGGGGAAGAAAACCCCATTTTATTATTTATTTATATTACTATAGGGCTAGGCACTGAATAAAGATACAGCAAAAAGATGGTCCCTGCCCCAGACAGCTTACTGTCTAAGTCTGAGACAAGTCAAGAGATGGGTACTGACATACAGATGGGGGAGTGTAAGGAAATGAGACAACGTGGGTTAGTATGATAGGCAGTGGTCTCAGCATGGCAGTGGCCTAACTGTTACATTTTTTTTGTAGGCATTACAGAAAAGAAGAGTTAAAAGAGGTTTTGAAGGAAGATAATAAGGTAGCTTTGTGGATATTTATGAGGAGCTCCTTCCAAGCATGGGGGCAGCATGGGCGAAAGCACAAAGGTCCTTGTTTGAAAATTTAACAAGTGGGTGATGGAGGCAGGAGTTAATGTCTTGATGTTGAAAGAGAGTTAATAGGTAGGGTAGGGATAGGCTGTGAAGGCCCTTGAAAGCTACTTGTCTTCACTTATATTTGATGCAATAGAGAAGGAGGAACCAGTGGATGGATGCAAAGAGACAATGAAGACATGGTTAAAGTGACTGGCTAGAAAAATTATCTTTGCATCAATATTCTGAATGGATATGAGTGGTGCAAGGTTGCATTTGTCAATACCAGAGAAAAGGATGTTTCAGTAATTGAGGCATGGTGTGATGAGAATCTGGATGAGTGTTTTAGCTGTGTGAATGGATAGGAAAGGCTGTATCATAGAGATGTTATACATAAAGAACTGACAAGATTTAGATATTGCCTGGATTTGAGCACATTCCTAGAAATAAGTCCGAGTCAAAGAAGATGACACCTGGATTACAGGCCTGAGTGACAGGTAGGATGATGGTGAGAGAGAAGAGAAGGGGGCCAAGAACATAGCCCTGAGAAAGTAACACAAGATAGGAAGGAAGATGCTCTGAAGGAGCAATTGGAGAGGTAGGAGGGGAAACTGGAGAAGTCAGAATCATGGAAGCTAAGGGAGAACAAGATTTCAGGAAGAAGAGAGTGGTTGATTGTGTTGAAAGTGATTGACAGATCAAGGAGTGTGAGGCTGGAGTACTGGTCTCCACTTTGTCTAGGGACAGGTCATTAGAGACTTTGGCAAGAGTAGTTTCAGTGGAGTATGAGAGGCAGAAGCCATATTGAAGAGGGTCTAGGATGAAGTTGGAAGAGAGGAGCTCAAGGAAGCAATTGTAAACAGTGTGTTCAATAAGCTTAGAGATAGAAGGGAGATGTGGCAGGAGTTGGTGAAGGATTTGGGGTTTTTTTAAGATGGGAGAGACTAGATCATGTTTGTATCGTGAGGGGAAAGAACCAGAGGAGGCTGAGAGGTTAAGGAGAAGAGGAAGGGAAGGAATGAGAGTGGGCACAATGATAATCAGGAGATGAGATGTGGTGTGTGGGGCAAATGAAGGGGTGAGAGGAGGAAACCAGCAATCAAAATTCTGTGCCTCTACTTTTTGGAGTCTTCAGTAACACCAGTAGTAAGAGGGAACTGAGGGAGGGTTGCAGTCATCCTGTTCTTTATGCCCTCATATGGGACAACAAAGAGGCATACAGTGCATGCATGGCCCAATGGACATTGCTAATCAAAACATTCTGGTCTTGTGCACATGAGGCTGCACCTGCACTCATGCTGACTACATTATCTTGAAGAACCATAGTTATTGTAGGGTAAGTAACCATTCTTTGTTTAGCTAAGAAGATGGCAGAACTGAAAGAGGAGAGTATGAGTTTGAGAGAAGGCGATCATCTTGGTCATAGGATTTCTGCCAGACACATTCTGAAGAGTGAGAGCAGGAACAGAGGAAACGAATGTTGCGGGTGGCATGGTGGATCTTGTGGTGGAAGAAAGGGGCAAAGAGTTAAGAGTGGAGAAGACTGAAGCATGAAGTAAATAAATCACCATATTAGTGTGGGAGAGGGTCTGAGAACAGATGAGAAGTCACCAGTGCTGATTGACCAGATGTCATGGAAAAGACTGAGTGACAGGGCATTGAGAAGGAGCTTGACGGTCAATTCTGAAAGGAACCAGATGATCAGAGAGGAGGAGTGACTCGGCAACAGAGAGAGAGAAGTGCTTGGTGAAGATGCAGTTGAGTGAATGGTCCTTTTAGTGCGTGGGAGAGTTGAACCCGGGCTGCAGGTTGAATGAAGACATGAGGATGAGGAAACATACATCGAAGGGCTCAGATGGGCCATCAGTATGGAAACTGAAGCCCCTGAGGATCAGGCTGAAGGGGAGGAATGGAGTGGACTGTAGATGACAGCAGAAGGGAAAAGTTGGTTATAGTGCTGTTCCAAAGAGGAGAAGGAATGGGAAGGGGGAGGCAGAAGGGGTTGGCAGTATTAGGGATGGGAGCAGAGAAACCCAGCACCACCTCCACAGTCTGATCCAGGGTGGGGGGTGGGAGCAGTTGACAAGCTCTAATCAGGGGACATTTCCTAATAGAGTAGGCTCTTATTCTGAGAAATAATCTCTCACGAGAAACAGAAAGTATGTAGACTTTTAAAACTAGTCTGGACCAAACGTTATATGGACAAATGCAAATGGCTCTTACCAGTAATGTTTTAAAAAATTTTAATATTGGGAGAGTTGAGGTTAATTTTTAACATATTTAGGTAAATCAACATACCTCATCTGGTCAGTGTGGCGGTTTGAATAAACAGGAAATAACCAGTGACTTGGTAACTGAATCCTTCCACTCTAGCAGAGACAATTCAGTTTTATTAGCTGGCTACAGATTACATGGGTGTAACCACACCTTGCCCACTCTGGGTTTTAGGACTCTCCCTTTGCCCAAACTGACTTCTACCAGCTTCATCACAGAACAGTATGGTGATGGACATGGACTCCACAGTAGCTTTGACAGGTTTTCTAGGCCTTTAATTTTTCTCTTTCTGATTTCTTTAAGGACAGAAATCCGTCTCCTTTCCTCAGAAGCATCCAACGCCTCTTGTCCAAAACGACTGGTCCATGCTTCAGTTAAAATAGATGGAACTGAGCATAAAGTTTATTTGGTACTGGACTAAAGATCCAGAAAACCACAATAAAAATGAAGTTAAACAAAATAAAATTGACTTTAATATTAAACTTTGATGCGCATACAGTAGATAGCTAAGGTCTGACTCTTCGTTTACAACGTGTAAGTCATGCTGTAAGATTTTTAGCTTGCTTAGGAAATACAGTGATCTTCATAAAAGCAGCATGTTTTTTGTTTCTTTGTTCATCTTTGGGGTTCCAACAAAGTGTCTTTCCATGGCTGATGTCTCACTATGTAACAAGAGAACCTCAAGCTTATAGTTCTTTTAGATTGTGAAATCTTCATTAACCTGTTGCTGGTACCTGGATTACTTTTCTTGCTGAGCTAATGCCTAGAAAATATTAAAATCAGATTGTTCTGTACATTGAGTTTTCTTCCTAGAAGATGGCAGAATCCAATCCCCAAAGGATACAGGCTCAATATTTAACTTGTCAATATTTTAAAATACCTTTCTCTGATATTAATTTGATAAATCTGTCAACCCTTTAAAACATGGCTAAAATCCCAATTTCTCATTTTAGTGATCTACTTTGTGGTGTGCTGGATCACAGAAACCCCCTTGGGGCTGTCAACTGATGTGCCACGACAACTTCTGCCCCCGCTTTCCTGCCCTGGCAGCTTGGGACCTCAGTGCCCTGCCTGGTTTGAGCCAGACCCAGGTCTGAACCACGTCACCTAACAGCTGTAGGCGTAATTGAAAGCAGCTTAAGAAGTGTTCCTGTCTTTAACACTCAGATGCCCAACTCCCAGTGGGGTCCAAACCCCAAATAAATTGTTTTTACTCTGTATAAAGCTTATGCAGGATAAACTCAAAAATTGTTTGCCCTCTATAACACTGATAGAGAGATATGCACTGCTGTTTGCACCCCCACCCCAGGTATTAATACATACTCTGGGTTAATTAATAAGTAAAAAGTGATTTTATTAAATACAGAAAGTAGGATTTAAGTGGTTCCAAGTAGTAACAGACAGAACAAAGTGAATTACCAAGCAAAATAAAATAGAACACGCAAGTCTATGTCTAATACAGTAAGAAAACTGAATACAGATAAAACCTCACCCTCAGAGGTGTTCCAGTAAGCTTCCTTTTACAGACTAGTCTCCTTCTAGTCTGGGTCCAGCAATCACCCCCCCCCCCCCCGTAGTTACTCTCTTTTGTTCCAGTTTCTTTCAGGTATCCTTTGGGGGTGGAGAGGCTATCTCTTGAGCCAGCTGAAGACAAAATGGAGGTGTCTCCCAGGGATTTAAATAGACTTTGTCTTGTGGGTGGATACCCCTCCCTCCCCCTGTGTAGAATTCAATGATGAAGTTTTGGAGTCTCATGGAAAAGTCACATGTCCATGCATGACTCAAACTTACAGGTAGCAGCCATGGTTCACATGCTACCTTTAACATCCTCAAGTAGACTTCTTATGTGGATTGGAGCCTTCCAAGACCCATGTCCATTAAGTGCTTCTTGACTGGGCACTTAACTTGCAAATTCCTTTCCAAAGAAGCTGACCAAATGCCTTACTAAGTCTATTTAAAATCAAACAAGTGTACAGCCAATATTCATAACTTTGAATACAACAATGACACGTGCATACAAATAGGATGAATATATTCAGTAGATCATAACCTTTACATAGATATGTTACATGGTATATGTAGCATAAAACATATTCCAGTTATGTCATATATACATTCATAAGCATATTTCCATAAAGCCTTATGGGGTGCACCATCGCATATTCTATTATGATTCTTTAGATGATGTGACACACACTAATCTGCTTTCTCTGACAACTCTGTTTATGTGTAGGATTTTTGCTAGTTGTACTCTGCTGACAAAAGAAAAATGGGCAATGCTGATCAATATACATCCCAGGAACCAAACCAAAGCTGCTTACATGTGTGGGGGAAGTCCCTTTTTGGGGGCTAGGGTGAAAAACTCCATGTCAGTTAAGCATGAAAATATTTTCAGATCTTCTTGCTTACATGTATTACAGAGTCTCTGAGAAGTGCAGTCCTTATTCAAAAGTACTTGCCAACATTTAGAGTAAAATGCTTCAGAGAAGCCAGGGGGCTGCTGTGTGTATTCCAATTGATTTTAAGTTTATTTTAATATGAGTATCTTAATTATCAGGTGCTCCAAAAGGTCAATATTTGACTAAGTGTAGATATTTGTTTGAACATGTTGAGGTTCTTCCCTCTCTCCCTTCCCCATTAAAGTTCTGTGGTCCTCTGTTCACAAACAATCCCTTCTTTAAGAGGCCTCCCACCTAGCACTGGTCTGTGGCGAAGCTGGAGGAAAAGTCTGGGCCTTCTATTTTCTATTTCTCCTGACATACTGAAGAGAAGAAAACAGGGCTGTTTCCAACACTTAGTGATTTGAGCAAGGAGGGATCCTTGGCGTGCTCTTCTTAGTGAATGGGGATGAATGACTTCTCCCGTCTTTCTCTTCCTGGGGGTGGGGGCGCTCAGGGTTACTCTTCTCTAGGGGGTGGGGAAAGTACAGACCTCCCTGTCTCTTCCAGACCTGTCTACGTTGGTGAGGCGCAAAGCTGAGGAACAAATTACATAAAACAAGCTTTGAATCAGCATATGACAGGCATGAAATTTGTATAAAATTTGAAATATGGGGTGCTCTGCTACACCCAGCCCCAGATTCACTTATCCCTTGTTCATTAGTTACCGTTGTCCCTCCTCCTCCCCGTTATCCCCAGTATATCCCCCTATATCTGTTGATGCTTCCGTTGTGCCCCTTGCTTCCTTCTTCTGCTGCCACTATGCCCTCCCACACCCACTTTATCCCCTTAGAAGATAAAATGTGCATCAGTAATTTCTAAAAATTGCTTCACGTGGGTAAAACATGCATCAGTAATTTCTAAAAATTGCTTCACGTGGGTAAAACAGAGTGCTAGTACAAAGTACATCACCACCAGCAGCCTGGTTCCATGCTGGTTCTAGCCAGCAAATAAATAAGCAGTGCTATTCCTGTGGAAGTGAAATGACTATTTTGTTTCTCCTTTGAACAGGTTGCCCCTAATGATGAAGCTGTGGTAACATTGCTTTGTGAATGGGCTGTGAGCTGTAAAAGATCTGGCAAACACAGGGCGATGGCTGTGGCAAAACTCCTGGAGAAGAGGCAAGCAGAAATTGAGGCAGAAGTAAGTTATTCTTTCTCATTTTAGAATAATATGTTGCCAGTGCACTTAAAATGAGCAGTTGAGGAGAAATTAGCTTGATACAACATAGAGTTTTTAAACTGTTGAATCAGACTTGGCAAATTGGATGTTATACCACCAATTTATGGTTCTTGAATCATGTCCTAACTTGAGTGATAAAGAAGCTTCTGAATAAAAATAAACCTTAAACTAGCTTCAGTTAGCTTTATTACTATTTATTTTTCCTGTCATGGTTTGCTTTTGTGTATTAGGAGTTTATATATAGTACTGTGTGTGGAGGCTTGTCATCTATTGTCCCTTGAAGAAATTAGAGTGTTAAACTGGGTTGACAGGTGCACGATTATGCATACTAAAGATTGTGCTCTGATGGCCTACAAAATCTGGAGAATTCTACAAACCAAGTGGGCAATTCTGAACCAAAATAATGTGTCTTAAAGAGAACCATACATTATGTAAAACTGCCTAAGTTTTTTTCCGTTGAATCTTAGAGAGCAGCGAAACTGTTTCATATAGCCTCAGGGCTGTGTCCTTGGCTGGTGTAAAAGATGTGTCTTTATTGAGATAAATGGGTCTAAGCCAATTTACATCAGTTGACATTTGGCTCATAATATTTCTTTAGCTCCTCTACAACTCTTTTTCTTTATAAAATTAAACCCTCTCCACATTGGAGATCAAATGGAGATGCCATTGGTACTTCAGTTAATTGTTAATCTAATAATTGAGTACCTCAGGTCCTGTGGTGTGGTAGCCCATTGGTAAATATTGACTTTTTAATGGTCATCAGTGTAAACTGTGTTTTTTTTTAAGCCATTTCGAACAGACTGTTTCAATAGATGGTCCTACTAACAAAATTTAGCATAAGGGGTATCCAAAAATAGGAGGCAAGACTGTATTGATTTAAGATGCAACAGTCTTTTTAATGCAGCCAGAGTACTCTTATAGAAGTGCTTCTTCCACCGGAACTGGCTACAGATAGCACTATACACACAAACGTATTTTTACTTTCACTCTCCATACGCCCTGTGCTCCTTCAAGCTACCTCCTGCCCTGCAGCCAGGCAGTGAGGGGAAGGGAGAACCCATTACACCAGTAATGGGTAACACACGCAAAAGAAGAAAATTAATTTCCTTTGTTAAAGCTGTAATTATAGCCTGTTTGTGTAATCAATCCAGAAAATTAAGTTTGTTTGAATTTTACTAAAACATTCTAACTATAACGTTTTATACAAGTGGTGATTCTATCCAATTCTCATGTACATCTTTTCCATAATTATTATATAACTCTTAAATAAGCACTTTAGAAGTACTGAAGGTAGACAGAGGTGGGAAAATGCTTTATTTCAGTAGTGCTTCAGTGGGATTTCTGGGATTTGGGTGGAGATTACATTGTGAGAAGAAAGAGAAACACTGTCACATTTAGAGTTGCATGATATGCTAATTGGTTTTTTTCCCCCACTGTGTAGAGATGTGGTGAGTCAGAAGTGCTGGATGAAAAAGAATCTATTTCTTCAGCTTCTCTCCCTGGATCCAGCCTTCCTGTCTTTCAGAATGTCCTACTGAGGTTTTTAGATACACAGGCTCCCTCATTATGTAAGTATTAATTCATCTCTGTTCCAAAATAGGACCAGAGCAATTGGTCTTGTGTCCAGCTGCTGAATTTATTCTGCTTTGTCAGACCATGTGCTGCTAATTTGCAGTTTCCATTATGATCCCCTCCACCCATTTTCACATTATCATAATTTTCCAAAATGTTTCGTTTTTGTGCTGAAATCTTCCCGTGATTTCTGTGCCCAAAGGTGAATTTTTGGAAAACTTGAGCAAACTCCTTTTATCCATGTTTGAATTGCAGTATTAGGATGGGAAAGATACACTTTTCATGCATAATTCATAATATAAAGTATTGATTTCATGAGGAATTCAAAATGGCTGACTTTGGTATATAATTAGTTCTCAGTGCTTAACTTGAAAAGAAAATTGGTCAGATTATAAGCAAGTGGGATTTTTTTTTATTGGGCATGCTAAGTAGCCATCAAAAATTTCTTAGTCTAATGAAACTCCTTTATGATGTTTCATAACAGTTTCTGCTGACTCAGAAGCCTGACAAGTACATGGACTGCTGACGCTTTTTGCATGAAGGAGATTATAAATGTTTTGTAGAAACATACATAGTACAGTCCTTCAACAATGTACTTCCTTAGCAACAGGAAATTGTTATAAGTTTGTTATAAAATCTGCATTTAGGTGCTAATGGTCTCATTTTGGTGAGGACTACCCAGAGCAAACACTTCTCGGTGTTTACAGTCTCAGGGACTGCGGACTGTTTTTGCTGTTTTAGATGTTATGTTGGATTCCTGTCACTAGGGGCTGCTCTTCTGGGCTTCTCCTGTTGGACACAGAGACCATATGTGGATGTGTGGGCAAACTGCCCCCAGTTCCTTCTCTACCTCCTTGGCCTGAGACAGAGCTCTAGTTTGCCTGCCTTGAGTGTGCCTCGGCTATTTCGTATTCTTTTTATAGTAGTTTGTTAAAATTAGTTAGTTAATAGTGAGAGGATTTCCCGCCCCCCATCTTTCTTGTTGGGGAGCCTTGTCTTTCTGGCAGGGCATGCCTGGCTTGCCAGGCTTCAAACACTGCTTCTCCTGCTGAGAGGCTATACCTGTGAGCAACGGCCACTCTAAGTGTGTCCATTGTTTGTGGGAGCCCCATGTCACCCAGAAGTGCAATTGCTGTCTAGCTTTCAATTCCAGGGCAAGAAAGAACAAGGAGATTAAGCTCAGACTGTTAGTGATGGAGTGCTCATTTCAACCAGCCTCTGAGTCAGGTCAGGAGCCCACAACCCATACATCTGTCTCTAGACAGATCCAGTTCCCCTTATCTCTTGATGCAGGGCTCCTAAGAAGGGGAAGTCATAAGAGGCTTCTGAGAGGGCTCCCAAAAAGTGGGGTACAGATTCCCTTCTGAAGGAGCCTGCTCCAAAAAAGCCTAGGTTGCCTGTAAGATCTACAATCTCTGAAGCTTCGACCACTTAGCTTGGTACCACTGAGTCAAAGGACTCCTCCTCCAGTACCAGAAGATCTGGAAAGTCCTGGAGCTTGTGGGAGACATATGGCTCCAACAGGGCTTCAGTCCCCTCTACCAGGGAGGAGGGCAAGCATAAGCATCCTGGCCTGCTATTGTCAAGCTCGGTCGTGCTTTTGGCACTTATTCATTTGGCACCCTTGCTAACGAGCAAGCAACTATGCCATTCTCCATTGGTGTCTACATCACTACGCCTGCCATCAGCAGTACCATCAGCTTTGGCTACTATGTCCTTGGCTGCTGCATCGGTACCGGCTCCGTACTGCAAGAGTTTAGATATTTGAGGGACCTGTCCATGATGGATGAGCTGGAATCCCCAATTCTCATGTGTAGTGAGCATCTTTCTGTACTAACACCTCAATCTCCAGACTTCTACTGTACTCTAGGGCTCCTACATTGGATGCTTTTGGGGAGAATGAAGGAGACTTCCAGTCAGCCTCCATTATATCAGTTCAGGGTTGTGGCCCCCCCCCCACCCGGTCAGGAATCCATTCTTCGAGTTGCAGGGAAGATCATGACTGTCATCAAGGTTGAGGGAACCAGCCCTGTATGTCACCTCCACTCCCATATGCCCCACCCTTCCCTGATGGCAGTACTGAGGTCCCTGAGCTGCTTACCAACAGAAATTCTCCAGACCACAAGTACTATCTCAAAGGGAGACTAGAGTTGTGCAGTCCTCTCCTCCCCAACCAGTTCACCCCACAGGAAAGAGACGTGAGGAACAGGGTTGATGCCAGTGTGGATAAGGAGGTTACCCCTCAAACACCCATTTCATCCTCGTCACCAGATGAAATGGTTATGTTTCCACCACCTTTCATGGCTCATGATTCACGGAGAAGGGGGATTAGTTTTTGGCCCTTGACCGACAAGATCTGTATTTCCATATAGTGGTACACTCTTTGCACAGGAAATATCTATAATTCACCATAGGCCAGGATTATTTTCAATACAAAGTGCTTCCCTTTGGTCTGTTCTTTGCCCCAAGGGTGTTTTCCAAGGTTCTGGTGGTAGTGGCTTCTTATCTCTGACAGGAGGCAATCTTCGTCTTCCCATATCTTCAGAACAGGCTACTCAAGGACCATTCTTATGAAGCCGTGCTCTCTCCAATCCAAACTGCTCTTGCTCCATTCCAAGAGTTGTGTCCCAGCTAAATGGGAGAAAATCCACATTAACCCCTGTAAAGAACATAGTTTATAGGGGCTTCTTTGGACTCGTTGACAGCCAGAGCCTACCTTCCCTCAGACAGGTTTGTAGTCTTGTTAGGTTTGGTATGGACAATTCATGTGAATCATCAGACCACTGTAAAGAACTGTCTTCAGCTCTTGGAACACATGGCAGCTCGTACTTTTGAGACTGATCGCACAAAGCTACCTCTCCATAGCTTTCAAGGTTGGCTCAGAACAATCTATTTTCCAGTCAGACACATCTTGGCTAGATAGGTGATGGTTCCTCTTTAAGTGGGGAACTCCCTGGATTGGTGGAAAGATCAACTCAGTGTCTGCGCAGGAGTTCGATTCTGCTGCTCAACTCCATCCCTAACTTTAACAACAGATGCATCACACTTAAGATGGGGAACTCATCTCAATGCTCTTACAACTCAGATGGATAACTCAGGAGACCAATCTCCACGTCAATCTATTGGTGCCCAAGGCTCTCAGGAATGCCTGCTTTAATTTCCTACCTCTGATCATGGACAAATCAATAAGGGTCATGACGGACAACATGTTCTGCACTTTTTACATCAAGAAGCAAGGAGGAACAAGTCCCTGCTCCTCTGTGCACTGAAGCTGTGAAGCTATGGAACTGGTGCATAGCTCATCAGATACAATGCCACCTCCCAGACATTCAGTACACTGCAACCATTGTCATCAGCAGACACTTCTCACAGGATTGTGAATGTGAGCTAGACTGGCAAGTGCTCTACAATGTATTCCAAAGATGGGGTCTGCTGGAGGTGGATCTCTTCACCACCTTCAGGGACAAGAAGTGTCCTCTTTTCTGCTAAAGATGGGATCTGGGATGCAATTCTTTGGGGGACAGAAGAATGATCTGTAGTATGCATTTCCTCCAACTCCACTGACACAGGATTTATCCTAATAATACCAACCTGTCTGAGACAAGCTTAGTATCCTTATATGCTTTATCTATGCATCCAACCACTGCTCAAGCTCCTCACCACTCCTTATCTCCTCTCACAGGATGTGGGTTGCTTCACTCTGATCTAGGTGTTCTCTGCCTCTAGGTGTGATTCCTGGATGGTTTGTGGGAAGAATCCTCCTGCACTGAGGAAGTGCAACAGGTGTTATTGAGTAGTAGGAAGAAGTCAATCTGTGCTACTTACCTGCAGAAATGGAAGAGATTCTCTCATTGATGCTGTCATTGCTGCTTCCTGCCTGAAGCTGTACCTCTTTGTCATCCTGGATTATTTGGTGGATCTGAAGAATTCGGGATTATCAGTGAACTCAATTAAGGTCAATTTGGCTGCAATATCATCCTTTCTTCTGGCTATAGAGGGAGTTTCCATATTTGCTCATGCTATATCATGTAGGTTTATTAAGGGTTTGGGGATGCTCTACCCCCCAGACAAAAGATCTCACCCTGACCTGGGACATGAACCTGGTCAGGACTGGCTCTAGGCACCAGCAAAGCAAGCACGTGCTTGGGGCGGCACGTTTCCAGGGGCGGCAACCTAGAGCCAGCCCTGGGTAGGAGCCCTCATTGAAAAAGAACCCCTGCATGTTGACCGTGAGGGTGTCCATGTACTCGAAGTAATAAGCCAGCCTCATGGTCCCTGCCATGATCACCATCTGGAAGTAAAGCATGCTGGTGAGCACAGAGGGCACTGGCAGGCGCTCCGGCGGACGGGGCAGCCCTCCGCCCCAGCTGCGGGCTCCGCCTGCTCGCCGGCAGCATCCACCGGGGGAGGAGGCGGCTAGTCCCAGCAATCAGCGGTGGTGGTGCTACCCAGGCGCAGGCTGGAGCACATGGGCAGCGCAGGAGGCTGGTTAGTCACGGGCAGCTGCTTGACCCATAGGCTAACAGTGGGCAGCTGCACCAGCGTTGCCTGGGCGCAAGCCCATGCCCATGGGCTGCTCCTGTCAGGCAGCTGCGCCCAGGCACAGGCTTGTGCACTGGGGGAGCAGATGGCGGCTAGACCTGGGCAGCAGTGCCAGCTCCATCCGGGCAAGTGCAGGGAAAGGCGGGTCCCCTCCTGGGAGCAGCCCCTGGCTGCCGGAGCAGGGAGCCCAGCTGAGAAGCAGATCCGAGGGTTCTCCTCTCCAGTGGCGCTGGGGCTGCAGTGTTCAGGCCAAGCCTACCCCCGGGCAGGTGCCTGACGCCTCTGCCCAGTGCCAGCCTCCTGCGGGAGGGAGGGGGGCGGGAATCCCAGTCACTCCGAGCCCGCCAGCTCAGTCCGCACGAGCCCAGCTCCGGGCAGGCAATGCAGCTGCTGCTCCTGGGCTGCCAAATCCGCCACCCTTTCCCATCTTAGGATTTTGTGTCTTTGTCCAAACAGCTGGAGCAATAATTGCCCGTGCTGAGCAGCCTTGTGCACAGCCCCTGCCACTGCCTCCTCCACTCTAGCTGTAAATTCTTTGACAGATGTACCAATATATTCTTCAAAAAGTTATGCTCCTGAGATCAGAACTCCAAAAAATAAATACAGATAACAAGTAACTTTCAGGTTGTGCCCCAAAAGGACAACAGCCAGAGACTATAGTCAAAAAGCTCAAATGGTCTTTTACAAGGCCACACTGTTAACTTTAAATCCATTTTAAACTTTACTTGGCTTTATTACTGCAATCAATCAGTCTGATCTCAGTTGTGAACCAGATTTGCCTGTTATTTTTCCCCCTCTCCTGCCAGAGCAAAGGAACCTCCACAGATTTTGTGTGTGCTTTACCTTTTTTCCTGTGCCATACTAACAAGAAATGCTCCCTACAGAAGGACTGGCTTAGCATAGCATGGAAATGTGGCACTGGAACAACAATAGGCTTGGCAGATTCTGTGACTTTGGTAAAGAAAGTGCTAAACAGGAGAATATATTTAGAAAATGGGGAAAATTATTCTTGCAAACACACATACAGCTTTGAGAAAAGTCAGATTCATTTATACTGAAAAGTTGGACTCAGAATGTAAATTATTCATAGTTGATTAGACCAAGACAAGCGTTTCTCAAACATTTCTCAATGCTTAAAATTAAATGAATACAGTAATAGGAAATTGTTTTATTTCACTAACTACAAATTCTCTGGTTTCATTTTTTAAAAGATTTTAAACAGTCAAAACAAAAGAAAACAAAAACATTGCAAAGTGCAAACGTGAAAAGCCAAAAAAAAGGGTGTGGGGGGTGGCCAAAATTTTTTTTGCCTGGGGCAGCAAAAAACGTAGAGCCGGCCCTGAACCTGGTATACAATTACTTTATGAAACATCCATTTGATCCTATGGAAACTTGTTCTTTACTCCATTTATCTGTGAAGATGGCCTTTTTAGTAGCCATCACGTTGGCCCATAGATTTGGGGAGATTGGTGCCTTGATGGCAGATACCTGTTTTACGGTGTTCTTCAAGGATAAGGCTTTTTTTGCGCTCACATCCTAAATTCTTACTGAAGAATCTCTTGTAGTTCCATGTTAACCAGTTTATTAATCTACCAGTGATTTTCCTGAAGCCATATAACTCTTCAGGAGTCATGTTTTCATATCCTGGATGTTAGAAAGTATCTGGTCTCCTTCTTGGATAGGACCAAGCAATTTCGAAGGTCACCAAGACTGTTCCTTTCCTTTGCAGATGGATCCAAGAGATCTATGATTTCTGCTCAAAGACTATCAAGATGGATATTTGGATGTATTGTCACTTGTTATAAAACCACAGGCATTTATTATCCATAGTGTTGCTTAAAAACATAATGGTGTCTGAGATACGTAGGGCTACTCCGTGGGCCTCAGTATGTACGTTTTCAAAGCACTATGCTGTGGTAAACTGTCGTGTATGAAAGAAGAATTTACTCACCTGTGCAGTAACTGCAGTGCTTTGAGATGTGTGTCCCTGTGGGTGCTCCACTACCCAGCCTCCCTTCCCTTCTGCTTCAGACTGTTCTCTATGGAGATGTTTGAGTGGAAAAGGAACTTAAGGTGGTTCACCTCCACATCCCTACGTAGCCTTGGTGTCTGGCGTGAGGAGGCTCAGGACTCATGTGCAGGCCAGGTACATGCGCATCTGAAATGGAGTGCCCACAGCAGGTCACATCTTGAACTGCAATTACTGCATAAGGTGAGTAAATTCTTCTTTCCTACATGGTAGCTTACCACAAGTCTTCCCCATAGTGTTTTCAACCAGGATGGCTGAGATCCTTCTTTCATAAGTTCAAGCCAAATATCATTTGTCTTTGCAGATTGAAGGATACCCGGGGATTCATTTGCGCCCTAGATATAACAGGCCAGAACTTTGATCTTCACCTGAAAACAGGGTCCCTTTCCCCACACTATTCACCTCTTCCTGTTGATTTCCTTCTAAAATCTCTGTAAACTCTTCATGAGCATTTGACTCAGTATGCTAATAAACTTCTTTTGTAAGATACACAATACATCAATGGTCCGGGAGGGAGTTAAGTGTGTCTCATCTTCTGTCTGGAGGTTTGTCTCAAGGAATGCTATTTTTGATTGATCTGCTCTTAACGACAAGGCCTAGAGAATATAATATTCAGCATCTATACATAAGTCCTCATGTATTTTCCATACTGTGACTGGGCAAGGCCAGATGGCTATGGAAAAGTAGTGGGAGATAGATATATTAGCTCCAGGCTAAACAAATCCCTAGTACCAGGATAAGTGAAATGGCAGCTGCTCCAGGTCAATTAAGACACCTGGGGCCAATTAAGAACTTTCCAGAAGGCAGGGAGAAGGCTAGGTTGATTGGGACACCTGAAGCCAATCAGGGGCTGGCTGAAACTAGTTAAAAGCCTCCCAGTTAGTCAAGTGGGTGGGCATGTCAGGAGCTGTGGGAGGAGGTTGTGCTGGTGGAGAGGCTGAGTAGTACACACCATATCAGGCACAAGGAAGGAGGCCCTGAGATAAGGGTGAAGTGGAGCTTGAGGAAGTGAGGGCTGCTGTGGGGGAAGTAGCCCAGGGAATTGTACATGTTATGTTTCTAAAAGGTCATTACCATAGCTGATACTATTAGGGTCCCTGGGCTGGAGCCTGGAGTAGAGGGTGGGCCCGGGCTCCCCCCGCACCTTTGTCCCCTGATTAATCACTGAGACTGGGAGACAACAGAGACTGTGCAAGGAAGGATAACTTCTCCTCACCTCCCTCGCTGGCTTATGATGAAAATGGCTCAGTAGACTGTGACCCTTGTCTCTAGAGAGAGGAGGGTTACGTGGAGGGTCACAGTGAGCCTCTGAGGCTAGTGAAATCCGCCAGGAAATGCAGGACCCATGGAGGCAAGGACAGAGCTTTGTCACAATACATACGTTTCACATTAATTATGATGACTAGTGTGACATGCTTTCACTAGGCCTCTTACATTATTTTGGTGATCCCAGTACCCTTATATATCCCTGTGCCCTCTGTTAATTGGCATCAAGAAGTCCTTGGGTCACACAAACCTGTTCTCAAAGTAGGGGTACCTAACTCGCTTGTTCTTTAGAGATTTTTTTTTTTCATGTTGGGGATTTGAGAGAGCTAAATTTTGAATTATTCATTTTGTGAAGTTCAGTTTTCTTAGATCTTTCTGTTGGTGTTTTGAGGTATCTTCTCCTTCCCTTCTCTTTTCTATCTGAAACATAAAACAAAAGTATGTTGAAATCATTCAGCTTGGTACTTGGGGGGTTGCATACTGGCCTTCTTGTTAAACTTGTTGCAGAATGTATTGTACTTGAATACTTTTGAGATACTGTGTGAGCTACTCAGTCTCCAAGAATGAGAATACTGTGCAATAGAGGAAAAATGGCGATACTATAATTGTACTTTTTTTAAAAGATACTTCTCTCACTCCTCTGAGTTACCACTTCTCTGCATCTGGGGGTTCTACTTTTGAAGCTGTGTGCAATTTTATCTGTCCTTTGAACAATTTTTTTTTTAAACTTAGACTATTTTAATTTTATAGCAAACATTTTTTAGTGAGCTTTGGCTTCCTTCCCAATTCAGGAATTAACTGAAATTTTCACTTTAGTTTTGCAGGTGTACATTTCTGATAGATCTGTTTTTAAAGTGAAAGCATAGCTGGGCTGTAACTACGTAAGTGTGATAGTGTACTATATTGAGAACTACAACAAACAGAGTTTATAAAAGGTGCATTAGGGTGAAAAATAGAAGGACTTTGTTTGTTTGCCAAAAGTTAGGAGTGACCTAGCAAACTCACTCGTTCATCCGTAAATTGCTTAATGTTACAGCAAATTATTGCTGTTTGTAGAACAATAGTTGTATTTTGAACTAGTTTCAGATTTTACAGTGTAACTTCATTTTGGTTTCAAATACTTGTTGATGAGTTGAATTTGTGGCTAGCTGGAGGTGTTGTTTCCTATTAAAGAAGTTGTGGTAAAGAGCTACTCTGCTACCTCTGCATGATTACAAACATGAAATGCTTGATGTATTACAAAGGGAGTAAAATTTAGTATTGCTGTGACAAATGCAAATTAAGTAAAATAGTCACCTTCAAAAATGATTATTCATTCCTGATTCTTTGTCAGCCAATGGTAACTCATTGGCAAAAGTGGATGATTCTTTCTTTCTTTCTTCTCCTTTTCCCCCCCTCAGATACACATGAGTATGTTTAGCTGAAAAAATAAAGTTAACATTTATCTGTAATAAAATAATCTTCCAATTAGTTTTCTAAAATATTTCAAAGGATTTGTGTTCAAAAGGTGTTTACTAAGGACATAATTTCATATAATCACCCTAAAATGCCCCAATAGATAGAAACATAATAAAATCATGAAGACTTCTTTGGCAAGGTGGCGGGGGGAGGAAGAGAGAGAGAGAGAGAGAGAGCAATCCTAGTGTGTCCATTTTTACAATATGTAATATGCTCGTACATTGTTAAACATGGTAGAAATACATTAAAGAAATGAGTAGTGAATAGCCTGCTGGTAATGCAATGTGGGCAGAAGTCTATGGAGCAGAATGCTTTGGAATACACTGCCAGAAGAAAGTTCTTCAGAGAGATGCCCTGAATGGTAACAAGTCTAAGTATGCCAGTTATGCAGCACTGGATTAGAGTTGGCTTATTATGTAGAGAAGAAAAGCGGTACTTAGAAGACAAAAATAAAAAACAGCTATGGTTAAAAATGGTTTTAAAGACATTTTTATGGAATTGAAGAGCACGTTTATGTTTTAAACTACAATTAATTTTTTTGGTAGCTGACCCAAACAGTGGATATGAGAAGACTGAATTTGTGAATCTGGTGCTGCTGTTTTGCGAGTTTATTCGACATGACGTTTTCTCCCATGATGCATACATGTGCACTTTAATATCGCGTGGAGACTTGTCAGTTACTGCAGCCACTCGACCACGCTCACCTACTGGAGAAACTGTGGATGAACACTATTCTAAGGACCATGATGTGAAATTGGAGGTAACAATACACATCTTCACTTATTTCTGTTGCATTCAAGGTTCAGCATCAGTAGCAGACCTCCACACAAGGAGTGCAGAACTTCAAACCTGATCTTTTAATAATTGGAAAAGAGGTGAAAATCTGTTGCATTTGGAGTCCCAGATCAAATGTTTGTCTATCCTGGTGCTTTGAAATACCCCAGCTGCAGTGCAGGTATAATGAATTCCCTTCAGCTGAAGATGATAATGCAAGGCAGTGCTTCTGATACATGTACAATCCCAGCTGGAATCTCTGAGTTTCAGAAAAGCAGATCAAAGTAAATGGGGAAAGGCTGTCATTTAACTTCAGTGAACGTTACATCAGGTCCTTAATTTGCTGAGGTGAAATCATCCTGTAGCACAACCTGTAAAGTACCCATGGTCTGCTTCTTGTGTTTCCTCGGTTTCCTTTTCAGCTCCCACAGTCTCACCACCTGATTGAAAGTTGAGGACATGGGATATGTTCAGATTACACCCTGTGGTGTCCACAGGGACACATGCATCAGAGGAAGTACTATCCATCAAAGGAGGGCAGGTAGCAATACTGGTGAAAGCAGTTTTGAGTTCTATAGGAGCCCCTATGGGCAGAGTCACCCGAGTACATATTGCTGATTCTTGGTGAACAACATGTGCTATCTGTCTTTGTCTCCCTTTCAACCAGTCTATCCTTGATTATCTTTAGTATATGGGTATGAATTAGAAAACCTTTTATAAATTGGGGAACACTGTGAATATTGACAGTAGGAATGGTTTGTTTTTTCTTGATTTTAAACAATAAAATATTTCTTAATTTTAAATGGGTGGAATTTTTGGCTTTATGACCAATCAAACAGAATTTTCATTATAATCTGACTGGTGTTTTTTCTCTCTCTGGTGATTATTAGGAACATAGTATTATGGAACATATGGGCATTGACTCAGGAACCACTAATATTTTTGATGATGTAGACAAGAGTGACTTTAAGACAGATTTTGGTTCGGAGTTTCCAGTAGGTTTAATTTTTTATTTTTCTGCACACTATGCATTTCTTTGCCCCTTGCTTCCTATTTGCACAAACGTGTTCTCCATGATTCTGAATTAGAACCATCTTATTATTGTCATATGGCCAATATTCTTTCATTTCCAATCCTTGTAGTGTTACAAGTATAGGGTATTGCATCATAATCTTCATACACCCACCTGTTACAGCATTGCTTCATTTCTACATTGGGGAGCTCTCACTGATTTCCACAGTTGTCCCTTAGGCCATCTCCAGCATATCAAAGCACTATTAGTCTGTACATACACACTGTACAAATACTTGGGGTAATGTTGTGTAATATATTTTTTAAATGTTGAACCTGATTCTCTATTCTCATGATGGTTTAAATCTTGAGCACCTCCATTGAGGTAAATAGGAGCAGAATCAATGCAGTGGTTGAATTGCGAATGTTTCAGTTTCCAGTAATCTTAAACATTTGTTTTACATTACTTAGATTTTTTCTCCAATGCCTGGGGAGTCTTGTGAGAATGTCAACTGTTTGTTAGAGGGAAGAATTTCAGTGAACAGTGAGAAGTCAGTGAAGAGAGAAAAACTGAGAGAACTGATTTTTCCATCCAGTTATGACCTCCTTCGCCATTTGCAATATGCAACACACTTCCCTATACCTCTGGTAAGTTAACTCCTTACATTTAAATTTTATATGTAAATGTATAGATTGAAGATGGTAAAGCACTTAGATAAAAGAATAAAACTGCTTCGAGGGTAAGATTTATCACTTAGCAAAGGTATGGGGCACCACTAAAGTCCCTTCATTAGAAGGGACGTCCCTTATTTATTCATCTCTGTACAATGACATCGGGAGTTGCTGAGGATGGCAAAAAGCTGCAAGAAATACCCCTGGCAAATATAGGTGAGTACTGCTAATTATTATTTTATTGTTTATGATTATTTATTGCAATGATGATACTGATGATAATATTGGGAGGAAGGGTGAGGCAGGAGTGCTAAAAAACAGTCCCTTATTTTTGAAATGTAATGTTGGCAACCCTAGATGGGTGTAGTGTAAACACTTAAATATAACACAAGGCTTATTTTACTTTGATTTTGCTGGAAATTCCCAGGATTCACTGGAGTAGGGTTTTTTTGGGGTGGAGGGGGAGAGGGGGTCTCCTGCCTTTCCCCCTCTTCTTCCTGGAAAAAACTGGTTATGTCAAATGTGGCCCTCTAAACAAATATCTGAAGTAATGCTACTAAGACCTGTTAACAGGTGTTAACTTCATATTAATATTAGTCTTTACCTCATGATGATGATGGAATATATTTGAAATTCTGGAAAACGTGTGTTTAAAAATTAGGTTTTGTTGTACTTTTTAGATTATTGCATTTTTTGACTAGAGCTTCCTATTGCACCAACCTGGGGATATAGTTGAACAATTTGTGTTCCTGCATTAAGAATGAGATTCCCGTGCTCCTTGCAAATGACCCAACAGACTGTGTTTGGGGAACTGTGTGGATCTTGGCAGGGCAAAAACCACACACTTGCCAGTTCCGTATAGTTTTGTTATCCCCTTCCTTGCTGCCAGTACAGCCTCTGTGTTAGAATTAACGTTTCACTCTAGAGACAGCTCCTATACAGGCTTTTGCAACTGTGGACTTAGTGGCCTAGCCTGCCTCTCCTCAGGCCTGCCTCCAAACTTCTGTGATGGCACGTGCAGAGTCAGCACAGAGCCTAACTCTGCCCTAGCTTGCCCAGGCAGAGTACCCCTGTCTATCCAGTCCACAGGGCCACCCACAACATTTTGGGACCTGAGGCGGGGAGCTCAAATGACACCCCCATGTCTCCTCGCTTGGGCCAAAACTTTGAAAGGTCTCAATTCTGCCTTCTTCCTGTTCTTCTCCTGTCATGGTACTGCTCTGCTACCTGCCCCAATAAAAGAGAATTAACAACTTAAAATGCCTTGTTCAAAAATTTTAAGTAACACTTAACTTTCAAACGCCTGAACAGCAAATGTAACTTTTCTTGTCTGCATAGAAAACACTGGCATTTTTATCTGTTTGAATAATCAAAGTGGTGCTTTCCGTGCCTTCTTGGTTGCAAAGATTTGAACTGCTTCCTGCTGAAGGTCCACAGTCTGGGGCAGATCATGCTTTATTGAGACGGTTGCAAGGCTGACCAGCCTTTTCTGTGTCATTGTGGAGTGCAGATGTGTTTTTATTAACTTCAGTTTGGAGAAGCTGCGTTCCACTGGCAACTGTTACAGGAAGTGTTAAAAGTATGCACAGAGCAACAAAAGCATTTGGAAAGAGGGTGATCATCTTATTTGTGCACATATATTCCAGAACAGCCTTTGGAATTGATCCTGCTGAAATGTATCTTGAAAGGGCTTTCAGTTCATCACCTAAATCACTCGCATCCATATCGCACATGTTATCATGTGTCAACACTGTCTCTAGTACCCTGCATTGCTGGTGTAGGTCTTCTTCAGGTATAGTGAGGAGTTTTGGAATATCATAGAACATCCCAAATATACTGCTGTGTTCCTTGAGCTGTGTGAAACTTTCTTCAGCTGACTGTATTGCACAATCTAGCACATGGTTAAAGAATTCAATTTTGAATTGTTGTTTGGGGTCTCTTATGGGATTATCCCATGCCTCGTAATCAAAATGTCATCTTCTTCGGTGACTCTTCTATTCTTGAATGGGTGGGAAAATAGCTTCAGTGTGAAGTTCCTCCTCTAACTTCTGTGTGCTCTTCAGAATGTTTTGAAAGCCCTCATCTGACCGGTAAGACTGTAGGTATGACTTTGCTTTGTCCAGTTGTTCCATTGCTCCAGATATATCAAGGTCAGCACCTTGGAGTCTCTTGCTTATAACATTTATTTCAAACAGTATGTCATGCCACAACACTAAGCCACACAGAAATGTAAAGTTATGTATGTTTCTGGTGATTCCATTTCCCTCTGCCACTGTTCTCCCATGAACAGTTCCTGTCATAGCATTATCCTCCATAATGGCAACGATGGCATCCTCTATCTTCCCAATTTGGTGTTTGATGGGCTTTATCGCCTCCACTTGACTTTCCCATCGTGTGGCACTCAGGGTTTGTGTCAGAGAGGATGTTCCCAGATGTTGCTTCAAAATTTGACGTTGATGAGTTGATGCAGAGACAAATACATAGATGCTTTGAATTACATTACAAAATTCAGCAGCCTCACTAGAAACAGATGCTGCATCACTGAGCCCCAAGTTCAATGAATGAGAACTGCATGGGACAAAAAAAGCTCAAGGGTTTAACTCTTGGATCCGTGTCTGCACTCCTCTGTTCTTTCCTCTCATGTTGGCACCATTATCGTAGCCCTGACCTCTCATGTCAGCTATCGCAATTCCCGTATCGTCCAGCTTTTTAAGAAGCACATTTGTCATACCAGCTCCTGTAGTATCATCAATGTCAATACATTCTAGAAAATGCTCTGACTGTCCCTGCAATGGTGACTTTTTCACTAGGTTCTGTTGTTTTACAAACTGCACCATTAAAGTCATTTTGTTCCATATGGGTGATGTCAGGTGTGCAGTCCAGAATAACAAAGTAATATCTTGCTGACTTCAGATCTGCCACAATCTTCTGTTTGATTTTTGTTGCCAGTAACTTTGTGATCTCATTTTGAAATTGTTTTTCCAAGGTAGTGGTGTGTGTACATTTCTTGGGTGGTGACTCTTCTTAGACGCTCCTGGAGTACAGCATCAAACTCAGCCATCAGCTCTACAATTTTAAGGAAGTTTCATTGTTTGGCACATACAGCTGATCTGAAGTGCCACACAGTGCTGGGTTTTGGGTAGCAAGCACTCACAATGGCAATGAGCCTTTTCAGAACATTTTGCCAGTAAAGAGACTCTGATGCAATCTTCTCTTGATGCTGATCATCTATGTTGGCCTTTAACCTTAGTCTCATCTCAAGCTCTTTCCAGCTATGCAATGCTCTCTGGTAATTTGCTGCCTTCTCATGGCATGCCAGATTTCTAGCCAGATTTTTCCAGTTCTTTGTTCCTGTAGAACCCAAGTGAATGGAACATTAGACTGGAAGAGTTTGCAACAAAAACAGTAAGCAGCATTCTGGGTTTTTGAGTACATAAACCTTGTCACCCATTGGGGATTCCACGCCAGTAATGTGTTGGATGGAAACTTCTATTTTCATTGTCTTTGGGGTTTTTCACTTGCTGTGGCCCATACAGCACAAGGAAGTCCCTCAGGCTACTGCTCAAGTGGGTCCACAGTCCTGGATCATCTACACTTAAGGAACTAAACTCAGCAGCAGGTGTTTCTTGTGCCTCCACCACACACTTCTCTGATCTACACTTTTCTTCAGGAATGTACATGGTTACATCCATTTGAGATGGAGAAATGGATGCTGCAGTAGCTGCCAGGTTACCTGCACTCTGACTAACTGGAAGATCAAGCATCTCCTCACCACGCACATCCTCACAGGGGCTGGAAGCCTCACCGTGAACATTTGTGTCTATGTATCTCAGGAGAACTCCTTCCTGCTTAGATAGAAAAGCTTCCTTTGTTTTCTTTCTTTTACTGAATGCTGCCCCAGAGGGGTGTTTTCTTCTTTCACTCATGACTGCTGTTCTGTGCCAGCTATAGTGGCTCTCAACACTCATTTGAAGGGGACGAATAAGCAGGCTGGTAGCAGGGCCTGCGTGAAGGAAGATATCAGCGTCTTAAGGGCCTAACTGGCTCCTACTACTTCAGTTGACTGCCTGTTCTCCTCAAGTGGGTTTAGGGAAGCAGCAGGAAACAGGAAGCTGGTGTTAATCAGTCCAGGCTCCTGGGATGCTAGACAGGTACATAAGAGGCTCCTACTCCTCTCTCTCCCTGCAGCTCCTGCTGCTGTCTGTTATTTCCTCTCACCTTGTCTCCTGCTTGCCTGTTATGTCTCTTGTGCCCTCTTTCCTCCAGCACAGCACTCCACCATTTCTGTGCATCTAGAGCAGAGAGAATACATATGCACCAGCAGCAGACACAATTTTCTGTCTGGGTCCTAGTGGTTCTCTCCCCCCCCCGCCCCCAGTCTGGCATCTGAGTCGGCCACCTCAGTTCGCCTCATGGTAGGGCTAGCCCTGCCACTCCACAGTTGCTCTTGTCCATGGTGGCTCTACTAAAGTGACGATCTTCAGTAGCACCTACTACACTGGGTAACTTTGACCCCAAAAGATTATATTTATAGTTGCTGTGACACTAATTTTATTCTTAACCCTGTTGTGCAATGCTGTGCCCAAATGCGAATCACATTAGGGCACAAGATAATATGAGATGCAGCAAGGAATCTTTTTTGGTTACTTTGAGTGTTTTATATTTCAATGAGCCTTCCGAGTAGTTGTTTAGCTACAGGTATATGCATTGGAAATAATAACACATGGTGATATGCTAGATAAAGAAAATGAGTACGGCATTAAAATACTCATTTAGGGATTATGGATCAAATAAACAATTATACTGAATAGAAAATTGGATACTGTTAGTCACTGGAATTTTCATTTTCTGTAGAATTAGACGACTGCTGTCTGGTTAACTTACCAATGCATTGGTAACAGTTTTTCTGTTTCATTTGCTGTTTCATTTTCTGAGTCATAATTGACAGTGTAGCTGAGAAATAAGGGAATCAGAATGTATGTATGAGATTAGTAATGGTGAAATGTGTAGGACTGAAGAATTATTGTAGGTTTTTCTTCTTTGGGTCTTTGTTTGTTTGTTGGCATTTAACTGTATGCCACTTGAGAAATGAAGGGAGCTAATTGATACATGTCCCAACCCGAGAAAATCCCACCTTTCCAACACATACCCTTGTTGGCAGCTTCAGAAGAGTGGCCTAATACTGAATAAGCCTAAAGGCTGATTATGTGTCTCGGCCCAGAAATGTTCACTGAAAACATAGGAAAACCGACACAATTTAAAAAAAAAATAAAGGAGTACTTGTGGCACCTTAGAGACTAACAAATTTATTTGAGCATAAGCTTTTGTGAGCTACAGCTCACTTCATCGGATGCAGCTCACGAAAGCTTATACTCAAATAAATTTATTAGTCTCTAAGGTGCCCCAAGTACTCCTTTTCTTTTCGCGAATACAGACTAACACGGCTGCTACTCTGAAACCTGACAATTTTAAAAGACAATACAAAATTCAACCAACTATTGTAGCTATCAGATCAAGAGGTAAGATGTGATGTGGCACTTATAATCATCTCTGCTTTAAAAATATAAGAAGCTTGGGTTTGAATTTTCTTGCTCTTAATTTCTTGCTATTAGATGTTGGATGAGCTGTCTGTCCAGAGTAATTTTGGGTGCTTGTTTACAGTTGGTCAAAATACGAATACGTTTTGTGGATTAGTAAACAAAGACAATCTAGTTTTTGTTTTATATTTCTGAAGTATTTTTGGTTTACCATTAGAACGAATCCAGACTGGCAATAACTTGTATTTGTCTTTGGTTTTTGGGTGTTTAAGACGTTTTGGTTTTCTAAATGTCTGAGATGTAAATACCATGTAGCTATTTTATTGGTGTAGTTTTTTGTTTAAAAAGTCTTATAAAAATCACGAACATACAGAAAGAAAAATTGAATATTTTACATTTTGTCTAGACACTTTGTGCTGTTCAGTTTTTCCCATTTAACCCAAGAATTTTACTGTAGTAACTTACATATTTCCATAATTTTAATACTCAATGAAGTAGCAAAATGGGGAAAAAAGATGAGTATTACAAAATGAAAAAAATTATTTGTAAGCAATGACAGGGGTGATATAAGCAGATACAGTGCATTTTAAATCAGTTCAGCTTAAAATCACTTTCTAGAAAAAGTGCCTTTTGAAATGTTTGGTTTTATTATGGCTGTGGAGAGTCTTCGCAGCTTATCAGTTGCTGTTGAGTACATTCTTCCTTTATTATACCTGGTAAATTAATACAGAAAGCATTTAATATTATTATGTAGTAAAGGTGAGTCCAGATCGCCTCAATCCATAAACCTTTATTAAATATTTTTAAATCTTTCTTGATAAATTGCATTACAAAACATGTTTGGATCATGCTTCATAGGTATTTTTTGGGTAGGTCTTTAGTATGACTTCATATGTTCTTAATTAAGCAGTGTGTTAAAATATTCCTATGACTCGTATCAGGTCTTCTGATAGTACAGAACTGTATAATATTCCAAATCAGTGTATGAAGCTGTAAAATAATAAAGTGATCCAGATCCATCATTAAGCTTTCCTTCTGCCCAGGGTTAGGGTTTGACAGTAATTTTATTGACATTGTTAGCCATGTTCAGCAAACGCACAGCAGTTGTATAAATTACATATGCACACACAGTGTTGGTAGTCTAGGTTGAAATACTACAGTACTTTTGTATATAATGTGCCTCTTCTCAATGTACTCCTTCTCCTGTGAGAATCTTTGTTTCTTTATGTGCTATAAAAGTCTCAGTAATTTTTAGTCTAAATGTCTTGGAAAGATAAAAATATAAAATAGGATCAAAACAGAGATTCAACACTGCCAACAGCAGAGTGGATTCCTTTGCTTTAAAGAGGGATTGTTTCAGAAGACAATCGGTTATAGCATCACTCTGGCTCAAAGTATAGGGGATCCGAACAATGTGGTAAGGAACGAAACACATGATGTAGCCTGCTGTTACTAACAGTATATTTATCTGAGCTTTCTTTACATTTGCATAACTCTTGCTGTATTTGTTTAGGTAAAGTTGTCTAACAACAAGAAAATTGGAAATAAGTATCATGGCTGAAAAATTCAGGAATATTGCTGTACATATGAAATTAGTAAACACATGCCAATCTTTTCCAACTGTTGTTTTGAAATCAATACACCCCACAGTAGGCTTTTGTTCTATTTCTTTGATTGGAATCACCATGTTAGGTACCATTATAAGGAGAACCATTATCCATACAACTGCAGATAACATCTTGGCAAATCCAGGTTCTTGGATTCGATAGATCTTAGTACTGTGCATTAACTGAAGGCAGCGGTCCATGCTTACAAATCCCAAAAATATGATTGATAAATACATATTAATATAGATGAGGCAAGCTGTGACCTGGCAGTGGAATATCCTCAGTCTCCAGGGGGCAATACCTAAGTCAACAATTATTTTTACTGGCAATGCCAGAGTCAACAGGAAATCAGCTGTTAGGAGGTTAATTAGATAGATGCTCATACATTTTTGTTTCTGATCCTTTTGAGTGAATGCCCATAGGGCAAAACAACTCCCAATAAATCCAATGAGGAAAATTAAGTAGTAAAAATAGGTAAATGGTTCCAGTTGTCTGTAGACACTGCAATTTGAGATATTGCTTAAGGACATTTTAATTATCCGGTGGAAAAGTAAGGTGTTTTGGCTGCTTAAAGATATCTAGAACCTGAAAAGTAAGACATTAGAGATAATTAGTGTGAGAATCTTGTTCCAGTATAATTTCATAAAAATGTGTGACAAGACTTGGTAATGATATTACTGAAACTGAAGTATTTGTATTTCTCAGTGTCTGGAATAGTTCACATTAAGTTGCATGGGTTTCATTCAAGTTTTAAGCAATTTATTGAAATATCTTGGGTCCCTTTCCTGCAAACACTTATGCTTGAGTATGTTCACTCATGTGAAGAGTTCATTTAAGCGAATGGGACTATTTGTGTGTGTGTATATTAAGTTACTTGTGTATCTGCAGCAGGGCTGCCCCTGGGGTTTTTTCTCCTCAGGGTGGAAAACATTTTCAGTGTCACCCAGCAGTTGACCTAAAAGAAATAAACCCCCAAACAAAACCACACAACAACAGATGAGTGGAGCAGCGGAGTAAAATAAATAACTAAAGAGACTGAGTGGTGTGCCCCCCCAAATGGTGATTTGGCACCATTAAAAGTTGGGATTCAGGGTGATCACCTTGCCCCTAAGACTGGCCCTGATTTTGCTGGATCAGGGACCTAGTTAGTTCATTGGAGCCACATTCAAATGTAACTTTTTTAAAAAAATGACACTTTTACTCAACAAAACAAAAACAAACAAAAAAAACCAAACCAACCCTCCCAAATCCCCCCCAGTTAAGTTAATGTTTATAAAAATACTTCATATATAAAATATTACAGGATTAGTAAACATTAATAATACTCTGTCAAAACCAATAAGGGTCTATCCAATAGAGACCTGTGCTCAATACTAAATATTCCTAAAATTGTTGATTCTTCTAGTTGAACAAACAAAAATATATTTGATGAATATTTTATGTAGTTCAGAAAACATTTAAAGAATCTGTCAGTCATTTGCATCATATTTTCAGGCTTCCTCAGACATTTAGGGAAAGGAAAGTGTATTTGCTTAGATGGGAACCTAAGTATTATTTTAACTATCTGAAACTACCATTGTATAACTTTTTTTTATAGTAGCTACACTGGCATTAACTTTAGTTGGAACATGTTGACTGAAGAGGAAATGAGCGTGTTAAAGTTTTTCTGAGAAATAAGACAAGGAAGCAAGTCTTTGTTGAAATAGCATTGAACCATATTAGCTTTCTATTTATATAGTACTGTCTTTTTCATTTGCTAAAAATTCTGTTTGTTTTAGTGATCAAACATAATTCTAGGTTAAATGTTGCCTGAGTTGTAACAGTTGACAATGACTCAATATAACATAATTACTTGGCCTGTGTGTATTGTGTCTAAAAATGCAACTACTTGAAACTACTCATGGCTAGAAATAGAAGATCTATAACATTATTATAATCACCCTTCTGCAAATGGAAGATATTACCCTCCCAATAAAAGAGATTATTAACCTGAGGTTAAATGAAGTTGAATGCCCACAAGGTACAGAGGAAATAGTTGGTTTTGTTCTTGAGCCAACAGAAGGTGGGAGCCAAACTCCTGATATGAAAGAGAATTCACTGTGTCATTCCACAATGATTATTCTGCTTGATTTCAGATGAGTTTGGGAATGAGCTGTATCCAGTTCTCTTTGGCTCAGGGGCTGCTCTACTGGAGGGCTTTTTTTTTATGTGGAAGGAGCCAGGGTCTCCAAAGGGCAAGACATTCAAAATGGTTATAATGAAGTAACACTTAATAAGTTCAGTGAAAAACATTAGTGCTTTTAATATTTAACCTATTATTTTTTCAGTGCATTTGGCATATTATTTACCTTGGTGTATATGGACATATTAAAATGTATAAAAAGCATTTAAAATACATACCTTCCTTTTTAGATTCTGAAGTCTCATAGGCATTAGAAGAAAGTTTGTAAAATGCTTGATTAGTCTCAGTGGATAGTCACATCTTTGTCTGATAATATGTAAATCCTTTCCCCTTTGTGCGTAGGCTGCTTTTTAAGAGAAATGTCTCTGTGGTTTTTAAATGTGTAGATTGACGTAATTAAAACCAGCACTCAAATTACTAAACAACCTGGAAGTTACCTAAAAGGGTCATGATAGAAAAATGTTAGTGTTCACGGAACAATCCAAAGTTGCCTTTTTCCTCTTTGGGAGAAGATGATGTTATGGAACAATGTTTTCTTGAGCTGAAGGCAAACTGCCTGCAGCTGTCATGGGGCCAGAACTTGCACAGCCCTCTACACCTGTTAATTTCCATTGACTTCAGTGAGATATTGAGGGCACATTGCATCTTGCAGGACAAAACGAGAGTAAGCTGTGTGGGTAGAAGGCAGCCTCTTAAAGAATGGAGTTATAAACTCTGACGTGCTAACACAAATAGAATGGATTATTGTGCTTCAACATTTTGGTGGCATTTGGGTAATTTCTATCATTTTAGAGCAGGGGAGGGCAAACTACGGCCCGTGGGCTGGATCCAGCCCGTCAGGGCTTTCAATCTGGCCCGTGGGATTGCCAGCTCCATGGCGCAGCGGGGCTAAGGCAGGCTCTCTGCCTGCTCTGGCCCTGCGCTGCTCCTGGAAGCAGCTGGCACCACGTCCCTGCGGCCCCTGGGGAAGGGGGAGGGAGGGGCAGAAGGCTCTGTGCGCTACCCTCACCTGCAGGCACCAACCCCCAACTGGCACCAACTGCCATTGGCTGGGAATGGGGAACCACACCAATGGGAGCTTCGGGGGTGGTTGCGCAGTGGCGAGGGCAGTGCGCAGCGGAGCCACCTGCTACACCCCACTCCCAAGAGCCACTGCCGGACATGCTGGCCACTTCCGGGTGCGGGGCCAAGGCAGGCAGGGAGCCTGCCTTAGCCCTGCTGCGCGCCGCTGCCACCCCAGAGCCGCTCGAGGTAAGTGGCGCAGGGCCAGAGTCCGCACCCAGAGGCTTGTCAATCTGTTGTAATAAAAATTAAGGTTAACAAACATTGATTTGATTGTGAATGAGGGATTGATGACTCTGCTCAAACCTTAATTTATTTTAAGACTGAAACTTTGGGCTTGTCTGGATGGTGATGGCAAAGCTCACTAGAGGTATGTGATTTGTGCTAACATGTGGGGCTCTAACTGCCCTGTGTAGACTCTGATGGTGCTCTCTAAAAGGTACCTAATTCACCTTAAAGTCGTCCAAACAGGACTATGTTAATGTGAAGCAGGTACCGTTTAGAGACTGCCAGCAAGGTCTATATGGGGCAAGTAGATCCCAGCATGTTAGTGAACTTTATAATTCATAATCCCTGGCACGCTTTGCTGTACTGTGTGGGGAAGCTTTGTCACACGTTCACTTCCGTTCCCCTTTTCTCCCCACTGTGCACTTTCAAGTTATGGCTGGAATTAGAATTAGAAGCGCCAAGATGCTGTAACTAAGGGCTGGTCTTGTGGCATGTGGTTTGGAAGCAGAAGTATAAGAAATCTTATGAGTAAGTCTTTTCTTGCAAGAGTTACAGCCCAGTTTGCAGACTTAAAGGTTTCAAGTGCTTCTAGTAGATATCTAAGCATATGGATGTCTTTCTGAACCAAATTCAAGTTTCAAATCTTCTGAGATTTGTCCAGTCTCTACTAAAAATAGATGGGCTGAGCGAGCAGCAAATATCTTCATATTTTTCTTTTTGAGAAAAAACCCAGACAGTAGAACAAGCTGTTGAATTTAGCCTAGTTTCTCTGGCAGTAGTACAGAGAAACTAAAATGTACAGCAAACTCACTGCAGACAATCGTCAAGATCTCAGAAAGTTGAATGATATGCCAAATGGAAGTAGTTATCACCACCAACCAAAATACCCTTATTGCCTACAGGGTTGGGAAAATCCTTTGTAAAGAAACTACTCCGTGTGTCTGGTTTCAAGCTTAGTCACAAACTCAAAACTCAGACTGTGTTTGTGAAATGTTTGGAAAGGTTCATAAAGTTTTTGAGTGATCCTGGATTCAGAATTGAGCAAATGTGGGTGGAGTTATGGCTTTCCACCTAAATCATGCAGACCTGGTAGTTCTGAATGTTTTTAACATGAAACCCAAGGTGCTCAAATTTAATTTCATTTTAAGATTTTGGAGTTCAAGTTGAACCCAGATCTCTGAGAACTTCCTCAGGTATATAAAAGGAGAAGAATCCCCCTGGATCCAAAAGGAATGAAATGTCTCTAGTTTTCCTAAATCTTTTTAGTTATTCAGAAGGGGAGGAGGCATGGAATTATCTCCAAATGAATAAAAATGCAATTTATGTCATTTTAAGATTTTGTCTTTATTTCTGGATCAGCACCCCCTCAGTAAACTCCCCTGTTTGTGTCAGTTATTGAAGAAGTCAGTGTGGTTCATATATATTTTTACTTTTTATCATGATGGCTGACTGATCTAGCCAAAGGTATCAAGACACTTCTATTTTAAGCCCCCTTCTTGCAGGAGGCAATACGTCACGGACCCCAGCCTTCAGGGAAAAGGATAGGACTTCCGTCATAGTCAGAAGTTAAGAAGCAGCGGTGTGACTCTAAAGTGTATAAGGCAGTATGTAGCCCTTTCTCCCAGGAGGAAGAATGTTATAAACGTAATATTCCCCATCTGATTAATTTAGAGTGTTGGTACTTGACTCCAGAAAGTTCACATCCACCCATCATTTAGGCCTTGATTCAAGAAAGCATCTCTATTTGGGAAAGCACTGAAGAACATGGTTAAATACTTTCCTGAATCAGGGTTTGACAATCATTTGTTAGGCCGGTTACTGACATACAAGGCTTTGCATACTTTGTGACCACACAGGGTATGTCTGCTCTGCAATTAAAATCTGTGGCTGGCCCATGCCAGCTGACTTGGGCTCAGCCTAAGGGGCTTCTTAACTGCAATGTAGACATTTGGGCTCAGGCTGGAGCCCAGGCTCTAGAGGACCTTGCGAAGTGGGAAGGTCCCAGAGCTCCACCTGCAGCCTGAGCACGAACACTACGCCACAGTTACGGCCCATTAGCCCAGGCCCATAAGCCTGAGTCAGCTGGTGCAGGCCAGCTGTGGGTTTTTAATTTCAGCATAGACTTATTCACAGTCTCATGGGTTTTTCTCTTGTGGAGTTTCTAACCCTCATAAGAGTGAAAAAGATTGAGAGCTGCTGTACTCATCCTCTGACCTGGGATGTTGCTGATGGGCATGAACACTTTGGTCATAGGGGTTCACTTTTGCCGTGTTTGTTGTCCTGAGTCCTAGAAAAATCTCTCTTGCTGTCTTTTGCTGTCACTTTTAAAAATGTGGGAGCAGGAAACACATGTATGTGTATAATGCAGAACAATAGGAAGGAAGCAGGCAAAATGCTGGTGAGGTAGCTGAAAACAGTATTAGAATGGCTGTATTGATTGACATGGCAGTGTAAATGGAGATTCATATGGCATTTTGCTAGAGAGGAGAGTTACAAGGCCATTTGCATAATCACATTACATGTGGGATGTAGGAGAGCAACATATTTAGAAGCTTGTGCAGGCCTCAGAAATACAGTAGTCCTGCCATGGAGTGAGTTATCGATGAGATGAATTTGGCCCATTGTCTTTGGATCCTTGTCTTATGTACAATGTAAAGTTGTATGTTCTGTAATGTTACAAATACAGATGTCAATTTTAGATTTCTCTCAGCTTTGAATTCTTTTGTGTGTATGTGTGGGTTGAGTTGCTGAACTCCAATGTGTCTGTATAAAGTTGGAAAACACACACACAGGAGTTGGCATCTCACACACTAACACAGTCTAAGCTGAGAGAAATGTGTGTAACATTGTGTTTGTAACACCCTAACCATAGTAAAAAAAACTTTCTATATTTTAGAGAGAGAGAGTGAGTGAGTTTGAAAATATAATTTAATGAGTTGGGAGAAATCTTTATTTTTTAATCCGGGATTTATGTTGATATTTAAATATTTACATGGTATTAGGAGGTGATCACTCTTGAAGATGTACTAAGTGTTTTTTTTTCTTTCAGCCAGTTACTGTGAGAGCTGAGTTTAATATAAACTTCAGAAACCCAGTAATCAGGGGACTAATAAAAATGAGTCCTGGAATTTTCCTTTATCCCTTTCTCCACATCCATTTTGTGATTATAAGCTTTGTGACTAAAACTGTCCTTAAGGAGTAATTGTTGACAAGTTTTATTAGCAACATTCAACCATGGAGTTCTTATGGTGGTTCTTTCATTTATGGTTTTCTTCCTGTTTGTTTGTTATGAGGAATCCAAGTAAACTCTGGCTCTGTTCGTACTGTCCCTAAGTCTCATGAGGGAGGCTCCTGCACGTCTTTTTGGGAAATAAGCAAAAATAAGTTTTTCTGTACATTTTTAATCTCTACATATACTAGCTAGCAATTTCGGCACACTGTGTCTTGTGACTTTCATTTGACAGATTCATTGTTTACCCCATAATATATTTACAAAAACATCAAAAATTTAGATCCTGCCACAAGGGAGTTATATGAATTGTGAGCAGGGACATTTATTGTGGGGTTGAGGGGAAGGAATGGACTTTAATTTTTTGAGTTAAACATAAAGAATGGTAAATTATTATTTTGTAGTTCAGTGTAACTGCTGTCTCTTTAAGACTGTAATCTCTTTTGGGAGGGGCATAGTTCTTGTTTGGCACACTGCACTGTGTGCAGCCAAGCTGCTGTATAAAAATGGTAATGAGCAGGGCCTGTAAATGACCTAGTGCTGCACTTCATGGCAGCTAATGTCAGCTGCGTAACGTGATCGCAAGTATCTTCCCTGACAGGCTATGGTGTAGTGTTTTTATAATGTGTAATTAATTACTTTTAATTAATTCATGTTTACACAGTGCTTTAAAGATGTGCAGTGCTGTGTAAGTGATCCTTATTAGTTGATCTATTAAGAGATGTTGCTATTAAATATACTTCCATAAAAAGGATGCATGATTAAAACTTAAGGAAATCAGTCATTTTGTGGGTGAAATCCTGACCATGCTGAAGTCAGTGGAAGTTCCCCACCTGACTTCAGTGGGGCCAGGATTTCATCCTTTATGTTGGCAGAGTTTGGCATGAGCTTTCCTCCATAAATTAATTCCTATTTGCTGAGTTTAGCCCTTGCTTCTGAAAAACTGTGGTGTTCTGTTAGTGGAGAAGGAATTTGAAGCTCCAGTCCAAAGCATTAACATAAATAACCCATTGCACGTTAATGGGATCATTGACGTTTGTCCGATGTAGCTCGTGCATTATCACTACAGGCTAGAGCAGGTGTATGAGCTGATGCATAAGTTAGTGTGAGATTTATGTATTCTATATTTCTGAGTTTTATGTGACAGATATATGTGCTCATATCAGGTCATCTCCTCAAGAGTTTGAGTGGCTGAACAAGTGAATCTTAAGAAAAAGATGGTTTTGAATTCTATTTAGAAATTTATGTTTAAAACCTTATGAGCAACTTCATTTTCACATTTATGCTTTAAATCTCCCTTGGCTTCTCATGCTGCATGTTACCTCTACCCAGGAGGAGAACAGAAATGGTTACCTCTGCAGTAGGCACAAAATACATTTCAGTCCCTTACTTCTCAAAAAGAAAAGGAGTACTTGTGGCACCTTAGAGACTAACCAGTTTATTTGAGCATGAAGTGAGCTGTAGCTCACGAAAGCTCATGCTCAAATAAACTGGTTAGTCTCTAAGGTGCCACAAGTACTCCTTTTCTTTTTGCGAATACAGACTAACACGGCTGTTACTCTGAAACAATACTTCTCAAAAGGAACACAACCATGTTATTATAGTGGAGCCCAGGGTGTCATGAGGAAGACAATTCTTCTATTGCTTATGTAGCTGCCTAAAGCATGGGTTCTCAAACTGGGGGTTGTGACCCCACAGCGGGTTGTGAGGCTATTATGTGGGAGTTGCAAGCTCTCAGCCTTCACCTCCAAGCCCCTGCTTTGCCGCCAGCATTTATAATAGCGTTAAGTATAAAAAAACGTATAAGGGGGGGTCGCATTGAGAGGCTTGCTGTGTGAAAGGGGTCACCAATAAAAAAGGTTGAGAACCACTAGCCTAAAGTGAACAGGCACATTTCTGTTTGGTTCTGAACCAGTGGAAGGAATTATAGAAAGTAAGTCCCTCCTTGGATGGTTGGTGACAGTGGCATGACTGCAAGACTTCTGGCCATCTGGGGAGGCAGTTGGGGTAGGTAGTCAGTCTGCTGAAGGTATGCGACTCACTTTATTTCAGAGGTAGAGTTAACCACCTTAGTGTAGAATACATTTCTGACCTCATCTGCAAGCCCTGTCCTTTCCAGTTTATTTAGCTTATTTTCAGTCCAAGTAAAAGTGAAAAGCACTGTGAGGGGAAGGGAGCAAAACTAGGTTTAATAGGCAGGCTGGTTGAGACTTGTGCCCGGTACAGACACCAAACTATTGTTGGTTCAAAGGCTATGGACGCACTGTTCTGCATCAAAGTTATCCAGTGATGGACTGTTTTTTAATAGGGCAATGTAAAAAAAAAAAAAGCACAGCGAGCAGTATGTTTTCCATTGTAACCCCCTAACATGTATCTAGTCGTTTAAAGTGATAACGTGTCAACCTGTTCGGGTGGGGAGGAAGGATTTTTCCAGAATATAGATATGTTTGCATAAATTACTTTCTAGTCATGAAGATGAGATTTTACAAAGGCAGGTGACAGACGCTGTTTTCATGTCACTATACCAGTACTCTTTCACTGGCCCTTTTGTTTAGATAATGCAGCATATACAGAGGGGCACTTATGCAAGGTAGTAGGTGCTCTTGCCATAAATTACAATAAGAAACTTAAAATCTCTCACAAACCAGTAGATTCCCCTCCTTGACACATCTGGATTTCTACTGCTAGGAGGAATTAGCCTACCAATGGAACCAGTGCAGTTTCTCTATGTACACTGTTCTGTAACCAGACTGACGTGTCAAAGAGACCTGAGGCAACATGAGAAATATTGTTTCTGATCTTAAAAGAAAGTTCAGACTAGATATGGACTCAAGCTGTGACATTCAGATGAAAATCTAAACCTCTGTAAAATGTGGGGATGTGAGGGTCTGGGATTTCGGTGTGGGACCACTTCCAATTCAAACAGTAATATCAATGGGACTCTAGATGGTTTTCCAGAAATGTGGTGTTTACTTTCTAGTCCCTTAGGGCAAATCTGGCATAGGTCAAGAGTGACAAAAAGCCATCACTGTGGGTTGGTGCTCTCAAAGCAGTTCATGGTAGACATGGCCTCAACAAACAGATTAGGGATTCAGTGAATGCATTTATGTACTGATTATCAATACAGCCCATAGCCTTGTCACCAGGATGCCTTATTTTTAGTTAAAAATGCATATTAGTTATGAACTACCTTTTCATCCTGAGAGACTGTCCTTTCAGAACAGTGGTAAGGTAAATTCGCAGGATCCCTGTTGGAAAAATTCGTGTTGTTTCCAGTCATAGAGAGTAAAACGGAGAGCTTCCATTTGCAGAGGAGTCATCTGGAATCTTTTATAAACATTACGTTCACTGGCCCACTCCCCATGTAAAATTATAAAATCCAAACAAACAAATCTAGCTGCATTGAAAAAGAGAGGTTTTATTTTTTTAGTATAAACACAATAAAACATGCGAGATGCACAATAAAACATATGTACACACAAAAATAAATGAAATACGGGTAGTTTTCAGTCCTTTGTACAAAGAAAAACAATGAAACGAAGCAAAATACCAAATCATTCTTTCCAAGTACACAAATGTCCTGTTTTAAAGAGAAACTAATAGCTCTGAGTTTTAGGTTCAAACAGCTAGTTTCAGTAGACTCTCCTTGCCTCCTAAAAATTCACTGTTAATGAAGTCACAGCCTCTTTGCTTTGCAGGTTTTTTGGTGCAGACTAAACTGCATGCTAGACAGTGTTTGTTCATCCCATAGATATAGTAATGACTCAGTCTCTGCTGATCTGAATGGGTGTTTAGTTTTTCATCTACTAAATCATCTGTGCGGGTCACCATTTTCCCTTAAATTTCATTTCCGCCTTTCTGTACATAAGCAGCAGTTGCTGTGTATACCTGGTATTAGAGCAAATTAACAGTCTCTTCTAAGGACTTAATCCACTCTCTGATATGCTGGCATGCATTTCCATTTGTCTTGTAAAATGTACAGCTATGCATAGTATGAGTAAGCCAATGATTTGACAAGCTACTGTATATAATAATGTGCATGGGCATGTTACCAAAAAGGACTGTGCTCTGAGAGAATAGAGCTGTTTGAAACTAGTCGTTGGAGAGTATGCAAATGATACACTAGGCATTATTTCAGCCTGTAGAAACAGGGATAAGATTGGGACCTCTCAAATTTTCCCAGTACTTAGTGGTCCAAAATGCAAGAATATTGGCCTCACATCTAACTCCAAAGCAGAATAGCATATTAAACATGGGGCTAAACTGTTTCAGCAGAATTTCAATAATGATTTGTGTGTTAATCAGTAGACTGGGAGACTTATAAAAAGGCCCATTAAAATATACTTTCTTCATTATGAAGTCCTGTAGAATTTAGTAGAAAAATACTTTTCTACAGGTTTGTAGAACCATCCTCTGTTGCTTAAAATAATATATCATATCTGTGCTGTAGAATTCAGTAGGGTGGTTTCCAAAAACAGACAGGATATAATTTTCTGTTACTGTCTGTAGGTTGTGAGAATCACTCTTACAGATTCCTATAGTTTTGTTGCTCTTAAATTAGATAAAGGTTTCAAATAGATTTTCATGAACTATAAAATTACCTCCCGTCGCCAAATCATTCTAGGATTCCCCAAGCTCTATGCAGAGCCTTGAGGATCTGAGCTATGTTACGCCTTTATTCTTTCCTATCATCCTTCAACTGTCCTTACAGTTGGCTGGGTGGAACTGTCTCCAGAATCAGTCATCTCAGCTCTTCATTTTGCTGGAGATTAATATAGGGCTCTCTCTCTTCCCTTCAGGGACTGAGTACTCTGACTTGGTCTCTACCAGCCACTCCAAAACAGTCTGCTGCTGAGGTAGAAGATCTCCTCCATCCCTGAGCTGGGCAAATAACGGATTTTTTTTTAAATTCAACATCAGTTGCAAAAAATAGGGGGAAAAATCAGTTTGGGTTGAAATTCTTGAATCAAAAAGTCTGTTCCATAGTGAGAATTTGAACCTGGATCTACCACATTCAAGATGAGTGCCCTAGCCACTGGGCTAAAGGTTACGAGTGGGTGATAGCGTCACCAGCAGCAGGAGCGTCACTACCTCCTCATCTTTCTCCTCCTCCTTCCTCTGGCCGCTTTGTGAATGCCCGAAACTATTTATGTCAAATTCACGACTAGTTGGAAGCCAACTGAAACTGCATTTTTTTGTTGAATAAGCTATTTGTCCAAAATTTTTTGCGCAGCTTTGCTATTCAGTCACTCCCAAGCCCTTGTTGCTAGCTTTCACTTCTTATGTGCTCCAGGTTGGCTTATGGAGGCCAGTGGGTTGCAGCTGTTGCATAGTTCTGCTGGTTAATCCTTGCCACTCACATAGAACCCTGGCCTGGATATCCAGCTTTCTAATGCAGTCATTCTCCTGCCTGTCCTAGGCCTCAGACATCTAATATATTCCATTATAAGAAGTTATAGTTTGACGTAATCTGGAAGTAGTGCATAGTACAGTGTGTGGTAATGCTTTTAAATATGGAAAACGAACAGCTGAAATGCTTTTTAAATTGACACCTTGTGTTTATTGTTGCACATGCTCTTCGTTTGTCCAATTCCTTTGTTAACTGCTTTGCAATCTGGAATAATTTTCCATACTGTATCTTATAAGGGATATGTGAATTTATGAAATAATTACGCTTTCATGTAGTGTTTGACCTTCTGGATCTAGAGTTTTCTATTTCAGCCGAAGTTGTCAGCTTGAGATGCAGTTGTTGGTATAACTTTTCTCTAAAGGGCTTGCAGAGAAAGAAATAAATAATGGGGTCAAGGCACACATTTGCAGCGGACAGTAACAGAGTAAATTCTTTTGCATAGAACAGATTTTTGCTTGACTGACAGGAGAACTGAGACCCAGTTTGACTTAATGTGTATGGAAGTCTGCAAAGATGATATGGCACAAAACAAATGATAAATACAAACATGATGCTGAATATATTGCGATTGATTTTTTCCCTAGTTACTGTTGAATTTCTCCTGAACTTTCTGTAGGAACTATATATTTTTCTTGATATTGCACTGTAAAAAATGATTAACAGAAGAAACACAGTCCAGAAAATTCCTAGGCAAATATAGCTTGAAGCCTTATGCCATTGTAGTCCAAGCTCACTTTTAAGATTTACACACTTTTTGGAATTCTTCTCTGTAGCACTTTGGTTAGTTAAAATAATATTTGGCAGTGATAAAAACATGAGCAATGCCCATATGACTACAGAGATAATCTTGCTGTAATTAACTGTGTGAACAAAGGAGGTAAGCATAGGCTTTACAATTTTGTAGTATCTGTCAAACCCTATGAGGCCAAAAAATGTTATTCCAACATACATATTTAGGTAAAAAATAACAGCAGAATATCGGCAGACAATAACGTTGAGCTGCCAAGGCCCAATTTCCGCATCACTAAGAATTTTGAAGGGGAAAGTCAGGCTCATAAGAAGGTCAGCAGCAACAATGTTCTTGAGATAAACGACAAAGCTTTTCTTGCTAGGAACATGTAGGAAAATCCATGCTGCTACACCGTTTAGCAGGATTCCTCCTATGAAAATGAATCCATAAGCCAGTGGAATGACATGAGTAGTTACTGTTGAGTTGTAAGTACAGTTGTTTCCTGAAGTGTTTACGCTTGAGTTGGACATCTTAGAATATTTTAGTCTGTGTTCCTGAAAGCAGAGGGAAAACAGTTTTTACCAGCAAGATAAATTGGATGTTTTCATGTTGAAGTTGTTTCCATTATTATAAAATTAACATTGATGTCCTTTGCTGTATCATCAGGATGCTTTTCAGGAACTGAAGTAAATATCATTTCCAATAAATGTGCTTAGTATAAATGTCTAATCACTGGTGTTGGTTCACTCTTTTAGCTCTATGAGGGAATAGTATTGTTTTAAATAAGAAAACAATAGATTCTCTAAGTCCTTGATGTCTTTCTGCGAGACAGGCTTATTGCAAAAAAAGTGGGGAAAATTGTGGGATGGTCTAGTTAAAATACCAGGGTGATCATTCACTTAGTGATCTAAATTTTGGGTGTCTACTGGAAGAAAAGCCTACCTACAACATTACTTATGTTAGAAGAAAAGGTGGAACAGAAGGTTTTGTTTTTTTTTTTTTGAATTTTCAGCACCACTGATTTCCCAGCACCTCAAGTGCATGTTGCATTTTCACTTTAACAAAATTATTATATTTTTAAAACACTGAAATATTTCACTTTTTTCCCCTTCAGTGTACTACAAAGTTGCACCCTCTAAGCATGGATGGTTCCAGACACAGCAGAATCTATGAAGTTCTGTTCTGCAGGAGTAATATGTAAGGCATGATTTCAGGTGTTTAGAGTAGGTCTTTAGAGTAGGTGTTTAGAGTAGGTCTGTTTTTTGTTATGTAGTGGAGACAAGATTGATGCTAGTGGGGGCAAGATTGGTGAATATATTCCTGCCCAGATCCATTGCTCACGAGGGCCGTAGGGGCTGCTCCAGTCCTGAGGCTGGAGTAGCAGCTGGACAGTCACTCAGTTGATACTATATTACTTGGGGAGTAGGCTTTCTTCCTGTCATGGCCCCATGGAGATACCAACTCCAGTTCCTTGGGCTAGGTACTGGGAACAGGATTTGGAGCATAGTATATGTGGTTTAATGAGTGCAGATATATGCAGTTACAAAGGTCTGGAGTTCTGAATTCTAAGGCTGGTATACTATAGATATCCTGTATGTTATTAGAATGTGTGAGGGAGAGAAATGTTGCTTCAGCAAATTTTATATTCTGTATATTGCACTTGTAAACAAGAGGCATAATGCCAGCATTCCTTACGTTCTGTTGAAGGAAAGCCTTAAGTGCAACTAGCACAGCTTGCTCTATCTTAGTTGTTAGTGGCTTGATTATAAAGATACGTTTGTACACTAGCATAAGGTGTAAGCTAGAAGTGTCTTCTAAGGCTCCCCAAATTAAAACATAGATCATTTCTTCATGGGCTCCAGGAAATCACATCTGCTGCCTGCTCTCCTTTGACAGAAGGTTTATGTGGGTCTATTGTCCTTGTTGGGAACTGAGTAACCAATACTGTATATTGCTGCTGTATTTGGCAAACTAAAACTTTAAGCACAACTGAGAAAACAAAGCTCTCTGGTGTCCCTTTGAAAGTAAAGCTTTTGCTTGTTGCCATAAGTTTGTTTTGCAATGGTCACAAGTGAACCAAAAGTTAAGAATAGCAGATCCATGGGATTCCTGTGCGTGGGAGGCTGGAACTCAGACACAAGCTTATGGTCATTTTAAATACACAACATGGGAAATTTTCTTAGAAATAGGACTGCACAGTTGGGTCACTTTTTGCATACTGTATTTGAAACATCCGGTTTACAGAGAGATTGTCAGGTTTTAAGTCAGTCACCTTTAACTTGGAATAGGATGGCATATGGTATATCACGGGTCCCAGATTCTCCCAGTGATAGGTTCAGAGGCCCACAGTTAAATCTTTTCCTAGTAGACACACATCCAACTGAAAACAACTTTAAACTCTAGCTGTCAATTTTAGTTGGGAAAAGAGGGGTGTGTGTGTGTGTGTGTGTGAGAGAGAGAAAGGTGTAGGGCTGTTAGACTATAGTCACAATGTTAATAGATGGGGAGGATCATTAAAGGGTCATAAGGTTAATTCACCTAGAGCTTGGGAAGGAATTATCAAATATAGGAAGATTAAAAAAAAATTGCTACAATTTCCCCAACTGAAATGGCTAAAGCTAGATACCTAAATTCCTATTTAAGCACCTAAACATTGCCTTATTTGTAGGCTCATTTTAAATTGATGGGAGTTGCATATGCTCAATATCTCTGAAAATCAGACCACTTTTATTTAGGTATTAAGGCATCTGTGTTTGAAAACTGTAGTCCTTGGGTACTGTCCTCTTCCCTAAACCCTTGTTTGTACTGTATTTTTTCTGTTTAGACTGTAAACTCTTCTAAGCAGGGAGCTGTCATGTTTGTCAAGTGCCTTGGAAATATTTGGGTGCTACATAGAAAATGAGCTATATGCGCAAGAATTTTGCTAATGGCTAGTGGTTCTGTATCTAGTAAAGAGTTTGGGCAAGTTCAGGTGATGGTCCTTGCGCAGATGCCGCACACTCTGGAGGGTTGTCTCGATGGTGTTGGCACAAAGAGGTGGGTATAGAAGAGCTTTGTATTTTGTCTCTCGCTTAAGTCCAAGACAGAGGATTCCTTAGAGAAAGATTACACTTCCAAATTGTGCTTAGTTCAGTTTCCTTTTAACAGTTATATAGTTCATAAATATATTATCTAGCCTATACAAGCTGGCTATATCTAGTGAGTGATTGAAATCACACACAGGACAGAATCTGTAAGTCAGCTGAAACCAGTGGCATATCCTTACCTGTTTTCTTCTGATTTGATAAGTTGCAGTGGTTATTTACTGAGGTGTCAGTGTTCTAAGAGAGTTTTGCATCCCAAGGGACAGGGACTTTTCCTTTCTTGGGTAATCTGTACATAAAATGAAAAACATACAGTTTAGTTGTGTGTCAATGGTTACATATCTCCTTAAAGGGTATTATAGGGGGAGCTGACAGTAACCCCCGTATTTAATTTGCCTAATATTTAACATTATAAAAGATTGTGGAGATCTTTTATTGAGAAGCTCTAACACTTCCATTGTTTGTAGCAGGCCTTTAAAATTTGGCAGAGACAAAGGCCCAGGGCTAGAGACTTCTGTTTTGCACATCGTGTGAAATTCCATTCAGGTTTAACTGAATTATAAGTTGATAAACAGTCATTTCCCTGCTTTGGCTTACGTTCCTCAGGAAAATTTTGGTAGTGCCTCAGAATAACTAACTATGAACATTCTAAGAGCCAGGTCCGTGCTACATTGGAAAGCCAGGGAGTTATTGGAGCAGCTGTTGTGAGGGGGTGTTGTGTATATAGCCCCAGAGTCCCATATCCTTCTGTGTGGACACAACATGAGGTAAGAGCTCACTACATTTTCGGGGAGGGGAGGGACGAGCTGGGCTGGAGTCCTGTAAGTTTCCTGGCCCCAGCATATAGCACTAGCAGCTCATCCCTCTCCTTCTTTAAAAAAAAAAACAAACAAAAAACTCTTCAGCTAATGTCAGATTTTAAAAGCTCGATCACAAATGTAGAACACTTAACACTAAAACTGTTATATTAATTATCCTTTTTTAATAGTGCATTAGAAAATCCACTTAGTTGGTACCCTGTTTCTATCCTCATGTGAGAGCTATAATGCCTAAACAGACTTTATCCTTTTTTGCTCATTGGTATTGGAAACTGTTGTCCTTGACCAGAAGTTCTTAAAACAGCCTGTGTAGTTCTTGTTGCCAAGGCTGTGTCTTGCTTTTCACTAATCACTGTGATCATATATTGAACATTTGGTTTGGGTATCCTCTGAAGATGATGCTAGAATTCTGTACTGTACATCTTTATTGTTTATAAATGTGCATCTGCATTCACAGCTGTCTGGACGGTGCTTCAAATATATCATTTTTAGGCTGGCTAACGTGTGTAGCAAGTTTCTGTGACTTGATGCATGCCACCACCACTCTTCAAAAATAAAATTAAAAAGCAATATCTTATGTAGTGATCCAGTATAAAAGGTCCTAATGTAATGGCCTCAGCACCATAGCTGCTCCACTAAATAACTCCTCATTTTCTCTCAAGTAATTCATCATTTTCTACCCTCCTATGTTCTGACAAAAAATAGATATGCCTCTGTGCAGCTGCTGCTGCTCCCCTCCTCTCTATGGGGAAGTTTGTGGCAACTGAACCTCTGGAACCACAAAGCCATTGGCCATGTCCTCCCAGTTTCCGTTGGATACACTACTGCTCTGTGGTGGCTCATGTGAAGGTGGCACAGAGCCCAGCCCCACCACATGCAGGGGATGCGCAGTCCTTCAATAGCTGTCCCTCACACCGCCGCAACAGGAATATCTTAGTTCCAGTATTGATTGGGGTTTTAATTTTTATCTTATATTTAGGTAGAAACAGCCTGTACTAAGCTTAGAATTGACACCTATATGTGTGGTTTTTTTCTTATCCAAGATAGTGGTTCATTGGGAAACTTATGCTGTCTGCCATTTGATTTTGTGTGTGGTTGAGGGATCTGTCTTTGCCAGTTATGTTGTAGGTGAGGGTGATATAAAGCCAACTGAAGGTAGGAAAATAGTGTCTTTCCTTGCTAGTAAATTTGTTGTGTGAGAAAGATTATAATACACACATTGGTTAGCAAATTTAATTAACCAGTTACCTTTACTAGCTTTTTCTTGGTTCTTTGGATTTGTGTTCCTTACATAAAGTACAGACTATACAACTATTATGAATTTGAGTTTTATTAACCAAAATAGCTTTGAAAACAAATGAGAAATTATGAAAAGCAAAATAAAGATGATCAGATGATAGCATTCACAACGCTGAAAATTGAGCTCAACATGGGATGTTACAATTTTCAAGAGATAAATAAATGAGTTCAATTAATTCAAGGTCTCATTACAGTCTTGTTACAAAGACAAACTTTTATCCTTGTTCTACATTAGTCTGGGTGGTGGTTTTGGTATCAACATGGAACTATGGATCTTTAAACATAGATCCAAGTAGGATCAGTTCATATGTGAAACTCTGTGCAACTGCCACACAGATAATCAGGCCTTATGATCATTTAGGCTTTAAAAGATTTAACTTCATATTGACTTCTCAATGTACCATTTAAATGTATCAGTTTATTTAGTACAAAACAAACAGTTTGTTAGATATACGTCTGTTAGATTAATATGATAAATATTTATTTCTATTTAAAATAGACAGCATCTCCTGAACTGTATAATACTTTGTGGTCAGGTTGCCTAGGCAATGAGACATTCTCAAACTGAAAGCGTCTATTAAGAGAATGCTTTTAGATGGGTTTAATTTTCTGATATTTCTTAAACCTTAATTAATACACTTTTAAATTTATCTAATAAGATTATACCTTGATACTGTATGACATAATCTAGCATGATCTACTCTGTCTCTGTTACACATAAGTGGAAAGCGTATAAAATGGAACAAAATGGTAAAAGAGGAAATTACTTCACCCCTTATCAAGAGTTTGTGGTTATCTGACTGGTTTGCTGTTGTAGATACTCAACCTGTATGAAACACAGAAACTCCATCTGCCGTCTGACATGCTCTAAATGTTTAGGGCTAAACTATGCCAAGATTCTGGCCTTTGTCTGAATCTATGCTATTGTTAATAAGCACCATATTTCATATATTACAGCTATCATGCAATTTCTGTCCTGGCATTTGCTCATATACATATTAAAATGGTGTGTTCTAATTTCTCATGTAAAGATTACATGCTTGTTTTAAATGCATATTCCACATAACGTGATGTAGTTTGTATATCATGCACATACATTAGTTGGTTGTACAAAGAAAGCAAAATTGACAAGCTGAGTTCACAAAAGTTTGATTTGGTCAAGCATATAAATACCCACTTCTTTTTGGGCTGCCAGTTCATTTTATAGTCTTGCCAAAAATGTGAAAGGAAAGTTTTATGCAGCTACATGATTAAAATGTTTGTATTCCTTCTATATTTAAACGCCTTATCCCCACCAAACAGGGATACCAAAACCATTGAGACACATACAACTTGTCTGTCAAATTCAGAAGTCTAAACATATAGTTCATAACCTCCTTTTTACTGAGTACCAAACAAGATTTGTGCAAACAGTCAGGCAAGTAACATAACCTTTGACTTCTATATGTGAGATGAAAAACTAATTTTTTTTTTCTGCACTCTTCCCTGATTTTTAAGCATTCCTTTTCTCATCCTGCTGCAAATGGCTGCTCTATAGCTACAGAAGACGTTAGCAGGCTATTTTTGGAAACTAGTGCAGCTGCTTGATCAGTGAATAGGCTATACAATTCATGGGTGCAAGAATTGTTGGCAATAGTTGGTGGTGGTGGAATCCTCTCTGCATGGGAAAACATGTCTACCCAGGGTGGCAAGACCATGCCGAATGTTAAATTTGAGTGCTTTGATGTCATGAGAACTTAGATACAAAGGAAGTAGAGTTTTTTTTAAAAAAAGCCATAAACATTATACCGCAGTTACAAATTATGCTGGAATCCATATTTTGAGGTATAGCTAATTTTAAAATCCATTTTGTATCATAGTATGGAACATAGGAGGTGCCCTGGAGTATGTGCAGACCTCAGCCAACCTTGGGTGCTTGAGTGCCTGGGGATAGAGCTGAGATCATCCTGTCCTGAAAATCCAGGCCCTGACCGCTTCAGCTAAATGAGACTACCCTTTAGTCGCCTGCCAGTCTAAGGCCTTTAGCAGCTGAGTGGTTCTGATTCCCTTTAGCAGAGAGCCATGGTACGCATACATACTAGCCAGTTCTTTATGGACCTGCCTACAGGAGAAAAACGAACTATTCTGAATATTTAGCAGTGTGTTCTCCCTGACCTGCCTCATTTGGTATTGAAAATGGTTTAAGGCCAGAAAGGACCACCAGATCATTTGGTCTGACCTCCTGTATATTACAGGCCACCAACAGCACCCCACATCCGCACACTGAACTCAGCAAGTGAAATTAGACCAAAGTGTTACAGACCATAGGAGATTAAACTATTATGTGCCACAGGCAGAAAATAGGAAGGACTGAGGTTCACCAGTGCCAGAAGCCCCTGGAATGGCAGGGAATTGATGAAGTGGAATATACCCAGATGTTCTCTGGCAAGTGACCCCATGCCCCACACCTGTAGAAGAAGGTGAACCCTCCCCCACCCATATCACTGTCAATCTGATCTACGGCTATCAGTTAGACCCTGCGTATGTGAGCAAAGACCAGGCTGCCAAGTACCTGTGTGAGAGAAAATTCTCTGTACCACCTCAGAGCACTGGTGTACCCTGACCAGTGTCTCATCTCCAGTTGTGGCCATCTCTGAAGCTTCAGACAAAGGAGACACTCTCTCCATCCCCCCTACCCCCAAAGAATACATTTCAGTGGAAGAGTTCTTCCTGACCCCTACAAGCAACCAGCTGAAGTGTTGAAGCATGAGATTTTAGGAACAAAATACATGAGACAAAATAGATCCAACATAGTTACAGAAAAAGCATGGTTTACCTTGACTGACTAACTTGAGTTAAAAGCACAACTGCATTGTCTACAGTAGGATTTTAATGTGTGTTAACATGTTAGCTATCATGTTTAGAACTGCACCTTTTCCCCTAGTGTGGACATGGCCTTTGAGGGTAAAGGATCAGAGAGGACCTATTGATGAAAAACATTCAGTAATATGTTGTTTTCTTAAAGTAGAGAAGGTCTACAATATCCCCTTGGCTCATTAAAACCCCAATCTCCAACAACATTATATTAAGTAAACCTAGCTCTTTCCTCGTCTCTGAATTTTCTAACTCCTTATCATGATATGCTAAAAATTTAAGATCCACCATAGCTTCATTATGGTTTTATCATAACTCATTAGTTTTACAGTTTCATAGATGTACAGTTATTTCATCAGCATGCTGATACACCATTTTTAGCCATGCTTCTCTTCAGGAGTGTGCGGTGCCGATGTTCCCTTATGTTGGCAAGTAGAATACATGCACTGCACAGCCCTCTTCCCCCAGTACGGGTATAAGTAGCAGTGTAGATGGTGAGGCACTGCTTAGGTGAGTAAAGACACGCTTGAAGTCTTAGGGTATGTCCCATATACAGCTCTCTACAGGCCCACGCAGTGCCTCCCCCATCTACACTGCTGTTTCTAGTAGTGGAGTGTCCTGCTGGCTCCCCACCACTGGAGTCTTTCTCTACTGCCAGAGTCTTTCACTGTCACGTGTAGCTTGCACTGCAGCGTGGATGCAGCCTGCAGCATATGGTTACACGTAGCCTACACACCGCCACCAGTGGTGTGCAGTGTAGACATACCCTGTGCATACTGTGCATATATTACACTAGCTAGGGCTGGTAATGATCAATGAAGATTTACTGTAACTTAGCATAAAAATCTCTCCAAATTCTTCAACTGTGCATAGTTTGGTCCTGCTTCCCTAAGGACGAATTCAATAATGGAATAACCATTTACAGTTCGTGTTTACACTAGTTTCTTATTTTCATAATCAAACACATAAAACACCTTGCACCCTGATGACTGCTGTCCAAGGGCAGTGATATTAAAAATCTGGTTTACACCTGGTAAGTGAACCGTGTAGTGTAAAAAAAACTTTTCCTTCAGTTAATAAGGATTAGCCTGGTCATGTTATTCTTTAATGTAATAGACTAGTATTAATTTTGTGTGTCAGCAACAGGTTTTGTTCATCAATTTGTAAGCATTTGTAAATGGCTAGGCAGCTGGTGACCACTGCTTATCACACTTTTCCTAATAGTCTCATTAAGCCCTTGTGTTCCCTCCATCTTTCATTGTATCGCCCTGTTGCCTCTCATCTTATACTTAGATTGCAAGCTCTGTGGGGCATGGACCATGTCTTGGTACATGTTTTTACAATACCCAGTATTCTAGAGACCCAATTGTTGATTGGGATCCATTAGGCACTCCTGTAGTATAGAAAATAATTATTTTATTTGAAATTGTGGGCCTCAGATCATCAGATCTTGCTCAGCTTCCTCTGTCAGGTGTGCTTTTTCATATTTCATACAAGTCAAAAGTACTATATGTGTTAGTGATCAGTAATTTCTTGCTATTCCCTTTGCTAAGAGAATAAATTCATATTGTTTTTTCTGATCTCATTACAACTTTTGCCACAAGGCAACATCTGTATTTTAATACCAAGGAGGGTGAAAGAATGTATAAAATAATACTATGTATTACTTCAACCATTTAAAATATTCTGTGTTTGTATTAGCTGGTCATTCCACTTGGCTGTCACAAATTTCAAGGCCATAAAAAGGGAAAATGGGGAATAATCAGTCAATCAAAGTACAGGATGCCAGAAAAGTCAAAATAAGTTTTTTCTCTCCATAAGTGGTAGAAAATATTATTGAGAGACTGTAGCAAGTACATAAACATGTTCAACGCAAAATCTCTTTTAAAAAAAATACTGCTGATTGACAAACATGGAGATACCATTCGAAGATTTTAATTCTTCACTTTTCTATGTTATCTGGCTATCGTTTTCAGGAGGGACCACTTAAGTGTGAGAAGGTAGTTCATTCTCCGTGACTCATTTGATCCTTGGCCTGTGTCACTAAACCACTATCAAATGTGTGTGTTTTTGATTCCTTGTATGGGTGAGGTACTGAATTTACAAGCTTGGTCACGGTTTCTGCAAACGCTTACCACCAGGGATAGTGCCCTTCCCTGCAGCTGGTGATTTGCGAATATAAATTAGAGGCAGTACGGGCCAGACCTTACAGCTCAGTTTTGGAAGGACTACTCCTTTGAGTAGTCCCATTAACCTCTCACATAAGTAGGCACTATGCCCAACAGTAAATATCTATAGCCCTGGGATTCACTTTTGTCAGGGTTGTAAGTGAATGCCAATTTCCAGACAGGTTTAAAATATCTGTGTGTCCAAGTATATGTTTATACCACAAATTAAGGTGTAATTGCAGTGTGGATACACCTACCCACGCTAGCTTTAATTCTAGCAGTGAAGATGTGGTGACATGGACCCTGGCATGGGTCAGCTGCCTAAATATGTACCAAGAGTCCCTAGTGGCCTTCTACTGAGGTGGCTAGCCTGTTCTGCAACAACTTCATTGCTATTATTACCTACGCTAGTTAGATTAAAGCTAGTGTGGGCATGTCTCCTTGCCTACTTTAACTCTGGTGCAATTCTCAGGCAAAATGTGGACTGAGGTTTTGTTCTGTTTTCCTCCCCTTACCCCCAATGTTGCTACCTTAGCTATTCAGTCAAGTTAGTGATGCTGTATATAGTCATTTTTATGTCCTGCTAGATCAAACAACTGATGATGGCTTGGAAGAATACAGGAAATTTAATTAGATTGCTTGCATGATTTTCAGAGGTGCTGAGCACCTGCAGCTCCCATGGATTTCAACTGGAGTTGTGTGTTCAGCACTTCCAGGCTTTAAGTAATCAAGTAAAATTGTTAATACAATAGTTTGTGTTAAGTGTCCATACTTTCTTTTTAATACATTGGCATGTGCTGGTGTTGATCATAGGTAATGGAGATTATACCTTCTGAGGGAAAAGGACTTGAGGTACAGAAGGATAAGACACTGAGCTAGTCAATCTCCTTAGTTTTCCTTATTGATACTGCTACATGTTTCCTTACTCTGTTCCCTATGACTACTACTGTAAAGTAGAAGTTGATAGGATGCAGCACCATTGTAAAGTACTTTACACTGTAGATGGATCAGAGCTTGCTGCAGTCAGATAGGGCCAAATTCTGCACTAATTTAAGATCAGGGACCTTCACTGACTTCTTAACAGTGTAAATTAGCATGGAATTTGGCCCACCATTATACATGTAATCAGCATTTGTATAAACAGCCACATTCCCAGTGTGTATGTATGTCTCCCTCTCTTTGACTCTCCCTCCAGGGAAGATAAATAGATGTGACAAAAACAAAACTTGACGTCTTATTGTTTGTCTGGGTAATGCGTAGAATTACAAAGATGACTCTCTTTAAAATTTACTTGGCAATAGAAAGCATGCCTTTTACAGTAGGCATATTTAGTGTGGTTGGTTTTTATAATGGACACTTTACAGACCACACTTATTACATTAATTTAGGTCATAACAGATACTTTATTGGCATTTGTGAGTGGTTTCTTATACTCTGAAGGGAAAAGCAGCAGGGTATAGAAATCAATTGCAGTAGATACAGTTCATTTTCTCCTTAAAGGTAGAATACCAAATTCACTGGAACCTAGCACAAAGCTCATGTAGTTGGGGATGGAGGACACCTAAAGGGTAAAGTTTTTTTTTGCTCACTGCAGCACCCAGTTCATTTGTTCTTACTGTCCAAGATTCCCAATCAGTATCCATCCTTGCTTTTCCCCCTCAAAGTGTAACATTGTCTTATTTTACTGATCTCTAGATCAGTATATATTTTTACCATTTTCTTTCTGGAGAGTTAGTTTTGTTCTTGTTTCTGAATTTTATATTAGGCTCTAAAGTAATTAAATCTAGCCCTTTAATCATAAATGCTTATTTGTGGATCTGTGCAAACTCCTGTACTTGCAGGGAGACCCACTGAAGTCAGTGGCACTTTGTTTGCATGTAGAGCTCTTTGTAGCATCTAGCCTAAATATTGGACTTATTTCCAATATATGAATTAAGCTTTAAAAAACTCCCTTATGCAGTCAGCCACAAGGTATTTCATTAATTGGAAAGTAGGAGGAGTAAGGGGAAAAGTTGACACGGGCATGTAGTGTGTACATGATGATCCTGACCCTCAACATCAGAAGATTAAAGAGAGATATTTGGCTTTTAGAAATATCAGCCATATCAAAATTTTGGTTCCTTTAAGCCATGTAAAATACTTTGTATGCATTAACATTTTTATTGTCCTTGAAAGCGAATATTTGAGGATGCAAGAGGTATTTTTTAAAAAATTACAGATGAGAAGGAATTAAAAATATTCCTTTTTATAATTTCATGTGTGTTGAATAATACATCTAACTATTTTCATAAAACTCCTTGACTTAATATTAAAAGCATCAGACAATGGCAACCATCCTTAATTTTTAATATTTATGTTCTATTGATCACAGAAAACTAAATGAAAATCTGGGGCAGGGGTGGTGGGAAGCACTGCTTAAAAGAAGAAAAGGGAAAAAACACCACAAACAAAAACCTACACTTTAGGAAATAAATCTTAAAACTACATATAAAGATGGAAAAGTCCTTACCTGTATATCTGTAGGAGGTAAGACTAGATGATCACAAAAACAGACTCCAAAGAGAAACTGCTGAACTTGAATTAATTTGCAAACTAGATACCATTAACTTGGGTTTGACTAGAGACTGGGAGTGGCTGGGTCATTACACATATTGAATCTATTTCCTTAAGTTAAGTATCCTCCCACCTTCTTGTCAACTGTCTAAATGGGCCATCTTGATTATCACTACAAAAGTTTTTTCTCCTGCTGATAATAGCTCATCTTAACTAATTAGCCTCTTACAGTTTGTATGGCAACTTCCAACTTATCTGTATGTATATCGATTTCTTCTTACTATATGTTCCATTCTATGCATCCGATGAAGTAGATTGTAGCTCACGAAAGCTTATGCTCTAATAAATTTGTTAGTCTCTAAGGTGCCACAAAACGAAAAGGTGCTACAAGTACTCCTGTTCTTTTTGCAGATACAGACTAACACGGTTGCTACTCTGAAACAATGGTCTATGAGTCCTTACCTGAATAGATGTATGCTATTCTAGAGTGCCATTATGAGTACCATTGTTAATAGAAGGGGAGATGATAGCCTGGTTTTTTTTTGTTTGCTCTTTGTACTATAGTTGCAATCCTATGACTATTGATATTATAATAGCTTTGCATACTACGTGAATGTTTCCTGTTCACAATTTTTGGAGTAGCAGCCCTGTTAGTCTGTATCTGCAAAAAGAAAAGGAGGACTTGTAGTACCTTAGAGACTAACAAATTTATTTGAGCATAAGCTTTCGTGAGCTACAGCTCACTTCATCGGATGCCACTGAATGCATCCAATGAAGTGAGCTGTAGCTCACGAAAGCTTATGCTCAAATAAATTTGTTAGTCTCTGAGTTGCCACAGGTCCTCCTTTTCTTTTTGTACACACTTTATCATTTTAAAGCATTTTCTTAAACACATCTAACTAATACTTATAAATGTTTGTATATTAACAAATGTAGGATTGTACAAAATATATTTTTTAAAAGATGTGAAATTAAAATGATCTTTTAATAGGACAAGCAATTAAATATAAAATTTTACATATGATTCTTGTTGCTAATTTAAGGCTAAACAAATATATTTCAGGAGAAAGCATATACAAATGTATTGGAATATATTACAGCAAAAAGTTTTAAATTATAGCGTTTTCTTTCACTCACCAATTATTGTGTAACCTTCTCTGTGGTATCCATTAATGTTGTTCCTTAGCAATCAGATATACTCTCAGTTCTTGACTGAAATATGCTTCACTCTGTTTTCTGCATAATCTTCTTAAGTAGTGGTAGTGCTTGGAACTGCTGCTTTAGTTCCCAAACTGAGGTATTTAAAGGCTGGATCACGCTGTCTTAATGCTTGACCAAATGTGGTTTTTAAATGTCAAGTACTGCAGATGCCAGTACTATTTTATTATACTTAGATGTACTTCCAGGAGGATCAGCATTGAATTGTATTCAGAAGTTACAAATTTGCAAAGTTTGGCAAAACACTAAACGAAGTGGAGTTTGTTTTTTTTTAAAAAATTGTTCTCATGCCTAGCTGTGACCTTCTCTAAGAAGTTACTAAATAGCTTCCGTATTTATTAGTGGAAGTGCTCTAAACTGGAGGTCATGGGTTGCACTGCAGTTGCTTGGAGTGTGTTGCGAAAATCACAAATATTTACTTTGGGGGAAAAGCATGATACATCTTTGGGGTTGGGGTTTTTTTTTTGTTTTTTTTTTACGTCTTATGATTACTCTAATCTTCTTGCCTGCCTCCCTCTCCACATGCTTTACTGGTAGGCTCCCAGATCAACCACAAAACCTGTAAAATTAATGATGATACAAAAGCATGCATTCCTTACATTTGATTTTCACTTTTTAGTTATTTTCTTGGAAAGCTCAAAAAACATTGTCTTTTTTTCCCCTTCGTCCTCAAAACTTACTCTTGTATTTTTTCCTCCCAGGTTCACATTAAATATGTATTACATTCATTTTAAAAAAATAAAAACAATGTTGTTGCAAAGTCATGCAATAACAAAAAATTAGGAAATGCCAAATGTGCAACCTTAGTTTGGTCCCCTGGTGCATATGCATTATGATAACCATTTCCCCCCCAAAGCCTTCTGCATAATTCAGTGCACAGGATGGATAATACGTTCACTGAATGGTTAGCTGTTCAGTTGCATTTATACTTGCCATTCAGTGTGTGATCCTATGCCTTATTTATTACACAGCATCCAAACCTTGCTCTGAGTACGGAATTACTAATTTCCTCATGGGCTTTCTATGAGTGTCCATTACTGTAACATTAGAATTTTTCACAACCATTAATTATCTTATCTTCACAACACTCCTATGAAATAGGAAGTGATATTACCCTGTTTTACCAAAGAGTAACTGAGAAACAGATTAAAGCCAAAATTGTCAAGTGACTACTAATTTTGGGTGCTGAACTTGAGATGCCTAGGGACTGATTTTACTCTAACATTTCTATAGCATTTTATGTTCAGTGCACAGCTCACATAGATTTTGGTTGCAGTTGTAAGTATTCAGCGCTTTTGCAAATCTGACCCCACGTCTCAAGTTGGGCACTTACAAAATAAGTAACATTCAGTTAGTGGCCACCTAAAAAAATTTTGGTTTACGGGACTTCACCAGCATCACATAGAAACTCTGTGGCAGAGACAGGGATAGAATCCAGTTCTCCAGGGCAGCATTCACCTTCCTTAACCATGAGACTATCCTCTTTTCCTGCAGTCCTCTTGCCTCATTCACTATACGCTTCCAACTTCTGCAGTGAGGCAGGGTCCTGTGGACAGCTGTTTCCTTCACTACGCACACCTGACTGATTATCTGAGCACCGTCCTTTCTGTGCACTGAAAGAGGTAAGGGTCTTGAAGGAAAAATGGTATGTGCTCATTAATTAAAGACTATCATAATGCATATGTGCAAGAGAATAGCGTGGGTTCAAATTAAGGTTTCACAGGTAACCTTAACTCTGACATATCCTCACTTTTTGGTGCTTTGCAACCTCAATGTTCTTTTAACATAGTTTCTGTGTATATTTTCCTAGGTTTTTAAAAAAACAAATTGAAAAAAATAGAAATTCTGTCATGTGGAATCATACCAAGCCTTACATGGGTCATCAGCAGGGTTGAAGCCTTTAAATCCACAACACAGACCTCTGCCACTTGACCTGTGGAGTAACTGATAGCAGTAGCAGGTGGTTGTTCTCTGTGTGGACCAGCAGTAGAGGTGGCTGAGGCAAAACTTTGACAGTGGGTTTCACAGGTATTTGCTAGACAGCAGATTAATGTTGACTCAGAAAAGTTGACTATTCCAAATTCTGGAAGGGGGGAGTATGATCTAGTGGTCACAGACCCTTCTTTCCCTTTCCACCCTACCTGCCCCCTCTGCCTGTGCTCCTAGCATGTGCCCCCTTGTATCCTGTCTCTGCACTGTTTCTCCCTTTTAACTTGTCTGTTTCTATCCCTCTAATTTTTCTGTCATTCCCCCACTCCCTGCCACTGCCTTGTTGCCCTTTTGAACCTGTCTCTGCTTCCTGCCTTCTACCTTCTCCACATGCCTCTGAGTTGCAGTTAGGCTGCTTCCTCTTCTCCTGGGTGCCAGCATTGAGAGCGCAGGAAAGACAATCTCCCTCTTCTCGGTTCCTGTGCCTAGCACCTGCACAGCTCTAGCAGCTGTGCGAAGTAATTTTAGAGGCTTATAACTTGGCCTTTTACTGTCTCTGGGAAAATCTGTCCAGATTTGTCATCACGTGACTGTCACCGTGACCCTCCTGCCACAGCTCCAAAATATGGTGGCTCTAGGGTGTCTTAATGAAACAGTTGTAAGAGGTTTTTTAACTTGTAAAACTGTGTGTTTTCCCCTCACCTCGTTCTGAGAAGGAGCTACATTGTTTTTGGTGAAACTGTGCAAAAATGTCATATCTGGCAAGGGAATGGTTGAAGATTAGTAAAATTTTATAAGCAATTGAAAACAGGCTCTTAAAATTGAAAATGTTAGGCAGTCTAGGTAAGAATTCCTTTTTCTTTTTCCTGTTGTCAGTATCCCTCCGAACTCTGTGTTGTATTTTTAGTCTCATATTCACTTTATTTTCTCTGACTCTGAATCCTTCCTGCACCATCAGATGTCACTCAGAGCCCAAACAGGGCCACCATCTCAGGCTAGCCAGCCATTTGCCAGAATGGTTACATTGTTGTGCTTCTATAACTTAACTTTTTTTTTACTAGGATAGACTGTTGGTCTGGAGACGCATGAACTGCATTTAATCTATTTCTGCCCTTTGACCTGTCCAGCTTGGGTGGCCCTACCATGAGTTAAAAGTCCTGTGAGCGTCGTTCCCACTGTCATTGGAGCACACAAGGCTTTCACTTCTCCAGGGAAGCCTGTTTTCTCCCTCTCAATTTAAAACGTTTATTTTATTTTAATCAGAAGACACTGTATGATTTCATGGATCTCATTTGATATTTCTGGATGGTTGTAGACCTAATGTAGCTTTTGAGAGGAATCTAGTTAGTGTCTCTGGTCAGATGCCAGACTTCATGAGAGGACTGGTGCATGAGCTAGTAGCAGTGCAAGGAATCTATCTTAATTCATAATGGTGTCCACAGATCCAGGACATTCGGTCTCTGCTCTGTGCAGCCTTGGAGCTAGACCAGAGCTGTCAGTCTGTGGCAGGGAAGGGAAGGCTCCACCTCAGAAAAGCTTGCTAGTTTTCTTCCACCTTCACAGGTGCTGGCAGGCAACCAGCTCTTCTGCAGAGTAAATAAAGAAGTCAATTAGCTTAAAATCACCAAGCTCTCAAGATCTACCTTTATCAGCAGAGGGGATTCCCTTCTCTTCCCATAGTCTCCAGGGCACTCTACCCTCTCTGCTCATCCATGTAGAGTGCAGCAAGGTGGAGAAGGCTAGAGAGGGAAAGTCAGAGACTGTTGTCTGCACCTCCCCACTGACTGAGTGAGTGCCTGCATGGAGATCTGTGCCTATTCTGCAGAGACCCAGGCCCCTCTCAAGTGCTCAGGCAGGGAATAGAGTTTCCCTACAGCCTCTCTCCCCAAGCATGAGAACTCCAATGAAGCAGTGACAGCTCCTCAGACCAAAATCCTCTGAGCCCATCACAGGCAGTGGTCCCCGCTCTCTCTGTGTTGGGAGTTTGGGTGAAGCACATCAAAGGGCCATGGAAACTTCCCTCCCAGCTGCTGGAGCCTGTATTTGTAGCCCCAGCTACTTGTATGGAGAAGCAATTGCTCAGCCCTTCCCAACTGTGGCTGCTGCAAGTGGCAGGGTGCTACTGACAGGGATCCAGAGTAAAGAGATCCTAATAAAATGGGCCGAACCCCGCCCTCCCTTCTACAACAGATTGGGTCTCTCTGGCTAAGGTTGATGCAGCCTGTTCTCTATTCAAGGAGACAACCATTTCCACAGAGGGAGACCTATTGCCAAAGGACTTCACCGATAGGAGAACTGAATTGGCAACAAGGAAAAGATTTAAAGCCGCATCAGCTGCCGTTAGCTGCATCTACTTGTTTTGCTAGAGCGATGCTGGCCTGGGATGACAATCTGGTACAGTACTGCTAAAGTATAAAAAAGCCTTTAATCTGGGCACATCTCTTGAAAAAGCAGTCCTTAGCTGATGCATTTGTATCTGATGCCTCCCTGAACGCTCGCTGTACTCAGCTAGGTCTGTGGGCTACAGTGTGGTAGCATGCTGACGCAGGAGGCACTGGGTCTGGAAGTTAGAGTAAAGGCTAAACAGCCTTTAGCTCATTCAAGATTCTCAAGGGGCAAGCTATCCAGTAACCCCATGAAAAAACTGATAGTGGATTCACTGGAAAAAGATCAAGATATGCTGTAGTCCCCAACAAGCAGTATAGGGGAGATGAAGAACTTTACTCCAAACCAGGGCGGTCCTTTCATGCTAGCCAGTGTAGAAAGCCTATCAGGAAGTGACTCAGCTGCATCAGAGAAAAATAGAACAGATGCAGGGGACCACAAGAGAGCGGAGGTGAAATTTCCACTCAAACCCCAGCCTCTTCAAAGCAATCCACAAGACCCGCCATCAGCTCAGTCCGGGGTGGAGCAGAAACTGATGGTGGTCTTCTTCAGAAGTGCAGAGGGGATTACTCTTTGATCTTTTCAGATACCCAGGACTCAGGTATATCCCATCTCCTGAGTCAAAGGATCCTCAGAAAAGATGGGATCTACAAGCAGCCGTCCTAGATCTCCTACGAATAGGAGCAATAGAGCCTGTCCCTTCTCTACAGCAGGAACACAGGTTTTACTCCATCTTGTTCTACCATCAATAAATATTGACTTAATGGCGTCAATAGATTTGAAAGGTGCCTCTCTCCATATCCCAGTTTAATGTGTTCTGTTGCAAAGGTGGCCAAAGGTACTCAGACATGCCTTTCCTCCCTTTCATCTTCTTACCAGAACACTACAGAAGATTAGGCAAGAAGAAGCACTGGTGATTCTGGTAGCCTCATTCTGGCCAAGGAGACCTTGGTTCTCTGATTTCCTCAACGTGACACACAGACCTCCCATCTGCTTTCCATCCAGAAGGGATCTTCTACTACAAGGGCCAGTCATGCATCACAATCCATGCAGTCTGAGCCTAGGTGCCTGGCACTTGCATGGCGCCTGTTAAGCCAAAGAGGAGGTTCAAAAGATGTAATATCTACTCGTTTAGCTTCCAGAAAGAACTCTACTAACTCAGTGTATCAGGGCTTGGTTGAGGTTTACCCATTGGTGCCAGGACAAGAGTCTCATCCTTTCATCTGCAGCAGTACAACAGATTCTCAGATTTCTTCAAGGTGGACTGAGACTAGGTTTGGCAGTTCAGGCACCCAAAGGTGAAGTTGCTACATTGTCTGGCATCCTTAGTGCAGCAAGCAAGAGGTGGATTTAATCTTACCCAGATGTCAAGCAGTTTTTCAAAGCAACCTTTCTTCAACACCCTCCTGAAGTGTAGTGTTTCTTCATGGGATCTTAACCTCATCTCATTGTATCACAGTCCCTCTATCTCAGGTGTGGCCAACTTGAGCCTGCGAAGGAGCCAGAATTTACCAATATACATTGCCAAAGAGCCACAGTAATACGTCAGCAGCCCTCCATCAGCTCCCCGCTCCCAGTGCCTTCCACCCACTGGTAGTCCCGCAGATAAGCGCCTCCCCCTTCCTCGCCACACCTCCTGATCAGCTGTTTCCTGGTGTGCAGGAGGCTCTGGGGGGGAGAAGCAAAGGTACTGCAGGCTCAGGGGAGGGGGCGGGAAGGGATGGAGTGGGGGCAGGGCCTGTACCAGAGCCAGGGATTGAGCAGTGAGCACCCCCTGGCACATTGGAAGGTTGGCACCTGTAGCCCCAGCCCCGGAGTTGGTGCCTATACAAGGAGCTGCATATTAACTTCTGAAGAGCCGCATGTGGCTCCGGAGCCACAGGTTGGCTGCCCCTGATCTATCTGAACTGCTCATGAAGGTATCTAATTACTTGCTAACCATTTCACCTCACTACAAATAAGAACAGGAAAATGTATCTATGCCTTACCTGAAAATTTCCTTTCTTGGAGTAATAAGATCCACAGATGAACCCACTCTGAATGGGCTGTTAATTGGGGAAAATATGGGATTATTCATTTGAATTCCTTGCTCTGCCAGATGATTATTCTGTTTGATCTTAATGTTTAATTTTCCTTACTTGTATAGAGTGGTTAGAGATTTCCTACTCCATGGAAGTGTCTCAATTGGCAGGTTTCTCAGAGGTGGAGCAACACCTCGCCTGCTACTGATTAACAGGTCTGGTCTGCCTCAGTGGCTGCATAGAGCAGAGACCCAATATCATAGACCTGTGAACCTTGTTACTCGGAGAAAGGAAACTTTCAGGTAAGGCACAGATAAATTTTCCCATTTTCACCTATTTTAACCTGTATAATGACTTTGGTCCAGTTTTTTTAATGATATTTGGGTGTTGTGGTGCTCAGCATTGCAACACCTAAGTAATTTTGGAGCCTAAATATCATCTTCAAAAATAATTTAGGCACTTAGGAGACACAATCCAATTGGCTGACCCAAAGAAGTACTCTGTATAAGCTTGACAGCTTCTCTCTCTCACCCACAGAAGTTGGTCCCGTAAAAGATATTACCTCATCCACCCTATCTCTCTAATAACCTGAGACCAACATGGCTACAGTAACAGTGCATTGACGGTCAGTGGCAGTTTGGTTCCAAAGTTCCTAACTTCCTTTTCAAAATGAGATGCGGGCTCCAAAATCAGCTAGGTTGTTGCAACATTGAATGGGGTAATGCTGATTGGTAGAACACCTAAATACCTCTATTAATTTGAGCCTATAACTTCTTCAGTACTTTAAAAATGATACATTCATGCATATAAATGAAGTAATTGGAGTGATGCCAGAGTAAAACAGGTGTCAGTGACATCAAAACCAGGCTCAAAGACTGAAACTTTATGAACGGGAACTGTCTAAAAGATTTACCAATCATATATGAACTGAAACCACGAGTTAGTCACAGTGCAGTCAATGGTTACAGAAAATTACCATGTATCATTGTCATCTATTTTGTTGGTCAGTGTGAAATGCCTGTGGCTCCAGGTTCTCAGGTTGTTCCCAAAAGCACATGCCTCTCAGACAATTGTGACCATGATGCTTTTGCTGTTTCAACAGAAGGCGACCCAGCACTGAAATGACCTCAGTAACTGTGTGATAATGTGGGTAGCTTTGTATGACTAATGCGCCTCTTCTGCTGTTAGAGTATTATCTGAAGGCTGTCTGAATTAAGGACTGAATCTTGCAAGGTGCTGAGCTCCTCCTGAGGAGTGCTGAGTGCCCTCAACTCCTGACTTCTCTGGCACTGAGCTCCTAAAACTCCCAATAAGGAGGGCATGATCTTGCATGGTCAGGCCCTGACTGCTGAGGGAAGCTGTCAATAGGATAATAAATAATATAAAGTTTTTAAAAGGTGTTTGAAAATAAGCTCTTGGAATGGACTATAGCTTCTCTTCATGCTTTTATCTGTGCTGAGGAGTCATCACCATATTATGAGACACTAGTGAGATCCATTCGCACTATAGTATCAGAAGAAGCAGAAGGTCACAGAGTCTGGAAGATAGGTCTAAATTTTCAAAAGCGACTACTTATTTAGGGTGTCCAACTTGAGACACCTGAAACTTGAGACACCTGGATTACCATGCACATTGTAGGGAGAGTGGTCACTTTGGATAAGCTATTTCCAGCAGGAGAGTGAGTTTGTGTGTGTGGTTTTTGGAGGGGGTGAGAGAACCTGGATTTGTGCAGGAAATGGCCCACCTTGTTTATCATACACATTGTGAAGAGAGTTGTCACTTTGGATGGGCTATTACCAGCAGGAGAGTGAGTTTGTGTGTGGGGGGGCGGAGGGTGAGAAAACCTGGATTTGTGCTGGAAATGGCCCAACTTGATGATCACTTTAGATAAGCTATTACCAGCAGGACAGTGGGGTGGGAGGAGGTATTGTTTCATGATCTCTGTGTGTATATAATGTCTGCTGCAGTTTCCACTGTATGCATCCGATGAAGTGAGCTGTAGCTCACGAAAGCTCATGCTCAAATAAATTGTGGCACCTTAGAGACTAACCAAGTACTCCTTTTCTTTCTGAAAGGAGATTGGTTTTCAGAAAATGCTAAGTTTCTGCTCTTTTGAAAGCCAGGCCCTTTTCAAACATCTCAAGTTGGACACTCAAAATCACTAGTCAGTCTTGGAAAATTTAGACTTGGTATTTTAACATTTTGATGTAGTTGTATCCCTTATTTTGCAGGGGTGCTGGGTTGGATTTTTTTCTCTCAGCAGAGGATATTTTGAAACAGAAAATAGCACATTTTGAGGTTTTCAACCATTGTAGTTTTCCCTTTTAAATGCTGTCATTCTGCGTTGTACATACAGGAATGGTGTTTGTTATTACTTAGCAGCTGGAAAAGGATTAAAGGAAACCTGTCATAACACTTTGACATAATTTGTTATATTAATCTCTAAAGGAAAATTGGAACAGTGTGTTGTCATGTTTGTGACTGAAAAGTATTCTAGCATAAATCAGTTTTATTTTGACCCAGTGTCATTCACAATAAAAAATATAAACAAAAGGCTTTAATAATGTAGGACAATTTCTCTTCTTAATTATGCCAATGTACATCCAGACTAATTGCAAATAAAGTGGAATTACTCCATATTTACTCCATCATAACTGAGACCAGGCCCTGATGCTGCAAGGAATCTCACTTACTGGAACTTAACAGATGTCTTTTATCCCCCAAGATAACCTAATGGTTTTATGACTCTGTTTGGCTCTGTATTTTTGTCTCTTGTAACTCCTTCCAAGGAAAGATGAAAACTACTACTTTTGGAAGCATGGGTTTTATGGGCTGTCAGCAGGTTGGCAGTGTCTTCAGTTATTGCAATAGATTCTGATAGAATCCTACTTTCCATAGAAGGTTTGTTGTTAGAAAACAATTGCTTTAACATTTTTTTTTGGCTTTGTTTAATGTAACTGAATTCCCAGAAATACGTTTCATGTGGAGACAACAGAAAGCTTGTGAAATGTAATCTGTCTTTTGGACAGAATTCTAAATTTAGTTTTTTTATTTAAAGGGACAGATTGACTTCAACTGATCATTTAGATATTATTTTTAAAAAGTTTCAAAAGACCCACATTCAGTAGAATTTTTTTCACTATTTTTTCCTGATGAAAACAATATTTTTGAACGTTAAAGGTTTTCTGTATTGCTTGAACCCACAGTACAAAACCAAAATGAATGGGAAGTTGTATAGTAGGATATGGTGTGCAACCCAGACATTGCACCCTTGTGCTAGTGCATGATTGTCAGATGGTGAGTGATACTGACTTCCTTTAATTATCCAGAGTGAAATTCAAAAAGTAAATCTTTCACCTTTAACATTGAGTCATTAATATTGTAAAAATTATTATTGTGTTCATATTGTAAAGTGATAATGATAACATGGGGCGGTGTAAATCTTAAAAATAATTTTAAAAAGTAAATAAAGCCCTAACGTGTCCGTTTACTTTTGAAATCGTGAACCTCTCCTGTCATTGTGGCATTAAGTGGCAGTTCTATTTCCAGCGGTGTTATGATTGTGCTGGACAGCGAGAGGCGTGTCAGTGGGAATGTGCTGATGAGCAGTGATACTGTTTTTCCTCTATTTTACTTTCATTTTAATCTATTCATGTTGTCATAGCTGGTGCCTATAAAATTTTCTCCAGCCATATCCACTGTTAGTTAACTCCAACAGTGCATTTCACTGTGTAATTCTGGCAAAAGGTTAACAATGGAATGTATCAAAGGGACTTTATGTAAGCATATTCTAGTGTGCAACAGCCTGTTAATTTTAATTGGATTTTGTACACTCCTGATGTTGTCAGTCTAGTGAGCTGATTGCTAATATTGGCTCTGATCCTGGCTAATAGTGCCAGTACAAGGCACTAATAGTGCCAGTACTGTTGATATCTGTGGCCCTTAACCTGTTTGCTTTAGCTTTTCTGTCTGCAAAATGGAAAGGGCGGGGAAAAACCCACATCAGCATAAAATACACACGGTTCTCAATCCCTGTGAATACCTAATATGCTACGGGGCAACTTCTTTTGGCCTAGTGTGTTAGGATATGTCTTCACTGCAGAGTTAGTTTAGTTAAGCTAAACTAGCATGAGTAGAGTCACTGCAAAGCCCTACTTGTGCCAGACCCATGTGGCTGTGTCCACAATGGTGCTGAAATAGCCCGTGTGCTGGGCTGGATTTGTAGCAGGATATCCCATGATTCCTAGTGGTACATTACATTGGGCCACTCTATGAATTCATTTACAGTGTGTTGTGGGAGAACTTGTTCATCCTTCCTGGACTCGTGTGTGGAAGTTCTTTTGTGGGTCGTACTAATACCATGTCACAGCTTTACTAGAAGGCTGGTGTCAAGTTCTGGCCAACCGGCAGAACAGGAGGATTTCTTGGATGTTCAAATGCTGTGGAAAGTTCAGTAGAAATAGAGCAGATAAATGTGGGGTTAAAACTCAGTGCAGGAGAAAGGAGCAGTTTGACAAACAAGTGCAGTGCAAGTGGAATTGTGGGATAGGATTGGAGGACAAACAGCACCTAGGCTTGGTTAGCTTGATTTTTTACTGCAAAGTAGGCAGGTTGCCAGCCTGGCCTGTACTAAAACCCAAACTCAAACCTATACGCTTAGTCATGCTAGTCAGAGTTTAAAGCATCCTCAAGCCTGGGTTTTTCTCTGGGGGTGGAAGGGAGTTAGGGGGTAGCATCTGCACTAGAGCCTGGGCTAACTCTGCAGTGAAGACATACCCTTAAAGACTGAGTAGCTGTGCCAGCAGTGGGAACTGGGAAAGTATTTAGGGTCTTACTGTTGCAGAGTGATTCTGGGTGTGGATGCAAACAGGTTCTCACCACCACAAACAAGACGAATAATGGTAGCAGAACACTGGGCTGCTTTCCAGAAACCTGGTAATGAAGTGCCACTGGACTTCCCCTGTGCTGAAAGTCACAGGGTGGCTGGATGTATTGGGAAAGGAAGGATATTCTGGACTAGTCCATGTCATCTTGAAGATCAGGTGGTCTGAGTTAACTGCTGGGCTGCAAATAAGTTGTGGTTGGTTTTGGTTTCTATTTGAAAAGTCACACAGCTCTGTGAATGCACTACCTTCATGTTCTGTTCCAGGAGGCTGAAATGAGTTGCAACACACTTAACAGAGAGAGAGCATGCAGCAGAGAGATCATGCTCAAGAAATCTTTGGGTTGTTGCACTAAGGGTGAATTTGGTCTCTTATATTTTGTTATCAAAGCCACATTATGATGATATTGCCTGTCAGCACTGGTATTTAATTCTTGGTTAGAAATGTCTATTTTCAGCTCTTCGTTTGTTCGCTGCAGCTTCATTTAAAAAACAAAAACCACCATAAATGCAATTTAACAGGTATTTGGTCACGAGAGTCAATCCTGCTGTCATATCTGCAAGTGCAGAGCCCGCCTAAACAGATTCATGAACTTCTTCTATGTCGGGGTGGGGAAGAGATTTTGAGAGTAGGTGTTTTGTTTGGGTATGGACTGTAGAGTTTGGGGGGTGCTAGAGTTATGGAGCCTATTCTAGCAGTTAACCAAGAGAAATGGCTCCTTTCTAGATTCGTTTGTGGTACTACATAGCTGAATTATGCTCGGTAGATAATGCTCTGGTGATGTGATGTCAGAGAGTTTTGGCAAGAGAACATACACTCTCCCACCCCCACCCTAGGCACCATGAGGTCTGGTATTTTTAAAGGATCCTAAAGGATGCCCTAACCCCATTGAAATTTAAATGGCACTTAGCTCCTTTAGGCTTCTTTGATCATTTTAACCTTAGGGCCCAATCCTGTGAGGTACTGAGTGGCATAAACTCCCATGGACCTTGTAGGAGGTGTCCAGCATCTTGCAAAATCAGGCCCAGCTTTGAAAAGTGTACAATGTTTCTTAAAAGAAATGTCATCTGTGTTTTTGTTCTGCATACTTGCTGCCAATGTGAATAGGATAGGATTCGTTTCAAGATGTATAGTATGCTTGAACATAATTTAGATTTCTAAGTTATTTTGATTAAAAGGGTGCTTTTAGTAAAGGACTTTTAATATAGTCATTAACATTTCAGGTAAGTAAGTAATTTGCACACTCCATCAGTATCCTAAGAAGGAAAAAGTTCACAGGAATGGAGTAAGTTCTCATGTGTAAAACAGCCATTCAGCCAGCATAGTTTCTGTAAATCAAGGAAGATTAAAATAGCACAAGCTTAATTAAAACTAAGTCATACTGACTAATTACATGTTTATTTGCTTTAATTCTAGAGGGCAAAACATAGTCTCAGGCTCCTCAAACTTCAGGTAGAGAGTCCTCCTTTAAAAATAAATCACGCTCCAACATACAATGAACTGTAGGCATTTTTAGTTAATAAGGATATTGCTTATATAGGCAAAAGTCTAGAAATTCACAGTTAAGGCTGAAAATATTCCCTTATTCACAAATAACTAACTTTGTATTTAAAAAAGGGAGAGAGAGAAATAGAATTGTTGGAGGATTAAAAGCTTTGAGGGAGGGTGGGAAGTCTCAACTATTTACATGCAATTTGAGCCTGCTAAAAATGGCTCTAGGCAGCTGTACAAATCAGTGGGTCACTCCATTTCCATTGTGCTAACATTGACATTTTCCAAACTATTGGCTAAATAGATACGTAAGTGGATCTACAGATATGTCTGGTGTCTCCAAAGGGTTAGAGAAAGAACAGTGGTAAATGTCAAGACTCCCTGCAACATCTAACAAACTGTTAAGCATGACATGTCTTGTTTTTCTACTTTTGTCCATTTAAGTCTAACCTTTTTTAAAAGTGAGAAGGGGTATGTATGATTGTAGCTTTAAAAATTCCATTTTGTGCCAATGTAGTTCTTGTGAAAGGGTGTCGGATTGACAGCCCTTAAGATTGAACTCCACTGTCTATCCAAAAAATGTATACAGCACAGATGTGGGACAGTGAAAATCTCTCTACACTGCCCTACCAACATTTCTCAGCCCTCACCTGCTAGGGCAGGGTGGGCAAACATTTTCGCCCAAGGGCCACATCTGGGTGGGGAAATTGCAGGCAGGGCCATGAATCTAGGGCTGGGGCAGGGGTTTGGGGTGTGGGAGGGAGTGTGGGGTGTAGGAGCGGGTGTGGTGAGCAGGGGGTTGGGATGCAGAAGCAGTACGGGGTGTGGCGGGGGTTGGGGTGCAGGCTCCAGCCTGGTGCCACTTACCTGGAGCGGCTCTGGGGTGGTAGTGGCGTGCAGCGGGGCAAAGGCAGGCTTCCTGCCTGCCTGCCCTGCGCCGCTCCTGGAAGCGGCCGGTACCACGTCCCTGTAGCTCTTGGTGGCGGGGGGGAGCAGAGAGCTCTGTGTACTGCCCTCCCCTTTGGGTACCTCCCCCAAAGCTCTCATTGGTTCCCCGTTCCCGGGCAATGGGAGCTGTGGGGGGCGGCGCCTGGAGGCGAGGGCAGCTCACGGAGCCCTCTGCCCCCGCTGTCCCCCAGGGGCCGCAGGGATGTGGTGCCAGCCGCTGCCAGCAGCGACGCGGGGCCTGCAGCGCCACAGGGGTGGCAATGCCACGGGCCAGATCCAAAGCCCTTATAGGCCGTAATTTGCCCATCCCTGTGCTAGGGCCATCTCTAGGTATGAGAGAGACTGCTAATTCTCCTACCCATACGGTCCTTCACCGGTCTGCTGGGGTTGCCAACTAGGGTGTGTGTTACGGTGTTAGTTCTGTAATGTAGAACCCTAGTGCTGGGAACTGAACTGAGATACCCAAACTCAAGTATCACAGGCGGCCAAACAGCTGTAATGTATTAGCAACTATCTGTCACTTCTGATCTGTCCTAAGGTTCCATATCCCATTACCAAACCCCTTTAGCTATGCAGCCAGTCCCTCCCTCCTTAATAATTGTTTATAATGAAGAAATATTCAGATTATGTGATTGTATCTTTGGCCAAAACTCTCTAGGAGAGATTAAGGCAAGATGTCTGAACTAAATATTTTTAGAGAATAATCACAGTTGAAGACTTGTTAGAAATATGTGGGCTAGATGAGCTCCAGCTGAATTGCTCAACTGGCTGTGGAAATAGATCCCAAAGGTTTGTTGACTTCTTGAGATGAACAAAACCTTTTGGTTGTAGCTTTTTGAATATTAAATTCTTGATCTAACCTAAAATTTAGCAAAAGTATTTCAATATTAGTTTTTGTTAAACGTTTACTCTACTAAAATGGGTCTCTTAACTTTTTCTTACTAATTATTTTAACAGTGCCCAAAAGTGCTTTGGGCACCCCTCACTACGACAACCCCATAATACCTGCTCCAGCGAGCTTACCAACTAAGTTTAGGCATGACTTGGTGGCCAAGGATGAAAATGGTAGGGTGCGAGAGTGGAGGAAAGACCAGAGTAAAATAAATCATGTTATTCCATGAAGACTAGTGCACAGCATATTGGGTGCAATAAATTATTCTTAATTTGGATAGATTGCATAAGTAGATGGAAAGTTTAATGATGTGATTTCTTGGAGGCCTTGCAGAAGAAATGAGTCTCAAGGAGGAATTTGAATGAAGAGAGGTTTTTCAGACCCAGCTCAGGAAAGCTGTTCCATGTGAAGTATGTGTACCTGCCAGATGTCATGCATTTTACAAGATGCTAGGGTATTCCTCTTTGATGTCATGCTTTTTCTGCCTATCGTCCCTCTGATGTGACCTAGAATCAGTACTGCAAACACTCTTGAATTTTGCAAGTGATGTGATTTTGGTCTCTGCAAAAGGCACTCTCACAGTGGTGTAAAAAGTTCCATTCTTCGCAAAATTCTCACCTGGAAAGAGCAGACAAGAATGGGAGCAGCAGCTGAGCGTCCTCCTCTGTCTGCGTGTGTCGGGAGCACCTCCGCTGCTCTGGGCTCATTCATCCCTGTTATCCGCGGACTTTACCCCACCATTCCACTTCAACTGCCCTAACCTCTGATTGGCCACCTGCTGGGTCACTTCCACCTCTGCAGCCTCAACCCCTGGTAGAGATTGTGTTCCACTTGTGGCCCACAGTATGCCAACATTTTTAGGGCTGACTTAGAACAATGCTTCCTCAGCTCTCATCCCCTAACGCCCCTACTCTACTTGCGCTACATTGATGACGTCATCTTCATCTGGACCCATGGAAAAGAAGTCCTTGAGGAATTCCACCATGATTTCAACAATTTCCATCCCACCATCAACCTCAGCCTGGACCAGTCCACACAAGAGATCCACTTCCTGGATACTACAGTGCCAATAAGCGATGGTCACATAAACACCACCCTATACTAGAAACCTACTGACCGCTATACTTACCTTCATGCCTCCAGCTTGCATCCAGACCACACCACATGATCCATTGTCTACAACCAAGCTCTAAGATACAACCGCATTTGCTCCAACCCCTCAGACAGAGACAAACACCTACAAGATCTCTATCAAGCATTCTTACAACTGCAGTACCCACCTGTTGAAGTGAAGAAACAGATTGACAGAGCCAGAAGAGTACCAAGAAGTTACCTACTACAGGACAGGCCCAACAAAGAAAGTAACAGAACTCCACTAGCCATCACCTTCAGCCCCCAACTAAATCCTCTCCAGTGCATCATGAAAGATCTACAACCTATCCTGAAGGATGATCCCTCACTGTCACAGATCTTGGGAGACAGGCCAGTCCTTGCCTACAGGCAGCCCCCCCAACCTGAAGCAAATATTCACCAGCAACCACATACCACACAACAGAACCACTAACCCAGGAACCTATCCTTGCAACAAAGCCCGTTGCCAACTGTGCCCACATATCTATTCAGAGGGCACCATCACAGGTCCTAATAACATCAGCCACGCTATCAGAGTCTCGTTCACCTGCACATCCGCCAATGTGATATATGCCATCATGTGCCAGCAATGCCCCTCTGCCATGTACATTGGTCAAACTGGACAGTCTCTATGTAAAAGAATAAATGGACACAAATCAGATGTCAAGAATTATAACCTTCATAAACCAGTCGGAGAACACTTCAATCTCTCTGGTCACGCGATTACAGACATGAAAGTTGCGATATTACAACAAAAAAACTTCAAATCCAGACTCCAGCAAGAGACTGTTGAATTGGAATTCATTTGCAAATTGGATATAATTAACTTAGGCTTGAATAGAGACTGGGAGTGGCTAAGTCATTATGCAAGGTAACCTATTTCCCCTTGTTTTTTCCTACCCCCCCCCCCCCGACGTTCTTGTTAAACCCTGGATTTGTGCTGGAAATGGCCCACCTTGATTATCATACACATTGTAAGGAGAGTGGTCACTTTAGATAAGCTATTATCAGCAGGAGAGTGGGTTTGTGTGTGTGTGGGGTGGGGGTGGTGGTGGTGAGAAAACCTGGATTTGTGCTGGAAATGGCCCAACTTGATTATCATACACATTGTAAGGAGAGTGATCACTTTAGATAAGCTATTTCCAGCAGGAGAGTGGGGTGGGGGGAGGTATTTTTTCATGCTTTGTGTGTATAAAAAAAGATCTTCTACACTTTCCACAGTATGCATTCGATGAAGTGAGCTGTAGCTCACGAAAGCTTATGCTCAAATAAATTCGTTAGTCTCTAAGGTGCCACAAGTACTCCTTTTCTTTTTGCGAATACAGACTAACACGGCTGTTACTCTGAAACTTGAATAAATATGTGGACAGAGTTGGCATCGAGCTTTGTTGCAAGGATAGGTTCCTGGGTTTGTGTTTTCATTGTGTGGTGTGTGGTTGCTGGAGAGTATTTGCTTCAGGTTGGAGTGGCTGTCTGTAAGCGAGGACTGGTCTGTCTCCCAAGATCTGTAAGAGTGAGGGATCATTTTTCAGGATAGGCTGTAGATCCTTGATGATGCGCTGGAGAGGTTTTAGTTGGGGGCTGAAGGTGACAGCTAGTGGTGTTCTGTTATTGGGCCTGTCCTGTAGTAGGTGACTTCTGGGTACTCTTCTGGCTCTGTCAATCTGTTTTTTCACTTCAGCAGGTGGGTATTGTAGTTTTAAGAATGCTTGATAGAGATCTCATAGGTGTTTGTCTCTGAGGGGTTGGAGCAAATGCGGTTGTATCTTAGAGCTTGGTTGTAGACAATGGATCGTGTGGTGTGTCCTGGATGGAAGCTGGAGGCATGTAGGTAAGTATAGCGGTCAGTAGGTTTCTGGTATAGGGTGGTGTTTATGTGACCATCGCTTATAGACACAGTGGTATCCAGGAAATGGACCGCTTGTGTGGATTGGTCTAGGCCAGGGGTCCCCAGTGCGCTGCCCGCGGGTGCAATGGTGCCCGCCGGGGCAGTTGTGTGCGCCCGCAGGACACCGCGCCACTGAAATGCTGCTGAGAAGCATTGCCGTTTCTCGGCAGTGATGCTTCTTGCTGTTGCCACTTCTCGGCGGCATTTCGGCGGCGCAGATTCTGGCACCCGTCAGTCTTCTGGGAATAGGAATATGCTATTCCCACAGAAAGGTTGGGGACCACTGGTCTAAGCTGAGGTTGATGGTGGGATGGAAATTGTTGAAATCATGGTGGAATTCCTCAAGGGCTTCTTTTCCATGGGTCCAGATGATGAAGATGTCATCAATGTAGCGCAAGTAGAGTAGGGGTTTTAGGAGACGAGAGCTAAGGAAGCGTTGTTCTGAGTCTGCCATAAAAATGTTGGCATACTATGGGGCCATGCAGGTACCCATAGCAGTGCCGCTGACTTGAAGGTATATATTGTCCCCAAATGTGAAATAGTTGTGTGTGAGGACAAAGTCACAAAGGTCAGCCACCAGGTTTGCCGTGACATTATCGGGGATACTGTTCCTAATGGCTTGTAGTCCATCTTTGTGTGGAACGTTGGTGTAGAGGGCTTCTACATCCATACTGGCCAGGATGGTGTTTTGAGGAAGATCACCGATGGATTGTAGTTTCCTCAGGAAGTCAGTGGTGTCTCGAAGATAGCTGGGAGTGCTGGTAGTGTAGGGCCTGAGGAGAGAGTCCACACAGCCAGACAGTCCTGCTGTCAGGGTGCCAATGCCTGAGATGATGGGGCGTCCAGGATTCCCAGGTTTATGCATCGTAAGAAGCAGATAGAATACCCCTGGTCGGGGTTTTAGGCATGTGTCTGCACAGATCTGTTCCTGTGCTTTTTCAGGGAGTTTCTTGAGCAGACGGTGTAGTTTCTTTTGGTAATCCTCAGTGAGATCAGAAGATAATGGCCTGTAGAATGTGAAGTTAGAGAGCTGCCTAGAAGCCTCTTGTTCATATTCCAACTTATTCATGATGACGACAGAACCTCCTTTGTCAGCCTTTTTGATTATGATGTCAGAGTTGTTCCTGAGCCTGTTGTTGGCGTTGTGTTCAGCATGGCTGAGGTTATAGGGTAAGTGATGCTGCTTTTCCACAATTTGAGCCCGTGCACGTCGACGGAAGCAATCTATGTAGAAGTCCAGTCTGTTGTTTCGACCTTCAGGAGGAGTCCACGCAGAATCCTTCTTTTTGTAGTGTTGGTAGGAAGGATTCTGTGGGTTAGTATGTTGTTCAGAGGTGTGTTGGAAATATTCTCTGAGTCGGAGACGTCGAAAGTAGGATTCTAGGTCACCACAGAACTGTATCATGTTGGTGGCCTGGAGGGACTAAAGGAGAGCCCCGAAATAGGACAGTCTCTTCCTTGATAGGATTGCTGGACTAGTGGATAGAGGGGAAGTGGTAGATATGAGATATCTTGATATTAGTAAGGCTTTTGACACAGTCCCACATGACGTTCTCATAAGCAAACGAGGGAAATGTGGCCTAGATGAAATGGCTGTAAAGCTGGGTGCACAGCTGGTTGAGAAACTGTACTCAGAGTAGTTACAAATGTTTCACTGTCAAATGTGGGGGAGCATACGTAGTGGGGTCTCGCAGGGGTCAGTCTTGTTCTGATACAATATTTTCATTTATGACTTGGATAATAGAATGGAGAGTGTGCTTACACAATTTTTTGTCATACACAAATTTTATATGGGAGGGGTTGCTATCGCGTCGGACGGCAGGATAAGGATTCAAAATGACCTTGACAAATTAGAGATTTGGTCTGAAAAAACAATGTGAAATTCAATAAAGACAAGTGCACAGTACTACACTAAGGAAGGAAAAATCAAATGCACATCTACAAAATGGGGAACAACTGGCTAGGCAGTAGTACTGCTGAAAAGGATCTGCGCATTATTGTGCATTACAAATTGAATATGAGCCAACAATGTGAGGTAGTTACAAAACAGGCTAATGTCATACTGGAGTGTATTAACAGAAATGTGTATGTGAGACACAAGAGGTAATTGGCACTGGTGAAACCTGTTTGAGTACTGAATCCGGTCCTGTGTCCAGTACACTTTAAGAAAGATGTGGACAAACTGGGGAGAGTTCTGAGGAGAACAAAAAAAATGATAAACCTGACTTATGAGGAAGGTTTAAAAAAAACCTGGGCATGTTTCTTCTTGAGAAAAAGAAGGCGGAGGTTGGACTTGATAAGTCTTCAGATCTGTTATAAAAAGTGAGAATGGTGATCAGTTGTTTTCCATGTCCACGGAAGGTAGGTCAAGAAATCCCGGGCTTAATCTGCAGCAAGAAAGATTTAAATTCGTTATTAAGAAAAATTTTCTAACTACAAGGTTAAGGACTGGAATAGCTTCCGAGGGAGTTGTAGAATCCCTGTCACTGGAGATTTTCAAGGACAGGTTAGACAAATACCTGCTCAGGGATGATCTAGGTATTTTTGGTCCTGTCTCAGCATGGAAGGCTTGGCTACATAACATCTCAAGGTCCCTTCCAGCTCTACGTTTCTATGATATTCTGTCTTAGGGGGTGTGAATCCCACTATTTTAGTTACTATGGTTCTTTTACATACCTTAGGAGACCTTGATGAAAATCGCGCAAAATAATCTCAATTATTAACCATGCCTGCTATTATTATTAGAGAGAAGAAACAAAAACGTTAAACAAAACAATACAAGTAACAGAATACAAGTGATAAACTAGTTACTGCTGTTCAATCTCTTCTGTATGTCTTTCTATGGAGAGCTTTGAGCATGGACTGCCTCTGATGTATTCTTTGGTCCTGCCTTGAGTGCAGGGGACTGGACTAGATGACCTCCTGAGGTCCCTTCCAGGTCTATGATTTTAAGTTAAGACCATGTTAGCAACAATTCCCAAAAGGAAATTTGAATTTCTCTGTTGTCAGGTGTTCTTCATAGCAAGTATCTGCACGTTATTATAATATCCTCCCTTAGGGGATATCTCTGCTTTATGTGCTACAGACAATGTTATTGATATTCTGCTTTACCTGTTGCCCATCTGCCTCTCACAAAGGGTGTCTTCCAAAGTATAGTTAACATTGTATTTTCCTCAGCCAGAAAAGGGCTCATGTATACGTTCTAAGATGACCTGGTCATTGGAGCATACTGCCTGGAAAAGGCCTCCAAGTAATTGTCTCATAGCCCAGATTCTGTTCTGGAACAGCATGGATTAGTCAGCACCACTAGGAGCTGAATGACTCCACACAGTCTGTTGTTTCTAGGACTCGTCATGGATCTCGGTCTCCACAGAAGTTTATTTCTACTGGAGGACAGGATGCAGAAGTTGATGGCCATAGGACACAAGGTTTGCTCTCCAGTCGTGTCTATCAGAGGTCTGAGGTCTTGGATCTGAACATTGGTCTCTTGCATCAACATACTGTTTTAGTGAAGTTCCACCTGTCTTTTCCAGCAGTTTCTAAATTTCCAGGACTCATCATCCTGGCCCTCTCTTCTCCTGTTGGCAAGGGGTACTTTGAAGGTCACAGACTACAAGAATTGGAGAAGTTTAGTGAGGAAAATCTTTGCCATCTCCAAGAACAGGAAAGCTCATTTAGGGAACAAACTGATCCAAGATTAATGGAAGAACAGACCTCCAACGAAGTGTCAGTTGGTTCAAACTCAGAGCACACAGATATGTCCTAAGAGCTTTAGCTCAAATCCTAATCAGATGAGATGTAAAGGGTGATAGTTTGCAATAATTTGGCAGTGGCTTTTATCAACAAGCAAGTGGGTACCAGATCATCAGCCATCATACAATCATCTAATCTTCTCTGTTCCTGGACAAAGAAGAAGGAGAGGAGAGGAGGAGAAGAAGAAGAAGAAATGTAATGTATATGTGGGGGATAACATATCCTGTAAATATTGCCCAACACTTCCGATAAAGGACCCTGCTTTCATTTTCTTAGAACTTTTTTAAAGTTCAAACACTTGAGCTGAGATTTTCCATGCCAGATATCTGCCTCAGGATGATTTTTTTTGTCTTTGTTTTCCCCCCCAAAATTATCAGCCAAAATGGTTCAGCCATTTCTGAGAACAAAGCTAGGGAAAATATATTGTTTTACTCATTAAAAATATTCTAGTGTCCTTTTCTTTGAAGAACTCTAGTGTACATGTTCTTTGGAGCAGGGACTTGAAATTTGGCAGGAGGGATAGCCTTTGTGTTAGGTAGATGCTTCTTGGCACCCCTGTGAAAATCTGCCCAAATTTGGCCAGGTTATAAATCTTTGAAAAGTCAGTTGGCATGTGCTCAGTAAAAACATCTTTGATATTTTAGCAGCTAAAATCTGAGAAGATCACAGAGCACGGTCAAGTCTCTCACAGCTCCTGTGTGTGACTAGACTGTGCATGTTCCATCCCCACTGAGCATACTCCATGCCCTCAGAGCCTCCTATGTGTGATTAGATTGAGTGTGCTCAATCCTTTCAACTCCTACCTGTGTTGACATGTGCATGCTCCGTCTCAGAGATACTTCAGTGAAGTCAGACTTGCCCTGCAGTGGCTATTCAGGGCTAGGGTAGGACAAGGCAGTGAAACTGAGAGCAGGGAGCCTGTTTTTCCTGTGCTGTTGATGACCTACCCTGCTGGCACCCAGACAACATGGAGGAGGAAGTCACTTGATTCAAATGCTGAGGGGACAAAAGCTGGGCCAAGGGGGAGGGCAGGGAGTAAATTGAGACAAGGAATATGAGACTGGAAACTTGGAGGGGGGTGACTTGAGACCAGGGAGAGGGAAGGCTGGAACTGGCTGAGCAAGGAGGCTAGACTGGGATCTAGTGAGGGAAATATGTGTCTGTGGAGGGAGGCAGACTGAGAGCAAGTTGGGAACACGAAGGTTGGGTGAGGAGCTGGGGGAAGGGGAGGAGACTGGGACTGGCTGAGCAAAGAGACTGGGATAAGGAGCCAAGGAAGGACAGTGCGGAAAACAGAGAATGGATGAGGAGCCCAGGGAGGGAGACTAGGTCTGGGAGCCAGTGGGAGGGAAAGGAAGAGGCAGATTGAATGTGGAGGCCAGAGGGCAAAATCAGCTGGGCAGGGAGAGTGGGACAGGAATGAAAATCCCGAGGAGTGGAGAGTGGTAATAGGCAGGCCAGGAGACTGGGACAAGGGGCCAGGAGACTGGGACAAGGAGCCAGGGATGAGGAAGAGGCAGCACAGGCAGAAGGTTCAAGTTTAGGGGAAATGGGCAGAGGAGTCTCTGCTCACAACTATATGATCCTATCCAGAGCCTGGAATGGAACTCAGGATTCCTCAGTCTCATCATTCCTCTGCTGTCAACAGATATCTGGCAAAATATTTCATCCCCCTCTAGTGCTGGTCCTCATAAAAGATAACTTACACCTGGAATCAGGTCCTCCATTAGCGCAAGTGGCAGAGGTCAGTGTGATGGAGCTGAAGGTTACAACCCTACTGCTGAAGCATGTGGGTATCAGTATGATTCCGCATGGTGGAATTGTTTTTCACTTTCTATTCTAATAAACTAGGAAATTACACACATGTACATGCATGCTATGTTAAAAGAACATAATTAAGGTTGCGGTCAAGCACTCAAAAAATAGGAAGTGCTAGAATTAAGGCTGCCTGTGCAACCTTAATTCATTCCCTATTCTGGATATACATGATAATGCAGTCTTTAATGATGTGATTGCATGCTTTTTTTCTCCACAGGACACCTGCTTTATTCATTGTACAGGAAGAATGAGGGTTGTGTAGTAAGGGAGCTATTTTCTGTAAGACCAAGAAGTTGGAAGGTATTCAGTGAATGAGACGGACGCTGTGCGTAATAATAAGTACATGGAGGATTTGGGCTCCTATAAGCATTGTATAATGTGGGACAGAAAAACACAAAGACATAAGACATGAAGAGATCACTACAGGAAGGCTTTGTGAAAGAAGATATCTTGGACGAGAGAGACTGGGGTAGATGTACCTGCTTGTCACTGGGAGGCCTTGCAGGTTATTCTAAGTGCTAATGGGTCACATGGAAGATGGTGCAAAGCAGAGATTATATATATCTCTGCTTTGCATCATCTTCATGCGAGAGAGAGAGAGAGAGAGATACATATATAAAATATTAGAACTGTAATTGTTCAGCATAGCTTGGCAGGCAATTTAAACAATATTATGATTATTACTATGCAGACTGTGAAACAAAGGGTACTCCTACTGCATGTTACCTTGTTTATTTCTATCAGTAGATGAGATGTTGAATAAATTAGTCAGTGTGGCTTCTTTTCCTGTTTCTGTTGCAGTCTATGGGCATGAATCTGATCTTTGATGTGGAGCTGAGAAGTATGCTGCTTATCTTGTAAAATCAAGCCCTTGCACTTTTTTTCGGTTATAACTCTTGTTATAGAGTAGTTGAAAGCAGCCATCAAATCCCCCTTCATTCTTCTTTTCCGCAGACTAAACAATCCCAGTTCCCTCAGCCTCTCCTCATAAGTCATGTGTTCCAGTCCCCTAATCATTTTTGTTGCCCTCTGCTGGACTCTTTCCAATTTATCCACATCCTTCTTGTAGTGTGGGGCCCAAAACTGGACACAGTACTCCAGATGAGGCCTCACCAATGTCGAATAGAGGGGAACGTCCCGCGATCTGCTGGCAGTGCCCCTACTTATACATCCCAAAATGCCATTGGCCTTCTTGGAAACAAGGGCACACTGTTGACTCATATCCAGCTTCTCGTCCACTGTAACCCCTAGGTCATTTTCTGCAGAACTGCTGGCTCGCCATTCGGTCCTTAGTCTGTAGCAGTGCACGGGATTCTTCCGTCCTAAGTGCAGGACTCTGCCCTTGTCCTTGTTGAACCTCATCAGATTTCTTTTGGCCCAATCCTCTAACTTGTCTAGGTCCCTCTGTATCCGATCCCTACCATCCAGCGTATCTACCTCTCCTCCCAGTTTAGTGTCATCTGCAAACTTGCTGAGGGTGCAATCCACACCATCCTCCAGATCATTTATGAAGATATTGAACAAAACCGGCCCCAGGACAAACCGTTGGGGCGCTCCACTTGATACCGGCTGCCAGCTAGACATGGAACCATTGATCACTACCCGTTGAGCCCGACAATCTAGCCAAGTTTCTATCCACCTTATAGTCCATTCATCCAGCCCATACTTCTTTAACTTGCTGGCAAGAATACTGTGGGAGACTGTGTCAAAAGCTTTGCTAAAGTCAAGCAACAACACGTCCACTGCTTTCCCCTTATCCACAGAGCCAGTTATCTCATCATAGAAGGCAATTAGATTAGTGAGGCATGACTTGCCCTTGGTGAATCCATGCTGACTGTTTCTGATCACTTTCCTCTCCTCTAAGTGCTTCAGAATTGATGATGTTAAAACATTATAATATAAAGTATTATTTTAAATGTATGTAATATAAATAACACATGAACATAATGAAATTAATATAAAAGTCAAAATGACTTAAACAGTAGTTGAAATGAAACGTTTTGGCATTGTAGAAATGAAATGAGAAAGTTTAAATGAATTGTTTTGACTTTTTCCTGTCAAAAACTTTTCTTAAATAGATAGATATGCTCCCATAAAACTTAGATTTTGCTGAAACTGCATTTTCCTAAGATAAATTTGTTCTGTCAGATTTGTCAAGCAGATGTCATTTCTATATTAAAAAGGTGATTTATTTTTTTTTGTAGAGCAAAGCAAATGCATGGTGGACTATTGCCACCTTCTGATTGTGCAGTTTAAGTGCACTGCCTAAGATACATTTAAACTACCAGCGCTCAGAACACTCAACAATGGGGGCCTGTAATCTCTTGATTTCTGTTTAGATTGGTGATATTTTTGTACAAACTGCTTCTACTCTAACCAATTTGCTTTAATCCACACTGAAATACGTATGATTGGAGAAGAGGAAATTCACAAAAACATTACACAGTTTACTGAACTTGACTCAAACAAGCAGACCCCTTTTGCTCCTTTTAGCGAAATTTAGTTTGACTGCTACTATTTTCCGTTATGATGCTAGCGTTCCATAAAGTTGCATAGTAGCACTCAAAAAAAAAAAAATGAGAGAGAGAGAGAGAGACTTGGGCTACCCTGCCTGTATTGACAGTGTGAAATATTGCTGTTTAAGCAGTTTCACATTTCAGATAGTTACTGAAGTACTCATTACCGTAAACGGTCAGCAGTGATGTTAGTATTCCCTGCCAGGTAGAGCTTGGTGGAGGAAATTTTGAAATTTTCAAATGGAAAAAAGGAACAAGATTTTCGTTGTTAGCTCCACTGCCCAGGGAATTAATTACTACTGCTGTTTTTTTTGTTTTGTTTTTTGTTTTTTACTTAGGGCTTGTCTTCACTACCATGCTAAATCAGCACTGCCGCCATCGATGTAGCAGTGCCGATTTAGTGCGTCTGCTGAAGACGCATTACGTCGATGGGAGAGCACCCTCCTGTTGACATAATTACTCCACCTCAATGAGAAGTTGAAGCTATGCCAGCAGGAGAACGTCTCCCTCCAACACAATGTAGTGTATACACCACTTTATATCACTCAGGGGGTGTTTTTTTCACACCCCTAGTGACTCAACTTATGTCAGTTTAAACAGTAGTGTAGACAAGGCCTTCAACTGGGAATACCATGAACTAGTAACGAAAGGCATGTTGGTCTGGTGGATTAAGTACATAAGAGTCGGTAACTTCTTAACTCTAATGCCAGGTCTGCTGCTGACTGTGTGTGCTCACAGATAAGGTTATCAGTATCACTGTGTTGGTTTGATCATTTGTAAAATGAGAATTAAGCAATTTAGAAAAGAAAAAAAGATATAAAGTACCATGTCCAAACCAAAATCCATCCAACAGTTGTTTCTGCATTACAGAACAGACGTCATGATAAAAGTCAATTCATTTGAAAAGAAGAATGATCCCGTTTTTCAAAACCTGTTATGCTGTCTGTCACCTGGAGTTGTAATAGCCAAATATCGTCAAACTTGCTTGATTTTCTTCATTGTCAGGGGGAAAAAAGAGGGAATGTGACACAGACACATCGGCATTACCATACTGGATCAGATCATTGCTTCATTATATCTAGTATTGTATCTCTGATAGTAGCCAGATGCTTCAGAGGAAGATGCAAGAAACCCTGTAGTGAACAACTGTGTCCTCAAAGAAGAACGTTTCTTCCTAATCAAAGTTAGTGGTTGACTTTTCAGCTGAAGGTGAGGCTTTATATCCTGTCTAAATGCCAGAGCTCTGATTGGGTTAGTAAACAGTGGTACAGCATTCTGGCACCTTTTTCATGCTGGCTTCTTGTTCTCCAGAACCTAAGCTTTTTTTTTTTTTTTTGGTATGTCTCTAGATATTTGCTGAGAGAATGTGTGTGCAAAAATGTGTTCTGATATCAGTGATTTAGTGATCTCTGCCTGCATTTGCAGAACCTGGAACAATATCTCTGAGAGGTGCACTGTTCATCTCCATGGGTACTAACTCATCTCCTCAATGATAATACATTAAATGTCCACACTGTTAATTATATCACTGCGCATAAGCCTATAGGAAAGGAGGAGGATCAAATTATAGATATTTGCACAATGTACTGTGATTAATGCCTCATTTCAGCATTATAAGTGAGTGGGCTTAGGAGGTACCACTTGTGATCTTCCCCACAATAAACAAACAAAAAAAACCAATGCCAAGTTACCTAGCAGAGCATCTGAACCCTGCAAGGGAGAGATAATATCAAGAAGCCCAAAGGAGCGTACAAGCCTCATTGAGACAAAGCCAAGTAGTAGCCCAGCAGATCCCGTGTGTATTCAGACCACACGAAGTCTGAGTCCAGACATCATATGTGATTGCATTTGGAACATCTGCTCTTAGTACTGTGGGAAGCATCTCTTATAAGTAAAGTTTGGAAGAGTACAGCTGTGTTTGATTTTCCATTTTGACTCCTAACTGTAAAACTCTGGGTGTTCTCATTATCTGTACAAATGTTTAATATGTTTTGAATTCTTCTAAGCTTTTGACTTCAGTCATGTCGTGACAATGAGTTCCATAGGCATTTTAATAAAAAATATTTCCTTTTATTACTTCTAAATTGCTTTTCAGTTCCTTTGAATGCTCCCTTGTCCTGTATCATGAGAGAAGACTACCCAATTTACTTTCCCAGTACCATAATTTTGTATAAGTCTGTCAGGTCCCATTTAATTAGTCTCCTCACTAATGTAACATTTCTGATCTTCCCTCCCCTCCCCTCTAATAATTTGTGTTGCTTATCTTTGAACTCCTATTTCTGCCGTACCATGACCAGAACTGAACAAGGGTGAGGGTATTCCAGGAGTTTAAGTGATGACATAATATTTTCAGTATTATTTTCTATCCTATTATTTATACTTCTGAATATTTTGTTTACCTTTCGAATGCTTCTGCACATTAAGATGTTTACATTGAACTTTCCATAATGACCTGTAGGTTTCTTTGCGTGATTAGTTAATTTAGTTTTCCTGGATATGAATAGTTCAAATTATTTCTTACAACCTTACATCTTTTTTTTATTTTGTTTTACTTATCAGTACTGAATTTCACCTGCCAGTGTGTACAGCCCCTGAGGGTAGGCTTATCAGGTACTTCTGAAGGTCCACACTATTTAGTCTGTTCTTGATGAGCCAAAGTAACTTTGTGTCTATTTGACTTTTTCTAGATAATTGATGAATGTGTTATATGGTATTTATTGACTTGAGTAAAGTATTCAGCATCATTCCATATGGTATGGTATTCTTCCTGAGAAACTGAGTTTGGACAGAATTGCTTGAAGATGGATAATACAGTTGTCTAAACAAATAAAAAGCAAGTTAATTTAATGACATGATATGCTATCATCATGATATGGGATATCGAGTAATGCTGTGAATGTCAAGCATTTTTTTAAAAGCATAGAAAATGAACACATATCTAACTAATTAGAATGGTGGGGAATACATGGGAAAGACAGAGAACACGTTAGAGGAAAATAAAAATGCAGCATGGACTTGATAAACTAGGGAAATGGGATTTGAGATCAATAAAATGAGATTCATGAAGGACAAATGCAGCATTATTCATCTGAGGAGGATGAAACAATTGCACAAATTTAGAATGGTAGCATACTGGCTAGTGTTAGAGAGAACTAAAAAATCATAGAATCATAGACTTTACGGTCAGAAGGGACCATTATGATCATCTAGTCTGACCTCCTCTACAGTGCAGGCCACAGAATCTTACCCACCCACTCCTGCAATAAACCTCTCACCTATGTCTGAGCTATTGAAGTCCTTAAATCGTGGTTTAGAGACTTCAAGGTGCAGAGAATCCTCCAGCAAGTGACCCGTGCCCCACTCTGCAAAGGAAGGCGAAAAACCACCAGGGCCTCTGCCAATCTGCCCTGGAGGAAAATTCCTTCCCGACTCCAAATACAGCGATCAGCTAAACCCTGAGCATGTGGGCAACACTCACCAGCCAGACACCCAGGAAAGAATTCTCTGTAGTAACTCAGATCCCACCCCATCTAACATCCCATCACAGGCCTTTGGGCATATCTACCGCTAATAGTCGAAGATCAATTAATTGCCAAAATTAGGCTATCCCATCATGTCATCTCCTCCATAAACTTATCAAGCTTAGTCTTGAAGCCAGAATTGTCTTTTGCCCCCACTGCTCCCCTTGGAAGGCTGTTCCAGAACTTCACTCCTCTGATGGTTAGAAACCTTCATCTAATTTCAAGTCTAAACTTCCCGATGGCCAGTTTATATCCATTTGTTCTTGTGTCTACATTGGTACTGAGCTTAAATAATTCCTCTCCCTCCCTGGTATTTATCTCTCTGATATATTTATAGAGAGCAATCATATCTCCCCTCAGCCTTCTTTTAGTTAGGCTAAACAAGCCAAGCTCTTTGAGTCTCCTTTCATAAGACAGGTTTTCCATTCCTCGGATCATCCTAGTAGCCCTCCTCTGTACCTGTTCCAGTTTGAATTCATCCTTCTTAAACATGGGAGACCAGAACTGCACACAATATTCCAGATGAGGTTTCACCAGTGACTTGTATAACGGTACTTAACACCTCCTTGTCTCTATTGGAAATACCTCTCCTGATGCATCCCAAGACCGCATTAGCTTTTTTCATGGCGATAGTCATCCTGTGATCAACCAATACTCTGAGGTCGTTCTCCTCCTCTGTTACTTCACAGTGATGCGTCCCCAATTTATAACAGAAACTCTTGTTGTTAATCTCTAAAATTTAGGATTATGATGAGTTGTATTTCAAAATTTAACACTGATAAAATGAGAAGATTCACATAAGAGCAAAAACTAATCATGACCTTTGAGGAGAGATTAAAGAAAATTTAATTTCTATAGCCTGCAGAAAAGAGAGAGATTTATGAAGGTCTTTGAGTATGTACAAGTAGTTCACAAAAGAAGTGTGCATGTGGTGAGGAGTCCGGGGAGGATTATTTTCAGTAATCAGCAGATATGGAACAGGAAGAAAAATTTTATGTTGAATAGAAAGAAATTTGTAGATAATGAAACAAGTTTTCAAGGGAGGCATGGAATACTTAACAAATAACTGTCAAGATACTGAGGAAAAAATGAATACTGACCAAAGGACGAGGATCTAGATATGAAGCCTCATCCATAGCTTTATAACTATGTCTGTGTGCTTTCTAAATTCCAAAATTTCTCTCATTTAAAAAACCCAAGCCCCCATTTTAAATTTTCCATTCATTCTTTACAGAGCTCATTTTATCTATGCATATATGTGTTCCCCCTATTCCAAATTTGCTTCTTCTCTGGCCACAAAGTAAACTTAAGATTATGTGTTTTGTCTCATCGGGATTATTGATTTTTACACAGCCTCTTTATCATACTCTATCTCTCAGTGCTAAAATGGCACGAACAATTTAAACATACAGGAAAAATGCAAGAGAAGCTTATAAATCAGCATATCAATAGTGTAGAAAATATATGATAAAGGACAAATTATGCTGTATTATTGTTAGCCACAATATAACCCTCATTTAAGAATGTGTCTGTGAGCATTTTTTCCCAATATGCAATATAGTAATTCCTTATTACTCACTTATAACTCTGAGATGAATTGTGTACTTACCCTTTTCTAATTATTTCAAATTGTTAATCGGTAGGTAAGATCACTGCTATTTTGACTACATTTTAAAAGTAGCTCATAGTACTTAGTCTGGGGATAATCTGTTAGTCAATATGTGTCATGTGGCTAAAACCCTGTACGTTGCTTTGAAAATGTACCATTGAAAGCTTTACTTTAGAATGTGGACCATCTGAATTAAATGATGGACTGACCAGTTCACAAACATAAGGCTTGTCAGTGTCCATTCAAGGTAAAAAGTGCTGGCTCACAAAGTTTGCCTAGGGTTCAATTTAAAAGAATTCCCCACATATTCTTCATTCATCTGGAATAATTCATTAGTTAGCACCCTTCATTTTGGCACACTCTGATACACTAATTGATGCTCTGTGCAGCTTCCCTCCCCCATTCCCCACCAATTATGTCAGTTCTTTCTTTACTCATCCACTGTTATGCTATTCTGGATCACCTCTATTTCACAGTTTGGAGTAATAGCCCCTGTGAAGGGACAATATGTGTATCCCATGGCACAGAGGGCATTGTGGGAGCTCTTCTCCAAAAAGTGAATTTCACCTGCTTGCATACACAATATTATATTTTGCCCTAGCTTAAAACTTCTAGAGCTTGAAATGCATGTGTGAGTGAGCATATATCTAGACCCTTGTATGCTGAAATAGACACTATACTCATTTTACAAGACAAAAGTATAGGAAAGAAGAGAGTGCCTCTTTTTCTGTGAATGATTTGAAATTTTAGGGTTCCATCATACATTTGCTGATATGCTGTAGCTCTCATTGTCATCACTGGGGGTTAAGTTGCTCAGCACCTCACAGGAGCAGTTTCTTAAGTTTTTGTTCATGTTGTACTTATGCACGCATAAGGTAACGGTATGCAACCTTTTTGTTTCCTGTTCAAATGTTCATATATCGATTTTCAGTAGACGCGATTGTTTCAGATGAATCTTTTCTTTTGCCAACCATGACTTCTTTATTGTGCTTTTCTCACTAAAGTCTGGGGGATGGGTCTGGGGAGAACTGGAGAAATTAATTTTTTTTTTGTATTTCATTCTCTTTTCTAAAGTCTATTACTATAATCTTTCCTTATTTTAAAAAAAAACCACAGACACAGAATTAAGTTAGGTCATCCATCTGAAATCCATAAATCAAGGTGAAATGAAAAGCTCTGTTTGTTTGATGCAGATGGTAGGTTTGAGTCTAGATGATACTGTGATTGGCACTTTATACATCTTGGAGAGCTAGATATATTGAAAATAGAAAAAGGTGTCTCCACTAGATGGTGCTGTGTAACTTGTCTACTTTTATAGTAAGCAGAATCTGTTGCTGAGCCTCTCATCCATTAAAAATTAGTCCTATACCTCTTGCACTCATAACGAACTTTCTTAGCTCTGAGCTGAAGTTCTTACAGTCTTCTTTCGTGTGTCATACAATATAGCAGTGTGTCTAGCAAAGAGGGAAGTATAATACTTTTAGTTTTATTTCATTGTATGATTATTTGATCTGAGGCATTTAAAAATTAAAAAAATAAAAGCTGGAGGCAGGAATTACACCTAGGGTATTGCACACCAGCACAGGAATTAGTTTCCAGCAAGATAAAACCATCCCCTCCCTATAGCTATTTCCCTTCTAGTTGGCTAAAAAGAATTTGACTCCTCAGCTGTACTTCAGGGGCAAAATGCTGTACTGTATTGTTTGATGAAAATACAACATATGGAGCCTCTTGCCTGTCACCCCAGAATCCAGGCCTGATACTTTCCTATCATCATTTTAAGATCTCAGATAGTAATGTACTTGCTGGTCCTCTATCCCCCAGATGTGCCCGGGGCGTGCTCCTAGTCCAGCCATCAGACATATGTGCAGGCAGCCAAGATGGTGCACATTCTGCTCTGTTTCTGAGCTGCTATAAGGAACATATTGCCTCTAATCCCACTGACCCAGTACTAGTAGTGAGAGCTGTGAATTCTCTGCTGCCCACCCTCTTGCACCTCCCTTTAACTGGGTTAGGGTACAATGTTGCCTTTAGTGTCCTTGCTCGTTTCTACAGAGAAATAGTGCCGAGTATAGGCAGGGATTCAATGAGAATAAAGACTGATATTAAACTTTTTCCTTCCAATTTTTGTTAAGTGGGATAGTCAATGGAGCTAATTAAACTTCAAGCCAGACGGAATAATACCACCTATGGATTAGTGAGATTGCTCTTAGTCAGTAATTTAAGGTAGATAAATGCTGCTGCTTTCTGGTGGCCTAAAGAACTTCTACCTGGTGAATATTGGAGAGTCTGCTATCCTGGTCTTTCAGTGTAATTTTTTTTTTTAAATTAAGGATAGCTATTAGAAAGTTGAAGTGAATAAGAAGTAAACAGCTGGTTATTACTAAATTAATATGCATATTCAGATTTTGTTCGGCTAAATGTATGTCAAGCACACAAATAATCAAAAGAGTTATTTTATTATTTACATGCTTTACAAATATATTCTTGCAAATGAACAAAAGTCTCTGTGAGGATGACCTCACACATCCGTGTATTCATGATATATGCGCACTTCTGATCTTCTGATGCTTTGAAGTGACCTGATACTTTCACTCCTGGTTCGCATATTTGATTTCTTGAACAGCCTTCGTGAAAATGATCTACACATGAAAAAGTAGATGATTGGATCCAGACATACATTACATGCAGACAGGAAAAGTGTCATTTCCTTGCAGTAGTACAGAATTTTATGTGCTGAATCATCTAAAAGTTTATCTATGTGGCTAAAAGTAAAGGGTATTCTACACAAATGATACGGGAGAAAGCATGTGAAAAATACAGCTACAACAACTCTTATGCTTTGGTTGTGTTTTCGTTTTCTGCTTGATGAGCTAATAAATTGTTTGCTTGATTTGTATATGTACCTGGATATAGCAATGTAACAACCTATTAGTACTATAAGCACTGCTACAAACATACAGGTATTGATATAAATGACTGCTTCATGCCATTTTACTCCCAAGGGAGTTTTAAGTTTTATGCAATCATCTATATTTTTCCTTGTTGGATATTCATTGGTAAGAATCAAATTTGGTAAGGCTAGAAAAGCCATAACAACCCAAACACATGCAGACAAAATCTTGGTGAAAGTAATACTGTACATCCTGGAATCCCCAAATGGCTTTACCACTTTCAGATATCGGTCAATGCTAATGAGTCCAAGAAATACAATTGTAGTATACATGTTTGCATAAAACAAAACTGTGGAATATCGGCATAGAAAAAAGTTGAAGTGCCATGGTCCCAGTCTTGAGTCTTGAATTATTTTAAATGGAAATGTCAGTGTCATTAGGAGGTCTGCAACCACAATGTTTTTGAGGTAAAAGATAAAACTTGTTTTGTTTCTGATGTGGAAGAAAATCCATACCGCTAGACCATTCAGTAAGATGCTTGCTAGGAATATGATGAGGTAAAGCACTGGCAAAACAATGGTTGTAAATTCATTTTGTGTGGAGTTCCCAAGTAGACCTGTTGTGGAATTAGTTGAAATAATGTCGTCTTGGCCCAGATGATAATCTATAGGAATGATGGAAAGAAATAATGTAAGTGTGTTTTGACAGTTTGTACAAATGATTGTAGCAGCTGTTCTCCAAGGCTTGTCATGTTGTTGTCTTCGGCTGAGCCCAAATGATTCTCAGATTAACCAGTTTAGAAAACCTGAACTTCTTTAATACAATATCCTTTATTATATATTTTAAAATAAAAGCATATAGCACTTGTTAGGCACAATAAATCAGAATACTGTAGGCATTGGTTGTTCCATGCTGCTGGAACATAAAGACAGTTCTGAAATTTAATTGATAGAAAAAACCTATGAATATGGCTAAAGCTGATCATACATTTTGACTTTCTCCTTTGATTGGTAACTGTAATACTTACTTCAGTCTTTAAAGCATGTTACAAAAATTGCTACATCTCAGTTACTGCATTATGGGGTAGGGATCCCACACATCCCCAGTAATAATCCTACATTTACAGTTGAAGAAACGGAGGCAGAAAGGTTAAGGAAGCTGCTCAGAAGAAGGAGGTCTGCTGAGCTTGGCACAGTGTGCCTCACTGTCTTGTGAGGTTGGGGGCAGGTGGAGCTCTGAAAGATCAGCTTGTAGCCAGGCTATCCATTTTATCAAGAATACACTGTTACACTACTGCTTTTTCAAGCATGGAAGAGGGCTTGGTGCTACAGCCCTGGCCATATGGAGGTGTGATATGTATTTCTATGCACTGAGCAGTTGAGGCTGGCACACCTGCCACGCAAGCATGGGTTGTACTGTCACAATGGCATTGGAACAGTTTTTATAGTGGAGTGCTAAAAGCCATTGAACAAACTGTATACGATGGAAACCACTTCAAGCCAGGGGGTGCTGCTGCACCCCCAGCACCCCTAGTTCCAGCACCCCTGTACTGTCCATGATTTTTCTCCTTTGCATCCTGCAAGGGCTTGTAGGATCGAGTCCTAAGAGATTTGCCTGGGCCACTAAGGATACCGGTGTGAGGTGCTGAAATTGGAATGGGTGGGGTGGGGGGGGGCGTCTCTCTTCCCTGTCAAGTGCTCCCATTTTGCTTCTCACTGCTGTACTACTTTTATTTATTTTTAATAGCAGGCCAAATGAAATGTACTGAAAGCATCATGCTTTAAACAAATCTATTTTGTATAAACTAAATGCATGGAGGAATTTCTCAAGACAACGTGCCTGATACTTCAAGCTTTCATCCCTTGCAGCTGAGCTACTACAGCAAATGGTTTTTGTGATAGCTTAGGAAAACTTCCTCCATTGCCCTGTTGTCAAAAATCTCAGGAGAGTTCTCATATAAGAAGTATAGTAATTGAACTTCTGTTACTCCTAGGATAATTTCTGAAGAAAATGTGCATTTGCAATCACTTCATTAAATTCTGCTGTAAAGTAAAAAAAGAAGCAGGATGTACACATGCGTATGAAACTTTTTTTTTATATATATAACTTTGCGTTGGCGTTTGTAGCTAAGAAATCTATGGTGGTCGTTATTAAACCACAGTGTACTGTTACATTTAAAGATACGTTCCCAGCTCAAAATTCCTGCTAAGGCGAGTTTATGTGTCTCTTCAATTAATTTTTTGTGGGGTAACTGAGTACCCTGAGGCATGAAATGGGGAATAAACGGTGTGCTGTCTTTCAGGTTGAAAATATCTTTCTGTGCTTTGAATAGAACATGCTTTGTGTTGGGTCACTTGGAAGAGAGAGGATAGTCTCTGCCTGAGCAGTAATGTGCTAGGATTTAAGCCTGAATGGAAGAATACACTGACATCGCATGATCCTTTTGGGTACTTCAGTTGCACAGGAGAGCCAGTCTCTTCCGTGCTGCACCCATGTCTTGCAGGGCTCAGCTAGGACAGTGTGAGAATGGGTGGTTTCTGTTGGCACAAGATTTACATTAGATGTGCAAGGCCGTAGAATTTGTGGGTGGAATGATGGCTTGGCACCCATATAAAAGGCCTTGTGATCTACTAGGGAAATAAACAAGATATTTGGGTGGAATCACCCAGCTAACAGGTTTGTTCTCAGCTGCAAGGACTCTCTGCCTGCAGATATAGATGTGGTATCTTGTTTAATGAAATTGTGACCTATTTTTGCTATTATATTCTAATCAAACACTTCTGCATAGCATTTTAAATCTCCAAAATACTGTACTAGCATTTGTTAATCAAAACAGTACTCCTGTCAGACTGATTAGGGGCATTATTATTTCCATTTAACTGATGGAAAGAGATTGAGATACAGAAGGTACAATTCTTTATTGTACTCACTGGCTCAGAGGCCATAAATGCAGTGGAGTCAATCACTGGGAAATTCTTCTGTTGTAAAGGGAGTAAGGTCCATAAGTGTAGCACAGTGGACACACCAGGACCGCCATCCTCATAAAAAATAAGTGAGACCATCTCTCTGCTCTGGCTGTTCCTGGCTGCTGGAATAGTCCATAGGGCCATAGACAACCAGACACATGCCAAAGCAGCCCTCTGGAGGTCAAAGCAGCCGCTTGCCAGCATCTGAATAGAGTGGCTTTATGCCACTTCTGTTGCTTACCTGCATCTGCTCTGAGCAGAACTAGAAATGAGTCAAGAGGGGTTAAGTGCCGGAGGCCATACATAGATGAAGTGGCGAAGTGCAGTCCCTTCACCTATCTGTGCCTATTATTTTGACCAGCAACACGACATTTTAAAGAATTGTAATGCTGCTTTTCAATTAAAAGGTAGAAGGAAAATTAAGTATTTGTAGGGATAGTACTGTACATTTATGACCTGAAATACTTTTTTTGTGAAATAGATTGTACAGTATTCTGAGCGAGAACATAAATGAATGGCAGATAGCCCATAAGGAAAAGTGGCAAATCTAATAGACTTTTTTTGAGCATTCAGCAAATTAATTAAGGTGGACTCTAACTGTACAGAGGAATATTTAATATCAATCTATTAAAATTAATAATTATGGACCAGGTCACGTTAAGTTACTGATTGATCTTAGCTCCCTTTGACTCCAAGGAGAGCTGAGTGCTCAGCATCTCACAGGATTAGGTCCTATGTTTTACAGTGCGGATATCATGGCTTACGTAGGTGTGTAAAGATTTAGTTGACGCAACCTGTGCAAGTGCAGTATAATCAGAATTTATCTGTAATACTTACCAATACACTGGGAGTGCACTGTTGATCTTAATTTTAGCTTCTCTTTTGGCTCTTTGTCATAGCAGAACATTGTCTTTTATTTAAAATAATTTATTCACCCAGAATTGGGAAGGTGAGAATTCTGTTTGGCCCTTATTAAATTGCTAAATATGAAACTCGGTTTACTTAAATTCACAAAGCAAAAAATTATTGTAGTGGATTTTAATGTTTCGCATATAAATATTTGTGATCCGACGTCTAACATCAATTCTGTAATTGTTAATAATTTATCTAAATGTTTCTTTTTAAAAATAATGGCAAATAATATTGTTTAAAATTGCCTCTACCTTGAACTTCTGTGGTGTTTTAAATCAGATTGGAAATCCATTGAGGAAATGTCTGGCAAAATTTTGATGGTCTTTTTTTAAAGGACTTATTTTTTAAAAATATTGCTCTTGATAGTAACTATTTCACAAATAGGGAACACTATAAACGTTTCTCAGTTAACTCCAAATTTCGAGAATTCTTTCAAATTTACCTGATATTTTTCCATATGACAAGTTGAACCCCATTATTTTTGTTGCTGTTGATTTTCAACCGAAATACTTTTCACGAGACACAGGGTTCATGGGCCTTGGACTCAGCCGGGGCTGTACCAGCTTTAACTTCTGAAAAATATAGGAAATAAAAAATAATTAAAAATAAACAGAAGTTTTTGTGCAACAGCAGCGTCTTCCAGCATTTGAGAAACAAAACTGATCAGGGAACACAGACAGCTGGTTGTCTGAGCAGTGGTTCTATTCTTCCACTTAAGTATTCCCTAATTCTTTACTCCTGTGTTCTCTCACTACACCTAAGCAACTTTTAAAGTATTGAACATCAGCATGGATTGGTGAACAGACATATGCTAATATTAAAACATAACTGCCTCACTTTGCTGAGTCTGTTGTCCTAACTACTGAAATGCCCTTGGTTGCTACTTCAACAATTGTTTTCTTTCCTTATGAGCTGCGCTTGCAATGGACAGCTTCTGCCTTGATGAAGAACCTTGGCTTTATGCTCATCCCTTGTTGGATGAATACATGCTTAAGTTTGTTCTCAGTTTTGGAATTCCTGGTGGCCAGTTTGGGCTGTTGCTCTTGTCACTGGATCCTCTAGTGCAGTGGGTCTTAACTTGGGGTACACGCACCCTCTGGGGGTGCAAGATGCCCTTTCTGGGGGTGCGAGACATGCAGGTTTTTTTAGAAGGTAAATAATCAAAAACACAAATTAAGCACAGGCACATAAGTACAACTACTTTGTTTCATCAAATCTATGTATTTATTAACATTATACTTTTTTAACGATTACAATATACAAACAAAAAATATATCTAGTTTTAAAGAACTGACCTGCTTCAACGATTTTTGATAAGCGGTGCGAGAACATATTTTGAGAACCAAAGGAGTGCAGGCTGCAGTAAAGGTTAAGAACCACTGCTCTAATGGCTTTCTGTCTTGACATATTAAACCTTTATATGCCCTCTATGGATAAACGGCAAGGTATAAGAGAATGTAGCCGAGTAAAATACTGACTATATCTTGTGCTATGAAGAAAAATATGAAGAAAAATGTATGTTAAGTGCAATAACTTTTATTTTTCAAATTAAAAAATTTAATACACAGCCACCGTATACATCCATGGTGTTTTTATTTCTTTATTTATATATATATTGTGTGTGTGTGTGTGTGTGTGTCTGTGAGATATCATTTGCTCTCGACTTAATATATGGAGTGTGGTGTGTGTTTTATCTTTTTTTGCTGGAAATTTTAATATTTTTTGCTCACTTCCTTGTGGTTTGTATGGTGTGTTTCTATTGTGTATCCTGTTGGGAGGTCAGCTTGAAGAGATAGCAAAAAAATCGGGTCTGAAGGGACTCTGAATGAAAGAGTGAGACACCACAATGGCAATATTATATTGCTTTGACACTGAACATAATGTGTATCAAAGTTTAATTATCAGAATTTTTCTCCCCTGTTGATTTATAAAATAACTTTGCGAATTGCTGATGTGTTTGTTATAGGAAGTAACTGTAATAGATTCTCCACTTCTGGCTCTCCAAGCTTTTTTATGTTTGATTGTTAGGAAAAAACACAGCAAGGCAGACCATTTCTCAACGCTAAGCAGTGACACCTTTTAATGGCTCTGCTTCTCAGAAGTTGAAAGGAACTCCAAAGCACACAATCAATTAAACCCACCAAAACTTACGTATATTGAAGGCCAAAACAGTGTTGAACTAAGTTTTACAAGCTTGTCACCCCTTTATCAGGGACTGACAATTAACATATTTTAAGATGCCACTACATGGTAATAAAACATGTCACTTTTTTCCCTACTGTACGTTTTAAGTACAAATGAAACTCCAGTCCAAACTTTTAAAACTTTATTTTAATTTTGTTTCTTAGTATCTGGTATTGAGGTCCATTTTGGGACATTAAATGAAAAGAGATGGGGAATGTAGATGACAACTTGATATCTCTCAGGCATAGGAAAAAACGTTACTGGCTTATATCACTATCAGTTGTAATTGTATAAATCTAGCTACATCATCCATGGTCCAGCAGACACTGGGATTGAAATATGGTGAACCGTATTATGATATTTTATACATTCTCAGTGGTATTGTCTAGCCACCTTTCTTCTGAGCTTCTGTTAATCCATGTAAGCCCTTTTTCTTGGTGCCCCAAAGGCACTCTACTTTGCTAGGACCTGATAGCATAATAGCATAGGAAGTCTCTCAAGGGTCAAACTCGCTGGATGTCAGGTCTACAATGATACAGCTGCAGTGTGGCAGGCACTCTGGATACAGTTTTGGTTTGAAAGGAATCTCTTGGTTAAAGACAAATTTATGCCTCTTCCCTTGTCTGATGGACAGTTCTCTGAGGGGGATTCCTTGACTAATTCCTTAAGGAACAAGCAGCAAGTAATAACTCTATATGCTTACCATATAGGAAGGTTCTGCCTAGTGGCTTTAATTCAACATAACAAATGGATATTTATCTTTTTATAAACCAAGGAGAATAGGGGATCATCTTTAAGACGCAAGGATCACAGTCTCACACTTACAGGAAATCCTAAATAACTTCTATCATAATGGATTCTACCTGGACAACCATTATTCCTATCATTCCAGGGAGTTATTTACAACCCATAGGTCTCCAACAGGCTTACCTGCATTTACTGATGACTCTCTAGCACCAACAATTCCTCCTGCACTCCCTCAGCAACCTACATCTCCAGTGTCTCACAGTCTCCTTTGGCCTCTCATTGACTTCCTGATTTCATTGCAGTTGTAGCAAGTCACCTCTGGAAACAGGGTTGCAGTCATGGCCTATCCCCACAAGTGGCTAGTGTGTGGTAATTCTTTTCAGGTGACAAAAATGACAGCATCCCAACTCTTACATCTGTTGAGACTTGGGGTTTTATAAGTGAATCCCAAAGAGAGTTTGTTAATTCTTGCCCAGAATATCAATCATATGAGGGGTTCTCTGTAATACAGTCCTCAAGGAGAGCTTTTCCAGCTGCATAGAGCATGGCGAAAGTGAAGTCAGCCAGGGAATTCCAAGTCCTGTAGCACTGTTTGTCAGAGAATGTAGCTGCTCAGGCCTTACTGTACCTTCTCTTGAAATAGTACCTTGGGCTTTCTTCTGGTTCTGGACCCTATAATTGCTCCTCCTACAAGTCAGCCAGGAACAAACCTCAGAGAATCAATAAATATCCCTCTCCTGTTTAAAACTTTCTTATTCCTTTTGTCTAAATGTCTTTGATTTTAAAACAGTTATAGGAAGTACCAAAATATGGACAGGAAGCAATAACAACAACAAAATTAACAACAACAGCAAACACTTCACAGAAGTGCAAGTCTTGACTGTTTCACCACCTCTCTGATAAAACGCTGTCTTCTGGGAACTCCAGGGCTTCAATCTCTTAAAGGGAACTCCTCTATCTGATGAGCTTCACTATGATTATTCTATTGTGATGGCACCTAGAGGCTCCAGTCAAGATCCCATTGAGCTAGGAGCTGTACAGTTGCATAACAAAAAGACCATGCCTTTCACAAAGACCTTATCAATTTAATGGAGTTTTTGGGTAATGATTATCTGTCTAGTTAGGGAAGCACATGTTTTGAGGTAGTACAGTTGTGAAGAACTTATTCTGCTTAGAGTTAAGGCTCCATATAGATGTTCTGAAGAGAAGGCATCTTTGCCTTCTGTGAAATTCTGTCAGGTCAACAAGTTAGTCAGGAGAGACAACTTATGTGTAATGAGGTATCTCAGTAGGAGGGTGGGGTTGATGAATGAGAACTGTAAGCTTATCTTTGAGAATTAGGGATCACCAAATGAAATTAATAGGCAGCAGGTTTAAAACAAACAAAAGGAAGTATTTCATCAGTCAACACACCATCAACCTGTGGAACTCTTTGCCAGAGGATGTTGCTAAGGCCAAGACTATAACAGGATTCAAAAAAGTACTAGATAAGTTTATGGAGGCTAGGTCTATCCATGGCTATTAGCCAGGATGGTCAGGAATGGTGTCCCTAGCCTCTGTTTGCCAGAAGCTGCGAATTGGCGACAGGGGACGGATCACTTGGTTATTACCTGATCTGTTCGTTCCCTCTGGGAAACCTGGCATTGGCCACTGTCAGAAGACAGGATACTGGGCTACGTGGACCTTTGGTCTGACCCAATATGGCTGTTTTTATGTTCTGACCCTAGTATACTTCTGGACTTCTTTGCTTTAAAGCAGCCCATATTCACAGGAAATGTCATCCTGCTCATGGTGTGAGAAGAAACATAATATTCCCAGGAGAATTCACACTCTTCCACATATTGTTTCACCTTCAGATTTGGAAATGAAAAGTCTCCTCCTTCCTCTCCTGTCTCTTTTAAAAAAAAGGGGGCAGATCTTGATGGAATGCTACAAGGTCTCATTTAGTTGGTGACTGACTTTGTCCGCTCTTGAAACAGACCCTTTTCCTTCCATGTAAATGGTATTTCTGTGCTGGATGAGGTTGGTCTCCACCTTCTTACAGTTATTTATTGCCAGTTACCTCAGCTTGAGTGAAAGTTTTTTTTTCCCTAGCCCAATTTCATTCCATGCAAGTGTGTCATACCTCCATCTTATACATATCTGTACATCTATAGTAAAAATCCTGCTGTTCCATGGGTCCTTCATGCCTATTCAGCTGTTACTCTAAGGGTTCAGTAGAACCTGCACCTTTACTCAGCTGGACCTTAATTCACAATTTTTAGCATTTTTGTGGTTTGTCTCTGGTTGGTTGGGTGTGTGTGTGTGTTTAGTGTCAGTAAAAATAAAAGGTTGGCAGTTGCAATAAATGTAGGTTAAGTACATATTGTTGCATAGATGGGGCAATCTTTTACTACCAATGTTGATAGACTAGTTTATGTGCATGATTGATATAACCTCATATGAAAATTTAAATAATAGGTTACAAGACATTACACAGGGAGATATAGGATGAGTCAATAGTGTTTCTAATTACTACAGCTTTGAGTTCCCTGACCTGTTTTGGAAACGTTGCGCAGGGAAGAGTTTTAGAAAATATATGAGGGGGGGGAACATAAGAATGGCCATACTGGGTCAGACCAAAGGTCCATCCAGCCCAGTATCCTGTCTACCCACAGTGACCAATGCCAGGTGCCCCAGAGGGAGTGAACCTAACTGGTAATAATCAAGTGATCTCTCTCCTGCCATCCATCTCCACCCTCTGACAAACAGAGGCTAAGGACACCATTCCTTACCCATCCTGGCTAATATCCATTAATGGACTTAACCTCCATTAATTTATCTAGCTCTCTTTTAAACCCTGTTATAGTCCTGGCCTTCACAACCTCCTCAGGCAAGGAGTTCCACAGGTTGACTGTGCACTGTGCAAAGAACTTCCTTTTATTTGTTTTAAACCTGCTGCCCATTAATTTCATTTGGTAGCCTCTAATTCTTATATTATGAGAACAAGTAAACAACTTTTCTTTATTCACTTTCTCCACACCACTCATGATTTTATATACCTCTATCATATCCCCCCTTAGTCTCCTCTTTTCCAAGCTGAAAAGTCTTAGCCTCTTTAATCTCTCCTCATATGGGACCCGTTCCGAACCCCTTATCGTTTTAGTTGCTCGTCTCTGAACATTTTCTAATGCCAGTATATCTTTTTTGAGATGAGGAATGAGGTGAGGAATCTGCATCTGTAAATCTCATTGCTCTTTTCCTGATCTTTAATTCACTACTTTTCTATTTTATCTTACAACTTTTGTTTTCTCTGGACAATATTGCATATGTTAGGTCATAAGTCTAATATCTGTTTAACACTTTTTAAAATGTGAAACTTGTGTATTACAGTATAACTTTGATATATTGCATTTGCCAATTACTCCAGTCATCACCATTCACATTGGCTAATAGTTGAATTAAGTGTTTAAAAGAGAATATTAAATTTATCATTGGTTGGCTGTATGCGTGTTCATTTTGATACCTAACAGAACCAATTCTTTACAAGCTAATTTTAAAAGAATACAGTTTAGGTTGCAATGTAATACAGTATTTTTGTGCACATTACTTTTACAAGCACCCTTGTCCCACTCCACCACTGGAGTAAGCCCCAATGCTTCCTTTGTTTCCTTCTTCCCGTCCCATCCCTGTGCCTTTCTTTATGCTGCCCCTTGTGCTTGGAATGGCCTATCCAATCCATGAATCAGGCCAGTCTACCCACCCCTCCGCTGCTCAGGTCCTTCCTAATACACTTGTTCCATGTTGTCTGTAAGAAATCTTAATTTGTCATTTTAGGGGAACAAACAAACAATCTTTAATGGGACTCTTGGGATGTTCATGCAACATAACTGAGTAACCATACAACCTTATTTCTGTAATCCTTGCACTTCCTCACCCCTAATTGCTACTGTTCGTTACTTTTACGTCCAAAATGGATGATCAGAGACCATGCCTTTGTATTTTTATTGTTAAGAGATAAGCACACTTTTGAGAGCTGTAGAAATTACAGTAAAAAAATCAATTACTCCATTCAAATACAAGTTAAGTATAGCATACACATTGTATGACATGTTACCAGGTAATGTTTGTAGCTATCATTTGTTAAGAGGTCAAGAAAAGTTGAATGCCTATGTTTCAGGGCAAATGTTTGCACCTGGGAAACTAAGAGACTCATGGGGAAGGATTTGTGGAGGGCTTTGTTTATAAAAGTGAAGTTTGTGATTGAGAAAGATGCTAGATGGACAGTCCCAAAGATGAAAGTCTTTTTATCTAGGAAACAATGCAGCTTGGACAAGCTACACTGTGAGCTTCTGATACCACAGCTTTGTGCCTCAACTCAGACCTGGAGAACAGTTCAATGTACCTGTCTGTACAATACTTTGTGCTTTTGCTGAGACTTCCATAGGAGGTGTTAGTTATCTCTGCCCTGAGCCATTAAATCATCACTCAATATTTCCTAGTGTTAGAAACGCAGAGCCAGTGAGAAGAGGTGGCTGTTGAGATGGGGTTGAAGAGAGTCAGGAAAGCTGTTCTGTGATGAGGCCAGTTTGTGAGGAAGTTCTACTGCTCTCTGGTTGAGTGATAGTGTGGTGTTGGAGGAGCTTAAGAAGAGATGAGGTGAGGGTTGAGGGGAAATCCAAGGAGGGACTAGGAGACCAAACAGGATATTTTGTACTGAGCACAGAAATGCAGAAGAAGTTTTCTGCGATGGGAAAACGGTTCCTATTTCTCAGTATAACTAAGGAGACTGCCGTTACATTCTAATGAAACTGCAGTTCAGAGAGATAATAGAGGAAATAAATAGATCCTGGGTCAGATTCTCTTATCCTTTTGCACTACAGATTGCCTGGAAATTTGCAGCATCCTTCCAGCTAAGAATCCTCCCTGGTATGCTAGTATTCTCACCTGGCATAGAGTCAATGTAGCCAGCCTTTACACATCTCTTTCCCAGCCTGTTGTAGGGGCATTCTATGGGGTATGAAGGGCCATTGATAGGGTGCTATTGCTCTCAAGTTATTCTCAGCTGATGGACAGCCCCTTGAGGACTGATACAAGCTTTCCTAGATTAAAGCAACCTCTCCCATTGTAGCCCATAGCATGGCTGGTTTAGACTCAGCCTGAGAATGAAGGAGTTGTAACTGGATGTCTTATGGCCCTCAGCTCTACTGGGGCCTATAGAGACTGCATGCAGTGAAGAGTTTGGGCCTAAAGTGCCTACTTTACTATTATTAAGCACCTACTATCTAACAGGTCTAAGCCAGGCTACAGTAGGAGTGCTTTGACCATACAGCTATACCAGGGTTCTGTGCCATAAAGAGGCATTCTGTGGCTTGGGTCCGGGATACCTAGAAGACAGCCTAAAGCTTTAGAATGAAGATCTTGATCAACAGCTATGCTCCTCTGGCACAATGGAACTCACCAATAAGGGTAAAGCTCGTATGTGTGGGAGACAGAGCTTTCCCAGGGGCTGGTCCAAGATTCAGGGACCTTATTCCACAAGAACTAAGGACTATCATAAACCACACCTTTCACTCCAACTGCAAGATTCATTTCTTTGACCTGCCTTCTCTAACATAAATACATAGCAACATGTATATTTAACAAAAAATGAACTCTCCCCACAAAATACCCTACCAAACCAAGGCGTTCCACTGTGTGTGTTTCTTCTTTTGGGGATGGAATGAGAGAACAAATGCATGAGATGTTCAGCATTTCTTAAGGCACTCAGATACTACAGTGATGAGTGCAGTATCACAACATACATAGACTGGATTAATATAATAGAATCATAGAATATCAGGGTTGGAAGGGACCTCAGGAGGTCATCTATTCCAACCCCCTGCTCAAAGCAGGACCAATCCCCAATTTTTGCCCCAGATCCATAAATGGTCCCCTCAAGGATTGAACTCTCAACCCTGGGTTTAGCAGGCCAGTGCTCAAACTACTGAGCTATCCTGGCAAAGTGCTTCTACTGTGGACATACCTTATACTGGCAAAACTGTACTTTTGCTGGTTTAACTTATTCCAGGTCCACCGAGTGAAATAAGCTATTGGAAGTGAACACTCTTATACCAATACAATTGCATTGACACTGTGGCTTTTACTGGCTTAGCTATGTCAACAAAAAATCTCACCGACAAAGCTATGCTGACAAACTGTTCTTGTTAGACCTGCTCTTAGTGTCAAATTATGCGCTTATCTATGCTGGTTTAAATTCAGAGTAACTTTGTTGACTCTAGATTTACACTCGTAACTAGTAAAATTTGGCTCTTTCTACATAACACTGCTCAAGCGCATTGTGGACAACGGCATGAATAAGACTTACTGCAGAGCAAGAAAAAGATAATACTGTATGCAAGTTTAATTTCAGAGCTGGCAATAGGTACTGTTATAGACCAGGAAGTTGTAGGAGGCAAAAAAGGGTTTAGAATCAAGACACCTATGTCCCTGAAAGTGACATGAGGATAGAGGCTTTTGGAAGTTATATTTTTATTACGTAGTAGCTTTTTTATTTTGAGTGTACTGATTTGAAGGAAGCAGTGCTGGAACCAGGTGCAGAGAATGTTTTAGGTAAGTTCTATGTAGAATTGTAAAATAAGTCCAGTGTTTCTAAGTATAAAATCTGCATGCCAGCTTCACAAAGCTTGCATAAAATACTGTACCTCAAATTCTCATCTTTACTGTTAATACTGCCAGAACTTGCATAGTATAGTGTTTTGCATAGGCAGACAAAAGAATTGTGATATTTTACATGAATGATTTTTTTTTCTTTCAACCTAGTACTGAGTTCAGCGTGCCTGGAGGTATATCCAGCAACATGCATGTACAAAGGTATATGTCCTCAGGGTGTATGACTATTTTCCCAGATTAAATTTTATGTTTAGTGGAACCAATTTTATTTTAAAGCTATGTTCATAACAGCTCTGCCGTCACTAAGCCGTAGTTTCTTTCAAACCTCAAATTTACTCCTGTGAAATTTGTTTTTTCTTTGTGTGATATCAGTGATTTAGTAAGAGCTTATATGAACCCCTCGGTGACTGAAGGCACCACTTCTTGATTTATAGGCCTTTCTGCAGGTCAGTTGGGGGAATGGAGTAATGTTTGCTAGTTACATGTGTTTTCAAGTCCTCTTTCCTCAACTCCTCTTTCTGCTCTCTTCTCTCATTATTGACTAATATATTTCAAAATGTTCTAATTCAGATGTTAACTTTGACTTTCCGTATTGATTTGTTTGCTGCTGTAGTTTCTTACCTACTGATTTCTGCTAGGGCTCAATTAATGAGTTTTTTCAGGATATCTTTTTCTTCTCTTTCTCTTTCCTCTTGATCTGTTGCTCATTAGAAGTTGACTAAACATTTTCTTTCAGGAGCACATTATATTCTGTGCTGTAGCTGTATGTAGTCCAACAAAGCTGTGTTTTTATAACCACTGATTGAATACTTTTTGGTGATTTTATCCTTCTCCTGGAATATGCGTAACAGCTTGACAGTGATGTTGATGAAATATTTTCAGTGCTTTGTTATGCTGGTGATAACATATCCATATTTCATGGTCAAGCTGAGGATGATATATACAAAAAAGGGCAAAACTACAAGAGATGCAATGCTAAACACATCTCTCTTAGGCTTCGTTTGCTATAAGAAATGGATTCAAGAGGGCCACCCACAGGCATGGCCTGCTTTTCCATTATGTAATTGACAGATGTTTTTTCCTGTGAAGGACAGAGAAGTGCCGTTGAATGGTGGCAGACTTTGTGATGGCCCATTCTTCCTGAATCTGTCAGCCTCTTATTAGGTCATGGATATGCTTTCATTCCTGTGGTGGCCTGAGCACAGAGAAGAAAAGCTGGGTAATACCCTCTCCCCTCTTCCTGTCTGTAGTCACTTCTACAGATATATGGAGGTGCTGCTGCAGCCTCACAAAGTGGCCTTCTTAGAACCCATGTTGAGAATCTCTGTCATAAAGGATGCAACTTTCATACTTTAATATACTTGACCTTCTCAACAAATGTGATCTATCAGTCTTTTGTTTTCCTCAGCAAAATCTTGGCCTCTGGCTCTTAGAACTCTCTTTCACCATTCATTTCTTACTGATTAACTTGTCTCCTTGAATCTTCCTCCTGCCTTGCTTCCTCTCTCATCCTTTTCTTCTCCTTCATCATTAACCTCTCTCTCTCTCTCTCATTTAACGCCTTCACCATAGTTTTGATGTGTATTCAAAGGGGGAAGGAAAAAGACCCTTTTTGACAGTGTGTCTGTCTGTCTTAGGGTTTTATCCCAGGCTCCATCACATTAGTAACACGTTCAGTTTTGTTGTCTTGGAACCCCTCCTTTCATCCCTATGTTTGGGTAACCCCAGCTTTTCTCATGGCTTCAACAACCACCTTTATGCAGATGATTCCCAAGTAAACTTCATCACCTCTGACCTCTTACTTCGTTCAGTTTTACACCTGCTTTTCTTTCTGGCGGCTTTTGGATGTTCTGCCACCAACTTAATGGCTAAAGTTGAACTCCTTTTGCCATCCCCTTCCTACCCCAATCCTTTCCTCTCTCCCTTTCTTCTTCATCACTGTTGGTATTTCATTATCCTTCCCATTACCCAGGCTTGATCTTCTTTGTTCCTCTCTCTTGTCTTCTCTCACCATATCTAGTCTGTTGCCAAATCAAACAAGTTTTAAATCCACCCTTTCCTCTCCATCTCGTCTGCTAAAATCTTGACCATGGCCTTGGACATCTTCCTCCTCCTCCTCAAACCTTGCTGCCTTTGATCTATCCTAAACATGACTGAAAGAATAAGCTACCACTTTTGCTGCTTGGACCATGTAATTTGGCCATTTGAATTCCTTTTATTAGCTTCCCCTTGCCCTCTGCATCAAGTACAGATTTCTAGTTCTTCCCGGCAAGGCTCTTTACACCTTCACTTTGCATAAATCTCTGTATGGTCATTTCATCCTCTTCACTTTGACCAAGCCTTTCTCTTAACCACTCTCTTCACGTCCTCCTCCATGCTGCTCCTTAGCCAGGAGCAATCTCCTATCAAGCAACCTCGCTCTCATCAGGCAGATACTTCTTTAAAAGACACACAATCTGTATTGCATTTAAGTGATTATCTTCCAAAGTTATTCTAAAATAATAATAATTATGTATAAAATAGCTTAAATCATTATTTAGGTTGGAGAACTGAGCACTTGAAAGTTAGGAAATACTAGATTTATGGTTGCACGGGCAACCATAATTTTGGCTCCTTGTGCATCCATCCTGTGCACTGAATTTGGCAGGGATCCTGTGGAAAAAATAGTATATGATCATGTAATTAAAAATTATATTATAATTCATATGTACAAGGGGGATGAGTTGAATTTCATGGCAACCTTAATACTGACATTTCCTAACTTTCAAGTGCTTGACTTTACAACTTAAATTTACTTTGAAAATTAGTTTTTTGTATACTGTTTCCTAAGATTTTATTTAAAAAGGGAAAAGCAAATTCTGGAGATTTGAAATAGTTTATATTGCAACCAAATCTGAATGGAATTTCACGGGACAAAGAAAATATACTTCTGGAACTCAAAAGGTTTGCCCTTGTTGTATTTCAAAGGCTTGTTGTGGGGAGCGTGGAGGAAGGCTAGAGTATCTTAAGAAAAGGTTGCAAGAATATTTTATGATGGAGAGCTCTTGACAACTAAAATATAGGAGTCTCTGTCTTCACTATCAGCACTTGGACTTCTATTCCATTTAACACAGTTGCATTCTGAGGAAACAAGGTGTTTGAAGATGACATGGAGGACTCTAGAGAGGCACTTCATGTCCTTTCTTTGTGGTGGTATGGAAACATCATTAGCAACACTTCTTCAATATAAAATATTTTACAATATTAAATTAACATAGCACACATTGTTAGACCGTAAATTTGACACTACAAAGTCTCCATTACTGCTCTCCTGGCTGATTTCACCTACTGTTTATTTTGGTCAGCCAAATAAATTTAGATGTAGAAATTACTAAACATGGATCTCTCTTCACAAAGAGAGATTAAAAGACCTTGGGATGTCCAATGAGAGGAAGGAAATGCCTCCATTCCAGTTAATCAGGTAGTTTTACTAAGACATTTTTTGGGGAGCTATAGAGTCCACTTGCCCTTCTCTGCAGGTAATATGACCAGATGCTTGTATGCAAGACACTAGATGCTTATATTTAGAACAAAATAAAATCTCAGATTAAACACATCTGACATGCCTGCTCCCCCATTCTGATGTCTTCTGCTGGTCTTGGCTCCCTGTGCAGTTTAAAGGAATGCAGGGCTCAGTGTTGCATCGTCTTCTGAATGACTTTTCAATTCAGTTGCTCATGTAGTAGCAATGCAGTCTAGGCTGTTCCAAAATCCAAAGTGCCTGAGGACCTCTGGCGCTTGGAACAGCTCAGACTTGATTGCGTGCTAGTGCATGAATGGTTGCAGTTAGGGAGTGGGGGACTAGGAATGATATTGCAAAGTTGTAATGTGAAAGGAAACTGGAAAAAGAGGAGGAGAAGGAAGGGAGACAAAAAAGGCCATGGGAGGTGCAGGAAGTGCAACACCTGTGACAATCCATCAATTTGTTTTTTACCACACCTCTACGACAAAAAGTTGCCTTCTGTTTCTAAAACCCATTCACACAGTCCAACCTCTGTCCTGCCTCCCGCCATCTCATCTCCTCCACTTGCAGATTCCTTTAGCCTTTTATCCCTTCTTACTCCTTATAGGACCCAAGCCACGTCCTCAAATCCACATGGGACAAGTATCCCCTCTCAAACAGATCAGTCTCGTCTTCTCCTAAACCACATAGGGCAGTATCCCTGGCATCAGAGTTAGAAATGAGAGGGGTGGTAGGAAAGCTAATTTACAAGTAGATTAAAAAAAATGAATTAAAGGCTTTTGTGAGGTGACTGATTTTTCACTGAAAGGGTAAAAAGATGCCAGGAAACACTTCATTTCAATCCTAATTTCAGAGAGGTGCTGGCCTGGGTTTCCATATGATCAGACTGATACAATTTCTTGTGAACACTGACTATATATGTTGTTTGATGACCATTTGTAGTAAGAGTCCAAGTAGACATTGTTTTAAAGCAAGCTGCAAAACCTCTAAATACCACTTGATTTAAAAACAAAACAAAACCCCTTTTCCTAACAAAAGGAAACATGTAAAGCAGGAAGAAGTTAGACTACTATAGTACATTTGACACAGTACACAACACACATTCATTTTTAACAATATAGAAATTATAGTATCACTGTTACTTTTGAGTCCTTGGTATCTGAGAATAATCATTCAAGTGTAGAATAATCATTAAGCGATATAGGTTTTTTTGGAAGTGTCATAGTTTGATAAATATGTTTTGCCTCCTGAACTTAGAGACTTATCAGAAGTACAGCTCATACATTTGCTAAGTTGTTTAATAGCTATGTGGTTCTTCCAAGTGACTCTTAAACCTAACAAGTTTTAACATGATTTCAGAAGATTATGAAGGAAGGGAACCCTTATTCTTTATAGTATAATTAACAGAAGTCAAATATATTTTTCCCTTTTTGAAAGAGGCAAAAAGAGTTGTACATAAACCTTTTCTAACTAATTTGGAAATTTATGGCGTTTATTTTCAATATCAGCTACTCTGCCTTTAAGAAACAGCACTTCAGTGAGACTTTGAGCTCCTGCCCTTACATAAATATTGTAAGGGAAACGAAGAGAAAAAATATTAATCTTTTTAACTTTTGGGTATAGAAAATACAATGTGTTTTCATAACATTTTGAATGAATTGAAGATTAGTAAAATGTCATTACTGGGCACAACTTCAGTGCTTTACATTAATGTGATGTCTAATTTATGATTCTAAGCACTTTTAACCAGTGACATTTTCACGCCCATTTTCTACTTACTTTAGAATGGTTAAAAACAAGGTGGTATTTATATTTTTAAACACGTAATGAACACCTTATCTGGCCCTTTTGACAGCACTAAAAAATCACTTACCTGTCATCATTATTGCACTCTGTTTCTCTTTGCTGTGTCTTGAGAATGCATTAGGCTCCTCAAAAATGCATCTTGAAACTTAAACCAGGCATAAAAGTATATCTTCCAAAAAAGTAGTAATAGAAATTATTTCTGGATGTTAAGCTTTTTTCACTTAATGTGATTCTGCCACCTTCTGATTGCTTTTTGTGACACCTGATCAGAGAGTCAAAATTCCCCGTCAGGAACAACTGAAGCAGCTGCCTTTCTCATTACTGGGAGTGACTCACATGCCAGTGTGGAGGTAAGATCTGCAAACTTCCTGAGTCTGGAGTAATACTAGCTAAAGAAGCAGACAGTGATTCACCTGGAGCAGTGGGTTAGAGTCTTAAATCCAGAAACATTCAAGTTAGGGAGATGTGAAGAGTCTGAAAGCATGTTTTACAGTAACTATGTAATGATGCCTATGTGTTTCAGTTAATGCTACTTTGTTAGTAGAGAAAATATGAATTTAATGTGATGCTTAAAAATTTTGTGCTGGACATATGTCAATCTATCTTCTGTTGGTCATGACCATAATGTTACCTGTTAATTTTTTTTAAGCTGTCTATATTTAGATATTTTTTTAATGTCCTTTGATCAGATCTTCTGTTCTAAATGATGTATAGAATGAAAATGTTAACGTACAGATTTTAACTAAGAAAACTAAATTTTCCATTCACTTCATACTGATTACTACAAGAGCATTCTTTTGAGGATCTGAGTTTCACCTGTGCCTCTTGCATCTCTACAGTTAAGGGTTCCAGGTACGTAGAAAGGCAGATTTGTATATGTCTTTGTTTAAATAAAGAGTGAGGTTAACGGCTGCTGTTTATTGAGAAAGTTGGGGAAAGGTAACTTTATTTTAAACCAGGAGAAGAAGAAGGTGGTTAATTCACCATTTCTCCAGTCTCTGCAGGGCTCTACCAGGTCTCTGAAAAAACTCTGGCCTTTATTAGAACTTCCCTGCAATGACCACTAGGCCAAAACTGCTTCTGGAGCATATCAGAGCACCTATGGGTTTTCCTCTGTCTTGTACATATATATTGTCCTTCCCTTCCTCAAAAGTCTGTGATAGTGAACTTATTCCTACCCAGCCATGCAAGAGATAGGAGGCAGTCCTCCTCTTTCTCACTTTAATGTCTTAAACAGACCTCCTGCTTGGAAACACAGTGCTAATACCAGATGGGTCTAACCATCTGCTTAATGGGGAGCCTCTATCCCTGTACCGGTGAACTGTTCTACCCTGCTGCCTGTTTAAAGTAAAAAAAAAAAAAAAAGAAAAGCCCACACCAGAGTCTGAGTTGTGAATGCCATCCATCCATGCATTTGTGCTTTTATCCGGTTCTGGTCAAAGGTAGGTAATGCCACCTGCTTCTGCATTTCCCCACAGAAATAACATGTGCTTCCCGATTTCAGGAATTTTGTGGTGTTATCTATTGCTGAAGGGAATGGAAGTCATACAAAGTGAGCCAGTGGAAACATACACTTCTGTATATTACCTTTTGTTCTTTTATCAGAACTTGCAAGCTCATCCCAGTAACCAAGTTATTCATTTCAGCTGGCTAGTTACACTTTGATCACCAACGCTTCAGCTACTGTAACCAACTGCGGTTGCAGTAGTTTTTGTTCTGAAGTGTTATCAAGTGCTAAGATAATTCCCGGTAGGTTTTGTAGTGCTTTCCCCAAGTCCATGCAGGGTAGAAGGTCCTTGCTGGCATTGTTGTAGACGCTCACTAGTCTGCAAGCCTTACTAATGGGTTATCCTCATTAGTACAAATTTGTGAAGTTTTTCTATAATGCACTCAGGCCCATATCAATTCTTCCTTTAGGGCATAACTTGCCTATAAAATGTGGGACGGACAGACGCGCATGCACATGCAGATATGCATACATACGCACACAATTAAATGAAAAATTAAGCTACATTTATTTGACATTGTTTTAATACTTGTTAGAAAGGTCCAAGGGTTTAGTTATTGGTACCCCAAAATACAATAGATGGATTTTTTCAGTAGTGATTAATTACAACTGTGGTGGTCATGGTATAAATAACTACATAGACTAAAAGGGATAAGAGTATGAAAAGGTTAAAAATAAGATCCTACATGCTTTTTTAATCCAATTGTGTGTGCCAGTTCTCAAGCTGAAGCTTGTCAAGGCTAGTCAGTGTCTAAAGGGAATACCATGGGGTTAGTCATGAAAGTGATGTGAAAGAAATGTAAAACTTTGAAGAGAGCAGCTGAAAACCAACCCTATATCTTTATTATTCAGATTATTTAAAGATTCAATGTGCTTGTGTCTATATATTATTCTAGTGATTATAGAATAATTCTTATATTTCATAAATCTTGAACAACTTTTTTTAGAACAGTTATTACGTTATTGCTTCATACTACATCTTTTTATTGTCATGTTTGAAAATACAAATGTTAGGTTTATTTTTAATACACATTTACCACCTGGATAATACCTGTGTGATGTATTTATGGTGTTTTTAACAGAAAATTGGTGGAATGAACCAAGCTTACAATATGGGCATGGTTCTTCACGATTTCTAAAGTGGTGTTCAGCAAAACTTCTGAGTTCTGAGTGTTTCAGCTGCAGAGGCCAAAGCTGATGTGTGTTCTAATGTAATTCTGAAACCTGAGTTTTGACTGCAAGTAGCAAATTCTTCTGTTGGAACATGAAAACGTGCCTACCTCTGTGTGTACCTATGGAAAGTGGTGCCATTTCATGAGATGATGTCGACTTAACTGAGTGTGCATTAGGAGAACAATGACATAACCACATCAGAGGAGGTGCTCAGAGTTCATATGGCACTGTTCACTAATCACCTTCCTTTAATTGGAAATACACACATTTTCTGTTAATGCCTGTTCAGGCTCCTCTAATGGACATTTGTAGGGTTTGGCTTATGATATATGATATTTTTTCTTACTACTTTACTCAAGTCATGTACTTTTACCTTTGTCTTGATCCCCACCCTACTAAAGGGGCAAATAAAGAGAGAATTTCAATAAGAACCAATATATGCAAAGTATCTCTTGTGTCTTCCCTCCATCTTCAGCCCCGTAGTTTTTTCACCTCAGCGTTAATGGATCACTAGTTGGAACTATGCCTCTTGATTGGTTCCTCATTTCTGAAGGAGAACTATACAGCTTGTATTTTTGACTCATTTGGCTTAACTCCTATAATATTAGGATTCTGCCAATATCTGCCTTAGGATTGATTTCACATAGGACCTCTAAGCTTGAGTACCGTGTATGTTAAACATCTTGCATATCTTCCTTGGATTCCCAACTACTGTCTACAACACAACCTTTTATTTCTGCATCTCTGATGAATTGAGAATATTGCTCTGTAGTGAGAGAGGTATTGTTGCCTTGTTAGAAGGGTTTGCACTACCGTTGCCTAAAAATTAGGCGTTTCTATGGGGTCTAGAATTTGTGTTTGTGAGGCATTTTGTGAACTCTTGATGCCTGATTGAGTTATTCCTGGAGCTGAAAAAATGTGAGATCTGGTGATCTGAAAAGCGGACATACCATGTGAAGACCAGCTCTCATATATATATTTTTTTTTAACAAGGCACTTAGAAACAGAGACAAGGACTGTATTAGGGCTTATCAAAATAAGACTATTTAGCACGTGGGTTTCTGCAGAATCCAGCTGCATGGCTCTCTGAAAAATGCTTCTGTTAGAAAACAAAATGACTTGTGAATAGATTGAAAGTTGGCAAAATAAACTCAAGTGGCTGTCATGGGGAAATGACACAAAGTCCAGACTGCAAGTACTACATAAAGGAATAGTGCTCAGGGTCTATTTGCAGTGTTGTAAAAGTGAAGAGGAAGAGAGTGGTGAGAGAATAGGGGCCTGGAGTCAGGTTTATTTCTCAGAACCAATTCAAACCACAAAAAAATGTTCCAGTTGAGACAAGAATGAGGTTTAAATTGGTCAGCTGGTCACTATGTAGTGTGTTTTGTTCCTTTCCTCACCATAGTGTAGCACGTAAGAGAGAAATTTGATGCCCAAATTAAAGGAAAAGCTCTTCTTCAGTAATTATGCATCAAAACAAAGGAACCTAGAGTGAAAATCTTATACATGTTGTTTTTTTCTTCCTGTGTGGTTGCTGTATAAGGAAAAAACAGGGTATTTCTGTAATATCAGTTGTGGTGTCTGAGATGCTCCAGCCAGCCCTGTTAAATCATATTTGTGAAAAGGGTCAGGTTTGGAAAAGCCACCAGAAGTGTGAAATGTTTGTTTGTTTTATCTGAACTATGCAAAGCCATTCATTGTGCAAAAAGAGCTGAAAAAGAACAGCCTTTGTGGTGAGGTTTTTGGTACTTCCTGGCTGTGGTAAAGACCGACATCTCTCATGAGTGTCTTCTTTTGTGATATTGAAGTATTTCTGCTTGCAGCTTCAAACAGAAGCAAAAAGGATGGAGGCAAGCTGTGAAAATGGAAAAGCTTTCTTGAACTTTCTGTGTGTGTATGGGAGGGGAGAGAGTGAGTTTCAGGAAACTTTGGTTTAGGGGGAAGTTTATCTCGGATAGTTTGTCCATTCCTTATTTTAATAAATGCACTGTTACCTCTTTGGTTTATCAATGTATGCCAAGTTGGTTGAGACAAGGTTACGTGACTTCCGGTAAAGAAGCTATGGGTTTTAATTTTCTTTCAAGCTATGGGGTATTAGATTTCCATTATAAACTAGAGTTAGGCAAATCAAAAAGGTTTTCCAGTCTATCTGTACTTCTTGAGTTGTAAAATTGGGTTGGAAATCTCAGGAGAACATGCTTTTTTATATTTCCAAAATGCTGTAAGGCCAGCTTTTCTCATGGTATTTTGACAGTTTGTTTCCTGTTCTCCAGATAGAAACGTGAATTGCAAAAACATGAAAAAAACCCAAACGAATTGGAGACTCTGCAAACATTTCAAAACCTAATAGATGCTTCTTTCTAAAGTGAGCAAAAATTGGGTCTCTTATTTTTGCAACAAGTCTGCCCGTCTATACTATAAATGTTTGTATTTCTGCCTCTCTGTCAGTGTCTTAAGATGAAGGCAGCTAAAAAAAGCTGATTCAGACTTCTGTAAAAACCTTTGGCACACCCCTGTTTTAAGGAACGACTCAGTTTATATAGTGGTTACACCCACCATTAGTTGCAATCTTCTTGCTACTTGTGCTGTGCAGTACATGTGCTATTAAATAACTGCAGTGTTTCATAAACAGCAGATGATAAAAGACAAAATCAAAAGTTTTCTTCTCCTTCAGTTTGTGTTAGAAATTTGCATCAAGCTTTATCACAGAGATATTGTACAATGAACGACATGACTCTCTCCCATTATCTGCTTACACTAAAGATAAGCTTGAATTATAGTTTAAACTGGGAAATGGATCCATATCTGAACTTCCTGAAAGTCACAGAATTGTTTACATTCAGAGTTCTGGTACAGCCCATTACAAAGAGATGTCTGAGTTGCAAAGTTTGGTTCTGAATCCGTTCCAAAGTTCCCCAAAATACAGGAATTGGGGGTAGAGGGCAGTAGGTTTTTAGATACAATGTTGTGGTTTGGGCCTAACTCTAATTTACTATGAATTGCTTATTCATTTTTTTTTTAATTTAGCATTAGCCATGGTGGTAATGGTTATGATATGCGAGTGGGATCAGCAATGTGTATTCCATCTTCTGCCTCTTTCCTACCACTTTTCTTTAAATAAGTGATAGAGCTGTGAAAAGTGTTTTAACTTCGACACTACTGAAATAAATAACTATGGTCATATGTTCATTTTTGCCAAAGCAATCAAAATAATTCTGCTAAGGACTGGAGAAACAATTGAATGCTCAACACCAATTTTTGCTGAGAGGAAAGAACTGATTTAAAGCATTAATAATAGAGAAGTTTACAATTAAGAACTACTTGAAAGAATGTGTTCACAGGCCTCCACTGTACAAAGCTATTATAGTTCAGGAGGGTGCATTTTGTGGAACTAACATATCTAGTGAATAAGTAACAAGTATTAAAATACTAAATAATATTTAAATCCAGCAGTGTGGTGAGGAATCCTAAATGCTGCTATAGTTAAGGTATAGCAGTCTAGAACTGCTTTGGGTAAGGGGGAAAAAAAAAAAGAAAAAAGTCCAAATAGCTACCAGTGTTGCTGAAAAAGGTTACCTTGGATATCAGAAGTTCTGAAAATAACCCATGGAGAAAAGTGGAAGGGAACCAAAGAAAGTGTCTGATGCTTTTAGAGGAAAATAATGACTGAAGGAAAAAAAAGAAAGGATTAATTATAGTTATCCTAATGAATGGGAGAACAATGTTATTAATAAGTAGCTCACTCCACTCCCTCTGCCAGGTTGCTTCACAACATCACAACCCACAAATATAAAATAGATAACCACATACTGTACAGCCATTAAAAAAGGGCTAAGAAGATCCTCTACAAGGGGTGATGGATTAAAATAGAAAACACCTTCGGGGTGAGGGGTTTGAATTCTGATGCATTCTGACCTCTCAGTGTAACCCTACAAAATTTTCATCTGCCAACCCAAGACATGATGGTTAGAAACAGGTAAAACTATTTTTTTGTCCCAGAAATGTATTTTCGGAGCGCTGACACTATTTGCTTAACTTGACCTGAATTCAACAAATAGTATCAGCCATAAAAAACAAAAAAAAACACCACGGAAAAAAATTGTTTTGGAAATGTCAAAACACTTTTGTTTTGACACTTTCAGAACAAATCATTTTGACATTTTGTTTTGAAAATGCCATTTTAAGTTGAGCTGAACAAATATTTTTCATTCCCCCCCACCTGAAAAATTATTTAATTAAATAAATAAATTTTACTTCAAAACTAACTTTTTGTGGGGATTTTTTGGTTTGTTGTCCTGGATGACAGATGGTATCAGAGGACAGGTTGGGTATAGCCAGTCAGAAGGAACTAAAAACATTCCAGAAACTTGGCAAGTTTTAATATTATTTTATACTGTTTGGTTAGTTCAAGACTTTAACTCAATGGTCATTAGACAGTTGGTGGCTTAAACAACAAATGTTGCCAGCCTTTAGACTGGAAAGAATGTGACAACTCCTTGGACTCAGCCCCTTTTGAATCCATCTTGTATTTGAATCAGGGGACCAGTATGGCCTCAGCAGTTACGCGAGTGGAATCTGGCAGGCAGTTCAGGGTGGGAGGGGAGGAGAGGGCTTATCCGATATTATGTATTCCAGTCTCTCTGTGCAGTGTTTTTGAATTCAAGGTGATTGATGTTCCCGGTGAGGGACAGGAGACATATTTCCGGGCTTACCCACTCATGGGTGTTGAACAGCTCTCAGCCTAGTCTTCCTAAAGCACTGCAACCCAGGGCTCTGCGTGGACCTATGGGAGAAGAGGATTCCAGTGCCTCATAGTCCCTGAGTTGATTCCTGTTGCTCCAGGACCGCCTCCCACACACAAGTGTCTTCTCCTTTTGTCATCACTACACTGACGAGGAGGGAAAAGTGGGTGATGGAGGAGGCAAGAAAATGAGAGATGCAATGTGCAGAAGGGGGGGACGGGGGATGACTTGCCTCATACACATCATAATTTTCTGTATCAAGCAAAGAAGTTCTTCCTCTCCCCTGCCATGTGATTCCATATATGGTAAGCGACAACCAACAGTGCCATTTTCTAAGAGCAACAAAACCTTGATGTTGAATAGGAGCCTCCACATTCAATATGCAAAAAGCTGCTGTTTGTTTTAGATGGCAGTAAATTTTACACTAGTTTCTCATATGCAGTAGATAGAATTTAAATATTTGTATACTCTGCCATGTGCCTCTTGTTATCCAAGTTAGGCAAAGTATTTTTAGTCCATCTTCATATTCACCATTTCCAATCACTGTGTGTATTGTCCTTATCTACTTGTTTTAGTAACAAAAAAGCTTTTAGTGCTTTCTACTCCTGTTAGCCCAGTGGAGCCAACACAGCAGTGCGAGAGTGTGAACCGGATTCTGTTCCACCTAATGCGTTGCCATCAACGTGATTTTTCACTACGTCCTAACACCTGTGCAACCCCATTGACAGAAGTGAAGTTGAACAGTTATCACTTGGGGTACAACGTGAAGACATTGTGGCTGCACAGGTGTCATTGAGGAAGGTTTGGCTGGCGGAACTTTTGTTGGTCATGATGATACTGCATCAGGTGGAAAGAACCCAGCTTAGTTCTTGGACTGCAAGCTGAGCTTTTGGGTCTGGCAGTTAAAGAAACAGCATTTTATTTGTTAAGCAGAGTAGCTTTTGATTGTAAAAATGGCATAATGTAACATTATACTAAGTCACATTTCAGAGAAGAACGACCCTTTAAGTTTCAGTTCTAGAATAAAACATCTTGACACAAAATATCCTTCAACCTTTCTGCAAATATTTTAGTGCAAATTACAAAAAGCTATAAAGTTACACCAAATCAAGAATCTACACAGATATTCCGGTGTCCAAGGGGACAGTTGGATTTTCCCGAATTGTACTTCTAAATTTTTTCATTTTGACACAGAATGCTTTTTCAACAAACGATCTGCACAAGATTATGTATATCAAAGGATCCATGCAAATATTTGTAGTAGCTAGCCAAAGAGTACTTTCTTTAGCAATGAATAATAGATTCTGTACATTGCAGTCACTTGTACTGCCAGTTTGACTTAGTGTGTATGGTACTCTACAAAAATGAAATGGAGCAAAACATATGAAAAAGACAGCTACAATGATGAATACTTTCCCATTAATCCTCTGTTTGCTTTTGCAATGTTTCTTTTGAGTTTTTATGTAAGACTTATATACCTTTTTGGTAATGATTGCATAAAATAGAAGCATTAGAATTAGCACAGTCCAGAAGATAAACTGACATATGTAATTGACAGCTGCATGCCATTTCAGTCCTAAGGGGTTCTTCAGAGAAGCACATTTCTTCACAGAAAGGGGTGTTGATTTGTTGTTTGATAAAATCATATTTGGCAAGGAGAGGACAAAGAAGAAAAGCCAAACAAGACCTGAAAGAATTTGTGCAGCAGTGACATTTTGCACCCAAAACTTCCCAAAAGGTCGCACAATCTTGAGAAATCTGTCAAAAGCAGTAAGTCCAAGTAGTACTATGCTAACATACATGGATTCATAAAATACCACAGCTGAAAAGCGACAAACAAAAGCTCTAAGTTGCCATGGTCCCAGTCCTGAATCGGTAAGAATTTTCAGAGGAAGCGTAAGAGTCATTATGAAATCAGAAACCAGTGTGTTTTTGAGGTAGATGATGAAAGTAGAGGTGCTTTGAATTTGGAAAAAAGCCCGAATAGCTAAACTGTTCAATATAACTCCAATGAGGAAAATGACAGTGTAGAGGATTGGGAATACCACATGTGCAATTCTGGTGTCTCTGTGGCATTGTCCAGAGAAAGATGTTGTCCCATTGGTGGTGGTGATGATACTCCAGTTCATTGTTTAAAACAGAAGCTGAGGAGGAAAGTTATTTTTAAAAAAGTGAGAAATTTAATATTTAAAATGTGACATGCTACTGACCTGTGCATAATACTTCCAGAAATTTCTTAATATTCATTGCATTAACAACATCTGTTGACCAAATTTGTGTTCTATTTCCTACAAAAGTTAAACCTGTCTTTTTCCTGTGTAAACCTTAAGGAAAAAGATATTTTCTGTATTACTTTATTATTATTTTCTAATATATTAGAAATAACATATAGTACATTAATATAGGACTCTATTAATATACTATAATAGCTTGGTATCACAGCCAAGTGGCTGGAAGACAGCTTATCTTCCCATGGAACATAAAAAAAAAAGAAAACCTTTTTGAGTTTAAATATCACGGTTAGGGCTTAAAAGCAACATGTTCTAAGGGGAATAACTGTTCTGTGGGTTACTAGTAGCATTCAGGTTTTTAACATTTCTTGCTTAATGCAAACCATATTTCATTTCTCAACACAATTTTAAAACAATCTGAGCAGAAGACATACCGTATAAGTCATTAGCATAGTCTATATATTTAATACATCTTTATGAACATAGATATTGAAGGTACCTGTATGAAGGTTATGATAAAAAGAAATTCTCCTTTGTGTTGAAGAAATACTTGGTTGCTGTTCCTATGCTGATTGTTACCTTCACTGGTACATTAAGAATAGTGAAACTTGTCTTCACAGCGGAACATAATTGTGGGGTGGTTTTTTTTAAATTTTCCTTCCTCATTTTCATGCACTGAATTAGTTAACCCATTCGGTGTCTACTAAATTAATCATTAGCTTTCATTTTAAAATAATATATTTACTATTTACTAGAAATGGACCCAAGGCCAAAAAACTTTAATGTGAAATGAGATTGAAAAGACTGGGACTGTTTATCTAAGAGAAAAGGTAATAAGATTGTTATGATAAAACTACAAAATAAGGAGTGGTACAAAGTAGTAGATCATTCAGCCTCTTTCATAACACAAGAGCAAAGGAACAGCCAACACAATTGGAACGTGACAAATTCAAAACTCATAAAAAGATTTTTTTTTTAAACACAACCCACAGTTAGACTGTGGAACTTATTGCCACTTGATATCGTGGATGCTGAGACCTAAGCAGGAGTCAAAAAAGGAATAGACATTTATATGAATAACAACAATGTCCAAATATGATAGTAAGTTTTGAGTTTTGGAAGGAATGTAAACCCTCAAGGTTTAGGTTATAAGCCTGCTGTCATGGATACCAGACTAGCTCCACCTTTGACCCCTCTCTTGTCTCTTAGTACACCCCCACAGGTTTCAGACTTCATGTCTTTACCTCTCCTGTGATTCTCTCACTCTTAGCCCTGGTCTACCCTACCACTTTAGGTGTAATTTAGCAGCGTTAGATCGATTTAACCCTGCACCCATCCACACGACAAAGCCATTTTTGTCGACTTAAAGGGGCTCTTAAAATCAATTTCTGTACTCCCCCCCAATGAGGGGATTAGCACTGAAGTCAACATCACCAGGTCTAATTTGGGGTAGTGTGGATACAATTTAAAGGTATTGGCCTCCGGGAGCTATCCCAGAGTGCTCCATTGTGACTGCTCTGGACAGCACTTTCAACTCAGATGCACTAGCCAGGTACACAGGAAAAGCACCGGGAACTTTTGAATTTCATTTCCTGTTTGGCCAGCATGGCAAGCTCATCAGCAGAGGTGACCATGCAGTCCCAGAATCACAAAAGAGCTCCAGCATGGACCGAACGGGAGACGAATCTGTGCTATCAGAACTCCGTTCCAAAAGACGAATTGCCAAAATATTTGAAAAAATCTTCAAGGGCATGATGGACAGAGGCTATAACAGGGACCCGCAGCAGTGCCGCATGAAAATTGAGGAGCTCAGGCAAGCCTACCAAAGAGGCAAATGGCTGCTCTGGGTCAGAACCCCAGACATGCCGCTTCTACTACCCCACCCTTGTCCGTGGACACCTGCAAGGGGGGAGTCTCACGCAACAGGGATGAGGATTTTGGGGACGAGGAAGATGATGAGGAGGAGGAGGATAGCGCACAACAGGCAAGTGGAGAAACTGTTCTCCCTGACAGCCAGGACTGTTTATCATCCTGAAGTTAGGGAATCCCATTGCAGCAGAACCATCCACTATGACCTGCACATTTCCCAGAGTCGCTACCCTTGATATCAGCAGATCTTTGATTGTGTTGGCTACTTGCATCACAGTAGCCCCCACAGTAGATTTGCCCACTCAGATTGATTCCCAACTGACCGGTAACTGTCTGGCATTGCAAGCTTCCACACTCGCTTGCAAACTGTGAGGGTTGCTCTCATCTTGGTATTCTTGCGCTTCAGGGCAGGGGAAAGCAAGTCACAAAGTTCCATGAAAGTGCCCTTACGCATGCGAAAGTTTCACAGCCACTGAGAATCATCCCAGACCTGCAATGCTATGCGGTCCCACCAGTCTGTGCTTGTTTCTCGGACCCAGAATCAGCGTTCCACAGCATGAGCCTGCCCCATTGCCACCAGGATGTCCAAATTTCCGGGGCCCATACTTTGAGAGAAGTCTGTGTCCATGTCCTCCTCACTCTCGTCACCACGCTGCCATCGCCTCCTCGCCTGCTTTTGCAGGTTCTGGTTCTGCACATACTGCAGGATAACGCGTGAGGTGTTTACAATGCTCATAACTGCCGTGGTGATCTGAGTGGGCTCCATGCTTGCCTTGGTATAGCGTCTGCAGGAGAGCAGAGTTGCAGCGGAAGCGATGGCTGATGACTGATGCCACGAGAATAGATATTTATAGAGGAGAACAACAAGAGGACCTGCGAGGTGGATTCATGAGGGCAGGAGAGCAGAGTTGCAACGGAAGCGGTGGAGGATGATGGTTAACACCGCGCACATTTCCCAAGGAAGAACACACGTACCTGGGAGCCCATGACAGACAACATGAAGAAATTCGCTATTGAGACAGTAGCAGCGGAGCAGAGTTGCAGCGGAAGTGGTGGATGATGACAGTTAGCAGTCCTACTGCACCATCCGCTGAAAGCAGTATGGTGTCCCCACACAAGAAAGGCCTGAAATGATTGTCTGCCGTTGCTTTCACGGAGGGAGGGGCGACTGACAACATGTACCCAAAGCCACCTGCGACAATGTTTTTGCCCCATCAGGCATTGGGAGCTTAACCCAGAATTCCAATGGGCGGCGGAGACTGCGGGAACTGTGGGATAGGTACTCACAGTGCACTGCTCCGTACGTTGATGCTAGCCACGGTAGTGAGGACGCAGTCTGCCGACTTAATGCACTTAGTGTGGACATACGCAATTGACTGTATAAAATCAATTTTTAAAAATCGACTTCTATAATATCGACCTATTTTCGTAGTGTAGACATACCCTTAGACTGAATCCTGGGCTGCAGTATCCTGTGTAACCAATGTTCTTACCCTGCAAGTCTGACTGGGTTCAGTATTTGCTGCTCTTACCTTTGGGACTCTATCCACCGGATTACCTTTTACAACAAAAGTGTTATTTGCGTAACCATAGAAACAATGCATAATTTACAAGAAAAAATTTTAAAACGGAAGGTGTGTGCGCTATGTCTATCTTACCTGGAGTCTAACCACACTCCTGATGGGGTCTTCCATAGGTCTAACTCACCAGGACTGCCACACAGCAGTCCTTATATTCTCAGTCTCAAATCAATCTCTCTCTCTCTCTCTCTCATGTGTCTCTTTGTCACCTCCACCTCCTCTTCAGGGACTGGTTCATTCCTGGGTAAACTTGCCTGGGAAGCCCAGCGGGTGGTCACACCAGAGAATCAAAGTGATGAATTGCTCTTGTATTGTCTCAGAAGTGTTTGCTGATAAGTATCTATCAGGACCCACCCTTCCCCCTCCTTCCTGTGTGCATTTTTGGGTAATCCTGTTAACTAAATATATGCATACAGTGGACATCACAATCACCCGGTCAGCAAATAATATTCATAAATTATTTCTGGCAACTCCAAATCTGTCATATGCACCTCTAACTATTGAAAGTTCAGAGGGAACTTTCCCTGTGGGCTGGCTATCCAATATCAGCCTACTGCAGGATTTATTATTTTGAAGCAACTGGACCTGGTCCCTGGCAGTGACAGGATACTGGACTTGATGGACACCATAAGCATTTCTTATGTTCTGAAGTAGAAATGTTCAGATCTGGATTCTTCTTATCTCCAAAAGTTGAGTGGTGGGATCATTTTGTCTTTTCACAACTGCAGTTTTTGTGTATCTTATTTTAAATATATTGGTGCTGGAAATAATGTTCATTTAAGTGGGAAGATAGCTGAGTAACATTAAAACCATTTCTTAGACCCTGAGTACCTATTGAGCAAATATATATACTTAAAAAACAGAAAGCGAGCGAGAGAGGAGAAGGGGAACAGAAAGAAATATTGTACTGTTGTTACTGTCTTTCCCTTTAAAAAATGCATGATGCTAACAAAAGCATAATTTAATCTACACAGTAATAGTTCTGTTACTGTACTGTTCATTAACTCAATTGCATATACCAGTTCATAGGAAAGCTGTTTCCAGTGTTCTGTTACAGATACACAGCTGCACTTATTTCTGCTCCTGATGCAGAAGGATCATAAAGCAGTGGAACCTTATGGTTCTGCTGTGTGGGGAAGTCAGATTACAGAGGTTCTGTCTACATGGCACACTAAGCCCAGTTCTATGGGACCTGGTCTTGTGGACTTGTGTTTCCAAGTCCGTGCTTAAGTGTCCACACTGCAATGGAAACCTGGCCTTCACATTTGTGCTGGCATGTCCAAACTGCAGTAGTCAGCTTTGAGTCAGAACTTTATTTTCTGTGGGGGTGTGCTATTGTATCCCAAGGTTCCTAGTGCCCTCACCAGCGGAAGCTGCTCAGGGGCTTTTTTCATAGTGGGTTATGGGAGAACTTGTCTGTCTGTCTGTCCTGGGGCAATTGACTGGAAGCATTTTGGGTGGTTGTAGCCCACAAACACATCTAGCTGGGCCATTTTGTGTCCATATGCTTCCTGCAGGCAAAGCCAAGATGGATCCACCCTGATGGAAAGACTTTTCTGCCTCATGCTCTCAGCCCTATTTTTGGGACACAGATGGAGCATCTGTGAGATGCTTGTGGACATTTCAGCAGCAGGTTTTTGAACTGCCAAGGCATCTCTTGGAGGAGGATACTGACGTGCCAGCTCTGTGCCTGCTCCAAACCAGCTGATGCTGCTCATACCTGTTGGCTTAGCTGCAGCTTCCCTTGTGTCGACCGGTGCTTCTGGAGCAGGGCCAGAAGCACAGATAGGTGGGATCACACCGTCTTGCGGACATGGATCCAGAACTTTAATGTGAAGAAGCAGACGTTCTTGAAAGTCTGTGAGCAGCTTGCCCCAACCCTTCAGCGCTAGGGTGCACACATGATGGGGGCCATGCTGATCCAGAAGCAAGTCACGATAGGTATCTGGAAGATGGATACCTCAGAGTGCTACAGGTCTGTGGCTAACCAGTATGGAGCTGGCAAATCAACTGTGGGGGTTGTGGTGTTGGAGGTTTATGAGGTGATCAGGACTCTTGATGCACCCCAAAATAGTGGGCATTACAAATGTTCCTGAAATAATTGCAGGTTTTCAGAGAATAGGCTTTCCAGACTGCACAAGGACCCTTGATGGGTGCCCTCTTCAAGATGTACATGAGTACATAAACTACAAAGGATACTCCATTATTATGCAGGCCCTGGTTGACCATAGGAGTAGAGTCATCAGTGGCAATGCACTGGTAGGGTGCACAATGCCACAGTGCTTGGAGATTGGATTTTACCTTCATTGAGAAGCTGTGACTTTGTTATAAATGGAGTCACTATCCCCGCTGTTTTTCTAGGGGACCCTATCCCCTGTTGACATGGCTTTGGAAACCATACGCTATTTTCAAATGACCTGGCAAAAGAAGGTTCAACTATATATATTCAGTACCTGTAGAATGGTGATGGAATGTGCATTTAGCAGAGTGAAATCCCATTGGCGCTGCCTTCACAACCTCTGGATGCCAGTGTCATTAATGCAGTCAGCATTATTGTGGCTTACTGTACTCTGCCCAATGTCTGAGAGGAGATGGGGGAATCTTTTCACCAGGAATGGACTTGGGGCACTGCTGGATTGCTGAACCAGTATACGCAGTCAGACAGTGCACATGTCATGATTAGTGCATGCTTACTGTGCTTTCACTGTCCCATACATGAGGGGAAATGAAATGGTATTTGAGGTTGCTCTGTGTATGAATGTGGCCAGCAGTGGGAAGATTTTTGTAAATGTGTTGGTATTGTGCATTTTGAATTCTAGAGATGGGTTATGCGTTGTATCCATACTGGCAAGGTACTGCCATTTACAGTTTATGGAATACTGTGATGAGTTTATAAATTTTTATTACGAAAGTTTGAGATTGGGCATGGGATGACACTCATGAAAGTTTGTGCCACTTTTAGTATTACATTTAATAAAACTTGTGGTTGCAGCCTTGTGTGCAAATTCAACATTTTATTTTACATGAGTATTTACATGTCATAAGAACCAGAAATCCTCTGCAGGGCACAATAATGGAGAGGAGACTCAGGCTGTGGGTCAGGTGCAGGAGCTGAAGGTGGCACTTGAGCCTGCAGTCAGGTAGCCATGAGTGCAAGTAACAGCTCCTGCTGCTGTGCTCTGTCTTCCTCCCTCAGCTTGCAGTCATGTTCCATGAATCTGTCTGCCAGTTCTCCTCATGCTGGGCAGCCTCTGTGTGTCTCTCCACCCTGTATGCATCCTTATGCTTTTGGTAATCCACGTGGTCCTTCTGTACCTGCTAATTAATTTTATGTAGCATGTCTCCTACCAGCTCATCTCACACTCTTTTTCTTACCCCACAGTAGATTAGTCTGCACCCACAGGCTCCTGATACCATGTGTTTGGAAGGGCCTTGAAAATAGAGAGAGAGAGAGAGAGAAAATTATTATTTGAGCACGATAAAAAATACATTTCACACTTTATGAAAGGGGCTGCTTTAATTCAAGATCAGAATTTATCAATGGGATGTATTCTGTTCTATTCACACCAAAAACACTATCATTTTGGATATCCTTTTGAGCAGCATTAAAAACTAGCAGACATCATGGTAAGAGACAAATTGAAAATTCAATTCAAATTATTTCTATATCCTCTTCGGGGTGGGCGGGGGGTGGGGGTGGGAGAGGAGTTGTTTGGGGCACGCTTATGAGAGGTCTAGTTACTAGCGATGATTGTTCGGTCCAGTCAGGCAGGGTAGGCTCTGGAGAACACTGACCTTCTGGAGGTCCCCGAGTGGAAGTATGAACTCCTGTTTGGGGCCAGCCATCTATGTATGGTAAGGAGCTGTCTAGGCATCTGGAGACCCAACAGCATGTCATGGAATGGAGGGGGCTTGAGAGTTAGAGGCAGCCCAAATAAGAATGCTCTGTCCCAGAACATAAGACTGTCTGGAGTTCCTACTCTGTGAGAAGTTCACTTTCATCACCAACCAGCAATGGGTGAAAGTTTCTACTGATTTAGCATGAAGACACAGTACAACCTCACGAGCACACTGTGTCCCTGGACAACCCCTGACTGACGGCCAGCCATTGGGATCCCTAATACAGTCAGCCAGCCACCCTTTGCTGTAACTTGGACTCAGACATTAAAGCAAGCGATGGATCAGATGCATAATGTGGCTTGGTTTGCATTCATAAGAGCCAGGTTTTTAGGGACTCAGTTCATGGGCAGTCTAGGACAGTTTGGGTGCGGATTTATAAGGCATGTGATATTATGTGGGAGGGGTATGTGAGGCTGTGAATTGTGGAGTCCAAACCCACACTTATAACAGTCAGTGAGTAACTAGTAAAAATTTCATGGGTAACTGCTTGTTTAACATTTTTCCTCTTTTCGCTGTGTGCATTTTGAAACTATGTGTCGTCGGCGGTGGGGAGCGGCGGGAGGCAGAAGGTCAATAGAGAAGTGGTGTGGTTTCTGCCCTGAATAGAAAATCACAAAAATCCCAGTTTGTATTAATAACTTCATAGGCCCATGAGCTGGCATCCTTGACTCCGTGGTAGTCTGTCTTCAGCCACATGATTCACTCTCTGTATTCTTCTGCTGTCCAGTCGATCTCTAATGCTGCCAGTCGTGCCAATATAATTTTATAGACATGATCATTCCTTGTGCTCTTGGTGAGGTCAAGTGTATTGCTTGCTTGATAACTGAGGTTAAATAGAAGCCAGCTATGTTCCTTTGGTCAACTAGCTGTGTGCTTTTGATGTCAGACTCCATCTTGCTGCTGGGCATAGCTAATGCACATTAGTGTTGACTGACTGTGTTGTTTCCAGTTGAGCAGTCCGCATGAAATGAAGGGTCAAATGCCAAGAGGTTGCATTTGAATCAGGAGGTTGCTTCGGGTTCTGGGGAAGTGAGTGCCAAGTTTTGGATTTGAAGGGCTCGGAAGCACAGCACAGGGGATTGTGGGATAGCATTGTCAGACTCTCCAGACCCAAGTCTGGTGATCTGGACTTGAGCGGCGTCCACACGGCAAAATGTCTAGGCTCTGTCCCGGGTCACAGCACCACTCTGACGGCAGGCTTGAGTCCAGAAGGGTTCCTGGCCCTAGTCAGACTAATTTCTGTGTGAATGGAAAGGGGGTCTTTGGCTTAAATCTGAGTCAAAGTCCAGATTTAGTGTGTTATGTAGACTGTGCAGATGTAACCCTGTATACGACAAAGGATTGCTGTGCAGTAGCTTCTCTGACAGAAGTTTGGAGCAAAGATTTTGGAGAGTGTGGTCAGTTGGTCCATCAACCAACATCCCCACTTCCCTTTTTCTTGTCTCTCTCCTTCCCCTTTCCCACTTGATGTTTAGGAAAGCTAGTTCTGTGTACATTCTTGTCTTCCCTTCTGTTAGAGAGAAGCACTTATTGGATCAAGCTGCTGAAAACAGCAATATAGCCAAACATGCTGGCCCTCCTCTGTATGCAAAGCCTCTGACAATCAGTGTGGTGTTTGAAGTTATTACCTTTGTTCTGTCCTCCCTTCTCTCAGTATATGGAATGTTTTCCAACATAACAATCGGACTCTCACTACAACATTAGTATTAGTTTTTGTGTGTGAATTCCTGTATATTTCAACACAGTGCTAAAAGGTCTTTAAGTGAAACGTTTCCTGATTGTTACGTTGCCCATGACTATCAGGGGTTCCCATAACTATTTCACCAGTAATAGGAAATCCTGTCTTAAGTAAGCACGAAGAACCACAGATTTGCTCAACTACAAAATCATGAGAGTTGCACGGTCATGTGTGTGAACTCTATTCGATAACTGCGTGGCATGGGAAATTGTCTCCAGAGAGTGAAGGGAACTAGAGGCAAGAATAACCTTTATAACATTGCAGTGAAGGACTGGGCATTAAAGTCTGCTGAATAATCAATCCACCTGGAGTTTACTTATCGTGAGTTGGCTTTATTTTTAAATGTAGGCCATAAGCAGCCTTCAATCATGCTGTGAAATCATACTTTCTTCACTGAGATATTTTTCTGATACTGCATGTGTGAGCCTAAACTTGACCATTGATAAGCATCGGTATGGACGCTGCTGCTCATTCAGATCTTTCAAAGGCTGACTCAGCCTCACTCAGCAGTCCTACTTCTTAGCTAGATAACCACTTCCCCAGGACAGCGCCAGGTGAGACCCAGTTAACCAATTTGTTGTCACTAATGTGGGCAACCTCTATTTGAAGTTATTGTAATGTTCGTTGTGATGCATGCATTTCTTTTTAATAATCCTATTCTGCTTCCATGGAAGCCAATGTCAAAATTCCCATTGAACTTGATAGTAAACTGCCCTTTAAGAGCATTGACTCCACAGCTTCTGTGGTGAAGTCACTGTTTAAACCTCCTGACTTCGTAAGTGTAAATACTGTGGAGCCATGTGCTGTGTGCGTCAGAGTAAAGTGTAGTTTTAAAGATCTGTCATTCACGTATGAAGTCCATTGTGCTAATAGATTCTTTACAGACTTATTGATCTCCCAAATCTTCCACAGTGGAAATGACTGGTTGTTAGCTACTGTTATTTCCCTGAGGACAATATGGAACTTAGCAGCCTGCAGAGATGCCACCTTCTGTGCTTATCATCCTGGGTCTGCATGGTACTCCATTTTTATTTGCATGGTCCTTGTGGTTTGTGGCTGGATCACAATTCTGAATACATGGTGTTTTCTATTTAACCCTTTCTGTGCTGCTTTTAGAAATTTCTGGATACTCTGCTTTGAAGTGCTTTCTCACAGCTGATGTACGGTAGCTAGGCACAGTGTTCCTCTGAGAAACTGTGAGTGCTACTTTGAGTGATTGTTCACACAGATACCATTCTTGGTGCCCAGGTGCCAAATGCTAGGATGATTGTGTTCTTTTGGGCAGCAGTGTCTGTTGGGATCGTGCCTGTGCCCTAAGTGCCCCTCTCCCCACCCAAGGTCATAAAGGGCAGAGTGGGCCAAACCACCCCTCAGTTCCTTCTTACCACCCAAGGCAGAGAGAGATCGATCCCTTGCAGTATCTGCTTACTCTGCACACTGTATGATGTATTAGCACAGTCAGTGATAGTGTAGTTTTCTTTTTAGGTCAATTGGTTAAATAAGTACAGTGTATATAGACTAGAAAGTTGAGTTATTATAGGACCACCCCAGAGTAATGGCAGAAATGAAATCACCAGGAATTTAGATCTGTCCCTCATGTGGTGCTTCAGTGCCCATCAGCCATGGGTGCACTTTGTGCCTGCTGTGTCTTGGAGATGTCCCAGTGTGATGCTCTGTTAGTTGCACTTTTCCCAAGTTTACCAGAGAATGAGGGAGGCAAAACTGAAACCTATTCTGGTTAAAGAAGTTGATGCAGGCATTCTCTTAGTAAGTGCCCTGTTGAACCTGGTAACACTTTGAGGTTCTGGGCCACATCCACTCATAGGCACCATTCGTCCACTCCTTCGTCGGCATTGACATTTGAGGGGGCAGACAGAAGCAATGAGCACACATGCAGATTTCCTCTCTGTCACCTAGCAAGAGACTGAAGGGTCATTAGCTGCATGACTCATCTCGGGCTCCTACTTCCAAGGACCAATATGCTGAGAGAGCCCATTCTGGTACCCTGGCATTGACTTTCAAGGCAGCGCATACAGTAACTTCTAAATCAGCAGACCATGCTACCCTCAGTACTAATCCCATGGCACCAAGCCCTGCATTGAGTCCTTCTGTTATTGTAGCAGTACCTTACGCCTCAGTACCGATTACCTCTGCAATACCTGTTGTCTCAGTACTGACTGTCTCAGTATTGAAATTTTATACAGTGTCCTGTGACTTATCAATGGGCCTGGTACAGGAGTCCCCTCTGAATGAAAAACTTAGAGAGGTGACTACAAAACCCCCAGCCCTCCCTATATAAAGACAGGGTATGCCTGGCAGGACTGCCTTCCCTCCTCAAGGAGGATCACCGCAACAGCTGACCAACTCAGTTCCAATAATTCTAAAGCTCTTTGTCTCACTAGATTTCATAGTCTACAGGCAGAAATCCACCCTGACTCCAACTCAGAGCGCAGAGTTCACAGTAGCACTGTTTTACTCCGAGATGGTGAGACTTGCCTCCCACAAGAGAGATTTCAAACATCAATCAATTTCAAGCCCACCCAAGAATCAGTGAGAATATGTCTGGCTTCTAGAACACAGAGCCTCATGGACTTCTGTCACACAGCATGCCAGACTTCACTTTCGCTCCATGCAAGGGTAGTTGAAATCAGTGTATCCGCCCAGCAGACACTGCATGGACGTGATCGTCATACTCCTACGAGAAGTCCTCACCATGGTAAAATAGTGGAAAGATCCTCTTCAGATGTGCAATGGAATATTCTTCTCTGCACCTCTGCCTAGCAAGACTCTACCTGTCTAGGTTTTTATAGTTTGTTTTGCAAAACAGTCCAGTAGAAATCATTTAGAGAATTGTGAAAAGATACCAGTTAAAGGCTAGATTGTGACTGGTCTAATGCACCTCTGTAGGGATATAAGGGATGGTGCAAGGTGTGCCCTTTTCTTCCCTGTGCCTGCTACCTGCATTGTTGGTAGCAGTGTAGGAGGGAGAACAGCTTCCGTGGCGTTGCTATTACCCATCCTGTGCAGGTGGGTGGGGAGTAGGCAGAGTGTTGGGTTTTCCCATTCAGTGCACCAGCCAGTGGACCAGAAGAACTAATCAGTTCTCGTGTCATAGATTGCTTCCCTCGCACCCCACCCTGTCCCATCTCACCAGCTTTTAATTACTCTGGTCTTACCCTTCCCTGCTTTTAATGTCTCTGGTCTTAGTATTGCCTGTTTCACAATGTACGTTTTACCTGTGCTTGCCTTGAGTGCCTGTAGCTTCAGGGAGGACGTTTAAACCTGTGAGTGTGCATGAGTGTGCACCAATGGTGCCTCTAACCTTTTCCATCCGTGTGCGTAATACATTTTGTTATGTGTAATGAAGTAATGTGCGCCACCAGTGGCAACAAAAAAGCTAGATATAATATATATTTTTAAAAAGTCACCATAGGGATAATTACTCCAGCCAGGACATTTTAGGCATTTTAGAACTCACACTTTAAATTTAATCCTTTGAGTAGAAAGCGAGAAATAAAAATTGCAAAGTGCATAGACCAGTCAAAAAACTAAACAACACACTTTGAAAGAATAAAATTACAGAGAATATATGAGCATTGTAGGAAATACCAAAAAGTAACAACAATAATAATACAGGTATGTGTTGGGAGGTCAGTATGAAAGACTGTGTGCGACAGTGTGTGTGACGCAGAGACTGTGGGCATGTCTACACTGGCAGAGTTACAGCGCCACTCAGAGCGCTGAAGGAAAACCGCTGTTGTGTGTTCACACTGTCAGCTGCTTGCACAATAGTGTGTTCACACGTGCGGCACTTGCAGTGGTATTCGGAGCGTTGCACTCTGGGCAGCTATCCCACAGAGCACCTCTTTCTCTTCTGTCATTAAGAGTTGTGGGAAGGCGGAGGGGGTTGTGGGGCATCCTGGGTCCTGTCCCAGTGTCCCGTGATGCATTGCTTCTTATCCTAGCAATCCCTGTGCTTCTGTCCACATTTGGCGCCATCTTTCAATGGTTTGTGTATTGTGCACCCTGCCTTTCTGGGCTGCAGGAATGGATCCCGAACTATTAACTAGTATGCTGCTTCCTCTGACCAACACGTCATGAGTGACAGTGGAGTTATTCCTTAAACTAAAAAGGTAAGAGAAGTGCGACATTGATCTCGCCACACGTAGTAACTATGACACGAGATTGCGTGTGGCATTCCCGGAGGTGCTGACCAGAATGGAACGCTGCTTTTGGGCTCAGGAAACAAGCACTGAGTGGTGGGATCTCATTGTGATGCACATCAGGGATGACAAGCAGTGGCTGCAGAACTTTTGCATGAGGAAAGCCACATTCATGGGACTGTGAGATGAGCTCGCCCCCAGCCCTGCAGCGCAAGGACATGAAAATGAGAGCTGCCCTGCTGTTGGAGAAGTGCATGGCAATTGCACTGTGGAAGCCGACTACTCCAGCCTGCTACCGATTGGTCTCTAACCATTTCGGACTGGGAAAGTCGACCATTGGAGTCGTGTTGATGGAAGTGTGCAGGGTCATTAATCACATCCTGCTCTGAAAGACCATGACTCTGGGCAACATGCGTGACATTGTGGCTGGCTTTGCACAAATGGGCTTTTCCTAACTGCAGCGGGGCAATAAATGACACGCATATTCCAATTCTGGCACCAGACCACCTAGCCACAGAGTACATTAATCGCAAGGGGTATTTCTCAATGGTTCTCCAGGTGCTTGTGGATCACCATGGGTGTGTCACAGACATTACCATCGGCTGGTCTGGAAAGGTGCATGACACACGCATCTTTCGGAATACCGGCCTGTTCAGGAAGCTGCAAGCCGGGACTTTCTTCCCGGACCAGAAGATCACTGTAGGGGAAGTTGAAATGTCCATTGTGATCCTGGGAGACCTCACCTACCCCTTAATGCTATGGCTTATGAAACCATACACGGGGCAACTTGACAGCAGCAAGGAGCGGTTCAACAACAGGCTGAGCAAGTGCAGACTGACTGTTGAGCGTGCTTTGACCATTTAAAAGCCCACTGGCGCTGTCTCTATGGGAAGCTGGACCTGGCAGATGACAATATTCCTAGGCTTATAGCAATGTGCTGTACACTCCATAGTATTTGTGAAAGGAAGGGTGAAAGCTTCACTCAGGGCTGGACTGCAGAGGCTCAGAGCCTGGAGGCTGAGTTTGAACAGCCAGAGACCAGGGCTATTAGAGGGGTGCAGCATGGGGCCATAAGGACTAGGGAATCCTTGAGGCAGCAATTTGAAGCTGAAAGCCACTAATATTTGTTGCGATGCTCGGGAGTGCAGTGCTTGTAATGCTAGGAAGTGATTGGTGCAGATGATGCAATATGTGGGTTTAACACAATTGTATGTTGCTTTGCAGTCCTCATTCTGCTTTCAATTAATAGAATAAAGATTGCTTTCAAACCAACACAATTCTTTTATTAAAAGACAACAACCGGAGGAGAGAGTCAAACAAAAAAAGCATCAGCAGTGAGGGGAATGGGGAAAGGGAAGGTCCCAGGAGGAGGAAGGGTCCCGGGATGGCTAAAGATTTGTGTATGTCCAGGGACCATATCCAACCTTCTCCTTTGGAGTACAGTGCAGCGGGTACTGTGCTTCAGCAGGGCCAAACTGCAGAGGGACGGGTGTTGAGTGCAGTGGGTACTGGGAGTCCGCACGGCTGGACTGTGATGGGGGAGGAGTGGAATGCTGCGGGTATACACTGGAGCCAGGAGGTTGATAAGAGTGTGTTGGCACTGTCTGGGGGGTGCATGGGAAAGAGTTTTATGACAGCGGCTGCAGGGGAGGGCGGGTGCAGAGCTGCTCAGTTTGAAGAGCTAGTACTGCCTGGAGCATGTCTGCGTGGTGCTCCATAAACTTGAAGAGCCGCTCCGTGGCTTCATTCTGGCGTGCCGCGTTCTCCTTTCGGTCCCTCTTCTTGCTGTCCCGCCGCTCCTTGGGGGGAAGGACAAAATGCAGAAAGTTCTCCTTAGTTCTTGGCTGCTTCCTAATTCTGCTCAACCGGCGATAACAAAGAGGGAGGCTGGGCTCCCAAGGTAATCTCTGTGAAGTTTAAATGCAGCATTTTACAGAAACAGTGTTGTCTGCAACATAGAGAACACTGATTCAGTGATTTAAAACACAGCCAGTACTCTTACACCTGTCACTAACTGGCTGACCCCGGGCAAGCACGCATGAGCCACAAGACCCCCAAAATGGCAAGTAGCTCAGGGGCAGGGTAAATCACTCTTCCTGGACCCTACTGTACACTGGGCATGTGGCTCTTTGGAAGAGCCAGCACTGTAGATGAGGCCTGATAATCATTCCTGTCACCACACTTTCCACAGGATGTGATCATAGAATCATCGAATATTAGGGTTGCAAGGGACCTCAGGAAGTCATCTAGTCCAACCCCCTGCTCAAAGCAGGACCAATCCCCAATTTTTGCCCCAGATCCCTAAATGGTCCCCTCAAGAATTGAACTCACAACCCTGGGTTTAGCAGGCCAATGCTCGAACCACTGAGTTATCCCTCCCCCATTAGGGATGATACCTCGCTGCTGGGGGTGAGCAGGGAATCAAGGGACGATTTTCTCCAAGACTGTGCCTTCGTCCCAGGCCCTTATGCGGCTCACCTGTGTGCAGCAATGGTCTCCCCTCACCCTCCCGTGATAGCACAGTGATGCGGGAAAGTTACCGTTAACGGGGCAAGAATCAAAGCAACTCTGTTGAAGAACCTGCAGCAGTGAATTGCCCAGTATCTGCATGAGAGTTTCCTCGAGATCTGAGGGAGATTCCTGTGACGTGAGGGAGTCAATCAACAGCCTGTTCCACCGCTCAGGCTTGTCTCCCACCGCATGCCTAGTCTGTGTTCTGCAACCCTCCTGCCCGCAACAACTCATTTCAGCGATTCCCAAAATCAGATTCACTTACCGGGGCCTCCTCTCCTGTTTGCGCTTCGCCAACCTCTGACAGCTGTGACTGGCTAGCCTCCTCTGGGGTAGAAAAGAGCTCCTGGTTGCATGAATCTCTGACCTCCGAGTCATCCTCTGCCTCTGGGTCCCCCTACCCCTCCAGTCTTCATCCAAGATTTTCTCCTCTTGGCTTGGTCCAGTTTCGACTGGCATGTAAGCCACCGAAGTATCTACAGGGCCCTTTGTAGTGGAGGTGAGGTCGCCACTGAGTATCACGTCCAGCTCTTTGTAGAATTGGCAGCTCATGGGCACAGCTTCTCACCCCTTGTGGTAGGTGTTCCGCAGCTTCTTCACTTTGACCCTGCACTGCAGTGTGTCCCGGTCATGGCCCCTTTCTGTCATACATTGTGAAATCTGTTCATAGGTATCATAATTCCTATGGCTGGAGCACAGCTGGGTCTGGACAGCCTCCTTTCCCCAAATGCTGATGAGGTCCACCAGCTCGGCATTGCTCCAAGCGAGGGATCGCCTGGTGCATGGAGCAGGCATGGCCATCTGGAAAGATGCACTGAGACCACTGCACGCATCACCGAGCAAATGGGAGGGGGACGTTCAAAATTCCAAAGGAATTTACGGGGCAGGGATGAGGGTTGGTCACCTCAGGGCAGTAGAGTTCAAACCGATGACCAGAGAGAGACGGAAACAGGCATTGTGGGACACCTTCTGGAGGCCAGTCGCAGCGCTGTAATTGACCAGGGTGTCTACCCTGGGACCGCAATGCTGTAGTCCTGGCGCAGAAAGTGCTAGTCCTCTCGTTGGGCTGGCTTTTTTACAGTGCTACAAGTGCACAGTTTCTGCGCACTAAGTGGCTTGACAGTGTGTACACCTCGGGAGTGACAGTGTTCAAAGCTGCTTTACTGCGCAGAAACTTGCCAGCGTAGACAGGGCCTGCGTGTGCGCTGGCTGCTGGGGAAGTTTCTGAGAGATGTCATGTGCTGTCTCTTTAAGGCATGCCCTGAAAGCTGTCCTGCTCCTGAGCCATGTGTCCCCTCCCCGGCTCTGGGGGGATGGGGTACGTTGGCAGGTGGGAGGGGGAGAGACTCTGCGTGCGTGTGCGTGTGTGCAGGCTGCTGGGGAAGACTCTGAGAGACCGAACTCTGTCTCTTCAAGGCACTCACTGCCCGGAAGGCTCGTTCAGAGCTGTTGCAAATCCTGAGCCCTGTCCCCTCTCCCCTGCTCTGTGGAGATGGGGTACGGGGCGGGGAATGGGGGACAACCTAATTTCAGTACCTCCTCCCCCCCCCCACTCTGCACAGCCAGCGGGAGGATCCCTGGGGCAACTGCAGGAGCAATGTGGCTGCAAAGCCGTGTGGGGGAGGGGCACCTGAACACACACTGCCAGATGTCTGCGGCTCTGCGAATCAAGTGCGCGGCACTTGAATCACTCCTGGGCCGCTGTGCAACCATGCAGCTTAGAGGGAACACAGGTGTGCACACAAAAGCGGAAGTAAATGTTGTTTAACAGATCATTGAGAAATCTGGAGTTTCAGAAAGTAACTTGAACTGCCAGATCCATCTAACAATAGTAAACTAAAGTAAATGACATATCCCCCTCTCCAAAGAGCTACCCATATTTTCTTCTGAATTTCATTGTACAACTAGAGGGAGGAGAAATTAAGACATCACTTAAATTATTAGTAACTACACTTTATAATTAGGCTTGGCAGAATTCAGTTTTTATTACAATTTCAGCACATAATATTGATTATTGTTAAGTATCTTTTCTGATATTTATCTATTTAAATTTTGACAGTTACAGGAAATTGGGGGTCATCAGACAATGTAATGACAGTAGACACTGAGTTAAATTAGCTGTATAACTATTAAAACAAAAATGGTCAACATCACATGTCAAAATATACAGTGCAAATATCTTTTAAATCAACAAATCATACCAGTTTTTACTATTCAAATGCTAGTGCATTTGTAACATGCCTAATTCAAAAACCTAAATCACTGGGTTTTGTCCTTAAAATCTTACTTTGCCTGTGTGCACATTTTGATTATTATCAATGAAAATATTTTTCATCATTTTGTATGTTTATGGTGAAATTGACGTTGACTCATAAAAATCTAATCCTTCCAGGCGTATTTATAATTACAGTTGGTATGATTTATTGGATCAACAGAATAAACCATAAAACATGTATTACAAGTTCAGTACTAAAATTTATATACAAGTGAAGAACATTTTAACAAGTTATATAGTATTTGGCCTCCATCCTACAAACAGTTACTCCTGTGTGTGCTTGCAGTGGTGATAGAAAGTATACAGAAGGTAATATCTGTTTGTAGGATCAGAGCCTTACATGTTAGTGAAAGATTTTTCAGACTCAGAGTCTGGTTAGTAGTTGTATCAGCAGTAAGTCTCTTAGTGGTTGTTTATGGCAATCTAGGGCCATCTGCAGTCAGAATTATGTACACAATTGTTACTGAAAAAATTGCATTCCTGATTTCCCAAACTAAAAATGCATCATAGCTGTAACTAAAAAGCATAGCTAGAAATCTAGTACAATGAAAACAAAAGCTGATGTTAACTCTTATAATTGGTTTAACCCTTTCAGTGCTTCTATCCCATGAAACCCAGGGATTTTTATTGGTGTAAAATTAGTTTTACTGAAAATGGTCATTTATATATTGCTCACCGTAAAACCGTGGTTGTTTGGTTGGTCTTTCAGAGTGTGTTCTGGGGTACTCAAAGGTTTAACTTCAGTCTAAATAGATTTGCTTAATATACATTATTTCTGGATACAGTTATTAATAAAACGGTCAGCAACTTTAAAAATGCAAATGTATGATGCCAGAAGTGTAATGTTCATTCTGCTAATTCAGCACACATAAATAGCTTTTCCCCCGCTATGCTTAGTTGTTTGACATTCGGATGCAAGGTGATAGCTTTCTTTTTTAAAAAAATATCTGGCTTATTGACATTTTCTTTAGTTGCATTTTTCAGATTTTAATTGGTATGGGTGAAATCCTGGCTCCCACTTGAAGTTGGCGTGCTTTGTCACCAACTTCAAGGGAGCTAGGATTTCACCATTTCTCTGCTGAGCCCTCACAGTTTATAAATTCATCTATTGTATTCTATGACTAAAAAGCTGTTTTTCCCCCCCCTTTATAATTGTTTTAATAAGCATTCAGGCCTGGATCCAACATGTGCTTAAAACTCAAGCACAAGAGTATTCCCACGGACTTTCGTGAGACTACTTGTATGTAACTAAGCATACACTTAACCACTTCGCTGCATTGAGGCTATAACCAGTAGTTCCTCTGTTCCAGTGTTTCTGTGCTTCTGTCATAGAACCTAGATTCAAACAACACAGATTCAGTTCCCAGAGAAGTAAGTGGGAGTTAGCCATTGATTTTATTGGAGTAAGACCAGGGTATTTATTATTATTAAGCACGTAAATACCTGTATTATTTGCTATTTACCCAATGTTGTAGCCTTACATTGGCGTCTCATCGCTACCGGCTCCATTGTTCTGCTCCTTGGTGCGTTTGTGCAACATGTTTATCAAGGATTTTCTAAAGGACTTACAAAGGAAAAAATATATGAATGGATCTAGGCACGCATTTAAAGATGTCAACCAGAGGGTGCTCTCTTTTATATAGAACAATATGTTCCGAGCAGAGCATTGAAAAACATCTCTTGTTTGGCTCAAGGTATAGGGAATTCTAGTAAAATGGAATGGCACAAAACAAATAAAGAACACTGCAATAATGATAAATACCTTAATATTTACAGGCTTTCTGGACACCTTCCCCGTGCATCTTGTTCTTTTATATGATTTATACAGTTCTTTTGTTATGAGTATGTAACATACAACTATGATGACCAAATTAACCCAGAAGATAAACTGGCAAATGTAGTTCACAATTTCATGCCATACTAACCCAAACTCTGATTTCAAGTGAGCACATTTCTTCACTGTTTTACGTGTGGGTTTTTTGTTTGTCAGAATCATGTTAGGTAGTGAGAGAATAAACATTAATATCCATATTACCATGGACAGAATCTTAGCACCTAACAGGCTGCTAGTGCTTGATGTTTTAAATGGTCTGGCAGCTTTCTGATAGCGATCAATAGTTATTAGACCCAGAAACAAAATACTAATGTACATGGTGAAGTAAAATATGACCTGTGTGACCTGGCATACAAATCCCCTCAGTGCCCAAGGCACCATTTTTGCGTCACTGAGAATTTTGAATGGAAAGGTCAGGATCATGAGGATGTCAGAAATGACTGTGTTCTTAAGGAAGACGATGAAATTAGATTTACTGGAGATTTGAAAAAACACCCGCATCGCCAGGCCATTCATGACAATGCCCACGAGAAAGAGAACAGTGTAGAGCAAGGGAAAGAGAACTTGACTGATTTTGTTATCACTGTTGCAGTTGCTTTCATTTCCAGGATAGCTGAAGTTGTATTTGGCATTCATTTGTACTTTGATATCTTTTCCCCCTGTTAAAACAAAGGATGCAGGGTTATCATTTATCAGGTAGAGAACTGCAGCATTCATTTTATTCAGGGTGGATAAACATCATTGATATAATTTTTAATTGGATTTTTAAATTAAAATACAGGTTTTTTTTTTTTTTAAATATAATCTCTTTACATTAATTTTGAAATTGACAACTTATGTTAAGGCATAAACCTATTACAATTAAACTCATTTAAAACGTTTAAAAATTATATTAAGCACATTATAAATAATAATTATAACATTATAACATTATATAAATTATAAATTATATAAACATTATATAAATAACATTATAAATAAATTATATTTGCTGCCACATTTGATAGCAAGTCAAATCACAGAACTAGTGGGAGCTCCTAAGCACCTGTACCCTGAGTTTGTTGAAGTGCTAACCTAGCTTTTGACAATAGTAGCGTGTTCTGCAGGTTCAGAAAGGATATCTTTTTCATTTCAGTTTATTCAGCTAGTTCAGTTCAAAGACTAATTCATTCAAAGTTAAGAAGCCTGTTGGGAGTTGAAAAAGCAGGAAAGCTTGTTTTCTTATTCCAATCTATTAATAAAAGCTAAGTGTAAAAGGATGAAATCTATTCGCTCTAAAATCTTGAAAGAAACAATCAGTCCAATTCAGTAACTATAAATAATACGTCCTTTATTTAATAAAGCAGTCAGTTTTAAATGCAAAACATGTTTTGATAAAGAAAAAAGTTATGTATCCAGCATGTTTAAGGTAGTTTCATTTAATTTAAAAAAATGCTCCTTTTGAATTTCCATCCAAATAGAGACTGACACAAATCACAAAAAATTAATCTAGTAAATAAGAAATGCATCATCCACCATTTTCTAACATAAAAATGTAAAAGTTAATCCGAATAAATGTAAGTTAACTAAATGTGTAAAGATATATAGACCCTTTTGATTAGCAAAAAGAAGCACCAAATTTAGTATAAAGGTTATATTTAGTTGAAAATCAACATATTTTAATGGTTACCAACTCATGAGAATCAACCTTTCTTTAGGAAAATAACTAAAAAGTACAAATGCAAAATATGATTAAAATCAATTATTTTAATCAAGGTTTTGTGCTTGCCGATTTAAATCATAATTAAAACTAGTGATTTAAATCAATCTACCCACACTGTATTCTGGTTATTCTATGTATATGAATGTTGTTGGTTTTTATGCTAGCATAAAGTCTTGGGTATTTATCACCACACCATGGATGACAGATCTGCAGACACAGCGTTAAATTCAGAGGCTGTTTTTCTACAATAATTGAGAGTAATTTCAACCACGATCAGTTCAGACAGAGATAGGCATCCTTAAACCCAGTTAGACTCTCTTAGACATTGGTAAGTTGGAGAAGCTTGAGTTTCAAGAAGCAAGATGAAAGTAAAAAAAAGTTTAAATTTAGATACAGTGAAGGCTAAGGAATTTAAGCCCTTTTACAACCTTGTTGCCTCTCCTCTCTTTTGACTCGCAGGGTCAAAGAGGTGATGTGCTAGGGGTGTGGGTAAATTACACACTGGTATCAGTAAATGGATGTTGAGTCTAAACTGGTCTGACACACAGACAGAGGGTTGGGAGTCAGAAGAAGGTGTAAGACGCACCAAGAGTTTCCTCTCTGAATATGCCCCACAGATTATTCCTTTTGGAGATGCATGATTTTTCCAAGTGGTTTCCTAGTACTTATGTTCTGTGGGGAATTGCTACGCAAACTCTAACCAACTACTGTATCTGTGCAAATACCACCTTGTGGATGACCACAATAATGCACTCCACACAGTTGTGGGTTATAGGTCTTTGGCCACAACTGCTCACTCACAACAGCACAAATGATGAATTCAGGGGCAATACAGGGCTGTCATTTCATTTTTTGCCTGTATAGTGATCTCTCCAAACCGCAGTTTTCAAATGGGGGAAGGAAAATGTTCTTCTCATTTTTTTTTAATTCAGGAATGGGATTGCTTATATTAGTTGCTTTTGGCTACAGATTTAGTTATCAGTGATAATTGGATTAGCTGCTAAAAGGAAACCATATATAGTGCTCAGTAAATTATCTGCTAACTTTTTTCCTCTCTCCTACCTGAGTCCTCCATCCTAGGACTTTTAGGCAGCTATGGACCTATCTCCTCACCTAATTATTTTTATTTCCCTTCCCGGTTGCCTGTTGTTGCCCCAGTCTCCCTCTATTGTTCTTTTCCCCCCACTGCTCCTTCCCCCACTGCTCCTGTGGTGTCTTTCTTGCTGCTGCCCCCTCTTGCTGATCACCTCTCTCAGTGCTGTTTCTTGACCTCACTTTGTGCCTCTTCTAAAAGTCATTCTTCCCCTGTCTTCCTATGCTCTGACTTGTCTCTCTCCTTAGACATGCAGCAGCCACTAGAGGCTTTCCCTTCCGAGTGCAGTGGGAGGGAGGGAGGGAAGGAGGAAGAACTTTTGGATCATCTCTCCTGCTGGCTGCTGCCACCCATGGATGGGAGTGGGTGGGCGAGGATCTGCTCTGCCCCATCTTTGTCACCGTAGACTGGCTTCAGATTCTACCTTACCCCGTCAACTTCAGCAAGAAAGTAGGAGGGGATTCCAGCTGCGATCTGGGGGCACGAGGCATCTCTAGAGCTGCTTTCTGTCTTCAGTACTCTATCCGGCCAACTCACTGGCTAACGTTCTGAGGCACCTTCGAACTCACACCAACTGCTGAGCTGCAGTGCTTGTGGGGAGGAAAAATTGCAGGAAAAATGTTTTCCTGCTGCATGGTCCTCACAGTCAGGCAATCTGTTTAAAACCCCTCATAAATACCTGCAGTCACCTATTATTGCTGTGGGCCTTAAACCTTTAGGCACCAGGAGGAGTGGTACCCCAAACTGCAAGTCCCCTAACAGTCCATTTTCTGAGGGAGACTTGAGCACTTGCATGGGGGCAGGGATATGCTTTGCAACTGTGTCCTATAAGGTTTGCCTCCCCACATACTGTCGCTGTCCCACCTCAAGTACCAAATCTACCCCGGTTTTGGGACAAAGCATGAAGACACCATGCTGCTAGGGACTCCTGTCCTGCCTTCCGGTTGCCACAATAACATGAAATGAAAATCTTGAGGCACAGCTCAGCAGCCTTTTGCGTACTCCATTGTCGGCGATCCCCAGCCACCTGTCAGACCAAAAGCTTCTTAAAGTAAACAGGTCCAACTCCTCAAACAGTGATCCCACAGGAAAGCACAAACCGCATAGAGCATGGCAGATCCACCATTAGGGAAAATCCCTTCCTTAGCCCCAAACAGCAACTGGTGTCATACTTCACATGTGACCAAGGACCAGCTATCTCAGATCTTCATAGATATTTAGGTCAGAAGGGACCATTATCATCTAGTCTGACCTCCTGCATAATGCAGGCCACAGAATTTCACCCACCACTCCTGCAAAAAACCTCTCACCTATATCTGTGCTATTGAAGTCCTCAAATCGTAGTTTAAAGACTTCAAGGAGCAGAGAATCCTCCAGCAAGTGACCCGTGCCCCATGCTACAGAGGAAGGCGAAAAACCTCCAGGGCCTCTTCCAATCTGCCCTGGAGGAAAATTCCTTCCCCACCCCAAATATGGCGATCAGCTGAACCCTGAGCATATGGGCAAGATTCATCAGCCAGATACTACAGAAAATTCTTTCCTGGGTAACTCGGATCCCACCCCATCTAATAGCCCATCACAAGCCATTGGGCCTATTTACCATGAATATTTAATTACCAAAACCATGTTATCCCATCATACCATCTCCTCCATAAACTTATCGAGTTTAATCTTAAAGCCAGATAGATCTTTTGCCCCCACTGCTTCCCTTGGAAGGCTATTCCAAAACTTCACTCCTCTGATGGTTAGGAATCTTCGTCTAATTTCTAGTCTAAATTTCCTGGTGGCCAGTCTTGTGTCCGCATTGGTACTGAGCTTAAATAATTCTTCTCCCTCTCCGGTATTTATCCCTCTGATATATTTATAGAGAGCAATCATATCTCCCCTCAACCTTCTTTTAGTTAGGCTAAACAAGCCAAGCTCCTTGAGTCTCCTTTCATAAGACAAGTTTTCCATTCCTCGGATCATCCTAGTAGCCCTTCTCTTTACCTGTTCCAGTTTGAATTCATCCTTCTTAAACATGGGAGACCAGAACTGCGCAGAGTATTCCAGGTGAGGTCTCACCAGTGCCTTGTATAACAGTACTAAAACCTCCTTATCCCTACTGGAAATACCTCTTCTGATGCATCCCAAGACTGCATTAGCTTTTTTTCACAGCCATATCAAATTGGCAGCTCATAGTCATCCTATGATCAACCAATACTCCAAGGTCCTTTTCCTCCTCCATTACTTCTAAATGTGAAAGCCATGCTGAGTGCACAACCAGTTCATTAGTTGCTGGACCTGACACCCAGCTGTTGATATTTAAGACCAAAAAGCCAAGTATGTTAAAGTGCTTTGAGATCCTGAAATGCAAAGTCCTACAAAAGTGTAAATTAGTATTACTATTATTTACTACTTATTAATTGTACATTGCTTTCTTTAGTCTTTGTAAGGAGGCTCAAATAGTTTTGCTGTGCCAAAAGGGAAGAATGGCAAAATAGGACGTAGGATGGGAAATGCTGCTATGAATCATTTCCTTTAATTACAGCTAATAGCGTGTTATAAACAAAAAAAGTATATTTAAACAAAACTTATTTTGAGATGTCAAAATATTTACCAACAGATCCTTTCAAATAACTGAATATGATGCAACTTTATTTTCAAAATTTCATATTGTCACAAACAGGAACATCTGTGATCTATGACCATCAGAAAAAATTAGAACCTCACTAATTTGCTTGTTGATAAAGTGTGTACTTCATAATATGTGTACAAATGGCAGTCTTTCCCCACTTTTCTGCAAAGATTAAGCTGTGTTGGTAGTGTTCTGTAGCTTGGACTCATGTTAAGTCTTTGTTCAACCTTCACAATATTTAGTAATGTACTATGAACTGTTATCACTAAGAATTAAAGTGCACTTGTCAAATAAATTAACACAGTGCTGCTTTGTTTTGGTAGTTGGTTTACCTGTTGTTTACAAAAGTAAGAACATTGGATTTCGCAGCAATTAATACAAAAGTATGATCTAAATGGTCTGCTATGTAATCCAAAGATGTTTAGAAAGAGGGATGAAAAACCATATAAGGAAGATTGCAAGAGCAAAGTTTTAACTGAGCAGTAAACTTCAAGCCCTTCAGTGATACAATTATAAACATTACTATACTTCAGTATTATCCCAGTAGGAGTGGGGGGGTTTATAAATAACTTTAGATGCTCTGAGTTATCAGATGATATTTACATCTCTCTGATAGCTTCATTATTAAAAGGTGCTCACTGGTATTTCCATCTGTAAAAGATTATATGACAGGAATTTATGAAACACCATGTATTTTAAAATGTAAATATATTTTTAGCTGCACATGTCAATTGTAATTAAATGGCTATTACATAAGCTTGAGGGAGCAGAAAAGAATATGTTGAGAGAAAGAAAATTACCTTACAACCGCTGAAAAATGGTGAAATATTAGGTCTTTCCTGTGATGGGAAGTTAATATTGCTGGCAGATCATCATTTGCTGTTCCTTTTCCCCTCTGGTTTTCTTTCCTTTTTTTAAGCTTGAGACTCAGAAGATAGCATTAGTTTAGTAGCTTACTTCAGTAAAAATACTTCAGATGAACAGAGAGAGAGACAGAGAGAGAGAGAGAAGGAAGCTGTACATCCCAGCTTTAGTACTTAGAAAGACGCTCTGCTCTCCAAGTTAAAACTTGTGTTTCTTAGCTGTGCAGACAGTTTCAAATTCCAGGCGACAGCCTCGATGCTTCTGCTTTTATTTCCTGTAAAAGAGGGAAAAGAGACTTGGTTAAAAAAAATAGAGACATTAGCCTTCTGCTTTCAATCCATTGAAATACTTTGTGAAAACTACAGATAATGTTTTTAAAAAGCTTTTATATAGTTGTTACTTTGTACAACTCCTGAGAAGTTCAGACTAATATGATCAATATCTTTCTAACTTGTGGTAATATATCTATTATTACAGAAGATGTTCCAGATTGTATTTTTTTATTTTTTTTCTTTGAAAACATTTAATTGTGTTTAAACAGAAGGTGAAGTGGTGATTTATTACTGTTGAGCAGAAAATTATATTACTGTACAATTTATTGGTCTTTTATGTAGATTTCAAAATATTTCATATCATTTTCCCAGTTCTGTTTCTGTTTACTTAATAATTTACATTTTGAAACTTTAAGAATGAACAAAATGTAATTTTCCCTCAGTTAAAAATTGATTTGTACAGTAGTAACATAAATGACACTATGGTATGGCTCACCATTTTGTTATATTGCCACCAAGGATTAGGATTAATAAATACAGATTTTGAAAAACAATAAAAATACAACTTTGTGAGAAACAAGCTAAACATGTCTTTGTAATAGTTCAGGGGAACCTGTTTACTTACAAGCTATGAATTCTGTTTGATTTTACGAACTCTCTATATATCTATATCAAACTACAAACTCCAGTTTGTTTTCTGAGCACACTTTTGATTATAAATCTGTTCTGTGAGTTCACTGTGGCTGTTTAGCCTCCATGTTGAGCTGGAATATACAAGAGGTTTCAGAAGAAATTTTTGCACCTAGCAGAGAGTTAACAATGAAAGTTCTTTAAGTCTTGATTGTTGTCTATTCAAATGGAAGCATCCTTGGACAAAGAGACAGCTACGGCCCAGGGCAAAGCAGTTTTTCAAATGTTGATTCCAAGTGTTTGGTGATCTAACACCAGGGTGCCTGACAGGGAATTTTGATCACCTGTCAGAGTTTTGACCTGGTGACTGGAAGTCTATAAAAAGAAGTGTCTCTCTCTCTCTCTCTAGCTGTTTGAGAGAAGAGACCAGAACCAGAAGGCAAAGCTGTTCGGGGGAGAGGAACGACCTTGGGTTTCCTAGAGGACTCTGACCAAATCCCCTGAAATGCTCAAAAGTGGCAAGGAAATTGAGCTGGGGAATTGTGTATAGCTGTTCCTTATTTTGCACAGATCTGTGTCTCTCTTGTGCTGTATAAAGTAAAGAATGATTGCTTTAGACATCTTTTTTGCAAGGTCTGTTAATTTACTTTGATTATCACTTGACCCTGAACTGGTAAACTATAAATCAGAGTGCCCACAAGGTTGGAGTTCTGGGAAAGTATGCTACTGGGGAGCCTTTGCGGGGATGGATTCAGCATTGGGCTTGGCGTTTAGGGCAGTTGGACCATGTGGCCTGACTCCCAAGCGGGGTGCCAGACAGAGTGCCTCTGCCTAGGGAGTGGGCTTAGAGGCTACTGGGAATTGACATGAGTCATTTCTAAATGAATAGGTTTGGATAATTGTACTGATTGATTGGCTTTGGCCTAGTTTTGACGTGATTGTTGCCTTAGTGACCTTATTATTAAGTAAACTTGCTTACAGTTGCTGCTGTATCGGACAAAGATGATATTTTGACCATGTGCTTTAACTGGAGAATAATGGATACACAAAATGTGCTGCCAAAAAGCCAATTAGAGAAAAACAAGTCTGTAAATCATGTAAAGGGTAAAAGTGGTCTGATCAAGCATGTATCATCAGTGCATGGTCAGTAATAAATCAATTAGGAAAGAGAAATAACATGAAAATAGCAAGGACAACAAAATCAAGCCAATTGACGTTTACACATATGTACTGTAATGAGTTGCATAAGACACACAATATACATAATTCTTAATGGTGATATGAAGAGTATTCATGAATATGTAATTTACATGTGTATAAAATGTGGTAAATTATAAGGGGCAGTTGGTGCTCCATAGGAAAAATCTATCATGATCTTTCTGTGTCTCAGGAGAAGATAACTGGCCATTGTCTTTTTCTGCTGTCTGCTGTTTTCTACTTTAATAGTGATTGTAATTGCAAGGCGTGTGTGATTCAAATACAGATTGGAATTAATAAACCTGAGTGTCTCAGGCATGAGTGTGTGTGGCATTCTTACCCAGGAAGGCTGAAGAAGGAGACAGTGCTTTGAGCCTACCCAGACCAAAGGGGATACAGTCCCCAGCCTGTCGGTCCAAATCCAACAGCTTGGTGAGTGCCCAGCTGGGGGCACTTGACCCAGGCTATGGCAGTCCTACAAAACCCTAAATGATTTAGATTTTCTTTAATTTTTGTAAGAGAGTCTGATTTGCTTCTCCAAGTTTCTAAAACAAAATTCCGGAGTGGTCAACGATTAGAGTGAAATGTCATGAGGGCTTATAGGCTGCATTTAGAATTATTTTCTTTCTCTGACATGCAGAATGGGGATTCACTGAATAAATGTCTGCAGAATCCAGTAAACAGTAAGTTCACCACTGACTTCCTTCACATAAGTTTTGTTTCAGTGCTCAGATGTGTGGAGAAGAAACTGATATGTTTCATCTTTCTCTCAACTTTTCTCTACCCAGGTACGTTTTTCACTGCTAGCAAAAAGAAGTTGGTAGTGGTTTGTCTAGGAAACATGCTAAGTCATGTTTTTAGCTAATGTAGCTCCTGTGGGTACATTGCAGTCAGGGTGTGAATGGCAGCCTGTGTAGACGTATCCTATATATATTGGTCCCAGAATCCTGTAGATCTCTTACCCACTTTATGTTGGGCTTTAGATAGATCTTTTGTTTAGAAAAACTGTTATTTCACCTTATCTTAAATAAGATCACTGCGGTAAGAATTGATCGACTGATCTGTGTATTTAAAAATAGGATTCTATGAAAGTATATTAAATCATAAAAGAAGCAAATGACAGTCCAAGTAAAGTGTGTATTATTTGAACTTTCTGCCGGTCTGAATAATGAGGGAAAAGTAATTCCAGCACAGCGCTGTTCTGGCAGAATCTGCTCTTCTAGGCAATTAGTCAAATCTGATGGGTGGTGATATTGAACCAGACTGCTAAACATCTGTTGAAATGCTGCTTTTAAGACATTTTGTTGCAGGATGCATTTGAAACAGATCAGGCCAACAGGGTTATAAATAAAAGATGTCTGCACAGAATGAACACATCTGCTTTGTGTATGTTTGAATGATCATTCATATAATTTTCTCTGAGCACTTCACTTCAGTGCACTGTACAAATGATAACACGCACAGCACCCTATGTGGTAGGAAAGTCACTGTATCACCTTTTTATGGATGGGAGAATTGAGGCTAAAAGAGGTGAAGTGACTTGCCTGCATCCATGAAGCAAGTAAATGGGAGTGCTAGGGTTCGTTTCCAGGCCCATGTGCTTTCCTTTTGCTCATGCTGCTGCTTTAATCAGATTCTTTCTTTGGAATGTTGCCCATCAAGGTCTTTTCCTGTTTCAAATGGCATTTCCTCTAAAATGCACTAATAGAGCATTCCAGTAAACTCATGTTAGATTGTTTGGAGAGGATCCTAAAGCAAATGTACTTTCTATAGAATGTATTATAGCTTAAAGGATAAAGTCTTACTGTGCTGATTTATCACAGGACTCGTGTGGTTTTTCAGTTGTACCAATGGCTATTAGTAGCATATTTGTGCTGGTTTCTGGAAAGGAAGCTTATATCTTTTATCGTTGTTGTATCAATACAGAAGGGAAATGTCTGTATTAGTACTGCTTACTGCAGCCCTAACTGACATAAAACGGTTGGGTGTGGTGGAGAATCTGAGTCACATCTGCTTTCAGGGTGATTGTAGGAGTCAGTGGCACAGGCACCAGTGTAGAGTTTGTCCAGATGCTGGCCAAGTGTTTCTGAGGAGGCACAAATGCTCTGATGCTTCCCTGTGGTACCCAGGGTCATGAGGCACTTCACTACCACCTGCACTTAGCATGAAGAAGTCTTGCCTGTGCTTGCTATGGATCATCTCCCTGATGCCACCAGCCTCTGGCAAAACAAGCGCTGCTTTCCAGGCCTCCACAAGACTTGCTCTCTCTCCACAGGTTAGCGATAGACACACATCAATCCCCGAGTCTTCTGATGAGCCCTCTAGAGTGCCCAGCCTCTGATCCACTGAACACTAACAGAAGTCTCAAATTCACTGCTCCCAAATGAATAGTACACATCATGTTACAAGATTCAATCAGGATCACCACTCAACTTCACATACTGTGTGTGTGTGTATGCGCACATATATATACATACATGGAAAGTATGGAAAGTAAAAATATTAGAAGCAAATGGTTACAAATAAAATCATAACACTCTTTCTCGAGCCTAAACTTAACTCACAAGGCATTCCTCTATCTCCTACAAGTTAGCTTATCCCAAATACTTTCCCCAGCATTTTCAACTAGGCTGGCTGATAGAATCATAGAATATCAGGGTTGGAAGGGACCTCAGGAGGTCATCTAGTCCAACCCCCTGCTCAAAGCATGACCGATCCCCAATTAAATCACCCCAGCCAGGGCTTTGTCAAGCCTGACCTTAAAAACCTCTAAGGAAGGAGATTCCACCACCTCCCTAGGTAACGCATTCCAGTGTTTCACCACCCTCCTAGTGAAAAAGTTTTTCCTAATATCCAACCTAAATCTCCCCCGCTGCAACTTGAGACCATTACTCCTTGTTCTGTCATCTGCTACCACTGAGAACAGTCTAGAGCCATCCTCTTTGGAACCCCCTTTCAGGTAGTTGAAAGCAGCTATCCAATTCCCCCCTCATTCCTCGCTTCCGTAGACTAAACATCCCCAGTTCCCTCAGCCTCTCCTCATAACGCATGTGTTCCAGTCCCCTAATCATTTTTGTTGCCCTCCGCTGGACTCTTTCCAATTTTTCCACATCCTTCTTGTAGTGTGGGGCCCAAAACTGGACACAGTACTCCAGATGAGGCCTCACCAGTGTTGAATAGAGGGGAACGATCACGTTCCTCGATCTGCTGGCAGTGCCCCTACTTATACATCCCAAAATGCCATTGGCCTTCTTGGCAACAATGGCACACTGTTGACTCATATCCAGCTTCTCGTCCACTGTAACCCCTAGGTCCTTTTCTGCAGAACTGCTGCCGAGCCATTCGGTCCCTAGTCTGTAGCGGTGCATTGGATTCTTCTGTCCTAAGTGATAGCCTCCTTACATAATAGCAAGCCTGTTTAGCAGCTTGTCATCACAAACTGAAGGATGCCAGGGTGTCTCTCTGCATCTCAAGGTACGCCAGACCAAACTTTTGATCTTCACCTGAAAACAGGTTGCCCCCTGAACTCTTACTGTTTACCTCTTCCTGTTCATTTCCTTCTGAAGTCTCTGCAAGCTGGTCATTAGCATTTGTCTCAGTATGCTAATAGACTTCCATTGTAAGACACACAATACATAATGGTCCACCAGGGAGATAAATGTCTCCCACCTTCTGTCTGGAGAAATTTATCTCAAAGCATGCTACTTTTGAGTGACCTGCCTTTAACTACAAGGCCTATAGAACGTAATTTTCAGCATATACTGTATACATAACTAATCACGTATTTTCTGTACATACATCTCTCAATGATTATGATGACCCATGTGACACACACTTTCTGTAGAGACCTTACGTGACCCCTTTTGGTGAATCCAGGGGATCCCTGTGCCATTTGCCAGTTGGCATCAATAGGTTTTTGGGTCACAGGTTCATTAGGGCTTGTTTTTGCTTTTGAGATCTCTGCTCAGTATTTCGTATGGGAGAGGGTGAATAGGGAAAGTTGACAACGGCTAAAGTGAATACTGCAAAGTTCATATTTATGCATCTGAGTTTAAGTGATTTGAGTTTCAAAAGTGCTGTGCACCTGGCAGCTCCAACCTTGGCAAAATTAATCTGTACTATGTAAGTAAATCCAGGTTGTACTTAGTGTTGGAAAGAGAATTAATTGTCTCTTCTTACTCCTTAATAGCTATCAACAAGAGAAAATGAAAGCTGCTTAATTTGCTTGCTTTTCTTGTTTCTCAGGATGAATCTTCTAGTCATGAATGTAACCAGCGCATGATTCTTCTTTATGGTGTTGGCAAAGAGCGTGATGAGGCAAGGCATCAACTGAAGAAGATTACCAAAGATATCCTGAAAATCCTGAATAAGAAAAGTACTACTGAAACGGGGGGTAAATACTGTACTGAGCTTTCCAGAGTCTGTCATGCATAATGTAGGAACTGTGTAGAGAAAGTTCTGGTTAGAGCCATGCAAATTTGTAATATAATTTGACTTTCTTTCCTTCCTAATCAACCAACCAAATACTGGCATTACACCTGCTGCATGAAATACCTAGAATAGATCTGCCTTATAACTGTACCAGTACACTTAAAATCATTTCAACTATATGTCTCCCTATCCATATGAATAACTTGGCTGTAAAAATTATGTTCAGGCTAAAATCTGGAATACACTATGTCAGCGTGGAAAGATTTATGTTTACTACCATGTTAGCAAAATTGTTTAAATATTTTCAGCCCTTGCTAAATGTCTTTTTTTTTTAACACTTGAATTACTTTAAAATGTTTTTCCCCGAAGTTGCATCATGTTATATGCTGTGAAATGTTTTTTTCTAAGTGCAGTAGAAAACTGGTGTGAACGGTGTTTTATGTGGTCATATAGAACCACGCATTTACATTTTTTTAATTTTGTTTTTGAAGCAGTAAAAATGCAAAACTACATGGGCTCTGTTAAATATAAAATGACCAAAATAATGTTTTATCTGTTAAGTTGGGGATGAAGGGCAAAAAGCCAGGAAGAACAAACAAGAAGTATTTCCAACTCTGGAGACAATGTTCACAAAACTGCAGCAGCTGTCCTATTTCGATCAACATCAGGTGACATCTCAGGTACTTCCTGTGCATAACATTGTAGCCATTTAAGTCGCACTCTTTACATATCAAGTAGGAAGAAAACTGTATAATAAAAAAATCTGATCCATACATAGTATGAATTTTTAATGCACTAGTACTTTAAAGGTAAGTTAAATACTCCCTCGATATTTTTAAATACCTTCTCCAAATTGTTTATTTTGTACTGGCAAGATGTTAGCAAAGCTATTACTAATGTCATGAATATTGTACAGAACATATGAAATATTTGGAACTATCACTATAATATTCAGCTATCTCTATGCATAGATTATTAATTGACGGCAATGTATTTATTGCTCATTACTAAATTAAATGCTTCTTTTCAGTTCATCAGTTTTGTGCAGTATGCCACTCATCAGTCTAGGGCGCAAATTATCATTAACTTTTTTCATGAAAGATGGTGAAATCTTTTCCATGCTTCTGTTTAACGTGTGTGTGAGAGAGAGCTAGAGAGAGAGATTAAATCTTCACTTGATTTAAATTTTTTTGTAGGATTTAAACATTTTAGCTTATTTTTGCTTCTGCTATCAAAGCTACTTTAGTAAATAACTACAAAACACAAATAATGTGTGAATTGTTTTAAATTACACGTGGACTTTCCACAGAGAGACTTTTATCAAGAACTGCAAATTTGTTTCCATTCAAAACATGCTAGTTTGTCAACATAGACTTTCAACATTTAGCGATATAGTGATTAGTGCTAATTATCATTATAAAAATGCCATTAATGCCAGTAATGTTTCCTTTAAATATATTTTTGAGATCGGCACCGAAAACAAATCATAAAAGAAAAGTGGGCATAAATTCAATAGATTTAAAAATCTTGTATAGAACATTCATGAGAAGTTTTTTGGATGATTTTGCTAAATATGTTTTGTAATTGATTTTTGTTAGTAAAGCATCTTAGCAATTAATCATAATGATCAACAAAATAAGTATGAATTTTAAAATGGTCAGAATTCCTAAAGATTTAAACACGGATTCAACACTACAAATTATATTTTTAAAACATCTCACAAATAATAGAAATGAAATTGCAAAAATTAAGAATACGTTGATCCATTTAGGTGACAAGGCAAATTTTTTGTCTTGTTTTTGCTGGCATAGAACACAAAACTGAGTCAGAATTGAATATACATTGTAGTAAACCAAAAAGAAAAGGAGTACTTGTGGCACCTTAGAGACTAACCAATTTATTTGAGCATGAGCTTTCGTGAGCTACAGCTCACAAAAGCTCATGCTCAAATAAATTGGTTAGTCTCTAAGGTGCCACAAGTACTCCTTTTCTTTTTGCGAATACAGACTAACACGGCTGTTACTCTGAAACCTGTAGTAAACCAGTAAGTAAAAAACCTTTCCTCAGTTATCAGTTACTAGAGCATTGGCATGTTGTAAGGTGCTTTTGTTATCTGATGCTTTAGTGAACAATTATCGAAAATCACTTACCTAAATTGATGTTAGAAGTGTTAATATTTAGGAAGAGAAATACTCAGTTGTCATAATGTTTTAATACACAGATGTTTTTCATTTTCACAGATCTCGAGTAATGTTCTAGAACAAATAACTAGCTTTGCTTCAGGTACATCATACCATCTTCCTTTGGCTCACCACATACAGCTTATCTTTGATCTTATGGAGCCAGCACTCAATATCAATGGGCTTATTGACTTTGCTATACAGGTAACAAAGTGATTGCTTTGTTCTTATGTATGTCAGGACAAAGCTACAATGTGATGTTTCCATAAATGGTATGGGTCTAACAAATAGGCTTGTAGTTTGTATAACAAAGTCACATGCAGAACAGTGACATGCTGTGCAAATAAACATTCTGTGGTGTTAGAGTAGATTTTTTTCCACTCACATTATAAATACGAAATTATTACCTTGATATTAAACATATATCTGACTGGCATGTGTCCCATGGATAGGACCTGTCCTGGTTTTTAGGAGATCTGGATTCTAGATTTGTGACTTTGTGCAAATCACTTAACCTACCCATGCTTCAATTTCCCTACCTGTAAAGTGGGGCTGCCAATAGTTAACTTCCCTTTTGCAGTCCTTGGAGATCTATGGATCAAACTCGCTATATAAGAGCCTTTTGTTTGCAACTGTACTTTTATTTTTTCTTAATAATTGGAGAATGTATTCCAATTGTCTTTGAAATGTGCTGTAGTTTTTGAAAAATAGCAATTCCAGAACATCTTAGTCTAGAATGTCTTATTTAATATGGTTTCAATGTCTATTTTAATCTAAAGAACTTCTCTGTCTTATGCAACGGTTGTCTAGACACACGAAACTTTCTACATCTGTGAAGAAAAATTCTTTGTGTGTGTGTTTTTTGTACTGTTTCAGTACTTTCTTCTTGACTTCTAACTTATTAAATAACAATGAATTTTAGCATGTTATTATATGATGTTTCAGTATCTTTTCTCATTTATGATTTTTGGAAATGTTTTGTATAGCTTAATTTGGAAAAAGATATTCAGTTCAGTATTTATCTTATACTTTAGCTGTTAAATGAACTGAGTGTTGTGGAAGCAGAACTGCTGCTGAAGTCATCCAGCCTGGCAGGAAGTTACACCACAGGATTATGTGTGTGCATTGTTGCTGTTTTACGGCGTTACCATGCCTGCCTAATTTTAAATCCAGAGCAGACTGCACAAGTTTTTGAAGGGTTTGTAGCTGCTGTATTTTTTCTATGTTTGTTTATAATATGCATAATTAAACTAAGAATATATTCAAATATGTTAGCTGTATACATTGCATTGCATATAAATCATTCAAAAACCATTTAAACTAGTGCAAAAATTCAGTTTGAATGGTTTATTACGGTTAAGCTTAAATCATTGAGGAATTGACTTAAGCTAACTTGATATAACCTACTTTTACACTGAAATAAGGATTTTACATTAGTTTAACTAATTTTTTTTTAATGATTTATACACAATGCAATAGTTTCTCTGTAGATTTTTGCACTGATTTAGCTAAACTGGTTTTAAATATTCTTTAAGATCTGAAGTGGTTATCTGTCCTATTAGCGGTGGGTAGTTACAGAATGGTTCACTCAAAGGTAACATACTGTTGTTGTTTCTGCTTTGTGTTACAGTAAGTTCCCAAGTGTTCCACTGTGTTGGGCAGTATACAAACATCAGATAGGACAGTCTTTGCCCCCAAAAGCTAACACTGTAAATAATGACAGGTGGGCATAGACCACACTGGCCTCTCAAGTGTGACAAAAAAGGGCGAACAGTAGGGAACTGTCCCAGTATAAAATCATTGATGCAGAGGATACTGTGGTCTTCCTTCCTCAACAGTGCCTTATTGACAATCACTGTAGACGCAGGGAGAGCCAAATAACATATGAAATGTATGCTTCCATGTACTGTTACAGTGATATTAGCTAAAAACTGAATTCCATTGGTGCAAAGCCCAATTAAAATGTGAAATGCTTAGTCCTTCTCTTTGCACATTAAGATTATGCTGTGCTAGGTTAGTAATTGTTGCACACTTTTGTATCATTATTATTAGGGAACAGGGCTCTAAATCTTTGATCTGTTTTTCATGGCCCTGATTGTGCAATGAGCTCTGTTTGAGCAGACCCCTGTGGTCTGTGTGGAGCCCTCTTGATGTCGGTAGGAATTCCCTTGTATGTAATTCACTGCAGGATTGTGGCCTATATGTGTAAAATACTATGAACACTTAACTATTTTCATTTTAAAATTGTGACACTAGGTTTCAGATGAAACCCTTTATACCTATTGAGAATTCATTCACTTAGACTTTTCTATGGACGTAGACCATTGTCTAGTTATTGGCATGGGTATATTAATTTTATAATATTAAAATGTATAGTTAGGTATGAGAGAGACAAGGTGGGTGAGGTAATATCTTTTATTGGACCAAATTTGTTTGGTGAGAGAGGGCAAGCTTTCAAGCTTATGCAGAGCTCTTCTTTAGGTCTGGGAAAGGTACGCAGAGAGTCACAGCTAAGTGCAAGGTGGAACAGGTTGTTAAGACAAGAAGTTAACACTTTACAAGAGACCATTCAAGGTGCAATGGGCAGTTAATAAGTTCTCAAAAGTCTGAGTTGGAATTAATCTCGGATTTTTTTTCCCTCCAGATTATGTGGTGTTGTCAAGCATGTTGTTAATCCATCAGAATGTTCTTCTCCAGAAAGATGTATTTTAGCTTACCTCTATGATCTCTATGTGTCATGTAGCCACCTGAGAAGCAAATTTGGGGACCTTTTCAGGTTAGTAGCACAAAGATGTTACAAACTTAAATTTAACTGTAGAATCTACTAACAAGGAGACTTCTGCCTTTATGTATTGTAGTAATGAACTTTTAATTCAATTTATCTGCTCTTTAAAATGCACCTTTTCTACTTGCTAGTTTTCCTTTGCCCTACTTGTGAACCATTTTGCCTACACCGACTGTTTCAGGTTTGAAACAGGTCATGATACTGCTTGAGTGCTCAGAACAGCAGGCATACCTCTGTGCCTACTGACACCTCATTGAAGTCAGTGGAGCTCCATGTGGGTACACAGATCCACCTGCAAGTAGCTCAGTGCAGGAGGGACCTATGAGGGTAAGTGCCCACGTGCTCATGCACACATACAGAATAGAGATAATGCTAGCAAAGTAGTTTAATTCTGTTAATTGCAGTTTAGTTTTCATTAATTTAAGATCCTCCGTAATGTACTAGTACTGTAAATCTACTGTAATAACTATACCATCATTGAAAATAATGACGGCTTAGCTGACACCAGTACAATACTCTGCTTACTAAATCTTTCATCAGAAATAGGTAGAGAGACATCAAAAAGTGTGTCGTTTTTAAGGTGCTATATTGCAAACTTTCAGTTCCTTGTTCTAAACTGGAGTCTTACTTTAGAAACCCCAAAGTCAGTATTTTTGGCTATTTTGAAAAAGACCTTTTGTCTGTGCACTTGCTTATTGTGAAAGTTACAAACCAGCTTACTCACATTTTTTCCCCACTTATTCTTGTGGGTTTGATCTGCATGTTTCATGTTTGCATTGCATAGTTATCTGAGAGAGTTACCAGTAAGAGAACCTGTAGATATTGTAAATGGATTTACAAATGCACATGGCCAGTATTTCTACAATGTTGCTTAGTAAAAAATTATGAAATATGGGGTAGCTTCTTAACTACAGATGTGTCTAAATAAAACAACAGTGCATTTATTCTACTGCTAACCTCGTCCCCAGATTTTTCAACTCCAAAAGCTACGGCTTAATAGAGCATATAAAATGGCAACAAAAAAACCACCCACTCCCGCAAAAAATCCCATAATCAAAAAAGAATCTATTTTATTGGTGTCCTATAATAATACTTTAAAATGGCATGCTAATAACATGGGAGTTAACTGTGTTAACTGTTAACTGCATCCGCACACAGCACTTGTTGGACAGGTTTTCCTGTCCAGCGTAATTAAAAATGACTGATTTAAAATACAAACCCTCTGAAGACTGGTAATTTGTAAAGAAATACAGGGGGTTCCTTAACTATAGCAGTGCACACAAGGCACTAGCAGTACGATAGTTTAATCTCTGATGTTGCCTTACTGTGTGTGACACACAATAGTTGACTACTTCAATCACTCTTTCAGCTGCCCTCTACCACACTGCAGGTCCCATTGGTTCCCTCTTCTAATAAATTTCAAAATATATTAAAATGCTGTATTTAAGAAAACATTCACTTTATACTTGACTCTTACCTTCTCTTGACTTCAGGCTTTAAAGGTGGTTTTTCTGGTGTCATCCTAAACAGCTGACATAAGGAAGCCTACTGGAGCTTCCAGACGTTTTTATTTACTAATGTTTACTACACTTCCTTTTTTTAAACTCTCTCTTCACATTTTTTTATGATTCTGATCTTCCGGCCACTCCCTCAGCATAACATGTTATCAGAAATTCAGTTTACAAATCCACTGTGTTAAGATATGGTTACCCTTGTGACCATTAGGAAAGAAGAATAATTCTGTTTTGTGTTCCAATCTGTAGAATAGATTTAGTACAAAAATTTCTGAAGTAGCTAAGTCCCATTTTCCAAAGCACCTAAGAGGAAAGACCATTTGAAAGTCAATGGGATTTGGGCACCTAAGTGGTGTCAGTGCTTTTGAAAATGCTGTCCGAGTCCCTAATTGTTTGGTTTTGGCCTTCTTCTGTACTGTATGCGTACTGTACTTACGTTGTTTTTCAGGAAGCTAATGTGTTCCATAAGCCTGTTTTACATCTATTAACAAAGTTTGAGCTGATTCTGGCATTTATTAGATTATGTTCAGACTGTGCTGCATGGGTTGGGGGATGGAATGTAATGAGCTTTCCCCCTTCTACCTACACCACTTGTGAAAAGGCTAGCCGCATTGTGAGTAGTGAGTGAAGCACCCCGCTATATGCTACAATTCCAACAGTACTGGATTCTTTAAAGGGGCAGGGTGAGATGAGGACCATATCCAGTGTAACTGGCCAGGCTCAAGAGGAACACATGCAGCCTACATTTTTAATGGGTGGTAGAGCTAAGGCTGCAGTGTGTCCTTCCCCCAAGTCTCAGGAGGAATTCTGGCTGAGTCTTTCTGAGGATCCTTCTGCAAAGTGGGCCCCAACCTGCCAACATATAACTGGGTCTTTAAGACGTAATCTAGCCTTCAATCTTTAAGCAGCATGCAAATGATTAGAAATGTGGAATAAGAAGCCCCATTTCAGGAACGGTAAGCTATTTATCTCAAGGAGAGGAGTTTTGTTAGTATTGAAGAAAAAAAAAAGCCAGATTTTCAGGTGAAAGTCATGAGAGCTTTTTTACCTTCTAAACAATGAGTTGTATGGAAGTAGAAGTATGGTGAGCAGCAAAGTTCTGTAGGCTTCAGTGAAGTTAAATGTGGACGCAGGTACAAAGGCTGATTTTACAAATTGAGAGGAAAACAGAGATGATGGAGAGAGGTTTTATCAAATAAGTACTGAAGTAAGTGGAATTGACATTCAGCATCTTCAGCAACAGGCACTTCCTTCCTTTACATACCAAAGGAGTAGCTGGTTCTGCAGGGTCTGGATTATCCAGTACCTCTGGTGGTATACTTTTGGCTCCAAACTACATAAAACTCCGGTCTCATTACTTTGCTTCAGCAAAATGTGTGCCAAAGTTATAGTGCTGATTCATTGATTAATTAATTAATTCATTCATTACATGTACAGCTACTTTGAGCTATTCCATTGGATAAAATACACAAAATAATACAAAAAGGATGCACATGTAAATAACCACTGCAGCTCTCAGCCCACTTTCTCCTCAAAAGCTTAAGGGAAGAGAGAAAAGATTGACTTCACAGTTGTTTCTGCGGTGTTCATATTCCTTTGGTGTCTTAATAATTACAAGCCAACTGCATCCCTTGTTGAACTACTGACTTCAGGGTAGTTGCATGAAGGATAATTTTTGTCCACTTAAGAACATAAGAATGGCCATACTGGGTCAGACCAATGGTCCACCTAGCCCAGTATCCTCTCATCCAACAGTGACCAGTGCCAGATTCTTCAAAGGGAATGAGCAGAACAGGGCAACCATCAAGTGATCCATCCCCTGTCATCCAGTCCCAGTATCTGGCAGTCAGAAATTTAGGGACTGCAAGCCCAGAGCATGGGATTGTATCCCTGACCATCTTTGTTAATAGCCATTGGTGGACCTATCCACCATGAATGTATCTAATTCTTTTTTTAACCCAGTTATAGTTTTGACCTTCACAACATCCGCTGCCAATGAGTTCTACAAGTTGACTGTACATTGTGTGAAGAAGTACTTCCTTATGTTTGTTTTAAACTGGCCGCCTATTAATTTCATTGGGTGACCCCTGGTTCTTGTTTTATGTGAAGGGGTAAATAACACTTCCTTATTCATTTTCTCCTTGCCATTTATGATTTTATAATCTTCTATGATATCCCCCCTTAGTTGCCTCTTTTACAAGTTGAAAAGTCCTAGTCTTTTTAGTCTCTCCTTAGGGTTATGGAATAGCTCATATGGAAGCTATTCCATAACCCAGATCATTTTTGTTGGCCTTCTCTGTACCTTTTCCCATTCTAATATATCTTTTTCAAGATGGGGTGACCAGAACTGCACCCAGTATTCAATTGGTGGGTGTACCAAGGATTTAGATTGTGGCATTATGATATTTTCTGTTTTTTTATCTATCCCTTTCCTGATGGTTCTTAACATTCTGTTTGCTTTTTTGACTGCCACTGCATGTTGAGCGGATATTTTCAGAGAACTATCCACAATGCTCCAAGATCTTTCTTGAGTGGTAACAGCTAATTTAGACCCCATCATTTTGTATATATGGTTGGGATTATGTTTTCCAATGTGCATTACTTTACACTTATCAATAGTGAATTTCATTTGCCATTTTGAAAAGGAGTACTTGTGGCACCTTAGAGACTAACCAATTTATTTGAGCATGATGAAGTGAGCTGTAGCTCACGAAAGCTCATGCTCAAATAAATTGGTTAGTCTCTAAGGTGCCACAAGTACTCCTTTTCTTTTTGCGAATTCAGACTAACACGGCTGTTACTCTGAAATTTGCCATTTTGTTGCCCTTTTTAAGTCTTTCTAGTCTGCTTTGGATTTAGGCTGTCTTGAAGTAGTTTTGTATTGTCTACAAACTTTGCCACCTCACTGTTTTACCCCTTTGTCCAGATCATTTATTAATATGTTGAACAACACTGGTTCTAGCCCAGATACCCGGGTAACACTGCTATTTACCTCTCTCCATTTTGAAAGCTGGCCATTTATTCCTACCCTTTTGTTTCCTATCTTTTAAACCTGTTATTGATCTGTCATAGGACTTTCCCTCTTATCCCATCACTGCTTAGTTTGCTTAAGAGCCTTTGGTGAGGGACCTTTTCAAAGACTTTCTGAAAGTCCAAGTCCAAGCTTGATTTTTGATACTTTTTTGTATTTTATTTTAAAAGACAAATTTAGCTACTCTCGTCCTTTCTTTTCATTGGTTTCCCTATGATTAGAGAATACTTTGAATAATGTGACTGTGTGATGCCAGAGGTCTGGATTTCCTATTGTGGATCCCATTTGCACTGATGGAGATGACAGCAACTGATAAACCAAAAGACTAATGGAGCTCGTCTCCGTACGATACCATTTAACACCATAGACACATAGAGCAATGACCATTTAAACTGCTTCTGGCTGTGGAAGAGGTAGTGATGTATTTCAAGATAAAAAAGGCAAAAATCCACAAAAAATTGTTACTGATGGTTTCTTGTTTCTAGTAGCCACCTCTCTCTCCCAGTGCATCTGTCTTCCCAGCCTGAGGTCAACATATACCTATGGCACTCAGTGATGTGAAAAATTCACACAGAAAAACCCCTTCCATCACTATAGGATGTGTCTAAGCTATGGCACTAGTGGCATAGCTGCAGTGGCATATCGGTTCCACTGTAACACCTGTAGTGTAGACATGGTCTCAGATTCAGTGCCTTTCTGCCTCTCACCAGAGGTCAGAAACTCCTCTTCCTGGTCTTTGAGAATGGACCACAGTGAAAATCCCAAGAATAATTTACGACCTAAAATATATTAAATGAAAACAAGTTTGTTGGAAAATGGAGTTTAAAATTAAATTGGAGCTAAACAGTAGTAAACTACACCCAGCCTCTGGTAGGCAGACAAAAACCTTATTTGCAGGAGAAATTAAATGTTCAGACCATTAGAAAATTCCTGCCTCTGCAGATATGCCTTCATTGCGGAGTTAACCTAGGTGGTTGCACCCTGGGTTAGCCTACCCCGGCTGTGAGGAGCCATACCCACACTACTGTGTCCTCACTGGTGCTGTACTCACCCATATGTGTGTCGCTAGGAGTTCTGGGGGCATATCCCATGGTTCTTTGTGCTGCTGCATTAAGCTAAGCCACTCTGTGATTCTTTCCAGTAAATTACGGGACAACTTGTCTGTCCTTCTGGGCATGTGGAGGAATTATGGGAAGGCACTGGAGGACTATCAGCACTCCAGTAGTTTAGCCACATCCTCACTGCAAAGTGGCTGGGTTAGCAGCCTGAGTAATAACCTCACCCAGCCTTTAGCCCCACATAAGCTAGCTAGCCTGGGAAAACACTAAACTTGGGTCAGGTTTTTGTGTATATACAGGATGGGGGTTAGGGGCAACACCCGAATAAGAGCCTTGATAACTTTGCATTGAAGACATACCCTGAGGGATTTGCTGTGTTTGATCTCAATGTCTGATCTCCATTTCCTTGGTGATTACAGCCATCTCTGAGGTGAAAACTACATTTCTGACCCAATAATACTTCTTCCCCAACTTGTGTTAGATCCTATCCATACATTGTAGTTTCACCAAAGTTATACCAATTTAGTTAGATCAGTGCAACCCCTGTGTAGACTTTAATTGATTTGAGTGTTTTATGTCATCAGATTCAGATTACACTAAATTGACATAAGAAACTCTTAAATTGATTTCTGAATTTAGTAAAATTTACTCGTGTAAATAAGGCCTTAAATATGGAGTCACATGTTAATATCCCAGCCTAGACTTTCTCTCTTTCTTTTGTGTTTATTGTTAATGTCATAAAAACATGACATTCTCATATCCTCTTTTATTTTTTGATTCTGTCAGCCAAGAAATCATAGATGATATCCAGTTCACTGTGTCAATAATTAAAAAGTTATTGTCAAATATATAGTCTTTTTAAGGTGTTGAGGTTTTATATTTTAAAAAGAATTTAGGTAGGATCTTGATATTTCTTGGCACTTAATTAACCTCTCACCCCCATGCATGTTCCAGTTCATTCAGTATGTCGTGAAATGTAAAGGTGGAATATCAGTCTTCTGAAGCAGCATCAGCATATGTTTACAAGGCATGTTGTACTACATGAAATCCTTGCCAAAAACGGTGAATGCTTTCTGATACATCTGCTGCTCAGGCTTTGAATAAACATATCACAAAGCTGGTATGGGAACTTGTCAGTTTATATTAATTGCAGGAAAACGTTAGTCAAAAGGGCTGTGTGCTACCTGGGTTTGTCAGACTCTCTGTAAAAACACCACAGCTTTCTGAAACAGTGTACAGAAGAGTAATCCAAATAGGGTGAATTTGCTTGTGTGCATGGGCGACATGTGAACCGCTGGCTGGAGGAGGCTAGCTCATAGCCCTGCTCCTTCTGCCAGAGGCCCCGCCCCTTCCACCTCCTCACCCCCAGAGCCCAGAGGCCCCCCTACTGCTGCTGCTGGCCCCCACCCCAGGCTAGTGCCCCCAGCCCCGGAGTTTCCCAAGCCTTCTCCCGCAGCCCCGGAGTGCTGGGAGGGTGGGCGGTGTGGCCCCAGCCCCGGAGTGCTGGGAGCGCCAACCCACAGGGAGACTGGAGCCAGGCCAAGCTGGAAGCAGGAGCGTATCTGGGGGTGGAGCATGCGCGAGGCCACGCCTCACTGTTTGCTGAAGCACAGCCTCCCCCAGCCTATGATACCCGCCACCCATGCTTGTGTGCTCCAGTGCCTTCTAGAGAAATATATATTTTCTGGGATTTAACAATATATCTACTAGCTCTGCGAGTAGTAGTTGGTAACCATTTTGTTTTAATCCGCATAAATATTTCAACAACCCAGGAGAAGTGAATAATAATTTTGTGTCTCCTTCTGTTTTTAACCCTTAGTAGCGCCTGTTCAAAGGTAAAGCAAACCATATACAGCAACGTACAGCCCTCAAACTCCAACTTGTTATGGGATCCAGAGTTCATGTTGGATTTTATCGAGAATCCCTCTGCTCACAGCATCAACTACTCAATGCTAGGCAAGATCCTCAATGACAATGCAGCCAATCGCTACAGCTTTGTCTGTAATGCACTAATGAATGTATGTATGGGGCACCAAGATGCAGGAAGGTAAGAGAAATTGATTCAGAAATAGAACTATGTAAGTAGTTGAAGTTGCTGTTAGTGGTGGAGTGAAATGAAGTATCTGAGATATTATTAGAGCTGGCTGGGGCTGTTTATGTGCATGTTTTCCTTCCTTCCTTCTTTTTTGGCTCCCTTTGTATCTTTTGGTATTTTCTTCATTTACAGATTTCCTCTATCTCACCGCTTCGATATTGCACTGTTTTTTTGAGTGGGTTTCCGTTCACCTAGACTGCATCAGACTGGTTTGCATAACATTACAAGGATTGATAACAAATGGCATACTGCAGGTGTAGGCTTACATGATTCTGACACTGGATTGCTATCTCAGCACAATCATCATCACACCCTGATAGTATCCTCATTGTCAAGGAATGTTCAGTACCAGATCAATTCCTTCCCCAGATGAACTATATTATTAATTAATTGAATTATGGAACTCCTAGCCACAGGATGCTGTTGAGGCCAAGTACTTAGTAAGTTTAAAAGAGGCATTGGACATTTAAATGGATAACAAGAACATCCAGATTTGTTATAGCTAATTCATTAAAGAAGAATTTTGGAAAAGAAATAAAATCTCATCCGTCAGCGTTTAAACCATTCTCTAACTATTAGGATTAGGATGACACCTGCATGTGGGTCACATTATCCCACAGCTGCCTGCTCTGGGGCTTCTTGTACCTTCTCTGAAGCATCTAGTGCTGGCTGATGTTGAGACAGGATACTAGTCTGGCATTTCCTATGTTCCATGGTATCTGGTCTCTAAATGGAAAGTACCTGTGGCAACTGAGAAGAAAATAGACTGACGTTCCTGTCAGCTCAGGCTTTCAAGATAATGACTAGTTCTTGAACAGAAGGCTTCAAGGGACTATCAAAGTGGTTCCCAGCCTTTTCTGGTGATGCATCCTTGCAATAGGCTGGATAATGATAGGGACCTTTTCCTTTTCTCTCCTGGCACTTCGCCACCATCTTTTTCTTTGTCCGGTTTCTCTCTCTTGTCTGTTTCTGCCTCTGTTTTTACCTTCTCTCTCTCTCTCTCCCCCCCCCCCCCCCCCCAGCCGGCTAGGTCTTTGCTACGAGCTAGGGGTGTGATTCCCCTGCTTGTGTACACATACTCATGTTCGCTTTCATCCCACTAGTGTGCATATAAATAACAGCATACCTGCAGCAGCACGGGTAGCAGCAGCAGAGGCATGGCTCAGCCATGCTGAGTAAAAACCTTTCTGAAACCGATGGGCACGTATTCTGCACTGCCATGCTACTGTGGCCACACTACTATTTATACTTAGGCTAGCTCAATGAGAGCTAGCCCGAATACGTGTACACAAGCAGGAGAATCTCACCTCAGCTTGTAATGCGGATATGGCTTCTTTCTCTTTTTAATTGTTCAGCTACCGTAGGGATCAATGTGAGAGCAAAAAAGAAAGGCAGGTGGCTTTCAAAGAACCTTCTCTGTATTACCCATAGCCACAGTTGTGTATTTGCATTGGAAGAGCAGATCCTATACCATGCACCTTTTCAACCTCCTGCACACAGACATCATCCTCTGTGTGCCCTGCCCTTTATGCCCCACCTGAGAGTCTGGATCCTCCAGGTGACAAAACATTGAAGGACTGCTATTGAAAGATCACTGTTACAATGATCATTTCAGCATCCACAAAGGACACACTAAACTCAAATTACATTATTAAAAGAAGAAGAGTTGCCAAAAGTGTTAGATTTTGTGGGACAAAACACTGGTTTTTCCCATCTCATTAAAATTATCCTTTGACACTCCAAATTTGGTCCTAGGATTTTCACTCCAAATCAAGCATACCTCTTCTAGGACAGAACTGAAAGATCTTCTATGTGATGATTCCCTTTACTATTGTCCTTTATGACAAACAATAATTGTCTCCTTTATCCTTGCATTTTGGTATGGCGTTGAAGAGTTCTTCAGTGTTTGGACTTCATTTAGAGATCAGCTTTCTCATAAAGATTAGTTTTTTCTTCTCACCATTACTTCCTTTTCTTAGGATCTCTAACAATAGGCAAATGTTAAAACTATTCCTTCCATCCAAAAATAGCATTGGATTTCCTTGTTGGACTTGTTTTTCTTAATTATCTGTTCTGCAAACCCCATAATGCAGGTAGAGAAGAGCCTGAATTTTACATCTGGATTTCAACCCCAGTTCCCTCAAAATCAGAATGGTTGAGATATGGAGTTCTGGTTTGACTCCTATTAAGAACACTTAATCAAGAATTCAGTCAGAATTCAAGGGCAGATGATAAACTTTCCATGTTCAAGGTTGTTCAGATTTAATTCTGACCCTTATCTAATTCAGACATTGAAAACTGTCATCCTCAAGGTCTGAGACTCTATAACAGGGTTAGCCATATCATAATGAGTGAATTTAAGTAGTATCTTGGATTTTGGAATCATTATGAAATACAATGTGCAATATCTATTCTTCTAACTTCTTATAGATATCTTTTCATCAGTCTTTCTCTTCGTCCTCCTTCGCTTTGGTAAAGCTACTGAAAAGTCACTGATGGATTAAGGAAGAGAGAGGGAATTATCAGCTACGCTTCATAGCAGGAATCTTTTTTCCCTTTCTGAGTGACACTCATGTAGTAGATCATTCCTTCTCTTCTTCCCTAAAGAGCATATTGATATTTTGTCATTTTACCCTCCAAAACTCAGTCTGAGGCAGTCTAGGCAACTGAGGGAGTATTGGCAATGTGGAGTGGAGGAAAGGGAATGATTCATTAAGTCAATGAGAAGGAATACCCCAAGGTTACCAAAGGAGTTTCACTCTGGAAGGGAAAAAGGAACTTGGCCCAGGGTGAGTAACCCACATTTCTTCTTTCTTAACCAGTCAACATGGCTCTTAACATTGCACTGAATCACAATTAATTTAATCTATATGTAATCCACAAAGTGACAATGACACACTTGATTTTGTGTCACCTTCTTGCTCCTAAATCAGGAGACTTATTCTAGCTACATTGCAGTGAGGCATGGTTTTCCTTACAGTTGATAGCTGGCAGAATGTCCATGGTGGCCTAGGATCTGTGCAAGATATGGTGGTTTCTTAATTTAGCTTTTGTTACAATATGGTCCATTTTTGAGGGAATGATTTGGCACCTTGAACAAAGCTGGAGCTCTTCTCCCCATGCCACCACTGCAGGAGTGTCAGCTTGTGTCACCTGGAAGGGGGAGCAGAGCACGTGTCACTATGGGGTGGAGCCAGGAAGGGTTGTATCCCTAAATTCACCTTTCATGGTTGGCCAGCAGGTGGGGGAAGGTGATTGAAGCATGTTGGGGGAGACAACTGATAACGGAGGTGTGATTTACCAGGGTACAATCCAGATTAGTGAGTAGCTGTGTCACCCCTGCCCTCTAACCTGTGGTGCCCTTTACAATGCTTTGCTGCTGTAGCCTCCACTGTGGACTGCTATTAACAGCCTCCAGCATACAAGTTTCTCCCAGCTGTGTCTGCATGTGTGCTGCAGCCAGCCAGCCAGCCACACCTTGGCTCTGACCAGCCTTGATTATACAGCAGGATGACCCCAAAACACCCCCAGTTTTCTGTTTCCCCCCATATATGTATGTCCTGTACTGCCCAGCCGTCTCCTGGATAGTACACATTTATGTGAAGTCTGTTATATTTTTAATAGAAATAACAAATGGAGTTTCCGAAACACATAACTTCAAACACGCTGGATTAGATAAAACAATAAACCAAGTTTAGAGAGAGAGATTTTAAGTGAATACAAGTAATGAGGCATAAAAGTCAGAAATGTTTACAAGAAAATAAAGTTAAAATGCTACTGGTGCCCAACTTAACAAACTATATCAGATTCAAGAAAATTTCTCACCATATGCTTTCAGCAGTCTTACTGACCAAATCCTCTAGGTCAGGACCCCTTCTCCCAGGGATTCTTCTCTCTACGAAGGCTTCTTCTGTTGCTTCAGGTGCAGCAAACTGATGGGCAGGGAGAGAGGAGGGGTGCCTTGGGGTGTTTGTCCCTCCTTTTTCTAGTGTCAGTCTCCCTCTTGAAAAGCATTTCCAGCTGAGATTCAGGAGGCCGAGTCTATGTGGAAGGGTATTCCCTGATGTGTTTTTCTATCTGTTTTTCTCTGTTTAAACTTCCTTTGTCTCTCATACCTAGCTGATTACTCTGCTTAATGCTTAAACGCAAATTAAACAGAGCTCACATTCCTTTCTTTGAGATGGATCTCAGTTTGGAATATGTGTTAATAACACCATATAGTAGAATATTATAACTTCACATACACTGTAGCTACACATATTTTATCAGGACAGTACTGACCAGCAAATGATAAGTTTTCAAATGATACCTTAAAAGTCCTAACTTGAACCAAGATTATTACAACAGGGTGTGGGGTGTAAACATGGGTACATTCTGTCATAGGAGGATCTCTACAAAATGCAGTGCCTTGTGCAACAGCACATTAGACTCATGCCAGTCACTGGGGACAATGCATGTACCAAACGTTGTAGTTAGCAAGAATAGGTCTCCACAACTGGAGAGACCTAGATGAAATCTGAAATATAGATCTGGACATAAACTTTTATTTATCTCCAAAATATTTATTGCTAATGAGCGTTTTTCTTCTGTTAACTTGTTTTTTCTTGTCTTCTAGAATTAATGATATAGCTAACCTTTGCGCAGAGTTGACAGCATGCTGCACAGTGCTAAGTTCGGAATGGTTAGGGGTTCTAAAGGCTCTTTGCTGTTCTTCAAACCATGTCTGGGGTTTTAATGATCTGCTTTGCAGTGTGGATGTAAGTTGAATGTATCTTGAAATATAAGTACCAGTTAAACATATTTATCTTAAGTTGCCTCTAGAATACCCATCACATAGTATCTAAACACTATATATTGTGGAACAGGGTTTTAGAACTGTATCTGTTTATCTTTTCAAAGCATCTTCTGAAACTCCTGAATTATGTTTTCTGCATTTTCATTGTTTCATTCAAAATGAAATATAGACTACATACAGAGTTGTGTTTTTACTCAAATACATTTTTTTCTCATTGCACTACTCTAGTGTAGTGCTATAGGTTATGGGAGGTACCTTGTGAAAGAGACAGGCAGATATCTATATGCATAGCTTCCTTCTCAATCACTGTTTCCATGAATTGAACAGTCCCACTCTTAAATAGCATGCCTCTGGGCTGGCACTTAATCATAAGGGTGTAATACACTTCATTGATCCTAACTCAGCTGCTGTAAATTGTCAGAGCTCCATTGAAGCCAGTGGGGTTATGACAGTTTCCATCAGTGGAGGACCTGGCTTGATATATTTATCCTAGTACTTTAAAAGATTGGTTTATTCTTTGACCATGCATGTTAAAGGACAGCTGTGTAAATCTAGAATTTTTCTTGCTGTGTGCTAGCAGCTGAGGATTGAATATGTGTGCCACCAATTTCTATTTAAAGATAACATCTGTTCCATCTTTTATAAATCAATTTTTGTCTCCTATTCATTTAATTAAAATTTAATGTATAAAGAAAAAAACAGTACATTTTGTAATTAACTTAAATCAATAGACGTTTGCTATTGAAAATATTTGGGAGGTGCATTAAAAAGTGGAGGAATCTGCTTATTTGTGATAATTTTACTCTTCATTAGTAAGCCAAGTTCGCTTTTATATCTTGGTCATTAATCACAGCAATGAAGATTTGTGTATCATAACGTGAAAGCATTCCAGTGTTGTTTTTCTTTCAAGGTGAGTGACCTCTCATTCCATGATTCACTGGCCACTTTCATTGCTATTCTGATAGCCCGGCAATGTTTTTCTCTGGAGGATGTAGTTCAGCATGTTGCACTTCCCTCTCTCCTTGCAGCAGGTAAGAAAATATCAATATCAATCTAGACACATTGTGATGTTTTGTTTTTAAAAACTTTTTTCTTTCTGTTGATTGCACAAATTTACAACTCATTCTGAAACCACTTTCTGATGCAGAATGCTACTGCAGTATGTGACGGCCAGGATACTCTCTCTACACGTTGTAACAGACTGGTCCCATAAGTAGTATTAATGTCAGGGCGAATCAAAGAATCTGTGTTTGATAAATGATATAAAGGTCATATAAAATGCATTCTACTTCTTTGACAACACCATCCTTCTCCCTATTATCCAGGTCCCCTATCTCCATATGATATATGACTTCTTTGTGTCTTGCACACAACACATCCAGATAATTGCCAAAGCGTGTTAGTTCTTTCACAACATTTCAAAAATCTAACCCTTCCTTCCAGCCCTCACAACTTAAAATTCTCATCTATATCTTGGTTACCTCGAGCCTCAACTACTGATATCACTTTCTCTGTGGCCTCCTCTTGCTCCCTTCTAGTCCATTCAGAGTTGAGTAGGTACATTCTTCTGCCTTGCCCACTGATCAGACCATAACACAAAATGTTTGGAATCCCTCCACTAGCTCTTTCTCACCTTCTGTTTCACTTCTGTGATGATCCTTGCTTTAAATGCTCTACACAATTTCACCCAGATCTTCATTTCTGCTCTCATTTGACCACTTCTCCCCTTGCTTTTTCCTCCAACAATTAGTTCTGCTTAATTAACCTCTCTTCTTCCAAAAACCTACAAATGCTGACTCCCATCAAATAAAATGCTCTAGTTGCATTTGAAATAGGTTCTGTCTTACAGAATTATTTCTGTGGATCTTCCAGTGAATTCTGTATATGATTTCTAAGATCCTTGAGAGAGGTGCCTTGTGTCAATATCCCATTTTCCATAGCCTGTGGGGACCCAGATGCTGAACCTGGAGCGAGAATGACATGCCGTCTTCTGCTTCATCTCTTTAGAACGCCCCAGCTCTACCTGTTACCCCAAGCAACGGGTAAGTTGACAGGCTTTATGTTCTTTTCATTTTAGAAAATGAAGTGAATTCTGAAACTTCTGCATAGGCCTCCTGCATCATACTTTCATTACTTTTTTCCACACTTGGGTTTGAAAATTGTAGGCAATATTAGATAAAAGGGGCAGAGGCCAAACAGTCATTGGTATGGAAGTAATCAGACCATTTCAGTGAATAAAATTCTGCCATGGAATATAATGTTCTCTGAGAAGCTGAACAATGATTGTCTTTGCATTTTTTATTTTCATTTTTTAAACTGTGGATGTGCAGTCAAAAGATTCTTGCATACTGAAGTATAGTTAAGCAGCTCAGCAGCACATACTTCTGATTTATCTGGAAAAATAGGGCCTTTAAACCAAATGGTTATGCAGATGAAGCAATTTCACTGCTGAACTCAATGGATTATGGATACCTGAGCATTAAAATGTTATCCTGTCAATGTAGAACTCCAGCCTTTGTCATAGTAAGTTTAACAAAAGTTCAGTTTAAATATAACAGCTGTGTATAGTTCTGGTGAAGACAACTAAACTGGGAGAAATCTTTTACTGCTACACTGCTCTTGCCTCTTTCAAATTCTGAAGATATGTATCTTCAAAAACAATTATTTTGTTTTTGACTGTATCATGTACAATCTTATGAGATCCTAACACAGACTTTCTTAAAACATATGCATAAGTGGATATAGCAAATCTTATATGTTCAACCGCCATTTTCTCATTTCTTGACTTTGGGCCTGGTCCTCCTCCTGCTGAAGTGTGGAAAAATATCCAATGACTTCAGTGGTGCAGAATCAGCCTGAACTATATATACATCAAGAAATTTGTATTAAATATACTTTGTTAGATTTATATAATAACTTTGTTGTGGAAGAGGATGAGGGGGAAAAATTCATAAACCTCTATAGCTGAAACCAAAATAGACTTTCCTTTCCTTGATAACTTACCAGTTTAAATTATTGAATTTTATGTTTGAGACACTTCTTTAAGGCTCTTGATTAAAGGCAGGATCAGAACCGTATTTTCCTAGATTTAAATGACTGTAGCTAGTTTTGTTGTTAGTATGCTACTACTTACCCCCATTCATTTTAATTAACTACAGCTGGGTCTACAGCTTCAAGCAAAACAGCATTTTACCTCATCAATTAGTCGTTGATGCATTGTAGAAAAGTTCTTGTATAAAGAAGTCTGTGCTGGTAAAGAATAACAGTGAGCTGTAGCTCACGAAAGCTCATGCTCAAATAAATTGGTTAGTCTCGAAGGTGCCACAAGTACTCCTTTTCTTTTTGCGAATGCACACTAACACGGCTGTTACTCTGAAACCTGAGTATTACATATATCTCTTTCTCTGCTCTTAGGGAAGTCATTCCCGGGCATTCGCTCTTCTTGTGACCGCCACCTTCTGACTGCTGCTCACAACAGCATTGAAGTGGGAGCTGTGTTTGCAGTCTTAAAAGCAATTTTGATGCTTGGTAAGATTATTCAGAGGTGTGTGTGTGTGTGTTATGAAGATCTTCAGTTTAACACTTGGCTAAAAAAGGAATCGGTTTTATTCATTTTCTTGAGAATGCTTCTGTGATTGGGGATCCTTAGTTATTAAAGTACCTGACTGAAGACAAATTTGGATTCTTCCTGTGCTTCCTTGACACCAATGAGTAGCTTTCCCCCCACAGGTCAAGAGACAGAAGTTTTCTCTGGTGAGTCAGCCCCAGACTTACGTGACTTTAAGCAGATGTGACTCTTGCGCACACTTCCTGTCAGAAAGTCACAGTAAATTTTAACTTGACCTAGTCTAAACATGTTTTAAGACATTTCTAAGGGGAGTGTCCTGAATCCAACTCTTAAGCTTCACTTATTCTCATGTTTGGACTTAGAAGTAAATCCTAATGCCTGAAATTGAATTTCTGAAGTCTTGAAAGAACCATTGTTAAACAATCCTTCCACAGCAGAGCACTCACTAACGCTCCACTTATGTCAGTTCTTAAGCCTAAGGCCAGCTGTACACTAGAATCACTTTGCTGGTAGAGCTATAATGGTAGCGTGTAACATCAAAGTACTTCCAGTGGGGATGCAGCATATTCCAACAAACTGTGCTTTTGCCATCATACCTTATTCCAGCCCTCCTGAGCAAACAAGCTATACTGGCAAAAATTCAGGTGACATTATACTTTGAGCTATTGCTGACACAACATAGTTAAACTGACAAAAGTGTATCCTAAGTGGAGATTTATAAAGTACGGGCTGGTCTACGCTCCAAAGTTTTGCTATACTGTATACTATGCTAAAAGTATAGCTATGCTGGTTTAAAAAAAAATCACACTCTAAACGACATAGCTATACCATTATAACTTCTCTAGTATACACCTACATTTGGGGTGGATTGAAGTGGAGTTAAAATCATACTTGTGGCTAACATCCGTACTTTATTGCTGTTTGCAGTGATTGGATTAGAATTCTTATTTTCCTGCATTGCTGAGGTTTGAATAAATGACTAGTGCACGGGTTACATTATGCATTGCAATGCAAACTCTGTATTTGCAATGCAATTCAGTGCAAACTCTCTTACAGGAGCTTGTGCCAGTTAAAGGCTATATGGTACAGAGATCTAGAATACCCATTTCTCTAGCACCGTCCCACCTCACCTCACCTTAATAATAATCAAAATATAATATTTTGGAAGATGAAATATTGATGTTTTTAAAAATCCCTTCTCACATTTCAAATGAATTTCTTAAAAATTGCACTTAATTTATTGAGAAAAGCCTCAGGTATGCTATACCTAATGGGGTTAATGCTTAATAAGTAATTAATTTGGGGAGCAGAAATCAGTTTTAGAAAATTTAATCTCTCCCCAAAGTGAAAGACATAGTTGTATAGTGAACTGCAGTAGGAGTATATTCAAGGTAGTCTTTTCACAAACCTTACTGCAATGTTGTGGGTTCAGCTCAGAAAAGTAGAATTTTTTTAGCTTCCTTCTGTACAATAAATAACTCGTAACATCTGCGTAACTAGGTCTCCCTTGTTTAGGCTGACCAGACAGCAAGTATGAAAAATTGAGACAGAGGGGTAGGAGGTAAATAGGCGCCTATATAAGACAAATCCCCAAATATCAGGGCTGTCCCTATAAAATCGGGACATCTGGTCATCCTACCCTTGTTGGTATGTGATTTGCAGTTGCAAATACCAAGCTTGATAACCATAACACCATGTAGATGGTTATGGTGTGCAAGAAAGGCAGATTCGGGCTCACGTCATTATTATCCATTCACATACATTTTGTCCTATTTTGTGTCATTCGGTCTGTTTTTTAGACCCGTTTTGTTTGTTTTTTGCTGTTTTATGGTTATTGTTGAAGCACTGTAGATTGGACTATAGTGGCATTACCAGAGTTGGGCCCAAGCCCTGCAGGTCAGATGCGATATTCCATTTCTGACTAATATCTATTAATTATAATGTGCCAGATCCTCAGATCATTAGTCAGGCAAACTCCTATTGACTTCCATGGCCGGGGGTTGGCTTAGAAGAACTGAGTAAATACTGTATAAATATCTCATGCTTAGGGCCCTGTATGTTTTAACTTATTAATTCCCTTAATTGTTGGTTTAGTTCTGGGTTATGTTAGTTTTGGGGGATTTTTTTTTACAAGATTTCAGTTTTCCGAGATATTCTTTTCTTATTTTCTTGCTTTCAGTCCATTTGGAAATATGTTTGCCATGGCATTGATCTTTTCTAATCAAAATTAATAAAGAGTTATTTTTTTAAAATGTTGCTATGGTTTGTTAAACAAGTAATAATTTTAGAAATGTGTGTAGGGGGATTTTCTGCTACATATCAACACTACCTGTGCCTTCCATGCTCAGAAGAGAGGGGCTGATGTAGAAACTCTGTTTATAACTATTTCTCATAAGAACTCATAACTGTAGTACTTGATTAGTGGCAAGTCTCCCTTCTTACCATAAATGTTAGTTCCAAATCTTGCAACTGACTGCCTGGGTAGGGCTCCACATGAGTGTGGAAATATATTGGCTTCAGTAGCCCTGCACGTGGGTGCAGGGATCCCACTGTGCAGAGTTAGTTGAAGAATCAGCGTCTCATCAAGCTCAGTCAGTCAAATACACTGATATATCAGCAGGTAGTGATCTATTCTATACATAAGAAGGCAGTGTTCAGTTACAAGCCAGTCTATCATAATGTGTCCTCTAATTTTGATGAGTAAAAAGTACAGGTGGTTTTAATCCTGTTAAGGAGAGATTCAGGGTACTGCTTATTGGAGAATAACATCGACGTGATACAAACTGTGAGGATTTCATATGATGAAATAGATCTTGAGATAAGGACATTTTTCCACTGGTGCAGCTTCCCACTGGTAATGGTGGGAGAACAAGCATCGTACACAGGTCACCAGCAGCTGCTGACATTTTAAGCATCGCGTTGTGCAGACTTGCTCTGAGCAAGTGTAGACACGATTGTGGTAAAAATGCCAGTGCTGCTTATAACTCTGTCTACATTAGCAGTTTCTTAGTTACTATCACTGGTATTGCTGTGGCAGTGGCAGCAATGGTATAAGATTTTAACAAAAAAATCCCATTGTAGAGACAGCCAAAAAGCAAAATTTGGTGTCTCTGTTTTAAAGGACTTGAGCTGGAATAGCAGAGAGACTTTTAACCATCAAGGACAACAGGAAGATGGGCAGATGCTTGGATGACTATTTAAATGGCGATTGACTTGATGGGGATGTTTTAATGGAATATTGGTTCATGTGGCTGTATCAAGGTGTTTTAACTGGCTGAATCGTCCGGACTTCCTGTGCCATATTTGTTATTGAGATTGTCATTAGATCAAATTGTGGTGCTTGATAAGTGCTGGAGAGAGCATATGGCAAACCAGTTAAGGTCCACAAGAGTTTTCTGCTAAATGCTAGAATGGGTATGTTGTCCCACTAACTTACATATCACCTGGAAACATAACTATTTTCCTACATAATGCATGATCTCAGACGGTCCCACAACAGTTGTGAAATTATTTTTAACATTCGGGGCTTATTTCTCACTGTTAAAAATAGTAGTTGCATCTTGCATTGTGAGAGAGCGCTTTGATGTAAGATTTCAAACTCTTCAAAGGTTGTTAGTTGCCATTTCAACATAGGGCATTATGCAAATATTTATTTCTGCTTCTTGCCCAAACAATCTTACTTTGCTTAGTCTGTCCCCTTTCCCACTGCCAAAATTAAATATTGAGGTTAAGTTTGTGCAGTTGTGCTGATGATTTGCAGAAAGGATGGGTTATTCAGTGTTTGCCCTTTCTGACAGGGCTCCCTCAGCATGCGTTGCCCTTTTCCATTCCCAGGAAAATAAATCTCTCTTGTCAAGAAGTTCATAGTAAGGTGGGCTAAGGTGACCACCAGTCAAAACTTGTCTCTTGATCTATCGAGAGTTAATAAATCAGAGTAAGAGACAAGACTTGGAAAAAAGGGACACCTAAAAGGATGAGTAACCCAACTTTTCCTTATTTTACAGCCAAATCAAGTCTGTGTGCCCATGAGTACTCGTTACTGGGGGTAGGAAGGATGTAGTCTCTTTCTTGGTTTGGTTTGTGTAACTTTTTCAAGTTCAGAAAAAGTAAATTTCATTTTAATGAAAAATATATGAAGCAAAATAAGGAAGTAACATTTTCAAAAATTGTACTTTTCTAATATCCAGTTTTTATTTGTGTTGCCTGCTGTCTAATTTGGCTGTGCACAAACTTCATTTCTGCGTTGTTTCTCAGCTAGGACATACCTTCGAATGCTTCCTTAACTGACTATGCAAATTCAAAATCTCAAGACTTCAATAAGATTTTCACTTTTGTACTCCTGTGCTTCTGCTGTGTAGGTGATGCTGAAATTGGCAGCAGCGGTGTTAACTCTTTGAAGAATGAGGACTTCACTATGAGAGGTTTATTAGATGACCTTAATGATGATGAAATTTGGGGTGCCTCTCACACACTGAAATGTGGAAAAGCTATTTCCATAGAAACTGCTAGTCTAAGTGAATATGCTAGATATGTGCTAAGAACTATTTGCCAGCAGGTAATTTGTAAAACTGTGTTTCCTAGCTTTTCTTTATAGACAACATTATTTTTGTCAAAAATCTGTCATGTAAGAGGCTTTAATATGTTTGAATGCAAAACAGACTTTGAGGATGTACTATACGTCTTTTTCTTATGGTATTTGAATCTGAGTTCTCCCTTGTAGTTGCTTGGCTTTGACCAGAGGTCATTTAAAAGTCAGTGGAGCTAAAATGGGGGTGAATTTGGCCTATAGTCTTCAGTATGTTCCAGTCTTTTTAATTAACACTATTTTTCCCAGTTGAACCTCAAACACCCTGCCCTTTTGGTGGCTGGTATAGCAGGCCTTACCTGAGAAATGCCAGTGATGTTCCATGAATTATCTGGTAAAAAGTGCTCATGCAACTTGTGGATATCATTTGGTAGAATCAGTTAATTATCAATCTGCTTTTAGTGTTTTTAAGGAAACAAATTCTGGAAAACAGTTGAAAGTGTACTGTACTTTTAAGGGTTATAAATTACTGAATGAAGGTGAAATTTCAAGTATCATATAGACTTATGTGGAACTGGTTTTCAGTTTGTGAATATCTGCATGTGGAAAATGTGTTTTGTGTGCATTGCATATGTGAAAAATGAGTGTTATATTGACATCGATCCAGCTGTTTGATTACTTTCAGGAATGGGTGGGAGAGCACTGCTTGAAAGAGCCTGAGAGGTTATGCACGGACAAAGATCTTATATTGGATCCTGTTCTTTCAAACAAGCAAGCACAGAAACTACTGCAGCTTATCTGTTACCCTCATGGTATTAAAGAATGCACAGAGGGTGACAACGCTCAAAGGCAACACATCAAGCGCATACTTCAGGTAATAAAATGTAAAATTATTCCAAATTACTTCTGTAAGATATTAACTCGTGAAGTCTCATTCAGCAGCACCATCAATTCAATGCAGATGTCTTTCAATTCCCAATATTACCAACCCCCAAAGTTCAAAAGTAATTACTCAGACCCCCCTCCCCTCCAATTATGAGATTTTTTTTTTGTCAATGCATTTTGGGCCTGTCTTTTGCCCACCCCAGCCCCCATGAGAAACAATTAGTGTTGCCAATGCCAGTTCTCCCAGATCTGAGTATGATGATTTTGTCCCCTTGCTGCAGGGAGCTCTTGATAACTGGTTGTTCAGTGCTTCCAACTTCTCTTCAGAATTTTAATTAATTAGTGTTTTGCCCACCTCCAGCCCCAACATCTGCCTGTACAGCAACTTCCATCTCTGCTCCTCATGTAACTCCTTGGGCTCTTGATCCCTCCTGTCAGGCCTGGGCAGGTGCTGCAATTGGGTTCTCTTATGCCTCTTCCCAGGCCTGGGAGTGGGGCAGCTCCAGGGGTTCTTCACCCCCTTCTCTCTTTTCCCCAGCCTTGGGGCCAGGCAACTTCAGGGCCTCTTCACACACACCCCTTTCCCTTTCTAGGTGTTGCAGGAAGGAGGAGGAGAAAGGAGACTTGACCCATTATTCTCAGGAGAAGAGAGGGGAGGAGGGAACAGAACCACTCTGAGATACTGGGCTCTATCTGCTCCTTTCTCCCAGCTCCTATGGAGAGGAGCTGGGGCTCTTCCTGCTTCATGCAGCAGCCCTGATTAGCTGTACTTCACCAAGAGTGAGGGAAGTGGAAATAGCGGCCAATCAGAGGGGATTTCCTTCCCAGGTAGGGCTGAAATTCATGCAAGGGCTGGAGCTTCTTCTGTCATCGTGACTCAGGCTCCAGCCGCAACCAAAAGCAGAAGAGCTGACAACCCTGAGTTCCCTTTCTCCCTGTTTTTTGTAGTTGATAGATATTTCCTGTCAAGTACTTTTATTGACCAGCAAAAGTTTCTATTCAAGCTTACTTTCCAAAATCAAATCCACGTTTGTCCATCTATGTATTTCATCCTCTGTTAGAAGCACAAAGTATATTGGCTGGAGTTTCGAGATCTAGTCCATGTCTAGTCTAGGAGTGTTTGACCATTATAATAATACGAGTATGCTATACAGGCAGAGAGCTCCTGGTGTGGCTGTACCTATTACCAGCAAAACTGCATTTGACAGCAGTATAGTAAAACTATGCCTAACAAGTGAAACCTAACTATATCAGTAAAAACACAGTTTTGCTGCATCTACACTACAGACTTCTGCTTTCACAGCTGTCTGTCAGGTATCACGCTACTTCACTGACCAGCACAGCCATGCCAGCAGACGTCTGTAGTTTAGACATAGCCATCCTCTGATTACCATAGTTTTTATCCTTTATCCCTTTTATCCCTAGTTTTTATTTTAACATATTGTATCCTACTTCAAAGCAGCAAGATAGAAAGTTTAACATAAAGCTTCTTACTGGCCCTAGAAAAACATGAGGCATTTTAGAGTAAAAATTCTTAATCTGTCTTTAACCCATCCAACTGGATCAAAATTTGTAGCTCAAAACCATGTAGTATGTAACATCACTATCCAATGAGATACTTATAATGCAAAGCTGTGGCTTTGAATTTCTTTGCTTTTGTAAGTTTGTTGCACTCAGCGACTTTTGAAGTGTAGAGTTTAAGAATGGGAACTAATAATTTTAACAGGTATTAAAAATTTATTAAAGTGCAGTGGATCTGTGAAATCTACAGCAGCACGCAACTTTGACAAATGTTTTCAAATGAGTAAGAGACTTGAGATGAAAAGAGTTTACAGAAATAGTAAGCAGCCTTTTAAGATATTTAGATATCTTGGAGAGGTCAGAAAAGAGAGAGAAAATCTGTTCTGAAGACTCACTATCACAAAACTAACTCTGAATCTCTTTCAATCAGTTCAGTCTCCTTCCTCTTTTCTGCTCCTGCTGTCACTAATGGCATTCAGAAATTTGGATGATTTAGATCAGTGGTTTTCAGACTTTTTTTCTGGGGACCCAGTTGAAGAAAACTGTTGATGCCCACGATCCAACGGAGCTGGGGATAAGGGGCTTGGGGTGTGGGAGGGGCTCTGGGTGGGGCGGGGGGCTCTGGGCTGGGGCAGGGGGTTGGGGTGCAGGAGGGGGTCAGGGCTCTGGGCTGGGTGCGGGGCCAGGGATGAGGGGTTTGGGGTGCAGGAAGGGGTTCTGGATTATGGGGGCTCAGGGCTGGGGCAGGGGTTTAGGGTGCAGGATTGGGGTGCGGATGTACCTCTGGCAGCTCCCGGTCAGCAGCGCAGCTAGGGTGCAGAGGCAGGCTTCCTGCCTGTTCTGGCACTGTGGACCATGCTGCGCCTGAAGCAGCCAGCAGCAGGTCTGGCTCCTAGGTGGAGGCATGCAAGCAGTTAGGGTTCCTGGCCAATGGGAGTGTGGAGCCAGTGCTCAGGGTGGGGGCAGTGCATGGAGCCCAGTGGCCCCCCTGCCTTGAAGCCAGACCTGCTGCTGGCCACCTCCGGGGTGCAGCGTGATGTCGGAACAGGTAGGCACTAGCCTGCCTTAGCTGGGCAGCACTGCTGACAGGACTTTCAATGGCCCGGTCGGTGGTGCTGACCGGAGTGACCCAATGCCTTACGTGCTGCAACCCATTACTGGGTCAGGACTTGAACTTTTACAAATGCTGATTTAGATGATAAAGTATTACATAAAAAATAAGAATGACCCTACTGGGTCAGATCAAAGATCCATCTAGCCCAGTATCCTGTCTTCCGACAGTGGCCAATGCTAGGTTCCTCAGAGGGAATGAACATAACAGTTAATCATCAAGTGATCCATCTCCCGTCACTCATTCCCAGCTTCTGGCAAACAGAGGCTAGGGACACCATTCCTGCCCATCCTGGCTAATATCCATTGATGGACCTATCCTCCATGAATTTATCTAGTTCTTTTTTTTGAAAGCTGTTATGGTCTTGGTCTTCACAACATCCTCTAGCAAGGAGTTCCACAGGTTGACTGTGCATTGTGTGAAAAAATACTTCCTTTTATTTGTTTTAAACCTGCTGCCTATTAATTTCATTTGGTGACCCCTAGTTCTTATATTATGAGAAGTAGTAAACAACACTTCCTTATCTACTTTCTCTATCCCAGTCATGATTTTATAGACCTCAATCATATCTCCCCTTAGTCATCTCTTTTCCAAGCTGAAAAGTCCCAGTTTTATTAATCTCTCTTCATACGGAAGCCATTCCATACCCCTAATCTTTTTTGTTGCCCTTTTCTGAACCTTTTCCAATTCCAATATATCTTTTTTGATATGGGGCGACCACATCTGCAGACAGTATTCAAGATGTGGGAGTACTATGGATTTATATAGAGGCAACATGATATTTTCTGTCCTATTATCTATCTCTTTCCTAATGATTCCCAACATTCTGTTCTCTTTTTTGACTGCCGCTGCACATTGAGTAGATGTTTTCAGAGAACTATCCACAATGACTCCAAGATCTCTTTCTTGAGTGGTAACAGCTAATTTAGACCCACATCATTTTATTTGTATAGTTGGGATTATGCTTTCCAAAGTGCATTACTTTGCATTTATCAACATTAAATTTCATCTGCCATTTTGTTGCCCAGTCACCCACTTTTAAGAGATCCTTTTGTAGCTCTTCACAGTCTGCCGGGGTCTTAACTATCTTTAGTAATTTTGTATCATCTGCAAAATTTTCCACCTCACTCTTTACCCCTTTTTCCAGATTATTTATGAATATATTGAATAGGACTGGTCCCAAAACAGACCCCTGGGGGACACCAGTATTTACCTCTCTCCATTCTGAAAACTGACCATTTATACCTACCTTTTATTTCCTATCTTTTAATCAGTTACCAAACCATGAGAGCACCTTCCCTCTTATCCCGTGACAGCTTTCTTTGCGTAAGAGCCTTTGATGAGGGACCTTGTCAAGGGCTTTCTGAGTACACTATATTCACTTGGTCCCCTTGGTCCACATGCTTGTTGACCCCCCTCAAAGAATTCTAGTAGATTGGTGAGGAATAATTTCCCTTGACTCTTCAACAAATTATGTTCATCTGTATGTCTGACAATATTGTTCTTTATTATAGTTTCAACCAGTTTGCCCAGTACTGAAGTCAGGCTTACAAGCCTATAATTTCCGGGATCACCTCTGGAGCTCTTTTTAAAAATTGGCATCACATTAGCTATCCTCCAGTCATTTGATATAGAAGCTGATTTAAATGATACGTTACAGACTACAGTTAGTAGTTCTGCAATTTCACATTTGAGTTCCTTCAGAACTCTTGGGTGAATACCATCTGGTCCTGGTGACTTATTGCTGTTTAATTTATCAATTTGTTCCAAAACCTCCTCTAATGATACCTCAATCTGGGACAGTTCCTCAGATCTGTCACCTAAAGAGAATGGCTCAGGAATGGGAATCTCCCTCACATCCTCAGCCTTGAAGACCGATGCAAAGAATTCATTTAGTTTCTCCTCAATAGCCTTATCATCCTTGAGTGCTCCTTTAGCACCTCGATTGTCCAGTGGCCCCACTGGTGGTTTAGCAAGCTTCTTACTTCTGATGTACTTCAAAAAAAAATTGCTATTACTTTTTGAGTCTTTGGCTAACTGTTCCTCAAATTCTTTTTTGGCCTTCCTAATTGTATTTTTACACTTCATTTGCCAGTGTCCTTTCTATTTTCCTCACTAGGATTTAACTTCCACTTTTTAAAGGATGCCTTTTTGATTCTCACTGCTTCTTTTACTTTGTTTAGACACGGTGGCTCTTTTTTGGTTCTCTTACTATGTTTTTTAATTTGGGGTATACATTTAAGTTGAGCCTCTATTATGGTGTCTTTAAAAAGTTTCCACGCAGCTTGCAGAGATTTCACTTTTGGCCCTGTACCCTTTAATTTCTGTTTAACTAACCTCCTTACTTTTGTCTAGTTCCCCTTTCTGAAATTAAATGCTACAGTGTTGGTCCGCTGTGGTGTTTTTCCTGCCACAGGGATATTAAATTTAATTATATTATGGTCACTATTACAAGCGGTCCAGCTATATTCACCTCTTGGTCCAGATCCTGTGCTCCACTTAAGACTAAATCAAGAATTGCCTCTCCTCTGGTGGGTTCCAGGACCAGTTGCTCCAAGAAGCATATTACACTGTAGATATCTGGTGGCTGTCTGTTTCCTCCAATGGAATGATTCACCCTCTATGAAGCCTGGTCTGGAAACATGACAGTTCAGAGTATAGCCTATTAGGGTGCAGTCACATCATGCCTGCAAACCCTAATTATTCAGATCTGCATGTGGGAATTATTATTTACAGTAAACGCTCAGCAGGTGTAACTTCTCTTGCTTTCCATATATGCCCAAACACCAAAATGGGTGCCAGGTCACCCCAAGCTGATCTATGTGATAAGTGTCCCTACCCTTCATGGAAAAGAGAAAGTGGTCTGATGTCTCCCCAGCACCTCCCACGCCCACTACCAAAGAGGGTTCTCCAGAGGAGTCAGAGATCTACTTGTGGAAAAGACAGGGGCACTACTCTAATCACTCCTATCCCATCCTAGCAATCACCAGGGAATCCAGTGAAAAGTGAATCAATTCTGGGGCTGTATTAACTGATAGGTAAAAAGAAAAATCTCTGTGCTGTCTTTGAGGTGGGTTCCAGAGCAGCCGTGGGTGGAGCCATTGTTGGCAGTACAGCTCTGTTGAAGAATATCTGAGCCAGTGCAGAGGCACAGGGTTTTGGGGACACAGCCCTGAACTCCAACCAATCCCCCAATGTCTTTGTTGTTTATTATTTGTGTTATCATAGTGCCTAGGAGCCTTAGTCATCCACCAGGATCCCATTGTGCTAGGAGCTGTACGAACACAGAAGCGGGGAGCTGGAGCATATGATTTATGAGGAGAGGCTGAGGGAACTGGAACTATTTAGTCTGCAGAAGAGAAGAGTAAGGGGGGATTTGATAGCTGCTTTCAACTATCTGAAAGGGGGTTCCAAAGAGGATGGATCTAGGCTGTTCTCAGTGGTAGCAGATGACAGAACAAGGAGTAATGGTCTCAAGTTGCAGTGGGGGGGTTAGGTTGGATATTAGGAAAAACTTTTTCACTAGGAGGGTGGTGAAGCACTGGAATGGGATACTAGGGAGGTGGTGGAATCTCCTTCCTTAGAGGTTTTTAAGGTCAGGCTTGACAAAGCCCTGCCTGGATGATTTAGTTGGGGATCGGTCCTGCTTTGAGCAGGGGGTTGGACTAGATGACCTCCTGAGGTCTCTTCCAATCCTGATATTCTATGATTTTATGAGAACAAAAAGACCACCCCTGCCTCAAGGATCTTATAATCTACATATAAGAAAAGACAATGGCTGGATACAAACAAATGAGGGAATACAAGGAAACAAGAAACAATATTAGTCAGCATGGTAGACAGTGGACAGGGACCAAACCCCCATCCATTCTTCAGGTGGTAAATCTCATCCTAATGATGGAATTATCTCGAGGTTGTGTTTCCCCTATTGATGTGGGGAAAATAAATGAAAAACACTTATAGAAATTACTGCACCTGTGTAAAGCCCCAGTGTGTCAATGGGAAAATAATCTCCTCTCAATTAACAGTCTACAGTAGCTGAGAGGTGCTTTATTTTTGGCATTGATTTGACTTGGAAGTTGTTTATCCACCCACTCAGGTTCTTGCTTTTTACTCTTATGTAAAATTTGACAGTGGAAAATAACCACTTACAGAGCCCCCTAGAAAACATAACTGACAGCATGATTTTAGCCACGTAATCACCACTTCCAGGATAGATACAGTGGATTACTTTCACAACATCACATTTGTGGAGTTAATTTCCTGGGCAATACATAAGATGATTGGGAACTCCCTTTGCATCCAAATGACTGTATATAAATAGTAGGAGGTACTAAAGCCAAGAACATATTAGCTACAGGACAATGTTTAGAAGAGTACAGAATTGTTTTTACGTTGTTACAACAGTGATTTCAAGCCTAGTGGGTTGTTTTACCATCTACTTCCTCTGTGGGCATGTCTTCACTAGAAAATTGTATCATGTTTGAATACCATTGTGAAGAATTGAGTTAGCTAACATGATGCTGGCCAGTGTGGACAAGGACAAATCATATTCATCCTCACATCAGATAATTATGATCAAACCCTGTTGGAGTTATAGTTTAATCATATTTAGGTGACCTAATGCTGAGCGTGATTTGGTCTGCATTGATGACAAATCATGTCAGTGAATTCAGTTTTTGATCGTTTTGTCTGAACACAGTACAATTTGTAATGAACAGCCATTACCGCATCAGAAAATTTGAATTGGTTAAAAATATTGATGAGCTGATTTTGGGGGCAGGGAGAATGCAAAGGGATAACGATTGGGCTGATAGGTCCTTGAATTGCTTTGAAAAACTTAAAGCTTCAAAAGTTTTAAAGAACAGTGTGGTGATCTACTGTGGTGACATGATTTAAATTGTTCCAGTTAAGAGAGTTAAAAAAATTTCTACAATAAACTTGACACAAATGTTTTTCATTTTAATAATTTTACTCAGAACTTAGATCAATGGACTCTCAGGCAATCTTGGTTGGAGCTCCAGCTAATGATCAAACAGTGCATGAAGGAACCTGTAAGTATTTGGTTCTTTTAATGTACTTACAAAATATTTAATTTATTAAAGTATGTAAAATTTGAACCTAGCCCATGAGCAAACATACCATGAATATGCTAGTTTACTTATGTTTCACTGTAGGGTTCTGGGTCTGTGGCTGAAATGAACAGCTTGTTGGATAATATTGCAAAGGCGACAATAGAGGTGTTTCAGCAATCCGCTGATCTAAACAATAACTCTTCTAACTCTGGTATAGGCCTCTTCAATCCAAACTCTGTTGGAAATGCTGACACAAGTAATACAAGACAGAATGGTAAAAAGACATTCCTAAGGTATTTTTGTGTAGCACCTTTTAAATTATTTTAACTGACATAATGGTTAATAATGCATAGAATGAAGTGAAAACTTCGAAACTTATAAAGGCTTTTTGCACTTGAAATGGGAATGTTTAGGAAATGTTACCTGAAAGTCACTGGTTTTTTTACTCTTGTTCAACAGTAAACATTGGTGTTATCCCTGAATTTTTGGAATGTATCATTTGTGGCTGCTCAGCAAATGCCTAGCTATCCCAGAAAAAACTTTATCATCTGTCTCATTGCAATTGGTTACAATGACTGAGAATGATGTGAAGAGTAGATTGAGATTTTGGATGAAATAAGTTTGTGATTCTGCTTTTAGTTCTTCTGAACGTCGAGGCGTATGGTTGGTGGCTCCCTTGATTGCAAAACTGCCTACCTCAGTTCAAGGTAGGGTCCTGAAAGCAGCTGGAGAAGAGCTGGAGAAAGGTCAGCATTTGGGATCATCCTCAAAGAAGGAGAGAGATAGACAAAAGCAAAAAAGGTACAACCTTTGAAAATATTTGTATACAATTTCAGAAGGCATGTTGAAAGCAGAGGTGTGCCGAGGAGGCTGTCTTTTTGCTGTTGCAAATCTCATCGGTCACCTTTTGGTGTTGCAAATCCCCAAACCAGGTGTGATTCAGATCCTGGTTCCATTTTATCTAAAACAGTCAGTTTCAGGGGGGGAGTGGAGGGAGAGATGGAAAGATTTCTGGATGGGTGTACTGGACTCTGTTGATTAAATATTATGCAAATTTCAGTAATAAAGGGATGTGAAATGGATAAATATTTAATACCCCCAAATCACAATTGTCCTCTCTTGCCTCCCTCCAGCACAGGGTGTTCTCATTACCATTAAGATGTCAGTCTCAATTACTGTGAAAATGTTGCATCTTGGCAGTGTCATACCTAAGTTTACACGCACAGGTGGCTATCAGAAACTTGCCAGTTTTGCAACCTTAGAGTTACTACAGTAATTACCCTGAATACTGCTAGTAATTACATCCTTTAACTTTAAATACTTACCAACCTCTCCTTTTGTGTAGTTGGTCCAAGAAGCAGTTGTTTAAGGTGCCAAATTCTCTAAAACTTGTGATATTTAATTGTTCTATATGCAGGCAGTTGAAGTCACCCATTATTGCAACATCATTATATTTTGTTACCTTTTTGATTTCCCTCAGCATTGTGCACTTAGCATACTTTTCCTGATCAAGAGGTCAGTAGTATGAACGTACCAAAACATTTGTATTCTTATCGCTTAGCATTTTTATCCATATGGACCCTACTGTATGGTTCTTGTTAGATTCTATGGAATAATTTTGATACAGTGCTATCCCCCCACCTCTGCAACCTAACCTATCCTTCCTGTATAATTTATAGTATATTTTATTTTGTCATTGCAACATATTTCAGAGATGCCTATTATTTCAAGATCATCTTCATTGCCAGGCATAATGGTTGGTATTGAGACATGTAGGTTTGGTTTCATTTTATTTGCCATGTCCGTATATTATTTAATTCCTTTGTCTTGACACACTTACTTTTTTTTGGAACTTACCTCTCTGATCTCAAGCTGGTTCCTTCTCCAATTCAGCTGTAATTTCTGTCCTACCCTTTATTGGATACAAAGATACCTTTGGGTTATTGACTTCCTTAGCATATTTCTTTGACTAACTTGAGTACTCCTCAGTACCACTTGGTTTTTCCTGAACTCCTAGTTTAAATCTCCCAACATTTGCTCATTTGCTGTGTCAGTAGCAAGATTCCACTTGGGCTAAGATGGAACCAGTCCCTTCTGTCTAAGTACTGTGACAGGGTCAGGCTAGATGGCTATAGGAGAGTAATAGAAGGCAGATATATTAGCCCCAGGCTAAGTAGGTCCTTTTTCCCTGGATAAGGTAACAGAGAAGGTTCCAGAACAATCAGAGACAATTAAGACAGGCTGATTAGAACACCTGCAGCCAATCAAGAAGCTGCTAGAATCAATTAAGGCAGGCTAATCAGGGCATCTGGGTTTTAAAACATCAGGGAGTTGTAGCTGTCGCACAGCTGTTCCAGGAAGCACTCGAGACAGCTGCATTCCACAGGTCCCTGGGCTGGAACCCGGAGTAGAGGGCGGGTCCAGGTTCCCCCCAAATCCTCCCAACTCCTGGTCAGACACAGGAGGAGTCGACCTGGACTGTGGGTTCAGAAAAATGGCCAAGCTGAGGACTGCCGTGAAGCTCCAAGGCGAGTAAATCCGCCAATAAGCGCAAGACCCACCAAGGTAGAGCAGGAACTTTGTCACAGTACTTCCTTCCCATAAAAGTTTCCTAGTGCACAGAAAATTTAAATGCCTCCTTTGAGATGATCTTCTCATGAACATATTAAGACTTGGAAGTTTCTTCTGCCTAGATATCCCTGTGCACGAAACCAGAGGTTCTCAAGAGAAGGCTATCATAGTCTTATCATATCTATTCTTTCTGTGTGCCTTTGAGTATGTCTGCACCAGAGCTGGAAGGTGTAATTTCCAGCTTGGGTGGACATACCCATGCTAGAGTGCTAAAAATAGAAGTATATCCATGGCAGCGGGAGGGGCTAGCCAACCAAGTATGTACCTTTTGTTTTCAGATGGGATTGTACTTGAGTGGCTAGATTCTCCTGCCACTTTTATGCCAGTGTGGATTCGCTTCTATTTTTAGCACACTAGCTCAATCAGAGCAAGTACAGATATGTCTACCCAAGGTGGAAATTACACCTGCAGTGCTTTAGTGAAGGCATACTGCCTGAGACATATCTGCTTATGTAACCCGCATACCTTCTGGGTGTGGTGTTCTGTCCCATCGGGGGAGGGGGAGAGAGAGAGAGATTAATGAGTGTGCTCCACAGCCTTAGCTAACAGTCAGTTGGCTTTTAGCTCATGCCATAGAGGCTCATGCACTAAGCTCTAGAGGTCCCCAGTTCGATCCTGCCTGCTGATGACCAGAGTCTGTTGGCGTTACACTTACTTGATAAAAAGACAGGCTTTTACTGGTGCTTGCATGGCAGAGCCTGTACCACTATGGGAGAGTATTAAACTCTGTTTTGCCTTATACGTCATCATCATTGTCAGATAAGTCCCTGATTGGAGAATTTTTATTACCATTTGCGGTGGTGGTTGTGGTGATGGTGATGTAAAAGTTGGAGGATGCAGTTTGATTTTTCAGATCAGATTGAATGGCAATGGTATCAATTATAACAATCCATGTTTGACTTGTCTGCGGAGCAAATGTGTTATGGAAGTTATTGAGAGAATAAATAGGGTTGCTACAGTGCCATCCTTAGAGCCACTACTCTGGCCCAAATCACACTTTGACTTGTGCTTTCAATAGAAAAGATTTTCTGCATTGCTTTTTTTATAGCTTTGGAGTTTTTCTAGCTACTTATCCCCTGAATTATGAGAGCAAAAATTAAATGCCAAATACAGCTGTTGAACAGTTGTACATAGATATTGAAATGAATATGTACATTTGACTTGTAATATATAATGGTGTACAGAACTTTCAGTGAGTGCTACACAGCAAAAGCTACGTCTACATTATGCGGCAGGAGTGTGATTCCTCTGCTTGTTATACATATACTCTCGCTAGGTGTCATTGAGCTAGCATGAGTATAAATAGCAAAGCTGCCTGAAACTGGTGGCTATGTGCTATGTACTCTGCAGCCTCTATCCTTGCAACCATGGCTATACTGCTATTTATACTCATGCTAGCTTGATGAGAGCTAGCATGAGTATGTGTACTTGGGTTGCCAACCCTCCAGGATTGTCCTGGAGTCTCCAGAAATTTAATATTTATTTTTAATTAAAGATTATGTTATTTGCGGAAACCTCCAGGAATACGTACAACCAAAGTTGGGAACTCTAATGTATACCCAAGCAGGAGAATCACATCCCTAGATCATAGTGCAGACGTAGCTTAAAACACTGGTAAAATAATTGCATGAATTGAATTTAGATGAATGCAAAGGCCTCTGCTGAAATTTTTTTTTTTTAACTTCTTTCTCCTTTCCAAATTTATGTCAGTTTCTGTTGGAATATATCTTAATATATATCCCATCGTCCCATTGGACTGGGTCTTGACCGTCTTACTCTGACACAGTACCTGTCCCCTTTAGTGGTAGTTTTAGTGCAGCCGTGTCTTCAGAAAGTTATCTTTTTAATTAACTAACCTTTGTTAAAATCCCTGGACAATTTCCCAGGACCCACTAACATGGATTAACCCTACAATGGCCTTGTCTTCACTAGAATTTTAACGCTGGGTAGTTAGCTTTAGTTAAAATATACCTGTTAAAATCCTCGTGAGGACAAGGCATGTGTAATTTTAATCCATGTTAGCAGAATAAGGTAAACTTTCAGGAGGAGTCTGGAGTTTACCTTGTCCAGCTGACATAGGTTAAAACTATACCTGCTGTGTGTTCATGAGAATTTTAACACGGGTTAGTTAACATAGATTAAAAATGACTCCTGTTTTCCAGAGTAAGGCTTGAGTGTCTCCTGCAAGGTTCTGTGCCTCTTCATCTCCTATTGACTGAACCAGGAGTTGAGGGGTTCAGCACCGCAAATGTAGGTTCCAAGTAAAGACTTCAGGATTTGTCCCTTTATGCTTTGATTGGCCCACTTTATACACCTTCTGCTTTACACTTTGTTTAATTTCTGGCTTGTGAGGCTGTAACTTACTAAAACAGACACCAAGATAGATCTGAGCAGCATTTTCGTTCAGGGGAAAATTATAGGGAAGGAAGGGAATGGAGACGGGAAGTATCAAAATAACCTTACTAATTGAATCTTATGTGTTTTGCCTCTTTTAAAGCATGTCTCTTTTGAGTCAGCAACCTTTCCTTTCTTTGGTACTTACTTGCCTTAAGGGACAGGATGAGCAACGGGAAGGGCTTCTAACATCACTTCAAAATCAAGTTAATCAGGTAAAACAAACACATAATACTGAGCACCCTCCATTTGATATTTGTGCCATCAGTTTTATGTGTACTGGATCATGCAAAACTGGGAAAGTTCTAAAGGTTCAACACACTGATTTTCAGAAATGAATTGTCAAATGAAGGAAGAATCAAAGATGAAGAGAACTTTAATTTATCCGCTCATAAGAATGACTAAATGTTCCTTTAACAGCAATTTAAAAATAACTTTTCCCTTTGCACTGACCAATAACTTTCTTCGAGTGTTTCTAAAAATAATGGAACAAAAATATAAGTAATCCAGGGCCTGATTTTAGACCTTTTCTGAGAAGCAATGGTAGATTGTTTTCATGACAGGGAAATGCCTCCCAGTGCTTCATGTCTACTGAGTTTATAAAATCATAAAAACTTAGATTTTTCTGGAAAAAAGGTCTCTTTCTTGAGTAAATGCATAATTAGAAATAGATAAATTATTAAAAAAATTATTATCCCCAAATTATCCCATTCCCCAAAGCAAAGCAATCCTGCAATGTTTTTTCAGGTAACTTACACACATGCACATACACCCTCTCTGCCACTTCTACACCAGTTCCTTTGCTCCCACCAGATTCTAACCCTCAAGACTGTAAGCTCCTGAAGGCTGATACTGTCTTTTTATCAGTGTGTGGACAGTGTCTGGTACAATGGAGCCCTGAAACTTGTTTTCAGTCTCGAGATGCTACCACCATACAAATTAATAATAACAACCTTCCCCCATATTCTCACTCACATCAGATCCAGTCCCTGGCTTTGCTCCCCATCCTCATTTGATCCATTCCTTGATGCTGCTTTTCTCCATTTCTGCTACTGCTCCCTGGCCCTCCTCTTTTTTTAAAACTATTTTTATAGGTTCTCATCTAAATCCATCTAAACTCTGACTTACACCCTCTTCCTTGCAATCCTGTCTTTGTTGATCTGCGGTGTCCAATAGGACAGAATGGAGGAGCAGCAGCTGATGTCTGTGTTCCATGTGTCTAGCCCATGGTGCTAGGATGTTTGAGGGAAATTATTATTTTATCAGAGTGGATGACAAAACTGCTTATTTTCTCTTTGAAGGAACAGTAGTAAGATATAGCCTCACAGTCAGAGCCAACAAATAAGTATCGCATCTATTCCAGTTCTTTGTAGATATAAACATTAAATGTGTGCGTGTGTGTGTGTAGGGGGGGAAATTATCAAGCCCAAATTCAATGAAGGCATGAAGATTAAAAGTGAGACAATTCTTCCATAGTTCTTTGTAAATAAGAAGTGATGGGTAGAAATATTTAACAGTTAAATGGGAAAAACTACTTTTATTCAAACGGCTGTTGTTCTTAGATCCTAAGTAACTGGAGGGAAGAACGATACCAGGATGATGTTAAAGCTAGGCAGATGATGCATGAAGCCTTACAACTACGTCTTAATTTGGTAAGAAAGATGTATGAATATATTCCTCTTCATATTTATAGTATCTAAATTCGAAAATAGCCGTTGACAGAAATTAGTTTGCAGTTGATGGTAAGAGGCAAGGGAGATGGAGAGTAACGAAGTCTGACTGCCTGTCTATTGGGTTTTGTTCTGCTGCCCATCGCCAGGGTATCTTAGCACCTTCTACATAAAATCAAATAGCAATACTAAAGTCCTTAGCAGATTCAACTCTTTTTTTTTTCTTTCTCTTGTCATTTCTTCCCTCTTTTCCTCGTTTCCCTTCCCTGCAGTATCACTGGAGAATGTCACAAATGTGCTACCTTTTTTGAAAGTTGAAAGCCAGAGTCCTTACCTATTTGGTCACTATATGTTGATATAAAACCGACTTTTTTTTTTTTTTTTTGGAAACAAGCACTTGTCAGCTTAGAAAATCTCAACCATAATTAGAAGATTCACCCACATGTGGCAGCTACATGGCTAAATTCCAAAGTCAGCTTTGACAGTTTCTAAATGAGAGGTGGCCTAACGGCATTTTCTTTATTTTAATGACAGGTTTCAGAGTAACAGCCGTGTTAGTCTGTATCCGCAAAAAGAAAAGGAGGACTTGTGGCACCTTAGGGACTAACAAATTTATTTGAGCATAAGCTTTCGTGAGCTACAGCTCACTTCATCGGATACATTCAGTGGAATGCATCCGATGAAGTGAGCTGTAGCTCACGAAAGCTTATGCTCAAATAAATTTGTTAGTCTCTAAGGTGCCACAAGTCCTCCTTTTCTTTATTTTAATGTAACTCCCAATAAAGGCTTAGCTCAGCAGAATAGCCCATGCTTGGAAGCAGCACGTAAATCCAAAATGGGGAAGCCCCAAAATGAAACAGAACAGCTGGGTGTAATCAGGTGGCAGGTTTTAGCCAAGAAAGAAGGTGCAATGCTGTGCACCTCTACAACCTGCAGGTCCAGTCCTTCTCCTATTTAAGTCAATGTCACAAGTACTGTGGACTTCAGTGGGTGCATGACTGGGACTGAGGACTGTTACTCTGCAAATAGTAAGAACATTCCTTGTACAGAAAAGCCAGTGTGGAAACAGTGATCTTTAAAGCTTTAGACTTCACTGAGGAAAACTGAATTGTGTCTACAGTGAGAAGCAACAAATAAAGATTTAATTATTAAGTATCTTCCTAGCATGTGGCTTCAGACCAGAAGTTAGCAACGATCCTCCCTCCACTCTAATCTTGACGAGGAGATTGATTGACAAGGCACTGGGTATGGAGTCCCAGCTCTTCAGCAACTGGAGTGTGAGGGACAGGTGCTTCCCATGGAAAAGGCATCAGACTAGTTGCAACCATTCCAATCTAACTATGAGCCAGTGTCGTCGATCAAACGTGGGCTCAGAAATATCCTTTTCTTCAGATCTTTCAACAGCAGCAACATTAACTATTTTTAATCAAATTTTAGATAAAGAAAAGTTATACTCTTTAAGGATATGATTCAACACCCTTTGAAATCAGTTAGAATCTGTCCACTGACCTCAGTGGGTGCTGGATTGAGCGTTAAATTTGTTAAGACTGATATTGCTGATCTTTCATTTTTCAGCACTTTTGTGAAGTGTTGTTGTCTTGAGGCAGGGAGAATCAAGTCTTTTTGCCAAAGAATTTATCAAGTTAATGTATAAATTATTTCATGTATGAAAAAAGCCATCAAATATAGTGTAACTAATAAATATTCAAAGATAGAAACATGTATGTATTTGAGTTCTCTGTGTTCTGTTGTTTTGCATGTAGGTGGGTGGAATGTTTGACACTGTGCAGAGAAGCACACAGTGGACTACAGACTGGGCACTTCTTCTCCTTCAGATAATTACTTCAGGAACTGTCGATATGCAAACCAACAAGTATGTTACTCTTATTATAATTCAATAATTCATTAATGTCTGTAATGCTTTGAATGAAAATCCAGATAGTCATATTTATGTTTATCGTAGCTTATTGTAGTAACAGCCCTGATTTGGGGAAGCACTTCTGGGAGGGACAGCACTTAAGCAAGAATTTAAAATAAAGCACCTCCTTAAATACTGTTCTGAATAGAGATGTATTTAAGCATGTGCCTAAGTGCTTTCCTGAATCAGGTCCTATTTTTTCTAATGACCATTTATGCCAGCAATTTATGTGATGTTACAATCTACAGTGGCTCCGATTTGCAAATATTTGTGTTCATATATTTGACCATGCACCTGCATGTGTACAGGGGTAGTACAAGCTCCCTGGAGTTTGTGTATGCATAATATGCTTGAAAAATCTGGTTCAATATGCCCGAATAAGTGTCCATAGTCTTTGCCATAATCTATTTCCGAGAGGTATTGACAATCGTGTTACTATAAACATGATAGAATTTTAAATGTTGAGTTAACAAGATGTGTCAGTATTGCTCTTTAAGATGCAACATACGACTTATCTCTTTACCTCTTAGTGAATTATTCACGACTGTCCTTGATATGCTGGGCGTTCTCATCAATGGAACTTTAGCTTCTGACCTATCAAATGCATCCCAAGGGGGGTCCGAAGAGAACAAAAGGGCATACATGAATTTAGTGAAAAAGTTGAAAGTAAGTTTTGGACCTCTGATTTTTAACTGCATTCCTGTTAAATCACATTTTAGGCCCATCTTTTAATCTTCACAGTTTTATTGTCAGGGCGGTTGAAAGGAAAAGATCCTTCAGCAACAAGTGCCCTAGCAATATCTGAAGGAGTATCATCATACTTTTAGCCATGTTTGAGACTTTTAAATCAGCCCATTTCACTTAAATCCTGTTTATATCTTCTGTGTTCAAATAAAAAGGAAGTGCACAAGGCAATTTATAGGTGCAACAAAGGCCAAGCTAAAATACTTGATTATATTTAGTAAAAGTACAAGGAAGTGATTCATCTGGGAACTTGCTGTCTTTGAATTGTGAAGCATTGTAACATTTTAACTTCTCTTTTTTGTTAGAAAGAGCTAGGAGACAAGTGTTCGGAAAGTATTGACAAAGTTCGCCAGTTGCTACCTTTGCCAAAACAGACGTGTGACATTATCACCTGTGAGCCAATGGGATCTTTGATTGACACCAAAGGAAACAAAATTGCAGGATTTGACTCCATAGATAAGAAACAGGCAAGAGTAAATGTTTACCTTAACATCTCAGTTTTGTTATGACTTTCTCATGCATATGAAAGTCAAATAAACAGTTTGATGTAATTTTTTACAGTGTCTGACTGTATCTGAAACTTATGGAAGTACTGTACTTCTGTTTTAATGTACCTTCCTTAAAAAACAGAAACAAACAGCTGATCTTTCTATGCATAATCACTCCTAAAAATGGTCATAATGTTACCAAGTTGAGAGGAGAAATGGATGTTCTTGGTAGATCGAGAATTCTCAACCTCATGGAACAATACCTTTTAGGAAAATCTTTTTCAAGATAATTGACCTTTTACTGGTACAGGTATGCTTTAATGTCAACAGAGATAACATACATTTTAATTTGAGCTGTATGAAAATTCACACACAGTGGGTGACACTTTCTAGATTTCCTTACCAATAAAAACTCAGTCCATCCTCATGTAACAGCTCACCGATATTTGCAAGTGTTTTGAGAAGCTTGGATAGATTTGGTTTTAGGTGTAAGCAATGAAAAATTGTATGGTTTTTACATAGTCTTGTGTAGCCACCAAGTAAAATTTAGCAGTTTTGATTGTTTCACTTCATTTTTTATTTAATTAATTTATAAAACTGGCAGTACAAAACCCACACAAATTAAAATTGAATGAAAGGTTACTATGAACTCCTACAAACAAAAGCCCCAGAGTTTGAGATTCAGGTTCAATTCCTATCTATTTAGTTTTGAAATTTGTATTGCTTCATTTTACAATCTAGGGTCTTGACTGCCATCTGATATGCATGTTACCAAATGGAAATAACCTATGCCTTGGAGGCGACTACTGGAGTAGCTCTGAGAAAAACTGTTGCCCCACTGGGACACAATCATCCATCCTCACTAACAGCCTTTCCCTAAAAGTGAAGTGTGCCCCCACCCAAGGTCTAGCCACAGGGCACATCAGGCATATAACTAAAGACGGGTACCTTTAAAAATCATTGGAGGGATTTGGTAGGAGTTAAAGAGCCCAATTGATTTAGTTTTCCTGAAGGGAGAGAGTGGTCCCTGCTTCTCAAAGCTGCTCTATAAAGCAAGTTAAATCATGCACATTTATTTCTCCTTTGAAGGAGAGTCTTTTTGGGCTAGAGTGAGCAGCTTCAGTTTTCTCAATGCTACTATGTGAAACTAATATGTTGGGAACACATTTCTTATTCCAGACATTTCACAAACGAGCAGTGCAAACCAGTTTCCTTGGATGAGTAGTCCTCGGAAAACTGTCTAGCTTCATGTAAATTTACATACTTTTTGACCTAAATTTTAGCATGAAAAAGAAAAGCTAGGATTTTTTTTTAGCTGTACCGCTCTTTCCAAGGGCAATTCAGCTTTTTTATTTTACAACCCAGGTTCTGCATTTCCTGAAGTATAGTGCTGACACTTATTCAGTTGTATTTTAAATATATGTACTTTGAGTGTTTTGGTCCTATGTTTTAATCTGGTGATTAATAATTTTTGTTATTTAAAAGGTAGATTGTTTGCACTGATGTCCAAGGAAGCTGTTGCATGATAGATAAAACGTAAGAAATTTATTGGAAAATAACCACATTTTCAAAAAACCCGGTACAGCTATCAACATACAAAACTATGAAAATGTAGCTTGATTCATTCTAACAGGTGTCAGCCTTGGATGCTAGTTGAATTCCCATACAAACATGTAAATGATAGTTTTTGTGTTGAGGGAAAAAAAATCCATACAGTGGTTTTAACCATAGTACACAAAAGCAGGTAATTCACATTCTTTGTTGTTAAGGTATCATTTTAAGAGTGCTGTGGTACTTTGTATTTCGAAACAGGGTCTTCAGGTATCAACAAAACAGAAAGTGTCCTCTTGGGATTTATTTGAGGGTCATAAAAATCCTGCTCCACTCTCCTGGGCTTGGTTTGGTACAGTTCGTGTTGATAGGAAAGTGATAAAGTATGAGGAGCAGCAGCATCTTCTCCTATACCACACACATCCCAAGCCCAAGCCACGAAGCTACTACCTCGAGCCCTTATCACTTCCTCCAGAGGAGGAAGAGGAAGAGCCTACTACACCCGTTTCTCAGGAACCAGAAAGAAAATCAGCAGAGCTGTCAGATCAGGGAAAGCCTACCACAGACGAAGAGAAGAAAACAAAAGGCAGGAAAAGAAAGACAAAGTCAAACTCAAGAGCTGATGTAAGTGACTAAATGTACAGCGTTAAACAAGTACCCAGGTAATTAAAGGCTTCTTGCTGCAACGTGCGATTGTCTTCACCACCTACAGAAGTTGCTCAGCAACTTGCAAGATTGAGTGCTAAGAAGAGAGTAAATTGTAAAAATTAAGCAGTAAGACAAAATGTTACCAGACAAGCCTGCCTAAAGGATTGATGTATAGGAATGCACTGTAAATTAATAATACTTGAAAATTAATATGAAATCTACTGAAACATACTACAGTCGCACCTCAGAGTTATGGACACCTCGGGAATGGAGGTTGTTCGTAACTCTGAAATGTTCGTAACCCTAATAAGACATTATGGACTTCAGCCATAGGGTGGGTTGGGGCTGCAGCTGAAGAGTGGGGGAAGTCAGGGCTCTGGGCCGGGGCGGGAAGGGGTTGGGGCTTCTGACACTCAGGATGGTGGGGCTCTGGGCAGGGGACTTAGGGCTTCTGGCCTGCGGGAGCACAAGGGCTCAGGGCTTTAGACCTGGGGGGAACGCTGGGGCTCGGCGCTTCAGCCCTGCAGCTCCACTCCAGGTTTTAGTCTCATGGGGGATAGCCTCTGTTCCTGGCTTCCAACCCAGGGTGGGTGTGGGGGGAGTGATTGCCAAGGCTCAGGGCTCCCCACAGCTCTGCTCTCAGTTTCAGCTAAAACTGGCACTCCCCCTGTAGCTAGAGCCCTGAGCCCCGGTGTCCCCCGCCGGGCTGAAGCCAAGAATGGAGCCACAGGGCTGAAGCCCTGGGCCCCAGCACTCCCAAGGGTCTAAAGCACTGGGCCCTGGTGCTCCCAAGAGTCAGAAACCAGTTGGAGCCTTACCTCCCCGACCCTGCAGCTGCAGCCCCTCTCCCCCTCCCCTGCGTGGTTGAAGCCCTGAGCCCCTGAGGGTAGTACAGTATTTTCTGAGGGAAGGTGTCTTGTTTTGTCTCTGCTGCTGCCTGATTGATTACTTCTGGGTCCACATGGTGTCCGGTTGACTGGTAAGTTTGTAACTCTGATGTTTGTATCATTGAGGTTCTACTGTAGGCTGGATCTGAATCATTCAGGCATACCCACACATGGTTATTATTTGTTCCCTTGCTTGCATTAGAGAAGCACCTGAGTTATAGTTTGGATACATTTCTAAATTTACCAATATCAGTGTGTGTTTGGAACTTGGGCTTTGGTTGAGGCCTAGTTCATATTAAAGGGACATGGACAACTTGAAACAGGTCACTAGGATCTAATAAATGGATGCCATTTTAACTTTTCATGGAGTTTGTTGCAATTTGTTACCAAATTTTCCTGTTTTATGCTGTATTTTGTGTATGTGGTTGGAGGGTGTTGCTGTCTGAGACTCACATAAACACCAAGGTCCAATGCACATGCACAGTATAGAAAACCTCTAATGTGGCAAACTTAACCCTTCTACAGTAGAACCTCAGAGTTACATACACCTAAGGAATAAAGGTTGTTCATAACTCTGAACAAAACATTATGTTGTTCTTCCAAAAGTTTAGAACTGAACGTTAATTTAATACAGCTTTGAAATGTTACCATGCAGAAGAAAAGTGCTGCTTTTAACCATCTTAATTTAAATTAAACAAGCACAGAAACAGTTTCCTTACCTTGTCAAATCTTTTTTTAAGCTTTCCCTTTTTCTAATAGTTTACATTTAACACAATACTGTGCCGTATACTGCCTGATTACGTACTTCTGGTTCCAAATGAGGTGTGGGGTTGACTCGTCAGTTCGTAACTCTGGTGTTCATGACTGAGGTCCTATTATATATGACCTTTTCTTCACCTAAGGCCAGAACTTCATGATTGAATGGCAAACCCACAATTTCTGAAACCTTTTCTTTATATAATAAATGTTTTAATACTATAGTCCAGATGTAGTGGTATTATGTAAGCTTAAGACTAGCTTGTGAATGTGTTGCATATGCTGATACAATAGTGGTAACTTTAATGTAGGGTTTGGGGTTTTTTGCCTTTTGTGATGTTTCACTTTAGATTCCCCATGTTATCTGTGGGTACACTATAAATTGTGTTGACGTGCTCTAGCCTGCAGAAGATAGTTTTTATAAGATGAAACAGGATGGAACATTTAAGAGAAGCTGTCATTTTTAGTTACCTGTAAATAGTTTGTGACTCCATCTATTTTTTACAGGAGAGTAAACTACAATGGGAACAGTCTCCAATCCTTAAATAATTTAGTAGGAAAACTGGCATTATTTATGAGTTAGTAGGGTATGAACGTCAGTAACATTCCTTTTTATGGTATGTTCAAGGAATATCCACAGAACAACTTATACAGAGTGCCTCCCAACTATTCACCAATTTCCTCTCAAATGATGCATCATCCCCAGTCTGCCTTGTGGGGTTATAACATTATGGGACAACCACAACAGCCTAGTTTCTTTGTTCAGAACCAGCCTCTTCCACCAGGTATGCGTAGGCTTTGGAAGTAAATGGAGATATGTTATTTGTTGTATAATAAGAATGTTACTTCTTGAAATAACAGCAATATCTTATTTTTACTTTAGTTTTTTCCCCAAAACATGATGTGTCTGCTGAAGCCTTAAGTTTTAATCCTTTAGTTCACTTAATACAAGGGCTTTACTTTCTCAACTAAAAAACTTTGAGGATCACCTCCATTTATGTATTACATTTGTGTTTTATCACTGGGCACAAATAGATCACTGAGATGTGTTAGAGGAATTCTGGCAGAATGCTGATAAATAGTTTAATGTGGGAGGTATAAGAAAATATAATTTTTAAAAAAATAATGGTATTTGCCTTGTTACTTTGATTCATGATGTGTATTTTGATACTAATCCAATCCCGATTTTTGGTTTGTTGTTATAAATTGATCAATGTCCATTATAAGTGGCATATAAATACCATGGGATAACACATATCTTCAGCATTTGCTTGCCATGTGTGTTTGCATACATTATTTTGTTTTTCATTTCATGTTCATGTCCAATGAAAATATTTTGCATACTCTAAGGGGAAATACAGAAAATCTTTAGATGCTATAAAAATAGCTACCACATCATGAAGGAAAATTATACAACATAAAAATTGTATAAGTTCGGTTACAAATATGTAAACATAAAATATTTTTTCTGATGTTTCAACTATAAGTAGATTTTATTTATTCTAGGTAAAAAATGTCTAGAAAATGTTAGATGATTGTAAAAATTAAGGAGATGAAGTTAAGAAAGCTGCAAATGAAGTCAGTTTTCCTTCATAGTAAACACACATTAATTTATGTCAGGCAGCACACAGAGAATAAGAGATATTTGGTCTCTATTATGTCAGGGTGGAATGGACTTATTCTTTTGCAGATTGTCATAAAACTACTCACTTTCTGTTAATGAACTGTCATGGATAATTTTTATTTTTCGGGATAAAATGTGTTGTACAGTACATCGCTTTATCATCTTCAGTACCAGGAGTTAGCATTCACAGACCACTGTCAGTCTTCAAAGCTATTTTTCAAACATTTGGTGTCATGAACTCAGGAGTTTATGGTTTGCAGTCCTGTGATCTCAAACTGCTAGACTATACCTATTGGCACAATCCAGCTGTACCCACCTCAATCAGGAGGCTGTTGGAATGCTGGAGCAAGTGTGACTTGAGAGCTGCTAGTACTACTGCATTTAGTTATGGAGATTTCTTTGGCCTTTTATTTATAAACCTTCTAATTAGATTTTGGTTGAGAAATTGGAGAGAGAGGGGAAAAAGGAGGGAGGGAGATGGAACTAATATAAATACCATGCAAAACAAGCAATCTCACTACTTTTTTATGTGTATTTCTCTCCCTTCCATTTGCATGAAATCATTTCTCCCTGTATCCTGTCTTACCCTTCTCTTACCTGTTTTGGCCTGAGCGGCTAACCAAAAATTCAGGGTTTAGTAGGTTGTTCCAATTGGAAGTAGAAATTGAGTCTGGTATTTCTTTTGTACAACTTTGTTTATTTACAGAGAACGTACACAGTCCTGTGTCTCTGAATGCAGAAAGAATCAAATAACAGGAAACAGATTATTTTGCTCACAGCACAAAGAGCACTCTTTTAGCCTGCACCCTTGATCCCCAAAACCTCTTCCCAAGTTTCTTCCAGAATCAGCCACTATGCTTTCAAATGCTCCTTGAGGCTGTCTGACTGTCTGTCCTTGTCTGTCCTCAGTTTCTATGTGATCTCTCTTCCCCTCCCATTCTCCCAGTCCTCCACCCCCTAAAATGCATCTAGCCAAAAGAATACTCAACCAAAAGCTCCTGGATGGGTTCTCACACACCTTTTGTCTTAGGTGGGGCTTATGCTTATAGTTATGGTAATTGAAGGATGAGTTTACACCTACCAATTTCAGTGGGGTTTTAACTCAACCCATTACAAGTTTCACACAGTATCTGTTAGGGGTCCCAACAATGCCAAAACCCAAAACAGTACTCAGTAGGGGTCCCGATGTTGCTAAAACTAGTGAGCCGAGCGTGGAGGAGGACAAACGATCTTAGCTATACACCACAGAGAACAATGAGGCTGAACCTTTGGTACAGAACTAATTCAGACACACAGACTCCACACTGTTACAAACTGACCATCTACAATAATCATGTAGGGAATGGAGCCTCTCGGAAAATGGACGTTTGCAGGGAGTGAAAAAGAAGGGATATAAACCTCTGTGCCTAAATCTCCCTGATAATTCAAATAGGCATTTTTCTGTGCCATTCTATTCGCAGTGATCATAAATGACATAATTTTGATAGTACAGGTGTGGTATGTAGGCTCTTGTCACTTTGACCCTTAAACTTGGGTATCTTCTGTGTATCTGGTGAACCAGAGGAAAGCAGCACATCTTACAAGAGGGGACTCCTAAGACCATGCCATTTGACCAAGATTCCAAAGCTGGGTAGATTTCAGACACACTTTCATAACTGCCACCTCTTGGAAGCTGAAAGTTGTTTTACCTCTTTGTGACCATCTGCATGAAATTCTTGACCATTCTAAAATCATCTGGATTTCAGTAAAACAAGATTTAGGAATAATAGAAGTAGGAAAAATAATATAAAATAAAAGAAACAGTATATGTAACATAAGTAAGGCTTAAACTTTGCATATGCTAATCTAAATAGGTACAAGGTGTAGGCTAAACTATTTAGGTTGTTACAGGGAATAATCAATATTTTACATTTCTCCAGAAAGCATTCTCTTTCTCCCTGTCCCTTTGACAGAATGGCATTAGAGGGATTAGAGGTCTCTAGTCATCCTTCTTGTTTCCCTGAGGTGGTCCTCAATTATACATGTATTGTTATCCATTTGTATCACAATAATACTCTCACAGTGTTTGCTACTCGTGGGGTCCCCCTCCTGGCCACTCTGGGGATTAGCTCTTTCAGCCTGAATGCCCTTGTCTCACGGTTTGCCAGCTCGTCATCTCGCTCTGTCGCTCTGCAATCGCTCTCTGGTTCCTCAGGAGCGGCAGTGCCTCATGTTGGTGCCTTAACCTTCCGGCCAAGTCATAATGGTCCTCCCCTTCCAGAGTTCTATCAAATCCTCCGTGGCATCGTAGGCAGTCCTTAAGTCCACTGCCATGGCTAAGTCACTTCCTCAGTGACTGGGATGAACAGTCCCAAATAGTCTTCAAGATCACTGCCCAGATTGTGCCACTCATTCATTGGCTGGTAGAGGAACCCAGGCCCACCTACTACTCTGGGTTCCAGTCCAGAGGCCTCTCTCCAGCAGCCAACGTCTGCACTATGCCAAACCTTCCTGCCTTTCTCCTGGACTACTTCCTACCTTTCCTATCCCAGGCTCACATTCTCCACCCCAGCTAAACCCCTATCTCCGGTTCTGCTAGACAAACTCTTCCTCTTTGGTCCAAATCCCTTTCTCTCCCATATCACAGAAAGACTGACTGCAGCCCTTGTTCTGCTACCAGCTCCCTGGTTTTATAGAACCCCCTCCTGTTCCTCCACAGGGGAGCTTTCCTTAATTAGGGCTCTCATCTCAATGTAAATATCCCCCAGTTTGCAGCCTAATAAGTTAATTATAGACTCTCAGGACTGGAAGGGACCTTAAGAGATCATCTAGTCCACTCTCCTTCACTCATAGCAGGACGAAGTGTTATCTCTAGACCATCCCTGACAGGTGTTTGTCTAACCTGTTCTTAAAAGTCTCCAATGATGGAGATTCTACAGTTCCATAGGCAATTTATTCCAGTGCTTAACTACCCTTAACTTCCCAGTCGGGAAGTTTTTCCTAATGTCTATCCTAAACCACCCTTGTTGCAATTTAAGCCCATTGTCCTATCCTCAGAAGTTAACGAGAACAATTTACCTCCCTCCTCCTTGTAACAACCTTTTGTGTACTTGAAAACTGTTATGTCCCCTCTCAGTCCTGTCTTCTCCAGACTAAACAACCCCATTTTTTTTCAGTCTTCTCTCAGAGGTCATGTTTTCTAGACCTTTAATCATTTTTGTTGCTTTTCTCTGGACTTTCTCCAATTTGTCCACATCTTTCCTGAAATGTGGTGCCTAGAACTGGACACAATACTTTGGTTGATGCCTAATCAGCAAGGAGTAGAGCAGAAGAATTACTTCTCATGTCTTGCTTACAACACTCCTGCTAATGCAGCCCAGAATGATGTTTGCTTTTTTTGCGACGTTGTTAACTCATATTTAGCTTGTGGTCCACTGAGACTCTCAGATCCCTTTCCACAGCACTCTTTCCAAGGCAGTCATTTCCGATTTTCTATGTGCAACTGATTGTTCCTTCCTAAGTGGAGTACTTTACATTTGTCCGTATTGAATTTCATTCTGTTTACTTCAGACCATTTCTCCAGTTTGTCTAGATCATTTTGAATTTTAATCCTATCCTCCAAAGCACTTGCAACCCCACCCACCTCACCTATATTGCCCGCTTCCAGGCAAGTTTGGGGCAAGCATACCCCATCAGAAGGGCCTAGAATTTAGGATCATTCACTTTGATCTGCCCCTCTGAAACATTTCCTAGAAAGGTATTGCTACCGATGTACTCCTCAAAACGTTCTGATGGTCTCTTATTAAATGACCTTTGTATGTTTCCCAAATCCATTCAGGATTGTATTCATTGCTTTGGGCAAGGACTCTAGTTTCTGTTTCTCCAGTGTCAAACTGTTGCAATTTGAACAGTTATTTTGAATGTTGTTTGGACGCAGTAGTTGTCTCTTCTCTCATCTTCACATCTGAGGCACTCGGATATTACAGTTTTGGGCACCAGCTCCATTATTAGAACCTAGAAAATGGATAGACTTCCAGTAAAGCTCTGTTTTAAAGGTGCTCTGCTCTTTTTTGTAAACCGTGCTTGCCTGTTAATTGTTCTGGCTGGGAATATTAATCTCAATCCAATTCTCTGCCTTTAAAGAGACAGACCGCTTACTATAGTTTATTTGTATTTGATATGCAGTAGAATAGACAGATTAACAGTGATCTGTCAGCCCTTTTGCTTTAAAAGACAGGGAAAACATTTATATTTTGTTTTTTAGGTTCCAGATTGGATCCTACAGGCTCTTTTGTTCCAACGAACACAAAACAAGCCCTGTCTAACATGCTACAGAGGCGTTCTGGTACCATGATGCAGCCACCCTCCATACATGCAATTACGTCTCAGCAGCAGCTGCTCCAGATGAAACTTCTGCAGCAGCAGCAGCAACAGCGGCTACTCAGGCAGCAAGCCCAAACAAGACCTTTCCAACAGGTTTGTTCAAACCCCAAAACATGGAGAGGGAGGCCTTTCTTTCATCTTGTATTATAGTTAATTGCATGTAGCCGATGAGCCATCTGAGGTTATTTTGATCTCAGTTTACTGCTACAGCAGCAGGTCCATGTACTCC